>NC_138776.1:123735905-125118405 GCF_965119305.1 Pelophylax lessonae | reverse complement strand
TACTTAGCTGTGGATATCAGCCACCTATAAGGGGTTCCATTTTGCCGTGCAGACCTCCACTGTGTGTTTTTCCCACCTGAGACAACTTGGGTATCCCCTGCTTGGATATAGCGCAATTAAAAAATCTAGTGGTGCACTGAAATTTCAGCAACAGAAATTTTCGGCCGAAAATGGGCCTATCCCATTTCGGCCAAAAACAGGTCATATATGGCGAAAATGAATGGCTGCCGCAGCAGCAGCTTTCACTTTAACTTATGTGGTGCGTGACCGGCCGCGGCCGGCTCCCGAGTCCCGCCGTTTGTACCTCCTCGTCCGCCCTGTGCTAGAATTGCCAGCCGCCTGGCGTCCAGTAACCAGTGACGTCACGGTCCCGAGAGGAAAGCGAGGCCGAGAAGAGGACCCAGCATGCAGAGCGGAGGAGGATCTTCCTCGTCGTCCTCCGCGTCCATTACTGACTCTCTGGCTCCACCCACCTCCTCCCTCCATCTTCTACTGTATGGCCGCTGCAGATAGGAAGGACAGGAGCAGAACCAGAGTCAACCTGCTATCTGTGGGGAGCATTGAGTGACAACATATTATGTGTTATGATGTGCATCATTGTTTCCCTATACTTAGCTACCCCCCTGGCACTATACCTGTATAATACAGCTTTGGGGCAGGTATATAGTGCCAGGAGCATCTATATACAGGCTGTAACTATTTTAAAATAATTTGAGGGAAAAAAGTAATTTTCGTTTTCGGCCAAGGGCTTCCTGAATTTTCAGTTTCTGTTTCGGCCCAGAATTTTCACTTCGGTGCATCCCTACTAAGCTCATGTAACTGATGAAGCAATTAAAAGGTGAAATGCGTTGAGATCTATGACTTCTGTCCTGCATCTTGGCCTACCATGCTTATTGTATAATTATAGTAGGAAAATATGAACCTGTTCAAATATGGTTATATTGGCACTCTTTCAGGAACATTCACACACCGGGGCTGTATTTGTTGGACAGGCTGTTTTTATTGGGATACCAATTTTTGGGGGGATATATATGTTTTTAACCAACTATGTTGTTAATAAAGATTTCTACATTTTAAAAAGTTGTGTAACTATTTTTTTTAGGGTTTTATGTGGCACCAAGGAAATTCTTTTCCTTTTCTTCTTTTTTTTTTTTTTTCCTCTACTTGCTTACTGAAAGTGTAGTCTGGAGATCTTATAAAAAAAAATAAAATTAAAGAAAAAAAAAAAAAAAATCAAGCAAACTAAAAACCCAGCATGGATTTTTGCTATCCAGTAGCAGCAAAAGAACCGATGCAAAATAAGGAGATCAATCTGCTGGACTTGTTGTGGTCTTTGCTTTCTCACAATGTTTTGCAGTAGCTGTTATGCAAATGAAAGAGGAAGTAAAAAAAAGAAAAAGGATGCAGGTCACAGCAAACTCTGAGACCAAAGTAAAATCGGATTCTCACACTAACGAAGGTGGATGAGTAAGGGAAAAGTCATTTGTTTAGTAAAATAAAGAGTCTCTTTTCACCAATTTGTGCAAACGTTATCACTTGTGTTAGAAAACTGTATATTTTTTCAATCCAACCTAAAACACACTGCTGTCGCCCTTTGCTAGTGACCTTTGACCCCGACACTTAGGGCCCTTTCACACTATGTTTTTCCTGCGTTTTTACCTTGCAAGAAAACGTTAAAAAAAAATGTTTCCCTTTAAATCCTATAGGACTGCGTTACAGGTGTGGTGTGGTTTTTCTTTCCTGCATCTTTGGTGCACTAAAAATGAAGCTTCCCATTGAAAGGATTGGAAATTGTGGTAAAATTGCACCGCGATTTGCATTTTTGGAGCGTTTTTGCGTTACTTGTCTATTTTTCACAGGTGCAGGCAACCCAAAAATGCACCAGAAACGCACAGGAATTACATCTGAAACACAGCAAGATCATGGAAAACATGCATATGCACTTTTACCGCGATATTGCTACAGAGCAGTATGAAAGACCCTAACCTAGATCAAGCCCTCACCTACCCAAATGTATCTTTATTTTCTTATTTATTTAATGAATTTATTTCTATTTACACACAGACTGATTTTTTTTGTTTAGGCCTCTTTCACAATTGCGGACCGTTCAGATCTGCCTGTCAGTTTTTTTGGCGGATCTGAACGTCTCTATGGGGCATCGGATGTCAGTGGAGACATGTCCGCTGACATTCAATCTGATCCGGTCCGTCAAATCCGGACGGATGGAAACCCTATTTTCCATCTGTCTGGCGGATTGGATCGGATGAGAATGGACAGGCGGTCCGTTCTCATCCCATTCCCCCATAGAGAAGAGTGGGGACCTGACAGCTCCCTCTCCGCACGCAGCGCGGAGACAGAGCTGCCATCCACCTGCTCAGAGGGGGATCAGAGGATCAATCCCCCGCTGAGAAAAACTGACTCCCCTGATGGAGCGGCAAGTATGAAAGGGGCCTTAACACTTTTCTCTTCTGACTCGGAGGAAAAGATGCATTGTATCTTTTTGTCCCATTCAGCGTAGAAAAACAGTACAACGGTTTTATTGAGTGATCACTGTGACAGTCAATCAAAGAATATCACAATATATATGACATGTGTAACATGAATTCAAAAAAAAAAAAAACTCTATTATATACTTGCATTATCTTTATTTTGTTGGAATTTATAGGTTACAGTGTTCTTTATTATATTTCACTGTTTATATAGGAATCACTGCTAGATTTAGTGCTGCTCCATTTATATATTATTTATTGTTGATGGTGTGGTGACACTATAGGAGTTGGCAGCTTTATTTTTATTTTTATTTGATTTACTGTAAAATCATTATCATGTATTCACAATTCAATGCACTGAGTAGCTCAAAGTTCACTTTCTCTTTAATTACTTTTAGTGCACACAAACCAAATATGTCAAACCCCAAAACTGTATGCCTGCAAAGTGGTGAAAAATATGATATCCAAATAGTCCATAGGACATCCTTTAAAAACCTTTACAACTCATCAGTCTAGAGTTTACCATAAATGTTGGCCCTAAAATTATTCCTCTCATGCAGTCGTGCACAAGGATACCCAATATGTGTTAAGCAATTGACTTTTATGCACTCATGTGCATCCTAGGTGTATTCATTCGTGCATATGAGAGAGTGGGGGAGGGGTTTTTCCATTTTTATTTTTTTTTATTATTTTAAAACGCTTTTTACATTTTTAACAATACCCATGTTATACTTACCTGCTCTGTGCAGTGCTTCCTCGCCGACACTCTTGCCCCCTTCCTCCTGCCGAGTGCCTCTAAAGAATTCACACACGGCTCAGCCCAAGGGCTCCCGCTGCAGTCTCAGCCAATGAGAAGGGAGACTCCCCAAAGAGCTGAGGCTCTAGTGTAGGGATCGACAAACCCCGGGCGCCAGGTCGCCATTGCAACTATAAAATGCAGACTGGCGCATAGGCTGCTGTCAGCCCCAGTGGCTAGCATTGGGGGATGCACCTTTCCTGAGCAGCCGGCAGGAACGTTTGTTTTCTGATGCTAAGGGTGGGGAAGGGAAGCGCTGTGAAGCCGGGTTAAAAGAGGAGAGGTGAGGGACTGCGAGGGGCGGGTTAGAGCAGACGAGGGGCTGTAAAGTGGTAGGAAGGGCAGGTCAGGGAGGAGTGGAGCTGACAGGGGCAGAGTGGGGCCCCTGGCAGGAAGTGTGCCCTGTGTGGCTCTCTCCTCCCTCCGCGTCTAGTTCGAGCTGTCCAGCGAGACACCCTAGAGCAGGAACCGACGGCTCTGAACAGGCTTAGCAATGGCTTCCCCGGGCGCTTTGATTCCCCCCCTCCCCCAGATGAGCTCCGACTGCGGCTCTGTGTCAGGTGTGGCCAGCCTGAGATCCCCCTAATGGCAAACATAGAGAAACAAGGTGCCCAGTATGACCAGTAAATAAAAAAGCCTGTGTTGAAACCTCAGCTGCTCCTTAAGGGATCAGAGTCCGATCAATAGAAAAACTAGAAGATAAGGGAGCGCTTCTGGTTGTGGCTGTTATAAGATGGTCAGTAAATAATAAAGTGAAGGCAATTGTGTAACTATATATTGTATATAGAGAGATCTTGAGTAAAGCTCCACTCCAGAAAAAAAGTCCAGATAGTCCAGTTTATTAAGTAGGATAAAAACACCAATGAACAATGTAAATTGTCACTCATAGGATATCGGGCTTAGCCCGTGTGCTTGCCCCCCTGCTGATGGTCTTACGTCGCTATATCTGGATAAGAGCAGCGGCGGCGCAGGAGATGTCACTGATCCGCGCCAGCAAGTAACAGGAAGAAGAACCGGACACCGCCTACGACTCCTCCAGTGTGAATGCAAACGGTCCCGTCACCATGACAAAATGTTTCTCGCTCTGCGCTTTGTCAAAGTCAGGCTCTCATCCAGCTGTCCTGTGGTTTGATCACCGTGCTGATCCTTCCCCCGGAGAAACGGTGCATCCATCGCCCGAACCACTACAGCGGCAGTACGGGTCCCTACTTGCAATGATCTCCTGGCCACAGACATAGCGACGTAAGACCATCAGCAGTGGGGCAAGTACACTGGCTCAGCCCGATATCCTATGAGTGACAATTTACACTGTTCATTGGGGTTTTTATCCTACTTAATAAACTGGACTATCTGGACTTTTTTCTGGAGTGGAGCTTTACTCAAGATCTCTCTATATACGAGATCCCCCTAGTACCTTGACAGCTGGTGTGGCCAACTATTAGTGCCCATCAATGCTGCCTTATCAGTGCAGCCTCATCAGTGCCCATATTAGTGTCCATCAATGCTGCCTTATCAGTGCACATCAATGCTGCCTTATCCAGTGCCCATCGAAGCTACCTTATCACTGCCCATCAATGCTACCTTATCAGGGCAGCCTCTTCAGTGCCCATGTTAGTGCCCATCAATACTGCCTTATCAGTGCCCTTATTAGTGCCCATCATAGCCACCTTATTAGTGCAGCCTCATCAGTGCTCATATTAGTGCCCATCAATGCTGCCTCATCAGTGCTGCCTTATCAGTCCTAATTTATGCTGCCTTATCAGTGCCCCTATAAGTGCAGCCTCATCAGTGCCCCTATCAGTGCAGCCTGCCTCATCAGTGTCCTATCAGTGCAGCCTCATTAGCGGCCATAAATGCTGCCTTTTCAGTGCAGCCTCACCAGTGCCCATCAGTGCTGCCTCATCATTGCCCATCAGTGCTGCTTCATCCCAGCACATTACTGAAGAAGGAAAATTACTTATTTGCAAAATTTTATAACAGAAGTAAAGAAAGGGTTTTTTTAATTTTTTCAAAATTTACAGTCTTTTTACATGTATTTAGCAAAAAATAAAAAATAAAAACTATTGGTAAAAAGCTCTAATCGGTTTAAAAAAAAATTAGAAAAATTAAAATTTGGGTACAGTATAATCATGACCACGCAATTGCCTTTCAAAGTACGACAGCGCTGAAAATTGGCCTGGGTGGGAAAAGTACCCAGTAGGCAAAAGGTTAAAAAAAAACTGGCTCCTAACTTTTTTAGCTGGCTCCTAGATTCAAAGCAAATTTGTCAAGCCATGCTCTAGTGCACATTGCTGGATCGAGGTGAGACTCGGGTAGGTTCTAAGGGGTGCTGGGGGAGTGCTGCATAGCAATTTTTAACCTTTATTCATACAATGCATGAAGGTACAAAGCCTTGAGCCTTTAGAACCACTTTAACCTGGTTGAAAAATAGTGCATCCAGTTCAACCAACAGAGGGAAAAAAAAAAGAAAAATCAACACACTCAAATAGAAAACTTCCATATACCAATACCTACAATTGATCCAGATGAAGGCTTAATACTCCAATAAAGCATGATCTGATTTGCTCCAGAGGGGGAAAGATTTCCGTCCTGATCATCCCCCAAGAGGCAATAGGATTTTCCCCAGATCAACTTTACCTTTTCCAGTTATATTATGTGCATTTAGCAAAGAATCCAAGCTTTTCTTAAAACAATCTACTGAGCTGGCCAAAACCAAAAGCTCTTGAGGGAATCTATTTCAAATTTCACCGCTCTTACTGTGATAAAGCCTTTCCGTATTTGGAGATGAAACCTCTTTTACTCTAGACGAAAAGAGTGCCCCCTTGTCCAAAAGTGAAGTGACCTTAAAGTGAAAACCTCAACACCAAGTTCACTATATGGACCACTTATGTAGTTATGATAATAATGTTGTAACAGGCACTCTTTATGGAGAAAAAAAGTGAATCAAAGTAAATGAGCTCTTCACCTCAGCACACAAAAAGTTAGTGCTGAATTTTGCAACGTACACAGGGAGTTGTGGTGTGCTGCATTCACTGCAGGTGCATTATATAGGTGCACTGGGGTGTCTTTGAAGCTGAATGGAACTGGAGTGCAGCAACACATATAGGGTGTGATACTGCATGCTGCAGGAATTCGCACATTTTAACATAATGCAATGGTGTGCATTAAAAATGGTTAACTCCCAAAAATGGTGGGCCCTTAAAATGATATAGAGGTTTGCCCTAGGGTCTCTTATATGCCCAATATAAAACACATATCTTGTTAAATGAAACATTAGGTATAAGACTTACAATATTCATTGACGCTTCAGGGTCTGCTGTATAGAAAAAGCCGCCATCTATACTTCGGATGTTCCGGTCCAGTGACTGTACTGTAATCGTGTGTATAAATAATATCGCTGGAACCAACTGCCACATCTTTTGACTAGAAAAAAAAAGAACATTTTATGTTATAACACATTATCATCCTGAATTCTGACATGCTTTAAAGGTGGCTCAGGGTATGCCTAGGAACAGCTCACACTGGCAAACAATTTCTTCTTCCAAGCAAAACCTGGTAACCGTGTAGCAGCTCCACTTTTGCTCCACTGAATTAAAGCAGAACTCCAGCCAAAGCTTTTTTTTTGGAACAAGGAAAAATTCGTTCTGTTATAAGGGTACGGTGTCTTTTAAACAAAATTAAAATATGCCCTCACAATAATGAAAGAAAGAATATGTTTTTATTATTTTTTATATCAGAGCCTGCAAAGCATTGCAATCCTAATCAGCAGATTGCAGGTGCAATGTTCAGTTTCCTGTAGAATATTCCTCCAGTCTCAGGTCTGTACGGAGTTTTGGATGTTTCAAGTTACACCAATATTTAGGGCTAATGGAAATAATCAATCAACTACAAGTGTTGGAATGTCAATGAACTGCTCCATTGAGATCAATGAGTCCCTCTGCTGCATTGGAAGATGGGACTTGTAGTCTTTCCACTCAGAGATCCTGAGAAAGCATGATGTGCCTATGCAGATGGATGAGGTGCCTATGCGGATGGATGAGGTGCCTATGCGGATGGATGAAGTGCCTATGCGGATGGATGAGGTGCCTATGCGGATGGATGAGGTGCCTATGCGGATGGATGAGGTGCCTATGCGGATGGATGAGGTGCCTATGCGGATGGATGAGGTGCCTATGCGGATGGATGAGGTGCCTATGCGGATGGATGAGGTGCCTATGCGGATGGATGAGGTGCCTATGCGGATGGATGAGGTGCCTATATACGGATGGAGCCGCACACAGCCAAGCTAAATTCAAAAGAAATCAAGGTGCTCCAGGGGAGAAGAACCCCAAGATTCAGGTAAGGGGGAGGTGTTTTAAGGTTGGGGGGGCTGAGGAATAAATATTGGTGTAGCATGAAACATGGGTAGAAAGGTGGACTTTTATACTCTGTTCCTAAAGAGCAAATGTCTTTTCTCTTTCTGTTCCATCTGATACCCGCCACCTGCACAGGAAGGGAATCAAAACTAACTCAGACGGACACAATAAAATTTTAACCATTCTTCTAAACCTTCCTCATGCTATAAAAGGGTTTCTCTGTGTGTGATAAGAAGGAACGTCCCCACTATTCTTGTTTTGTCTGACACCCATCAAATACAAAGGACTCCAGGGATTTCCTTTATTTCCTCTTCCATCTTATGCTGAAAACGGTTGGTTTGGCAGAAACTGGCTGACTTTCAGCCCAGCACATCATCCAACAGGAGCCGGTCCTACAACTGCGCATGCTGGAAAACCAATGGATGTGAGAGCTGACCGGTGTGTTCTGGCTGGGGGAGGGGGGGTGGGCGCTGACCGGTGTGTTCTGGTGGGGGGGGGGGGTCGCTGACCGGTGTGTTCTGGATGGGGGGGGGGGGGTGCAGTCAATACACAATACACAATAGCTCAGCAAAGAGATGGCCGCACTAACCCTGGATGTGCTAGTATGGCGATCTGTAAGTGTGATTGTAATTCTGGTCTTATGTATAAAATTTCCACTGCACAGCTGCCCAGCAATATATACAGAATATGGCGGTAAGGCTAAGTTTAGATTTGCGCCTAAAACACCACGCCTCTGAAAATGATCTGTGTTTGGAACGCTTTTCAGAGCCGTTTGCTAGGCGGTCAGGAGGCAATGTGTTTTAACTCCGTAATTGCTGCGCAAACACGCAGTTTGCGCCGCTTCCCCATTCAATTGAATGGGTCATGTTTGGCAGGCAGTAAGCCTGCCGAACTTACCAGGAGTGATTGTTTCTGCCACGAATGCAAAGCATCACAACCGTGGCATGTAAACACCCCCATCTGCTGCCTTTGCAGTTTAAGGGGGTTGCTAAAAACGCAGCTCAATCACACATTTTTTTATACATATAAATTTAATAAAACTAATGAGAAAGAACTCTCATATCAGGGCTCATATTAAAGCTTAAGATTAATCTGCTTATATTTTGCCTCTTCTGGTTTGTCCTCCACCATCAACATGCTAATGGCATGATTAGAAATAATATCTCATTTTAGACCCATTGATATCATCACTGGGACTCTGTGCTTTTCTAAGCAATGCAGGCACGTTATGGCTGGCAGGATGATGTACAAAGCTTCCTGAAAACAATAAGCTGTGGAGATGCCCACACATGATGCTGGGCCTCCACAACTGAAAGAACTGAAATCCAATGAATAAAAGGCAGACCAGGGACAATCAGCCTGGGAAGGAAATTGTTAGATGATGCTGGACATGCTACAACCAGGAAATAAGGCAGGCTCTATCTGACTTGCTGCAGGTTCTAATGCACACTGCAGAAATCTCCCAGTGTCTAGTGAAATCAAAGTGAGCAATTTCAGTACAGGAGGGAAGTCTGTACAACTGCACAATAAGTACTGAAGGTGAGGCTGGGGTGCTACTTTAAAGCTGGACTCTAAAGCAATGATTCTTGCAGTGGGGATCCCATGGTAACTAGTCAGGTTAAATGCTTGTTTAGTCTAAGGCCCCTTTCACACCAATGGACCCATCGGGTCAACTTGTCAGTTTTTCAGGCAGACCCTATTGGACTATCCATAGCTCTCTATGGAGCAGCAGATGTCAATGGACATGTGTTTGCTAACACCCGCCGGCTGCCAAACCGATCTGCTAAAAACAGATGGATGGGGATCCGGCCGCCCCATAGACAACAACGGGCTGTGTCTGCTCTGCATAGCGGAGCGAACCTGTCATCTGCCTGCTCAGCGGGGATCAGCTACAGATCCTTTACTGAGCAGGCAGATCCACCGTGTCTGCAAGGGGTCTAAAGGAACATAAAGAGTCACAATACTTATCTTATGCCACCCGTCCAACAGCTTCCTCCAAGCTGAACCACAGGCGTACTTAATCGCGCACCCATGCTACTGCTCCCAATTTGATATCAGTGCTTGTGTGGTCCCCTGAACTCACACTGACTGCATTCGGTGCTCTGTCAAAAGAGTCAACTTGTCAAAATCTCCAATTAGGTCACTTCCGGTGACTCTCCAGCAGCAGTAATTGCAGATTTCGACGACTTTGCTGTTTTCACAGAACACCGGCAGTGTATACACTACGGTACACAATATGAGTGGACATTGTTAGTCCACCGGCTAATAACCAACCCACATGGCTGCCTCCAAGGCGGCGACAACTTTTTTCCTCCTCCTCCTGTGTTCTGTCAAAACAGCCAAGTCCTCATGTACTGTAGTGTATATGCTACCGGTATTATGTGAAAACAGCCAAGTCGTCCTGTACCGTAGTGTATACACTGCCGGAGTTCTGTGAAAACAGCCAAGTCGTCCTGTACCGTAGTGTATACACTGCCGTTGTTCTGTGAAAACAGCCAACTCATCATGTAGCGTAGTGTATACGCTGTCGGTGTTCTGTGAAAACAGCCAAGTCGTCCTGTACCGTAGTGTATACACTGCCGGAGTTCGGTGAAAACAGCCAAGTCGTCATGTACCGTAGTGTATACGCTGCCGGTGTTCTGTGAAAACAGCCAAGTCGTCATGTACCGCAGTGTATACGCTGCCGGTGTTCTGTGAAAACAGCCAAATTGTCCTGTACCGTAGTGTATACGCTGCCAGTGTTCTGTGAAAACAGCCAACTCATCATGTACCGTAGTCTATACACTGCCGGTGTTCTGTGAAAACAGCCAAGTCGTCATGTACCATAGTGTATACGCTGCCGGTGTTCTGTGAAAACAGCCAAGTCGTCATGTACCGTAGTGTATACACTGCCGGTGTTCTGTGAGAACAGCCAAGTCGTCATGTACTGTAGTGTATACGCTGCCGGTGTTCTGTGAAAACAGCCAAGTCGTCCTGTACCGTAGTGTATACGCTGCCGGTGTTCTGTGAAAACAGCCAACTCATCATGTACCGTAGTGTATACGCTGCCGGTGTTCTGTGAAAACAGCCAACTCATCATGTACCGTAGTGTATACGCTGTCTGTGTTCTGTGAAAACAGCCAACTCATCATGTACCGTAGTATATACGCTGCCGGTGTTCTGTGAAAACAGCCAAGTCGTCATGTACCATAGTGTATACGCTGCCGGTGTTCTGTGAAAACAGCCAAGTCGTCATGTACCGTAGTGTATACGCTGCCAGTGTTCTGTGAAAACAGCCAACTCATCATGTACCGTAGTCTATACACTGCCGGTGTTCTGTGAAAACAGCCAAGTCGTCATGTACCATAGTGTATACGCTGCCGGTGTTCTGTGAAAACAGCCAAGTCGTCATGTACCGTAGTGTATACACTGCCGGTGTTCTGTGAGAACAGCCAAGTCGTCATGTACCGTAGTGTATACGCTGCCGGTGTTCTGTGAAAACAGCCAAGTCGTCCTGTACCGTAGTGTATACGCTGCCGGTGTTCTGTGAAAACAGCCAACTCATCATGTACCGTAGTGTATACGCTGTCTGTGTTCTGTGAAAACAGCCAACTCATCATGTACCGTAGTATATACGCTGCCGGTGTTCTGTGAAAACAGCCAAGTCGTCATGTACCGTAGTGTATACGCTGCCGGTGTTCTGTGAAAACAGCCAAGTCATCATGTACCGTAGTGTAAGCCAAGTCGTCCTGTACCGTAGTGTATACGCTGCCGGTGTTCTGTGAAAACAGCAAAGTTGTCCTGTACTGTAGTGTATATACGCTGCCGGTGTTCTGTGAAAACAGCCAACTCATCATGTACCGTAGTGTATACGCTGCCGGTGTTCTGTGAAAACAGCCAAGTTGTCATGTACTGTAGTGTATGTGCTGCCGATTTTCGGTGAAAACAGCCACGTCGTCATGTACCGTAGTGTATACGCTGCCGGTGTTCTGTGAAAACAGCCAAGTAGTCATGTACCGTAGTGTATACGCTGCCGGTGTTCTGTGAAAACAGCCAAGTCGTCATGTACCGTAGTGTATACGCTGCCGGTGTTCTGTGAAAACAGCCAAGTCGTCATGTACCGTAGTGTATGTGCTGCCGATTTTCGGTGAAAACAGCCACGTCGTCATGTACCGTAGTGTATACGCTGCCGGTGTTCTGTGAAAACAGCCACGTCGTCATGTACCGTAGTGTATACGCTGCCGGTGTTCTGTGAAAACAGCCAAGTAATCCTGTACCGTAGTGTATACACTGCCGGTGTTCTGTGAAAACAGCCAAGTCGTCATGTACCGTAATGTATACGCTGCCGGTGTTCTGTGAAAACAGCCAAGTCCTCCTATACCGTAGTGTATACGCTGCCGGTGTTCTGTGAAAACAGCCAACTCATCATGTACCGTAGTGTATACGCTGCCGATGTTCTGTGAAAACAGCCAAGTCGTCATGTACCGTAGTGTATACGCTGCCGGTGTTCTGTGAGAACAGCCAAGTCATCATGTACTGTAGTGTATACGCTGCTGGTGTTCTGTGAAAACAGCCAAGTCGTCATGTACCGTAGTGTATACGCTGCCAGTGTTCTGTGAAAACAGCCAACTCATCATGTACCGTAGTCTATACACTGCCGGTGTTCTGTGAAAACAGCCAAGTCGTCATGTACCAGTGTATACGCTGCCGGTGTTCTGTGAAAACAGCCAAGTCGTCATGTACCGTAGTGTATACACTGCCGGTGTTCTGTGAGAACAGCCAAGTCGTCATGTACCGTAGTGTATACGCTGCCGGTGTTCTGTGAAAACAGCCAAGTCGTCCTGTACCGTAGTGTATACGCTGCCGGTGTTCTGTGAAAACAGCCAACTCATCATGTACCGTAGTGTATACGCTGTCTGTGTTCTGTGAAAACAGCCAACTCATCATGTACCGTAGTATATACGCTGCCGGTGTTCTGTGAAAACAGCCAAGTCGTCATGTACCATAGTGTATACGCTGCCGGTGTTCTGTGAAAACAGCCAAGTCATCATGTACCGTAGTGTAAGCCAAGTCGTCCTGTACCGTAGTGTATACGCTGCCGGTGTTCTGTGAAAACAGCAAAGTCGTCCTGTACTGTAGTGTATATACGCTGCCGGTGTTCTGTGAAAACAGCCAACTCATCATGTACCGTAGTGTATACGCTGCCGGTGTTCTGTGAAAACAGCCAAGTTGTCATGTACTGTAGTGTATGTGCTGCCGATTTTCGGTGAAAACAGCCACGTCGTCATGTACCGTAGTGTATACGCTGCCGGTGTTCTGTGAAAACAGCCAAGTAGTCATGTACCGTAGTGTATACGCTGCCGGTGTTCTGTGAAAACAGCCAAGTCGTCATGTACCGTAGTGTATACGCTGCCGGTGTTCTGTGAAAACAGCCAAGTCGTCATGTACCGTAGTGTATGTGCTGCCGATTTTCGGTGAAAACAGCCACGTCGTCATGTACCGTAGTGTATACGCTGCCGGTGTTCTGTGAAAACAGCCAAGTAGTCCTGTACCGTAGTGTATACACTGCCGGTGTTCTGTGAAAACAGCCAAGTCGTCATGTACCGTAATGTATACGCTGCCGGTGTTCTGTGAAAACAGCCAAGTCGTCATGTACCATAGTGTATACGCTGCCGGTGTTCTGTGAAAACAGCCAACTCATCATGTACCGTAGTGTATACGCTGCCGGTGTTCTGTGAAAACAGCCAAGTCGTCATGTACCGTAGTGTATACGCTGCCGGTGTTCTGTGAGAACAGCCAAGTCATCATGTACCGTAGTGTATACGCTGCTGGTGTTCTGTGAAAACAGCCAAGTCGTCATGTACCGTAGTGTATACACTGCCGGTGTTCTGTGAGAACAGCCACGTCGTCGTGTACCGTAGTGTATACACTGCCGGTGTTCTGTGAAAACAGCCAAGTCGTCATATACCGTAGTGTATACCCTGCCGGTGTTCTGTGAAAACAGCCAAGTCGACATATACCGTAGTGTAAGCCAAGTCGTCCTGTACCGTAGTGTATACGCTGCCGGTGTTCTGTGAAAACAGCCAAGTCGTCCTGTACCGTAGTGTATATGCTGCCGGTGTTCTGTGAAAACAGCCAAGCCACCATGTACCATAGTGTATACGCTGCCGGTGTTCTGTAAACAAAGCCAAGCCGTCATGTACCGTAGTGTATACGCTGCCGGTATTCTGTGAAAACAGCCAAGTCATCGAAAATCTGCAATTACTGCTGCTGGAAAGTCACCAGAAGTGACATAATTGGAGATTTTGACGAGTTGGCTCTTTTGACAGAACACGGGCACAGATGTCAAACTGGGAGCAGTGGCTGTGTCCATGCAGTTGCACAAAACCCAGATTCCTGGAATGAGGGATAAGAAAAGTAGAACTATCGGTTACTGCCAGAACAATGCTTAGATGTGCGTCCCATACTGCTGTAATGTTCTGCGATGGAGGAAACACATTATTTGGAGCGTACGAACCACTAGTGCTGACCTACTGGTTTGTGTGAGCTTTGGGGTTATGATAGTAACTATTTTGTATACTGTTGTATACTTTTTAGGTTGAAAAACAAACAGATTAAAAAAAAAAAAAGTATACTTTATGCCCCCCCAACATCTAACCCTTCCAGTGCTTAAAAAGTCCTTCTGCAAGGTTTTTCCTTTCCCCCCAGAGTTCACCTTTAGTCCAGATACCAAACAATCTACCGTCTAAGGATACAATTCGCCATTAGAATTCGGCTGATTGTAAAATCGCAACCAGAAAATGTCTTTTACATCACCGCTGCAGGGACCAGAATCTATTGCTTGCTTGCAGCTGATCACACCCAGCATGTTATGCTCTGCAATTTGTATAAGGAAAGGAAAGTTCAATCTGTCACCTTTCCTTATGTACAGCAGGCTGAGTGTCTATGGTGACACAAACATGGCATACATAGTGAGTTTATGTTATCTGTATGTTTTTATATGATATGAAAACACTGAATTAAAAAATGATGAACCTAAAAAGGCCATAAATAAGCATACTATCATCTACACAGAGAACCCAACCCAACCCACCCTCCATAGAGGGGTCACCCTACCTATAAGAGGGCAGGGACAGGACAGGCTGTGTTCTAGGACTAGAAACACTCCTTCCAGATGTAAATAATATAGGGCTGTGAGTGTTCTTACCACCTGGACAGTCCTCTCTTCTCCTCCTCCTCTGATCACTGACACTGGAGTTCACAGAGTGACAGCAGGAAGCTTCCCCTTCTCATCTGTCCCCACACTGACTGCACACACATCAAACTCTGCACAGCTCCGCCTACTGTCCGTCCAGGAAATGGCTCCGGGGGGAAACTGCACACACAGGGCAGGGAAAACACAGTGACTGCAAACAACATTGACAACACAGCCATAAAACAGCAATAGGATTTCACATACTGAAGCCTTCAAGAAAAAGATATAAGCAATGCATGTGACCACAACACAGGAAGAGAGAAGAGATGAGCTCCATGTGCTGAACACATTCACAACCTGCTTACCAATTCTGACATTTCCCACATACATGTACAAATCTGTAACTGTTTGCTAAAAATCAATTAGAAACCTCCAGGCCCTGAGAAATAAAATTATGGTTGCTGCTAGTGGTGCACCGAATGGAAATTTTGGTGCCAAAACTGAAAGATCAGAATGCACTTGGCCGAAAACGAAAATTATTATTATTCTTTTTTTAAATATATAATTTTATATATATGTAGCACCCTACATGTATAGTGGGCCTTGTCTGCCTAACAGCAGGGCTGTGATCTGTTGGATAGGGTGTCAGGGCTTCCAGATGTGTCTGCTGAGGGGAGTAGTATCCTCACTGGCTCCTGTGAGAGGCTTCTCATAGGGCAGTGTGGGAACTCCAATCAGGGGACACATCCAGACTTGTAACTACCCCAGAAGGCAGTTTATGCTGCAAAGGATTTTGGGAGTGGGTATAAGTTTGGGGGGAAGTGCGTGGCACGGTGCCTTTGGTGGGTGCAGAGTCCCAGGAGGGAGAGTGCGGCTGTCTCTCCTCCTGTCTGAGGAAGGTGGATGTCTCGGGGTATCGCCTGAGAGTCCAGGGAGTGCTGAGTTGAGCAGAGAGGATCCGGTGTGCCGAGAGCCTGCGGAGGGAGAGAGGGGTCCAGTCCCAGGTCTTGAGTACTGAGGATTGCCCCTGGGGGTCTGCCTAAAGTGAGGGGACAACTCCGGAAGAGGTTCTGGGATCCAGTGTCAACTAGCTGTAAAGGGGGTACCTAGGTTTAGGACCCTGAAGCTACAGAGGAGGTACATAGTCAGTGGACCCTGAAGAGTTTGAGGTTAAAGGGGGCACCTGCAGTTTGGGCCCTGAATTATACAGAGCGTGCCAGTTACAGTAACAGCTATACAGAGTTCTACTACATACTACCTCAAGCTGTGCCAGGCGGGGGAAAGTATTCAGTGACTTTCACAGTACAACAGTGTCAGGAGTTCTACAGTTCTCAGTCTTGGATCTTCTGGACTATAAGTCGAGGATTCAGCAGCACTTCTTCTGTTTTACAGAACATTCTCAGTGTCAGTGAGCGTTGGCTTGCGCCCGCTGGTGTCAAGGAAGCGCCAACGGGCATTTCAGAAGTAAAATTCCCAATTGAAATTAGTTTAAGCCTCAAGGAGTATCCAACTCATTCCCTTCTCCCATCCCCTAATTCCAATAAAAACCACAAACAAAGATCCCGGAGTTGTCGCTGCTTCAGTTGTCACACCCAGGGTCACAGCTCACATGGGCTGGAGAGATTACCGGTACTAATGGCAGACTCACCTCAGGCCATTGGCCTGGTAACCTTGCTATATATGATTGTATTATATTCGACTTTTTAATTAACCACTTAGCAACTGCCCCACGCACATATACTGCGGCAGGGCGGCCGCTCTGTGCCAGATTACATACCTAGTACCAGTGGTGGTGCAGGGGCACCACCCCCCCATCCATGCATCCAGCCCCCTAATAGGGTTTCCATCCGTCCAGATTTGACGGAGCGGATTGGATGTCAGCGGACATGTCTCTGCTGACATCCGATGCCCCATAGAGATGCATGGGGGGACCGTTCAGATCTGCCAAAAAAACTGACAGGCGGATCTGAACAGTGAAAGGGGCCTAAGGCATCTTGTGCTGGAAGGTGTTGTGTCTAAAGCCCCGTACACACGTAGTGATTGTCGGCTGTAAATATTCGGCCGCCGAACGATCAGCCGATAGTCGGCTTGTTAGTATGATGCTTCCGACAACCGACAGCGAATTTTCGGCCGAACAGAATCTGGCGTGCAGACTTTAAAATTTTTGTTGGCCGTCACCAGAACGGCCGATTGTTCGCCAGTCAGTACAGAATTCGGCCGACAAACAGCAGATTAGCAAGACTGGGCATGCTCAGAGAAGAAAAAACACACGGAAAGTTAACCATCACATGGCATCACTTCTGCAGTCGTCTGTTGTTGGCCGACAAAATTTGTGTGCAGTCTTTTGCACTTTTCAGCCAACAGGACTGCACCGGACAGTTCGGCCGACATTCGGTACGTGTGTACGGTGCTTTAGTATAAATAGGAAGGCACTCCTACCCCCTCCAGCACCAAAGGTAAATTTCCCACATGGTAGTGATAATATCTGACATTAATGTCTGATGCTTGCATGTGCAAAATAGGGCCCAAGCACCTGGCAGGAGAAAAGCAGCTTTAAAAGCGTGCCAAAGTTGCATTTTTGCAAACCTGTTTAGGTGTGTCAAGCACTTGGTCAACATTCATTTCATTATTCTGGCCATTGAAGTGAAAAAATGCTCAAGCACTAAATGCGCCTAGCACTTAGGAGTGTTTTGGTGCATTTACACAATTTCTGGAGCGTTTTGGCATTTTTTGGGCCAAAATGCTCCTCACTTGAACGCACGAGTGATGGGTTTTTTCCTGCCTCTAAATACTTCTGCCTTTAGTGCCGGTTCACATTTGTGCGATCACAGAGATCGCATGTAATTCGGAGCGCACTGCTCCTAAAATTACATGCGATCTCTGTGCGGTGCAAATTTCAGCCATACAGTTTGCTGAATTCGCACCGCAATCGCACTAAACACGCACATGACCCTTTTTTTAGTGCCGGCTCACAGTTGTGCGATCACAGAGATCGCATGTAATTCGGAGCGCACTGCTCCTAAAATTACATGCGATCTCTGTGCGGTGCAAATTTCAGCCATACAGTTTGCTGAATTCGCACCGCAATCGCACTAAACACGCACATGACCCTTTTTTTAATCCGCAGCAGAATCGGATCGCATGGTGGTTCACACTAGTGCGATCCGATTCTGTGCGAACTTGCAGATCGCACTGCGATATGCGATCTCAACTGGGGGTGTCATTAACTTTTAACTAACACCCCCAGAGTATTGCATATGGCAGTGAGAACTGCCAGGGGTGCGGATGCAATGCGGGAACACGCTGTATATTCGCAGCGTTCCCGCATCGCACAAATGTGAACCGGCACTTAAACTCTTATAAATACATGCAGGGACACGTAGGCTAACAGAGAGGGGCATTTAGATAAAAAAACAAAAAACATCAAATGCCTGTAAAACAGTAATTTTTGAGTTGAAGTGTACATGAGGCCTAAGGGCCTTTTGGGCTATTAGATATCATTATAAGGATACCTATTTTGGTGCATCACTCTTTATGGGCTACTTATATATACACATTGAACCTTATATAATTACCTACTAATATTGCTTTTTTATGTCCTTTTTGGAAATTACCAAGGATAGCAATTGAGAGCCCTTTGGGTTTGTGCATACCAAGTGGGTTATTTTGTTTGTTAATGGCCAGCAATTTATCACTCCTCTGTGGTTGGCGCCTGGTCAGCGAGGCTATGATTGTATCCTGGATACCATCTTACCTTAATAGTTTTGAATGTGTGCTTTGCAAAATTGCTGTTCGAGTGAGGTGTGTGGCAACTGTTGATCACATAATGAGATGCATCTTGTGGTCTCTTAACGATATTCACTTGGATATATTTCGGAGTTTATATACTATATGCTTACCTCTATCTAGCTACTGAGGAAGCAGGCACTGATGTGGACGAAAAGGCCTGGCTCACAGTCTCCACTCTAATTCATCCTAAAGATGTTCTATCGGTTTGAGGTCAGGCCAGTCAAGTTCCTCCACCCCAAACTTGTTCATCCACACTATATTGCCAAAAGTATTGGGCCACCCTTGCAAATCATTTGGTGGAGGGGGGATTATAGTGTGGGATTGTTTTTCAGGGGTTGGGCTTGGCCCCTTAGTTCCAGTGAAGGGAACTCTTAAGGTGTCAGCATACCAAGACATTTTGGATTCCCAACTTTTTGAGAACAGTTTGGGGATGGCCCTCTGTTCCCACATGACAGAACACCAGTGCACAAAGCAAGGTCCATAAAGACATGGATGAGTGAGTTTGGGGTGGAGGAACTTGACTGGTCTGCACAGAGTCCTAACCTCAACCCGATAGAACACCTATGGGATGAATTAGAGCGGACACTGCGAGCCAGGCCTTCTCTCCAACACCAGTGCCTGACCTCACAAATGCGCTTCTTTGTTGAAGATACAACAGCTTTCAGCTTATCCGATAAACTGCAGTTCACAAATAGGACACTAGATGTCGCTAATGCTCAGTGATATGCTATGCAGTTTCTATGATGTGGTGTATTTCCTGTACACTGTACTGAACTTGTTGGTTATCTCTTCCTGTCTGTTGTTCTTATTACCATGAGAAGGTGATATTCCTTGCTTTCTGTGTTATGTTCCAATAAAGAAGCCAATTCCTGTTACTCCACAATGTCTGATCTGAATGGACTCCGCTGCACCCAGTGATCGCACTCTGCAACATTCTTGTGGTGGGCCAACTCAATATTGAACCCTACAGACTAATGGGCCATACACACTATAAGATTTTCTGAAGACTTTTTCCATTAGACTTACCAAAACCATATAATATGAGGTCAAACCTAAACACTTTCAACTTGTATGCACTCTGGCAGGCCCTTGCACTACATAGAAAAGGTAAATCTGAAGGGAAAAGTCTTCAGAAAATCTTATAGTGTGTATGGCCCTTAAGACTGGGATGCCATTAAAGTTCATGTGCATGTAAAGGCAGGCGTCCCAATACTTTTGGTAATATAGTGTATATAATTACTGCAGTTATGCATTGCATACGTAAAACCTAACCTAATAACTGGAGCAGTCATAGGACATACATTTTCATTATAAATCATGGGGTCATGGAAGTTCGCAGGATATATGATCTAATTTATCTTTATTGGATGTGTGAGGACTTTAATAAAATGTTACTAGAAAACACCAGCACCTAACTGTGTTCCCAAAACTATAATCACAAAAAGTAAAAAATGTGATGCTGTATTGCTGATGCTAAGACCAAATAAACGTCACAGTTAGGCTCCATGTACACGGGACGTTGTTAAAAGTCCCTTTGAATGCTGGAATTTGTAGGACGTTTAAAACGTTAGGTCGCGTTTGCACCCGCGTTTAGCGGGCATTTGTTTTTAGAACCGTTCCTAGAGGTCAAAAAAATCGTTCCCCTTTAAAATGGAAAAACACGAGCGCTAAACGCGGGTCATTGCGTTCGGTCGCGTTTTTGCATTTGAAATGCCGGGAAACACACGTTCGAACGCACATAATTGCGTTCCAAAAAACGTCCCTGAACTCAGCTGCCTGCAAATGACTGTAAACGACCCTGTGCACATGGACAGATAAGATAAAATGTAGATGGGTTCAGGGGCTTCTGAAAAAAACGCCCAACTGCTCCAAAATGGCCATTTACAACATCCCGTGTACATGGACCCTAGATGTGCAGTATGAGAATCCTACTTGTGAGCAATTAAATATATAAAACACTTAAATACAAATAAATGTTGAAACAGTGGCAGTTGCATCCAAAACCTCAATGATAAGTGCTGTGTACAATACAATTATGTACATATAAAGTCCAAAACACCGATATTTAATGCTGTAAGAGGGCCTTTCATCAAAACCAAATCCCAAAAGAAGACACCTTCTGCATGCTGTGGTTCTTCCCACTGACTACATATACATACTTGCCAACTGTCACTTTTTTCCTGGGACAGTCCCTGCAAATAGGAGCCTGTCCCAGGTCATTTATATTGTCCCTGGAAGCGCCTGTTATTCAGGCTGCCCATAAATGTTATGCAGAAGCAGTGCAGCTGAATGGGAGAATTATTCCAACTCTGCTACTGTGGCCTTAAGTTTGAAATTCCCTTTTTAATTTCCTGTAATTCTCTCTATATTGGAGTAGACTCTATAATCTGATAAATAGGCGCGATTAATTATGCAGAGTGGGCGGAGCTTCAGGGAAGTGGGTGTGGTAATTGATAGCTGTGCTGCAAAGTGCCCCTGGAATTTTTTTTTAAATGTTGGCAGCTATGCATATAATGTTCCCATCGCACACTTACCTGGAAATGGCAAGGAGTAGGCAGGTGGGTTCTGAAGCAGCAACTACTGCAGACTGGTAACATTGTAAGTCAAAGCATATATCACCAGCACAACATAGATCTTTAACCACTTGCCGACCAGCCGCCGTAGTTTTACTGAGACAGGTCGGCTCTTTTATGCAAAACGACGTACCTGTATGTTGCTTCGTGTAACGGATAGTGTGGGCGAACGCGCGCCACCGGAAGTGCACGAATGCGCTGATTGGCCAGAGGGGAAGCCAATCAGCGGGTCCGGTGGACACAATGTCCGCTGGCCACCTGCGATCGCTCCCTATGGAGACAGAACGGCAGTCAGCCGATGAAAACAAGGCAGACCGCTGTTCTGTCAGTGATGAACACAGGGATCCTATTTAGGAACACAGGTCTCTGTGTTCATCTACTGAATACGACCCCCATACAGTTAGAAAGCACTCCCTAGGCGCACACTTAACCCTTTGATTGCCCCTGGTGTTAACCCCTTCCCTGCCAGTGTCATTAGTACAGTAACAGTGCATATTTTTAGCACTGATTACTGTATTAGTGTCATTGGTGCCCTCAAAAGTGTCAAAAGTATCAGTTAGTTGTCCGATCTATCCGCCGCAATGTCGCAGTCCCGCTAAAAATCACTGATTGCCGCGATTACTAGTAAAAAATAAATAAATAAATAAAAATGACATAAATCTATCCCCTAGTTTATAGACGTGATAACTTTTGCGCAAACAAATCAATATACACCTATAAGGATTTTTTTTACCAAAAATATGTGGCAGAATACATATTGGCCTAAAATGATGAAAACGTTTGATTTGTTAATTTTTTTTTTTTTATTGGGTATGTTTTATAGCAGAAAGTAAAAAATATTGTTTTTTTTTCAGAATTGTCGCGTTTTTTTGTTTATAGCACAAAAAATAAAAAACCCAGGAAAAAAGGACATCAATTTTATTTTGGTACGACTGCGCAATTGTCAGTTAAAGTAACACAATGCTGTATTGCAAAAAATGGCCTGGTCATTAAGTGGTAAAGATAATCTACAAATGTTTATTAAAATGATGGGTAAAGGTGCCAAATTTGGAGGCCACACAGGCCCCTTTCATCAGCCACCTGTAGGTACATCCTGAATTGACATAAACCCGTAAGGGGGAATACAGCTTGTGACAATAGAAGCCCATATTCTCCATCCAGTGGCCAAAGAGCAGCAAAGGGACGATGTTTAAAGACACAGGCCACCAGAAAGGTAAGTCTTCTTTAGGGCTGGGGTTCACACTGCTGCGATCACATTTTGATTTGACTTTTAGTGCGATTATGTGATGCAAATTGGATGCTACTTGGATGTGGTTTGCATATTTCTGGAATCGCACCAAAATATCAAAAGACCCTTTTCAAAAATCGCTTCGTGCTATGCTGCATTTATTTAAACAGGCACCATTGAAAACAATGTGATTTCCATAGTCATGCAATTCTCTTTCAATTGTGTTTATTGAATATTAACGGTTAAACAACAATAAAACATAGTAATACAATATATACACAATATACAGTGTCATGTAAAACATTGTCGGTATCGAGATGAGATGTGACAAGGTAATATTTAATTAGTTATCAAGGGTATCATATCTGCTCAAATCAGAATTGCAAACCCTTTACTAGTCCATAGTCATGCAATTCTGTGTGACTCAAGAGGCATCTGAAATCGCACTAGGGTAAACCAGATATTACAGACTGGGATTTTATTTAACCACTTGCCTACTGTGCACTTAACCACTTAAGCCCCGGAGGATTTGGCTGCTAAACGACCAGAGGGTATTTTGCGATTCGGCACTGCGTGACTTTAACGGACAATTGCGCGGTCGTGCGACGCTGTACCTAAACGAATTTGGCGTCCTTTTTTTCCCACAAACAGAGCTTTCTTTTGGCGGTATTTGATCACCTGTGCGATTTTTTGATCACGCGCTATAAACAAAAAAAGAGCGTAAATTTTGCAAAAATAGCAATATTTTTCCCTTTTTTTTATATGAAATTCCCCCCAAAAAAAATGTAAAAATCAAAATTTTTTAATATTTTCGGCCAATTTGTTTTATGCTACCTATGTTTGGTAAAAAAAATCGCAAAAAGCGTATTTTGATTGGTTTGCGCAAAAGTTATTGTGTTTACTAACAAAGGCAAAGATTTTTGTCATTTTTGTTGTTTTTTTTTTTTAACGCGTAATGGCGGCGATCTGCGATTTTTTTTGCGGTACTGCGACATTGCGGCGGACAGATTGGACCCTTGACTGACATTTTTGACACTTTTGGGGTTACCAGTGACATTTCTACAGTAATCAGTGCTATATATATGCACTGTTACTGTAAAAATACACTGGTAGTGAAGGGGTTAACTTTATTTGAGAGGGAGGGGCTGTGTGTGTCCCTAGGGGCGTGATTCTAACTGTGATTGGCTGTGGCTTCAACTGTATGCAGAGTGATCAATGGATCTACATAGTAGATCCATGTGATCATCTCTCATACAGAGAGGAGAATGACAGGCAGCTTGTTTACACAAGCTGACTGACTTTCTCCCTCTCCCCCGCCGATCGCAGAGTGGCCGGCGGCGATCGGGTCCGCCGGTCACACGCGCGGGGGGGTCCGTGACCACGCGGGAGCGGGAGCGCGCCTCCGGCGGCGCGCGCTCGCTCCCTAAACCCTCACAGGCGAGCGACGTAGACCTACGTCACTTTGCCTGTGAGGGGCTGACCGCCGCCGTAGATAGTCGTGCGGCGGTCGGCAAGTGGTTAAACCCCCTTCCCATCCAGACCAATTTTTAGCTTTCAGTGCTCTCACACTTTGAATGACAATTGCGCGGTCATGCAACACTGAGCCCATATAAATTTTTCGTCCTTTTTTTCATAGAAATAGAGCTTTCTTTTGATGGTATTTATTCACCGCTGGGCTTTTTTATTTTGTGCGCTATAAATGAAAAAAGACCGCAAATTTAGAAAAAAAAAAACGTTTTTTTTTAGTTTCTGTTATAAAATTTTGCAAATTAGTAATTTTTCTTCATAATTTTTTGCCAAAATTTATACTTCTACATATCTTTGGTAAAAATAACCCAAATAAGTGTATATTATTAGGTCTGCGTGAAAGTTAGAGAGTCTACAAGCTATTATGCTAATCATTGAAAATTGATCACACCTAATGTACTGACAGCCTATCTCACTTCTTGAGACCCTAACAAGCCAGGAAAGTACAAATGACCCCCAAATGACCCCTTTTTGGAAAGTAGACATTCCAAGGTATTTAATAAGAGGCATGGTGAGTTTTTTGAAGTTGTCATTTTTTCCCACAATTCTTTGCAAAATGTATTTTTTTTTTTTTACAAAATTGTCATATTCAACAGGTTATTTCTCTCACATGGCATATGCATACTTACAACTACACCCCAAAACACATTCTGCTACCCCCCCCCGAGTATGGCGATACCACATGTGTGAGACTTTTTTACAGCCAGGCCACATACAGAGGTCCAACATTGAAGTAGCACCTCCAGGCGTTCTCGGAGCATAAAATACACTTTTCATTTCTCAACCACCTATTACACTTTTGAAGGCCCTGGAGCACCAGCACAATGGAAAAGCCCACTAAATGACCCCATTTTGGAAAGTAAACACCCCAACGTATAATCTATGAGGCATAATGAGTCTTTTGAACATGTCATTTTTTTCCAGAATCTTTCGGAAAATGTAGAAAAAAAATGAAAACGCATTTTTTTTACACAAAGTTGTCAATTTATAAGATATTTCCAACACATAGCATGTACATAGCAAAAATGACACCCCAAAATACATTCTGCTACTCCTCCTGAGTATAGCGATACCACATGTGTGAGACTTTTACGCAGTCAGGTCACATACAGAGGCCCAACATGCAAAGAACACCATCAGGTGTTCTAGGGACACATAGCATGCACATACCATGAATTACCACGAATTACACCCCAAAATACATTCTGCTGAGCAAAGGGTAAACAAAAGCTTACCTGTAGTTTTAGAAGCGCAGTTGTCCACAGGAGTTGAGTCCAGGCAGCAGGCAGGGACATGGTCAGCAACAGTGCATGCAATTCTCCGTGCAAGGATACCAGTCCAGTGTCAGTGCAGGCCGAGATAATGTGAGCAGTGCTGGTGTGGTCAGTTCATGCGGCAGGCAGAGGCATGATGGTAGTAAGTCCTGCAGGCAGAAGTAGGGCCTCTGTCGGGATAGAATGGGGACAGGGGTAGAGGCTTCTCCCACCCAAATCGCTTTGAAGCCTCCGGGATCCAGACCCTAATCTGAGAAGAAGAAAAACAAAAAAAATTGTTTTCTTCATCCAGAAAAACAATTCTGGTCCCCTCACATATGTGAGACCCCTGTGGTATGAATCCCACTACTTCCAGAGGCAGGCAAAAATCGTGGTCAAACAGTCCAGGGTCAGTTCCAGAGCAGGCAGAGGTAGGTACAAAATCGGCAGGCAAAGGCGTGGTCAAATAACAGTCCAGGGTCAGTTCCAGATCAGGCAGAGGTATGAACAGAATCAGCAGGCAGAAGCATGGTCAAAAAACAGGCCAGGGTCAGTTCCGGAGCAGGCAGACATAGGTACAAAATCAGCAGGCAAAGGCGTCGTTGAATAACAGGCCAGGGTCATTTCAGGAGCATACAGTGGCATAAGGGGTGAAGGCGGAGGACTACGTTTACCATACTAATAATTTAGACAAGTATGGTAACGGCGGAAACAGTCTTCTACACAGAGGCCTGGTTGGGAAGGACACTGGGGACAATAATAACGGGTGTCTTTTCTAATTCCTGCCTTGGTACACACCCTACATTTTTTTCTGCCGTTTTTGGTTTGTTTGTGTGGGAGGGACTTTACTGGGAAAATGGCGTTCGGAAAGTCTACTGATTACGTCAGATCGAATGTGAAGATTTCCTCCAGGTAATAAAGGAAGGGTTGGGGGCTTTCGGTGGACTTGCGGTATAATATGTACGTATTGTATGTGGCCAAATGGAAAAGATAAATTGCTACTTTTTTGTACCAATGACATGTACGTCTTGTGGGTAGATAGGGTTCCATCATTTGGTCGTTGAAATCCACTCCCCCCATGAATAAGTTGTACTCATGTACACACGTTGGCTTTCGGATTGGGCCATTCCTTCTTCGGGATTCCACATAGTTGTCATTGTGGATTGAAGACAACATGTACACGTCTCTTCTGTCCCTCCACTTCACAGCCAGAACTTCCTCATTTCTCAGACTCGCCGTCTCCCCTCTTCTCAGCTTGGTGTTTACGAGCCTTTGAGGAAAGCCTTTCCGTTTTTTTCGGACCGTGCCACATGCAGGAGTCTTCTTTCTGTGAAGGTTTCGGAACAGGGGCAAACTGGTGTAGAAATTGTCTACATAAAGGTGGTAGCCTTTTTCCAGGAGAGGGTAAATGAGGTCCCAAACTACTTTCCCGCTTGATCCCAAGTAGTCCGGACATTCAGGGGGATGCAGCTGGATGTCCTTCCCTTCGTACACCCTGAAGGCATATGTGTACCCTGTGGCTCGGTCACATAACTTGTACACCTTCACCCCATAGTGTAATGTTCCGGTACCTTTGGTACCCTAAATTACACTTTCCACAAGTGTATGCGCCCCACCATTTACTTTTGGAAAGGTGCGCATACACCTTTAAGACTGGAGCTGTCATCACCCAGCGCCGGACTAGATGGCTATTTAAAGTGCCGGTTCTCACTCACATGTGTTCGTTCAAACACCCTTACCTGGATGCTAACCTTGCTTGAAGCTTCCATGCTTGCAAGCTTACCTCGCTGACGGAACCTCGCCGCGCTGATCCCTGTATCCCGCTACTGGATCATCCGCCTCTCCTGAACCACCCTTCGGCTGTATCGCTAATAGTGCTAAGTACCCCGCAGGGGAATTCTCTATAAACTTATACTAAGCTTACACTATCTAGCTCTGCATAGTAAAGACTGTTTATCACATCTGCATAACTAGATTGCTAGCTCTTGAGACTACTGCTACTTTTCTGCACTGGGTTGATCTCTTTTGTATGTCCACCTGCTATTCTGTCATCTGCTACCATACAACATTGCTAAACCTTCCTGCATCCATCTGCTACTGTCTCACCTTCAAGTGTCTATCACCTACCACCTCCACTCAACCTATCCCTCAACCTTCATCATTGTGTTACCACATACATAAAGTCATTCTAGGAACCAGCTTGCTAATTGTGTGTATTTACTGGCTGAAATAAGACCTTCCACACATGATGAGTCATTGAGGTTGGGAATGGTATCTCAGCATATCTCTTACATGACTACTGACGTGGAACTATTTCTGCAGCTGAAAATCCACACCATATAAGAAACGCAGAAGCGTTACACATAGCGGGCCCGTTTGCTGGGAATGAATTGTTTGATGCCCAGCCTGCCGGTAAATTTAACCAGGGACTCATCCACACATACATGTTGGTCTGGGGTAAATAATTGAGGGAATATTTCCGAAAAATAATTTAGAAGTGGCCGAATTTTGAATAGCTTATCAAATGCTGGGGAATTTCGGGGAGGGCACTGGGTATTGTCATTAAAATGGAGGAACCTCATGATCATCAAATACCTGGCCCTGGGCATTACTGCAGAGTAGATGGGCATATGGTACATAGGTTTGGTTGACCAATATGCTTGCAGTTCATTTTTTTTATTGAGTCCCATGTTGAAGGTGAGGCCTAAAAAGATCTTGAACTCCTCCACTGTTAGGTCTCTCCACTCAAAGGGACAGGAATAAAATGACGTGGGGTTACTCTGGATAAATTGTTGTGCATACAGGTTGCACTGGGCCACAATTGACGTCAGCAGGTCCTCTGTAAAAATTAACCCGAAGAAGTCTATTGGGGCAAAGTTCTCCGTGTTGACCTGGACTCCTGGCTGGGCAGTGAAAGGGGGGATGATGGCTTCTCCTGAGTTGGGAGGGAGCCACAGGGGGTTCTGAAGGGCATAGGGAAGGCTGGCGTTGGTCCTAACCCTTTGGGGGCGAGGTGACACCCCACTTGAGCTTGGCCTTTCTTGCCGAGGCACTGTGGTGCTGGTGGATGGCACTGCGGAGCTGGTGGATGGCACTGCGGAGCTGGTGGATGGCACTGCCTCCTCCTCACCAGAACGCCTTCGTTTGGCAGGCGCGCAGTATTCTTCCTCGTCGGAGTCAGTCTGCGTCCCGCTGCTAATGACCGGCTCATAATTTACTTCGGAGTCAGACTCTGACTCCGAAGAAGATTCCGAAGCAGAAAGCTCCCTATTGATGTCCATGTCCCCACTGATGATATTGAAGGCCTCCTCGGCTGAGAAAATTTTTTTTGCCATCGTTGGTGATACTGATGGGCACGGTGACACTGATGGGCACTGTGAGACTGATGGGCACTGTGACACTGATGGGCACTGTGACACTGGCACACTGATGGGCACTGTGATGGGCACACTAATGAGCACTGATGAGCACACTGATGAGCACACTGATATGCACTGTGGGCACACTGATGGGCACTGTGGGCACACTGATGGGCACTGTGGGCACACTGATGAGCGCTGTGGGCACACTGATGAGCACTGGGCGGGCACTGATGAGCACTGGTGGGCACACTGGTGGGCACTGGTGGGCACACTGGTGGGCACTGGGTACACTGATCTGTGGGCACAGATGGGAACTGATGGGGACACTGGTGGACACTGGGCACTGTGGGCACTGTGGGCAACTTAAATGATTTGCAGTTTTTACACTCACGGATCTCTCCTCTCCTCGCACTGCAGTCTGTGTGTGAGGAGGGAGAGCTGGCAATGAGAGATGATCTCATATGTTTACATTTGAGATCATCTCTCATTGGATGCCTAGATCGAGTGACGAATGGCCGCTGTGATTGGCCATTCGTCACGATCTGTGATTGGCTGTGTCCAAGGGACACGGCCAACACAGATTATCCCCGGTGCGCGCTCGCGGGAGCGCGCGGGGGGCGTGTTAGAGGGAGGCGTATAAAGACGGCCTCCCGACAATTCGCCGTATATAGGCTGTAGCGCGGATGTCAGCAGGTTAAATAGTGAGCCTGTGCTACCAAAATCTTTCTGGATATCAGTCTTCTGTGAGGCTCAGTTGCAACTTGCATTATATAGAGCTCTCAGCCACTCTTAGGCCTCTTTCACACGGGCATTCCATATGTCCGTATATCACCCCATCCGTTTGCGGGTGATATACGGACATAATGCATGTCAATGGGATTGCGGATGTCAGCGGATGACCATCCGCTGACATCCGGTTTGCGTCCTTTCAGTTCTGTTCTGTTTTTTGGAACGGAACAGAACCCTATTTTTCTTCCGTTTAAAAAATGGAATGGATGCAAAATCGGATGTCAGCGGTGTCATCCACTGACATCCGCAATCCCATAGACATATCCGTATACCATCCGCAAACGGATGGGATGATATGCGGACATGCGAACCGGATGACACAAGTGTCATCCGTGTCGGTAAAAAAAAAGTGCCGGAGCGGATCGAAATATGGTCCTCTCCGTGTGAAAGAGGCCTTAGGCCCCTTTCACACAGGCGGACCATTCAGATCCGCCTGTCATTTTTTGGCAGATCTGAATGGTCCCCCCATGCATCCCTATGGGGCATCGGATGTCAGCGGAGACATGTCCGCTGACATCCGAGCCGATCCGATCTGTCAAATCTGGACGGATGGAAACCCTATTTTCCATCCGTCCAGCTGATCATATAGGATGAGAACGGACTGACAGTCCGTTCCCATCCGATTCCCCCATAGAGATGTATGGGGCTCTGACAGCTGTGTCTCTGCACACAGCGCGGAGAACAGCTGTCATTCTCCTGCTCAGCGGGGGGGGATCGGCGGATCAATCCCCCACTGAGATAAACGGAGTCCGCCTGACGTAGTGGATAGTGTGAAAGAGCCCTTAGACTTCATGCCCACTGAGCATTTGCTCAGCTCCTCTCCTCCTGGCAGGAGAAAAGATGCTTAAAAAAATATGGTAAAAGCTGCATATTGCACACACATTTATGCGCATTCATGCATTCTGTCTGCAAGAATATACATTTATTCTGGTCAATAGAATGCATTAATGCGCAAACGTGCCTAGCGATTATGCACTTTCTGAATTTTTTCGGCCAAAAATCTCCTTTACTGAATGCGCTGGTGCTGTTTTTTTTTTTTTTGCCTGTCAACGCTCTTCTATGGGCACAGGCTAACATGGAGGTGCGTTTACAGGCAGAAAAAAGACACAAAAACGCCTGTAAATGTAAAATTTTTTTAAGCCCAGTGTGCATGACTAATAAAGGTTGCATTCGCACTACAGTAGTGCTTGAGCCCTGGTTCACACTAATGCGATGTGGAAAACGCACAAGATTCGCTGCATTTCCCCACATCGCATCGCACTCCAAAGCAATCGTACAACATCCATGAGATCTGCTGCAGGTGTCAATGTTATCTTATCCGAAACAGATCGATAAATGCAAAGCAAGTGTCAGAATCACATTACATGTGTGTGTGAACACCTATACAATGTGATTCGGGTACGGGGGGTAAAAGGGGTCCTGCACTATTTTGGTGCAGATGCGATGTGATTTCAGCCAAGCAAAATGGCTACAATTGCACCACACAGACATTGCATGTGATGTGCACAGGAATGCGTGAGATTCCTGTGCGAATCACATGCTGTATTTTCCGCGCACCAGTGTGAACTCCGGCTGAATGCACTAAAAATCATAAAAAAATGTGTGTTGCTCTTGTGGTGGCATTCATTGTTATTAGCACCTCAAACGTAAGTAAGATGCAAAAACATACAGCATGTGTGAAAAAAATGCATGAGCTGTTTTGCTGTGTTTGTCTCTTGTAGGGCTACTCTAAGCATAAAGCATGACAACGTGCAAAAAAACATCCATATGAGTCGTATCTGAAATAGTGTGAATGGGGGCCTACTGAATAGGCTTGAAGCAGAAGAGAGCAGAGAGATAACCTCATCTCATATGCTGTTGCTCCTTCACTGTCCAATGAGCAGGCTACGGTCTGTCCTGCTTATCTGCATTCAAGACAGAGGTGTCTGGATCAGCACATTGGCTGAACAGAATTTTAAATCATTTATCAGTTCCCATATGTATTTCAGTTTTGTATTTAACTGTTTGGAGAGCATGTTTTAACTGAAAAAAAATTCCAAAGAGATTAATGAATGTCTTTATGTGCCATTCACACCAATGCGTTTTTTCATGCTTTATGCAGAAACAAAGGACATTATTTTTTTTAACATGGGTTCCAATGGAACACATTCACATCAATGCATTTTTGTGCCTCTGCGTTTTTGGAAAGGGTCAGGGACTTTTTTAAAACGCAAAACTTTTTTTTTTTGCTTTTTTGGTTCAATAGACTACAACGGAGAAGCTGCAGAAAAGCATGTAGTGCGTTTTTACGGTAAACACATAAAAACATGCAAATCTCCACAAAATCACGGTAAAAAAAAAAAAAGCAAAAATGCTCAAAAGCAACATGTGAAGGAGTGAATAAAGCCTAAACGTGTGACAGCAAGTTAGTGATAATTCAAGGCCTGAATAGCTAATCAGTTATATATGGTAAACATCTGAACTTTGGTCTCATCAGCAATGCAGATTTACCAAACACTTTGGGTGATGAGTAATCATTGTCATAATATCACTGTGGTGAGTAAGAACCATAAGGAGAGATAATGGCAGAGTGGGTAGATGAGTCACCTCTTATTCATTATTAATTTTCATTATAAAGTAAATGTCAGTCCAACTAAAAACTTTGCTATTACGTTAAAATATAAAATTTTATTACTGCAGTGTATACGGTATACAAAAAGCAGATACAGTCAGTATTATTTAGAGAAATAAAGCATCACAAAGGCAGAACATCTTGCAATGATTAGACACTAATGCCTCGTACACACGCGTCGATAGTTGGCCGTGAACTTTCAGCCAATGACCGATCGGCCGATTTTCGGCTTGTTAGTATGATGCTTTCGACAACCGACTCCGACTTTTCGGCCGAAAAAAATCTGGTGTGCAGGCTATAAAATTTTTGTTGGCCGTCAACACAACGGCCGATTTTTCATCAGTCAGTACAGATTTCGGCAGACAAAAATCTGATGAGCAAGACTGGGCATGCTCAGAGATGAAAAAACACACGGAAAGTAAACCAGAACATGACATCACTTCTGAAGTAGATTTTTGTTGGCCGAGAAAATTCGTGTGCAGTCTAGGCACATTCCAACCAACAAAACACCACTCTGGACAAAAGTCGGACGAACGGTCGGCCGATAATCGTTGCGTGTGTACGAGGCATAAGGCTCCATTCACACCTGGGCGTTTTTGAGTGTTTTTCAGCTCCAAAAACGCTAAAAAAAAACGTTCCAAAAACCGCATTAATTTAAATGGCCCCTGTTCCCATCTGAGAGTTTTGCAAAACGCCTGTAGCTGAAAAAAGTACATGAGCTTCTTTTTGGGCTGATTACCAGCGTTTTTGATAGATGTCAATGCCTGCCTACAAAAACGCCTGAAAAAAACGCCTGAAAATCGCGGTAAAATCACGGTAAAATCGCTGTAAACCGCGGTAAAAAACGCGTGAAAATGCTACGCTCAAGTGTGAATGCAGCCTTAGGGGGTGTTTACTAAAGCTAGAGAGTCACATTTCTGCAGAGAAATCAGCTGCCAAACTTGTTTAACTAAGCTTTAGCAATAAAATCTGGAAGCTGATTGGCTTCTCTGCAGAATTGTGACAAATGTTTCCCTCTTTAGCTTTAGTAAATTAACCCTATAGGGGACATTTGTTTTTCATGTATGTCCCATTGTATAGATTCCCCCTCACTTCCTGTCCCATAGCCAGAACAGGAAGTCAGAGGAAATCCCTCCAAAGCGAGGGAATCCCTGGTTGTCACCACGGTCATCAAAACTAGTGTCCCCATTGGAAGAGATCCCCTCTATTCCTGACAACTCAAAAACTGGGATTTTCTTTTACTTTCACTTTTGATGATAATGGTCAACAAGACAAATAAAGAGGGTGATTCTCCCTGACGGGGGGCACAAGCAGCAATAGAAAACCGACGGGTGTTCTAATCCCTCTAAACTCTATCCAAAAAAAGTTTGCCTTTAGTTATACTTTTCCCTCCCTGGTGGTAATCCCGAGTGTGGCTCGGGGTTAATTTTCAGTACCAAAAGCAGTAACCCTAAGCCAGGGCCTTCTTTAACACAGGGCAAAAGGGGCAGCTGCCCAGGGCCCAGTCTTTGTTGTGGGGCCCAAAGCAGCTGCCCCTTGAGCCCGCACTGCCCGCAAAAAGTTGACAAGTGGATTCGGGAGGGCCCAAGAAAATGTTTACCCAATCAATGTTAAAGATGGCCCTGCCCCAAGCAACACTCGAGATTACTCTGTAGTGATACTTACCTTGTCCCTATGATCCCTCGATGTCCTCCGGCCGATGCCAGTGTTCTATCAGAATACTGCTACCTATCAGATTCTGCAACTGGAAGTGACGTTTGGACGAGAAAACTTTGCATGCGCCATGCGTTCCAACATTGGCACTATGCGTTCCAATAGCTTTCCTAATGTGAGGGAACACGAAGCAGCAGCAAACATGTTCTTACACCCAAGCAACTCTTGAATTTCAGACTGATTTTTAGCAGTATACTCCCCTTTTATACTGAAATAGACTATTTCACTGCGACCGAGTGCGACAATCAATTTCACTATAAAATCAGTTTGTCGCTAAGCAGTGTGGGGTGTACCAAGATGGACGTCGCCACCTTCTACCTGCAGGTTTCTCGCTATATTTACTATAATACAATAATAATACAAATGTAATACTGTTATTCAGTTTACTGGTAAAATAAATCTCAAATTCAAGACTCGCGTGGGTGTAAGATGTCCGCAGCTGCTTCATGTTCTGTCACATTAGGAAAGCTATTGGAACGTAAGCGGGCATGGCGGAAACGCAGTAAGTTTTTCTTTCCGAACGTCCCTTCCGGTTGCAGAATCTGATAGGTAGCGGTATTCTGATTGAACACCGGCATCCGTCTTCCGGGTTCCCTTCCCCGTGAGCGCCGCGACGCAGGGGGGGGCGGAACCGGGTGGGAAATTAAAAAAAAGTACACAAAACATGACATGATACACTTTAATCTGTTAGGATTACATTACTGTATCAAACCATTTCACCTCAGTTTTCTCCCTAATGCTTTGTCCAGTGCCCTGCCTGCACTTTTACTGTTTTATTCCTTTTTTTTTTTATTATTATTTTTTTAATAATAATTTATTTTTTATTATTAAAAAAACTTTTACTGTTTTATTCCTAAGAATTACAGGCCTACAATATAAATATAAAACAACAGATTTCCATGCAAAACAATGTACCGCTTTGACATTTAAAAATACTGACATAATCAGACCGCCAGGGAAGTTAAGTAAGGCTTCTTTCACACGGAACGAACCGTATTGCGATCCGCTCCGGCACTTTTTTTTTTTTTTTCGGACACGGATGACGCTTTTGTCATCCGATCCATATGTCCGCATATCATCCCATCCATTTGCGGCTGATATACGGACATAATGTAAGTCTATGGGGATTGCGGATGTCAGCGGATGACACCGCTGACATCCGATTTTGCATCCTTTCCGTTTTTTAAACGGAAGAAAAATAGGGTTCTGTTCCGTTCCAAAAAACAGAACAGAACTGAAAGGATGCTAATCAGATGTCAGCGGGTGGTCATCCGCTGACATCCACAATCCCATTGCCATGTCCGTATATCACCCGCAAACGGATGGGGTGATATACGGACATACGGAACGCCCGTGTGAAAGGGGCCTAAGACATTTTGGTAGGTTACACAATGTGGGGATTGGGAGACGAATCGTTTATGGGCAAATATGTGAATCTGAGGGTTCTCGATGCTGTAAATTGGTGGAAGGGGTGGCAACGATGAGGCTCTGATAGCTCTGTCCCTGCATTCTGTATGATGTGTATGACATCTGTATGGGCATTATGTAATGTCAGACTATTATGCAGGTATTTCTCTGTAGTTTAACAGCAGCTGCCCATAGCTTCTTGAGTGTGTAACTAAATGCTTGTGATAGATAGAGTATCTGTGTTCTATTGTTATTATCACACATGCACAATGCCAGATAGCTAGGTCTGTGCTACTGTATATAGTGGTCATCTTGCTGTATATTAGTAGATGAACTTGTTTATTGCAAAATAATCTATGTACAGCTCCTGTTATTTTAGTCAACCCTGTCCTTTCTGATCCGGTATTCTATACCTAGTTTCAGCTCAGGGCTCGATAACCAACAAAGGCCGGAGGAGCCAGGTTAGGAACCTGATAGCCATTTCTTGTAGTTGGGTGTCTGGTTGCAAGTCAGATTAGAAACTCCTAGGGACTAAAGTGCAGAATAGATAAACTGACTCCAGTGCTACATAACGGTTATTGCTGGTGGGAATCTGCATTCCAGGCTGGTTGGACAAAGATTGCAGGATCTCCCCTTCAACTCTGATCTTGTGTTCAGGTCTCACACAAAGATGGATCCTGCATTGCAATCATCTTTAGAGGCCCCTGCAACGGAAACTTTGCTGCAAAGTTCATCTGAGGTATCTTTATTGAGAACTATATATACCCAAATATATGTGCACAAATCCACCAGGACTCTTGTGAGGACCTTTGCTGATAACACCTGTTTGTACATCAGATGTATGTACTAATATTAATCTTTTCTTATATAATGCTTTTATTATTTCCATGCTAGTGTGCATCTATATATTTATGGATAATGTCAGAGTTGCACCGATATGGGTATCAGTGCCGATACCAAGCATTTGCATGAGTACTTATACTTGTGCAAATGCTCCGATACTAAAACCGATACTTTTTTGTGCGGTGCGATTTGAGCCCTTACAAAATGAATGGGCTCCAATCGCACTGCAAAGAATTGGATATGATTTGAACAGGAATGCGGTGTGATTCTTGTCCAAATCACATGCAGTTTCCTGCATTACTCCTGTGAAATAGGTATCGGTAATTGGTACTTGATAAAAAGTATTGGTATTAGTACTTAAAAAACTGGTATCGGTACATCCCTAGTTAATGTTATATGCTGGTTACAGTAGGTCCTCTGCATTTAATTACTTTGAATAGGTTACTGGTTCATTTTCCAGGAAGGAAACCCCCTCTGCTCACAGAGGACCTGTCCTGGGTGGAAGCACTGCCAACTTTATTATCATTCCCAATCTTTAACTTAACCACTTCCCGCCTGCCCTATTACAGATTGATGGCGGGAATGTGGTTGTATTATCCTGACCGGACGTCATATGACGGCGGCAGGATAATACAGCTCTGGGCGCCCCCCGGGGGCGCGCAGAGCGGCGATCGGTGATGCGAGGTGTCAGCCTGACACCCTGCATCTCCGATCTCGGTACGGAGGCTCTTTACCATGTGATCAGCCGTGTCCAATCACGGCTGGTCACATAGTAAACAGGAACAGCCGTTGATCAGCTTTCCTTAGTTTGTGCCTGACAGGCACGAGTAAAGGAGCGCCGATCGGCGGCTCCCCTGACAGGGGGGGGTCGGCACTGGTAATCAGATCATTGATTACCAGTGCAGACCCTCGGGGGGGGATGCCACTATAACCAACAGGGATGCCACTATGACCCCAGGGATGCCCACTATGACCCCAGGGATGTCCACTATGGCCACCAGGGATGGCATTCAGGGCTCAGGGAGCCCCCCATTTCCCTCCCCATCAGTGCTGCCCGCCAGTGCCCTCCCTATCAGTGCTGCCCACAAATGCCCATAATTGCCAGATTTCAGTGTCGCCCACAAGTGCCCATTATTGCCCACGAGTGCCGCCTATTAGTGCCCATCAGTGCCGCCCGTCATTGCCCATCAGTGCTGCCCATCAGTGCCCACCAGTGCCGCCTATCAGTGCCCATTAGTGCCCACCAGTGCCACCTATCAGTTCCCATCAGTGCCAACTATCAGTGCCCATCAATGCCGCCTATCAGTGCCTAGCAGTGCCGCCTATCAGTGCCCACCAATGCTGCATATCTGTGCTACCTATCAGTGCCACATATCAGTGCCTATCAGTGCCACTCCATCAGTGCCTCTTCATCAGTGCCTGTCAGTGCAGTCTCATCAGTGCTCATCAGTGCAGGAAAAAACTTATTTATTTACAAAATTCTATAACATAAACAAAAAAACTTTTTTTTTTTTCAAACTTTTCGGTCTTTTTTTATTTGTTTAGCAAAAAGGAAAACACCCAGAGGTGATCAAATACCACCAAAAGAAAGCTCTATTTGTGGGGGGAAAATGACATAAATTTGGTGTAGGTACAGTGTTGCATGACCGCGCAATTGTCTTTCAAAATGCAACAGCGATAAAAGGGGAAAATTGGCCTGGGCAGGAAGGGAGGAAAGTGCCCGGTATTAAAGTGGTTAAGGTTCTAGTTCTCTATTTACCTACAAGTTTAGTGCAATTTCCTCTTTGGGGAGGCCATTTCTTATAATCTAGAAAGGCTGGGGTGTACATATGCCGAGGCAGGAAACAGACTCCCTGCTATCTGAATGTGACCCATTTAAGTGAATGGAGCCACACGGCAACCACCCCACAACCATGTGCAATACACGTGGTTTCAGTGCCGTAATGTATCATATAGGGTGTTAAAACAGGCGGTGAGGAGGGGCATATCACCTCTTTACTGCCTGTCAAATGCCTCTGAAAAGCAATCTGCGTTCATACTGTTGTAAGATCACAAGTCCAGAAGTTGATTGATTTGGCCACTGGGCTCAGACCAGGGGTGTCAAATTCAATTTCAGAGCAGGTTGCATCAGCATTATGGTTGTCCTCAAAGGGCCAGCTGTATCTGTAAGACAATGTAAATTTATCCAGGTTTATCCAGGGCTATTTTTTAACAGAGAATAGGAGCAGGAACTGTGATCCTTCTATATAGGAACACAGGTCTCTATGGTAATTTCACAAGCCCCTCCCCCATACAGTTAGAAAACACCCCCTAAGCTCACACTTAACCCTTTGATCATCCCCGGGTTAACCCCCTTCCCTCCCAGTGACATTATTACAGTAACAGGGCATATTTGTAGCACTGATTACTGTAGTAATGTCACTGGTACCCTCAAAAGTGTCAAAAATGTTATTTAGGGGTCCGATCTGTCTGCTGCAATGTTGCAGTCTTGCTAAAAATCGCAGATTGACGCTATTACTAGTAAAACAAAATTAATAAATAAATAAATAAAAATGACAAATCTTTCCCCTAGTTTGTAGACACAATAACTTTTGCACAAACCAATCAATCTACACTTATTGGGATTTATTTTTTACCAAAAATATGTAGCAGAATACAAATTGGCCTAAAAGGATGACAAAACTTGATTTTTAAATTGTTATGGGGGAATGTTATATAGCAGAATGTTTTCCGAATTGTTGCTCTTTTTTGTGTATAAATGTCATTATTTCAGTAACAGTCCATATTTTTAGCACAGATTTCTGTAGTAATGTCACTGGTACCCCCAAAAGTGTCAAAAATGTCAGTCAGGGGTCCAATCTGTACGCTGCAATGTCGCAGTCCCGCAAAAAATCACAGATTGCTACCATTACTAGTAAAAAACAAAAACATTAAAAATGACAAATCTTTCCCGTAGTAGACGCGATAACTTTTGCGCAAACCAATCAAAATATGCTCTATTTGTGGGAAAAAAGGACATCAATTTTATTTGGGTACAGCGTCGCACGACCGCATAATTGTCCATTAAAGTAACGCATTGCCGAATCGCAAAATAGGGCCTGGTCAGGAAGGGAGCAAATCCTTCCGGTCTTAAAGTGGTTAAAGTTTGAAGCGTGAAAAGAGGCTTGGAGCACAGCAGGCTGCATGTGGCTTACAGCCTACATCTTGGACACCATTGACAATTTAGCTCAGCTCAAAGCAGTTACTTGGGTTGCAGTTTTAATTTTCTTATTGCAAGTTGAAAAGAATGAATCTTATTCCAAGATTTTGCTAGCACTTTTCTCATTTCTATGCTGAGGTTTCTGCAGCCCTGTTCTCCATTTTCTTTTCCATGAATGAGAAATGGCAATGGCTCATCTGAAAACAAATGTACATGTAATGTAATATAGATATAGAAGCAGTTTCTGCTGCGTGTTCATATGAGATCCCACCAGGATGTTATCAATAGTACACTGCATTGTGCACGTCCTTTCATTCCATTGTAATAGGATTCCTAGATCTCACATGGTATGAGTGCCGCTTCCCCTCAAGGAGAATGAAGAGTATTATCATAATAATATAATGGTATGGATACAGTACATGGAACTAAATATCCTTATTGCCATGGAGACTGTCGCACTGCAAAGTCAGAGTCTAATAACTCATATGACAACTGCCATGAATAGAAGATTTCTTTTAAAATCAAGGTTAAAGAGGTCAGAATTTTCAAGTTTGCTTACTAGCCTACAGCACTTCATTCTTATATATTCTATAGAATAATGATATTTGTTACCAATAGCAACCCAAAATTGATATTTTTTATCATAGGGTCATAGAGAGAAAATGAATATTAGTTATTTATATTATATACAGTAATGTACAGCATAAGTATGTCACCCAAAATGACTCGTGGGAAAAAGCAGAGAAAAAAGGTAATTTTTATAATATTATTCTTCACATTTATGGGTGATCACATACGTTAATTGCAGGATACAATAATAGCTATACTGCTGTTTATGCTGCTATGTATCCAAATGGCCATCCATTGGCTGTGGAAACAATTTACAGTATATGGTGTTGATCTGCTAAACGGCTTTAATCGATTTGAAAGCTTTAGATTAAATCTTAAAGCTGTACCACATAAAACCCCCCCCAAGAAAAATCTTGTTATATGCATTATTAAAAGCAAAATTAAGAATTTAATTTGCCAATCAACCAATTGAGGTGGCTGCATTCATTTTTCTTCTGTTAGGCTTTTTTCCTACATTTTCACCTGGTGATCTGGCCAGTAACACACTTTCTATGTTAGGGGGAAATTTGGCAGGTTCAGCAGAGACCGGAGGAATTTTGATCCATCTACCGATCGACTGCTGTACAATCAGCCTGTTGGGTTTTTCCTGAACGATCAGTGCTGCCGGCTTTAGCCAGCAGCACTGATTAATGTATTCTGACAGCAGGGAAGGCTCCCTAGTGTCAGAATACAATAACTCATCGGGAGTGATTCCCCATCCATATAGAGCCTCTAGTTTAACTGATTTTACTACGGCAGGCAGCCCCTCCTGCTTGAACCGACGTAGGACTACGTCGGTCGTGCGCGTGGTGCTGGGGGGTGAGCGCGCGCTGCCGGCGGCGCGCTTCTGCAACCGCTAACAGTAGGGATGCTAATGCTTGGGGCTGGTGGCACCGATTGCCGTTGGCCACCCGCGATCGCTCCCTGCTGAATGAGAAGGACGGGCAGCTGTTGTAAACACAGCCGACCGTTCTTCTCTCTGAAGTGATCACAGAGTGCCTGTGTCCTTCTATACAGGATCACAGGTCTCTATGGTCATTTCACAAGCCCCTCCCCCCACAGTTAGTAAACACTCCCCTAGGCTTACATTTAACCCTTTGATCACCCACTGGGTTAACCCCTTCCCTGCCAGTGTCATTATTACAGTAACAGTGCATATGTTTAGCACTGATTACTGTAGTAATGTCACTGGTCTCCTCAAAAGTGTCAAAAAGGTCAGTTAGGGGTCCGATCTGTCTGCCGCAATGACGCCGTCCCGCTAAAAATTGCACATCGCCGCCATTACTAGAAAAAAAACAATGACATAAATTTTTCCCCTAGTCTGTAGATGCGATAACTTTTGAGCAAACCAATCAAAATAGGCTTATTGTGATTTTTTTTTTTTTTTACCAAAAATTTGTAGCAGAATACAAATTGGCCTTAATGGATGAAATATTTGATTTTTTATTTTTTTTTTTGGGAATGTTATATAGCAGAAAGTGAAAAATATTTTTTTTTTTTTTTTTCAGAATTGTCGCTCTTTTTTTGCTTATAGCACAAAAAATAAAAATTGCACAGGTGATCAAATACCACCAAAATAAAGCTCTATTTGTGGAAAAAAAAAGGACATCAATTTTATTTCGGTACAGCATCGCACAACCGCGCAATGTTCCCTTAAATTAACACAGTGCCGTTTCGCAAAAAATGGCATGGTCATTAAGGGGGGTAAATCCTTCCGGTCCAGAACTGGTTAATTGAAAAAAAAAAAAGATTATTGTATAGCCTCCCTAAAGGAAACACTTTGGACAGCATTGGTAATTTGTGCAGAGAATAGTGTTAAGCAGGGTATACACATAGGTTTTTTTTTAATTCAGCCAGAACGTTGAATGAAAAAAAAAACCTCACACATCCCTGCAAAGAAAGTGGATGCAAGGATCTCCTCCGCTGTCCTACTGTATTGTGACAACAGGCACTCCCCTGACGTCTGAATACTGCATCCATTGGCTGCCATGGCTGTTTGAAAGCTGATTTAAAAGCTGGTCCAATGACGGGCTTCTGTTGAACGAGGTATACACATGAACCGAAATTTGGCTGAATCCTGGTGAACCAGCTGAATTTTTATATGTGTATACCCAGCTTTAGATGCTGTAGCAGATTTAGATGGACTTGACTAACAAATGAAAGCTTACTGTAACTCCGGCTAACATGTTTTAAGCAATTACAGCTAACCGTTTTTCCCTTTTGGAATAAAGGCTTTACATAAATGAATATAAACTGACTATTGTAATGATTTTGTCTCAAGCCTCTAACTGACACTTTTGCTGGACAGCTTGGTTTGGTAAAGTAGAACTATGGGCAAAACCTTTTTTTTTTTTTCTCATTTTGGATAAAGCAAGGTGTAACGGATCAACCGGCACCCCGACTGGGTACCTCCGTTGGCGGATGCTCCCAGTGCTTCCCAAGGGATCCAAGCACTCCACCAGACACCATAACCACCTCAGACCCCCACGAACCGCCGCAGCTTGGTTGGGGTCTCGCCATCTCCTACCTACCCTGGACCTATCACAAGGCTCCAGGTTCCAGTGGGTGAACCTCTCTTTCCCCAGAGAGTGAAGCAGGAACAGGAACAAGCTCTTTCAAGAGAGTATGAAGAGCATAGCAATCCCTTAGCAGAAGTAGAACTCAAACTGTTTATTCAAACACATGCACAAAGAGCTATACACTGTGGGACAATCCCCCCCCCCTCCCCTTAGCAGCCAATCCACATACACATGTACAGTACATCCCATAATAAGTTTATCTTAAAGTGGAAGTAAACCCTCCTATTGTTTCCAGTCAAGGGAGCTGCCATCTTGGCCTCTGTTTAATTTTCAACTGCCAAGATGCTCCACCTGTGACCAGTTATGGCACCAGCCATTGGATGGTTTGACGGTTTGGTTGAGAGCACATACAATGTGACAGTTAGCATTTCCGGTATGCCGGGAATGTAAATGTTTTTTTAAACTATTATATCCTTGGGTTTACTTCCACTTTAAGGCAGACAGAAACAATAAAACAATGGAATACAGGCACTTACCAGTAACAAACCACACCCCATCTCACTATCTAGCAAGAGTCTATGAGACACTCCTGCAATATTCTAGCAATCTGAAAAGTCAAACCATTCATCTTCATACATTTCCTGAGAGGTATTGCTGACAAATATTAATGTTCCATCTGAAGCCATCCAAACCATTCTCTCAGCGTCCTCCAAGTATCTGTCCCTCACTTCCAGTGACGGTGAACACTGTCACACAAGGCAAGGTTATAATCCCTGTGAGTGTCCCATTGCGGATATTTCCCTTCACTTCCTGTCCCATAGCCAAAGAGGAAGTAAGAGGAAATCCCTGCAAATATAGGAAATTCATTAGGGACCCCTAGACCACTACATCTAGCGTCCCCATTGGAAGATTTCCCCTCCATTACTTTTCTGGGGACACTCAAAATTTGGGATTTTCTTAACTTTCACTTTCAATGATAATGATAAACAGGGGAAGTAGAGAGTCTACTTAATGGGGTCACAGACAGCAATAAAAACTGAAAGGGGCTCTAATCCCTCTAAAAAAAAAAAAAAAGGTTTTGCCTTAAGTTTTACTTTAAATACCAGATTTACTGAATGAGTCACAGGTGAAAAATCACAGAACTGGTAATCTGGTAATCTAAGAACTAGTACTCTGAAATTAAATGTTTTTATAAAAGTAAGCATATACACTCACCTGCATCGTGCAATGGGTATGCATAGAGCAGCTCTGACCGTCCTCTTCTGGGTTTCTCTGCCCGTGCTTCTCCTCTCTTCCCAGTGCACCCATAGAAAGCCTCTTGCTATGAGGGCACTCGTGCGGGCTTGTTCCCTAGCCAAGCTACGTGTGTCTATTGACACACAGTGGGCACAATTCACTAAAGGTTATCGCATGCGTTATGATGGTCACGTGAACACTTCACGCATGCGATAATGAAAATGTAAATTCACTATTGCTCGTATGCGGTATTTAGTGCAAACACAAAAACGCTTGTTAAATACCGAATAAAAAGGTCTTAATGTCGATTCACAGAAGGAAATAAATAAATAAATGCATCAGCTAGATTTTACTCAGGAGTTGTTTCTGGAAGCTGGCCGATAGTATAGCAAAGAGGATGGGGCCCTCTGAATCCAGTTTTCTGGAATTTAACTCCAGGAAAAAAAAATTTCACTTAGGGTCCTTTCACACGGCCGCTCCGTGTGAAAGGTCCGCTGCGGGACTTTTTTTTTTTTTTTTTCCACGGAGCGGATGACATTTCTGTCATCCGCTCCGTGTGCCCGCATATCATCCTATCCGTTTGCGGATGATATGCGGACATAATGTAAGTATATGGCACTGCGGATGTCAGCGGATGACACTGCTGACATCCGATTTTCCTTCCTTTCCGTTTTTTACACGGAAGAAAAAATGGGGTTCTGTTCCATTCGTAAAAACGTAACAGAACTGAAAGGAGGAAAATCGGATGTCAGCGGATGGTATTCCGCTGATACCTGCAGTGCCATTCACTTACATTATGTCCGCAAATCATCCGCAAACGGATGGGATGATTTGCGGACACACGGAGCGGCTGTGTGAAAGGACCCTTACTTTTAATCCTGTGTTTATACCTTCCTAAAATATGTAGTCCATTTTTAGGTTGGCTCTGTAGTTTCTGATAATTAGCAGATGCATTTTTTAAATTACAAGGTTACTGTAACGGAACCGCGACCCACACTGTACTTATGGGCTTCCATCAGTATACCGCTTCCTTCAGTCTTGAACATAAATATCAGATATTACAGCCACCCTACATACAAAGCTAGCTGACAACTTAGCTTGTATAAGTTCTGGACATCCCCCTCCTGATCAGATTACCCCACCAGGTCAGGTGCCTGATTACATTATCCTATGCAGATGAAATTGTGTACAGAAATACAATTAACTTGAACTAATTACCTAGCCATCTGGACAGAAACAATAGGTGAGTAAATCAGCATGATCAACAATGTGTGGAAGACAGGTGGTTGAGCTGATGATATTAGCATCTGCTATGAGTCTGCCTGTCTTGGGGTGACATGGACTTGAATCCAAAGTAACATTACTCCAAGGGCCCCACATATAGTGTCTGTCTTTCATTCCCAGTTATGGTGACTACCATCACAGTTACTTTCCTCTCTCTTCCGTTTTGTAAGACCGGTGGCCGTGTTGCCTTCTTTTTTACTGGCCACCGATCTTGTCACAACCCTGCTGTAGTATTTTCTACAGCGAGCAGGAAGTGATACAATCCCTCCTCCCTGTTGTTGGCGGACCAGTGAGGCTGAGACCAGCAATCTGATCTGCTAGTGTCTTCAGAATGACAGTCCAGGAGACTCCTGGTTTGTCCCACCTCCTATGTCCTCACAGGCTAGTGGTCCCGGCTCCTCCTCCCATTCAGTAGTAGCAGTATGTTCTGGGGCAGCTGCCAGTTTACTCACCGGCGACTCATGACTCATCCCTGGCTGCAACCAAATAGGGAAAAAGTACCTCGCATTCTACCTTATTTTGTTAATGATGGCTGCCAGCATAGACAAAAGGAAAGAGAGTGTACAGGCTCCCAGTACAGCAAACCTTTATTGTGAGGTAAAACCATTCAAATTTACACCCACAAAATCATCCAGTGCCTGTGTATATTGCCGTCACTAAGCTCCTCTGTATGCCGCAATTTTAAAGCATGACATGTTAGGTATCTACAGTATTTACTTGGCGTAACATCATCTTTCACATTTTACAAAAAATTGGGCTAACTTTACTTTTTTTTTTTTTTAATTAATAAAAGTGTATTTCTTCCAAAAAAATGCATTTTAAAGACCAAAATACAGTGTGACATAAAATATTGCAACAATCGCCATTTCATTCTCTAGGGTCCCTACTAAATATATATATATATATATATATATATATATATATATATATATAATGTTTGGGGGTTCTAAGTAATTTTTTAGCAAAAAATACTGATTTTAACTATCAAGCAACAAGTGTCAGAAAAAGGCTTAGGCATAAAGGGAAATTGGAAGCGGATTGGTTCCTCCGCAGAATTGTGACTAATGCCCCATACACACCTGAAGATTATCTGCAGACTTTTGTCTGCAGACTTACCTTTTCTATTTAGTGCAAGGGCCTGCTGGATTGCATACAAATTGAAAGTGTTTAGGTTTGACCTCATATTATATGGTTTTGGTAAGTCTGCAGACAAAAGTATGCAGATAATCTGCACGTGTATATGGGGCATAATTTTGCACTCTAGCTTTAGTAAATAAACCCCTATATGGGCAATTTCTTTCTTTCTTATGGGTTATGATTTGGAGCGATTTGCACCGTCAGCCATGACATCATCCCCTTCAGCCTAAAACAGAGGGAATTCATCAGATTGTCTGTGTATTATACATGCTTATCTGGACTCTTAAAACTTGGAGTCTAGCTTTCTGGTAAGCAAGTATTTCATATGATTCACGGTGTACCTGGGTGAGGTCTCATAGATTATCCATTCACCTATTGGACATTCAACAAGAGACTTCAGCTCACCGTCACTTATTTATTCCTTTTTGGAGTACTGCATGAACTTTTTCTAAATTGACTTTTTCTTCTTATTTTGTTTCACCTTGATTGTTTAGCGCGGCAACATATGACAGGTATCCATGCCCACAGCGTCAGCGGCCTATCTCAGCTGTCAGCAGAGCCGCCTCCATGCACAGCGCAACATGGGAGGAGAGGACAGTGGCAGGTAGTCTCTGCTAGGAGAGCATATGCTCGGCTAGAGGAGCTTCAACTGGAGCATGAAATGTCATCTTGACAGCGGCATACAGAGGAGCTCAGTAATGTGATATACACAGGCAGTGGATGATGTGCAGAAGAGGAGGAGGAGAAGATCCCAAGTGGTCCTTTTAAAGGAAAGAAGCTTTAAGGAGTGCACGCTGCTGGATAAATTCACAGATGCTGATATACTGCAGAAGTTCCCGTAATCCAAGCCAGTTATCATGGAGCTCTATACCTAACTCATAGGGTACCATGACCCCTTAACACAGACAAGTCATGCCATACCATACCAGCCATGACTAAATTGCAGGATGTGACGTTCATGCGAGATGCTTGCGATAACTTTTCGCACAGTTTCATGCGATAATTAAGGTGTTACTAAACCCACAACAGTAAAATCTGTCTACAGATGAAGAATAGCATGCTTGTTATACTCACTGTGTAACTTAGATGACTAATTCTCTGCATTGTATAAAAAGGCTGTGTGATCCGGTATGCACAGATACTCCTGATCCTGCAAGTTCACTCTGGACAAGTCCAGATAAGCACAGTAAGAGTAGTTCAGCTGCACATGCTCAGTTTGGTCTCTATTGCTCAGAGTACACTTCCTGGTTTTAGCTGAGCTATTCAGGTCACATGGTATTAACATCACATGATGTGGGCATGTATACAGATCTTAAAAGACAGCCCAGTCCCTCCCTACTCCTCCATGCCCAGTAACTAAAAAAGAACACAGTGGGTGGGATGTCACATCTTGATTGATGGATGATTTTTTTTTTTTTCTTGGGAGGGTACATGTGATCAGCACAGGACCAATCAGCACTGTCCAGACATGTTCAGACAGAGAATTAAGGGTCTTGCTGCCTGGTAGGACAATCGCAGGAGAAATTAAAACTCCTACAAACTATCAGCACTCACTGATACAAGTCACAAAATTGCTCTAATTGTTATATACTGCTGATGAGAAAAGGTATTTAGCAGTTTATATTTTTAATAAAATAACTGCATTTCTATATTCTGCGTAATGTGGGAGACCAGATATAGTAAATGCAGGATCTGGGTTTAGTAACTACTTGTCAACCAGCCGCCGCCTATATAGCCCAGCTCCACTCAGGCGAGCGACGCAGGTCTACATCGTTTTGCCTGCCCGGGCCACCCTGCCGCAGTAAATAGGCAGCGGGTGGTCGGGAAGTGGTTAACCCTCTGTCTTTACGATCACTTTAATACATTTTTATTTTAATACGCTTTAAATAAAAAAAAAAACCCTCTGTTGTGTTATTCTAATGTAAGTGTAAATATACTGTATGTATATCACTCACTTACTGTCCAGGAAAACAGTATGTTAGGGTAGGGTAATCTCTCTAATGGAGTCCTGGATAGCAGTAAAAATGAATTCCTCCCTAAAAACGAAAAACAAAAAAAAGTCACTTTCAGCAGGCATTCATCCAATTTTCAGAACCTCTGATAAAGCAAGGTACATGAAAATCACAAGAGAAAACTTACTAATGGATGTGACTCAGAATGAAAGGGGAAATAAAACTGAATGTGCATGATAGTCAGATGCTTCAAAATACCAAGAATAGAAACATAGATATATTCTGTAACACCATATACAGCGAGCAAAATAAGTATTGAACGCCTTAGCATTTTTCAAGGTAAATATATTTCTAAAGGTGCTATTGACATCAAATTTTCACAACTAGTCGGTACCAACCCATGCAATCAATACATACAAAGAAACTAAAACAAATGAGTTCAGAAATAAAGTTGTGTAATAAAATTGAATGACACAGGGAAAAAGTATTGAACACGCTAACTGAACTGAATTTAATATTTTGTTTAAAATCCTTTGTTGGTAATGACAGCTTCAAGACACCTCCTGTATGGAGAAACTAGTTACTAGCATTCCTCAGGTGTCATTTCGGCCCATTCCTTCACACAGTCAGTCTTCAAATCTTGAAGGTTCTATGGGCCTCTTCTATGAACTCTGATCCTTAGTTCTTTCCATAGATTTTCTTTTGGATCCAAGTCAGGGAATTGGCTGGGCCATTCTAGCAGCTTTTTTTCTTTCTTTGAAACCAATTGAAAGTTTCTTTGGCTTTGCTTTTGGGATCATTGTCTTCCTGAAATGTCCGCCCTCGTTTCATCTTCATCATTCTGGAAGATGGCAGCAGATTTTTATCAAGAATGTCTTAGTACATTTTTTTATTCATCCTTCCTTCAAAGATATGAAGTTTACCATTCCTGTATGCTGAAAAACAGCCCCACGCCATGATGTTCCCACCTCCAAACTGCACTGTTGGTATGGTGTTTTGGGGTGATGCGTAGGGCCATTTTACCTCCCAACATGGTGTGTATTACAAAGCTTTCAATATTGGTCTCATCTGACCAGACTATATTCTCCCAGTATTTCACAGGCTTGTCTAAATGTTGTTCAGCAAACTTTAAACAAGCTTCAACATGTTTTTTTTTAGCAATGGAGTCTCGTGTGGTGAGCGTGCATACAGGCCATTGGCAAATATGTGCCTTACTTTTGTTTTCAATGAAACAATTGTACCAGCTAATTCCAGGTCTTTCTAAAGCTCTCCACAAGTGGTCCTTGGCTCTTGGACAACTTTTCTGATAATTATTTTCACTCCTCTGTCAGAAATCTTGCAAAAAGCATCTGGTCATTACTGGTTTCTGGTGAAATGGTGTTCTTCCTACTTTCGGACTAAGGCCCCAACAGTGCTCACTGGAACATTCAGAAGTTTAGAAATCCTTCTGTAACCAATGCCATCAGTATGCTTTGCAACAATAAGGTTGCAAAGGTCTTGAGAGAGAGCTCTTTGCTTTTACCCATTATGAGATGTTTGTGTGACACCTTGGTAATGAGACACCTTTTTAAAGGCCATCAGTTGAGACTGAAATAGCTGATATTAATTTGCACTGACAAGGGGCAAAATTGCTTTCTAATTACTGATAGATTTCAACTAGTGTCTTGGCTTCCCATGCCTTTTTGCACCTCCCTTTCTTCATGTGTTCAATACTTTTTTCCTGTATCATTCAATTTTTTATGGTGACGTGTTTAATACTTATTTTACCTGCTGTATATTATTGTCTCAAAGTTTTCTATGAAGCCTATTCCCTTTTTAAATACTGTGCTTTACCCTTATACATACTGCCTAATACAAGAAAAAAAAAAAAAGAAGAAACACCATAGTACGTATTAGTGATCCCGTGAGGAAATATGTCCACAAATGAGGAATAGACTCTTTGCTTTGTCATGGCTTTGTAATGATATGCAAGCCCCTGCTGCCCCAATAGACCATTCAGAGCAATGCAACGGGAGTCCTAGCAAAACCTACCCTAGGACTGTGTTCTAGGCAGAGGTCACATTCTTTACAATACTAGGAAGCACATGGTATTTACAAAGGACTTTGGAGCAACAGATTGGACTGGTGAAGATCAGCAGGTGGAGTTCTTTACTTAAAAGATTCTCATAGGCTAAGTACACACAGGGGTTAATTTACTAAAACCAGAGAATGTAAAATCTGGTGCAGCTGTGCATGGTAGCCAATCAGTTTCTAACATCAGCTTGTTCAATTAAGCTTTGACAAAAAACCCAGAAGCTGATTGGTTTCTATGCAGAGCTGCACCAAATGTTGCACTCTCCAGTTTTAGTAAATCAACCCCATTGCAGCAGTTCCTAAAAGGCATTCTGCAGTGGACCACTTCTGAAAGAGCGGATCAAGCAGCAACTTGAATGCTTGTTTTTTTGCTTTGTTTTCTTTTCTGAACAGCAATTTTAAATGAAACCAATGTGCAGCAACCATTTGGCGAAGCATTTTCCTGACAGTTGTGGTGTGGCCTCAATGACTGTAATAGGCGAGGTTGACAGACAATAATGCCGCTGAACTTGACAAGCTGTGTTAAATTTGCTTTGTGTTGTGGCATGTATCTAGCCCCTTCAGCTGTATGTTAGGTTTTAGGAGAGCGATCTGGGGGGCAGGAAAATCACAGCTCAGCTATCAGCTTTTATGGCCCTTTAGCCGCCTGTGTGAAGGAGGCCTTAAAATGTTACTAAACCCACAACAGTAAAATCAGTCTTTTAGTGCAAAATAGCATGCTTGTAATACTCACTGTGGAACCTAAGGGGTCCTCCGCATTGTGTAAAAGACTCCTGAAGGCAAAGATCCTCCCCCTCTTGCATTGCCCCCAAAACATGTCCGGATAAGACAGGGTTAGTGTAGTCAAGCCTGCACATACTCAGTTTGGTGTGTATTGCTAGAAAGCTTTTCTTTCTTGGGGGAGTGCATGTGATTAGCACAGCGCCAATTAGAACTGCCCAGACAGAGGGTCAGGGGTCCTACATCCTAATAGGATGGCTGGCACCCTGTGGTGGGTTGCTGGCTGTCTGGCACCCTGTGGTGGGTGGGTGAGTGGGTGACACCCTGTGGTGAGTGGCTGGCTGGCACCCTGTGGTGGGTGGGTGGGTGGCTGGCACAGGGGCTGTGGGTGGGTGGCTGGTACAGGGTCTGTGGGCAGCTGGCTGGTACAGTGCCGCTGGCTGGTACAGGACCTGTTGGTGGCTGGCTGGTACAGGGACTGTGGGTGGCTGTCTGGCACCCTGTGGTGGGTGGGTGGGTGGGTGGCTGGCACCCTGTGGTTAGTGGGTTGTCATGGTCTTACCTTCTTGCTGTTCTCCTTCGTTTGACATGTGCTGGCGGCCATCTTGGTTTCTGGGTTTCTTGTAGCCTCCCACCCTGCGGCTCCTCCTTCCCTCTGGGAGGAGCTGGATACCTAGCTCATATATATAGGAGGTCTGTGGCTTCAGTTCCCTGCTTGGTCCTCCTGTGTTCACATGCTACTAAGACTGCTGCTACTTCTGGTTCCTGTTCCTGGCTTCGTCTGACTACCCTGCTGGTTCCTGATCCTGGCTTCGTCTGACTACCCTGCTGGTTCCTGACCCCTGGCTTCGCAAAGACTCTGCATCGGTTTCGCCATCCGTTTGGACTTTTGCTTTATAGCTTGTTTTTCAATAAAGCTTTCTTATTTTCACTTATCTGTTGTTGTACGTCTGGTTCATGGTTCCGTGACATTAGGACCAAGCCATGAATTCTGACGGTACAGGGCCATCCTCGCTACCCACGCTGGTTGCCAGACTTGATCAGCAGGATCACCTGTTGGGTCGGTTCGCCGTGGCGTTGCAAACCCTGCTTGAACGCACGGTACCACAGGCCACAAATTCTGACGGTGCAGGGCCATCCTCACTACCCACGCTGGTTGCCAGACTTGATCAGCAGGATCACCTGTTGGGTCAGTTCGCCGTGGCGTTGCAAACCCTGCTTGAACGCACGGTTCATTTCGCTCCCGTCTACCCCGACACCTGTTGTTGCGCCTGCTGTGTTTCGGGGTATGTCCGGTTCTGCCCCCCTTCCACAGCGCTTTGGGGGAGAGCCAACTCAGTGCCGAGGTTTCCTTAACCAGGTGGGCATTTATTTCGAGTTGCTGCCACATGCCTTTCCTACTGAGAGATCAAAGGTGGGCTTCTTAATCTCGCTGCTCTCGGACAAGGCCTTGGCCTGGGCCAGCCCTTTATGGGAGAACAACAATCCGGTGGTTGCCGAGTTTTCCGGTTTTGTTGCTTCTCTTCGGAAGGTATTCGATGTGCCGGCTCGTGCTGCCTCTGCTGCGAAGCTCCTTATGTCCATCAGACAGGGTTCACGATCCGTAGCTGAATACGCCATTGAGTTTCGTACCCTGGCAGCAGAGGTGGGCTGGAATAATGAGGCTCTGGTCGCTGCTTTCTCTCATGGTCTCTCGGATGCCTTGAAGGATGAGGTTGCAGCTAAGGACCTACCAGTGGAGCTCGAGTCTCTTATATCTTTCCTGATTTTGATTGACACCAGACTCAGGGAGAGACCTTCCTTTAAGGAGAGTCTGCGGAGGCCTCCTAACAGATTGGCGCCTACCTTTGTTGTCCCACCCGTGCCTCCCTCTCCTCCCACGCCTCCTGGGGATGACTTGTCTGGGGGTGAACCCATGCAGCTGGGGTTTGCTCGCCTGTCCGAGGGGGAGAGGGTACTCCGGAGACGCGAAGGGCCGATGCATGTACTGTGGTCTCGGTGGGCATTTTAGGTTGGCATGTCCGAACCGTCCAGGGAAACGCTCGCACCTGAGATCCTGTCGGGGGCAGATCTTGGGTGGAGTCTCCTCGTCCCCGGTTTCCCGTGTTGACAAACCACTGATCACTGTTGTCCTTTCCTGGGTCGGGGGCTCGGTGACGACCCAGGCGTTGGTGGACTCTGGTGCTGGTGGTTTGTTCATTGATAGTGTGTTCGCTGCCGCCAATTCCATTCCTCTGCAGGCTCGAGGTTCTCCTCTGGCTCTTGAGGCGATAGACGGCAGACCCCTTCTGCCGCCACACGTGACTCATGAGACCCTTCCAGTGGGGTTAGCCATTGGTGCCGTCCACAGAGAGTCGGTCTGCTTCCAGGTTATTTCGTCTCCACACTACTCGGTGGTCTTGGGGTACCCCTGGCTCCAGAAGCATAATCCGATTTTCGATTGGAGATCGGCCGAGATCCTCTCGTGGTCACCGCAGTGTGGGGCTAGTTGCATCCATGGGCCTGTCAAGTTGCTGTGTACTTCCTCGGACTCTCTGTTGCCCCCCGAATACGAGGAGTACCGGGATGTATTCGATAAGGTGCGCGCGGTTGCCCTACCTCCGCACCGCCCATACGATTGTGCCATCGAGTTACAATCTGGTGCCGTTCCTCCTCGTGGCAAAGTCTATCCACTGTCGGTAGCGGAGAATGAGGCCATGGAGGAGTACGTGAGGGAGGCGCTTTCACGTGGACACATTCGCAAATCCTCGTCCCCGGCAGGGGCTGGATTTTTCTTTGTGAAAAAGAAGGGCGGTGAGTTGAGGCCTTGCATCGATTACAGGGGTCTCAATCGCATCACGATCAAGAACGCTTACCCGATACCCTTGATTTCCGAGCTGTTCGATCGCCTTAAAGGGGCCACGGTCTTTACCAAACTCGACCTGAGGGCGGCATATAACCTCGTAAGGATCAAGGCGGGCGATGAGTGGAAGACCGCGTTTAACACCAGGACCGGTCATTATGAATCCTTGGTTATGCCCTTTGGGCTGTGCAATGCGCCCGCAGTCTTTCAGGAATTCATCAACGATGTTTTCCGTGACCTGTTGCAGCAGTGTGTGGTGGTCTACCTGGATGACATCTTGATATATTCTGAGTCCATGGAGACCCACATTCTGGATGTCAAACGAGTGTTGCAACGGTTACGAGAGAACAAGCTGTTCGGTAAGCTTGAGAAATGCGAATTTCACCGATCCCAGGTAACCTTCTTAGGTTACATCATTTCCGCTGAGGGGTTCTCCATGGATCCTGAGAAGGTTTCGGCTGTCTTACAGTGGCCCCAGCCCAGTGGTCTTCGCTCCCTGCAGCGCTTTTTGGGCTTCGCCAATTATTATCGGAAGTTCATCAGGGACTTTTCCATGCTAGCCAAGCCTCTCACGGATCTGACCAGGAAGGGCAGTAATTCCCAGGTCTGGCCGCCCGAGGCCATCCGAGCTTTTGAAGCTCTAAAGTCCGCCTTTGTGTCGGCTCCGATTCTGTCGCATCCCAACCCTGGGTTGCCCTTTGTCCTCGAGGTGGACGCGTCTGAGACGGGAGTAGGCGCCCTTCTGTCTCAGCGTAGAACACCAGAGGGTCCTCTGCTTCCTTGTGGGTTTTACTCCCGGAAACTGTCTTCCGCGGAGTGCAACTACCAGATTGGTGACAGGGAGTTATTGGCCATCGTGCAGGCTCTTAAAGAATGGAGGCACTTGCTCGAGGGTTCGGTGGTTCCGGTCCTCATCCTGACGGACCACAAGAATCTGACCTACCTCTCTGAGGCCAAGAGATTGACACCACGTCAGGCCAGATGGGCTCTGTTCTTGTCACGTTTTAATTACGTGGTCTCCTACCTACCCGGTTCCAAGAACATCAGGGCGGATGCCTTATCACGGCAGTACTCCGACCTGTCCAGGGAGGAGTCGATTCCGACTTCGGTCATACCTCCGAATCAGATCCTGGCTGCCATTCGCACCAGCCTGACCTCTCCCCTGGGTGAGCAGATTTTGGCGGCTCAATCTGGTGCTCCCTCTGGGAGACCCAACGGCAGATGTTTTGTGCCTGAGGAGTTGCGCACTCGGTTGTTGCGAACCTACCATAACTCCAAGACCGCGGGGCATCCTGGAAAGAATCAGCTGTCCTGGGCTGTTTCACGTCTGTTCTGGTGGCCTTCCCTACGTTCCGACATCGCCGCATATGTAGCGGCATGCTCCGTTTGTGCCCAGAGTAAGTCCCCTCGGCACCTTCCGTTGGGCCTTCTGCAACACTTAGCCACCGGGGAGCGCCCATGGTCACACCTGGGGATGGATTTCATTGTGGACCTCCCTGCATCCCGAGGCCATACGGTCATTCTCATGATTGTGGATCGGTTTTCCAAAATGTGTCACTGTGTTCCTCTCAAGAAGTTACCCTCTGCACAGGAGTTGGCCACGATTTTTGCCAGGGAGGTCTTCCGGTTGCACGGTTTGCCCAAGGAGATTGTGTCGGATCGGGGGAGTCAGTTTGTGTCCAGGTTCTGGCGCGCCTTTTGCTCCCAGTTGGGGATTCATCTCTCCTTCTCCTCGGCCTACCACCCTCAGTCCAATGGGGCCGCAGAACGTTCCAATCAGGCCTTGGAGCAATTCCTTCGTTGCTATGTCTCCGATCACCAAGACAATTGGGTTGACCTCCTGCCTTGGGCTGAGTTTGCCAGGAACACGGCGGTGAACTCTTCCTCTGGGACGTCTCCCTTCATGGCCAACTATGGGTTCCAACCTGCCGTGTTACCGGAGGTATTCTCTCCCCAGGATATTCCGGCTGTGGAGGATCACCTTTCCGTCCTACGTGCTTCTTGGGTACAGATCCAGAAGTCCCTTGAGGTCTCTGCGCAGCGCCAGAGACTCCAGGCTGATCGCAGACGAGCGCCTGCTCCTTCCTACCAGGCCGGAGACCGTGTATGGTTGTCCACCCGCAACCTCAACCTTCGAGTGCCCACTCCCAAGCTGGCGCCTCGCTTTGTTGGTCCCTTCCGAGTGCTTCGCAGGGTAAACCCGGTAGCCTATGCCCTTGCGCTTCCTCGTGGCATGCGGATCTCCAACGTGTTTCATGTCTCCCTGTTGAAGCCTCTGGTGTGTAATCGTTTCACTTCCTCGGTTCCTCGGCCTCGTCCGGTCCGAGTGGGCAATCGTGAGGAGTATGAGGTGAGCAATATCCTGGACTCACGCCTGGTCCGCGGTCGGGTGCAGTTTTTGGTTCATTGGCGTGGTTATGGTCCAGAGGAGCGTTCCTGGGTTCCCTCCGCAGATGTCCATGCTCCTGCCTTGCTCCGAGCCTTCCATGCACGCTTCCCTCAGAAACCGTTCTTTACTCCGCGGAGGAGGGGCCCTTGAGGGGGAGGTACTGTCATGGTCTTACCTTCTTGCTGTTCTCCTTCGTTTGACATGTGCTGGCGGCCATCTTGGTTTCTGGGTTTCTTGTAGCCTCCCACCCTGCGGCTCCTCCTTCCCTCTGGGAGGAGCTGGATACCTAGCTCATATATATAGGAGGTCTGTGGCTTCAGTTCCCTGCTTGGTCCTCCTGTGTTCACATGCTACTAAGACTGCTGCTACTTCTGGTTCCTGTTCCTGGCTTCGTCTGACTACCCTGCTGGTTCCTGATCCTGGCTTCGTCTGACTACCCTGCTGGTTCCTGACCCCTGGCTTCGCAAAGACTCTGCATCGGTTTCGCCATCCGTTTGGACTTTTGCTTTATAGCTTGTTTTTCAATAAAGCTTTCTTATTTTCACTTATCTGTTGTTGTACGTCTGGTTCATGGTTCCGTGACATGGGTGGCTGGCACAGGGGCTGTGGCTGGCTGGTACAGGGCCTGTGGGTGGCTGGCTGGCTGGTACAGTGCCTGTGGCTGGCTGGCCTGGGCAGGCAGAGGTAAAAGTGTCAGGTATTGAAGTGGATAATGTTGAAAACTATCTGAAAAATATTCAAATTTGCAGGCAAATTTCAAATACAGTGATTGGGCCATTGAATGTTAGATTGAAAGAACGTTTTGATATTTGTCAGAATTTTCGTTTGTTTTTCCATTTATGTATGACCAGCTTAAAGCTCACTACACGCAATACAATCTGATTAGAATGCATCTGAATCTTCTTTAGGCCTCATGCACACACTGAGATGATAAAAACGCTGCTTTTACTGGTAATCGACTTTTTTTTTTTTTCAGGCTGTAAAAGTGCCTCTATATTACTTGTGTGTCCATGCACAGATAGGTGTTTACAGGCTGAAAAAAAAAAAAGATATCACCTGCGTTACTTTAACTGACAATTGCGCAGTCATGCGATGTTGTACCCAAATTATTTTTTATTTTTTTGCGCTGTAAACAAAAAAAGACAGACATAAAGCAATATTTTTTTACTTGCTGCTATAAAACATATCCAATAATTAAAATGCAAAAAATCAAGTTGATTCATCAATTTAGGCCAATATGTATTCTGCTACATATTTTTGGTAAAGAAAATCCCAAAAAGTGTATATTGATTGGTTTGTGCAAAATTGATAGCGCCTACAAACTATGGGATAGATTTATGGATCTTTTAATTTTTTTCATTGTTTTTTTTAGTAATGGCGGCAGACGGCAATTTTTAGCGGGACTGCGACATTGTGGCGGACAAATCTGACACTAAGTGACACTTTTTGGGGACCAGTGACACTAATATAGTGATCAATGACATTGGCAGGAAAGGGGCTAACATCAGGGGCTATCAAAGGGTTAAGTGTGCTCCTAGGGAGAGCCGAAAAAACGGAAGACAAGTTTGGAAATGTTCTGCAGAACGAACGATAAATTTAAAACTTAATGTGTTTCCTGTCCAAACTGTTTGCACTAGGCATGTGTGAAAAAAACAAACAAAAAAATGATTAATTTATGTCCAATGAACGATTTATCGGTCATTACATGATGGCACTATCGTTTGTTCTCAGGGCCAATTGTTAGTTTTTTCGAAAATGAGTTTGAACGATTTTTCGTATAGTTTATGGCCGGTGTAACGTTAAAAAACCATACCCCGTGGAGAAACCATACCCTCGTCACTTCCGGGCTGAAACAGCTGAGCAGCGCAGCAGTGCGCATGCTCAGAGCCCCGGATACGTGATTGAACATTAAAGAATTAGACAAGTGCGCATGCTCGGTGGGCATGAAATTCTCACGGCACTGTGTCTAATGTAAAACTTGCGGCGTTTACATTAAAACAGCTCATCTGAAACGTAAATCATCTCCGCTCTTCGCCCTGTCACTGCCCTCATCTCCGGTAATAAATATAAAAGCGGTGGCGGGTGTATGTGATGTAAATGTGACGGCGATCGCGGCTCCGTGATCCGCTTTTATATTTATTACCGGAGATGAGGGCAGTGACAGGGCGAAGAGCGGAGATGATTTACGTTTCAGATGAGCTGTTTTAATGTAAGCGCCGCAAGTTTAACTACCGTGAGAAATCCATACCCTCCGTAGCGGAACCGGAAGTGACGAGGGTATGGTTTTCTCACGGGTATGGATTTTTAACGGTGTTCCGTTAAAAATCCATACCCGTGAGAAAACCATACCCTCGTCACTTCCGGTTCCGCTACGGAGGGTATGGATTTCTCACGGTAGTTAAACTTGCGGCGCTTACATTAAAACAGCTCATCTGAAACGTAAATCATCTCCGCTCTTCGCCCTGTCACTGCCCTCATCTCCGGTAATAAATATAAAAGCGGATCACGGAGCCGCGATCGCCGTCACATTTACATCACATACACCCGCCACCGCTTTTATATTTATTACCGGAGATGAGGGCAGTGACAGGGCGAAGAGCGGAGATGATTTACGTTTCAGATGAGCTGTTTTAATGTAAACGCCGCAAGTTTTACATTAGACACAGTGCCGTGAGAATTTCATGCCCACCGAGCATGCGCACTTGTCTAATTCTTTAATGTTCAATCACGTATCCGGGGCTCTGAGCATGCGCACTGCTGCGCTGCTCAGCTGTTTCAGCCCGGAAGTGACGAGGGTATGGTTTCTCCACGGGGTATGGTTTTTTAACGTTACAGTAGGGAAGGTCAGCTGATCTCTGGGTAGACTGACAGAACAGTGTGCCCCGCTCAGCTGAGCCTCATCCCAGGGAAAGTTTTGTTTGGCCCGCAGCCTACACGTGCATCCAGCTGGGGGCGGAGCTCCGATGAGTGACAGTCCATGTGCAGCCAGCTGGGGGCGGAGCTCGGAGGAGTGAAAGGACAAGCATGTCTCGGATACTGATCGTTGGAGCAGGGCTGACAGGGAGCCTGTGTGCTCATCTCCTGAGGAAGGAAGGGGCCGGCCGCCTTCAGCTGGCAGTGTGGGATAAAGCTCGGGGAGCAGGTAATAGAGAGGATGCAATGTTTACATAACACCATGCTGTGACTCCCCTCCCCTTCTCCATATTATGTATATGGACACAGGACTCTATGGTGTTCCCTCACAGCAGCTCTCCTCTCTCTACAAGGTCACTGTCCTCACTTCTCCATAGAGCAGGGATATGCAAACTGTGGCCCTCCAGATGTTGCAGAACTAAATGTCCCATGAGGCATAACAATACTGGCAGCCACAAGCATGACACCTAGAGTCAGAGGCATTATGGGGCTTGTAGTTTTGCAACAGCTGGAGGGCCACAGTTTGCATATCTCTGCTATAGAGCTTACCTGCTTCTAAAACCGCACATGTGTAGTGGTTGGATGATGGATGAATGGGCCCACTATATTTAGAGGAGTTCCAGCCTGTAAAAACAATAAATGTCAGCAGCTACAAATACTTTACTATAGGTATCCCGCAATGTCAGCATCCTAAGCTAATCTGCCCATCAGCTCTGGGTGCAGACACCGACATCTTCACTAAGGGCAACAGGAAATGAAGCCTTAAAGTGGAGTTCCACCCAAAAGTGGAACATTCGCTTATATGCTTCCCCCCCCCCCCCCTTCCGTGCCACGTTTTGGCACCTTTCAGGGGGGAATGAGTACCTGTTTTTGACAGGTATCCCTCCCCACTTTCCCTCGGAAGTTCAGCTCCCCTTCTTCTAACTCTGCTGCTGGGCCATTCAGAAAGCGCAGTGCAATTTGTGCATGTGCAGTAGGGGAACCAGCTGTGAAGTCGAAAGGCTTCACTGCCGGGTTCTCTTACCCTGAATGGCGGTGGCGGCACCCGAGAGCCGATGGGAAAATTGGCTTTGGGTGCTGACATCGCAGGAACCTTGGACAGGTAGGCTCTAATATTTAAAAGTCAGCAGCTACAGATTTTTTGTAGCTGCTGATCTTTTATTTTTTTCCTGGGGGGCGAAACTCTTTAACTACTTCCTGCCCGCGCTATAGCCGAAAGATAGCTACAGCGCGGGCTCTAATTTCCGGGAGGCCGTCTTTAAATGGCCTCCCAGTGACAGGCACTCCCGCGAGCGCGCATCGGGGAAAATCTGTGTCGGCCGTGTCCCTTGGACACAGCCAATCACAGATCGTGGTGAATGGCCGATCACCATTTACCACGTGATCGGACTGTGCAATGAGAGATGATCTCATATGTAAACATATGAGATCATCTCATCGCCAGCTCTCTTCCTCACACAGAGACTGCAGTGTGAGGAAGAGGAGAGCCGATCACCGGTAAGGGGACACAGAGGAATGTAATCAGGGCACTGATCACCAGTGCCCTGATTACACAAGAGGGGGAAAAAAATGCCATAACTGCCCACAGTGCCTGCCATCAGTGCCCCCCATCAGTGCCCACAGTCAGTGCCCATAGTGCTGCCATTCAGTGCCCATCAGTGCCTGCTCATCTAGGCACTGATGGGCACTGACTAGCAGCACTATGGGCACTGAGTGTGGGCACTGATGATGCTGTCCATCAGTGCCCATCAGTGCCACCCGTCAGTGCCCATCAGTGCCACCCATCAGTGCCCATCAGTGCCGCCTCTCAGTGCCCAGCAGTGCCACCTATCAGTGCTCATCAGTGCGGCTTATTAGTACCTCCTCATCAGTGCCACTTCATCAGTGCCCATAAGTGCCACCTCATCAGTGCCCATCAATGCAGCCTATCAGTGCCCATCAGTGCCGCCTCATCAGCGCACATCAGTGAAGGAGAAAAATGTATTTATTTTCAAAATTTTCTCACAGAAAATAAGAAAAACTTTTTTTTTTTTCAAAATTATCTGTCTTTTTTCTTTTTTTTTTGTAAGAAATAAAAAAGCCAGAGGTGATTAAATACCACCAAAAGAAAGCTCTATTTGTGTGAAAAAAATGATAAAAATGTCATATGAGTATAGTTTAGCATGACCGCGCAATTGTCATTCAAAGTGTGAGAGCGCTGAAAGCTGAAAATTGGCCTTGGCAGGAAGGGGGTATAAGTGCCCTGTAGGCAAGTGGTTAAAGAGGTTGTGAACCCGATTTTTTTTTTTTTAATTTTTATTTTTTTTTTCACCCTGAAAGAGAAACACATAATGAGCTAGTATGCATTGCATACTAGCTCATTATGAAATACTTACCTTAGAACGAGCCCCCACCATGCCGCCCGCTTACCTCTATGACGGGCGACATGGTCAGTCACCCGTCTTCCAGGATCGCGGCATCCGGCCATCTGATTGGCCGGATCCGCGGCGACGTCACTCCCGCGCACACGCTCAGGAGCTGACGGTCACGGCACGGGGCTCTGAAGGAATGGCACCAGCGGCCGATCCTTCAGAGCGCATGCGCCAGTGACGTCACTGGCTGCATGTAAGGTAAATATCTCCTAAACAGTGCAGGTTTAGGAGATATTTACAGTACCTATAGGTAAGCCTTATTATAGGCTTACCTATAGGTACAACTTGCAGAGGAGGGTTTACTTCCTCTTTAAGGGCTTCACAGGCAGTTTTCTACTGCGCATGCGCAAGTTTTACTGCGCTTTTCTGAATGGTCTTAATTGTCTTAGGGAGCTGTGTGTTCCCCAGAAGGGAGGAGGGGCCGAACATTTAGGAGATTGCTGTACAACATTTGCGGCAATTTTACCTGGAAGTGGGAATGGGTACCTTTTTTTTTTTTTTTTTGACAAGTACCCCAAAAAGGTGCTTTTCCTTTTTGGTGGAGCTCTGCTTTAAAGTAGAACTATAGATACATTTTTATTTCTCATTTTGGATTGTGTATCACCTCTGAGATTATTTTTATTTTTTTGCCATCTGCTCCCCATTGCAGAGATTCCCCCTTACTTCCTGTCCCATAGCCAAACAGGAAGTGAGATGAAATCCCTGCAAGTTTAAAGCAGTTTTAAAGCCTCAAGGTTTTCCACGTAAAGCAGAGTTCTACCCAAAAGTGGAACTTCCGCTCATCTTCTTCCTCCTCCCTCCAGTGCCATATTTTACACCTTTCAGGGGGGAGGGGGGAACGGGTACCTGTTTTTGACAGATATCCTTCCCCTCTTCTGGGAGACGGCGCCGCGGTTCTGTCCCTCGGAAGTTCAGCCCCTTCCTCCTTCCCCCGCTGCCGAGCCAGTAAAAATGCGCAGCGTACTTTGCGCATGCGCAATAGGGAACGGGCTGTGAAGCCGAAAAGGCTTCACTGCCAGTTTCCCTTAGAAGGAATGGCAGCAGTAGCTGATCCGAAACTCGACTGGGGTGTTGACATTGCAGGCTCCCTGGACAGGTAAGGGTCTATATATTAAAAGTCAGCAGCTACAGTATTTGTAGCTGCTGACTTTTAATTTTTTTCCCCAGCTGGAACACTGCTTTAAATGCATTCTGCGCATTAAGGTGAAAAGCCTTCTGTGCTGCAGCGCCTCCCAAACCCCTCCCCCTTCTTTTTACCTGAGCCAGATCTGATCAAGCGATGTGCAGCGGCTCCAGCCTTGGTCTCTCTCCTCATTGGACAAATTGATATCAGCAGGAGCCCTTTGCTCCTGCTGCTTTCATTCAAAAGCTGTGACACGGGAGCAGGGTTTCAATGGACGAAGCAGCGGGACTCTGGAGAGAGCACACACAGGTGCCCCCAAGAAAGTGTTTTTCTGTGGGGGCACACGATGAAGAGGAGGGGCCTGGAGCGCTGGCGGGGGACCCCAGAAGAAGAGGATTGGAGCTGTTCTGCGCAAATCGATTGCACAAAGCAGGTAAGTAAAGGCATGTTTGTTATTTTTATGTAAAAAAAAAAAGGGTTTACAACCCCTTGACTAGTGTCCCCATTGGAAGATTTCCCCTCTATTACTTTTTTGGGGACAACCCAAGAATTGGGATTTTCTTTCAATGATAATGTAAACAGGACAAGAAGAGGCTGAATCTCCCTACCGGGGTCATAGAATCAATAAAACCTGCCAGATGTTCTTATCCCTCGCCTCTCTATCCAAAACTAAAAGAAAAGTTTTGCGTTTAGTTATACTTTAAGAGGAGCTCCAGGCTCCCCCAAAAAGTAAGTCAGCAGCTACAAATACTTTAGTGGCTGACTTTCAATATTAGGGCACTTACCTGTCCAGCCATCCAGCAGTGTCCTCACCCAAGCCAATTCTTCAATCGGGTGCAGGAGCCTCCATCCTGACCAAGGGAAACCGTTAGTAAAGCCCTGCTGTTTCACAGCTGCTTTCCTGCTACGCATGCGGGAAAGCTTGCTGCAGTTTGTGAATGGGCCACAGTCTTCTGGGACCTGTGGACAAAGGAAGGGCGGGGCAAACTTCTGGCTCAGTTTGCAGCAGCATTTAGGTATGGGATGCTGGCGCCTCCATCGTGACTAAGGGAAACCGACATTTAAGCCTTGCGACTTCACAACCGGTTTCCTACTGCACATGCACGAAGTGTGCTGTGCTTTGTGAATAGGCCACAGTCTTCTGGGACCTGTGAAGTATCTCAGAAGGCGGAGGGGGGAGGCAGAAAACTGAGCCGGAAGTGGGAGCAGGTACCTGCCTTTACAAATTCTTTACCATCAGCATCTTATAATTGCATGCTGCTGGTAAATGAGAAGTATGGGCTTGTAAAAAAACAAACATTTACAATCGCCTAGATGTATACAATATTGATCCAATGCTGCATCTTTCCCATGCTGGCTCAGGGACTACTGATTGCTTGGTCTTCAGCATTCTTTGAGCAGAGAGCTGGTGACTGTCAGTCCCCCCCCCCCCCCCATTGGAGCGGTGGGCTGTGGAGGGGGTGGGAGTGGCTGGCTCAGGTTGCAGAGAGGCTGAGCCAGCTGCTGGTCTAGGCATCTGGGCAGATCCTGACCATATAGTCGGGATCTTTTCCAAGCATGGACCCACCTCTGTGACGTCAGCCGACAGCGGGATTTAGCCCGGTGTCGTCTGAAAACAGGTCACAGGAGAGCATAATGAACTGCACTCCTGTGAACCATCACTTTGGCTATAATTTTCAATTAATGTTAAATTTACCATACACATTACAATCTGATTTAGATCTACCATCAATTATGTAGTGCAAGGGCCAGCCTGAATGCATATGAATTGAGTGGAGTGTCTAGGGGTGTCCTCATGTGACATAGTTTTAGTAGACCGAGAGGAGATTGTGCATTCTGATTGTATACTGTATGGCTAGGTTGAGATTACTGCACATAGAATCGCTCATGTTCCCGATCCACAGAGAAACACGCTGCTCTTTTTAAGATAAAGGGCTGGGGACTTCTTTCCCTGTGTTTCTCGCGGGTAGGGAGCCTATTGAAATGATGGAGCACACAGCCGCACAGACATGAATTGTAGGTTAATGCAGAGCTACACTGCATCTGAGCACCACAAACTAAAAACAACCCAATGTGTGTAAAATAGAATTGTGCATTGCACGTGGCTGCGGGGTACTTGCAAGGTGACCCCAGTCACTACGCCTGCCGAGAGTGACTGGGTATAATTCCTGCTATGGCCGTAAAGCACAGCATCATGACTGCAGCATGTGTACTCCCCTGACTGCTGTCTCTGCAACTAAAGAGGAAGCAGTGGTGGGCAGTAAAAATGTCTCTACCACAGAAGTTTTACTACCCTTTAACTGCAAGCGTGAATGAGCCCTAAGTCACCCATCCTCAGCCGGAGTGGAAAGGGGTTCCTTGAGCTATGGCTAAATGACCTCCCATTTGATGGTGCCTACATAGTTCCAGGGCCCAGGCCACTTGGCAGAGCTAGCTGCATGACTGCAGGGATGTCATTGTGGCCACCCCTGTGTGGCCTTTTATTCCAACTTACAACCACCAATGTTTTCCCAATGACTCTCTTTCAAGGGTTCCTCTGAGATAAAATGTAGTTGGGTTGATATGTGCAGTTTTTTTTTTTTAACACATACCACAATTTGAGAACTTAGATCACCCCCAGTTAACCCCTACGCCCCCTGTCTAAACACACACTGTATACAGTATATAGCATTTCTCTTACGTCCTCCGACAGTCGCCGCCTCTTCATATTCGTCACATATGGGGTATTAGACTTTGCTCCGAAGGAGTAGCTAGGCAACAGAATATGTTAACAATAAAGCTTTAACATATCCCACCCTCAAGGGGTGGTCCCCTCAGTCAATACCCTCCTACTTCCTGCAACCATATCTCAGTTTTAATGTCTAGCTTGTCAGGAGTGGCTGGCTCTCTCTGTGCTGGGACTTTCTGTCCCAGACTCTTTCTTCTTTTTAATATTTTGTTTGAGTTTTTCTCTCTACCTTTATTTAGCTGTTATTTTGTCAGCGTTAGTTAGTTCTTCGGACGAAGAGGATCATGCGGACTGGGTCTCGGGCTGATCCCCCTGGTCGCAGGTCGTGGGTCAGTGGCTTCCCAGTCTGCCATCGAGCGTTCAGCCAGGTAACGCTCCTGGCACAGTGAACGACCCATCCCTGTTCGGTGCAGGGATGATTGGTGAGGTGGCTACCTCACTGGACGCTGTGCGGTTTCTTAACCCCCATTTTGTGCGTCTTGAATTGCGACTCTCCCTGCCTCATGTGCAGCGGCTTGTTCGCCTGTGCGGGTCCCCCACGCCATGTGAGGTAAGTGTATCTGTGTGGGGACCTGTCTGTCTGGGGGGGTGTCAGTCTGGGACTGTGTAACCTGCCTCTATTCACACTGCTTGTCTCCCTATCTCTCGGCTGCATGCTGTGGGCTGCAAGGGGGGGGGGGCTGTATGACACTGTGTGTGTCAGACTGGTCAGTGTGAGAAGCTGTGTGCTGTGGGGCATGTTTTTTTGGCATGTTTGGGCACTGTACGGCGATCGCTGCGGCGATCTGACATGTATTCTGATATTGGAATGTAATGTGTGTTTTAATGCACTGTGGAGCGGCGGTTTCGGCGCCAAACGACGCCATTTTGCCTACACCCGCTCCGGCCGCATGGTTTACATGCATGGCGGCCATTTTCTTGTAGCCTCCATAGGCTTACATAGAAGCGCCCTGGCAGCATCACTTCCTCTTTCCTGGAACACCGATCGAGGCAGCAGCAGCGGCGGCGAGGGTCTCCTCAGGTTTTATCCTTCTGTTCTTGCTATCCATTGCCTGTGTTCAGTTTGCATATTCCCTGTGGGGGTCTCATTGTGCTTGAGTGTGGTGCGGTGGGCTGCGCTTGCCGCGCTTGCTTAAAAGGGGCAGTTAACCCTTGGTTGTCTGGCATTACAGGGGCAATGGATTCTCAGGAGGGCAAATTTCCTACAGTATTGGTGGAAAGCCAGGGGACCGCTGTTTCCCCCCCAGGGGGGGATTTAGCCACTTGTGGCTGGCCTTGCTGCTCAGGTGCAAATGCTGGTGGCTGCTCAATCTACTAAAAGGCCCAGAGTTGCTCTTTCCTCTGATTCTGAGGGTGAAGGTGATGGGGCTGTTCTGGCAGGGGCCTCCTTATCGGGGTCCCGCTCCTCTCTTGATCTAGTGGGGTCTGAGGTGGAGGCTGAAGTTGAGGGGGTTGATAATTCTCCCCCTGGCTCGCCTGAAGAGCTTGCAATCATGGATGAGTTGATTGCTTCCATTAAGCAAACGCTGCGTTTGCAGGACGAAGTGTGTCCCCCCGCTGCCTTGGCGGCTTATGGGACGCAGAGGAAACGCAGGACGCCGCAGGTTTTTCCCTGCAATGCTGATTTTCAGCGCGCTGTTAAGGATCAATGGCGCGATCTGCGCAAGCCTTTTGCGGTACCGAGTAAATTCAAGCTGCGTTATCCTTTTTCGCCTGCCACTGATGAAAGGTGGTGTGTGCCTCCACCAGTGGATCATGCAATTGCGGTTTTGAACAAAGCCACTGCGATTCCTGCAGAGGGTTCCCCTGTTTTCCGTGATGCCACGGATAGGAGATTGGAGTCTCTTGCCCGTCATACTTATTCTGTTACGGGTTCTATGCTTAAGGCTCTGTTTGCTTCTCTCATGGCGGCCCAGGCGATCGCAAGTTGGACGCAGATGCTTAGGCGCGTCCTAGTGGCCGACTCGGCCTCGCCGGCGACCCTGGATATGGTGGATCAGATCCACCAGGGTGTCATGTATCTGTGTGATGCGGACCTGGACCTGATTCCGTTGGCTGCACGTGTGCACAGCGTGGCGGTGTTGTCTCGCCGCCTGGTCTGGTTGAAATGTTGGTCGGTGGACCAATCTTCAGGTAAGACCTTAGCCAATCTGCCTTATGATGGGTCTCGCCTTTTTGGGGAGTCCTTGGATGTGTTGATTAAGGGGATCACCGGGGGTAAGAGCACTCTCTTGCCCCATTTCCCCAAGGCTAAGGGGGCTTCTGGGAAGAAGCATGCTAATTTTCGACCCCCTCAGGGGTCCTTTCGTGCCTTTCGGCCGCACTACAAGGGCAAACCGTTCAAAGGTCAAGGCTCTCAGAAGAAGCCCTGGTCTGGTAAACAGAAGTCCGGCCAATCCGGACCTGCAGCCCATAACAGTTCGGCCTGAAGGGGCGCCCTCACCCAGTTTTGGGGTGGGGGGACGCTTGCTCGGTTTTCTTCAGCCCTGGTTGGCCCGTGTGCGGGACAGATGGGTTCTGGAAATCGTTCGATCTGGTTACAAGATCGAGTTTCTCTCTCGGCCGGAGAGCAGATTTTTTCCCTCAAATCTTCAACTGTCTCCAGAGCGCTTGCGGGACCTGCACCTGGCGGTGCGGGACCTGAGGGCTCAGGGAGTGGTGGTTCCGGTGCCTCATCGGGACAGGTTTCGGGGGTTTTATTCCAATCTGTTCACCGTGCCCAGAAAGGAGGGCAAGGTTCGTCCGATTCTGGACTTGAAGGCTCTGAACCGCTCTGTGCGGGTTCGCAAGTTCCGCATGGAATCCCTGCGGTCGGTGGTGGCTGCCCTGGCTCCGGGGGAATTCATGGCCTCCATCGATTTGAAGGATGCGTACCTTCACATCCCCATATTCGAGGGTCATCAGAGGTACCTTCGATTTGCCATTGCGGAGGATCACTACCAGTTCGTGGCGTTGCCCTTTGGTCTCGCCTCGGCTCCGCGGGTCTTCACCAAGGTGCTTGCACCGGTTCTGGCATTATTGAGGGCCCAGGGCGTTTCTGTCCTGGGGTATCTGGACGACATTCTGGTTCGGTCTGCGACCAGCCAGGGTCTGGAGGAGGACCTGTCTGTCACGATGCAAACTCTACAGGAGTTTGGTTGGACGATAAATTTTCCAAAGTCTACACTGAGTCCGTCGGTTCGTCTCCCCTATCTGGGACTGATACTGGACTCGGTGCAGGCGAAGGTCTTCCTGCCGGAAGACAAACTCAGGACTCTCCGGGAGGAAGTCAGGTCCCTCAGGGACGTTCCGAACTCGTCTCTGCGGACGTGTATGAGATGTCTGGGATTGATGGTCTCGGCCTTCGAGGCGATTCCTTTCGCACAGTTTCACACGCGGGGTCTCCAAGCGGAGATCCTGTCCAGGTGGGACGGGCGACCTCAATCTCTGGATCTTCAGATCTCGTTGAGTCTTCGCACCAGGGAAAACCTTCTGTGGTGGCTCCAGTCCCCGTTGGTGTCCGGGGGCAAGTCGTTTCGTCCGATCTCGTGGACGGTAATCACCACGGATGCCAGCCTGTCGGGCTGGGGTGGAGTTCTGGGCGTTCTGTCCGCTCAGGGGACTTGGTCGGAGGGGGAGTCTTCCCTTCCGATCAACATTCTGGAATTGCATGCGATAAGTCTCTGTCTTCATCGCTGGACGGACCGGCTGCAGGGTTGCCCGGTTCGGGTGCAGACGGACAATGCCACGGCGGTGGCCTACATCAACCACCAAGGGGGCACCAAGAGTGCCCGAGCGGCTCGAGAAGTGGCCGACATTCTGTCTTGGGCCGAGACTCATGTCCCGGCGATAACGGCGGTTCACATTCCGGGAGTGGAGAACTGGCAGGCGGACTATCTGAGTCGCCAGACCCTGGATCAGGGGGAATGGTCTCTCCATCCGGCTGTCTTCCAGACGTTGTGCGCGAAGTGGGGTCTTCCAGATGTGGACCTGTTCGCGTCTCGCCTCAACAACAAGGTGAAGAGGTTCGTGGCAAGGACGCTCGACCCTCGGGCAGACGCGTCGGACGCGTTAGTGGCCCCGTGGCATCAGTACAGGCTGATGTACGCGTTTCCACCGATTCAGTTGCTGTTCAGGTTCCTTCGCAGGTTACACTCGGAACGCAGCACGGTGATTCTTGTGGCACCGGACTGGCCTCGCCGGTCCTGGTACGCAGACCTCGTGAATCTGGCGGTCGACGCCCCGTGGCGTCTGCCTCTTCGAGACGATCTACTGTCTCAAGGACCGATATACCATCCTGCTTTACAGTCGCTGGCTTTGACGGCCTGGCTGTTGAGACCGAGGTCCTGAAGGAGAGGGGTCTCTCTCCGGAGGTCGTCCATACCTTAATCAATGCGAGGAAATCTTCCTCGGGGAAGGTTTATTACCGTACTTGGAAGGCCTATTTTGCCTGGTGTGAGTCCAGGGGGTTTTCACCCCGCACGTACTCGGTGTCCCGTGTGCTGTCTTTCCTTCAAACGGGTGTTGATCAGCGTTTGGCGCTGGCTACGATAAAGGGTCAGGTGTCTGCTCTGGCCGTTCTGTTTCAACGTCCCGTGGCTTCCAACCCATTGGTTGGCACCTTTATTCAGGGTGTGCGGCATCTGGTTCCCCCGAGGCGGGATCCTCTGCCCCCTTGGGACTTGAATCTCGTTCTGTCTGTGTTACAACGTGCTCCTTTTGAACAGATCAGGGAGATCTCGTTGTCTATGTTGTCCAAAAAGGTCGCCTTTTTGGGGGCGATCACTTCGGCTCGCAGAGTGTCGGAGCTGGCGGCTTTGTCCTGCAAGTCTCCGTACCTGGTTATTCATTTGGATAAGGTGGTCTTGCGACCTAATCCTTCTTTTCTTCCGAAACGAGTTTCGGACTTCCATCTTAATGAGGATATTGTCTTGCCTTCGTTGTGCACGAAGCCTAAACATCCGAAGGAGGTGAGATTGCACTCTCTGGATGTTGTTCGGGCGATAAGGGTTTACCTTAAGTCGACTGAGTCTTTTCGAAAGACGGACTCCTTGTTTGTTCTTCCAGAGGGTCCTCGGAAGGGCATGGCGGCTTCGGCCTCTACCATCGCCAAATGGATCAGGCAGACCATTGAACAGGCCTATGCCTTGCAGGGGAAGGTTCCCCCTGTGCCTGTGAGGGCGCACTCGACTAGATCTCTGAGTACGTCTTGGGCCTGTCGTCATGGGGCTTCTGTAGCCCAGGTGTGTAAGGCGGCGACTTGGTCGACCGTGCACACTTTCACAAAATTCTACAAAGTAGATGTTCAGGCATCGGCGGATGCTTCCTTTGGCCGCAAGGTTCTTAGTGCGGCTGTTCCCTAGGGTCCCTTGTTGGGGACTCCTGGCTGTTGGGATAAGTTTTGTATCCCCTGGTTTTTTGTCTTTTCCTGGGTTGTTGCTCCTGTTGAGCACTTGTTTTTTGCTGTTGCCCAGCTGGTTCCTTCCTTTGGTAAGGTTCCTTCTTTGATGCGGAGACTGCGTTGCCTTTCGGCGCGAATGCGTTTCCCACCCCTCATGTTTGCACTGCTTTGGGACGTCCCCATATGTGACGAATATGAAGAGGCGGCGACTGTCGGAGGACGTAAGAGAAAACGGAATTTTTGTAAAATCTTACCTGTAAAATTCCTTTCTCTGAGTCCTCCGGCAGTCGCCGCCCCCGCCCCTCTTTTGGGGTTTGATTGTGTACTCTACTGCTATTCCACTAAAACTGAGATATGGTTGCAGGAAGTAGGAGGGTATTGACTGAGGGGACCACCCCTTGAGGGTGGGATATGTTAAAGCTTTATTGTTAACATATTCTGTTGCCTAGCTACTCCTTCGGAGCAAAGTCTAATACCCCATATGTGACGAATATGAAGAGGCGGCGACTGTCGGAGGACTCAGAGAAAGGAATTTTACAGGTAAGATTTTACAAAAATTCAGTTTTTCCTATGTACCTGTATTAGTGTGACTTGTGATCAGGTTTAGCTCTTGCGGCCACTCCTTTTAGGGTTAGGATACCCGCCACCCCCCCATAAAGATTTAACCCCCTGATCACCCCCAGTTAACCCCTTACCCCCTGTCACATTGCACACTATACACAGGTAATATAGTGTTTTTCTGTAAATCTGTGATAGCGTGATTGTGACTTCAGTTAGCGCTAGCGAGTACTTTCTGTCCCAAGTAGGTTTAGAGTCTTGCCAGCCCCCCCCACACCCCCAATAAAGATAAACCCCCAGTTAACCCCTTCATTGCCCTGTCACAGTGTCAATTTTATAGTGTACAGTTTTTTTTCTGAACACTATTATTAGTGTCACAGGTGACATTAGTTAGCGTTAGTCTAGGACAGCGCAGATCCCTGGCGCATGCGGTTATATTGGTCCACTAGCCCAATTCACCATATGTGTGTGTACTCTACGTACATGTCCAGGGCGAGATACAAGCAAATTCTTGCGGTTTATGCATTTCAGCAACAATGAAATCTGTCGTCCATGGCTAGACCCTGAATATGACCGGCTCCACAAAATTTGGCCCTTCGTAAACCACTTCAATCAGCGGTTTGTAGCCTTATTTACCCCCAACAAGTTGTCTGCGTTGATGAGTCCCTGATTACCTTTTCTGGCCGCCTTGCTATGAAACAGTATCTTCCCAGCAAGCGTGCCAGATACGGGGTCAAGCTGTATAAGCTGCGTGACAGGGCCACAGGCTATACAGTTAGTTTCTGGGTTTACGAGGGAAAAGATAGGACTGTGGAGCCCCCCAACTGCCCAGACTACATAGGGAACAGCAGCAAGATAGTTTGGGACTTGGTGTCACCCTTATTCGGAAAGGGGTACCATTTGTACGTGGACAATTTTTATTTAAGCGTGCCACTATTTAGTCACCTGCTCGAATTACAAATTGGCGCATGTGGCACCGTGCGACCTAATCGTTGGGGCTTCCCCCAACGGCTTGCAAATTCCCGTTTTAGTCGGGGGGAGAGAGCCTGCGTGAAAATGGACAAATTGCTTGCAGTGAAGTGGAGGGATACACGGAATGTTTTTTCGTTCTGTCCTCCCTTCACGCAGACACTACGGTCCAAATTCCTACGGCAACTGGTGTTATGGAGAAACCCCTCTGTGTCCACGACTATAACCTTAATATGGGATGGGTGGGTTTGGCCCCGTACTTAGTTGCCCATAAAGCCAGACGCTGGTACAAAAAAGTGTCTGTTTATTCCAATTGGTTATGCTGAATGCCTTTGTGCTATACAATGCGTCAGGACGAACTGGATCCTTCCGAGAATTCCAGGAAGAGATCATCGGAGCCTACCTGTATCCAGGAGGTGTTCCTGCCCAACTTCCCCTTCCAGATGCAGTGAGCTGGCTGCATGAGAGGCACTTTCCACAAGTCCTCCCGAGTACCCCTACCCAAAGATACCCCCAAAGACGATGTCGTGTCTGTAGCAGACGTGGATTTAGGCGTGACACCCGCTATTATTGTCCCACCTGTCCTGACCAACCTGGTCTCTGCATCGGGGAATGTTTCCGTCGCTATTATACACTAGTAGAGTATTAGTGTAGGGTACAGCATGACATAGTGTAGGGCACACTAACACAGGGTCTCGAAAGATGTTCGATGGCTCTGACATTTCGAGAGACCCTAACCTGGAAAGTTGCAGTTCACAAAAAAAAAGTGTAAAAAGAAAATTACAAAAAGTTACAAAAAAAAATTACAAAAAAATAGAAAGTTACAAAAGTTACAAAGAAATTATAAAATAAAAAGGCCAAAAACAGTTGTCTTTTGAGTTATTTTTCGGTTCTTCTACTCTTCCTACTGTACTTTTACTGTACTTTGTTTTTCATTCTATTGTTAACCAGTTTGCTTTGCATTTACACTCATCGGCTGCCACACCGATTTTATATATTCTGACACAAACAGCGTTTGCGCTCAGCATATATGGATACCTCTGATGGCAGTTCTGTGGTAGGTGATTTCACCACTGCAGTTAAAATACCATTAGGTTTACATGGAATTTTGTCATGAATACCCACCATTAAGAAGTGGGTTTGGATGTTTGGGCACTTAATGGTGGGTATTCTGCACAATTTTCTTGTAGAGATTTCTGTTAGGTTCTCTTTTTTTTCGTTCAGCCCACAGGCTGCATGAAAAAAAAAACCCTACAATATATGCCAAACAAGGACCAGCAATGTACTGGTACGTTGCTGGACTTTGAGTGGTTATACCAGGATGATGCCTGCAGATTTAGGCATCATCTTGGTATCGTTTTTTACAGCCAGCGGTCGGCTTGCATGTAAAAGCAATCCTAGCGGATGATTGGCCACTAGACTGCTTTTACAAGCAGTGGGAAGGGACTAATCCCCCCGCCGCCTTCCGTGGTTTTTCTCTGGCTCTCCTGTCCCACCGGTTAACCCGAGAGTGCAGACGGTGGTTCAATTATCAAACCATAAAGTTGAGTGGAGACGAGAATGGCTCCAATCATCTCTATGGCCTAAGATACCGGAAGCTACAAGCATTTCATGACTTCTGTTTCGCCAGAAATAAACAGCGCTATTGGGAAAGCATTTTATCACACCAATTTTTGTGTGGTCAGATGCGTTAAGGTCAGAGGAGAGATCTAGAGTCTAAAAGACCCCAATTTTTTTAAAAAAAGAGTACCTGTCACTACAGATTGCTATCATAGGGATTCTAGATTGTAAGCTCTAACGAGCAGGGCCCTCTTGTTCCTCCTGTTTTGAATTGTATTGCAACTGTATTGTCTTCCCTCACATTGTAAAGCGCTGCGCAAACTGTTGGCGCTATATAAATCCTGTATAATAATAATAAAAATATTTAAATTCACTGCGATAACAAAAGTGATTTAAAAAAAAAAAAAAAATTAAAGGAAAGGTGTCAAAATAACATAAAAAAGCAAAATAAAAAAAATCAAGCCCCTCTGTCCCCCCGTGCTTGCACGCAAAGGTGCACGCAAGCGTTAGTCTAGTGTCATATGTAAACCGCAATTGCAGCATGCATGTGAGGTATCGCCGCGAACGCCAGGTCGAGGGCAGTAATTCTTGCAGTAGACCGCCTCTGTAAGTCTAAAGTGGTGCTTTGCACCTTGCTCCTGCACTCAGAACCTGGTTCTCAAACAACCTCTGTTACGGGACTCTCACTTGGCATCCCCAAATGGCTAGACCTTGCTGCCCTCTATGACCGGGGTGGCCTAGGCTCTGAGTAAGAGGTACCGCCTCGAAACGCGTCAGCCGATTTCCTCGACTTAGACAGTGGACTCCAACATTATGGACGTTGTCAGTCGGATTTGATATGCTTGTTTACATCACTTGTTTGTGAGTAGACATTTTTTAACAATTTATTAATAAAAGCCTACTGAGGATAATGCGCTAGGCTGGTGCGCCCTCTTATTTTGTGTTTGTTTACAGTCTAAAGTGGTAACCTGTAAAGACTTTTAAAGGCTTTTAAAAATGTACGTAGTTTGTTGCCGCTGCACAGGCGTGCGCAATTTTTAAAGCATGTCATGTTTGGTATCTATGTACTCGGCATAAGATCATATTTTAAATTTTACCAAACAATTTGGAATTCTATAGTGTATTTGTGCATTAAATTTGAAAAAAAAGCATTTTTTTTTTGCAGAAATTGCATTTGGAAAATCTGTGCCCAAATACAGTGTGACAAAAAAATTTGCAACAGCCACCATTTTGTTCTGTAGGGCCTCTGCTTTAAAAAAATATATAATGTTTAGGGGTTCAAAGTAATTTTCTAGTAAAAAAAAAAATTTTTTTTCTTTTCTTGTAAGCAAAAAGTCACAGAAAAGGCTTGGTTTTCAAGTGGTTAGTAGAGTGGGTGATGTGTGGCTAAGATTGAGCATAAAATGCCAGGACAGTTCAAACACCCCCCAAATGACCCCTTTTTGAAAAGTTGACACCCAAAGCTATTTGCTGAGAGGCATATTGAGTCCATGGAGTATTTTATATTCTGCCCTAAGTTTCAGGAAGGTGACAATTTTTTTTTTTTTTTTTTTACACAAAGTTGTCACTAAATGATATATTGTTAATGCATGCCATAGGTATATGTGAAATTACACCCCAAAATACATTCTGCTGCTTCTCCTGAGTACAGGGATACCACATGTGTGAGACTTTTTGGGAGCCTTGCTGTGTACGGGACCCCGAAAGACAATCACCACCTTCAGGTTTTCTAATGGCGTTTCACCTCCGCACTACCTGTCAGTCTCAGAGGCCCTGAAATTTCAAGATAGGACAAAACCCCACCAAATGACCCCATTTTGCAAAGTAGACACTTCAAGCTATTTGCTGAGAGGCATGGTGAGTCCATGGAATATTTTATATTTTGCCACAAGTTTCAGGAAAATTATTATTTTTTTTTGTTTTTTTTACACAGTTGTCACTAAATGATATATTGCTCACACATGCCATGGGTATATGTGAAATGACACCCCAAAATACATTCTGCTGCTTCTCCTTAATACAGGGATACCCCATGTGTGAGACTTTTTGGCAGTCTAGCCGCGTACAGGACCCTGAAAACCAATCACCACCACCATCTGCAAAACACTCAACATGCCTCTCAGCAAATAGCTTGGAGTGTCTACTTTGCAAAATGGGGTCATTTGGGGGGGTTTTGTGCTTTCTTGGCATTTCATGGCCTTCAAAACTGTGATAGATAGTAAGGAGTGAAATCAACAATTTATGCCCTTGGAAAGCCTGAAGGTGGTGATTGGTTTTCAGGGTCCTGTATGCGGCTAGACTGCAAAAAAGTCTCACACATGGGGTATCCCCATACTCAAGAGAAGCAGCAGAATGTATTTTGGGGTGTCATTTCACATATACCCATGGCATGTGTGAGCAATATATCATTTAGTGACAACTTTGTGTAAAAAAAAAAAAACAAACAAAAAAATAATAATAATTTTCCCGGGATTTTTGGCAAAATATAAAATATTCCATGGACTCACCATGCCTCTCAGCAAATAGCTTGGAGTTTCTACTTTGCAAAATGGGGTCATTTGTGCTATCTTGAAATTCCAGGGCCTCTGAAACACTGACAGGTATTGCGGAGGTGAAATGCACAATTTACGCCATTAGAAAACCTGAAGGTGGTGATTGGTTTTCGGGGTCCTGTACACAGCTAGGCTCCCAAAAAGTCTCACACATGTGGTATCCCTGTACTCAGGAGAAGCAGCAGAATGTATGTAGGGGTGTAATTCCACATATACCGATGGCATGTGTGAGCAATCGTCCTAATTATGTATGTATTCGCTTTATTTACCTTGCAATTTCAGATGGATTGCATAAAAAAATACGACTTTATTTTTGTTTTAAGGTCATAAATATAATGATGTAAAGTTCTACTCTAGTGCCTGTGTTTTAAATTGGCATTTTTTTCCCCTTTTCTTTTAGGAGGGCGCATGTCCACCAGCCGTTGTCCTTCAGACCCGAAGTGCACAGTTGACCTGGGAGCCCAGTACATTACTGTCACCCCGGACTATGCTCAGAGGCACAAACTGTGAGACTTTTTATATTTGTGTAAAATATGCTACATGTATAACTTAATCAGCTCTGTAAAATTCAACCCTTTTATTTACTAAGGCAGATTTATTCATAAACATAAACATATTCATAACATAAATCTGACGATTGAGCTAGCATATGTAGATCATAGTTTCAAGGCACGGTTTTTAAAAACCAAACCTAGCTGCTGAATTTATAAGGCATCGCAAAGTGTCTTTCCCATTTAAATGCCATCTTTTTAAACAAACCTGTTAGTCATTTTAAAGTGCATGTACGGACATGGAGTATTTGTCATAGTGGAGGTTATTTACTAAAGCTGGAGAGCCAAAAATGAGGCTCACTTCTGCATAGAAACCAATCAGCTTCTAACCTCCGCTTGTTCAATTAAGTGAGCCTGAAAATAGGGTTTTCAGCGTTGTGCCGAAAATGGCTGCTGAAAGCGCCCGCTATTTTACAGAGATTTTGCCATGCTTATGGTGTGTTATTCATAGATCATATGACTCAAAATAATGCATCCAAAATGTATCACGGGTGCTTTTTTGATGCATTCTTGCTGTGTTTTGAATGCATTTCAATGGGGAAGTGTATTTTTTGGTCGGTTTTTTTACTGACCAAAAATGCAGCAAGCAGGATTTTAAACACTGCGTTGAAAGGTGCTGATAATGGCCAACATTCATTTAAATTCAGGATATTATTTAAAAAGTTGAATATAATAAAATTATTTTTAAAAAAATGTATATATATTTTTAAGTTTAAATAGTTAGGTTGGACCAAGCTGGTCCAAAGGAATGGTTACCTTCACTGAGACATGCAGAGGCTGTGTATCCTCAGCTCCATACAGTATACACAGCTGTGCTCCAACAGTGGGATGGGAGCTTCCCATTCCTGGTACAAAATTGAGTCAGGGTGAGCTGCACTCAGCCTTACGCAGAGCTTTGTATCCTATGAATTAATACAAAGCTTCTTCTGATTAATACAAAGCTTCTTCTGATTCGTTGAGTTGAAGATCGTAACATCATCTGCCTGCCTCTCCGACTCAGCCAATCAGAGGATTAATATTAATAGTAGAATACAAAGCTCCCTGTAAATGGACTTCCATATTTCCCTCTGGTTCTATCAGTAGGTGTGTGTACAAGTGTGTGAACGAAGGGGTGGTGCTAGCAGCTGCTAGGCCAGCTTTGACAACATTGTCATGTTTTAATCCAGTTGTAGTGGTGGTAGTGTATTTTACATTTGATTGTTTATTGGTTAAATAAAGCTGTGCATTTTTCTATAATACCGCTAGTGTCCTCCTATAAGATACTCTTGTGGATCTATAATCCTCTTCTTTATATATTCCGTGTAAATGGCTGGCTGGGCAGTGCTTAGCCCAACTCGATTTTGTTCCAGGAACATGATGGGATGGCAAATTCCGACCCCACTGCCTGAGCACAGTGCTGTACTTTTTATGTAGCCGAGACTACATACAGTTTACACAGTGCAGCTGTCTGGTAATAAAGGTAATAGTTTGTTTGGACCAGGTTGGTCCAAACAAGCTATTTAGACTTCAGTACAAGCTGAAGATCAGCTTTAAGGCTCTGTTCACATACTGGCGTATCGGATTGCGGGCAGAAATGCCACGATGCTGCCCGCGATCCTGAATCTTTGCAAAACGCAGGACGCCCGTGCTATTCCCGTGACTTGAAATGAGCAAGCAAAAAAATGAAGTTGCCCCTCCCGTTGATGCCGCCATTGCGGTTTTTCCTGAGTTCTGCCTTCCAATCGTGGAGCCCAGGAGCAATGTGACTGGCGGCAACTGACATTGTTCCTCTCTCTCTCTCTCTCTCTCTCTCTCTCTCTCTCTCTCTCTCTGTGTGACCCGAGGAAAACGGGAAGCGACAAGTACTGGGGAAGTGGCAGAACTTCCGGTTCTGCCTTTGTTTACCTGGCCGTTAGTGGCCAGGAAAGCAGCCGATCAGACCGATATGTGGAGGTACGAGGAGAGATTTGGGGTCTAACAGATGAGAGATCTCTCCATAAAGAGGACCTGTCACGATCCATCCTGTCTCAAGGAATGATGTGCATCCCTTGTGATTATCAATAAAGGTAATCTAAAAAAGAAGTGTAGTATAAAAAAAAAAAAGTAAAACAAGCCCCCCCCCCCCCCTGTGCTTACGTGCAAATGCGAACACATATGTTACTCCTGCATGTATATGTTGATCGAACCACACGTGAGGTATTGTCGCGGTTGTCCGAAAGAGAACAATAATTCTAGCTGGTAACCTGTGTTTAAAGCGTCGCTTATGGAGAATTTTAAGCACCATAGTTTGCCGCCATTCCACGGCCAGACGCAATTTAAAGCATGACATGTAAAGTTTCTATTTACTCGGCATAACATTAATTTTCATATTTTACAAAAAAAAATAGGTATTATATTGGGTTTGTGTGCAATGAAATGTATTAAAGTTTAAAAAAAAATAAATGGCGTTTGAAAAAAGGCTGCGCAAATACTGTGTGACATAAAAAGTTGGAACACCCATCATTTTATGCTATAGGGCCTCTGCTAAGAAAAAAATATATAATGTTTGGGGGTTCTAGGTAATTTTCTAGCAAAGCAAAGTAGATTTTTGCATGTAGGAGTGAAGTGTCAGAATTGGTGCGAATGGCAAGTGGTTAAAAGCAGTAAGGACTGAAATTGTTGTATTGCTCACTTACATTTCTTTTAATCTTTCTAGGTTTCATGATGAGCTAGTGGCACAGGGAATCCTAAAACCATTAAATGCTGTAGTAGAAGGGATAGTGATGAAAGATGGATCCTATAACCTGGTGACTCCACATGGAGTGTCTTCTATTGTCAAACACTACCTCAGCCAGTCAGGTAATACTAAATTACAGCACGACAAAGGTTCACAATAATTAAAGCTGAAGTTTAAGTACCGCTAAATACACAATTGAAGTAGATCTCAACTGTTTTGGCAACAAAGGATTTGTATTTGTGTGTTACCATTTTATTTTACCCAGGCATTCATCCCAGACAGCAAGGATAGGTTGTTGACCTAATTTTTCTACACTGCAGTCAAAGTATTTTGATTTGATCCCCAAAATATCTGCAACTTTAATTATATTAGTTCCTAGTGATCCTATCATGAAGGTCCTTGTTCAGGTACTTCCTATTCTGACGGTGACGATGCTCTGTCCCTGTGTTAGTTTCTTCATAGCTAACATAAGCCATGGCCTAGGGTAGTGATGGTGACCTACAGCTGGCACGCAGAGCCCTCTCTGTGGCCACGCCAGCTATACTGGGAAGCTGCCTCTGCTGATGCCTGAGCTCTCTAATCCTCCCTCCCCCCCCCTGCACAGCGGCGGTGCTGTGACAAGGGGAGAAGAGAGCATAGTCTGTCAGTGTATTTCCCCCACTCTCCCCCCCCCCCTTTTCTGTCAAGCAGCGCTGGACAGGGACAGAGCATTGCTTGCAGAGATTTCCACCCACTATAATTCTTCCTGCCTCCCCATTGGCTGCAGCCAAGCACCAATGAGGAGGTTGACAAGTGCACCATGGGACATGTAGTCCTGGAAGAATATGGGTCTATTTTAATATCCAGCCATACTCCCCGCACGGCGAAGCTGCCGGAGTGAGAAGTGCAGCGGTGCTGTGACAAAGGGAGACGCGACCATGGACTGTCAGTGTATTTCCCCACTCTCCCCCTTCTGTCAAGCAGCGCTGGACAGGACTGAGCGGCACTTGCAGAGATAGCCGCCCACTCTGATTCCTTCTGCCTCCCCATTGGCTGCAGCCAAGCACCAGTGAGGAGGTTGACAAGTGCACCATGGGACATTTAGTCCCGGAAGACTATGGGTCCATTTTAATGTCCAGCCCATCATCACCCACCAGTGAGAGAGAGAGAGGAGTCATTGCTGCAAGAGAGCGAGACTAGAGCAGCACACTGAGCCAGGGGCAGAGAGGCTGCGAGGATACCGCCCCTGCAGTGCGTGTTGCGGGCCTTGCCACGGGCAACTGAGAGTGAGTGGACATCTGTTCGGAGGAAGTGTTGCTGTATCGCTGGGATTGGTGAGAGGCCCTTGCGGCTATTATCTGTGGCTGTTACTAATTGCAGTGTTGGCACTTTGAAAAAAAATAAGTTGGTTTTGTGTCGCAGTTTGGGCACTCGTGCTCAAAGTTTTGCCATGATCGGCCTAGGGCATCAGACAGCCTAAATTGTCTTTCAGCCACTCCACCCCTCCCCAAGCCTATGTCTATGACATCTGATCTAGCTAGTGTGATACTAACTCTAGCCGGTTGATTAGGGTAGGATCAGGGTGACCCCAAACATCAGCAGGAAGTATAAGCCCGGCACTAGGACCTACATTGTCATATTGTCAAGCAAGCTTCTAATAAAGGCTACAAGTGGCTGTTTCTACACATATACAGGCATGTTCCACTGTTGCCGTCATTAGGAAGCCCACCCTGAAAAATGCCATGCAGCCATTACTGGAGTCCATGTAGACAGGAGAAGTCTGCAGGACATCAGCAGTGCTGGAATTTTTAAAGCAATGAAATATAGATGAGAAAAAAAAAAAAAGGGGTAATTGTTTGATACAAGGTGCTTTACCAAAAAAATTATAAATCATTTAGGGTATACATCTACTTTAAAGCCTATGTAAAACCCTAACATTAAACTTCTCTTAAAGTGGAACTTTAGTCAGAAAATTAAGCCCCGCATGATCACTTCAGGCTGGCCCATTTTGCTGGTAAAGCTATGTACAACATCCAAGATAAGTGCCTATACTGTTTAAAATCTCATCCTTCTGTCCACATACTCAGTTGCTCTATTTTTTAGCACTGTGCTGAAAATCTGAGCCACTAGAGGCTGATCTGGTGGCAGCCTAAAAATTTACTGCTGCTTTGGGCTTCAACAAAATGGCAGCCTCTGGCAAGGATAAACAGGAGCAATGCTAGAGACAATTTACAGAACACACTCATTTATTAGGATTATTAATGTGGAAAGTATGTTCCCTGCTAAAGAACATTATTGTTAAGTTGCTATGAGTAAAGTTCAGTTTTTTTAAAAGACCTATAAATGAACCTCTGCTGCCACAGGGGAGATCCAGCTGTCAGTCCTCAGATCTTGCCAGATCCCATTATACAGAAGTACATACTGCAATATAAGTGGATATTTTATTAATTCTGAGAGCACAGTGTACAAGTAGCAGTATAAAAATACTGTGATGCATTTTGCACTTTAAGTGCTTACCAGTGTTAATTTCGTTGATGAAAATATTTTTGTCAGCTGCATGTTGTCAGTAATGAAAACTAAACAAAAATAAAATTACAATAAGGTCAATTGATGAAAATTATGCCGAAAATCATATGCAATTTTTGTCAACGAATGCAGATGTGAGGGAGGGACTTCACTTTCCTTGGAGCTCCACTTGTTAAAGCCCCAGTCTACTAAATCTATTGGCAAGCTGTATTGAGAGAGGCAGACTCCCATTAATGATTTCCCTTTCCTATGCAGTTCCACGCATTACACCCATTCACACAATCTCTTTGGCGCCCTCTGCTGGCCTTTTCTAAGTCTTCAAAACATTTCCATCCCCAGCCTATAATAACAGCACATTACAGTTTAAACCTGTATTGCACTACCATATTAGAATAAGTAGGGGGCATCTACTAAGCTGCTGATAGAAAAGAACATTAAGAAAAAGGCTTTTCTTCTTTTTTCTTAATAATTAAAGTTGGTAATATATAAGGTAATATGTGCATTACAGCCCATAGAGTTTACAGGGTTTTTTTTTTTTTGTTTTGTTTTTTATATTTGAAAGTTGCACTTCTGTTTGTCAAAAAGCAATGTTTTTGTTTGTGTTTGTTAAATATCATGGCTAAGCGCCGGTTCACACTGCGGCGACGCTACTTCGCTACCTCGGAGGTCGCGGTGCGAGCAGCGCGCCGTGACCTCAGAGCGGCCGCCACGGACTTCATAACATTGAAGTCTATGGCGGTCGCCTTCGGGTCGCCCCAAAGAAGCTCCGGACCCTTTTTCTAGGTCGGAGCGACTTGTGTCGCTCCTATTAGAACGGGTCCGCAGCTTTCCTATGGGAGGCGACCTGCGGCGACCTGTGAGGCAACCAGGTCGCCTCACAGGTCGCCCTAGTGTGAACCGGCACTAAATCTGTGTCTGTAGTGCATGCTCAGTGCCGGTTCACACTTATGCGATGCGGGAAGGCTGCGAATTCGCAGCCTGTTCCCGCATCGCAAACGCACCCCTGGCAGTTCACACTGCCATATGCGATACGCTGGGGGTGTCAATGAAATGTTAACGACACCCTCAGTTTGATCGCATATCGCAGTGCAATGTTACAGTTCGCACAGGATCGGATCGCACAAGTGTGAACCACAGTGCGATCCGATCCTGATGCAAAAAAGGGTCCTGTGCGTCTTTGCTGCGGGTGCAGTGCGAATTTAGCCATACAAAGTGGCTGAATTCGCATCCGCACAGCCGATCGCATGTAATGAAGGAGCAGTGCGCTCCGACATTACATGCGATCGCCGCAGCCGCACATATGTGAACCGGCACTTAAACTGCAATACCATAAATAACGCATTCTTTGATTTTTATTCCAGAAGTATATAACGAGTTTGGCAATTCTAGAGAAATGCTTAAATAAATAATGCATTACAATTTCACTAAGAACTTTTTCACACTTTGGTGCTACAAAAAGCGCCTGAAAAGCTAATGAAAACCTATTCCTATTAAAATCAATAAATGCTTTTACACTGGGGCGGTGCGCTGGCGGGGCGGTGCGCTGGCAGGGCGGTGAAAAAAAAACTCTGCAACCAGCATCATTGGAGCATGTTTGGAGCGCTAAAAAAACACCCATCTCCATTGAAATGAATGGTAAGCGCCTGAAAAGCACTTGGCATTTTATGGGCAGTTTGTAAGCGACTCAGTGTGAAAGGGCTCATTAGATTTTACTTGACTAAAACAATTCAGATGGCTAAAATACAACTAAAACTAAAATGGCATTTTAGTCAAAAGACTATAACTAAAACGAAATCAAACTTTGACACCAAAATGAACTCTGGTGCTTACTCGTAAGGTGTCTAACAGTAAAATCTTTCCAACAGAGCCCCAGCTAGCTGTTCCAGTCCACCATGGATCTTCAAATGTTGTCCAACGCTTTTATTGCAGAAAGCTCACATAACAAAAGAGCAAGTGCAATGTTTCAGAGCCACGCAGGACCCATTCGTCATGCCTAAAAAAGGAGACCTGTGTAGTTCTAAAACGTTGCACTTCTTCTTTTGTGATGAGAACCTTCTGCAATAAAAGCTTTGGACATTTGAAGATCTGTGGTGTGCTGCTGTAAATGTGCATTTATCTGTGATGTATCCAGTTGGTAGTCGCTGCAGCACCTGCTACTAACAAGCCCTGTTCCAGGAAAGTATAAAACTATAAAAAAAAAATTGATTTTGGCTGCACATATACTTTAATAATTTTGTATCGTATAATGTTTCTTTATCCTGTTCTATCTTGGACAGAATTACTTTAGTCATCCATTTCTACTTGTGTTTACCTGTGCCCCACACTTTCAAATTATGAACTGTCTCTGCAGACAGTGGGGAAATAACAATGCAATGCAAAGTCTGCATTAGAGGTTAAACTGATTAAGTCTTGTGTGTTTTTTTTTTTTTTTTAGTTAAAAATAACAAACATGTTATACTTGCCTGCTCTGTGAAGTGGTTTTGCACAGAGCAGACCAGATTCTACTCTTCTTGGGTCCCTCTTTGGTGCTCCTGGCCCCTCCCTCCTGTTGAGGGCCCCTACAGCAAGCAGCTTGCTATGGGGGCACCTGAGCCAAGCCATTCGGACAAAGCTGTGCCCGAACCTTTTTTCTACTCATTGGCTGACTAGCTTTGACCGCTATGAAACCTGAAACCCTCTGAGCTAAGCGCTTCTTGGATTTGCCCTGTACAGACAATTTTGGGGAAAGGATGTTCCTCTGGCTCCTCCCATTTTTCATTAGTTTTAATCCCGGACTAGGTGGAGAGGGAGAGTCTGGGAATCACTGAGTGAGAGGGGCATCTTTTGTGAGTACTTGCTTGCGGAGCTGTGCTGCCGCCATGAGCTTTCTTCATCTTTAGATTTTGAACATACTAGATGCAGTGGGGAAAATAATTATTTGATCTATTAATTGTTTATCATAGGTTTATTTTAAATAATATAGACAGAATATCAACTAAAAATCCTGAAAAAAACACATGCTACATAATGTTATAAATTGTGTTGAAGTTCAGTGAGTAAAATACAGTGCATCCTGAAAGTTTTTACAGCGCTTTACTTTTTAGGGCTCTTTCACACATGAAGTCCGTCGGACAGACTCCGTTTTTCTCAGCGGGGAATCGATCCGCCAATCCCCCGCTGAGCAGGAGGATGACAGCTTTTCTCCGTGCTGTGTGCGGAGACACAGCTGTCAGGTCTCCATGCATCTCATATGAGGGGATCGGATGGGAACAGACCGTCTGTCCGTTCTCATCCGATCTGCTGGACGGATGGAAAATACGATTTCCATCCGTCCAGATTTGACGGATCGGATGTCAGCGGACATGTCTCCGCTGACATCCATTGCCCCATAGAGCTGCATGGAGTGACCGTTCAGATCTGCCAAAAAAACTGACAGGTGGATCTGATCGGTCCGCCTGTGTGAAAGGGGCTTTACACATTTTGTTATGTTACAGCCTTATTCCAAAATTAATTAGGATGCAGCTGAGCTCAACTTTGAGTGTCATGGCAAAGGCTGTGAATACTTATGTACATGTGATATTTTTTTTTTTTCGTTTTTTATTTTTATCCAAATTTGCAAAGATTTCAAACTTCTTTCATGTTGTCATTATGGGATTATGTTTGTAGAATTTTGAGGAAAATATTGCATTTAATCCATTTTGGAATAAGGCTGTGACATAACAAAATGTGGAAAAAGTGAAGCGCTGTAAATGCTTTCTGGATGCATTTTAAGTATTTAAACCCCTATCAAACAATAATTCTGGCTCCCACAGACCAACTACAATATGTGCTCATGTTGTACACAGATTAGTCCTGTCAATTTAAGAAGCTGCTCCTAATGACAACTTATGTGTATAAAAGACACCTGTCCACAGACTCTCTTTCTTCCATTCAAATCTTACCATCATGGGCAAGACCAAAGAGCTGTCAAAGGACGTCAGGGACAATATTGCAGACCTACACAAGGCTGGAATGGGCTACAAGAACATCAGCAAGAAGCTTGGTGAGAAGTAGACAACTGTTGGTGCAATTATTTGCAAATGGAAAAAGTACAAAATATACATCAATCACCCTCTGTCTGGAGCTCCATGCAACGTTTACGCCTCATGGGGTATGGATGATCATGAGAAAAGTGAGGGATCAGTCCAGAGCTACACAGGAGGAACTTGTGAATGATCTCAAAGCAGTTTGGACCACAGTCCCTAAATAAACCATTGGTGAAACGATGCGCCACCATAGAGTGAAATCCTGCAGCCCTCGCAAGGTCCCCCTCCTCAAGAAGGCACATGTACAGGCCCATCAGAGGTTTGCAAATTAACATCTAAATGATTCAGAGAAGGATTGGGAGAGAGTGCTGGGGTCAGATGAGACCAAAATTGAGCTCTTTGGCATTAACTCGACTTGCTGTGTTTGGAGAAAGGAAAAATGCTGACTATGGACATGGTCATGGATGGGTCTTCCATCATGGAAATGACCCAAAACATACCGCCAAGGACATAAAGGATCGGCTCAAGAAGAAGCACATTAATTGCTTCCGCTCTGGAAGGTTCCCCCCTTCTGCTCTGGAAGGTTCCCCCCTTCATGACCACAAGAAAAAACAGTTCCCCTAGTTGTTGGGACTTTGAAGGCAACTTTGTTTGTGGAACACACAAAAAAGTATATAAAGATGATATTTTATTTATACATGATAAAAAATACAAAATATACATAAGAATGTTACAAGACACAATGTATACATGGCATGATCAACTATGGGTAAAACCAACTGTGAAATATGATGATGGTAAAGCTGTAACTTCCACTCAACGCGTTTCAGAGAGTGAATCTCTCCTTCATCAGGGATATGGGAGGTGTCACTCAACTAGGAAATAAACCTATAAATCAGAACATATGTATATACAATAGACTAGTATCTTAATTGCATTGTTTCCCGAATAAGAACTTACAATCAATCACTTGGTATTACAAGTGAACATTCTATCTATTCTTTTAAAAAAAAAAAAACTTGGAAATTCTGCTTGACCACCCAGATTTTCATACTCTATGTAGCTTTATTTGTTGGAGATCAGATGAGAAGGATTTTTTGGACTTATTAGGCTACTTGGGGTGCAACACCTCAAGTCCAAAGGACAGGTATCACTGAGACCTAGAAGACTCCATCCTAGGAAAGACGGTATAAGAGACAAAGTATTTTTTATTTTTTTTTAATGACCAGGCCATTTTTTTGCGATACGGCACTGCGTTACTTTAACTGACAATTGCGTGGTGGTGCGATGTTGTACCCAAATTATTTAGATGTCCAAAATGTATGCCTTTTTTTTTTCCCCTCCGATAGCTTTCTTTTACTGGTATTTGATCACCTCTGTGGTTTTTTATTTTATGTACTGTAAACAAAAAAAGACCGACCATTTTGAAAAAAAAAATGTTTTTTACTTTCTGCTTTAAAACATGTAACTTAGTCATCAATTTAGGCCAATATGTATTCTGCCACTTGTTTTTGCTAAAAATCCCAATAAGCAGATATTGACGGGTTGGCACAAAAGTTATAGGGTCTACAATCTATGGGATATTTTTGTTAATTTTTATTTTTTTACTAGTAATGAGGGCGAGCATCGACTTTTAGCAGGGCTGCGACATTGTAGCAGACAAATTGGACATGAAGTGACACTTTTTTGGTATTTTTTGGGGACCAGTGACACTAATACAGTGATCAGTGCTAAAAAATCTGCACTGGCAGGGAAAAGGTTAACATCAGGCATGATCAAAGGGTTAAATGTGTCCCTAGAGGATGCTTGCTAACTGTGGGGATGTGCTTTAACTTTGGAAAGACAGAGATCCATGCTCCTGCTTAGCAGAAACACAGGATCTCTGTCTTCCCTACTAACAGAATGACAATCTGCCTTGTTTACATAGACCGCGATTCTGCCTCTTGTCAGAAAAGATCGGCGGGTCACAGCAGACATCGGGTCTGCCAGACCCGCTGATTGGCGCCTGCTGTGTGATTCTGCGAACAGGAGCTGCTGCCCCGCAGTAAATGTATGTGGGGCGGTCGGAAAGAATTTAAAGTGTAACTCCCACTTTTGTTGAGAATAAAACATTCCCTCTGGGTGATCTATGTATGTTGCAAGGATTATACCAAACTTTGTTGCAGATTCCTACCTTTTGTTAGTCTGAAGAAATCCCTGTGTGTGTGTTCCTCTGTGCCCCGGTGCTGAGTGGTTTCATAATTATGTCAGCTGTGCAGCTGCAGGGCTCTAATGAGTAAATCTGCTGGGCCTGCATCCCTTTAGACGTGTTCCTATTGGAAGTATCTCACCAAAAATGACATTTTTGTTGTAGGGGATGCCTAAAATCTGACTTGTTTCTTAGGAAGACTTCTGGTAAAATTGGTGAGCCAATCACACAAGCAGGAAATGTTTCTAGGGTGTGGTCAGTACACATTCTGTGTACATAACAACTCCAGGTAGCCATATTGCATTGCATTTTCAGAAAATTTCAGCAGCTGCAGAATAAAAAGGAAAGGTCATTTTTAATACCATTCAATTACAATATGACTTGTCGCAATTTTATACGCTATATTATTTTTTCTTTATTTGTAATTTTTTTTCCCACCACACAAAGTGGAGTTACCCTTTAAGGTCATGAAAGTCTCCAGACTTTAATCCTATAGAAAATTTATGGAGGCAGCAGAAACTTCGAGTTGCCAAGCAACAATCAAGAGACCTTAAAGGGGTTGTCGGAAGGTTTTTTTTATCTTGATGCATTAGGATAAAAAGCCTTCTGTGTGCAGCAGCCTCCCTAATATTTACCTGAGGTCCCTCTTTTGTCCTGCGATGTCCACGAGTGTCTTAGCGGTCCGAGATTCTCCCTTCTGAGTGGCTGAGACACAGCAGCAGTGCCATTGGCTCCCACTGCTGTCAATCATCTAGCCAATCTGAAGAGAGGGGGCAGGGCTCCATGTCTGAATGGACACACGGAGCGGTTACTCGGCTCGGGTGCCCTCATATCAAGCTGCTTGCTGTGGGGCATTCGAGGAGGGAGGGGCCAGGAGTACCGAAGAGGGACCTGTGAAGAGGAGAATCCGGGGGGATGCTCTGTGCAAAACCAACAGGTAAGTATAACATGTTGTTTTTGTAGAGAAAAAAAACGAGACTCTACAATCACTTTAAGGATTTAGAGAATATCTGTAAAGAAGAGTGGACCAAAATCCCTCCTGAGAAGTGTGCAAACCTGGTAACCAACTACAAGAAACGTCTTACCTCTGTGCTTGCAAACAAGAGTTTCTCCATCAAGTACTAAGTCCTCTTTTGCTTGGGGATCAAATAATTTTTACTCACTGAACTGCAACCCAATTTAAAACATTTGTGTCGTGTTTTTTTTTTTTTTTCCAGATTTTTGGTTGATATTGTGTCTCTATCATTTAAAATACACCTATGATAAAATAAAATGATAGACCCTTCATTTCTTTGTAAGTGTGCAAACTTACAAAATCTGCAGGGATCAAATAGTCATTTTCCCTACTGTATTTCCAAAATGTTGAACTTCTTTAATTTACAGTATATGGGAGAATTTATTATTTGGTGTACTTACAGTAGCTTTTCCCCCTGTTTCTCCAATGCCCTCAGGCAGATCTGTCAACTCAAGCACTGTAGGTGTGACTCAGGGCTTTAATTCTAATATGTACTTAGTCTATGATTACAAAGTAGAAATAAAGGCTGCTTTGCTCTGCTGTGCTAGTGGTTTATATAAGCTCCGTGTTCACAGCATTGGTGCTATTTAGCATCCTTAATAACAGGCTATTTAGTTTGGCCTTTAAGGGGACACGTCATCCTTGAATACACTTTAAAGGTCTGTAGAATTAAAACAAGCTTTAATACTTAACCCTGTTTTGTAATTGTTACTATTTTGCAATGGAAAAAAAATATAATTTTCATGTTAGATTTTATTTAAAAAGTACAGCAAATGCCAAACACATTGAGTCAGAAATGCTAATTTTCCCTGCTGGCCTTTGAAAAGTATTCTTTTACTTAATAAAAATGCGGTCATTAACAGTGGTCATTAGGCAAACTGTGCCAAGTGTGTGCTCTGGTTACTGACTGGTGTTCTGGTATTTAGAATAGCAGGTGGGCGTCTTGGCTCACAAAAAGCTTTCTTAGGTTTTCAAAAAGGGGAAAAAAGCATGAATAGAAACCTATATGAGGTGCCAATTTTATTAAAACAAAGTTTTTTGATTTCTCCAACTCCCTTTCTTTTTTTAATTTCGTAATCAGTGACTAAATTCACATTTTTTATAAAGGAAAGCAAAGGCCTAAGCCGTATTAGTTAGAGAGCATCTGTTGCCTTTTGTGTGGTGCGTTTTAACGACTGAGCCAGTGTTTTTTTTTTTTTTTAACATTTTGTCATAAAAGGATTTATGTATTAAAACTTAAGGCCCTGTTGCCCACAACAACCAACCACGAAGTTGCTGGCTAGGGAAGTCATGACCTAATCGGGAGGTTTTCTGTCCAGTAAGAGTTTTGTAACAAGCCTGTTGCATTTAGACATGGTAAGGCGCTGTTCAATGGATTAAATAGCGGACATCTTCAGGATTTTGCATGCCTGGGATGATGTGTTTATGCTATCTGATGGATGCTCACACTATGGCCTATTCCCATGCCTTTATGTGGGGGGCCTGCTATACAGTCTGGGGACTAGTTTACCATATCTATCTATCTATCTATCTATCTATCTATCTATCTATCTATCTATCTATCTATCTATCTATCTATCTATCTATCTATCTATCTATCTATCTATCTATCTATCTATCTATCTATCTATCTATCTATCTATCTATCTATCTATCTATCTATCTATCTATCTATCTATCTATCTATCTATCTATCTCTAAAGTAACAAGTTGGGGATTTTGAAGCTCTTTGGTAGTGCAAAACAGTGAGTTTACTCCACACCAGAGGCATCTGCTCATGGCTTTTTCTGCCCACTTTTATCGAAAACAAAGCAAAAGTTCATATGGATATCTTCCCATGCAGGGGGTTCTATACATTAATTCGATTCAGCCTTGAGTCTCTCAATGCAGCTCTACTACTCCATTAAGTAGTTTTTGTCTTCCTGACCATCAAACACATTCAGTGCTCCTGCACCCACGCACTGTACCTCAGCTCGGTGTCTTTTCTGTAGCATCCCAGCTACACCGTCTGTTCCAGACTGTCTCTCTGTCTCAAGCTTAATCTGTCCTCTCCTGGACAATATGGTGCAACCTCTTACAGCTTCCTTGCCGTCACTGCCCCCCTCGGGAGGGTGGGGCGCTGAACTCTAACATAAACCCAGCACACACTTGCACCATTAGTGTGCCTGTTTCCTGGAAACCTGGCCCAGACCACGATAATAAATGGTAGCACGGGCTCACCCTGACACATATCCCTCCCCCCCCTTTGTTTTGCATTAGAGGGAGAAACGCACCCAATTCCTCATGCTGGCACTGCTGTGCCAGCTATCACCAACAGGGGTCCCAAGCTGTCTGACCTTTTTAAAGGGGCACTCTACCACCACATTTTTTCTGGGTGTGCTTCCACAAGCACTTCCTGACCCTTGGGGTCCCACTGGTCTTTCTACCACCAGTGGGACCCCATTCAGCCTCAACCATGACCGCTGTTTTTCAGGGTTGCTAATACTCGCGTGGTTACCCTTTGCAACCAATTTCTCTGGTACTTCAACCAATACCTTTGACCTGTCCAACAGTGCTCCAGGGTGCTTCTCATACACATCAGTAGGAAGCAACCCAGAACACTGTGAGATAACTTTTAGCATTATCGCAATATTGCCATTCTTGGCAGCCTTTGCCCTGCACAGCCTGCAATATCCAGCTCCAATTAGCAGTACCCAACGGTACAAGTTCTCCTGTCCCAGAAGAAGACGGCAAAACGTGTACTGGCTGTACAATCCTTGATTCTAACATTTCTTTCTCTTCTTTCAGCATATCTGTCTTTACAAGACCTACAACAACATTCCTTTATGCGCTGTGGGCAAAACTCCCACTGTGCATTTACGCTCACTTGGTCCATTTGTCATGAGAGGGTAAACTTCTGCAGCAGCCAACACTCCTTTGTCTACAGGCTGTTCAGCAGACCCTTCTCTTGGCACAGCAGCAATAGTGTCCACCTATTACCTACAGACATTTCTTTCAGCATTGCTATTAGACTCTTGGCCAAGCCATCCCTATCAAATGTGCTCCACTCACTGGTGCTTTGCAGCACTGCATCTGCTCAAGGAGACACAGACAGACCAAGGGGCTCAACAGTATCTGACACATTAAACTTGTCAGTTTTACCATCACATTTTACCTACCACCTTTTCAGACCTAATTGGTTGCAATACCACATTTTCACCACCCTGCACTGGCAGGGTTTCACTCTTAACACAGGATTTTGCATTTTCAGCCTTAACAGGCTACATGAACTCATTATACCCACTACACCAGTTACTACACAGCTTCAAGTCTCTTTTGGAAGCATATTTCCTCACCGGACTTGCCACCACTTCACCGGTATTAAACACATACTCAGTCTCTTTCACATTTTTATCAGCTGCAGTTTAACCACTCCAGTTGGCAGTTGTTGCAATCTTCCTTTGCATGCGTCACTTCAGGAACCACTCCTCTTCGGCACTTTCCTTGGTGCATTTATCCCTATGTGACTGAAGGGTGAAACATTACATGCCCTCCTCGGCATCACAGACTTTGCATGCGTCACTTCAGGAACCACTCCTCTTCGGCACTTTCCTTGGTGCATTTCCCTATGTGACTGAAGGGTGAAACATTACATGCCCTCCTCTGCATCACAGACTCTTGGGCATCGCAGCCCTCTTTGTGGGGATAAGCCGGCTCTCGAATGCAGCTCCACCATCCAGACCATACATTTCCACTCGTTACCATAGAAGAACGTACTCTCTTAGCAGAACTTTTCCGACTCCCTCCAGATCAGATTGCTGCTTTATATCTGTCGTAGTTATCTTGGTCAGGGCCCATCAAACTGTACACCCCTTGGAACTCCTCTGTCACAAAATGCTGCACCAATTCAGCCCAGCGGCCTCTGGGCCAAGCTTTGAATTAAGAAACATTCTCAAACTCAGACAAAAAAGTAATGATCAGAAGGCAGATTAGGGTGTATGAAGTCAGCAGCACAGATTGCTCCTTGTTGCCATGGGCAACAGCACTCCTATTTGCAGTCATGCACGGAACAGTTCCTCAGAATTTATTATTTTTTATTTATTAATATTTATTTTTTTTGCATGTTGTCTGCAAGACAATACATCTTTAGCTGCTCACACAGCAAAGCGCAAACAGACAGTTTTTGGCAACTCAGTTTTTGCCATGTGAGAATCCGGATTCCAACATCTTCTGCCCTCCCGGCATTCCTCCACAAGTTGTGACAAGCTGGGGATTTCGTAGCTCATTGGTAGTGCAAAACAGTGAGTTTACTTCACGCCAGAGGTGTCTTTTCAGGGGTTTTTTTGCCCACTAATATTTAAAACAAAGCAAAAGTTCACATGGATATCTTCCCACAAAGGGGGTTCTCATTATTACAATAAGGAAAAACATTCAGCCTGGAGGCTCTCTATGCAGCTCTCCTGCTCAACTTGGTAGTTTTGGTCTTCCTGACCATCAAACACATCAAGTGTTTGTGCACAAAGGCTTTAGCTTTGTCTTTTCTGCAGCGTCCCAGCTGCTCCATCTGTCCCAGACTGTCTCTCTATCTCTCTATCTCTCTCTCTATCTCTATCTCGCTCTCTATCTCTCTCTCTATCTCTATCTCTATCTATCTATCTCTCTATCTCTCTCTCTCTCTCTCTATCTCTCTCTCTATCTCTCTCTATCTATCTCTCTCTATCTCTCTCTATCTCTCTCTATCTATATCTCTCTCTATCTCTCTCTCTCTCTATCTATATCTCTCTCTATCTATATCTCTCTCTATCTATATCTCTCTCTATCTATATCTCTCTCTCTCTCTCTCTCTCTCATCCCCTCAGGAGGGCGGGGCACTGGCCGCTAACTTTATCTCTTACATAAACCCAGCACACACCTGCACCATCAGTGTGCCTTTTTCCTGGAAAACCTGGCCCAGACCACTATATTAAACGGTGGCACGGGCTTGCCCGGATGGCTGCGCACCAACTATCCAATTTAAGTTGGTCTTAACTGTTCGATAAAAGTGGATTGTTGGTGTGCAGCCTTTCATTATACGAAAAGAAAAGTCCATAACCAGGTTGCCCACACAGGAGAATTTCAACAATAAAACGGAAAAAGGAATTGCTGAACCACCTGATTCCCTCATCTCTCCAGTCCCTCTGACTGTATCACCCAGCTCTCCTGGTTCTCTTGGTGGTGTCTCCTGATGGGGCACACCTCCCTCCAGGCTGAAGCTCTGAACTTTATCCAAGTCTTGCTTACAGCAAAGGTGCGCGCTTGCTTTCAGGTCTCCAAACAGGGAATGAAGGCTTCGTCCCACCCAAGGTGCCTTGATGCCTTCAAGCTGCAGACCTTGCGTCAGGATTCCAAAAGTCAGAGAAACTGAATACCCAGCTTTTTCGTGTCAATCTATATGTATCAACTTAATATGAATTTTTAACAATCCTGAATGTTACATGTCCGCTCTTTCTATTTTGATGTTTTTAAAGCTATTAATATTGTTATCATGTAATTTATGAATATGGAATGTTTAAAATAATTTATAATAAAAATTGGAAATATTATGTACTTTATGTATTTTGTACGAGTGACCTGCCTCATTTAAAGTCCCATGACCGTTCTAGTTTTGTTTGAATACCCAGCCTTCTTTTCTGCTTCATCACATCAGGGCCTAGCGCTGCCACAATATCTATGCTTTCATATATAGTATATGTATGTGTATATGGATGTATGTATATACATATATATGTTTATTGAATTGTTTTAAAACGTTTTGGTAAAATAAGTGATCTTTAAACATTGAGACAGTTGCAGTGCTTGTCAATCACACTGTTTTTTTAAATGTTGCCTGGAATATTTTGGTATGTTCTGTTGTGACAACATGACTGTCTTTATTAAAGTGACAGATTTTAAACTCTGAATTGTAGGTAAATGTTAACCGTCCGTCCATTCCAAGCAGGTGCTGATGTCTGCTACGAGAGACATGTCACACAGATAAACCTTAGAGATGGGAAATGGGAAGTGTCCTGCAAATCTGGATCCCCTGAATCCTTCGATGTTGTCGTTCTTACCATGCCAGTCCCACAGATTTTACAGCTGGAAGGCGATGTTGGAAAATGTAAGTCCAGTCATATTTAATCAATTCTTTTTAGAATGATGGATTTTCTCAGCTTTTTATAAGTCAACCCTATAATTGTCTGCATTAAGGCACAGTCCCACCATATTTTGTTCTGCACTGTAGAAACAGAAACAACACTGTTTACTCCAATGGGCGTGCATTCTGATACTCTGATCTATGTAGTTCAGCCAACATATCTCACTGCATGGAGGCATGCTAGCAGCATTATGTGAGTTAGTGTTGATTAAAGAGATCCCATCACTGGATGTCACTGGGACCAGCATACTGAACACAGAGAAAAAGAATACTCTGCACATAGGAAAGGACAGGCCACAACCCTGAAATGATCAACATAATACAACCTAAACAAAACATAAAGGCAAAAATCTTTAAAAAAATAAAGTAGAATGGATCAAGAATAGAAACAGCAATGCAGCTAGTCCATATGGGAAAACAAGTGCAGCAATCTACCAGTTTACATGCCTTCTGTTTTCTCAGTACCTTCAAGGCTTTCTCTGATTGGATGAGAAAGAAATCATGTCGCCACCCTTCCACTCCTCTTTACCCTGTCAGAGAATGCCTTGTATTGATAAAGATACAAGGCATTCTGTGAATGGTGGCAGTATGTGACTCACCTTGGAAGCGGTGCTCAGGACTTAGAAGATTGAGACTTTCATTGTATAAGCACTGACTACTACAGTGATTGTCCTTCTCCAGTGGCTCCTCAGGTATGAGGTCCATGTTATATTATGTTTATTTAGGAAAGAATGTAGGCCTTTTTTTAAAGCAATCTACTGAGCTGGCCAGAACCAGAGGGAGTCTATTCCACATATTCACAGCTCTTACCGTGAAGAAACCATTCCATATTTGGAGATGAAATCTCTTTTTCCTCTAGACGTAAAGAGTGCCCCCTTGTCCTTTGTGATGACCGTAAAGTGATTAACTCACACCAAGTTCACTTTATGAACCCCTTATGTTTTTATACATGTTGACCACTAGGGTCTCAGTGCAAGAAACCATGAAAGGCCCCCTCTAACCCCATCCCTGGGCCCTTTCTCATGTTCTGCAGCGAGCCACCTCCTGCCGTCCTGAGGCCCTCATGTGGTGGTGGAATACCAGGGCCCAGTCGCAAGTGCAACATTTGAGACCCTGGTAGTTCTGCCACTGACCTTTCTATTACTAGGGGGCATTTTGGAGAATGTAAGGGAGCACTCTGGAAGATATAAGGAGGCACTCTGTAGGTACTAAAACAGTACCTTCAAAGGGCCTCCTGAGTGCCCCTTACATCCACCTGAGTGGCCACTTGGGATCAGTGGCGGGGGTGGGGGGGGATGTGATCAGTGGCAATAGTGGTGGTGATGGGAGGTCAGTGGTGGGATCAGTAGCGGTGGTGGGGGGGATGGAATCTGTGGCGGTGGTGGGATCAGAGGCAGAGGGATGGTGATGGGGGGGATAGGATCAGGGGCAGAGGGATGGTGTGGGTTGGGATCTGAGGCAGAGGCGTGGTGGTGGAGGGGGGTGGGATCAGTGGCAGAAGGATGCTGGTGGAAGGGGGTTGGGAGCAGGGGCAGAGGGATAGTGGTGGAGAGGGATGGGATCTGTGGCAGTGGTGGTGGTGAGGGCAATGGGATCTGTGGCAGCGGTGGTGGTGAGGTGGATGGGATCTGTGGTGGTGGTGAAGGGGGGTGGGATCAGTGGCGGTGGTGGTGAAGGGGGGTGGGATCAGTGGCAGTGGTGGTGAAGGGGGTTGGGATCAGTGGCAGCGGTGGTGGTGAAAAGGGTTGGGATCAGTGGCAACGGCGGTGGTGAGGGGGATGGGATCAGTGGCAGCGGTGGTGGTGAGGGGGGTGGGCTCAGTGGTAGTGAAGGGAGGTGGGATCAGTGGCGGCGGTGGTGGTGAGGAGGGTGGGATCTGCGGAAGTGGTGGGGGGGGGGGTGGGATCAGTGGCAGCGGTGGTGGTGAAGGGGGTGGGATCAGTGGCCGGGTGGGTGAGGGGCGGGGGATCTGTGGCGGTGGTGAACGGGGGTTGGTATCAGTGGCAGCGGCGGTGGTGAAGGGGATGGGATCAGTGGCAGCGGCGGTGGTGAGGGGGGATGGGATCAGTGGCAGCGGCTGTGGTGAGGGTGGTGGGATCTGTTGCGGTGGTGGTGAGGGGGATGGGGATCTGTGGCAGCGGCGGTGGTGAAGGGGATGGGATCTGTGGCAGCGGCGGTGGTGAAGGGGATGGGATCAGTGGCAGCGGCTGTGGTGAGGGTGGTGGGATCTGTTGCGGTGGTGGTGAGGGGGATGGGATCTGTGGCAGCGGCGGTGGTGAAGGGGATGGGATCTGTGGCAGCGGCGGTGGTGAAGGGGATGGGATCAGTGTCAGCGGTGGTAGTGAAGGGGGTGGGATCAGTGCAGCGGTGGTGGTGAAAGGGGTGGGATCAGTGGTGAGGGGTTTGGGAACAAAGGCAGTGGCAGTGGCCGTGGTGAGGGGGTTGGGAACAAAGGCAGTGGTGGTGAGGGGGGTGGGGCAGTGGCAGCAGTGGAGGTGGTGAAGGGGGAGGGATCAGTTGCACTGACATCTGGCAGTTAATCACTTAGTCAGTTGCGTGCCTCCAAGGATGCATCTGTGTCATGGGGTCTCCTCGCTGAGGGAAGAGCTCCTCCCCCTTCACTCTTTTTTTGGTCGTCAGCTGCTGAGCTGACTCCTCCCTTTCAGCCTGTGTCAGCCTCCCTACATTGCTTCTCAGGAGAGGATAGGCGGGATGGCACAATGAATTGATAGTCACTGTTCAGTCTCCACTCAGCGGCCAGCGGGTGGACGCCCCCTCCCCAGCGGTGGAATGAACGAGCAGATGGGCGGGCCCCTCACTCCTGCAGAGCCAGAATGGGAAGCGAGAGAACTGGAGGGTAATGGGTGGGAGGGGGCGGGCCTCCCCACTGTGGCGGAACTCCAGGGCCCAGTTGCAAGTGCGACTACTGCGACCCTTGTAGTTCTGCCACTGCCCCTTAATCTTGTTCTCAAGAGAGAATAAATTAATTTCCTCTAATCATAGCTGAGCTCCTCCATGTCTCTTTATCAGTTTGGTTGTCCTTCTCTGCACTTTCTCCAGTTCCCCGATATCCTTTTTGCGAACTGGTGCCCAGAACTGAACTGCATATTCAAGATAAGGTCTTACTAATGATTTGTACAGTGGCAAAATTATATCTTTCTCTCTGAAGTCCATACCTCTCATAATACAAAAAAAGGACTCGCTTTGGAACTTGCAGCTTAGCATTGCATGCTGTTATTAAGCTTATGATCTATCAATATCAATACCCCCCAGATCCTTCTCCACCATTGATTTCCCCAGTTGTACCCCCCCTAGTATGTATGGTGCATGCATATTCTTAGCCTCCAAGTGCAAAACTTTACACGTATCAACATTAAACCTCATTTGCCACATAGTTGTCAAATGAAACAGTGCATTGAGTTCAGCTTGTAAATTGGAGACATCCTGTAAGGAAGGTATTCCACTGCAAAGCTTGGTGTCATCTGCAAAGACTGAAATGCTACTTTTAATCCCAGACCCTATATAATTTATAAAGATATTAAAAAGTAAGGGTCCTAACACTAAATCTTGGGGTACACCACTGATAACTTTAGACCATTCAGAGTAAGCATCATTAACCACTACTCTCTAAATTCTATCTTTTAGCCAATTTTCTATCCATTTACAAACTGATCTTTCCTGTAGACTATATACATTAACCGTGTGTGGGGAACTGTGTCAAACGCTTTTGCAAAATCCAAGTATACACAATAATCCACAGCTATCCCTCTGTCCAAGGTTTTACTTACCTCATAAAAAGAAATCAAGTTTGTTTGACAACTCCTGTCTCCTGTAATGAATCCATGCTGTCTGTTGCTTAAAATATTTTTTTTCCAGCAAGAACTCATCTATGTGGTCTTTTATTAAACTCACGAATATCTTCCCCACTATAGATGTTGAATAACAGGTCTATAGTTACTTGGTAAAGACTTTGATCCCTTTTTAAATATAGGCATCACATTGGCCCTAGGCCAATACAGTGGCACTATTCCAGTCCTTAACGAGTCCCTAAAAATTAGAAAAAAATGGCTTTGAAATGCAAATTGAGCGAACAGAAGAAAACTCTAAATCAAATCAATATTTGGTTTGACTACCCTGTGGCTTCAAACCAGCATCAATTCTTACACTTACATTTTGTAGGATTTGAGTCAAGTGTTCGATTAACCAAGTAGGTTAATGATCATCAATTTCATATGTAGGTTGAAACACAGTCATTAAATGAAACAGAAACCACTCTGTAGGAGGCTTATAACTGTTGAGTTTGTGAAGGACAGATTCATGTCGCAGGTTTATACATCATAGCAAGACTGAGCGCAGCAACCAGACGCAAGGTAATTATACTGCATCAGCAAGGTCTCTCCCAGGCAAAGATTTCTGAGCAGACTGGGGTGTCAATATTTTCTGTTAAACCTCTTTTGAAGAAGCACAAAAAAATGGGCAATGTCGAGAACCGTAGACGCAGTGGTCATCCAAGGAGCAGCAGGTGAAAGACACATGCATACTTCCCTTCCAGATCGGAAGATGTCCACCAGTGCCATCCGCACAGAACTGGTGGGAAACCATTGGAACCCAGGTACACCCATTTACTGTCCAGAGAAGTCTGGTCAGAAGTGATCTTCATGGAAGAATTGCAGCCATACCCCAAACAGCCATACCCCCGACCTGGAAACAAAGCTAAGTGACTCAATTGCACCCGAAAACACACAGTTAGTGTCATTAAAGTGTTACTAAACCCAGGACCCTGCATTCACTATATCTGGTCTCCAACAGTACACAGAACATGAAAATGCAATTTTTTAGTAAATATAAACTGCTAAATACCTTTTCTCATCAGTCGCATATAGCAGTCTTCTGACTTCTTTGAGTGTCTGGTTAAAACTTGTAGGAAGGGTTTTCATTCTATTGTGACTGTCCTATGAGGCTGCAGAACCCCAGACCCTCTGCGTCGACAGTGCTGATGGGCCCTGTGCTAATTACATATGCACACTTCCAAGCTAAAAAAAACTCTCCAGAAATACACACCAAACTGAGCATGTGCAAAGTGTCCCCAAGGCTTTGTTCTATCAGGAGATGGATTGGGGACAGTGGAAGAAAGGGATTATCAGAGAAGACAGGCTCAAACAGCCTTTTTACACAATGCATAGGATTAACTCCTTAGGTTCTACAGTGAACATAACAAGCATGCTTTACTCTGTATGCAGACTGATTTTATTGTGGGTTTAGTAACACTTTAACCACTTGCCGTCTGCGTACGGTAATAGTACTGCGGCAAAGTGGCTCGTTATCGTCTGATGACGTAGGTCTACGTCATCAGACACTCCCCTTTCTCCGGAGGCTCGCTCCCGCTGTATTCAGTCACAGCGGGAGTCAGGCCAGGGGAGGAGCAGCGGCGATCGCCTCTGCTCTTCCCCGATCGTCGGGGATCTAGTGTGGAGATCCGCCCGCTTGTGTAAACACAAGCGGGCGGATCTCCTAAGTGACAGGCAGGGTCAGATTGCAGGGTTCAGCATAGCTGAACCCTGGATCTGTCCTTGTCACACAGTCGCCTCCCCCCACACACGTCAGTAAGCACCAGGCATACATTAACCCCTCCCTCTCCAATAAAATTAACCCCTTCACTACCAGTGTCATTTTTACAGTAACCGTGCACATATATAGCACTGATTACTGCAGTAATGTCACTGGTAACCCCAAAAGTGTCAAAAATGTCAGTCAAGGGTCCGATCTGTCCGCCGCAATGTCGCAGTCCCGCAAAATAAATCGCAGATCGCCGCCATTACTCGTTAAAAAAAAAAAAACACCAAAAATGACAGAAATCTTTCCCTTAGTTAGTAAACGCAATAACTTTTGCGCAAACCAATCAAAATACGCTTATTGTGAATTTTTTTTACCAAACATAGGTAGCAGAAAACAAATTGGCCAAAAATTTTAAAAAATTTTGATTTTTACATTTTTTTGGGGGGAATTTCATATAAAAAAAATGTGAAAAATGTTGTTTTTTCAAAATTTACGCTCTTTTTTTGTTTATAGCGCAAAAAGTAAAAATCGCACAGGTGATCAAATACCACCAAAAGAAAGCTCTGTGGGAAAAAAGGACGTAAATTTTGTTTTGGTACGGCTTCGCACGACCGCGCAATTGTCAGTTAAAGTCGCACAGCGCCGAATCGCAAAAAGTGGCCCAGACGTAAGACAGCAAAATCCTCTAGTGGTAAAGTGGTTAAGAACTATCTTTAGCATAAAGAAGAACAAGGTGTCCTAGAAGTGATGGTTTGGCCCCTATGGAGCCCTGATCTCAGCTTCATCGAGTCTGTCTTGGAATATATAAAGAAACAGAAGAATTTGAGGCAGCCTACATCCATAGAAAATCTGTGGTTAGTGCTCCAAAATGTTTGGAACAACTTACCTGTAGAGTTCCTTCAAAACCCGTGTGCACCTGTACCCAGAAGAATTGATGGCTGTTAGGAAGGTAAAGATGGTCACACCAAATATTGAATTGGATTTTTTATACTGAGTGAGCATTTTATAGGCTGCGCTGATATTATTAAATAATGGGATTGAACTGTAGGAGTAGCTTTTTAACTACCTGAAGAAAACGGCCCTGGTTTCAGAAAGATAATTGTTTTTTTCATTTTATAAAATGATTGGCTTTACATGTAATAAAGTCCTGTCCTTTAATAAGTCACAGAAATGTCAGCAGAGCATAGATATGGACACTAGTAGTTCACAATTACTGATTGAAGATGCACTGTACGTGCTTGCAGTGTTAGGCAGTGGAAGGCCAGATTGCTTACCTTTTTTTTTATTCTGTAGCAATGACATCATGTCCCACTTAGATTTTGATATAAACATAATATGGTCACTAGGTGGCAGTAATGAAACGTATCTCATTCCAAGGCCTATGTGGAGGAGGAGAAATTAACAGACAAGTGCAAACACAATAGGGTATTAATTTCACTAGGACAGCAAATCTGAAAAATGTATTAATAGAAAGGACAACAATTGTCAAGGTAAATTGCTTTCATTGCTCTAAAAATTAGCAGTAAATATGCGATGAGTTGCTTGAGAAAACTTTCCTTACATTTCTTGTACTTAATAAAACATTATAGCAGTATAGATTTATTAGAAACCCACTGTAAAAGTTCTGAAAGTGTCATTGCTGACCTTCCAACACCCTCTAAAATGCTTGTTGCCTGGCTGTTAAGCTAATAAAGGTGGCTTCATTGCTGTGTCTTTAGCCCAGAATAAACATCCTGACATTGCTGAATTTATCATGGTTCTGGGTCAATGATTCAGAAGGTATTGAAAACAGACAGGCAGTACTGCACTCTAGTCTCCCCTCACTGTTGCAGGTCCCAGTGTGGTCTGCACTCAGGTCTCCCCTCTTACTATGCAGGTTCCAGTGTGGTCTACACTCGGGTCTCTAATCTCACTGTGCAGGTCCCAGTGTGGTCTGCACTCAGGTCTCCCCTCTTACTATGCAGGTCCCAGTGTGGTCTGCACTCAGGTCTCCCCTCTTACTATGCAGGTTCCAGTGTGGTCTACACTCAGGTCTCTAATCTCACTGTGCAGGTCCCAGTGTGGTCTGCACTCAGGTCTCCCCTCTCACTGTGCAGGTCCCAGTGTGGTCTACACTCAGGTCTCCCCTCTTACTATGCAGGTTCCAGTGTGGTCTACACTCGGGTCTCTAATCTCACTGTGCAGGTCCCAGTGTTGTCTGCACTCAGGTCTCCCCTCACTGTGCAGGTCCCAGTGTGGTCTGCACTCAGTTCTCTCCTTTCACTGTGCAGGTCCCAGTGTGCTCTACACTCAGGTCTACCCTCTCGCTGTACAGGTCCCAGTGTGGTCTGCTCTCAGGTCTCCTCTCTCACTGTGCATGTCCCAGCGTGGTCTACACTCAGGTCTCCCCTCTCACTGTGCAGGTCCCAGTGTGGTCTACACTCACTATGTAGGTCCCAGTGTGGTCTGCACTCAGGTCTCCCATCTTACTATGCAGGTCCCAGTGTGGTCTGCACTCAGGTCTCTCCTCTCACTGTGCAGGTCCCAGTGTGGTCTGCACTCAGGTCTCTCCTCTCACTGTGCAGGTCCCAGTGTGGTCTGCACTCAGGTCTCTCCTCTCACTGTGCAGGTCCCAGTGTGGTCTGCACTCGGGTCTCTCCTCTCACTGTGCAGGTCCCAGTGTGGTCTGCACTCAGGTCTCTCCTCTCACTGTGCAGGTCCCAGTGTGGTCTGCACTCAGGTCTCTCCTCTCACTGTGCAGGTCCCATTGTGGTCTACACTCAGGTCTCCCCTCTCACTGTGCAGGTCCCAGTGTGGTCTACACTCACTATGCAGGTCCCAGTGTGGTCTACACTCAGGTCTCCCTTCTCACTGTGCAGGTCCCAGTGTGATCTACACTCACTATGCAGGTCTCAGTGTGGTCTACACTCGGGTCTCCCTTCTCACTGTGCAGGTCTCAGTGTGATCTACACTCACTGTACAGGTCCCTGTGTGGTCTGCAGTCAGGTCTCCCCTCTCACTGTACAGGTTTCAGTGTGGTCTGCACTCAGTTCTCTCCTTTCACTGTGCAGGTCCCAGTGTGCTCTACACTTAGCTCTACCCTCTCACTGTACAGGTCCCAGTGTGGTCTGCTCTCAGGTCTCCCCTCTCACTGTGCATGTCCCAGCGTGGTCTACACTCAGGTCTATCCTCTTACTGTACAGGTCCCAGTGTGGTCTGCACTCCAGTCGCTCATCTTATGGTACAGGTCCTTGTGTGGTCTGCAATTGTTTCTCGTGTCACTGTACAGATCCCAGCATGGCGTACACTCATGGTTTTCCTTTTTATTGTACAGGTTCCAGTGTGGCCTGCAGCCATATCTAGCCTCTCTTTTTACAGGTCCCAATGTGGAATGAACTTGTATCTCTTCTCACTTTACAGGTCTACACAGGTCCTAGCATAGCCCACCCTTGTGTCTCTCTTCTAACTGTATCTGTCCCGGTATGACTTTCATTAGTGGCTGTCCTTGCATTATGCATCTAAACTGACTTTAAAGCAGTAGTATACTCAGCACTTCGATATCTCCAACTCAATTCTAAGCCAGGAACATGTCATTAGAAATCAAATAGCATGTAAATAATATATTAAAAATGTTCCTTACATCAGTAATTTGTTCTGTTCGGGTCTGTTTTTTCTCCTGTTTAGTGCCACCATCCTTGCTGTGGTTTCCGTCTCCTGAGCTTTGCAGTATTTCTGTCCACATTATGTGTAGTGTTCGGAAATCCCACGCATGCGCACTAGCCTCTCTCTCTCCTCTAGATCTCTCGATCTCCTCTTCATTGTCGCTCTGCAGTGCCTCCACACATCTTCTTCTTCGTCCACTAGCACTTCCCTGTGACGTAGCAAGTCACATGGGGTAGTGGAGAATTTTCTGAATGGGGACGGTCAGAGTCTCGCGTGAGCACGAGGCTGACGTCCAGCACAGGAAATGACGCAGCCCCGGCATTATTCCGGCAGCATCATCAGCTTGCCGGAAAATCAGGGTAAACAGAGCATGCGCGGGTGACGTCATTGACAAGAATGATAGAAATATCAAGAGAACGGCAGAAGTGACTGTCAAAGGACAAGGTTAGAGATGTCATATGGACAGATATGATTTAGATTGTGAAAAGTACCTAAAATGAGTATACTACCGCTTTAAACAATTATTTAGCTTATAAAAGTTAACAAACACTGAAATCCTAATCTGCACACTTGCAGTTAGTTGCTTAAGGTTTTAAATCATAAAGGTCGGTATGTTAGCCTGGCTGCTGACATTTCAGAAAAAAGAGCTTGGCAATGGTAGCCTCCTTGTGTCTCTCGTGGCAGGCATCATCCGTGTAGGTGGGATAGGGATTATATCTGTAAATCAGAGTCTTCAGGCAGAAGGCCTTCTTGGATGAAAAGTGCTGAAGACACCTGTATCCAGCTGTTATGTTTTATGATTCGCATCCTGATTTTTTTTCTTTTTTTTTTTTTTTACTTATGGTTCCCATTAAAATCAGAAAGTCCTGGAAAGCATGGTTTTGTTCTGTCTAGCTTTACGAACAGTCCGTTTATAAGAGAGAAGATTTTGGGTAAAGCTGTGACATTTCCTAAGCTGCGGCATGCCAAAAAAAGTACAACGTTATAGCAAAGCTCTGCCTATAAATGTGTAATTCTCCTTTTCCTATTATGAGAGTGGCATTTAACCTCAAACAATCTGTACAGGCTTAGAGTAGATGGAACCCTTAACTGTATGAAATTTACTTGACTAAATCACTGTGTATTAAAATTAATTTGCATCCTTTGTTGTATCTCAACACCTCTGACCACCTGCAGCCTTTTTGCATCCATTCCTTAATACATGCAAGCAGTCCAGCAAATGCTGCACATCAATATTCAGGGTGGGTTTCCCTATAGAGATAACAGTAGAATAAGCCTATGTAGTGTGCTTTAGCACAGACGTTTGTGGCTTCCATCAGATACCTGTGTGACAATGCGCACATGATTGAGTCTACAATCAGTCATGCTGATACACAATGCAGGTATGGTCCCTCATTTGTCCATCAGCAAACCAGACTAGAGCAATGATGTGCTGCCAAAGAGAGATTAGGGAAAAAGGGAATGGCAGTTAAAAGGAGGAGGGTTTTAGATTTTCTTTAAAGGGTAACTCCACTTTCTTATAAAAAAAATGGCGTATATAAAAAAAATTAATATAGCATATACACAAGCCATATTGTAAACAGTTGGTGTACATAACCCTTCCAGAAATGACCTTTCTAGGGGCATCCTGACTTGTACCTCTGCACTAAGGTACAAGACAGGTTTTAGGCATCCTCTGCAGCAAAAAAATATCAGGAACCAATGCCTAACAACATTTGACCTAAATAGAATAAAACAGAAGCCTAAGAACAGCCAACCAGAAAAAAAGCCTTAAAAGTGTGAGTTTTATACACACCTAGGTTGATCCGATGCCGCATCTGTTCCCTGCCGCTTATAAGACTGGTGATCGCTCAGTTCTCTGTCTTCACTGAGCAGAGAGCCATTTACTATCAATTACCGGCTCTCTGCTCTGCCCCTCCAGCGCTCACTGGAGCACTGGGCTGTGGAGGGGGCGGGGGCAGCTGGTTTAGTCTCCCAGCGGATTGCTGAGAGGCTAAGCCAGCTGCTGATCCAGGCATCTTGGTGGATCCCAACTGTATAGTCAGGATCTTGTCTGAGCCTGGACTGGCTGAGTGATGTCCGCTGATAGCGGGCTACATAAATGTACTACATTGCAGCTTACCAATCCTTGGATGTGGTGGCTGAATTTGTTTACCTTTTCATAGGCTTTTCCACATCTGTTTTCACCTGGTGATCTAGCCAGTTACACAACTCCTCTATTAGAGTGCTCCCACTCTGGATGAAGGAGCACCTTTTGGACCGCAGCATTGAGGAGGAGGAAGTGTTAGATGTGCTAGCAGATTTAGATATACTAGCAAATTGAAGCTAAACTCCAGCTCACACTGGAGTTACAGCAACAGCTTTTTTTTTTTATATGGGATAAATAAAAGCGGATCACTGTAAGCACTCCTGTCAGTGGTAAATGGTTTGTCACAACACTGTAACTGCTACATTTGCAGGGGAGCTTCTTCTGTTGAAAAACAAACTTGAAAATAAATAAAAGGCTAAAAAATAAAACTAATGCAGGCATGACCATTAATAATGAGTAGGCTGCAACATAAATATTTGGGTCTAATACCGCTTTCAACAATAGCCTAGCAACATCCAAACAAATATAGCATAAAACAAAAGTCTAAGAACATTTGACCAGGAAAGAAAATACCCTAAAATCATAGTCCAAGAGCATTCAACCAGAAGAGAAAATACGTTAAATGAGATATATGGGGTTAACAAAAAACCAAACATGCATACTAACCTCTGCTGCATCTGCCCCACTTCTTCTCAAAGACCAAGAACTAAGAAAACACATGACCACAGATCGCTTAGTTCTCAATCTCCTTGGAGCGGAGAACTGTCAGTCAATTCTCCGCTCTGTCCCTCCAGCGTTAACTGGAGTGATAAGCTGAAGAAGCGGCAGGCTGAGCAGGATTTTGGTCTCAACTGCACACTAAGCCAAAGCCAGCTGTCAAATCAGGCAGCTGGGAGAATCTTGACAATATGGTAGGGATCCTTCCAGAGTCTGGAGTGGCTCTGTGATGTCAGGGGACAGTGATCTTTAGCCTGATGTCAGTAGATTATGGGTCACAGTAGAGCAAAACTAAGTACAGTCCTGTGACCCATGGCTTTGGCCATACCTTTTTATTTTATTTTTTAAAGAGTATTGAGGTTTTAAATATTTGCAAAGAATTCAATATAGAGTCCAGTAAAACAGATGTATAACCCTTTGATTAGTAAAGGAGTACAAAGAAAATCATCTACTTTAAACCGACTGGTGTCGTAAAGATTCATTTCAGGTGATATCCATGTTTAAACCAGCAAAGTAGGTCAGAGGGAGGTAAAAAAAAGATTGGATATGCAGATGTTATCTCATAAAATATTACTAAAGATTATCCCAAGGTTGTAAACTGGATCATGGGTGGACAAAAGACAATAAGAAAAGTCCGGGACATACAGAAAGACAGACAGAGGTATGGGGACATAAAAGGGATGAGGGTGAGTGTTAAAGCTAGGCAATGCTCGTTGGGACAAGTTTTAAAGATGCCTATTTAAATGAGGATTGAGAAGATATGAAAGCGGATCTCCTGGGTTAACAGAGGGAAATCAGAGCTGTCACAGAACATCATCCAAGGGAGCCACACTTCCGAGTACAGCAGGTAGTGATCGTTTAATTGAGCTGTCAGTTCCTCCATTCGCATCATCTTATTTAGCTCCCCAACCCAAATATTTTGTTAGTTGGAGATGCTGATTTTCAAAGCCTGGGATTTACTGATCTAGCTGCTGTGAGGTGGAAAAAAAAAGCAAAGTAGTCCCTTTTTAACTATGGCAAGTGTATCAAATGTGAGATCAACAAAATGTATAATATAGGTATAGTGGACACCCACTGAAATATCTAGTTTAATATTTAAAATGAGCAAACACACCAAGAGCAGTTGTGATAAAAAGCTTAAAACAAAAATTTACTGGACATCAAAATACATAAAGCTTCTTACACATAAACGTTTGCCATAAACATTACACAAAATACCACGACTTAAACATACACTCCTATTCCCAATATCCCAAAATATCAAATAATACTTATCTCTGGTAGTTGAATGTCAACAGCTTACACTGGATAGCTGGAGGAACAGGACAATAAAAAATCCTGGCTGCATGCTTGGTCTTTCCACAGCTCCAAAAAACAGACTATTCCTCATACTGTAGACTATTTTGTGATAGCCCTGTGTATCAGAGACCATCCACAGGATGCAATCATTCCTCTTGACCACTCACAGGTAATTTTGCGAGTGAGGTCATCAACACATGGTTGTACTCCCCCCCCCCCCCCCCCCTCAAAGCCACGCAGTCAATTAAATATGCGGCAGCCATCATTAAATACACAACATGAAAAACCCACTAAACCACCTGTGGGTGAGAGATATTCTTACACAAGTATGGGAATATTTGTCATGAATCGGTTACAAATATCCACAACTGATACAATCCACCTGTTGATTCCCTACATAGGTAATAATTACAATTCATACATTTCTACTTCTCGTAGGGTCCTAGCGTTCCTCAATGCTTTTTTCCCTATATACATTACGCACATCACACAATTCATAGTTACAAAAATATGCCTACAACATGCACAAGCTAATTATCTTCAAATAAGCATTTACAATGTGTATGTAATAAACAAGCTAAAGGCCCCTTTAACACATTGGAGTCCGTCGGCGTTGGTGGCAGCTTTGTCTCCGCGCTGTGTGCAGAGACACAGCTGTCAGGTCCCCGCTGTTCTCTATGGGGGAATCAGATGAGAACGAACCGCCTGTTCTTTCTCATCTGATCCTCTGGACGGATGGAAAATAGGGTTTCCGTCCGTCCAGATTTGACATGTCTCCGCTGACATCCGATGCCCTATAGAGATGCATGGGGCTTCCATTCATATCCGCCTGAAAAACTGACAGGCGGATCTGAACGGTCCGCTAGTGTGAAAGGTGCCAAACAGTTACTCAACTTCTTATTATGGAGATGGGACTGCTTTTCCAAAATCCTTAGATCAAGTCTAAAGCAGACATGTTGTTCCTTTTGTGTTCCAAAAACAACTCTCCTTTGTCTGAACACATACTTGTCTCAAAAGTCCTAAACCCCACCTCCCCAAACTTCTTGTTCTTCTGTTTAGCTCCTAAACCAATTGGACTGGTTTATTTGCATACCAGTGGCGGGGGGGAACTTGGCTTCCTAGCCCAATCTAACAAAAACATTTGCTATAAAACCATCAAATATCTATAGCAACACAACAAGAGAACCTGGCATCGTGAATAGAAGTCCAATTTGTGGGGCTTCCAAATGTAAGCATAACAATTTGAATGGGAGTCGAGCGTGATGGAGGTGACCTTGTCAGTGGATTGGGAGAGAAGTCTCTCAACTGAAATATAGGAACTGTTGACCCGGGGCTTGAAATTGATTTCCTGTGAAGGAAGTGAGAGGTTTTAATGCAGTCTCAGAGCAAAAGGATAGGGGTTATTCCTGTGGAGGAATTCTTGAGGCAATTCTACCCCCTAGAAGAGGAGGTTTGGGGCTGCTCTAGTCAAAGAGCAGGTAAGTAAAAAATGTTGTTTTTTTTTCCTTTTATTTGAAGCTTTACTCGAAGGCCCCTTTCACACTTGTGTGACTTGCCCTGCGATTTGGGACTGCAAAGTCGCATGACAAGTCATACTCCATGATTTCCTATGAGTACTGTTTATATCTGTGCGACTTCAAAGTACAAAGTAGTACCTTCCACTACTTTGGTCTGACTTTGATGCATTTTGAGGTCCATTGATTATACAGGCATTGCTTAAAGTCCAGTCAAAATCGTGGCAAAATCGGCCAACTTTTAAATTTCTAGTCTGTAAAATGTCAAGGAAACAAAAAAGGGTTGATTTACTAAAACTGGAGAGTGCAAAATCTTTGAATGGAAACCAATCCACTTCCAGGTTTTTTTCTTTGTCAAAGCTTAATTGAACGATCTGAAGTTGGAAGCTGATTGGCTGCTATGCGTAGCTGCACCAGATTTTGCGCACTGCCGTTTTAGAAAGTCAACCCCAAAGTCCATTTGAATATTCCTCACTATAATACTTGCATAGTTAGGTTGAAAAAAGTCCATCTGGCTCAACCAACAAAAAAACAGTAAACCGGAAACACAACCCTTCAATCCCATTTACACAATCCTATACCCGCAGTTGATGCTGAGGAAGGCGAAAAACCCCCAGTCAAGCATGATCCAATTTGCTACAGCAGGGGAAAAAAATTCCTTCCTTAACTCCCGAGAGGCAATCGGATATTCCCTGGATCAATTTTACCTATATTTACTTTAAATATTAGTACCCAGTTATATTATGTACACCTAGGAAAGAATACAGGCCTTTTTTTAAAGCAATAGTTACTTAGTTAGGTTGAAAAAAAGGCACAAAATTTATGTTCAGAAATACTTATGCCAAAATGTAGAGATTAGTTCACAAAAGAATTGCAGATAAATCTTTGGCTTTCTGGGCATTTTGGACTGGCTGCTTTGTTTTCTCAGAATCAAACCTTGGGCTTTATTTACTAAGGCTGGAGAGTGCAAAGCCTTGCTCCCTTCTGCATAGAAACCAGTCAGGTTTTATTGCCAAAGCTTTACTTAACAAGCTGAGGTTAGAAGCTAATTTGTTTCTATGCAGAACTGAGCCTGATTTTGCACACTCCAGCTTTAGTAAACAAACCCTATTGGCTGATGGGGCTGCTTTAGGCCCAACTTTTGGTGAGCTGTATGATTCTTTTCAGCAAACAGAAAGCAGACATAAGTAAATAGCTATTTTCATATTTGTGAATCCTGATTTTTTTCTATTTTGTTCTGATCCCTCTGATATTCAGAAAATATAATTCTGGTCTCAGGCTGGATTAACAGCTAACCTTTAACAAATACAGCTGACATGATTTATAAACTTTCTGGCAGGCTTAATCGGGTGAGCCCAGAGCACGTGTGTGTGCATTTTAGGTCATTTGGTTGACCTCTGTATAAAGAAGGCTGTTCCGTTTTACGCCAGGATGTTTTCCATCATGCTGAAAATTTTAATGTGCCACATAAAGCCAAGTGTCTGTTTTCATTGAGAAAATCCAGAAACCGCCAAAGTCAACAGACAGCAAAGCCTACAGAATGGCCATGGCAGGCTGGTGCTTTTTTCCAATGGGCAGAGTTTGGTGTGTTTGTTGACACAGACCACGCTCATTAGGACGCCTTTCTTGGAAAATTAAATGAGCGAGAGGATAAAAGTCAAGTCTCAGACTGATGTGTTGAGAAAAAAAAGAAAGCTCTGGCATTAATCACTAATGCACATGAATCCGGTATTTTAAATACTTCTTTATTTTCACTTCATTTTCACTTCATTTTTACTATGCTATTTTTTTTTATTTCATGAACTATTTCACAGGCATCCTTCTGTAAGATATTGAGTTTTGTGGGTAACCTGTATGTAAGAGTTGATTCACAATAATACCTTGTTTTTGCACCCTTGAGTTTCTGAGTGTATATCAAAGGGGCAGAATGAGCCATTCTAAGTATGGGTAAGATAATGACTTATGACCTAAAATACAGATTCATAGAAAATAGAGGCTTTCAGCAGTTAGAGCAGCCATTTTTAACCAGGGTTCACCTAGAGGTTGATGGGGGTTCCTTTAGCTGTGTCTGATTGACCCTCCCATCTTTTGATGCCTGCATAATCCTGGCTCTAGTACCACTTGGTAGAGCCAGCAGCATATGATACTAATTATCTGTTTAGTGGTCTGTAAGGGTGGCATTCTGACCACCATTGTAAGAAAGCATTCTTCAACCTGACCAATATTGTAAGGGGGCCTTCTTTCTACTGACCACCAACAAATAATTTTAGCAGAGGCTCCCTGAGACCTGAAAAGTATTTTAATGGTTCCTATAGTGTAAAAAGGTTGAGAAAGGCAGAAGTAAAGTATATGTAAACCCAATCACTTAAATATTGTATAAACATGAACATGTTAATGTAATTTTTAATTGTATTAAATTTGCAGCTTCCATTAGAGAGCAGAGCTTAGTGAATGTGGTGAAAATTCACTTTTGCAATGACTACTCAATCACATGCAAGGAAGATGATTGGATGAGGAAGGTCAGCAGAGCTTCACCTCATTCACTGAGCTCTGTGGAAAATGTCCTTGCAAAGTGCACAGTGTATTTGCCTTTAGTAAATGAACCCCAGTGAAATCTGATTAGCCCTACTGTTGCATGGGTGTGTGTGTTTTTTCTCTGTGCTCCTGTCATATGAATCTCTAGGTTCATTTGAAATTTAACTTTCTATGATGAACGCAGCCATAACCTCATGCTACTTCTGGGATCTCTCTCTGCCCCACAATGTAACCTTGTCACTACTTGTGTAATGCCTTTGCTTCAACAGAATAAGAGATCATCTATATAATCAAACTTCCATCCGTTCTAATTGCACAATAATAGCCACTACTTCACACAAATTGCAGAAAAGGAGCACTATTTCTTATTAAGAATGGGTTATTATAGGTTATTAAACACAATGGAAAGTGTGTCTATTGATTTCTAAATGGCCATTATGTGTTCTTTTGCTCTGGGGCAAAATCATCCATCTGCCTGGTTTCTTTAAAATGATTCACACTGACACAAGAGAACATAGTGCTTAAACAGAGCTAATTAATTGATTTACCATGTTCATGTGTGTTGATGGCTTTTGGTATTTTTTTAAATATACTATTTATGTGTGTGTATCAAGATTTCCAGTAGGTCATTAATTTGTTATAGGGGTTTACTAGCCCTCCTCCAAGCCAAACTGTAACATCATCACATTATAGTAGGTGTGCTTAATGTTAATAAGTTGTCTTCGTTCATGATTGATTGTTTTTTGTTGACAAGCTAACTTTTACTTTTTTTACATTCTGTCTATTTAATATGTGTATACTATATTTATATATTTCTCTACTGACAAGATACAAAATGCAGGGATGTGCTTATATTGGATTCTTTGCTGCTGGCAACTTCACTCAAAAGTAAAGGACCTGCTGAAGAGCAGACACCGAAGGCCTGCTATTATCCTAATTAATCAGAAAATCATCATCTGTTCACCTCTCTGATTTGGTTCAACATTGTTACTGGGGCTTGACTTTGCTTGACTTCATAACTAAACTCTCCCAACTGCCATCTACATGTCCAATGAAAATGTCCTAATTGACACTGAAAATTCTTATTGGACAGAAGGAGGGCAGCATGCAGCTATGGTTTTATGGATAGTCTGGTTTCAGTGGTAATGATGGTAAAAGCAGGGATCTTGTGACACCTAGTCTTTACTGTTAGGGCAGTTGTAGTCTGTTTTGCAGGGCAGTTATGGTAATGCGCCAGTCACTACACATTAGGGATGAGCACAGGTTTGGTCCAACCTTTTTGGTCCAACATCATTGACCTTGTATTGCCACATGGCCATATTTGGTCAGTCATTGTTCAGATGAGGCCATGCGTATTAGGTCAATGATGTCAAAAGCATTCCTGTCCCTTTATTGCATGCATCTGCAGGGTGGGGAATGCCCTGCTCATGGCTGAATTGGTGCTGATTTGGTGGGAGTGAACTTTCCTGGGTTAGCTGCGCTTGCCATAGACTTTCATTAGATCCTGCAGGTGTGGCATGCTTTCAGAAAGTGCATCAAACCCTCAGGATATAATAAAAGCTGCAGGTACACTGCACTGCACTGCACCTGCGGTGTGGGTAAACTGCAGCGCATCAGTGTGAAAGCAGCCGTATACAATTATGCCCAGTGTATTGCTTCACGCTGACCTACAGATCTCTTTTTTCCTGCTGCTGGCACCACTTTGGAGACCGCTAGCTGGGATAAGTGCAGTTGGTATCACTTCAAATGGAAAAGGAGCCAGCACTACAGAGGAGGCATCAGCTTATGCAGCTCTTTCTTCCTACTCTAGCTCTAACTTTACAAGTAGTCCCTCTGCATTGCACTCTGTTTGATGCTCTGGAGTGGCGAGTCAACAAGCACAGAACTCGGTCTTCCAGTCACCTGTCTGCAATTTACTGGTAGATCGCGATCTACAGGTTGCTGATCCCCATATTATATGGTGTTTTCCCAAGTCATCCTCCAGGACAGTCACATGAGAGAGATGGGCTCCACCTCGTGCAGGAAACAAAAGCACATACACTGCTCAAAAAATTAAAGGAAAATTTTGAAAACACTTTAGATCTCAATGGGGAAAAATATATCATGCTGGATATCTATACTGATATGGACTGGGTAATGCGTTAGGAACGAAAGGATGTCACATCGTTCAATAGAAATGAAAATTATGAACCTACAGAGCGCTGAATTCAAAGGCACCCCCCGAAAATCAAAGTGAAAAAATTATGCAGCAGGCAAGTCCATTTTTCTGAAATGTCATTGGAGCAACTCAAAATGGTACTATGACCCCCCATGTGCTTGTATGCATGACTGACAATGTCGGGGCACACTCCTAATGAGATAACAGATGTTTTCCTGGGGTATTTACTCTCAGATCTCGACCAGGGCATCACTAAGCTCCCGAACAGACTGAGGTGCAACCTGGTGGTGTCAGATGGACCAAAACATAATGTCCCAGAGGTGCTCTATTGAAATTAGGGGAGGCAAGCGTGGGGGCCAATCAATGATATGGATTCCTTTATCCTCTATCCTCCAGGAACTGGCTGCATACTCTCGCCACATGAGGCCGGGCATTGTCGTGAGCCGGGGGGAAACCAGGACCCAGTGCACCAGCGTAGGGTCTGACCGTTGGTCCCAATACCTAATGGCAGTCAGGGTGCCATTGTCTAGCCAGTAGAGGTCTGTGGGCCCCTCCATGGATATGCCTCCACTGACCATCACTGACCCACCACCAAACTGATCATTCTGAACAATGTTACAGGCAGCAATAATGTTCTCCATGGCTTCTCCAGACCCTTTCACATCTGTCACATGTGCTCAGGGTGAATCTGCTCTCATCTGTGAAAAGCCCAGGGTGCCAGTGGCAGACCTGCCAATTCTGGTGTTCAATGGGAATTGGCAATCAAGCTTTACGGTGCAGGGCATTGAGCACAGGGCCCACTAGAGGACGTTGGGCCCTCAGACCACCCTCATGAAGTCTGTTTATGATTGTTTGGTCAGAGACATTCACAACGGTGGCCTGCTTAAGGTAATTTTGCAGGGCTCTGGCAGGACTCATCCTGTTCCTTCTTGCACAAAGGAGCAGATACCGGTTCTGCTGATGGGTTAAGGACCTTCTGTGGCCCTGTCCAGCTCTACTAGAGTAACTGCCTGGCTCTTGAGACTGTGGTGGGAGATGCCGCAAACCTTCTGGCAATGGCATGTATTGATGTGCCATCCTGGAGTAGTTGGAATGTCTGTGCAACTTCTATAGGGTCCAGGTATCGCCTCATCCTACCAGTGGTGACAGTGACCCTAGCCAAAGGCAAAACTAGTTAAAAACCGTAAGAAAAGATGAGTAGGGAAATACATTTTAGTTGCCTCCACCTGTAAAACCATTCTGTTTTGGAGGTCGTCTCATTGTTGCCCATCTAGTGATGATCCCTGTTGTTAATTTCTTTAACACCAAAGCAGCTGAAACTGATTAACAACCCCCTCTGACACTAGTTTTCCTTTACACTCCATGCCTGTCAGTATGGCGGTGGCAGCAGGGTTTTTTTGCATTGTTCAGAGTGCTCCTTATCTTCCAGGCAGTCCTAATGGCAGAGGACCAGAGTGCCATACTGGAAGCTGTGGGCCCTGCCCCAGCCCCCTACCGGTAAGTCAGGAGAAGGGAAGAGGGGAGGCAAAAGTGCAATTGCATAATTTGAAACCCCTTTAATCGACATAGCAACTGCCTGCATACTGAAGGTCACTTCCTCCCAGGGAGGAAAGGAATCTGATAGCCTAGCTATAACTCTAAGAACCCCTTCTGGTGCTCATCACCTCCCTCCAGACTCCTGCTAGGAGTCAGTGTTAATTTCGTCGACTAAAACCGACTAAAACGTTTTCGTCGACTAACACAATTCGGATGACTAAAATACGACTAAAACTAAAATGGCATTTTAGTCTTGAGACTAAAATACGACTAAAACTAAAATGGCATTTTAGTCAAAAGACTATAACTAAAACTAAATCGAAATTTGCTGCCAAAAATTAACACTGGTGCATGCTCAAAGCATAAATAATAACATATTAGATTTTTCACTCCAGGACCAGCAGTAGTATATAATGAGTTTGGAAATTGTAGAGAAATGCTTAAATAATGCATTACAAATTACAATTGAACTACACCCATTCGATTATAGATGACTAAAATGAGTTTTAGTCGACTAAAATGTAGGGCGTTTTAGTCGACTAAAATATACTGGAGTTTTAGTCGACTAAATACGACTAAAACACTTGCAGAAGACTAAAATGGGACTAAAACTAAAATGCCATTTTAGTCCTAAGACTAAGACTAAAACTAAATTGAAATTTGCTGCCAAAACTAACACTGCTAGGAGTTAGACATGGGGGGGTTAATTAGGGAGCTGTCAAATGTAATGGGGCTCCCTATGATTATGCTCTTCTCTTCCACAGCCCAGGCAACTTCTGAGATAAAGTACAAGATCAAAAAGAAGAATTATTGCTGCACCTGTGGAGACCAAATCCCCTCTGACAAGCGACAAGTTGTTATGCCACAGGTGTCTGAAAAAAATAGTCAATGAAGAAACACGACCCCTGGCCAAAGACTTCTTCCACTTCAAGCGGGAGATGACCTCTAACCTAAAATCATTACAGATGCAATCCAAGAGATCAAAGGGGAAGAGCGACCATCCTCATCAGGCCAAAAAACCAAGAGCACTCAGCACAGGGACAAACCTAGGAAAACCCTTATGATTCTACAGACGCATGTGGAGACCTTGGAGTCAGAGGTAGAAGGAGAACTATTTCAGGACAGCTTGGATTCAGAAGATGAGTCAAGCTTGGGTGAATCGCAAAAGATATCAAAACACCTTTTTGCGGCTGACGAGACCGAAGAACTATTAAAGGCCATTTATGTCACCGAGGAAATTCAGGAGGAATCACCCGCAGATACGGCACAAGAGCAGCTATATAGAGGATTACAGGAAACAAAATGCATAACATTTCCTGTCCATCACTCCATCAAAAATTATAAATTAATAAATGTATTACTTAATTATAAATTATAAGCAAAAATTGGAAAAACCAGGAAATAAACTCCTTCTTTCCGAAGGTTTTTAAAAGAAGATTCCCATTCAAAGACCAACAAGAGGTTCCTGATCAAATGCCCAAAATTGGACACCTCGCTGGCCAAGGTCTCCAAAAAATCTGACTTGTCCTTCAAGGATATGGGCCTCTTGAAGAACCAAATGGACAGGAAAATGGACATAACATTGGGCCGAGCCTATGAAGCAGGAGCAGCGGGGTTCCAGCCCAACATTGCCAACACCTGCATCGCCAGAAACATATTCTTTTGGCTAGAACAGCTCTATATGCACTTGAAAAAGATACCAGGCACAGAGGATGCTTTAAAATCGATGGTTCTGGTCGAAAAAGGGGTAGTGTACATTGCAGATCCTTCAGCATTAGCAGTAATTATCTCGTCAGGCAAAATGGGTCTTGCAATTGCCAGAAGGGACCTCTGGCTAAAGACATGGTAAGGCGATTATACTTTCAATGGCAACCTATTTTATGGGCCGGAACTGTAAAAAGCTGTGGACAAGAACAAAGAGATCCAGCTGAGAAAGCCAAGAGAGAAAGCGAAAAAGTTTTTTCGTCGGAACAGAAGAGAAACCCAATCAAAAAATGAAAAATCGCATTCCCAGCATGAATGGGTGTTCAACAAAAACAGAGGTAAAACTAATGTGCTGTTCCCCAGCACCCAGACGACAACTGGAAAGTGGGAGGAAGACTTCAACATTTCTTCCCACAATTGCAGAATTTATGCGCAAACCAGTTTTATTCTACAGAGCATCAGTCAAGGATCCAAGATATAATTTGCTACGAGACTTCCAAGCACATTTCTAACCACCAAGCTCTCACCATGTTGGAAACCATCACAAAATTACTAAAGGAAAAAGTCATAACGGAAATACATCCTTCGCAGAGGTTTTTACACCCACGTTTTTTTGAGAACCAAGCGTCAGTCAAACATCTATTAAGCCTAAATCTGAAAGTCCAAAGCAAAGTTCTTTTTTACAGAAAATTCAAAATGGAGACCATATTCGCAATAAGATCACTTCTACCTAGGGACCCTGGACCTGAAGGATGCATATCTACATGTTCCAATTTATCTGAACCACCAGAAATATCTGAGATCTGTCATTCAGGAGGAAGACACAATTCGACGATTTCAATATCGGGGTCTGCCCCTGCCCCTCTCAAAGAGCAAACTTTAGGATACATCGACATGACCATTTGGAGGGTCATCCCACCAGAAGACAAGATCAGTAAACTGATCAATGCTACAGACCAAATCATCACCTCGTGACAGAGGAATATCCTGTCCCTTTTGTCAGCGTCTATACTGGTGGTGCAGTGGGTCCAACCACACATGAGTACTCCAGTTGTATCTGTTAAACAAATGGGAAGACTGAACAGTCAGTGGAAGAGGAGATTCCCATTCCCCAGACTGTGAAAAAGTTGAGATGGTGCATGAGGAAGAACATTCTATCAGAGACTCTGGTTCCCACGCACCCAAACCCCTAGTGCTACAGGATGGGGAGCTCATATAGGCCAACATGTCAGACAAGGAGTCTGGGAAACATAGTTATCAGAGGATTTGTCCAACCTAAGAGAACTGACAGTGGTATACTGGGTGTTGGTAGCCTTTAAAGATCTGGTAGTAGGGAAGCATGATCTTATCAGACAATGCCACCATCAACCATCAAAGAGGCACCAGGTTGAAACCTCCTGAGGGTTGCTCAAACTCTTCTATTTTGGGCAGAGTCCTACCTGTTGTCAGTCACAGCAGTTAATATCAAGGGGACAAACTATATCCTAGTAGATTTACTGAGCAGAAGACAACTAGACCCAGCAGAATGGGAACTAAACCAACAAGGTTTTTTTCAGAGCTAACCACGATGTGGGGCTCTCCGCAAGTGGATTTGTTTGCTACAGCAAAGAACAAAAAGGAGAACATTTTTTCTCCCTAAAGAAAGAGAAGGAATCTCTAGGAATAGACTCTGAGAGTCGCATGGCAGTTCAAAATAGCTTATGCCTTCCACCACTGTTCAAATACTTCCCAATGTAATCGGGAAAATTCAAACGGAAAAAAAACGAGTTACTGACACCCTATTGGCCAAAAAGGGCTTGGTTCAAGACCCTAAAGAGAATGGCAGAGAATCCCCCCTAGATCCTTCCAAAACAGGAGGATCTACTAATACAAGTAATACATTCCACCCACAATTACAAACACTGAAATTAACAGCATGAATCCTGAATGGCACGCTTTATTGAATGACTCCAAGGAGCAGAAAACCGGTGACAAGAAACATTTGTGGAATGGTATGGAAAAAAATACATCCAAAATGTCCCCAAATAGGAACCTTCAAGATTTGGGTACGGTTCTAGATTTTCTCCTGGAAGGTGTGCAGGCCGGACTAGCTGAAGGTACCCTTAGGGTAAATACTGTCGCCCTATCAGTATTTTTAGACACTCAGCTTAATGAAAATCTGCTAGTCAATCAACTCTTCAAATCCATCGCCAGAGGCCGACCCTGTGAGGGTATCAGGGTGGCCCCCTGGGAACTCTCCTTAGTGCTCAAGGCTCTAACTCAGAAACCTTTTGAACCTCTCTGACATTTCCTTAAAATGTTTAACGCTGAAAGTAGCGTTCTTGGTAGAAATTACTAGGCGAGTGAACAAGCTACAAGCATTGTCTGTCTAAAGAAGAACCTTTCTTCACAGTCTTTCCGGATAGACTTCTTCTGAAGATGTACCCCTCATTTCTGCCCAAAGTTGCCTTGGCTTTCCACAGAGCACAAGAAATCACTATACCATCATTTTGCCAAAATCCTGGTAACCAGGGGGAGGAAGCTTTCGCTACCTTAGATGTCCGAAAAAGTATCCTTCATTATGCGGAGGTTACCAAACCCTTCAGGAAAACATCTAACCTCTTCGTTCTATTCTAGGGCACTCGTAAGGGTAAACCGGCATTGAAAAACTCAATATGCCAGGTGGATTAGGATGGTGATATGCTGCCCAAAGTCACGGTGCTCCGGCGAGCCTGAAAGCTTATTCCACATGCTCAATTGCCACTTCCTGGGCTGGATCTTCCATCCAACAAATCTACAAAGCAGCTATCCAGACCAGCGACTTCACCTTTTGTAAGGCACTTTAGAATGATCTAATCTCCGCCCAACATCTAGCCTTTCATCACAAGGGCCTTCAAGCGGTGGTCCCACCCTAGGTATGCTTCATTGGAGTCTCGTGTGACTGTCCTGGAGGATGAATTGGGAGTCTGAGTTATTACCTGGTAACTCGCTTTCCAGGAATCCTCCAGTACAGTGGATTCCCCCCTTGTTTTTTGTTGTACATATATTGAAATATTAGCATTCGCTATCTGGGTAATCTTTGTATAACTGAGGGGAAGCCCGTGGGCGGCCTTCTAAACATGTATGTGCTTGTGTTTCCTGCAGGAGGTGGAGCCTATCACTCTCATGTGACTGTTCTGGAGGATGACTTGGGAAAACACCATATAATTTGGGGATCAGCAACCTGTAGATTGCGATCTACCAGTAGATCGCGGACAGGTGACGGGCAGATGGCGTTGATCTAGGGAATATCTGTTTGCCTCCTGGAGGATCAAGAAGGATTTTTCTCCACCGCTGGAGCAGATTGAATTATACTTTGATGCTTTTTTTGGCCTTTCTCTGGGTCAACAGTGGGTAAAGGATTTTGTATTTGGAGGTTTTCTATTGTTTTTTTGTTTCCTATAAAAGACTTGTGTCTTTTTTTTTCAACCCAAGTATAATATTTAGAGACCTAAACGACACCATTTGACACTTCAAAGCTGAAATCTGAAGAGAAATCTTTATAAATGACATTGCTCACCATCTACAAATATGGCCTCCCTTTATTGCTCTAATGCTGCAGCCACTGTGAAATCACAATGAGATGTCAGCAGATAGGCTAAGTGTCCCTTATTTTCTCTTTGCAAGGCTGGTAGCTGCTGTACCGCTCCTTTCCTGGTCCAACAGTTTTGTAAGCGGTTGCCAGTGACAATATATTTACGTCATTGCTGGCTGTGTTGGAAGGACCTGGGCATCTGAGACACTCAAGCTTTGGCCGGATGAGAAGTGTGCAGCGATGCGGGTATATTCTAGGACTGTCAACTGCCCATTGCCTTCACATTCACTCCCATTGATGACTTTTATTCCAAATGCATGATGGGAATTGTATTTTTTTTTTTTTTTTACGCTTCACAGTGACAAGAAGTGACATTGATGTCTCCTCACTTAGCTCAAGCATTGCTGCAATTTCTAATACACATTTATGACACCCCTGGCTTTTACTTGGTACTTTAGCAAGAAACTTGGTTGTTTTGAAGATGGAAATATTTATGTTTGTAATGTGTTTATAGACAGGAAGTATGGGTGAAAATTATTAACCTGCCCCGAGTTCAACTTTAGGAAGAACTTCCGATTTGTGGAGTTCTTTTTTAATGCTGTGCTTTACATACTATCATCAGTAGTCAATAGCAGGTTCACTCTTAGTAAATCATTATTATTACACCAAAATTATAGTCAGTTTTCCTCCCATTGCAGTATCACATAATTATGCCGTGCAACCTGGCAGACAGAGATTTCTCCTGAATGTAAGTCTGGCACACTGCGGGTTAGAACAGCTCGTGTAAGTTGGAAATTCTCTCCGACTCTTTGTGCAGAGGAAAGGACAGGACAGATGATGCAAGTATATCTAGTATTACAGCTCCTAATTACAAACAGGTGTCTGGCTCTTTATGTAACTTGTGGAAAGGAAAAACTATTAATGAAATGAGCATTTTATAATTGGCTAGGTGTTCTGTGCCAATCAAAGTTTGGCTTGCATAAAAAGATATTGTGTGTTATTACTTTTTAAATACTAAAATTGTGTGTAAATGAGGCATTATTGGCATTTGTAAGACATCAAGTTGTATTTTAGGCCTAGTTCATACATGCTAATCAGAAGAGTGATGTGTACAGAAGGCATTTTTTAAAATCTATTAAAGCACTATTTAATGTTACGGGCTCATTTAAATAGGTCTAAAACGCCATGTTTAGATGCATACAGCATTTTGTTTTGTGCACTTAATGCAGCACCATAGGAATCAATGCAGCCCTACAGCTTTGTCTACAAGTGAACATGATTTTAGCAGCGTACAAAAAAGTAGGACACAGCTGCATCTGGGGCTGTAGATATATGCAGATTTTACATGTAAACACGGGCACAAATACATGCATAAAGTCATTAGAAGACTTGAGACAAACAGAGCGAGATGCGGGACTTTTAAGGTGCAGTTTTTGGCTAAGTAATTTTCTTGCATTAGAAGAAAAAGAACATGTCTCCAGTGATTTTATTTGAACTGTGCAGATTAATTTTCCCTTTGCTCAGTTTGAACCCACTGATCTTCTCAGGAAAAAGATCGATTTGCCTCCTGCTCCCTACATGGGCATCCGCAGGTGAGGGCAAGGGGGGGCAAACGCCCCCCCCCCCCGGAATCTCAAGTTTCCCTTTCAAGTGGTTGTTAAGCCACTTTATACCATCCTGTCTGGTCTGTTTAATAATCCTGTGTTCCCGTGTCTGTATATGTGTTTTTAAAAAATAAGCCGTTCTTTACCAGTTTTCAAAGTGCCGAGCGCCACTCGCGTGACCCGTCGGCTCTCTCCTCTCCCAATCTGACAGCTGCCTGCAATGGCGGGGGCCGAGGATTCCTCACTGATGTCAGTCGGGAGGGGAGGGGGAGAGGAAGAGAGAGAGAGGGCGGGTCTCATGAGCGGCGATCAACGCTCTGAAAACTTGTAAAGAATGGCTTATTTTAAAAAAAGGGACGGGTACACAAGATGATGGAGGCACGTAAACTGACCAGTGTCGGGGCTCAGCCGCCATGGTATACGCTGGTCAATTTACAGAGGGAAGGACATAGCCAGGCAGGATCAGCCAGTTATTTTAGGTGTTATGGGGGGGGGGGGGCAAATTACACAGCAAAAAGCTGTGCTGTATAACATGCTTTATGGGAACGGGATCCATTTTTTTTTTTTTAGGTAACCAAATGCTTTAAAAATAAATGCTGCTGTTTTGCTCTTTAAAAATAAATACTCAAAATAAGTATAATGACCTTGTTGAAAAGGGGCGGAGCATGGGTGACCTTAAAATGTTGCCCCCCCCCCTGAAAAAAGTTCTGCGGACGCCAATGGCTCCCTTTTTGCAAATCATTTTCAAAATGGTGGATGCCCTCTCAGATCATACACGTTTATGTCATATGGGAAGGTTTAATAACATCAGATGTTAATCCATTCAGTAATGAATCAAGGGATGTGTTGCACATCAACCCATTCATACCCTGTATTCAACTTTTGCCGTGTGCGCTTTTTTTTGTATATTTCGTTTTGACTTTGTGTTTGCTAATTTTACTCGGAATATATTAAACTGACAATTATCACAAGAAATGGTGACTAACATTTACGTTTTGGATTATGGCAGCAAATTGAAACTACAACCAGATAAAGATTTTGGTGGCAAGGTGTTTACAATTCAGTTCTCAAGGCTGTTAAAGGAAATGCTTTAATTTTTTCTAGTATATTTTCTTAATATAATTATTATGTTCAGGACTAACAGCCTTTTAACAGTTGTATTTATTTTAATAAGGGTAATATTCTATATTTGATATTAATCTTAGATGTTTACCATTTTTAACAAGTGTAATGTTGTCGGTGCAATATGTGTGTCCCTATCATACAATTCTCAGGCTGCAGCTATGTGATTCCATGAAGAGTGGATACTTTGATATATGAAAATGAGCCGTGCCCACCTTTTAATGAAGTTTCAATATTATCAAATCCATCCACAATAGTTCAATTTCCTGGGGAGATCACTCTGCTCTTTGAGCAGTGTAAAAAGCTGAAATAACGTTTTTAATCAACTGAATTACTTTTTCTAGGTCATTGCAATAAAAAAAAAAGATTGATAGAAACCCATGTTATTGTTTGAATTAGTTTCTGAATGTTTTTACAATGTAATTTAATATCCACAGCTCATTAGGAGAGATGTCTTCTGGAGCATAAATTGTCTATACAAGAGATAGATAATACCTTTTAAGAGATGCTCAAGTGCTAATTATACGTTAAATCCAAATCCAGATGGTCTGGAGGTTTGGTACATTTCATTTGGCCTTTTGGTACAGGTTTTGTATGCGCTGTTGTGGAAAATGTCACAACTAACGCAGTAATGCTAAGTGTTCTTTAATTCTTGTTGAAGAGCTATTCAACATAGGCTCTCATGCATAGAGAGATAGCAGGGAGACGCTTTCTAGTGGTCTCCTTCCTTGGAATGGCTTGGATTTAATATACCAAAATGTATTCAGTTCAGTTAATTAGGAGAAGAATGATGCTTTTGCATTAAGGCTTTTATGTGGTATTGCACATTTTAAATCCATTATTTCTGTATTAGTGGAAGGCCACTGAGTGCCATGTAGTGCTTCACATAAAAGGAGCAGGATCTTTAGAAAGCAAATTTTTATTTTTATGGAAAACCATAATCTGAGAGACACAGGCCCTCTTCACAAAGCTTTGGGAATGTGTACAGAAACAGATCTGGCAAGGGAGGCTTCTGAGGTTTCGTAAGATCCACTCTTTATTTCCAGGCTTTATAAATCACTGCAGCACAGGCACATTAATAGGCCTCTAAACTGGAGCAGTAGAGAGGCAACCTGTCAAACTTCGATTGGCATTTTACCAGCAGAAAATATATAAAGACTTGTTAGAGACCATTTTAAAGTCTTGTCCACAGTTCTTAAAGAAGATGAGAGTAGTATAGAGGCTGTCATTGCTTACTGATAGGTATGGTAGTGTAGCGCTACCCCACAAAGAATAGATTGTGCATAAATATTTTCAAAAACCCATGTGGAAAATAATAAAGTTCAAATTGCAATGTATGATAAATATATATATATAAAAAGATCATTAAAACGAATACAGTGAATAAAGTGCAACACCGCTATATAAAGTGGTTGATGTGCTAAAAAAACAAATGTGCAAAATAAATCCAAATGTGTTTTGGGAATAGATGAAAACAGCAGTGATATGCAATACATGCAAAATAACTAAGAAAAGGAAATACAAATAATTTCTATAAAAAATATAAATGTATGAAGTCCATGCGTCCAAATATCCTTTAAAAATTGTATTGTGAATAAATCCCTTCACTAAAAATGGTAGGTGGTATGTGGTGGTCTTCTTCCTTTTAAAGCGTTTGTATCCTCGAGAAAAAAAAAAAAAACCTGCAGGACAAAGGCATAATGAGCTAGTATGCATCGCATACTAGCCCATTATGAAATGCCTTAGAACGAAGCCCCGACACTGTCGTCTGGAGAACGCTGAGGGTGCCGTCATGTTCCCTCGGCGTCTCTCCCGGGTTCCGCGGCTCCGGCGCTGTGAGTGGGCGGAGCCGCGATGACATCACGCATGCACGCTGGATTTTTGACGTCAGATCTCCTAAACCGTGTAGGTTTAGGAGACATTAATTGTACCTACAGGTACGCCTTATTATTTATTTTATTATTATTATTTTATTATAGGCTTACCTATAGGTAAAAGTCAAATAAAGGAGTATACTACTGCTTTAAATATCACCAAAGTACTCACTAGCCTCCCACCTCAATTCTTGCTTGTAATCAGCCTTTGTAGTTAAATCACTCTTTAGAACATCATGGACTTGGACATGGTGGACAGAAATTTGGACTCTGGTGGTAACTCCATGTCCTGTTTTTTCCTCCTGCCTCTTTGGAGGTCCCTTGGATGGGACAAATGGGACAGTTCAGTCCCCTACAACTGGGACACTCCTTGGTACTACTTGGACACTTTTCAGGGAGCAGAGGCTGCATGGAGTCAAGCCCGACTTGTGGAAGCCAAAAACTATCTACAAGTTGATCCGAGCCATGTGACACTGTGGAGACTGTTCCAGGCCTACCTTCAGCCACTTGCAAAGGGATCTGGAGGAATGTCTCTTCAAAGGGACCCACCAACAGGCACAAGGGTCTGGCATGGATGGCAATCCAGGGGGGGAGGGTGCCCATCAGGACATTTATGCATGCCAGAAACCTTTGCAGGTACAGACACAGCAGGGGAGCAGCTCCCTGGCACCCAGCACACAGGCAACGTGAGCTATGTGTGGGCGCCAGGGCTGCAATGGACTCTGGGGTGCAGGAAAATAGAGGGGAAGACAGGGATTGTGACAGAGTTCAATACCTTTTCCCTGTAGCATTCCAATTTATTACACCTAACCTAATTTCTGAACTTATTTGTTTTGGTTTCTTTGTACAGTATATATGGACCGCATGGGTTGTTACTGAAATGTGGTGAAAGTTTCATGTCAATAGCACCTTTAATAATATATTTACCTAGAAAATAAATTATTTTATCTGCTGTATCCATCAAGATACCTAGACTAGAGTTTGTAGCACTCCTTGCATTAGCTATCTTATCGCCAAGTAAAGAATTGACGTTCTCTGTGATGTAAAATAAATCATGAGAACGAACCTCTTCATAACTGCTGCTGTAAACAGGGGGGCCTGGAAACTTGGACACAAAGATGTTACAGCAGAATCCAAGAAATTCATTTAGTAAAGGTTCCATTTGTAATGGACCACATTCACATTCTGTATTGGGGCTTAGTGAAGTTTGTATATGACTTTCATAAACGTTTTATGTTTATTAATACATCTTCCAAATATATACTTTTTTTTTTTTACTGGGGCTGTATAAAATGGATATTGCTTTGAACCATTGCTCAGCTGCAGGGATGGGATGAGTGGGTGCTTATAGATATAATATGATGACTTTTAGCCTCATGATTCCTAAATTCAAAAATAGACATCCCAATATGTAACTGACAAATACACTTGCAACCTGGTAAGGCATAAAGGTTCCAATTTTTTTTCCAAGGTTTTTTTTCTTTTGCCGTTCTTAAAGATGCCTATACCCTTATTTCCTGATAAAACAATTTTTGATTGGGAGGCTGATTCCTGACAGAACTCTGACAGGACAACAATTCAACACTTCTTAGAGCCTCATTGTGCTGCCTTCGGCGGCATTATCCAATGCATTACCAACTCAAAGATAAAAAAATCCATGCTCTATTTACGGTCAATTTACACCAACACACTGTGTTTGTGTGCATTGCAATAAAATGATGCAGGCATAATTTTATCTCGGTGCATCACTGCAACATGGCAAAGAATACCATAGAGTAAAAATAGAAGACCAGCCTTTAGAGAGACTGTCACTTTCAGAAAAATCTCACTGATAGTTTTGAAGCATGCCCGGCCCTACCTGCACATACATATTGCTAGTGAGACATAGGCCTCTAAAATGTTGTAGGGCCAGAAGGGTTTGGACTACTGAGAAGTGTGTGGAAGTTTGCCTGTTGGAACTGCCTGGCAGTCAAGGAGAACCGAACTAGAGGCTTTGTATCATATATGTGCAGGCATCTCTGGGTAACTGCACTTGGTTTTTGTAAGCAGCTTTTCTTTTTTAAAGCCCATAGATATGATGTGACCGTTGCCTAATCTGGTTGCTTTTGGCAAAAACCAGTGGTCTAATGTATTAGTTACTGCCTAATATTTGCCTGGATGTCCAACCACACTCTATATGTCTATGGGCAGTCTTAGACAAAGCAATAAAGAGGAACTAAAAGCAAAAATGTATTTTTTTTTTTTTTTCATTTTGGATAGAGTAAATGAGGGCTATAACCCCTGTAAATTTTTTTTGCCATCTGTGTCCTATTGGGAAGATTTACCTTCCTGTCCCATAGTCAAGAGAGGAAGTGTGACGAAATCTCTGGATATTAAGGGGATCCTTTGGGGACTCCAGGTCACCAGTACTTGTCCCCATTGGAAGATTTTCCTCTGTTACTTTTCTGGGGACAACCCACAATTTGGGATTTTCTTTTACTTTCAATAATAATGGTAAACAGGACAAATAGGGGGGTATCTCCCTAACGGGGGTGAAGAAAGCCAAAAAAAAAAAAAAAAAAAAGATGTTCTAATCTCTCTCCATGTTATCCAAAACTAAAAAAAAAAAAAAAAATGTTACCTTTTTAGTTTTACTTTAAGTGATATAGAGGAGGAGAATTCCTGTTCGAGAATTCTTCACACAAAATTGAAACAGCCATACACAGCTTCTTCCTGTTTTAGCGAAAGACCACATTAAAGGGTACTTCTCACTGCAAAATGAAAATGGGAACTAGGATTTATATATTTACAGTATCTCTCAAAAGTGAGTACACTCACATTTTTGTAAATATTTTATTATATCTTTTCCTGTGACAACACTGAAGAAATTACACTTTGATACAATGTAAAGTAGTGAGTGTACAGTTTGTATAACAGTATAAATTAGCTGTCCCCTCAAAATAACTCCACACACAGCCATTAATGTCTAAATCGCTGGCAACAGAAATGAGTGAAAATGTCCAAATTGGGCCCAAAGTGTCAATATTTTGTGTGGCCGCCATTATTTTCCAGCACTGCCTTAACCCTCTTGGGCATGAAGTTCACCAGAGCTTCACAGGTTGCCACTGAAGTCCTCTTCTACTCCTCCATAACGACATCACGCAGCTGGTGGATGTTGGAGACCTTGCACTCCTCCACCTTCCATTTGAAGATGCCCCACAGATGCTCAATAGGCTTTAGGTCTGGAGAAATCACCATTACTCTCAGCTTCTTTAGCAAGGCAGTGGTTATCTTGGAGGTGTGTTTGGGGTCATTATGATGTTGGAATACTGCCCTGCGGCCTATTGTCTGAAGGGAGGGGATCATGCTCTGCTTCAGGATGTCACAGTACATGTTGGCAATTATGGTTCTCTTAATTAACTGTAGCTCCCCAGTGCCGGCAGCACTCATGCAGCCCCAGACCATTGCACACCCACCACCATGCTTGACTGGAGGCAAAACACTCTTGTCTTTGTACTCCTCACCTGGTTGCTGACACACACACTTGACACCATCTGAACCAAATAAGTTTATCTTGGTCTCATCAGACCACAGGGCGTGGTTCCAGTAATCCATGTCCCTTGTCTGCTTGTCTTCAGCAAACTGCTTGTGGGCTTTCTTTTGCATCACCTTTATCCTTCTAGGATGAGACCCATGCAGACCAATTTGATGCAGTGTGCGGTGTAGGGTCTGAGCACTGACAGGCTGACCCCCCCCCACCCCTTCAACCTCTGCAGCAATGCTGGCCACACTCATATGTCTATTTCCCAAAGACAACCTCTGGATATGATGCTGAGCATGTGCACTCAACCTCTTTGGTCGACCGTGGTGAGGCCTGTTCTGAGTGGAACCTGTCTTGGTAAGCCGCTGTATTGTCTTGGCCATCGTGCTGCAGCTCAGTTTCAGGGTCTTGGCAATCTTCTTATAGCCTAGGCCATCTTTATGTAGAGCAACAATTCTTTTTTTTTTTTCAGATCCATGAGGTGCCATGTTGAACTTTCAGTGATCAGTATGAGAGAGTGAGAGCGATAACACCAATTTGAACACACCTGCTCCCCATTCACACCTGAGACCTTGTAACACTAACGAGTCACATGACACCGGGGGGGGGGGGTGTGTGGCTAATTGGCGTCATGCATTCTTCAGTAAAAACAAAATTGAAAAATCTGCATTTTCAGTCATTTATGCCTCTTGCACACAAATGTACGCAAATGCCATATACATATTGTGCAGAACAAGAACGCAAGGAAAAGCGCATACAAAAAAAAAAAGTCTGAAAAAAGTAGATGCTCAAACAGAAGTATCGTGTGCAAGAGGCCTTAGGCAGACCCTGCCTAGGTAGGAGAAATATAACATTTACCATACACTTGTATTACATAAGACTTGGCAAAAACTTTTAGCGGTATTTATTTTTTTGGGAAAGATCAATTTTAGCAGAATTATGGTAGGTCTTTTAGCAGAGCTTAAAAGCTGCTTTAAACCCAAATAAAGAAATCTGCAGATTTTCAGAAAACAATATGGCCTAATGATGTCATTAAAAGTAAATATGTGTGCTACCTGTGCTGAAGGTTACTAGTACATTTTCTACAAAGCCAACAATTGATGTTTTCAATAACTGGCAAACACATTTAGTCCCACCTGTTTTAGATGTAGTAGACATTAGAATCGATTGTGAGCCAGTGCCTGCTCAGGGGAAATCAAACACTTTCTAACTTCACAGCTAATGTCTATGTTTTGCATTATTATTGTGTCATACCAAATGTCCTCTTGGCCAGGTGAAGGCCAACTGAAGAATGAGCTGTAAGATGAAGCTTTCATAGATTCTGTCCCTTGGAGACGAAATGCAAAGAAGCAGAGTTTAGAAAAGGGTTTTTCAGGGTTTTATCCATTTGGAACAGAACATTCCTGATAGAAATGTTATCAGCAGCAGATCTTCAGGGTTTTGACAGATAAAAGCAGAAACATGTGGCCCTGTGCATGTAAGAAAAAGAGTAATATGAAGCAGATTTTCTATATTATTATTTTTACATCATAGGCAGAGCCCAATATGCTGTGTAATAGGGCTAAGAACACAAGTCACTCTCCCCCCCCCCAAGGAGAAGCTAGGAAAACATTTTGTGTCATACTGTATGCACATGTAGCAATTGTGCCTGAAAGACGCACATATACTCCAGATACAACTTCCAGGGAGGAGACCCCAATTGTGACCTTTGTCGATGTCCACAAAGTGGTAAAATAATCTGGCATCCACGATCTAAGACTAACATATCTAGCCCTGTAAAGAAGAAATCAGTATACATAACCTTTTTTGAAGCTGCTCAGGTCCGGTCTCCAGCAACGGAAGCTCTGCAGAGGAGACAGCCGATAATGGCTGGGATATTAATGGGAAGTGATATCACTCAGTTACTATGAGGCTTCCGTTTTTGGCTGCCTCTTCTGCACCCGCCTTCACAGTGCAGTCGTTGCTGACAGCCCAGCATAGTACCAGACCAGAGTGGCTTTAAAAAACGTATGTAACTGTATAGCGATTTCTTCTTTCCAAGGCTAGATAGGTTAGTCTTAAATTGTGGATGCCTGTAGATTTAGGGCCGGTTCACACTGGTGCGAGAACAGACATCACTTGTGATTCGCACCGCATTGCTGTGCAGATCACACGTGTGATGCAAATTCAGCATCACATTTCGGACCAAACTCACACAGGAACCTTTCTTTTGTCTACACCAGAATCGGGTCGCATGGCTGTTCACACCAATGCAATCCGAATCCTGTCTGAATTCACAGTTCGCACTGTGATCTGTGAACCGATCTGGGGGTGTCATTAATTTTGTATTGACACCCACAGCGGTTCACAGAGGGCAGTGTGAACCGCCGGCGATTCAGATGCGATGCAGGAACCCGCACTGGATTTGCAGGGTTTCCCGCATCGAACCAGTGTGAACCAGCTCTTAGAGATTTTAGTGTTAGGGTGGACTTCTACTTTAGTTAGGAGCACACCTGCGCTAGAGCAATTACAGAGCAATTACACATATGGCCGGCCTTATTCTCAAATGAATGGGCCGTGGTAACGTTGCACGCCGCCACTTACAATAATGTGAGTTGCAGCACGTGTTACAAAAAAAAAAAAAAAAAATTCTACTCAAACAAATTTGGATAATTGTACCAAATTATTATGATAGAATTTCACGAATACACAACTGGACTAAAGGGTTTGCTTTATAAGAACGATTGAGATCTACTTTGACGTTTTTGGTGATGCAAAGCATTGTTAACCGCTTGCCGACCGCCGCAAGTAGATTTACTGCGGCGGTCAGCCCCGGCCAGGCAGAGTGACGTTAATTAACGTCACTAGCCTGGGAGGGTCTGGGGAGCGAGCGCGCGCCCGCGGAGGCGCGCTCCCGCGCGGTCACGGACACCCCCCCCCCCCGCGCGTGTGACTGGCGGACCCGATGTCCGCCGGTCACTCGGCGATCGTCGGGGGAGAGGGAGAAAGTCAGGCGGCTTGTGTAAACAAGCCATCTGTCATTCTCCTCGGTGTAAAAACACTGATCAGACGGATCTACTATGTAGATCCGTTGATCAGTGTCCTTACAGCTCAAGCCACAGCCAATCACAGTAGAAAGCACGCCCTTAGGGACACACACAGCCCCTCCCTCCCAAATAAAGTTAACCCCTTCACTACCAGTGTATTTTTACAGTAACCGTGCATATGTATAGCACTGATTACTGTAGAAATGTCACTGGTAACCCCAAAAGTGTCAAAAATGTCAGTCAAGGGTCCGATCTGTCCGCCGCAATGTCGCCGTACCGCAAAAAAAATCGCAGATCGCCGCCATTACACGTTAAAAAAAAAACAAAAATGACAAAAATCTTTCCCTTTGTTAGTAAACGCGATAACTTTTGCGCAAACCAATAAAAATACGCTTTTTGCGATTTTTTTTTTTTTTTTTTTTTTTTCACCAAACATAGGTAGGATAAAACAAATTGGCCGAAAATGTTAAATTTAGATTTTTACATTTTTTTTGGGGAATTTCATATAAAAAAATGTGAAAAATATTGTTATTTTTTGTTTATAGCGCAAAAAGTAAAAAGCGCACTGGTGATCAAATACCACCAAAAGAAAGCTCTGTTTGTGGGGAAAAAAAGGACGTCAAATTCGTTTAGGTACAGCGTCGCACGACTGTGCAATTGTCCGTTAAATTCACGCAGTGCCGAATCGCAAAATACCCCCTGGTCGTTTAGCAGCCAAATCCTCCGGGCTTAAGTGGTTAATGCTTCCATGTTTTGAAAATGCACACTATTTTTTTCATGTATTTTCTAGGGAGAGAGGGGTACTACCTGTATTAAGAATGTATGTAAAACACTTGTATGTGGGGTTTAATGCATTTTATTTTGTGATTCTATAGGTGAATGCAATCCAGTCCTGTTTGTTCAGGAGTTTTATAATAAATATGCAGGGATGTAGACCTTCCCATTTCATATCATAATACAGATTATATTTAGATTTTTTTTGTGCAGGTTGTCACATATATAAAAGCACAAAGTGTGTGACAGGACCTGAATCCTAGATTAAGTGGCATACATGTTAGCTACTTGGAGCGATGTGTGCCCTTACAAGCAGAATTGTGGTAGAATATTGATTCTAATACTTTAAAATCTCCTTTTTCTGAACAAATTTCTTCTTCTAAAACATCTTTCCTAGAGGTTTGTAAAGGGTTAACAGTGGTGTTGCCTTTAATATCTTCTTACACATATGTCATTATTTTTATGCCATGTAGCCTTTGGCAGAGTGCTTGGCTTTGCTGTCTTGCTTTGGTCATAATTTATCAGGTTTTACTAGAATCCAACTGCCATCTAGCAGACTTTGAAGCTCAGTACTGTTGCTTGAAGCAGAAGTCATCGCTGACATCCTTTATTAAACTTGGCAGGATTTTAAAGCTTTTGATTATTTAGAACATCCATCTCCAAACATGTAAACCAGAAAACTTTTTCTATTTCAAAATTGCATACATTTGTTTTGTTAATACATTGGGTTTTACCCAACCATAGTCCAGCTTTTCTATATGCAATATTTGGTTGGGCATCCATAAATAATAAACATCAAATCACACAAGAATTGTGAAATATCACCAGAACAGGCGCTGATCCACTGAACAGTCCCCAACTTAATGTGGTGTGTGTCTTAAAATGCGTGGTCGTTGCAGCTCCTCCTATTATCCACTGGGTGGTGGGCTTGATCAAAAACACAGCTGCAGATAGGAGACAAACAGCGCACAGCCGACCTCAAGTAGTAACGTTTATTTAGAGACTATACAATTGCACTCACATTTTCCATCTCAGACAGGCGGATCTGCAAGAACCTTCTCCCCCTCTCCCTCTCGGATGACCTACGGTCCGCCCTACAGCTCTCATCCAGCTCGGGACACCGCTTCTCCTAGCCCGTCCGTCTACGTCTATCTCCGGTCTCCCCGCCGAGTGCCTGCGTGCGGGTCCACAGTGCACCTGCGCACAGGTCCGCTGGCTGATCCCAACTGCGCAAGTGCGCCACAGCCTCGGCTGGGCGGCACTCAGTTGCAGACAGGGGTATGAAGGGGTATGAGGGAATTCTGCGAAGCGATGTGGTTGCCAAGACGACGCGTTTCAGAGGCAGAGCTTCCTTCAGGTCCATAAATAATAATGTGTTTTAAAATTTCACAGAACATCTACTTTTAAAAACCAGCTTAACTAGGTTTTTTAAAACCTTAGTCTACTACATTACATCATGACTGATGGATGTAAAGGAGAGCATTTGATTACATTTTGAATCAGTTTTTGAGAGATCCTTTAATAATATATATCTTTATTTTGCTATGTGCTAAAGATATCTTTACTGTTGACCTGCAATGGAAAATATCAAGCAGACAACAAGCCCCTGAACATAGTTTTAGTATATACAGTTCCTTGCGAAAGTATTCGGCCCCCTTGAACTTTGCGACCTTTTGCCACATTTCAGGCTTCAAACCTAAAGATATAAAACCAATTTTTTGTGAAGAATCAACAACAAGTGGGACACCATCTATTTCAAGCTTTGTTAACAAATAAACTGAAAAATTGGGCGTGCAAAATTATTCAGCCCCTTTACTTTCAGTGCAGCAAACCCTCTCCAGAAGTTCAGTGAGGATCTCTGAATGATCCAATGTTCCAAAGTTCCGGCCTCGGAAATGTTTTTTCAATAAAAATACCCCTGGGACAGTCAGGGCTAGTACATTCCATAATGGATAGCCTCTGAACTGTCCCAGGTCGCACTTACCTTTTTAGAAGAAATACTTACCTTGAAATACTTACCTTGAAAATTTCTTCTCCATCTTAGGTGTGGGCAGCTGAAGCCAGCCTGTCCTCTTCTGCGTCCTCTTCCGTGTCCTCTTTGTACCAGAATGCCCTGCACCGGCCCCGCTCGTCACTTCCGGGGCAGGCGCGTCATCCCTGCACAGCTTCTAGGTAATAGAGTGCACTCTTTCAGTATTACGCAAGGTTGAAAGGTATTCTATTGAGATAGTGCCTTGCGAAAGTATTCAGCCCCCTTGAACTTTGCGACCTTTTGACACATTTCAGGCTTCAAACATAAAGATATAAAACTGTAATTTTTTGTGAAGAATCAACAACAAGTGGGACACAATCATGAAGTGGAAAGAAATTTATTGGATATTTCAAACTTTAACAATTAAAAAACTGAAATTGGGCGTGCAAAATTATTCAGCCCCTTTACTTTCAGTGCAGCAAACTCTCTCCAGAAGTTCAGTGAGGATCTCTGAATGATCCAATGTTGACCTAAATGACTAATGATGATAAATAGAATCCACCTGTGTGTAATCAAGTCTCAGTATGAATGCACCTGCACTGTGATAGTCTCAGAGGTCCGTTTTAAAGCGCAGAGAGCATCATGAAGAACAAGGAACACACCAGGCAGGTCCGAGATACTGTTGTGGAGAAGTTTAAAGCCGGATTTAAATAAAAAAAGATTTCCAAAGTTTTAAACATCCCAAGGAGCACTGTGCAAGCGATAATATTGAAATGGAAGGAGTATCAGACCACTGCAAATCTACGGAGACCTGGCCGTCCCCCTAAACTTTCAGCTCGTACAAGGAGAAGATGAGAAGATTGATCAGAGATGCAGCCAAGAGGCCCATGATCACTCTGGATAAACTGCAGAGATCTACAGCTGAGGTGGGAAACTCTGTCCATAGGACAACAATCAGTCGTATACTGCACAAATCTGGCCTTTATGGAAGAGTGGCAAGAAGAAAGCCATTTCTTAAAGATATCCATAAAAAGTGTCGTTTAAAGTTTGCCACAAGCCACCTGGGAGACACACCAAACATGTGGAAGAAGGTGCTCTGGTCAGATGAAACCAAAATCGAACTTTTTGGCAACAATGCAAAACGTTATGTTTGGCGTAAAAGACAGCTCATCACCCTGAACACATCATCCCCACTGTCAAACATGGTGGTGGCAGCATCATGGTTTGGGCCTGCTTTTCTTCAGCAGGGACAGGGAAGATGGTTAAGATTGATGGGAAGATGGATGGAGCCAAATACAGGACCATTCTGGAAGAAAACCTGATGGAGTCTGCAAAAGACCTGAGACTGGGACGGAGATTTGTCTTCCAACAAGACCATGATCCAAAACATAAAGCAAAATCTACAATGGAATGGTTCACAAATAAACAAACATATCCAGGTGTTAGAATGGCCAAGTCAAAGTCCAGACCTGAATCCAATCGAGAATCTGTGGAAAGAATTGAAAACTGCTGTTCACAAACGCTCTCCATCCAACCTCACTGAGCTCAAGCTGTTTTGCAAGGAGGAATGGGCAAAAATTTCAGTCTCTGGAAGTGCAAAACTGATAGAGACCTACCCCAAGCGACTTACAGCTGTAATCGCAGCAAAAGGTGGCGCTACAAAGTATTAACTTAAGGGGGCTGAATAATTTTGCACGCCCAATTTTTCAGTTTTTTAATTGTTAAAGTTTGAAATATCCAATAAATTTTGTTCCACTTCATGATTGTGTCCTACTTGTTTTTAATTCTTCACAAAAAAATTAGTTTTATATCTTTTTGTTTGAAGCCTGAAATGTGGCAAAAGGTCGCAAAGTTCAAGGGGGCGAATACTTTCGCAAGGCACTGTAAGTATTTATTAAAAAAAGAGATTTGCATAATCAAAAATCTGTGAAAAAAAGCCATGGTAGTAGAGTCCAGACAAATTCAGGGATTTGTTGTCTGCAGGAAATTTCTTAGTGTTCTGAACCTAGTTTCGTCTCACAAGTAGCACAAACTTTTAGAGAGATGGCTTCTGCTTTGTATATGGCATTGGCTCTACTACACAAGGCATTTTAATCTGGTTTAATCTGTGTATCGTTGTTTTTATTTTTCTATATTATACACCCGAAAAGTGCATTTTGAATTAATTTTTTTTTTACCATTCAGTTCAAGTACCTCACTATTATATAGATATGTACTCCACGTTGATACAGTGCCAAAAAGAATAGTTGATTCTTGGCCAACACCCTTGTAGACATCTCCAAAATAGGTTTAGTTTTGTGGATGCAGTTCTTGACCACATGGCTGTATAGATTACTTTCTTTAGAAAGAAACGTTCCACTTGCCATTACTTTAACACAGAATAGGCAGGCATTGGTAGGCACATGTGGGTCTAAGCACGCATCTGAAATGTGTGTGCAGACATGGATGCATATTATTGGGTCATGTTAGTAGTTTGGGACATTTTTCTTCTCTGTACTATAACTGAAGCCAGGACACGGTACTGTTTTTTGTAGGAACTGCATTGATCAACAGACATGGTTAGCCCTGGAATGGCTTTCCAGTTTAACCAGTGGTGAACATTTTGCATGAAAGCTGAATAATGGCACGCGGTCTAACTGCTTATTTGCTCCTACTGTATTTTCATTAAGGCATTCATCTTCTGTGTCTGGCTTCCCTGCTACCAAAATCCCTATAGCTGCCAGTGTCCCCATCCCTAATAGCTTTGAGGTGTGTTGCAGCCCATTCATTTAGACTGGGCTACTTCATGCAGCTCACCTTCATGCAGAAAAACACGTAGTGCAGCACATGAGGGTATGAGCTATGAGGAGGACAACAGGTGGTGCGATTATTTGCGAATGGAAGAAATACAAAATAACTGTCAATCTCCCTCAGTCTTGGGCTCCATGCAAGATCTCACCTCGTGGAGTTGCATTGGTCATGAGAATGGTGGGTAATCAGCCCAGAACTACAAGGGAGAATCTTGTCATTGATCTCGAGGCTGCTGGGACCATAGTCACCAAGAAAACAATTGGTAACACACTATGTTGTGAACGACTAAAAACCTGCAGCGCCCGCAAGGTCCCCATGCTCAAAAAAAGCACATGTACAGGTCCATCAGAAGTTTGCAAATTAACATCTAAGCAATTTAGAAGAGAACTAGGTGAAAATGTTGTGGTCAGATGAGACCAAAATCAAGCTCTTTGGCACCAACTCAACTCGCTGTGTTTGGAGGAGGAGGAATGCTGCATATGACCCCAAGAAAACCATCCCCGCTGTCAAACATGGAGGTGGAAACATTATGCTTTGGGGGTGTTTTTCTGCTAAGGGGACAGGACAATTTCACCGCATCAAAGGTAATATGGACGGCGCCATGTACTTTCAGATCTTCCTTCCCTCAGCCAGGGCATTAAAAATGGGTCGTGGATGGGTATTCCAGCATGACAATGGCCCAAGGCAACAAAGGAGTGGCTAAAGAAGAAGAACAATAATGTCCTGGAGTGGCCTGGCCAGTCTTCAGACCTTAATCCCATAAAAAATATGTGGAGGGAGCTGAAGGTTCGAGTTACCAAACGTCCGCCTCAAAACCCTAATGAGTTGGAGAGGATCTGCAAAGAGGAGTGGGACAAAACCCTTCAAGAGCTATATGCAAACCTGGTGGCCAACTACAAGAAATGTCTAAACTGTAATTGCCAACAAGGATTTTTGCCACCAAGTACTTACTCATGTTTCAATACCTATTTCACTCATTAAAATGCAAATCGATTTATAACTTTTTTGAAATGCGTTTTCTGTATTTTATTTTTAATCTGTCTCTCGCTGTTAAAATAAACCTACCATTAAAATTATAGACTGATCATTTCTTTGTCAGTGGGCAAACATACAAAATCAGCAGAGGATCAAAAAAATTTTTCCTCAATGTAGAAAGGGCACAAAAAAGGTCACTACAGTTCAGAGATTTAAATGTGTCCATGGCGTCCATAATTCCTGAAAATACAAGCAGCCTCCTGAATGATGCAGGTCAAATTTTCATGGTGAGTTTTATTTATTTTTTTATTTTAAATGCCTCACTCTGTGGGGGAAAAAAAAAATGTTATCCATCTCCTACCTCCATCTAATCTATCCAGTTATTATACTCATCTAAGTCCCCTCCCCACTGATCTAATAATGCAATGGCGCCTTGAGACCACCAGTTCCCTGCTGCTTCCCTGTGAAGATGTAATCCTTTTCTCTCTCCTTAGGGGATCCTGCTAGCCACTATCAATTGGAAATACCTTGTCTCATAGGCAGTGTTTTGGAAACCTGAAGAAGGCCAACAACAAAAAGTAAATATAAGGTGAAGAGTGGTGGTGTCACAAGATCACAGCTTTACCTAATTTAACCACTTCCGCACTGCTCACTAGAGCTCTACTGCGGCAAAGTGGCTTAATAACGTCTGGCGACGTAGACCTAGACCTTCCCCGCTCCCGCTGTATTCAGTCACAGCAGGAGTCGGGCCAGGGGAGGAGCGGTGGCGATCGCCGCTGCTCTTCCACGATTGTCGGATCTAGTGTGGAGATCCGCCTGCTTGTGTAAACACAAGCGGGCGGATCTCCTAAGTGACAGGCAGGGTCAGATTGCAGGGTTCAGCATAGCTGAACCTGCGATCTGTCCTTGTGTCACATAGTCCCCTCCCCCCACACACGTCAGTAAGCACCAGGCATACATTAACCCCTCCCTCTCCAATAAAATTAACCCCTTCCCTGCCAGTGTCATTTTTAAAGTAACAGTGCATATGTATAGCACTGATTACTGTAGTAATGTCACTGGTACCCCCAAAAGTGTCAATGTCAGTCAAGGGTCCGATCTGTCCGCCGCAATGTCGCAGTCCCGCAACAGAAATGTTGCTCTTTGTTTATAGCGCAAAAAGTAAAAATCGCACAGGTGATCAAATACCACCAAAAGAAAGCTCTGTTTGTGGGAAAAAAATGGACGTAAATTTCGTTTGGGTACGACGTTGCACGACCGCGCAATTGTCAGTTAAATTCGCACAGTGCCGAATCACAAAAAGTGGCCCAGACGTAAGACAGCAAAATCCTCCGGTGGTAACGTGGTTAAAAGGGCATGTTGGGTTTTCTTCTTTTTTTCTTTTTTTTTTTTTTTGTACTAAAGGGCTTAGTTAGACGGGAGGTTGAAGAGGGGTGGCTGGGAGGGGAGACATTTTAATCCTTTAGGTAATTTTTAATGTATAACTTTTGATTTTCAGTTTTTTATTAAAGTTTTATAGGATACATAGTTTAATTTGTACAAATCTACAAAAGTAACTGAAACATGGATGAATTCCAGAGTGGTAATGCATAACTTTTCAAACCCTTTGTTCTATAGTTGCTGTTTTAAAATCTATATACAAATTCAATTTTTTGTGCTATCTTGGCAATTAATGGCCTCCAAAGCTGTGATAGATAGTGAGGAGTGAAATCAACAATTTACGCCCCTTAGAAAGCCGTAAGGCAGTGATTGGTTTTTGGGGTCCTGTACGCAGCTAGACTGCCAAACAGTCTAACACATGCAGTATCCCTGTACTCGGGAGAAGCAGCAGAATGTATTTTGGGGTGTCATTTCACATATAACCATGGCATGTTTGAGCAATATATTATATTAAGTGACAACTCCGTGTAAAAAAAACAAATCATTTTTTTGTCATTTTTCCGAAACTTGTGGCAAAATATAAAATATTCCATGAACTCAACATGCCTCTCAGCAAATAGCTTGGAGTGTCTACTTTCCAAAATGGGGTCATTTGGGGGGGGGAGGGGGTTTTGTGCTATCTTGACATTTCAGGGCCTCGGGAACTTTGATAGGTAGAGAGGAAGTAAAATAAGCAATTTACGCCCTTAGAAAACCTGAAGGCTGTGATTGGTTTTCGGGGTCCCGTACACAGCTAGGCTCCCAAAAAGTCTCACACGTGGTATCTCTGTACTCAATGGAAGCAACAGAATGTATTTTGGGGTGTCATTCCACATTTAGGATGTGTGAGCAATATATCATTTATTGCCAACTTTGTGTAAAAAAAAAATAATAAATTTGTAAATTTCCTGAAACTTGTGGCAAAGTATAAAATATTCCATGGACTCAACATGCCTCTCAGCAGATCGCTTGGGGTGTCTACTTTCTGAAAATGGGTAATTTTGGGGGTGTTTGAACTGTCCTGGCATTTTATGCCCAATATTAGAAGCTTATGCCACACATCACCCACTCTTCTAACCACTTGAAGACCAAGCCTTTTCTGACACTTTTTGTTTACATGAAAAATGTATTTTTTTTTACTAGAAAGATACTTTGAACTCCCAAACATTTTATATATATATATATATATATATAGAACAAAATGGTGGGTGTTTTTTTTTTTTTGACACGGTATTTGCGCAAAGATTTTCCAAACGCACTTTTTTGGGGGAAATAAAGCACTTTTTTTAAAATTTAATGCACAAATGCACTATACATTGCCCAATTTTTTGGTATAATATAAAAGATGGTAAAATATAAAAGCTGATCTTATGCCGAGTAAATAGATACCAAATGTGTTATGCTTTAAAATTGCTCACGCCCATGCAGCGGCAACAAACTACGTACATATTTTAAAAGCCTTTACAGGTTACCACTTTAGATTTACAGAGGAGGTCTAGTACAAGAATTTCTGCCCTTGATCTGCCGTTCATGGCGATACCTCACATGCATGCTGCAATTGCTGTTTACATATGACACCAGACCAATGCTTGTGTTCGCCTTTGCGCTCAAACACGGGGGGGGGGGGAGGGACGCAGGGGTGCTTGAATTTTTTATTTTTTTTATTTGCTTTATTTTATTTTGACACCGTCCCTTTTATTTTATTTTGTATCTTTTTTATTGTTATCACAGGGAATTTAAATATCCCCTGTGATAGCAATAAGTAGTGACAGGTACTGTCCTTGGAAAGCATCTGACCACACCAAGATTGGTGTAATAAGATTCTTTCCCAATGGCGCTGTTTATATCTGGCTAAACCGAAGTCATGAAATGCTCGTAGCTTTCAGTATCTTAGGCTATAGAGATGATAGGAGCCATTCTGGTCTCCAATCAGCTCTATGGTCAGCTAACGGAACCACCGGCTGCAGTCTCGGGTCACCGGGTGGGACAGGAGAGCCCAAGAAAACTGTGAAATGCAGGGGGGAGCGAGATCTTCAAAAGACTCAACATGCCTCTCTGCTAGGATTGCTTTTACATGAAAGTCGACCACTGGCTGTAAAAAAAAAAAACTAGCTCAAGATGATGCCTAAATCTGTAGGCATCATCCTAGTATGACAACACAAAGTCCACCGACATACCAGTACATTGCTGCTCCTTGTTGGGCATATAGTGTAAAGTTATTATTTTTTTTTTCATGCAGCCTGTGGGCTGAACGAAAAAAGAGAACCTAACAGATTCCTCCATTCACATCGATCAATGTGGATTAAGAAATCTGCCAGAAAGTGTGTGGTATGCCCACCATTAGACCTCCCAGCCTCCAACCACTTCTAATGATGGGCATACGTGCAATGTTCTTTTTTTTTCTCCGTCAGCCTATGGGCTGAAGGAAAAAAAAGAACATAGCTGATTCCTCCATTCCCATCGATCGATGTGGATAAGGAAATCTCTGCCAAGAAAAGTGTTAAAAAATATATGGCGACGCATATGGGAGATCCACCCTCTGCGTTCATATGCTTCGCCATATATTCTTTTTTTTTTTTTTTTACTGCGGTGGTGAAATCACTTTCAGCGCGGCAACCATTGATTTAAGTATATGCTGAGAGCAAGCGCATTGCTGGGTAGTCCTAGCCACAAAATGTTAAGCTTTTTCCTTTCATCTTGGCCTTTTAAGTTTAGCTTTTTAACTTTTTGGAATGCCCTAAAACGCTCCAACTGGGAAGAGTCCAGGTCCGGACGGGTATACTTCTCGCTATTATAGGAGTTTCAAGGAAATATTAGTCCCAAAACTCTGCTAGTATATGAATGAGATAGGAGAAAAGAGCGAGATGAGAGTAGAATCACTGTAGGCTCGTAAAACAGTACTACCTAAAGATGGGAAGATGCAACCTTATGTTCTAGTTATAGGCCAATAGCACTAGTGGTTCAACGCAGATACAAAACTATACGCACAAGTACTAGCAACCCAATTAAAAGATTTATTGGCAGAGTGGATCCATGCAGATCAGACAGGTTTGATCTCAGGAAGAGAAGGAAAAGACAACGGGATAAGAACACAATAAGGCTAGAGACCACAATGTCGCAGCCCTCCTGTTGTCAATCGATGCTAAGAAAATATTCGACAGGGTGGATTGGAACTTTATGGTCGAAAAAAATAAAGGATTTGGGAATTGGCCCAAGGATGACCCAGTGGATAGGAGCATTGTATAGGAACCCAACAGCATTGGTAAAAGTAATTGGTAATCTATCATCCCAGTTTGAAATGCACAATGGGACGAAACAGGGATGTCCTCTCTCGCCCCTGTTGTTTGTTCTGTCATTAGAACCATTATTGGTGACTATAAGGAACAGTATAGATATAAGGGGAGGAACACAAAGTCGCAGCATATGCAGATTATGTATTATTTTATATCACCAAACCTAGAGTAACTCTCCCAAATGTTAAGGAGTTGAAGAGATATGGGAACTATCAAATTTTAGGATAAATCCAATAAAGTCAGAAGTCTTGAATATCGGGTTAAATAAAAAAGAGCAGGCACTGCAGAGGGAATTTCTATTCACCTGGGCAAAATCAAAATTAAAATACCTTGGGATAAATTTAACCCTATTATTGGAAAATCTGTACCAAGCTAATTATATACCCACGTTAAATAAGATAAAATCAGACGACCGAAGAATATCAAGCCGTCCACTTTCATAGTTTGGGAGAATAAATACATTAAGGATGATAAATTTGCCCAAAATACTATATAGATTCCAAATGTTACCAATCCCCATCCCACTGGCATATTTTACAACAATAAAAACAAGGTTGTTGGGAGAGTGCAGTACACGGCCCTCGGTAGATATAAATCACAGGGGGGGATTAGCAGCACCAGATAATAAAGATATTACACGGCAGTTATAATTTCACGTATGATAGAGTGGACAAAAAAAAAATTCAAATAAAAGATGGGTTAAGATGTGTACCGCTTAGTGCGGTTTCAAATTGGATAAGAACATTTGGATTCCACCAAAATATAAGGAAATACACGCAAACACAAATGAAATAACGAGAGTTGTATATAAGATCTGGGACATAATTCAAAGACAAGCCAAGTGGGAAAACAACTCTCTGTAATTACCATTAGAAGGCACAAAATATTTTGCACCAGGAAGTTATAAACAATTTGGTAATTGGGTAAAAAAAAAAACACGCAGCTAAAAGACATAATACACAGTGGAAAGACTAGTTCATACCACAAACTCAAAACAAGAAGAAATGTGATATTAAATGAATGGAGATATTTGAAATTAAAACACTTTGTAGGATCTCTTCCTCAGCCCATCAGATCAGTGAAAGAGCTGAACCTTGTGGAAAAGCTCTGTAATTCATTAACAAAAAAAAAACATACTATATCTCAGATATTGCTAAGGTTCGCCATCATTGGGCTACTACATATGGGTACTACTTTAGGATATAAAAAGGTTATTGACCAGCACCGTGGATGCCCTACTAAATTTGAGAGGGCTTGGGGAGGTTGGCTTGAGGCACCAGGCTTGGCCCCAGTAGACCTGATTATAGATGAGATATTGGGGTAGAATGCTGTTGATTACTCAATGCTGGTTATTACTATCTGACTTTGGAGTGTGCAATATTAAATGTTTCAACTGATGTTCAAACCTCAGCGCTCACTCTGTGAAAAGTGGGAACGATTTGATGCTGCACCCCCCTGAGCGGGGAAAGTCCAAAAGCACTAAAAGCAGAAAAAAAGAAGGGTGCAAGGGCCTAGTGCCTTACCTAAGACACTTTGGAAATGTATTAAAATAGCCAAAAGCATACTCCCAAACATAAAAGTAAAACACGTTGACCACTTCAATACAGGGCACTTATATACTCTTCCTGCCCAGACCAATTTTCAGCTTTTAGTGCTCTTACACTTTTAATTACAATTACTCAGTCATGCTACACCTTACACAAACAAAATTTTTATCATTTTTTTCACACAAACCAAGCTTTTTTTTTGGTGGTATTACATCACTGCTGGGGTTTTTAATTTTTGCTACTCCTCCTGAGTATAGCGATAACACATGTTTGAGACTTTTACACAGCCTGGCCACATGCAGAGGCCCAACATCCAAGTAGCACCTCTAGGCTTTGTATGAGCATAAATTACACATCTAATTTCATTCCTACCTATCACACTTTTGAAGGCCCAGGAGCTCCAAAACAATGAAACGCCCACAAAATTAACCCATTTTGGAAAGAAAACACCCCAACGTATATTCTATGAGGCATTATGAGTCTTTTGAACATGTCATTTTTTTTTCCCACAAGTTTTCAGAAAACCTGAAAATAAAACTTTTTTACACAAATTTGTCCATTTATAGGATATTTCTAACACACAGCATGTACATACAAAAATGACACCCCAAAATACACTCTGCTACTCCTATGGTGTGGTGATACCACATGTGTGAGAATTTTACACAGTCTGGCCACATACAGAGGCCCAACATCCAAGTAGCACCTCCAGGCATTCTAGGAGCATAAATTACACATCTAATTTCATGATGACCTATCACACTTTTAAAGACCCTGGAGCACCAGGACAATGTACACAGCATGTACATACCAAAAATTACACCCAAAAATACATTCTGCTACTCCTGAGTTTAGCGATACCCCATGTGTGAGACTTTTACGCACCCTTGCCATATACAGAGGCCCAACATCCAAGTAGCACCTCGAAGCGTTCTAGGAGCATAAATTACAGATCTAATTTATTGACAACCTATTGCATTTTTAAGGCTCTTCATATTTCTAACACATAGCATGTACATACCAATTACACCCCAAAGTACATTCTGCTGAGCAAAGGGTAAACCAATATTACCTGTGGTTTTAGTAGTGCAGTGGTCCACAGAGGAGAGTAACCAGGTAGCAGGCAGGGATGTGGTCAGCGACAGCAAAAGCAATCATCCAGGCAGTAGGCTGTAATATTTCTATAGTCAGTACAGGCAGCAGGCAGAGATACTGTCAACACAGCCAAAGCATTGGTCCAGGTAGCAGGCAGAGATGTGGTCTATAAAGTCCTGAGTAAATACAGGCAGCTAAAGTATTGGTCCAGGACCATCAAGCTTAGGGTCTCTGTTAGAAAAGAATGGGGAAAGGGGTAGAGACTTCTCCCTCCCAAATCTCTTTGAGGCCTCCGGGCTCCAGACCCTTTTCTGGGAACTCAGAATACCAAAAACTGTTTTTCTCTACTTAGAACACTATTCTGAAGCCCCTTACATATGTGAGACCCCTGTGTACTAAAGTAGAAGGGCAAAAGATCAGTCTAAGTGGCAGGCAAAAATCGTGGTCGGTTACCAGGCCGAGGTTGGCGCACATGGAAGTCAGAAACTTTTTTTAAAATGGCAGGCAAAAGCACCATTGGTAAACAGGCTAAGGTCGGTGCATGTGGAAGTCAGAAACTTGGTTTAAAATGGCAGGCAAAGGCATTGTCGGTAAACAGGTTGCGGTCGGTGCATGTGGAAGTCAGAAAATTGGTTTTAAAATGGCAGAAAAAGGCTGAGGTCGGTGCACATGAAAGTTAGAAACCTGGTTTAAAAGGGCAGGCAAATGCATTGTCAGTAAACAGGCCAGGTTCAGTTAAGGTGGAAGGTAGAAACGTGGTAGCAGGCAAATGATTCGTATTTGAAACTGGGAAATGGCAGTCTGTTAAAAATAAAAGGAACTAATATCTTATGGATGTGTGATGCATTCTCCCATGCATAGGCCAGGTTGGAAGGGACATTGGGGACAATAACTAGTGTCTCTACCTCTCTTCTGCTTCACACACACGACATTTCTTTTTAGCGTCGTCTTCCTGATTCTGTGGGGGGAATGCTATAGCAAAAATGTTGCTCAAAAAGTCGACTCACATTATCAGAGCGAATGCATCCTGGGGCGGGTCCTTGCTGGTAAATAAGGGCAGTGACGATATCTTCAATGTGATGAAGTAAAAAAAGCAGGTGCGCTAAACAAATGTGCAAAAGTTCTACTAAAATCAAACAAATGACAAAGGGTAAATCAAAAACCTATAGGTGTGTGTAATGCTGCATAAAGGGTATATCCCCTCAATAGGAAGTTTAAACCACAGTGCAGAAACACAGCAAAGTGAGTGACAAAATATAATCAGATGACTAATATCCTGGATGCATGTGAGCCAAAAAACATGTCAAACTTTTAGTCCAACTGTGCAAAAAGTGCAAAGTCCAAATAAAGTGTCCGTGATCAAAACCAAACACGATAAGGGATGTTCCAAGTGATAATCCCAAGACGACTGGATGTGCTGGATATCCCACCACCAATTATGGACTGGCTTCTTACCAGAGTTAATAATTAAAGGGCGTGTATGTGACCAGATCCACATTGAAAAATCACAAGCTGGGGAGAGGGAAAAGAAAGTATCTTCCCGCACCTTCCTTATCAGGGAGGGGGAGGGTGAGCCTCTTACCAGATGACGATGACTTGATAAAGCGCACAGCGCGAAACATGTAGTCATGGCAACCATATAGGTTGTGTTCCACCCTGGTTCCTGGTCTTTCCCCGCAAGTGGCGCCTGTCTGGCTGATGTCACCGCTATGGAACTACAGCGGAGTCCTTTAATCCTCGCACCGGCTGGTTTTCGGCTTTGTGCACACACTGCTCAGCAGTCATGGGAGACTGACCTCCTCGCACTCGTGTTGCTTGCTGCCAGGTGCCCTTGTCCACTCCAGCCCAGGGGGTTGTAAGCATTTTATGTACTTTGTTTTTCGGTTATCAATACCAATAAACTGTTAACCCTTTCTATACTGGATGTTCACCTGACTTCCTTATCCATTGCATCCCGGTGTGGTTCATGCGCTGCCTTCCTCATGTACTTTTGATTTAAATTATAAACCTAATGAGAATGAAAATTTAAAAATTAGTAAAATATGGCTGCAGCGGTTCGAGAGGCCTCTCCACAGTGCTTTAGAGGCTGTGGCCAAATGGGCACAGTTCTGCACGTCTGGTGTACTTGTCCTGAGATCCGACGGATCTGGATCCGCATATATAATTTTATATATTCCCTCACTCACATCAACTTGGTTAAGTCGCCTCTACAGGCGCTTGTGGGTAAACCTATTGAGAAGGCTTCGAAACATACCAAGCGCCTGGTAACATTTATTTTCCCAGCAGCCAAAATAGCTATAGCTCATTCCTGGAGATCTACGGTGATACCGATTGAGCTGCTTAAGGCTAAGCTGACCTAGATCATGATCAATAAGAGGATGGTGGCCATCCTTCAAGATGAAATGCACCTCTTTGAGAAGACTTGCGACCCCTGGGTGAGATACTTGGCGGGCTCCCTGTGAACAGGGGGGTACTCCCCCCATATAACGGGATCAGGCGGCTTACTTGAGTCGCCTGAGCCTCTACTTCGCAGACCTGGACGCCAACCTTCTGCTGCTTCTATTCCTCACTCTATCCTTTTTCTATTCTTTTTCCATTTCCTCTTCTCTTCTTTTATTTTCTCATCTCTCTCTTCTTCATGCCCTCTTTCTCTTTCTACCACAGAGTGCTTTATGAAGACGTGATTGTCTTGGGGCCATTGTTGACCCTCTGCTGCCGCCCGTGACGGCTATTATTTATACTTGACATGTCAGTGTCTCTGTTGTGTCAATGCTGGAGGTGAAGTTTTCTCCAGTAGTAGCAATAGTGCAGTGGACTGGGGGCTGGGTGGCTGCTTCCCCCCTCGGGGCGCAGTGTGTTCCCCTGGGGGCGCCGGAGTGGGAGGAGTGGGGCCCAGCCCGGATGGCAATGCTCCGGTCCACGGAGACAGCCAGCAAATGTTTTTCCGATGTGTATGGCACTGCCTTCAGCTCCTCTGTGGGCCATGTCGACTGTTTAGCATTATTATATGTCATCTTACACTATGGTTGTTAATTGTAAGCATCTTTGTGTTTTTTTTTTCTTACAAAAATTAATAAACATATTGAAATCTAAAAATGAGTAAAATAGATCCAATAAACTCCATCCCTGCCATATTTTTTCTCAAATCCCAATCCATGAGTCTGGGCACAACACAAAATAAAATCCATCGCTGACCTCATGGACGGAGGCCTCCTCCTCTCATTTATTATTCTCAGTGCAAAGTACGTGCTCCCTGCCCACTACAGTTTCAGTTACCTGCAGGTTGTATTTAAGCTTCAATGTCCACAAGGTTGTACAGTATTACACCCATGCAATCTGCTCTGGAATATCTACTTTGGTAAGAATGCCTTTCTAAGTTTCGACAAAAATGGCAGATGAATGTCCCTGACCTGGATCAGGAAGACTGGGAAGAGATCTGGGACACGCAGTTCAAACAACTGGTTTCCATTAGGGATTGCCGAATTTCATTTAAAATAGCACACCATGCCTATTTTACACCACTTAGGCTACACCAGCTTAGCCCAGTGAACTTTTTCCTGCTGGCGGTGCGATCACTCAGCAGAGGACTTTTTGCATATCTTCTGGACTTGTCCAGCCATCAATATTGGCATAACGTTGTGAATTTTATAAACGCTGTTGCTCACACCACCATTTCTCCCTTACCGAGAAATTTTTCTCTAGGCTTAGTGGAAGATCTGGTCTCTACAAACACGGAAGGGCCACTCCTAGGCCTCCTACTGTTTTAGCTATTACGTTACATTGGAAAAAGCCTTCTCCTCCCTCTATTAATTTTTGGAAGCACCTAGGGAACTGCGCTCTACCTTTCTACAAAGCCACTTACAATAACAGAGATTGTCCTAAAAATTTCACGAAGCTGTGGGCAGACTGGCTTGAGGATTAATTGTTCAATGACCCCTTCAGAGGTTTCATGCGGGAGGACCATACAGCTAATGTGTACTGGTTATGCATTGAAAGTTTATTGCTTTCATATCTCCTACTAATTTTACATGAGCCACACACCAGCTCTGTGATATAATTGAGTTTACTTTGTTTTACTGTTGATGGTTTTTTTTTCTGCAGTGTGTCCTACCCCTGAAAGGGCCTGGGCATGCAGCTTTTGTATAAGCTTTTAAAAAAGCGCAAGAAGTTAAAGAAAAAAAAAATAAAAACAATCAAAACTGATGTGAATAATCACTGTTTATGTGTATAGTCTATGGCTTGAGTTATACACATCAGTTTTTTTTTTTTTTTAAATGTTTTACTCATTTTTTCTTTTTCTTTTCTGGGGTTTAGATATTCTTTAAAGGATAAGTTTACCTTTAGTAACATGTTACTTGTTACACCTGCATTTTTTAGGAACATGTTACTAATACAGTTCCCCAATTCCCCACCTTGGTGACAGCGGGCAGGGGATCCTTTCCCTGCACCCACTTTCACAATTCGAAAACAGCCGCTCCGCCCACACAGCTGGGTCATTCATTTGCAGCGATCCTTGAATGAATGAACTACAAGTACTGTCTTCCACCGCTGCAGATGGCTTGTAGTTCTCAATGAACTGTTATGATGCTGGTGAGCACCCTTATAGTTCATTGATTCTTCCTGCTCCTCAGGAACTGTTTGCCGATACGGGCAGACAGCTGTACTGAGAGTCTGCAAGAGTCTGACGTTGTACCCGCAATCTTCTGATTGCGGGTGCAATGCTATGGATGTTTCTAAATATAAATAAATGCAAACAAATGTGCATTTAATATTTTTAGATTTCTAAAAGCATGTATCCTTTAAAGATAAGAATAGTCAGACAAAGATGTGTGGTATTTGCTCAACTGGCGCAAAAACCTTACCTTAATCCTATGAAAATAAAACTTGTATGCATGTTGATTAGTATATGCTCTTTGCAAGGATGCTACGGCTGCGAGTTACGGCTTTTAATAGGTCATAAACTTAAGTACTATAACTATAGTTTAGTAATATTGTATTAGCAGCTTAATGCAAAATGGTACTAATTAAAAAATCAATAGGAAATATTGAAAATACCTCAAGAAAGAAAAATAAACCTAATATTAATGATTATCAGAAAGACATCCTGCATGTATAAATATATAGGTAAAATATTTTCCTCATTTTTATATTAAAGTGTTACTAAACCCAGAACCTGCATTTATTACAACTGGTCTCCCACAGTACATGGAAATGCAATTATTTTAGTAAATCTAAATGGATAAACACCTTTTCTCGTGAGCAGTATATAGCAGCTTTGTGACTTGTATCAGTTCCTAATAAATCTTGTAGGAGGAGTTTTCATTCTCCCCTGATCCTATGTCTGGACCTGTCTGGACAGTGCTGATTGACCCTGTGCTGATCACATGTAGTCTCCCAAGAAAAAAAAAACCTCTAGCAATACACACCAAACTGAGCATGTGCAGCCCATCCCCTGGCTCTGTAAATATCAGGTTATTTTTTGGAGACAGTGAGAGAAGAGGAGTTTCAGAGAGACATGATCAAACCGCTTGTATACACAATGCAAAGGATTAACCCCTTTGGTTCCACAGTGAGTATAACAAGCATGCTTTGCTGCAAATACAGACTGATTTTACTGTTGTGAGTTTAGTAACACTTTAACATATATTGAAAAGCTTTACAAAGAACACCAGCAATTTACATCTGTGTGCTCTAGTTGAGCTAAAGAGCTGAATGTCTGGTTGGAGGGCAATAAAATAGGGGAGAAAATATATTATTAATGAAATAACAACATGTCATACTTGCTGGGGTGCCCCCTAATTTTTTATTTTTCAAAACTTTTTTTTGTTCTAAATTGTTGTTTTAATATCTATATACAAAATTAATTTTACAAATTTGTATTATTATACAGGATTTATATAGCGCCAACAGTTTGCGCAGCAATTTACAACGTTAGGGCAAACAGTACAGTTACAATACAATTAAATACAAAATAAACAAAATGCATGATATAAGATTACCAGAGCACCATGCATTATCTAAAGAGATCCTAGAAAAAGCATACTGCTTTGAATCTGTTTGATCACTGAGCCATCCAAACGGCGATGGGACACTGTGATGAGTCATTCACTTGTGTGTGACTAGTTAGTAGACTAATATCTCCCTTTTGGTTGCCTAACTAATCAGTCAAATTCTGTCCTAAGTTAACAGCAATTGGTGGTGTGGATATCTCTCGATCTGTACGTTTTCATCTGTAATATTATTTTGGGCTAAGTCACACTGGACTGTTTTTCTGCTCTTTAAAGAGGAGGAAAATGTGTTTTCAAGGTCAAAGAATAGTACCGGTTATAAGAAGCTGTATATGCCAAACACACAGCGCTGCTGCAAGTTACACCAATTGGGTCTGTCAAAACTTTGGTCCACTTTTTTTTTTTTTTTATATCAAATACTTTTTTTTATTATAGAAATTTATTTTTTTACATTAAACAACACTAATACATACCATACATACCTACCCACTAAACATTTGAATTTGCATTGAGAACTCACAGAGAGAAGAAAAAAAGAAAAAAGGAATACATATAGAATAAGCTTCTTCCTAATTGTGGAATCAATGTAACTTACAATCTTACATCATTTCAGTGAGTTAACAATTACTCTCTTCATATACATATATATAATATATATATTCAGCTACATTGTAAGACTGGTCATGTTCAATTTAACATTTACATCTTAACAGCTAATATGTACTACTATCCCATACCAGATATGTATCTCTCTGTTTAACATTCAGTCTACTTATCAATAAGCTCAACACATTTTCTTGAACAAATTGGAATCTAGCCATCGAGACCAAATTATTTGGGAATTTTTTGGGCTTTTCCTATGTTTATATGTCAATTCTTCCCTTCTTAAATTAATATTAATTGCATCAACCCATTGGGCAATTGTTGGTGAAGAATTTGATATCCATTTCTGTTGTATTAGTTTGCGGGCTATATACATAGACCGCAACCACATCGCATGCGTTACAGGCGAGCGACCATCAATTAAAATTAAAGCTGTTACAGCGGGGCGATTCCCGCTCTGTGATGATCCAGTCGGCTTTCCTTTTCCTCTCCTCTCTCCTACCCTGAGCTATCGCTGGGAGAATGGCTCCCGAGGCAGCCCCAGACTCGCCCTCAATCTTTTTCCACTTGCAAAATGCGAGCAGGCGAGTGGAAAATTTGAGGGCTAGCGTATAGAAGGATTACTCTTTAATGGAAAGGTCGCTGCCTGACTCTGTAGAGCATGCCACAACTGCAGATATTGGAAAAATAATTTGTTGGATAGATGGTATTTCTCTTCCAATTTATTAAATGGTTGTATAATCTCTTTATCAAAAAGCTGGTGTAGAAGAACAATGCCAGCCCTTTTCCATTGGTTAAAGCTTTTAAGTTTCGCTACCTCTGGTAATAATACATAGTTCCATATGGGCAAAAATTGGGTATATCCCTCATGAGAAGTAAGTTGCTGGATCGTGGTCCAAACTTTATGAATTAAATGGAATGTAGAGAAGCATTGTTTGCTAAAAAAAAAAAGATGAGCTACTAATAACTGCACCGGTGGCTCCACCAAAAGTACAGGTATACTTTGTTGCAGAGGGTCTTCAAGGTCTATAGCATTCCAACCATTTAAATGTTGAAGTTTTGATGCCAGGTAGTACAATCTAGCATTGGGGACGACTAGACCACCTCCATTCTTAGGCTGCTGCAGAACTCCCAATCTAATCCGGGGCTTACCTGAATTATTTTATTTAGTTAATTTCTGTGACAACCTTCCCAGTGTACCTCACATGCATCTGAAATGCAAATGCTTTGATGTACGTAAAAAACACAACTTTATTGTGAAAACAACCTTAACTGACCTAAAGCATCCCTCAGTTGATGTGTCACGTGTGCAATGCACACATATTGACGTGGCTGTATGAATTATGTATACTTTTATCAGTCTAGTGAAGGATATTTCTATTCAGTCATCACAGGGTGGCATTATTCACACTGCTACTAGAATCACTCTAAAAGTCCAGTTCCTGGAATTAGAAAATGTCAAGCAGTCAAAGGCGGTCTTTCTTGGTCTAGAACAAAGTGCATTTAATTAGCTGAAACAAAATATTCTGTTTTGTTTAGCAAAAAGACATTCTTTAGTCTGAAGCTTATGAGTGGGAGGCTGGTTCATGACTTCAGTGTGATGCAGGATCTAGTCAGTAGTGACTGGATTTATAGAGAACTTCAAAGAGCTGCAGGCCAGCACAAAGAGTCCATTAACAGCTTGAACAACAATACGTAATAGACTAAGATAAAACTGCTTGATTCAGTTGTAGATTGTATTCCAAAAGTCAAAAGGCCTCTGTTTATTTTTATCGAGCCTTACAGCATAGCCAAAATGATGAGGATAGCCATGGAATGGCATAATAGTTGGGTAGTTAACCCCCACAAGTTCTACATTATACAGTCATGTGTTGGTACAACAATTCTTAATGTGGGTAAAATAGTCTTAAATAGTGTATGCAAATTAGAATAAATTACTCTAAATTTTATTTGTATATGTGCTGTAAGACTGGGACATAACATTATTTTGATCAATGTGCCAGCTACCATAATATGGGGTATTAACTTGGCTTTTGGACTTGTGTTGAAAGTGTTGTATTGGGCAGATATCAATACATAGAATCAGGTTGTTGAACACTGTATGAGTCTAACACATTATCTTGAGTGTATGCAGAGGGAAACATTACATCAGAATACACCTAACAATGTGTTCTTCAGCTCTACTAATCAAAAAGATGCAAGCCAGATAAAAGACATTGTCATACATAGTGTCCAGTGGATATCTCTCCCAATATGCACTGTTCAGAGCAAAATGTGGTCTTTGCAGGGTATAATCTAGCTGTTCAAAGACTTTTTAGCCCAGAGGAACCCCACAATAAATTTCAGAACTTGGAACGATCAATAGGTTGTATAAAGGTTTAAATAATAGATTAATGTGGCTTACCTATCATACCTGTTACTCCCCCACCCTCTTTTTCTGTGTAGATGTGCCCTCTTGTATTGGTGGTCAGTATAGGTGGGAGATCAATTCACCTTTTTTCACTGCTCAGGGGGAACCCCTAGTAACAATAGTAACCAGGAGCCATTGTATTTGGGTATTGTGTTTTTTCAATCAGTTCTTAATTTGTAAAGAGAAATTGTAGATCCACTTTTGTGTCTGTGGCCAGTAGGATGCACATTGCACACAAAGCACTTGACAGCATTCTTCCTTTTAGAAAATTGCACCACTGTGAAGTAAGTAATTTGGTATTTGACAGGGCATGGCAGCCTTGGTTGGCACCTTCGGGCTAGTCGAGGCTGCCTGCCTAGTGTTACTCCTGTTGCTTCCGGGACTTAGGGCATGGGGATGGTTGTTGTATGACCTGATATGCTGAACTGTTTTGTTATTGCTGTTAATGCATTATGTTGGTTGTTCTTATATCTTGTATATGCTGTCCAACTTATGAATGTGTCATTCCAATTGTTTCAATAAAGGAACCGTTTGAATTGTAAAAAGTAATTAGGTAGTCCTTTAAAGAAGATCTATAATTTTTTAATGTTTAGCCCCATATGGGACAAAGTAAATGTGGTACTTTGTTAGATATTGGTAGATGTTTCCTAGGTATGAGCTCCAACCTACTCCTCTCCCCCCCTTCCCACCACAGCTTATCCAACAACCGATAGAAGGGAGACAGCTGCTTTATAGCAGCGGTTTGCCTCAGCTGTGAGCAGATTGAGGGGGAGTATGTCAGCCACTGCATTTTTCTTGCTACTGTGTCTTCTATTAGACTATTTGCCAAGTGCTCCTTGGTTAAGGTTTTAGGCATTGGAGCAAGCATGTAAAAGCATTTGCTTTGCATGTCCTTTGAGAGACAGCATCTCTTCAAAACTGCCTTGAACATCCTCGAACATCTTCATTAAGGTTGATTCTAGGGGTAAAACTACTCCTCTACCCCACAATAGAAGCTTGGACCACAAGCTGGGAAGATCCCCCCACTACCCCTTCTTTAAGGCCAAGAAGAGATCCCTTAGTAACTCCCCAGACTTCATCCTCTTAAAGCCATACCTAAGATAGGGTTCTTCTTCAATGTTACGCTGGGACTACCATTTACCGGAGCCTGTGGACAAGCCTTCTCGACATGAAGGGATGCCTTTACTTCAAAGTGTTTGTGTGGGGTGGGGGGTAGGACGTCTGTTTTACTTGTGGACACCTGGTCATTAAGCATCTTGTATGCTTGGGTACTGGCTAGTGTTCTGATTCTTACCTTCCTCACTTCATGTATTTTACTCTCCTCATGCTTCTGCATTGACTGGCTGATCTCCATGCTGCTTTTGCAGATCTTTTGGCTCCAGGGGTTTTGCTACTGTCCCCACAGCGGAATGGTTTAAGGGCTTTTATTCCAACCTTTTCTATGTCCCCAAACCAAAAGGAGGTGTCAGCCCCAGTTTGTATTTGAAGTCTCAAAATGTCTTCATATCCTGCCTGAAATTCACCATGTATGTCTGTCTCCTCTCATCAGACCCTTGTGGATTTCAGGGATGCATACTTGCAGGTCCTCATTTGCCCACGCATCAATGCTTTCTTCCCTTGCAGTGGACAGCCAGCACTTTAGAGCCCTGCTGTTTGGCTTGTCTTCCTTGCTTACCAGGGTGCTGGCTCTTGTGATAGCCTGGTTGCATACCGAAGCATCCCATGTGCCACATCTGCATGACTTCTTGTTGAAATCTGACCAACATTACGATAAGCACAGTGTGATTTCTTCGGAATCGGCGCTTGTAGTGTCTGGAGCTTGGCCTATACACAGTTCAAGCCAAATGCTCCTCCCAGAAAAAATTTTTGGAACTCGACTTCCCAACTTTGAACTCTGGTCCAGAAAGTGCATGACTCTGTGATTCTGCATGAATCTGTGAGTCCTGGTGCTGATGGTAGATTAGTTCAAGGCACTTCCATTACTCAGCTTCACTTTAGATTCTACACTCTTTTCTGTCATCCAGGGATTACTCAATTCAATCCATAGACAAGGTGTATCTACTGAAACAAAAAAACAGGGTTTCTCTTCTCTGATGGTTCAGGATTCCAGGCCTGGAGTCGGGGTAAACTACTTTTTCCTGACCTGTATGCAGCCTACCTGGCTGGGGGGGTGGTCCTAGACATTTTAGCAGTGCAGAGGGCTTGGCCATCAGACAAATACCATCTCCCGCTCAACATTTGGCAGAAACAAACATTATGGTTGTCTCTGCAATGCTGAACTGCCTGGTTTGAGGGTCATGCCACAGCATATCAGGGAGGAACCATTAGTCTTGACACAATAGTAGTAGCTGTAAGAAGGATCCTGTCTTGAACTTCACGTTGAAGGCTTGCCCACCGTTTACATTCCATGGTTGGACAATCAGCAGACAGACTCTTTCTGTTGTCCGATTTTTCCAGGTGGAGACGGCAGACATGGACCTTTTGGTCGTCCGATTCCACTAACACACTAATTTGTCTCCAGGTACCAGTGTGCTTTCTGAGCTGGTCCTACACAGGAATGGGGTGGTAATGCGGCCTAGAGCCATTCTACCTCATCCAGGACATAGTTCCTCTGTCTCTCTGTTCAGCTCTGGTGCCTCCAGAAGGAAATGTTTATCTTCACTATCTTGTTCAGTGGTATAAAACTCCAATTCATTGAGGGCCTCATCAGCTTTATGGTTACCCTCAAAGGGCCGGTTGTATCTGTAAGACTATATAACTTTACCAGTGCATTTTTCTCAGAGAATAGGTGCAGAAAATCAACCATGTCCCCCCAGAAAACTTTATTGAACAGTTTGTGTGGTCTTATAGCACAAAAAGTAGGAGGACCTTAAAGGGGCAATAAATACTAGGAGTGCATTATGTGCAGGGTTCTGGGCTGTGCTACGTACCGAGTGCAGGATTTAGGGGTGCGCTACATACTTGGTACAGAGTTCAAGGGTACGCTGTGTACAGACTGCAGTGTTGAAGAGTGCGCTACATAGGGAGATCAGAGATGTGCTGTGTTTAACTGTCTTTTACAGGCTGCCCACATCTCACTTCAGCACCTCCTTGGGTCTAGCCTCTGCACACATCTCCCCCATCCCCCACCTCTGCACACATCTCCCCTCAAAAGCTGCCTTGCATCTCACCTAGGTGTGCAGGTTTTCCCCACAGCCACTGCTTACTTTAGAATTCTGAGTCTTTCCAAGCTCTCTAAAAGAGGCCTCTGGGCTCTAAGACCACTTATTTGTGTGAAATTGACTCCTCCTCCTTTTTTAAGTCAAAGGACCTCCCATATTGTGGAGGTTCCATATTCTGTCTGCAGTTTGCGTGTCCTACAAAGGGCAAGGTACTGCTCTTGCCTGAGGGGAGTTTCGTTTTCCTACCCTAAAGTAGACACTGCTTTAGGAGGTCCCAATCGTCAAAGAATCAAGATCTCTGCTTTTTCCTTCAATCGGCAGAAGGGAAAATAGAAATTTTGTACTCCCCTTAAAGTGTTTGTAAAGTCACTATGTGACTTTACATGTATCCCCTCTGGAGTATGCGGCCATTAACAATAGTATATATGTTTTTTTTTAACATGAAAAGGCTAAATACCTTTTCTCACACCGCAGCTGTGTGGTCACATGATCCTAGAAGCAAAGAAAACAAAAAGAGGGCGCACCGACCTAGCGCATTATCCTCAATAACAGGCTTTATTGTGTAACATTAAAAATGGCTACTCACAGACGTAGATGAAAGTAAAGCATATCGAGCTAAACTGCTCAAATGTCCGGGTCAGTCCATATAATTGTCCATGACCGATGAGATGATGGCTGACGCGTTTCGAGGCCCAGCCTCTTCCTCAGAGCCACCCCTAAGCTGGGCTGTGTCTTTGCTGTGTCCTTCAGTAAAAGCAGAGAAAAGTATTTTACAGTGAGTACAAAATCCTATTGTGTATTTAAAAGCACTCATGTAAAGAACAGTGCGCCTCACACAATGTTACTGTTGCACAGCATTGGCTGGGGTTGGAGACAGCTTGGATGATAATTAAAAAATACTTGCAGTTACAGCAATTATGTGTCATTACATATTTTTTAAATGTATTATACTGATTACTAATTTACAGTCGGATAATACTCAGTCTTTTGCAGTTCGCCTCCACCAGTCCAAATCCAAACTGTTACAGTTGTGATTGGAATAGGAGGTGATGGAAAATCTTCAAATGGAGAACCTGTTCTGGTAACTGCTGTCTAAGGTAGAATAGTGCCTCACTTTTTAATGAAAGGAAATCTCCCCAATGGGGCACAGGCAGTAAAAATAAACCGTTTTAGGCATTATGTAAAAAGGTGGGATGCGCCCACTCAAATTGGGGAGCAGGAACTAGAACTCCCTGAACTTGGGGAGAAGAAAATAGAATGTGTATTTGCTAGTGAGCTCTAAACAATGTTCACAACTTAACATTTTAATTTATCATAATTAAAAAAAAAAAAATAAAAAAAAACAGTAGGGAATGCAAGAACATTCAATTATAGTGAAATAAATAAAAATAAATATGGCATTGCATCAGTGTTCAGACTTTGTGCAAAAGTGAAAAAAAAAAGAAAAAATGCTGAGTGCAACAGTGCATGTATTAAAAAGTGTCTGAATTCATAATTCTTCAGGAAACATGCAAAAAAGGTTCTATTTAATAAGATAGTCTTGAAGTCCTTATTCAATTAAATCCTGTGACAACAGTGATCTCTAGACTTGATCGGCTTCACACTCTATGCAATATGTGGTGTTGCATGCAAGCCCAGGTGTCCACACATAAGACAGGTGACTGCTTACCAGAAGGCGGCTTATAATCAGCATATATAACAAAGAGAAACACCTGAATTGGGAGGAATCTTCACACAAGGAAACTCTCCAAAATAATCGAGAAAAGATGAAAAAATCCAGCTTGTTACATATGTGCACAGCCACCTGCAGCGCAGACCGTACAGAATGACGATGCGGCTACTCCTCCCTCCCGACACGTTTCTCCTTAACAGGCGTCCACTGGGATTGGATTATGAATTCAGACACTTTTTAATACATGCACTGGTGCACAAGCACTTTAGCACTCAGCATTTCTTTTTGCACTTTTGCACAAAGTTTTAGACATTACCTGCGGTATCCACACATAACAAAGTTGAGCTTTAGATATACCTTAATACAAATATGGAAGCTGTTCTATTGTTCTGATGTTGATGCTTTGTTTGCACGCATGGTCATGGTCATCTTCCCGGAAGGACTGCATATAGTTTATATAAATATAATCTCACTTTTGTCACATCTTTGACTGTTTTCTGTCAGCCTCAGAAGTTCTCATAACAGAACTACTGAGGGATAAGACAAAGGGATAGAAATGAAAAAAACTCTAAACTATAAATCATCTTCCGTGGAGGTACAATACAGTTCAGTGCTTTGATGTGGGTGGTCCCCGTGATTAGAGATTTGGTTATGCACAGCTGTACTTATCAGATGGAGCTTTCTGCTTTTTAATATGGCATACTATATCTAGTGTTCAATACCACACAATAAAGCTCTTTAGGTGAAACAGGATGATAGCCCTCTCTGCTCTGCTTTGTATTTCTTTCATCTCCCCTTTGATCTTTTAGCACAGACACAATTGCTGCAAATGTATATATTGGGGCTGTATTTATTTTAATGCTTTAACTAATGCATCATATGCACTTAAAAAATGATAGCTTTATTCACATTTGCAATTACACTATTTTATAGTCATACTAAAGGTGAACACTCCCCAGGAAGTTTACTGGTATCTCAATATCTGTAGAACAAAAACATATTCTTTCACATTGTACAGTTTAAGTCTAAAGCTGGCCGTAGATGATGCAATTTTAATAAAATCACTCCATTCCCTGATTAACACACTGTGTTGATGGGGGAATCCCTCCTGCTGAGCTATTGTGTTTTCTTGATGGAGGGGGCACTAGGAACCGCCCCTGCCAGGAGAACACAGTGATTATTGCTAGCAGCTTTAGCCATTGGCAATAACGTGTAAAAATCCGGCATGCTCATTGTATCCAAGTCGATCAATGGCTCTTGAGTGCCTGTGGGGTAAGACTACTGTAAGTCCCAGAATGACTTTACCCTGTATAGATCTTCCCTCCAAAAATACTATTCCTGCCTTCCTACTGCCAAGCAGACCTATATTAATACTCTCATTAACACCTTCTCATCCAGTCCCCTCCAACTCTTCTCTTTTAACTCTCTACTCTGTCCACTCACTCGCTGCCCAGGAGACCACCAATCACTTCAAAAATAAGACTTTTGTAATTCGTGAGGAGATCTCCAATGCGCAGATACCTCACCCACTTAAAACCCTATGTCCATAGGTACAATCATTACTTTGCTCATTCAACCCTGCCACTATTGATAAGGTTGCTATAGTTTTTCTAATGCCCACCTAACCACCTGCCCCTTGCATCCTGCTCCCTTGCAAATGCTACGCTACCCCTCTGGCTCTATTCTACACTTTCTAACTCACATCTTTAACCTCTCTCTCTCTTCTGGCACCTTTCCCAACTCTCTAAAACATGTACAAGTCACCCCATCCTTAAAAAGCCCTCACTGGACCCCACCAATCTTAACCTACGCACCATTTCCTTACTCCCCTTTTACTCCAAACTCCTTGAATGTCTGGTCTACAACAAGAGAACAAACTTCTTCCTTCTCTTTAGTCTGGATTTCGCCCTCTACACTCTACGCAAACTGTTTTCCTTAAACGCACAAACTATCTACTAATGGCTAAAACCAATGGACACTATTCTGTACTACTTCTCCTGGACCTTTCTGCTGCCTTTGACACAGTGGGACCACCCTCTCCTCCTCAAAAAACTCCACTCCTTTTGTCTCTGTGACTGTACTCCTTTTTTTTTTTTTGCAATTGTTGCGGATCTTTTATTGAGTGTGATTCCAGCGCTGAGTCTTCAGTTTTGCATTTACATAAGAATATTACTAACCAGCGAAAACGGCGTCAGTGCGAAACCTGAAAAAGGTAGTTTGGAGCTGAAACATCCAGAGCAGAAGGACTCCGAGCGTCCGGTGACAATGGAATAGTAAGCTGGTTTCAGGTCTGAAGAGGTGATGTAAAGCAGTAAAAGTGAGGTAGGCAAACCTGTGACAGTTCCTATTGCTAACAGAAGGCCCTGCTCAGACTCCTGGGACTTGTAGTTAAGCAGCAGCAGAGCTTGGACCCGATGTGGAATCTTAGGAGCTCCTTCTCCAGAGCGTTGAGCGTGGCCACCGATGTCGGCTGCTGGAGGCAGTAGGTCTGGAAGGCCGGCAGCATGTTGACACAGTCCAAGAAGATCTCCCCGATGCAGACTGTCATCAGGTCATCATCACCCTGGTCAAACGCTTGATCGATCTCTTTTTGGAGGATCTCGAGGAACTTCTAATTGAGGTCAATGAGTTCCTGTATGTTGCTGAACACCACGGCCAGCTGCTCCTGAGTCAGTAATCTTGCCGTCTGCATGGGGAGGTAGAATTCCTCTTTGATCCTCAGATCCTCCCCGAAACTTGTCTCCGTGTTGACAAATTCCAGGACAGCTTCCTTGCGCTCCATGCGGCGGGTGAGGCATTTTACGCACAGGGTCTCTCTCCTCTTGCCCCAGCTCTCAGTTTCCATGGCAGAGTTGCTCTCCCCGCAGTCTATACAAGGCCGGTGGGCCTCCCAGGCCTCCAAAGAAGCGCTGGCTTCCGCCACTCTGGCTCTCCACCTGCGGGATAAGGCATCTCCAATGCCGCTGTCCACTCGCTCAACGTCTCCGGGCTTGGCTGGCCGGGTGCTCCCTTCGCACTCCTCCCTCTCATCGCTGACTCCTACAATGCCGCTGTCGGTGCTTAAGCTGCTGATGTTGCTCCAGCGATGGCGCGACCGATAGCAGCGTCTGGACGAGTGGTTCCCCTCTTTGCCGGAGCTGCAGGAAGTGGTGGTGTTGCTTTTCATCAATGTTGGCCCGTTCTCTTTCTCCTGCCTCTGCCGGTGTGCATGCTGCCGGTCCACCGCTGCAATCTTCAGCTCCAGCTGTTTCCTCTTCACTGCGTCCGTGGGCATGGGGTCACTGAAGTGCGGGCGCAGGCAGCAACCACGCTGGCTTTTCCCTGAGTCACCGGCTTCATGAGTCATGTCTGAGCTCGACCTCCGACACCCAGGACTGCAGAGACTGGGTTTGAGGTCAGAGGGCACCTCGGCGCTCGGTGGGTTCTCGCAGCTTGGCGTTGCCATTGAGACGGCGGGTGATTGACAGCTCTGTCCCTCTGACGTGCTGCTATCAGTTTTCAGGACGTCACATGATCCGCCAGCTGGAGGCTCACTGCCATCAGTGCTACAACTTTTCTTGATGAGGTTCAGAGCGGACCCTATGAGGCCATCCTTCATCTTCTGCAGCTTGGCACTGTAGCCGGACAAGTCAGTTGCTTCTAAAAGCAAAGATGGACAGCAAGAAGAGTGGGCTTCAGAAGCATGACCATGCTCGGCCACACCAGGGAATCCACCTGATCTACGTGCATCGTCATGAGGCTCACAAACTACAAGCTGGTCTTTCTCACTATGCATGGTTAGAGCCTGTAATGGGAAACTTGCAACAGGACTGGAACAAATGGGAGCGGTGAAAGCAGGTCGATATGAAGGGTAAGCTCTGCTGTCTAATGGGCTATACTCTACAGGGAGTGGAGATGTGCCATCAGCATTGCCATCGCTCACAAAAATCCTGGGTCGGGAGTCCAATCTCTCACTGCTTTCGATGGCTGGGGATGTAGATCTGTCCTCTATAGCCACTGTAACTTGGCCTTGCCTATGGCTGGAGATGTCTGTATTAACTGTCCGGTGAGGGTGTTTTTCTCCTTGTTGTGCATTCTCTTGAACTCTTTGAATGTTGGGATGTACAATTTGCCCTTAGCGCCTGGCCTTTTGGCAGAGTCTGTTTCCCAAACTTTCCCAGGACAGAGTCTCCGCTCATTGAAGGACTCAGCAGTCTTTGACTTGACCAAACCACCACCATCAGCCTCTCCTTGGTACAGAGTCAGGTTTGGCGAGCTGTTTTGCCTTCGTAGCTGTAGCCGTCTCCTGGCCTCCTGCTTTATGTGCTCTGGAGTAGTCCTGTGGGCTAAAAAGCTTGTGCAATGCCTGACCACTGCATTTGTGCTATTCGAAAGTGCAGAAGGTGTGCAGCAGGCCAACATACGCTTACAGTGGTGGCATGGCCTATCCGCTTGGGTTCTGGCTACACAGTCAGCTATCAGAGTCTGTGGGCGGATAGGCCTAGCGGGCTCCACAGTCTTGGAGCTGTGAATTCTGAGCTTTTCTTTCATTTCCTGTTTGGCATCACTGTAAGAGACCTTTTCTGGGAAAAGCCAATGATGGATTTTGGCAAGTGGGGGCATCGGAAAGTCCCGGTGAAAGGCTACTTTGTCCGTCACGCCCTGGACAGGCACGTTCTCCGCCGACCCTTCCGATAGGTTGCGAGTGCTTCTACAGTGCAGAATAAATTCGCTATCCAAGTTTCTGTAGTGTGCAAACACCCTTGACTCTGCCCAATGTAGGTTCTCCAAGCTCCGATACAGCCTGGGTTCGGCCATAGCACCGGGTGCTGTGTTGCCTACCTGCCATGCCCGGAGAGGGTGGCAATCTCCATCCACGAAATGGCACCCTACACTCTTTAACGGATGCATGCTGCTCAGCGAAGGCTCCTCTAAGCCATGGTTTGTGCTCAGTGGGTAGCTGTAGGGGCTCAGGGTGGTTCTGGAATGTTCATGCAGATCATCAGCAGGAATGTATGTCATAGCAGATGGACATGGTAAGTTTGCAGACGGATGTTGGAGGAGATAGAGGGGCCCGGGAATGCAGCCGTGATGATGCGGAGTGTCCATAGCATGGGGAGCAGGCCGCTTTGCTGAGAGTACTCACATGCTAGCAGTGGGGCTGAGCACTCTGTGTGGAGGCTGGAGTGGGGACATGGCTGAGGTAATCCGCTCAGTCGAGGCGCCCTGGGTAGTGCGGTGAGTGCGGCTGGCTGCTGCTGGCTCTTTGTGTGCCATCTCTCTCTGCAGAAGCTTGCTTTGCATTGACAATTATCTGCTGGCTGCGCCCTCCTCTCTCCTCCTCCTTCCTCCTCTCCATGGTGTCCTCTCTCCTCTGTGACTGTACTCTTAGCTGGTTCTCATCCTCCCTATAATTTACAAAGCCATCCACAACTCGGCCCCCAGCTGCATCACTAACCTAGTCTCAAAATACCAACCAAATCATTCTCTTCGTTCCTCTTAAGACCTCCTGCTCTCTAGTTTCATTGTCACTGCATCCCATGCTCACCTCCAGGACTTCTCCAGGGCCTCTTCTATCCTCTAGAACTCTCTACCCCAATCTGTCAGACTATCTCCTACTCTGTCCACTTTCAGACGATCCCTGAAAACTCATCTCTTCAGAGAAGCCTATCTGGCCTCCATCTAACAACTGCACATTTTCTCCAACAGCCCTTCCCCTACAGTTATTACCTTTTGTATCTCTATACCCTCCCTCCTAGATTGTAAGCTCTAATGAGTAGGGCTCTCTGATTCCTTCTGTATTAAATTTTATTGTAATTGTACTGTCTGCCCTTATGGTGTAAAGCGCCGTGCAAACTTTCAGCACTATATAAATCCTTTATAATAATATAATGTATGGAAGAACAGGGACAAAAATTTACTATTGCTTCAATTATTTAGTATTTGTATGCTATGGGTTTTTCATATCTTTTGCCTTCCAGAGAATCATTGGTAGTGTATCTACTTATCTTAACCCCTTTGCGCCTAGGGTTAAAACAAATCTAAATCCCTTAGCACATTTTTGAAACTTTGACATGTGTTAGTAAAACTGTGTATATCATCACAACTACTTGGTGTATCCAGATGAATTATACCTTGATTTTTTTCAAGACAAATTGGGTTTTCCTTTGGTAGTAATTGGTCATGGATATCTCCTTATTTTTTATTTATTTTTTTAATCAAAGGAAAACTGGCCCGGATTAGTAAAAAAAAAAAAAAAGTTTTAGCAGCTGTATATTTATTGCTACTAGCAAAACTTTTCACCAAAGAACAATGAAAATTACATTTTCCTGCTACTTACGATTGCAGCGATACCACATATGTGTATGTTAGTTGTTGTTTGTAAATGTAGTAAGGGCCAAAAACAATAGTGCAGTTTTTTTTTTTTATTTAAAAAACACTGGCGCTGTCAGAAAAAAAAAATACTGACTTTGACCCTGACCTTGACACAAACACTGGCACTGACCTAGATCAAAGCTTGATCTAGGTATTTTTTTTTTCATTAACGTTATTTTTATTTTTTTTTCCTGCAAGAGGAATGAGAGATAAGTATTTCTCTCCTCCATTCACAGAAAAAAAAAGTGGACAGGCTTTACAGTGACTGATCACTGTGGTAACCAATCAGGTGACCCAGAATCGGGAGATCCAGGTCCCAACTGTTATTACAGGGCTCAGGTCTCTCCGTGCAGCGCGCTCCCAGCACAAACATACTTGCGAAAATATGCAGCCCCAGGGAAAAAAGCCCAGTCTAGTGGGGCCACATATTTGTGTACAGTCAGCGTGAAGGGGTTGGTATGAGAGTACAGGGAATCATTGGTAGTGTATCTGCTTATCCAAATATGAAAGTATCTAGTGTCCATATATTATGCTCAGGGAAAAAAAGGGGTATAGAAAATTTTCTAAAGAGACAAGAAAATAGATGAGGGTGGGGGAAAAGTTGTGATGGAGATCTGTGGTGAGAAGGAGAAACGATTGAGAGTTTCATGGTTGAGGAAATATCACACCCATCTACACCATGACTGTGACAATGAGGAATTTTATTGATAAAGATGTTATATTTTGGAATTACAGAGAGTAGCAGCACACAGTTCAAGAAGCATAGGTAGTTGCATGTTGAGTCAAGTCCATTTGCAGCACACAATCAATAGGTAACTTAGAGGTATAAGCAGTGGCTGGGGATGACAGCCCTGGCTGGAGTTAAAAATGGGGGAATTTTTTTTTTGTGGCAGATTTTATGGAGTAAGGGTTTTTTAGCAGGGTAATTTTTAGGTTTGTTCAGAATGGTGTCCCCATTACTTGTTACTTTCTCATCCATTCATATTAAAGCTTTTATAATCCACTTTTTACACTGTATCGCATTTGTATTACTGTATGTATTGTAAACTTTTACTGTGTGCACAATTCTAATGAACACTTTGGATAATTTTTTACTACAATGATGAATAAAAATTAAAGTAGACTCCCACCGTATGTCTGATGCTCTCTTAACTCTACTAAACTTAGTATGGGACTCAGAGTTGAGGAAAAACCTTCGCAGGGGATACAGACAGCAAAACAAAAACCTGATGGGTTTTAAAGCCCAATTGAACTTTCAATTGAAATTCGCTAAATATGTTCCTGGTGCATCAGAAGAAAGAGTCTTGAAAATCTCACAGTTGTCCTCTTTAAAAAAAAAAAAAAAAAAAAAGCCACATACTAAGTAGAAACACCTGTTCCTTGCCAGCATATTGTATAGCAGGAGCCATGCTCTTTATGTGGAAGCTATGGTCTCTCTGTAGAGATCTGGCATGCCATCTGCTGAGTCAGAACTATAGCTCTGCTATTAACAAAACTCCTGTTGCCTGCTAATTTAGTGGCTACAGGTCTGTAACATTATGAACACCTTTTATTTAGGTGTACCAGTAATGTATTTAGCTAAGTTGGGTGTTAGCTATTCCCTGTTTTTTTTTTTTTTCTTTCTTTTTTAAAAACTTTTGCCTATACTGTATAATATATTTTAATACATTAAAAGACCATTCTTTTTTAACATGCATAAAATATAGAGGCTAGGAGTGCAAAGCTGTAGATGGAACTCAGTCCCTCAACCAAACAATATCTAAAAAGAGAACCTGCCCATGAGTTTTCGTTTGAGTTGCTCCAAAAAGTTGAAATGACATTATTTCATGTTAGTGTATATTTCCACATAGAGACAACATTATGTAGATGAAAAAATCCATAAATGCTAGACTATATCTCGACGCGTTTCATGAAACAATGTTAACTTCTTCAGGAGACAATGGAATCCAAATCCAAGCAAGTCTGTTCAGAGAACATGTCATGGGGGTAAAAAAGAGAAGAAAAAGGCATAGGCATCCCCACGTAGCAAACACAAGGTTGGTATTAAATCACAACTCTCACTTCCTGATGGATATAATATACAGTGCAAGTGCGCCGAAATTGGAGGAAAAATATCCGCAAGATACATAAAGGTTAACTAATATCCCCAAATAGTTGAAAAAAGCAATAAGCATCCAAAGGCAGAAAAAGCAGGTGGACAAGAAAGGAAAGAAACCTTCCCATAGCCTGGCTTGTGTAGTACATGTAACAAAGAGAAGATAGTGTCCATGTAGTGGGCCAGCAGCATACAGGAGAAAAGTGTGTGTGAGGCCTGAGAAAATTTAGATCCCCTTATGTAGCCCCCATCCGGTAATGCCCGCCCCCTCTTGCATCATGTGAGGGAGGCGAACCGCCTAAAACCCCCCCCCCCCCTTATGTACAAAGTGGCGGCGAGGATGCCATCACTAAAATGGTGGACAGAATGGTAACTGTGCATGTGCCGGACATCACAACGCTGATGCAGATGAAGTGATCATGTCGGCTGGAGTGGCGCATGCGCAACCATGTCCAAAAGGATAAACTGGTAACATGACACTGAGGCCACCCACTGCTGGCCAGAAACAGTCAAAGATGTAAGACATGGCCATCACGAGCGGTTGTAAAAAGAAATGCCAAAAAAAGGAGATAAACAAAAAAGAGAAATAATAGAAGTCAAAAATACAAATACATTTTTTTTTTTTTTCAAATGTCTTTATGTGGACGTATATACCGACGCTGATATGTCTTTTCAATTTTAAGATATACTGTATGTATTGTTCGCCCTGTCTTTTTTAACTTTACTATGGACTAAAAATATGTATTGTTTAATGTAATGTAATTTTAACTTTTTTTGGCTCAACTCAAACCAAGTTCCGTGGGCACACTTTATAGATCTTTTTTAACATGCTGTGCTGTCTCTTCATTACTTTGCTTTCTGGAGCTTTTGGCCATACAGATCCCATATTTTCCTGTAGATTCATTTACATTTGATGCATTGGCCAAGAAATATCCTCAGAGTTTCCATTCGATTTGCTCAATGCTCATTATTTGCAGCGAACAGCAGATAGCTGAAAATAAAGCCGTAATTCATTGACAAAATTACATGGGCGTACTTCAGAAAATTGCATTGATTACAATCTTCAAAGGCTTCTATCTGTAACCAGCTTCACATTCAACACCCAAAACTCTCCCTAGTTCAGTGCTGACTGAACAAAATTAAAAGTATGCAGTGAAGCTGATTAAAATAATTACTAATTTAAATATATCAGAGGAACATAGGTTCAATTAGGGATCCAGAGCAAAAAATATTAAATTGAACATTTCTGCACACGCTAAATATTAAAGCATTAGCAGAAGTATATAGATTTTACTTGAATTATTCTAGTTTCCTTTAGTTTTCTTTTTTTTAGTTTCTTTTAGATAGTTTGCCTCAAATGCAGGCTTTAGCAGGGCCATCTTAAATGCCTGGAGTCTTGCATAGTTTATACTTAACCACTTGTCGACCGCCGCACGACTATTTACTGCGGCAGTCAGCCCCTACTGGGCAAAGCGACATAGTACTACGTCGCTCGCCCACGAGCCTCTAGGGGGTGAGTGCGCGCAGCTGGAGGCGCACTCCCGCCCCGCGCTTGGTCACTAACATCCCTGCGCGAGTGACTGGCGGCTCCGATGTCCGCCGGCCACTCGCATTTTCCCGCTGGAGAGGGAGAAAAGCAGGCGGCTAATGTAAACAAAGCCGCCTGTCATTCTCCCTGGTGTAACTGAAGAGATCATACGATCCTGCTATGTAGGATCGTATGTCTCTGTGGTTACATCACAAGCCACGCCCCCCCCCCACAGTTAGTATCACGCCCCTAGGGATACATTTAACCCACTGATCACCAATAAAGTTAACCCCTTCCCTGCCAGTGTCATTTTTACAGTATTAGTGCATATTTATAGCAGGGATTACTGTAGTAATGTCACTGGTACCCCCAAAAATGTCAGTCAAGGGTCCGATCTGTCCGCCGCAATGTCGCAGTCCCGCCAAAAAAATCGCAGATCGCCGCCATTACTAGTTTAAAAAAAAACAATAAAAATTACATAAATCTTTAACGTAGTTAGTAAACGCAATAACCTTTGCGCAAACCAATCAAAATACGCTTATTGCGATTTTTTTCGCCAAAAATATGTAGCAGAAAACAAATTGGCCTAAAATGTTAAAAAATTTAGATTTAAAAAATTTTTTTGGGGAATTTCATATAAACAAATGTGAAAAATATTGTTATTTTTGCAAAATTGACGCTCTTTTTTTTGTTTATAGCGCAAAAAGTAAAAATCGCACAGGTGATCAAATACCACCAAAAGAAATCTCTGTTTGTGGGAAAAAAGGACGTCAATTTAATTTGGGTACAGCGTCGCACGACCGCGCAATTGCCTGTTAAAGTCACGCAGTGCCAAATCGCAGAATAGGCCCTGGTCTTTGAGCAGACAAATCCTCCGGGGCTTAAGTGGTTAATGCCTTCTTCTTTGTAATACATTTTTTTATGTACATTTTTTTTTTTTCGTATTTTATGTGTTTGGGCAGGTATATTTATAGGTAAAGTTGATCCTGGGAATATCCGATTGCCTCTCGGGGGATCAGGAAGGTTTTTTTTTCCCCTGCTGTAGCAAATTGGATCACGCTTTGCTGGGGTTTTTTCACCTTCCTCTGGATCAACTGCGGGTATAGGATTGTGTATATGGGATTGTATGGTTGGGTTTTCTTTACTGTTTTTTATTGGTTGAGCCAGATGTGTCTTTTTTCAACCTGACTAACTATGTGAGGTACACTCTTGTTCCTTCTATACACTCAGTTATATAAAAATTGAAATACTCATTAAAAAGCTATTCATTTGAATGAGAATCCAACTGAAACTCAGCTCTGCTTTTCTAGCTCCAGGCAAACCACTAAATACACAGTAGAAATACATGTAAAGAAGTTGTTTTATTTGCTAGGGGTTATGTATTTCTGTCTGTCCATTCCTGAGATTTACAGATCTGATAGCTCATCAAGTCTGGTGATCTCTTACAATTGCTATTAACCAAAACAACCAGCTCACCTCCTTGCCCATTGCCTGTAAATGGATAGCTAAGGAGTAGACCGAGATAGACGAGGTAATCTCTCTGCACTCTCCTCCTGAAAGAATGTCCCATATCAAATTGTGTACATACAGGGGCCTTGTTTAACTCTGAGTTCTACTCCTTTCTTTCTGTAATCTAAGCTGCTGTACAAGGCATTACACATTTAGGTTGTTTTATTAGTTGCATTTAAAATATTTTTAATATGCCTTGACTTCCTCCATTCAGACGACGCTCAGGGCCTGGCGCTGGAGGCGTACCCGAGCACCGCGGTCTCCCCTAATGCGCCGCTGTGGATTAATCCTACCCTACCCCATCTCTACTCCCTTCCTGATCCGGCCACCTGGACCAAGTTTGGTATAAAAAAGATCTCAGATTTGTCATCGGACCTCTCCCTTCCTATATTCAACCAACTCCTAGATTCTCACGGGGTGCCTCCATCTCACCTATTCCGTTACCTACAGTTGTCCCATGCCTTCAGAGCCCAGTTCCCGCAGAGGGGGGGTGGGGTGGGGGCGGTGCAGTCGGATCTGGAGCGGGTCCTCCGTTTTGACTGCTCCGGTCGTGCCGCCTCCGTCCTGCATGCCCACCTCCTTCGGGTGTTCTCTCCGGAGCTCTCGGGTCTCCGGGAGCGGTGGACTCGGGATGTCCCGGATTTGGACGCGGAGGACTGGCAGCAGATGTGGGACTCCCCCCTTTAAGATCCTGGTCTCTCTCAGAGATCGTATGGTTCAGTACAAGATTGCCCACCGGGCCTATCTCACCCCTCATCGTCTACATAAGATTCATAGTTCCCACTCCCCGGAGTGCTGGCGGTGCGGCCGCACTTCCGGGGACTTTATCCACATCTTCTGGACCTGCCCTGCATTATCAGATTATTGGTCACGGGTATTTGCGGCTGCAAATGGCGTTTTGCAGGTTTCAATCGACCCCTCACCAAAAATAGCTTTACTGGGCCTTTTGGATGACCTGCTGCCTAGGTTGGCAGATCGCACCCTTATGGGCCTCCTCCTCTTCTATGCCAGGAAAAATATTGTGCTTCACTGGAAACAGCGGTCCCCCCCCCCCCCCCCACTTCAGCGGTGGAGGGCACTAGTGGATTCGGTGATACCGCTGTACAGGGACACATACTTTCATAGGAGATGCCCCAAGAAACCCGACAGAGTCTGGGCCAGATGGTTGGTGGACTCTTCTATCCTGCTGCTTGCAGACTGCCAGGGTGGGGGTGGCCCGAGGGTTACTTAGCTGACGAGCGTGAATTGGCTGGACTACCGCTCCAGGTGCACTCTTTGTCTCCTCTTATCTCTTACTGTGTGGTTATATGTCAATGCCAATGTCATTCTGCCCCTGCGTGGGCACCCCCCTTGCACCTGCATGTTTTTTCAGCCAATGGCCATGTGTGGTGAGGCTGCTTGGTGAACCTTTCGCACCAATTGTTTGTATGTTGTTAATTTTGTTTGAAACAATAAAAAGATTTTCAAAAAAAAAAAAAAAAAATATATATATATATATATATATATTTAATGATTTTTTTAATAAACACATTTTCAATCACTTTTTATTATCTCCCCATAATTTAGTTTTAAAGGAGACTTAGTGTGCCTGTTAATTTTATAAACTGCTTAAGGACCGCCCCAAAACACATTTACTGCTACAGGGCGGCCCTCCTGTGAGGAATCACGTGTGTGTATATACTGTATACCGTATCTCACAAAATGGAGTACACCCCTCACATTTTTGTAAATATTTTATTCTATCTTTTCATGTGACAACACTGAAGAAATTATACTTTGCTACAATGTAAAGTAGTGAGTGTACAGTTTGTATAACAGTGTAAATTTACTTTCCCCTCAAAATATAACTCAACACACAGCCATTAATGTCTAAACTGCTGGCAACAAAAGTGAGTACACCCCTAAGTTAAAATGTCCAAATTGGGACCCATTAGCCATTTCCCCTCCCTGTGTCATGTGACTCCTTAGTGCTACAAGGTCTCAGGTGTGAATGGAAAGCAGGTGTGTTAAATTTGGTGTTATCACTCTCATTCTCTCATACTGGTCAATGGAAGTTTAACATGGCATCTCATGGCAAAAAAACTCTGAGGATCTGAAAAAAAGAATTGTTGCTCTACATAAAGATGGCCTAGGCTATAAGAAGATTGCCAAGACCCTGAAACTGAGCTGCAGCATGATGGCTAAGACCATACAGTGGTTTAACAGGACAGGTTCCACTCAGAACGGGCCTCGCTATGGTTGACCAAAGCAGTTGAGTGCATGTGCTCAGCATCATATCCAAAGGTTTGGGAAATAGAAGTATAAGTGCTGCCAGCATGGCTGCAGAGGTTGAAGGGGTGGGGGGTCAGCCTGTCAATGCTGAGACCATACGCCGCATACTGCATCAAATCAGTCTAGCTGTCGTCCTAGAAGGAAGCCTCTTCTAAAGATGATGCATGAGAAAGCCCGCAAACAGCTTGTTGAAGACAAGCAAACTAAGAACATGCATTACTGGAACCATGTCCTGTGGTCTGACGGGGCCAAAATAATTTTATTTGGTTCAGATGGTGTCATGACTGTGTGGCGGCAACCAGATGAGGAGTGCAAAGACAAGTGTGTCTTACCTACAGTCAAGCATGGTGGTGGGAGTGTCATGCTCTGGGGCTGCATGAGTGCTGCCGGCACTGGGGAGCTACATTTCATTCAGGGAACCATGAATGCCAACATGTACTGTGACATACTGAAACAGAGCATGATCCCCCTCCCTTGGGAGACTGGGCCGCAGGGCAGTATTCCAACATAACAACCCCAGACACCTCTCCAAGACGACCACTGCCTTGCTAAAGAAGCTGAGGGTAAAGGTGATGGACTGGCCAAGCATGTTTCCAGACCTTAACCCTATTAAGCATCTGTGGGGCATCCTCAAATAGAAGGTGGAGGAGCGCAAGGTCTCAAACTTCCACCAGCTCCATGATGTCATCATGGAGGAGTGGAAGTGGACTCCAGTGGCAACCTGTGAAGCTCTGGTGAATTTAAGAGGGTTAAGGCAGTGCTGTAAAATAATGGTAGCCACACACAATTCTGACACTTTGGGCCCAGATTGGACATTTTCACTTAGGGGTGTACTCACTTTTGTTGCCAACGTTTTAGATATTAATGTCTGCGTGTTGAGGGAACAGCAAATTTACACTGTTATACAAGCTGTACACTCACTACTTTACATTGTAGCAAAGTATAATTTCTTCAATGTTGCCACATGAGAAGACATATAATAAAAAATGTACAAAAATGTGAGGGGTGTAATCAGTTTTGTGAGATACTGTGTATGTATGCGCGTGTGTGTGTATATGTATGTATGTATGTATGTATGTATGTATATATATATATATATATATATATATATATATATATATATATATATATATATATATATATATAATTATGTATGTGTGTGTGTATATATATATATATTTATATATATGATTCTGCACTTAGGATGCGCGCCGCCAGCTGGCCCGCTTCCACTGTGACTACTCACAGCAGAAGCAGATCTGCGGGTGCCGGGCACTGGATGTCCACTGGCACCCACCAATCATCAGGCAGAGACACAGAACAGCGCTACTGCCTATGTAAAGCAGGCAGATCTCCATTCTGACAGGGGGAAGGGATTTAATTTGTGTCCCTGCAAAGCAGGGAATGAAATCCATCACTTCCCTGAATAAAAGCAGCACACATAGTACAATAAAATGTGGGCTAGGCACACAGCAACACACCTATTGTTTGCCCTAGATGTTTAACCCCTTTCCAAGCCAGTGTCATTAGTACAGCGACAGTGCATATTTTTAGCAGTGATCATTGTACTAGTGACGCTGGCTCCCACAAAGTGTCAAGTGTCAGTTAGCTCCCGTTCACACAGGTGGGACTTGTCATGCGATTTGACAGTTCCAAATCGCATGAAGAGTCGCACGCTATTGTCGGCAATGGAAAAGTTTAAATCATTCCAACTTTGTGGTGCCACACAAATTTGGGGAAAAAAGGTTCCTTCACGATTTTTTGCAATTTCAGGTGCGATTTGCATAGACATCTGTGCATGAAATGGCATAGATTTCAGCGGAGTAGCACCTGAAATTGCGATAACCTGCTACTTTGAAATCGTGCTACTTCAAGTGAAATAGCACGATTTCAAAGTAGCATTAATGGGAACCAGGGCTTAGTGTCCAACTGTCCGCCACAATATAAATATGCTGCAATATGTTCTCCTTTAAGCCGCTGATCGCCGCCAAATGATTAATATGAAAAAAATAAAAAATTCCAGTGTATATATATCATAGTTTGTCAACACTATAACTTTTGCGCAAACCAATCAATATTCGATTATTGGGATTTTGTTTCATTTTCTATATTGGATATGTTTTATGGCAGAAAGTAATATATATAATTTTTTTTATTTTTTTCAAAATTGTCAGTCTTTTTTGTTTTTATAGTGCAAAAAATAAAAACCTCAGCGGTGATCAAATACACCAAAAGAAAGCTCTATGTGGGGAAAAAAATATCAGTTTTATTTGGAAACAGTGTTGCATGACCGCGCAATTGTCAGTTAAATTAATGCAGTGCCGGCAAAAAATGGCCTGGTCATGAAAGGGGGGGGGGGGGTAAATCTTCTGGCGGTCAAGTGGTTAATGTATCATCAAAATTTAGAAGCAAGCATCTACCAGTGCCCTTAGAAGCCTGAGTGCTCCAGGACCTCTAGAGAAGCCAACGTTCTATGAAGATTCCAAATTCAGCATAGAAAATTAGGCTTATGCTAAACACCTTTCATCCATCACTCAAGTGGTTAATGGTTAATGTTCAGAAGTGAGTTGGTAGGACCCTGACTTTTTGTACCAAAGTCAACATTTGCATAATAGTATTTTACAAGGCTTCCAGGTCACTTGAATAGGTATTATTATTGAACATATGCAGCTAACTGTAGGTATCTGTTTTCAGCTGCTGGTGGAATTTTGATATAACAGGCACACAGGTTTATTTTTAGGTGGCACTTTAGGGTAAGGCTGGCATAATAAGTTCACTATTTTCACATTTATTTAAGGTACAAATCGCCTTCCCTGAGCTCACCTGGCTGCAGTTGAGCATTTTTTTTTCTCACCTGCTGTAGAAGAATGATTTGTGGAATTTGGTTGTTAGCAGTGACACTTCTTTTCCCATGCGCCTTTATTTAGGATACCATTTTGTAAGCTCTGTACCCGAATACACGGACTTTGTCTAAACATAAGTTGTCCATAAACTTTTTAGAATAACAAACCTATATCAGGAATATTACTTCAGGTACATTAACATATAACAAACCAATAAAACTATTTATATAATATAAGTCTCCAAAAAATGGCCTGCAAAGCGCTAAGTAATTATGCTTAACAATGTCACCCTGTCCTTGGCATCTACTTCCATTAAATCGGCTATCTGGGAATGTTTAACAGTTCCTAACACAGCAAGGGATACATAAAATGCTCCAGAGGTCTGGGTAATTTAACAGCCTACTATTGCACTCCAAGGATATTTTCTGTGTTGTGGCCGCATTTCACTGTGACCTGCACAAGAATTACAAAGAAAATAGTAACCATGAGTATATTATCCTGTTTTGTGCAAGAACTGATCAAACACTGAATTTTGATTTTCTTAGTAATGTTTATAGTAATGGACATTTGATAAAAGTATTATTTTTTTGATAATTAAGCATTTTCCAGGATCTGTTTGTGTAGAGAGAGCTCAGCTTTGCTCAGCAAGTAGTTACATATACAGTAGGGAAACTAATAATTTGATCCTCTGCAGATTTTGTAAGTTTGCCCACTTACAAAGGAATAAAGGGTCTATAATTTTTATCATAGGTGTATTTTGAATGATGGAGACAGAACATACCCAAAACATACTGTCAAGGCAACAAAGGAGTGGCTCAAGAAGAAGCACATTAACCACTTAAGGACCAGGCCTATTTCTGACACTTGTTGTTTACAAGTTAAATCAGTATTTTTTTTTGTTGGAACATTACTTAGATCCCCAAACATTATATATATTTTTTTTAAATGGAGATCATTGCAATACTTTGTCACACCATATTTGTGCAGCAGTCTTAGCCCCTGTTAACACTAAGGCGACCTGTGAGGCGACCTGGGCGAAGTAGCGTCGCTCGTATGTGAACGGACACTTACAAATGCAATTTTGTTTTTTTTAGAAAAAAATATTTTTTTTTAATTAAAAAATAAGAAACCAGTAAAGTTAGCCCAATTTTTTTCTATAATGTGAAAGATAATGTTACTCCGAGTAAATTGATACCTAACATGTCATGCTACAAAATTGCACACGCTCGTGGAATGGCGACAAACATTGGTACTTAATACTCCATAGGTGACACTTTAAACATTTCTACAAGTTACTAGTTTAGAGTTACAGAGGAGGTCTGGGGCTAGAATTATTTCTCTTGCTTGAACGATCGTGGCGATACCTCACGTGTGGTTTGAACACCGTTTACAAATGTGGGCGTGACTTGCGTATGTGTTCGCTTCTGCGCGCAAGCTCGGAGGGATGTGGCGCTTTAAATTTTTTTTTTTTTTTAATTATTTATTTTACCTTTTTATATACTATTTTTACAATTTTTGATCACTTTTATTCCCACTACAAGGAATGTAAACATTCCTTGTAATAGAAATAAGCAGGACAGGTCCTCTGTAACCACTTGCCGACCGATCGCCGCAGATATACTGCAGCAGGCTGGCTCGGCTGCGCGAACTACTTTACCTGTACAGCCGTTTGCGGGAGCGCTCCTGAGGGCGCGTGCCCGCCCCCATTTAGAAGTGGAGAAGCCGATCCACGGGACCAGCGGCCGCGATTGCCGCCGGGCAACCACAATCGCTTCCCGCTGAGAGAGGACGACGGTCTGCTATTGTAAACCCAGTTGTCCGTTGTTCTCTCTGGAATGAACACAGAGAGCCGGTGATCCTCCTTTTTAAAAATCACAGGTCTCGGTGTTGATTCAACAAGTCCCTCCCCCATACAGTTAGAAAACACTCACCTAGGCTCACACTTAACCCTTTACTCACCCCTGGGTTAACCCTTTCCCTGCCAGTGTCATAACAGTAGCAGTGCATATTTTTAGCACTGATTCTTGTAGTAATGTCACTGGACCCCCCAAAAATGTCAGTTAGGGATCCGATCTGTCCGCCGCAATGTCGCAGTCCGATTAAAAATCGTAGATTGCCTCCATTTCTAGTAAAAATAAAAAAATAAAAATGACAAATCTTTCCCCTAGTTTGTAGACGTGGTAACTTTTGCGCAAACCAATCAAAATACGCTTATTGGGATTTTTTTTTACCAAAAATATGTAGCAGAATACAAATTCGCCTAAAAAGATGAAAAATTTTGATCTTGAAATTTTGTTTTTGGGAATGTTATATAGCAGAAAGTGAAAAATATTGTTTCTCTTTCAGAATTGTCGCTCTTTTTTTGTTTATAGTTTAAAAAAATAAAAATTGCACAGGTGATCAAATACAACCAAAAGAAAGTTCTATTTGTGTGTGGGGGGGGGGGGGAAAGGACATCAATTTTATTAGGGTACAGTGTCGCACGACCGCGCAATCGTCAGTTAAAGTAATGCAGTGCCAAATTGCAAAAAATGGCCTGGTCATTAGGGGGCCGAAACCTCCCGGTCCAGAAGTTGTTAATGTGGGATCTGGAGTCAAAAAGACCTCAGATCTCACATCTACACTTAAAAGCAAAAAAAAAAGTAATTTTTCTAAGAAAAAAAAAACCGCATAGGCCCTTTAAGGCCGTTGGGCGGAGCCGATGTATGACATTGCTCCAAGGCCATATAGTGGAGTGGGGGCCATCTTGCCCTAACTCGATTTCTTGTCTGGTAACCAGAAGGATTGGATTTTTTTTCCCCGCTACTGCCAGCTTCGGTAAACAGGTAAAACGACCCGGAAGCGGTGGGAGGGGGTGGGCACCTCTCACGCCACCCATAAAAGTGATCCCGCGGCGAATCCGCCACTGGGACCACTTTTATGTGAAAAAGGACAGTCGGCCGTGTAGAGAAATACCGTGGTTATGGCAGCTGTCAGGAAGTGGTTAGGGTCATGGAGTGCCCTAGCCAGTCTCCAGACCTTAATGCTATAGAAAATTTATGGAGGGAGCTGAAACATTAATTTTCCAATAGACAGCCAAGAAACCTTAAGCATTTAAAGAAGATATGTAAAAAGGGTGGACCAAAATCCCTCCTGAGATGTGTGCAAACCTGGTCATCAACTACAAGAAACGTCTTACCTCTGTGCTTGCAAAAAAGGGTTTCTCCACCAAGTACTAAGTCATGTTTTGCTTGGGGTTAAATACTTATTTTACCCACTGAACTGCAACACAATTTATAACATTTTTTATTATGTGTTTTTTTCTGGATTTTTGGTTGATATTCTGTCTCTATCATTTAAAATACACCTATGATAAAAATTATATAGCCTTCTTTTTTATGTAAGTGGGCAGACTTACAAAATCTGCAGGGGATCAAAATAATTTTCCCCACTGTATTCGAACATGCTTTTCAATGTCACCAGCACTATGGAACTTTTGTTTTTGGTACACCTATGTGCAAGGCTTTTAGGTTTTGGTAGTAAATACAGACATTTAGGGGGAAGGTTAAGGGATCCTCCGCTTTTCCAGGAGACAGCAGGAAGATTGCCTGACATCACCAAAACAAGTAAACTTGATGCTGCGGTGTAAGGTAAGTATCCTTTGCCCTTTTTATTGGTATGTTCACACCTAGCAGTTTCATATTAGGTGTTACAGTATAGTTATTTGTTTAAGCCAAAGGTCGGCTTTAGGGTTTTGATACATTTTTATTTCTATCCAAAATTTTGTTGGGATTACTCCTTGTTATCCCCGTGCATAGCAAGACAAGAAATGGGTAGACCTGATGTCACTTGGTCAGTAAGACACAGAGAATAGTAACCTGCCAGAAGTTAAACCCTTCTTACTTCTCTTCTTATTTCTCCCCACTGGAGAGACTTCCCATTGCGATCCATACAGGAAGGGTGGGACGTTTTCCGAATTGGAACACCGGTCACAATAACCTAGCTTTAACCATCTTGTCCCAAAACTAGAAGAAATGGCTAAATTTGAGCTTTACTTTTATGCTGGGTTAAGGGTTAATTTGTTAAGATCAGGTTTAAGTGTTTGAGCACAGGTTAAAGTGAAACTCCAGTTTTAATGTAGGGGAAATTTTTTACTTTATAAATATCTGTAAATTGGATGGGGGTTTTAACTCTTCTCTTCTCTACTCAAAACTTAAAAACATTTAAAAGTTTTTTATTTTTTTTTTAAATTCTACTTTTTAGGTTTACGCTTAAAGTAGAACTATAGTCAAAACCTTTTTTTTTTTTCCCACTTTGGATCAGGTAAGGGAGGGTGATAACACCTATAAAGTTTATTTTTGCCATCTGTGTCCCATTAGGGAGATTTACATTTACTTCCTGTCCCATAGCCAAACAGGAAGTGAAAGTAAATACCTGCAAACTAAGGCCCCCCAGGTCATCAGAATTATTGTCCCCATTGGAAGATTTCTCCTCTATTACTTTTCTGGGGACAACTCAAAATTTGTTTCTCTTGCGTCCTCCGACAGTCGCCGCCCATTCACACAGTCTTCACCAATGGGTATTGACCTTTGCTCCGCAGGAGTAGCTAGGCACAAGATTTGTTAATAACAAAAGCTTTTAGCTTAGACACACCCCTAGGGGCTGTCCCACTAGTCAATACCTCCCTGCACCAGCATTCCCAACTCAGTTTGATTTTGCCTAGCTTAGGAGTAGCAGGCTTTTCTGTGCTGGGGCTTCAGTCTCAGCCTTCTACCCTTTTTTTGATTTTATTTCAAGTGTTTTTTCTCTTTACTTTACTTGCTGTTATTTTGTCAGCTCTTAGTTAGGGATCTTCGGATGAAGATGCATCATGCAGAGCTGGGTATCGGACTGGCCGCCCTGGATCCCAGGGCTGAGGGCCAGAGGGATCACCCAGCCTGCCATCGAGCGTTCAGCTACGGTTCGCCCTGGCGCCATGAACGACCCATCCCTGCTCGCTGCAGGGATGCTGCCTGTGAGGTGGCTACCTCACTGGACGCCATTCTGCAGTCTTGGGCTGCGGTCCGCTGCGTCCCGGCTGCGGCTCTCCTTGTCATTAATGATAGCGGTTTGTCGCTTGGAGACGGCTCCCCACGCCATCCGGTACGGTAAGCACCTTCTGTGTGGGGACCATCTGTCTGGGGTGTCAGTCTGTGGCTGTGTGTACCCCCATGTCTGTTATGGTGCGGGCTCCCTGGTAGATCCCTGTATGGGGTTAACATGCCTTTATCCGCTCTGCTGTGGAGATTCCTCTGGGAGATGTGTACAGACATGCTGCAGCGGCGGCCGCTATTGCGGTCCGCCATTTTTTTTGTAATATGCTGTAGGCGGACAGTTTTTTCTGGACCTGGTGCAACGATGTGTTTTGGCGCCAATCGGCGCCATTTTGGCGAGGACGTGCGCGCTCGTTTTCGAGCACATGTCGGCGGCCATCTTACTGTAGCCTCTATCCCTTATGCCGAGCAGCCATTTTACCGGAGCCTCATAGGGTATATAAGTTCAGCTGGTTCTTGCATCACTTCCTCTTCTCTCAGGAACAGCGATTGGTGGCAGCAGCCTGTTTGTGCTCTCTCCAGGTTTTTTCCTCCATTGTACTGTCCTTCCTACCTCAGTGTTCTCTGTCCCTGTGGGGTCGGTGCATACAGTTGGTATACGGTGGGCCTCTCTCGCCGTAGTGTTAAAGGGCCAGTACCTTTTTTCCTCTCATTCCTGTTTGGGCATGGATTCTCAGGATAGCAAGTTTCCCCCCGCCCTGGTGGGGGACCAGGGGGCTTCTGCACCCCCCGAGGGGGCTGATCTGGCCACTGTAGTGGCATCCTTGGTATCTCAGATGCAAGTGCTGATGGCTGAACGATCTGCAAAGAGGGCCAGGTTATCCATTTCCTCTGATTCAGAAGGCGATGTGGCTGCTGTGGCTGGCGTGCCCTTCTCAGGGTCTCGCTCATCTCTGGACCTTATGGGGTCTGAGGGGGAGGCAGAGGTGGAAGGGGTTGATACTTCTCCCCCTGGCTCGCCTGAAGAGCTTGCACTCATGGATGAGCTGATTGCCTCCATAAAGGATACGCTGCACCTGGAGGATGAGCCCACTCCTCCTGCTAGGGTGTCCTCTTTTGGGACACACAGAACCCGCAAATCAGCGCAGGTTTTTCCCTGCCCTGCGGAGTTTCATCATACTGTTAATGAGCAGTGGCGCAATTTAAAGAAGCCCTTTACAGTGCCTAATAGGTTTAAACGGCTTTATCCATTTGCGCCTTCCACCGACGAGCGCTGGTGTGTAGCGCCTCAGGTGGATCACGCTGTAGCCGTTTTAAACAAGGCTACTCTGGTACCTACTGAGGATACTCCGGTTTTCCGGGATCCTATGGACAGGAGGTTGGAGTCTCTTGCCCGTCATGCATATATGGTTGCTGGCTCTATGCTCAAGCCTATTTTTGCTTCGGTTATGGCAGCCCAGGCGGTGGCCGATTGGACAAAGGTGCTCAAGCGCACCCTGGTGGCTGATTCGGCTCCGCCGACCACGCTGGCTATGGTGGATCAGATCCATCAGGGAGTCATGTACTTGTGTGATGCGGACCTGAATTTGGCCCCTTTGGCTGCACGCCTGTCTAGTGTAGTGGTGCTCAACCGTCGTCTGATATGGCTGAAGAGTTGGTCGGCCGACCAATCCTCTCGCAATACGGTAGCGGACTTTCCCTACGCTGGTTCTCACCTTTTCGGTGAGGCTTTGGATACTCTAGTGAAAGGAGTCACTGGGGGGCAAGAGTACTCTCTTACCACAGAATCCCAAGAACAAGTCTTTCCGTGGCAAGCGGAACTCCTCGTTTAGGCCCTCTCAGGGGTCTTTTCGTGCCTTTCGGTCGCAATCCAAGGGCAAGCCCTTCAAAGGCCAAGGCTCCCAGAAGAAGCCGTGGGCGGGTAAGCAGAAATCCGGTCAAGTCGGTTCTGCAACCCATTCCACTTCCGCCTGAAGGGACGCCCTCACCCGCTTCTGGGGTGGGGGGACGTTTGCGCGGTTTCCTCCAACCTTGGTTGGTCCGCATACAGGACAGATGGGTTCAGGAAATCGTTCGATCGGGTTACAAGATCGAATTCCTTTCTCGGCCGGGGGGCAGATTTTTTCCCTCAAATCTTCAGCTGTCTCCGGAGCGCTTGCAGGATCTGCGCCTGGCGGTGTAGGACCTGTGGGCCCAGGGAGTGGTGGTTCCGGTGCCTCATCGGGACAGATTTCGGGGGTTTTACTCCAATCTGTTCACTGTGCCCAGAAAGGAGGGCAAGGTGCGTCCGATTCTGGACTTAAAAGCTCTGAACCGCTTTGTGCGTGTTCGGAAGTTCCGCATGGAATCCCTGCGCTCAGTGGTGGCTGCCCTGAGCCCGGGGGAGTTCATGGCCTCCATTGATTTGAAGGATGCGTACCTACACATCCCCATTTTCGAGGGTCACCAAAGGTACCTTCGATTCGCCATTGCGGAGGACCACTACCAGTTCGTGGCTTTACCTTTCGGTCTCGCTTCGGCTCCGCGGGTTTTTACCAAGGTGCTGGCGCCGGTCCTGGCCCTGTTACGGGCACAGGGCATTGCGGTCTTGGGGTATCTGGACGATCTCCTGATAAGGTCGAATGCCAGCCAGAGCCTGTTGACCGACCTGTCCACCACGATGCAGACGCTGCAGGAGTTCGGTTGGACCATAAACATCCCGAAGTCGACTCTGTGTCCTTCGGTTCGCCTTCCCTATCTGGGGATGGTTCTGGACTCTGTTCAAGCGAAGGTTTTCCTACCGGAAGACAAGCTCCGGACGCTTCAGGACAAGGTCAGGTCCCTCAGGGACAACCAAAACTCGTCTCTCCGGACATGCATGAGATGTCTGGGGTTGATGGTCTCGGCTTTCGAGGGGATCCCCTTTGCCCAGTTTCACACACGGGGTCTGCAGGCGGAGATTCTTGCCAAGTGGGACGGGCGACCGCAGTCCCTGGATCTGCGGGTCTCATTAAGCCGCCGCACCAGAAGGAGTCTTCTGTGGTGGCTCCAGTCCCCGACAGTGTCGGGTGGGAAGTCTTTTCGTCCATTGTTGTGGACGGTGGTCACCACGGATGCCAGCCTGTCGGGCTGGGGTGGTGTCCTGGGCAATCTGTCCGCCCAGGGAACTTGGTCGGAGGAGGAATCCTCCCTTCCGATGAACATTCTGGAATTAAGAGCGATAAAGCTTTGTCTTCTTCGATGGTCAGACCGGCTTCAGGGCCATCCAGTTCGGGTTCAGACGGACAATGCCACCGCGGTGGCTTACATCAACCATCAAGGGGGCACCAGGAGTGCCCGAGCGGCTCCGGAAGTGGCCGACATTCTGTCTTGGGCCGAGACGCACGTCCCGGCGATAACGGCAGTTCACATACCGGGGGTGGAGAACTGGCAGGCGGATTATCTGAGCCGCCAGACCCTGGACCAGGGGGAATGGTCCCTTCACCCGGATGTCTTCCAGATGTTGTGCGCGAAGTGGGGTTCACCAGATGTGGACCTGTTTGCGTCTCGTCTAAACAACAAGGTGGAAAGGTTCGTGGCAAGAACGCGCGATCCTTGGGCGGACGCCTCGGACGCGTTGGTGGCGCCCTGGCATCAGTATCGTCTGATGTATGCCTTTCCCCCGATTCAGCTGCTGTCCAGGCTCCTTCGCAGGTTAGCCTCGGAACCGCATACGGTGATTCTGGTGGCACCGGACTGGCCTCGCCGGTCTGGGTACGCAGACCTCGTCAATCTGGCAGTCGAACCCCCGTGGCGCCTGCCGCTTCGGGAAGACCTTCTGTCTCAAGGGCCGATATTCCATCCTGCTTTACAGTCGCTGGCTTTAACGGCCTGGCTGTTGAAAGCCAGGTCCTGAAGGATAGGGGTCTCTCCCCTGAGGTCATTCCCACTTTGATCAAGGCTAGAAAAGCCTCTTCAGGGAAGATTTACTACCGTGCTTGGAAAGCGTACTTTGCCTGGTGTGAGTCCAGGGGGCACTCCCCTCGCTCATACTCGGTGTCGAGAGTGTTGGCTTTCCTCCAAACTGGAGTGAACCAGCGTTTGGCGCTGGCCACGATAAAGGGCCAGATTTCTGCGCTGGCCGTTCTTTTTCAGCGCCCTGTGGCGTCGAATTTGTTGATTCGCACCTTTGTTCAGGGGGTGCGCCATTTGGCCCCTCCTCGGAGGGAGCCTTTGCCTCCGTGGGACTTGAACCTAGTTCTGTCCGTGTTGCAACATGCTCCCTTTGAAAAGATCAGGGAGATCTCGTTGCCTCTGTTGTCCAAAAAGGTTGCCTTTTTGGTGGCGATCACTTCGGCTCGCAGGGTGTCGGAGCTGGTGGCTTTGTCCTGCAGCTCTCCCTACTTGGTGCTTCACAAGGATAAGGTGGTCTTGCGACCTAACCCGTCCTTTCTCCCGAAAGTGATCTCGGATTTTCACCTCAATGAAGACATTGTCTTGCCTTCCCTCTGCGCGAAGCCAAAGCATCCTAAGGAGGTTGCCTTGCATTCCTTGGATGTTGTCAGGGCGATCAGGGTTTACCTGTCGTCCACTAAATCTTTTCACAAGTCGGATTCCCTCTTTGTCCTTCCTGAGGGACCTCGGAAGGGCATGGCGGCGTCGGCTGCGACAATCGCCAAATGGATCAGACAAACCATTGTGCAGGCCTATGCCTTGAAGGAAAGGGTTCCACCCTTCCCTGTGAAGGCGCACTCTACCAGGTCTTTGAGTGTGTCTTGGGCTTTCCGGCATCAGGCTTCAGTGGCCCAGGTGTGTAAGGCGGCGACTTGGTCGTCCGTGCACACCTTCTCCAAGTTTTATAAGGTGGATGTTCAGGCATCAGCCGATGCCTCCTTTGGCCGTAAAGTTCTCAGTGCGGCAGTGCCTTAAGGACCCTTGTTTTTTTTTGGGTCTTTGGCCGTTTGGGGTGTTTTACCCCTGGGTTACTTGTTTTTCCTGGGTTGTTGCTCCTGTTGAGCACTTTTTTTCCTGTTGCCCAGCTGGTTCTCTTACTGTGTAAGGTTCCTCTCTCTGATGTGGGTACTGCGTTGCCTTTTTCTGCGGCTGCGTCTCCCACCCCTCATGTCTACACTGCTTTAGGACATCCCATTGGTGAAGACTGTGTGAATGGGCGGCGACTGTCGGAGGTCGTAAGAGAAAACTGAATTTTTGTAAAATCTTAAAATTCCTTTCTCTGAGTCCTCCGACAGTCGCCGCCCCCCACCCCTCTTTTGGGGTTTTTGTGTACTCTTACTGCTATGCTACCAAACTGAGTTGGGAATGCTGGTGCAGGGAGGTATTGACTAGTGGGACAGCCCCTAGGGGTGTGTCTATGCTAAAAGCTTTTGTTATTAACAAATCTTGTGCCTAGCTACTCCTGCGGAGCAAAGGTCAATACCCATTGGTGAAGACTGTGTGAATGGGCGGCGACTGTCGGAGGACTCAGAGAGAGGAATTTTAGGGTAAGATTTTACAAAAATTCAGTTTTTTTCTTTTACTTTCAATGATAACAGTAAACATGACAAACAGAGAGGGTGAATCTCCCTAACGAGGGCACAGACTGCAAAAATAGCCTGACAAGCATTCTAATCCCTCTCCACTCCATCCAAAACTAAAAAAAAAAAAAAAGTTTTGCCTTTGAGTTATACCTTAAAGCTAGGGTTTGGATAGGGTAATGTGTATGGGACGAATGCACACATGGTGTCTCATATTTGCATTTTTTTGCTGAAATGTAATATGCTGGACTGCCAATGCCTAAACCAATTCACTGTCAATACTATGACCATTCAATCCATAACCATTGCAGTACCAGTGAAGACTGGGGGCCTTTATTATTGATTTCCACATGGCGATCACTATACAGCGGTCAGTTTAAAAAGCCGTAATTTGCAATCATATATACAGTATTTCACTTCTGTTTCTTTGGGAAGAAAGAAATTCTCCAAAGTAAAGACCTCTGACCTTGAAAGGGTAGAGCACTGCCTATAAATTGTCTAAAGCAAACTTGATATAAAATACATCTTTTGCCAAGGTTTTTCCAGAGTTAAAGTTGAGTAGTAGTTGTAGAAGCATATAGTTTTACAAGGCCCTGGTCTAAAACAAAGTCTAATTTTTTAAACTAAAACTGTTTTGGAAAGTCACTAAATACTGCCTACCCATTTATCAACATTACATAAACATATGTTAATACTTGCATTTTATTAAGGCTGAAATAAAATTATCTGATGTGCTAGACTATGAATAAATGTACACAGGAGTAGATAGCCAAGCAATAAAAATGACTCTTACCAGAGTACGAGACAAGGAACTGTTTGATTAAAGTAAGAAAGGGTTATATTAAGAAGTGTTTTTCAGGAATAAGCAATGTAAATGGGACCACCGGGAGTTTTGGCTAATGCGTAATGATCTTTAATGGCGCAGACATGACCAAGTCTCTTGGAATGATCAAGAGACTCCAGGAATGATGACCTGTGCAATCCTGCATTTGTAGAAGTTACTTGTACATAGTGATTAAACATCTACAATATTTATATTTGCAAATTGGTATTTGCAATTTTGAAAGTAGCAGGATTAATAGTGTATCTGTTCTTTTAAAAATTTGACACAATCTTTTTTTTTTTTTTTTTTCTATATGAATTTCAGTTTAAATATCACTGTCCTATTGCATATCATATCACTGTTCTAAAATCTGTATGTGCCCTAGACGTTTCATATACTTGTCATTGAGAGGTTTATAGATATTAGGGTATCATTTTCATGAATAGCGTATGATTTTTAACTGTTCCTTGATGTCACTCCACATGTTTGCAATTAGGCATTATGATGTTTATCACTTTACTAGAAAATATGTTTTGCACTTGCTAGTAAAATCTTCCTGTCTGTGGGTGAAATCGATTACCCCAGGATGTGGCCTTGCACTATGTCGCATGAAAGGAGTTTTCCACTCTTTATTGACAAAAGTTCAATATACAAGTCAGACCCCAGAACTCTGGCAACGGCAGTGAGAGTTTCTCTGTTTATGTTTGGCAGATGGCAGCACAGATGTTGTTTAGTCGAAGTAAAAGGTTGAGGGCCTATGGAAGAGCTACCTCCCGCTAATGAGTAAGAGTAGCGGACCAGAAGTTCAAGGAGTGTTCCTCTCACCAACACAAATTTTACAATGAGCAGATCCTGCACTATTCCAGCAGTGGAAGCTTGTTTGCATTGACAGATGAATTGTCATGCCAGGAAAATTCCAATCTTAGGCCCCTTTCACACAGGGGAATCCGTTGGCGGACTCCGTTTTTCTCAGCGGGGGGATCGATCCCCCGCTGAGCAGCCGGATGGCAGCTCTGTCTCTGTGTGCAGAGACAGAGCTGTCAGGTCCCGCTGTTCTCTATGGGGAAATCAGATGGGAACGGACCGTCTGTCTGTTCACATCCGATCCCATCCGCTGGACGGATGGAAAATAGGGTTTGCATCCGTCCAGATTTGACGGATCGGATGTCAGCGGAGATGTCTCCGCTGACATCCGATGCCCCATAGAGATGCACGGGGCATCCGTTCAGATCCGCCAAAAAAACGGTCTGCCTGTGTGAAAGGGGCCTTACAGCAATTTCCAGCCAAGCTACCAGAAATAATGACAATAGTAAAATAAACCAGCTAGCTCTCTTCGGATAGGGTATATGAGTACTATGGAATATAATACTATTGGAACAAGTTGCTGCCACTGCCATATGTGACAGCAAGTCCTCTTCTGCTGTACAAGGTAATCAGCATAGCTAATACAGTATGAAACAGTTATTGCCTCAGTGGGGTCAAAGGTGAATGGCTAATTTACAAGCTAAAAAAATACTGATGGTAATTTTTTGGTACTGAACAAACATTTGTCACAACAATTATATTATTTAATTATATTATTAACATGCAGTGACTTTTAGCGCCGGTTCACATTGCAGCTCGGAGCGGCCGCCACGGACTTCATAACATTGAAGTCTATGGCGGTCGCCTCCGGGTCGCCCCAAAGAAGCTCCGGACCCTTTTTCTAGGTCGGAGCAACTTGTGTCGCTCCTATTAGAACGGGTCCGCAGCTTCCCTATGGGAGGCGACCTGCTGCGACCTGTGAGGCGACCAGGTCGCCTCACAGGTCGCCCTAGTGTGAACCGGCACTTAATTCCTTCATGCTCGTATCTTTTCCATACTGGATTAGTTATGCATATCACTCTCCACAATGGAGAAAAATATATTCCCACATAGTCAAAAGGTTGCAGGGCTCTTGTCACACAGTCCCTATAAGCTCACACAACTAAGAAACCAGGCCAACTGTGGCCAGTATTTTCTCTAAGAAAGGTGGCAACCCTAGACAGAGGGCATCTTTTTTTTTTTATTTTTTATGAACCTAGATAGGTGGACCATGTTTGAAACCTTGTCCCTGTTTGGAGCGTTATGCATCAGGGGTTCAGGGAAAGGTCCTATCCCTTTAGGGGGTGGACAAAAAGCACACCCTAAGTGCACTTTTTTGTGTGTGTTTGCACATGCACTTTATTTTGTACACTTACAGGTTTTTGATTTTGCACACCCCTGTGGATTGAAACTAAGTTTTAAAAAAAAAATCTATGAGCCTGGGTTTAAACTACAGGTTCTCAATGTTTTCATTTTATAAGTTCTAAAGTGACAGTGTTCCATTTTCCCTTATTAACTGTCATGTTGAAAATGTTATGGGACCATAATGTTATGGTCTAGGTATAATAAATCATACATTTGACAGGAGCTGGGGTAGGACTTTGACCTGCAGGTCTATCCAAGTAATGCAGATCCCGATACAGTGGCCCTAAAGAGACAGAGTTCAGCCAAGTTTGCCTGTATGTTTAATAATATGCTTTTTGTTTTGGTAACTGCTTTTTAACATATACTGTTTATACATGTTGAATTGTTAATGCACAGTATGGTCGTATTTTGATTGCTTAGTACTGAGAGCTTGACAAGCTCAATTTGCCCGACTAGTATCAAAGTTTACCAACACTTAGGCTTAGTTCATATTAAGTCGTTGCTTTTTTTTTTCAGGGTTTTACAGGCATTTTGCAGCGTTTTTTTGTAAGCGTTTTTATGTTGACAAGTGAACAATGAAAAAAAATAAAAATGCCAATGATCTGCCAAAAAAGAAGCTCATGTACATTTTTGAGTGACAGGCGTTTTGCTTAAGGCGACAGAACGCTCAGATGTGAACAGGGGCCATTGAAATGAACGGGATTTGTCTTGTGCGTTTTTAGAGCTGAGGCCTAGGCTCCATTCACACCTGAGCGTATAGTTTTTCAGGTGTTTTTTTGCAGGTCTTTGGAGGCAGGCATTGACCTCTAACAAAAATGCTTGTAATCTGCCAAAAAAAAAAGCTCATGTACTATTCTCTTTCGTCCACCGACAGACGTAGCTGCTGCTTTAAATCAAAGACGGATAGGTAATAAGCCCCTCCCACTAGGAGTGACCAGGTAGAGCCAAAGGCTTTGACACGCCCAGGGGGCAGGGTCCCTGGGTTATTACCCAAGGCCTCACCGTTGCATCATCAGTTTTAGCTGCCTGGTCTTAGGAGTGGCCAAACAGCTTCCTGCTGGGACCTTTTGTCCTAGCTCTGTTTTAAACGTCTTAAAAGGAACCTTTTTTGTTTTATTTTTTGTTGCTGCTGACTCCAGTTCCTGTGGAATGCCGGCTAGGTTTCGGACTGGCTATATGAGAGCCTTGCAGTCTCCCAGTTTGTGCCAGCGAGTGCTTGCAGACCGTAGCTCTGCGCTGGGTCTCCATATCGACTATAGTCCCACGGATGGGGACTGGCCTGTGGGTGAAACACCCTCCGGGACGCACATACCTGGCATGCCAACGTCGCAGCTTGCCCCTTGGCTGACAGCACCCTCACTGCGGTGAAGAGGCAGTCTGTCAGGGTGGATGCCCACCCTCAGCAGCGTGGTCCAGGAAGTACAGTTCCCCATCTGGTTAGCGGGCCTCGGGCGCACGTGGGCTCCTCCATAGGTGAGTAGGACCCTCGGGTACCCATACCTCCTACCACCCTCCTCCACTATGAGGGGTCACCTGGGACCTTCCCCTCCTACCCTGACCCTTCCCTACCCTGGGCTCCGGAACCCCGGGTCACTTTTAGTGGGGGGTCCCCTATGTAAGTCGCCTCAGGTGCTATACCGGGTAGTGGATGGTGGGGGGGAGGCCTCGGAGGGGGGGTACATGGTTGCGCCTCATACCGCTACCTTGGGGAGGGGGCGTTTCATCTAAAGGGATAACCCACGCCAGGACCCCCAGGCCTGTTACTAGGGTAGGCCTCACTAGGCCCGAGGTCACGTGCTCGTTGGCGCAAAGCCGCCATTTTGCCGTGGACTGCAGCCTTAACAGGCCTCAGCAGCCTGCCTGCCTGTGCATCCCTATCACTGTAATACCGGTGGCCATTTTGCTGGAGCTGGAGACAAAACAGTACAGGAGCCTCCGGCTCTTGTGGGCGGGGGCATTTCCTTCTTCTCCATGCTGCTGATGGACCTTGCTGTGTTCTCCATGTGGTAACTACTCTAGAGGAGTTTAATTACCCTGGCCTTCACCTTTTTATCTTCAGAGTGGTTTCAGGCCTGTAGGGGGCTTAGGATTATCCCCCGAAGTAGCGATGCGCACATGGCGATTGCCGCTTAAAGGCGCAGTGCACGCCGGTATCGGCGGACTTGCTGGGACCTGTGGCGCTTTTGTAACCTTAGCCTCATTGGCATTAATTTTTGGCGATTGGGCGTGGATTGCTACCTCTAGGCCATTGCTCCTGTTTTGAGGAGAAGATTTTGTTTAACCCCTTGTGGTGCAGGTTCCGGTGTTTCCCCGTTTCCCTGTCTGCTCTTTACATTCTTACTGTGCAATCCTACTGTTTGGCCATATGTCTAACATGGATTCCCCAAGTTTGTCTGCGACCCCCAATGTATCGTTTGGGTCCGCTTCTAATGCTCATGATGTGACTTTATTATCTGTGATGCAAGAAATGTCCCGAAAAATGGACAAAGTTATTGTTGCAGCATTTACTAAGAAACGCCCTCGGCCCTCACCTGCCTCATCTCAGACCTCAGATTCTAAGGCCGATATGGTCGCCGGTGATGCAGACCCCCCTTTTTGGATGATGCATCCCCGCATTCAGACTTTTCTGACGCGAAAGAGGATGTTTCCACACCTGCCTTGGCACAGGAAAAGGTGCTGGTAGATGCTTTGATATTCTCAGTGAGGGAGCCCCTAAAAATCACGGATGCGATTTCTAAATCGCAAGGAGCCTCGGTATCCTTTTGAATCCCTCAGGGCAAAGAAATCGGCCAAGGTTTTCCCTTGTCCCGAAGTCTTGTCCGCCTTAGTGGACGAACAATGGCGGCGAACGAATCGCACGCTTGCAGTTCCCAAACATTTGGCTAGACGCTACCTGTTTGAGGAAGAGATCTTGCGCAAATGGACGGTCCCCCCTCAGGTGGACCCCCAGATATGTGGTATTCACAAAGCTACAGTTTTACCGGTGGCAGAATCCTCCTCTCTCCCTGATTCGGTTGACAGACGTATTGAGGTCCTATCCTGACACCTGTAAACAGTAGTGGGATCTATTCTCAGGCCTGCCCTGACTACCATTCTAGTCCCTCAGACTATGTTTGAATGGGTAAAGGCTCTGAGAGAGGCACTGACGGTAACCCCATTACTGTCATCTGCCCTGGAACTCGCTGACAAATTATCGCAGACTCTGCAATTTGTATGCAACGCTAACCTGGGCGTTCTTCCGCTCGCGGCCAGAGCGTCAGTGGTAAGTGTGCTCATCAGACGTGCAATCTGGCTAAAGTCCTGGTCGGCTGACCAGGCTTCTAAGAAGCTTTTGGCAGATCTTCCTTTTCCGGGTGATCGCCTTTTTTGGTTCCTCCTTGGATGACTTGATCAAGACGGTCACTGGGGGAAAGAGCACACTCCTTCCTCACTCAACTAAAGGTAAGTCTCCCTCGCGTAAGCGAGGTCCTTCCTTTACAGCTCAGAAGTGTCTTTTTCGTGCGAGCGTGACGCAGAAAACCAAACAGACTTCGGGCAGAAAAGGATCTGGGAAACGGTGGGCTGGTAAGCCAAAATCCTCTACCACCAGCACCTCCAAGCAGACCCCTTCTGCCTGAAGGGGCACCCCCACCCACCTTAGGGGTGGGGGGACGTCTCTCTGTTTCTTCCCGGATCCTTGGACCTCACTGTTGCACGACAGGTGGGTCCACGAGGTAATTCAGTCCGGGTACAAGATAGACTTTCGTTCCGTCCGCCAGACAGATTTTTTCCCTCCAATCTTCAGCTGTCCCCAGACCGCCTTGTGGGGCTGCAGGAAGCAATTCAGGATATGCTGTCACAAGGCGTCATTGTACCAGTTCCACATCAGCTTTCCAGGGTTCTAGTCGAACCCGTTTACCGTTCCACGGAAGGAGGGCAAATTGCGTCCAATCTTGGACCTCAAAACTCTGAACCGCTTTGTTCGCGTCCAGAAATTTCGCATTTAAAATGTCCCTGCAGTCAGTGGTGGCGTTCTTGCATCAGGGGGGCCTGCTGATCGATATCAAGGATGCCTATCTCCATGTCCCTATTTGCCAGGGTCATCAATGATTCCTCCGCTTCGCGGTGGGCAAGGACCATTTTCAATTTGTGGCGTTGCCATTTGGTCTCGCCTCTGCTCCCAGGGTCTTCACCAAGGTGTTAGCTCCTATCCTGGCTCTGCTACGACAGAGAGGAATAGCGATTCTGGGGTACCTGGACAATCTTCTTCTCCGAGCGGACTCGTCGGTGACATTGGAACAGGATTTTGGAGGTGACCATTCACACTCTGAAGCAGTTCGGTTGGAATCTCAACCTTCAGAACTCTGCCTTGGTTCCAACAACCAGACTGGAGTATCTAGGGATGATCCTATATTCAGCTTCGGCAAAGGTATTTCTACCTCCTGTGAAGTTACAGAAGTTAAGGGAAGCGATTCTGTCTCTGCTGGCTTGCGACGGGGTGTCTCAGGTCATCTATGCAGGTGCTGGGCCTAATGGTGTCCTCTTTCGAGGCCATACCATATGCTCAGGCCCACACAAGACTTTTGCAGCAGGAGATCCTTGTCAAATGGGACAAGGATCCTCTATCCCTGGACAGTCTGATTCGTTTGAGTCAGAGATCCAACGACTCCCTGAATTGGTGGCTTTCCATGGGAAATCCTTCCTTCCAGTATTCTGGACGGTGGTGACAACAGATGCCTGTCTGACCAGTTGGGGGGAGTGCTGGGAACCCTGAATGTTCACAGGACCTGGTGTGTAAGAGTCCAAGCTCCCGATCAACATTCTGGAACTGAGAGCAGTCAAGTTGAGCCTTTTCTACTGGACGGACAATCTCAGTGCCACAAGTCCCAGCAAGTCCGCCGCTTCCCGGCATAGACAATTGTCAGGCAGACTACCTGAGTCGCCAAACCCTGGATCAGGGAGAGTGGTCCCTGCATCCACAAGTGTTCCACCAGCTGTGTTTCCGGGGGTGGACCCCGGATGTGGACCTGTTCGCCCCCAGACAAAACAGGAAAGTTTCAAAGTTTGTGGCTCGGTCCAGAGATGCTCTGGCCCATGCAGTAGACGCCCGGGTGGCTCCCTGGAGCCAGTACGGGCTAATTTATGCGTTTCCTCCACTGAAACTTTTATCTTGCCTGCTACGCAGGGTGGAGTTGGAGGGGATTCCAGTATTTCTGGTGGCTCCAGATTCGACCCGGAGATCCTGGTACGCTGACGTGATTCGGCTGAAGGTTGCAGGTCCGTGGACGATTCAACTGTGGGAAGATCTTCTATATCAGGGTCCGATCTTCCATCATGCAAGTAAGTTGTATACAATGTATAAAAAAGTATATTCTATTTAATAAAAATAATTTGTTGCATCAAACATACAGAATGTTTATCATAATCATTTGTGGTGGGTTATAGACCCAAGTGAATAAGTGCTTGAAGATTGGAAATAGTGTGACATGTGTCATAGGGTGACATTATTGTAGGAAAATGTGTCTCTGTCCATGCTGTGTGGCTTGGAAGTTTGATCAGAGATTATTCCTGCGTATCCTACGCGTTTCGGCTAAAGGTAAGCCTTTTTCAAGGAATATTGTCACCATTTCTGTAAACAGTAGTATACAAAAATATGTATTATTAGTTTTATATATACCATGGTTTTACTTATGTGGTATTAAATCAACTACAGTATACATACATAGATTGTTTTGTTCCATGTGTGATTCTTTAGCCCTTTGCTAAACAGCAAAAACCTGAGGGAGCGTCCTGCAAAAATACATAATTGTATTTATGTGAGGATTTAGAAGTGTTTGTATGAATGTCATATCCAGTACCCACCTAACTTGGCGTGAGGTACCAACCCCTATACACAATTTACCCAGGGATGAAGGCAGACACGTATACTCATAAGCTTAATAGAGGTCAAAACTAACCCACCTTACTCAAGGCTAGGAAGTTCACTTCTCGGAAGATTTATCTTCATACGTGGAAAGCGTACTTTGCTTGGTGCGAATCGCTGAAGCTGCATCCTAGATCCTTTGCTATCAGCAGGATCCTGACCTTTCTACAGAAAGGGATTGACCAACGTTTGGTGTTGGGCACTCTTAAAGAGATTGTAAACCCAATTTCTCTTACGTCCTCCGACAGTCGCCGCCCACTCATACAGTCTTCACCAATGGGTATTGACTTCCTCTCCGCAGGAGTAGCTAGGCATAAGACTTGTTAAAAGCAAAAGTATTAACATAAACACACCCATGGGGGCTGTCCTACTGGTCAATACCCCCCTGCAGTAAGCCATCCCAACTCAGTTTGTCTTCTGCCTAGTTCAGGAGTAGTCGGGCTTCCCTGTGCTGGGGAGCAGTCTCAGCCTTCTTCTTTTTTATGATTTTATTTTCGGAAAATGACATTTTTTCTTTACATTGCTAGCTGTTTATTTGTCAGCTTTAGTTAGTCGGGTCTTCGGGACAAAGATTGATTTTGCGGAGCTGGGAATCGGACTGGTCGCCCTGGTTCTCCGGGGCAGAGGGTCAGATGCATCCCCAGCCCGCCATCGAGCGTTCAGCCATGTGTTCGCCCTGGCATTACGAACGACCCATCCCTGTCAGCAGGGATGCAGCCTGTGAGGTGGCTACCTCACTGGACACGTCTGCGGTTCGTCCACACTCTGTGGTGTCCTGTGTTTTTTTGGCTGACCGCATTCCCTGCCATCTGAGGGCAGCGGCTTTCCGTTTGATGAGAGGCGCCCCACGCCATCCGGTACAGGTAAGTACACTCTGTGTGGGGCCTCTGTCTGGGGCTGGCTGTTGTGTGGCTGTGGTATCCCCTTGTGTCTGTGCGTTTTTGGGGCTCCCTGGGGGTTTTTTATTTCACTGCTTGCGCTGTGTGTGCTTGGGGGCCACTCTCCTGTGTCACTTAGTGTGCTTTGGAGGTACAGACTGCGTGTGTGGCGACCGCTGCGGGTTAAGGTCCGCCATTTTAGGTGTGGGCAGCATTTCTGGCTTCACTATGGGCGTTTTGTGCATGTAGTGTGCTTTCGTGCCTTCCAGCACCATCTTGTGGTGGCAACAGATCGTTCTGTGCACATGTCGGTGGCCATCTTGCCAAAGCCTCCCATTACCTCCTATGGGCAGCCATTTTCCCTTAGCCTGCAGCTATAATTCAGTCTCTGGCGACCTCACTTCCTTTTCCTCTGGAGCAGCGTCTGATGTGGTAACACATTTGTGGGGCTCTGTACTGCTGTCCTTGCATTTTCCTCTGTAAAATCCTTTCTGCCTCAGTTTTGTCCCTGCGGGGGTTCTGTGTGACACAGTCTGTATAGCGGTGTGCTGCGGGGTCCGCGGCGCACTTAAAGGGCCAGTACCTGGCAAACAATTTTTTCTCTGCAATGGAATCTCAGGACAGGAAATTCCCTCCAGCCCTGGTGGGGGACTCTAGTTCATCTGAATCCCCTGCCCTGACTAATTTGGCTGCTGTAGTGGCGATTTTGGTGTCCAATATGGAGGTGCTGATGACTGAACGGGCTGCTAGGATAAGGCCTAGGCTTTCCTTTTCTTCTGATTCAGAAGGTGATATGGTTGCTGTCGGTGGCGTGCCCCTTTCTAGATCTTGCTCTTCTCAGGACCCGCAAGAGTCTGAGGGGGAGGTGGAGGTGGAGGGGGTAGATGACTCTCCCCCCTGGGTCGCCTGAAGAACGCGCAGCTATGGATGCGCTGATTCTTTCAGTAAAAGAAACACTACATTTGGAGGATGAACCCAGTCCTCCGGGCATTGTGTCCTCTTTTGGTACACACAGGACCCGAAAGACGGCGCAGGTTTTTCCCTGTCCCACTGAGTTTCATCACACTGTGAATGAGCAATGACGCAGTTTAAAACGCACCTTCACGGTGCCAAAAAGGTTTCAACTGCTTTACCCCTTTGCGTCCTCTACGGATTCGCGCTGGTGTGTGGCCCCTCCGGTGGATCACACTGTGGCCTTATTAAACAAGGCTACCCTGGTTCCCACTGAGGATTCCCCGGTGTTTAGGGATCCCACGGATAGAAGGCTGGAATCGCTTTCGCACCATTTTTACATGGTGGCAGGTTCCATGCTGAAACCTATTTTCGCTTCTGTCATGGTGGCTCAGGCGGTGGCGGATTGTACTGAGGTGCTTAAGCGCATGCTTGTGACTGATTCTGCCCCCCCTACTACTGTGGAGATGGTGGACCAGATTTATCAAGGGGTCATGTATTTGTGCGATGCGGCCTTAAATGAGGCCCCTTTGGCTGCGCGCCTGTCTAGTGTCGCGGTGCTTAACCGTCGACTCATCTGGTTGAAGAGCTGGTCGGCTGACCAGACGTCCCGGAAAATGGTGGCTGATTTTCCTTACGCGGGGTCTCGCCTTTTTGGTGAGGCCCTGGATACTTTGGTTAAGGTAGTCACTGGGGGCAAGAGCACTCTGCTGCCCCAGAATCCGAAGAACAAGTCCTTTCGCGGTAAGCGGGGTCCCGCCTTTAAACCTAATCAGGGGCCCTTTCGTGCCTTCAAGGCACAGAACAAGGGCAAACCTTTCAAGGGCCAAGGTGGCCAGAGAAAGCCCTGGGCGGGCAAACAAAAAGCGGGCCACGCCGGTGCGGCGACTCAGTCCGCCTCTGCCTGAAGGGACGCCCTCACCCGTTTCAGGGGTGGGGGGACGTTTGCGCGGTTTCCTCCAACCTTGGCTGCTCCGAATTCCGGACAGGTGGGTTCAGGAAATCATTCGATCAGGATACAAGATCAAATTCCTTTCACGGCCGGCGGACAGATTATTTCACTCAAATCTGTTCACTGTGCCCAGAAAGGAGGGCAAGGTGCGTCCGATTCTGGACTTGAAAGCTCTGAACCCCTTTGTGCGCGTTCGCAAGTTCCGTATGGAATCCCTCCGCTCGGTGGTGGCATCCCTGAGCCCGGGAGAATTCCTGGCCTCTATCGACCTGAAGGATGCATATCTGCACATCCCCATTTTCAAGGGTAATCCGCGCTACCGCCGCTTTGCTATCGTGGAGGATCACTATCAGTTCGTGGCATTACCTTTTGGTCTCGCTTCGGCTCCAAGGGTTTTTACCAAAGTGCTGGCACCTGTTCTGGGCCTGTTGCGGGCACAGGGCATTGCGGTCCTGGGTTATCTGGACGATCTCCTGTTAAGATCGAGTGCCAGCCAGAGTCTGTTGCGCGATCTGTCAACCACGGTACAGACGCTTCAGAAGTTCAGTTGGACCATCAACGTTCAGAAGTCGACCTTGTCTCCTTCGGTTCGTCTCCCATACTTGGGAATGGTTCTGGACTCTGCCCAAGCAAAGGTGTTTCTACCGGAGGACAAGCTCCGGACACTGCAGAACGAGATCAGGTCCCTCAAGGACAACGAATCCTCGTCACTCAGGACCTGTATGCGGTCCCTGGGGTTGATGGTGTTGGCTTTCTAGGCGATACTGTTTGCGCAGTTTCACACGCGGTCTCTCCAAGCGGAGATACTGGCCAGATGGGACAGACTACCTCAGTCCTTGGACCTGAGAGTGTCTCTGAGTCGCCAAACCAGAAGGGATCTTCTGTGGTGGCTTCAGTCTCCGACTGTGTCAGAAGGGAAATCCTTCCGGCCGTTGCTATGGACGGTGATTACCACAGATGCCAGCCTATCGGGCTGGGGTGGCGTCCTGGGCAATCTGTCTGCCCAGGACACTTGGTCGAAGGAGGAGTCCTCCCTTTTGATCAACATATTGGAATTGAGAGCGATCAGGCTATGTCTGATCCAGTGGTTGGATCATCTTCAGGGTCGCCCTGTGAGGTTGCAGACGGACAATGCCACCGCGGTGGCTTACATCAACCACCAAGGGGGCACCAGAAGTGCCCGGGCGGCCCAGGAAGTGACCAGCATTCTGTCTTGGGCCGAGACTCATGTCCCGGCTAATTCGGCAGTCCACATTCCGGGTGTGGAGAATTGGCAGGCCGATTACCTGAGCCGCCAGACCCTGGACCAGGGGGAATGGTCCCTGCACCCGGAGGTATTTCAAATGCTGTGAGCGAAATGGGGATCCCCGGATGTGGATCTGTTCGCGTCCCGGCAAAACAACAAGGTGGAAAGGTTTGTTGCAAGAACGCGCGATCCTCTGGCAGACGCCTTGGCATCAGTATCGTCTGATGTATGCCTTTCCTCCGATTCAGTGGTTGTCCAGGTTCCTTCGCAGGTTGGCGTCGGAACACGTGTTGGTGATTCTGGTGGCACCGGACTGGCCGCGCCGGTCCTGGTACGCGGACATCGTTCACCTAGCCGTCGAGCCTCCTTGGCGGCTCCCAATGCGGGAAGATCTTCTGTCTCAGGGACCGATCTTCCATCCTGCTTTACAGTCGCTGGCTTTAACGGCATGGCTGTTGAAATCCAGGTCCTGAGAGACAGGGGTATCTCCTCCGAGGTCATTCCTACTTTAATCAAAGCTAGAAAGGCCTCGTCTGGTAAGATTTATTACCGTAAATGGAAAGCTTTTTTTGCCTGGTGTGAGTCCAGGGGCTTTTCCACTCGTTCTTACTCGGTGGCGAGAGTGTTGGCTTTCCTCCAATCTGGTGTGGACCAGCGCCTTGCGTTGGCCACGATTAAGGGACAGGTATCTGCACTAGCTGTCCTTTTTCAATGCCCTGTGGCGTCTCATTCTTTAATTCGCACCTTCATTCAAGGTGTGCGTCACTTGGCCCCTCCCCGGAGGGCGCCTTTACCTCCATGGGACTTGAACTTGGTTCTGTCCGTGCTATAGTGTCCTCCCTTTGAAAACATTGGGCAGATATCGTTACCTCTGCTGTCTAAGAAAGTTGCCTTTCTCGTGGCGATCACTTCGGCTCGCAGAGTGTCAGAGTTGGCAGCGTTGTCTTGCCGCTCCCCTTACCTAGTGGTTCACAAGGATAAGGTGGTCTTGCGACCTGACCCGTCCTTTCTTCCGAAGGTGGTTTCTGATTTTCACCTTAATGAGGACATTGTTTTGCCTTCGCTATGTGCGAAGCCTAAGAATCCTAAGGAGATTGCATTGCATTCTTTGGATGTTGTCAGGGCGATCAGGGTTTACCTGTCGTCCACTGAATCCTTTCGAACATCGGATTCTCTTTGTCCTTCCTGAGGGACCTCGGAAGGGTAATGCCCCATACACACGTGCAGATTATCTGCAGACTTTTGTCTGCAGACTTACCTTTTCTATGTAGTGCAAGGGCCTGCCGGATTGCATACAAATTGAAAGTGTTTAGGTTTGACCTCATATTATATGGTTTTGGTAAGTCTGCAGACAAAAGTCTGCAGATAATCTGCACGTGTGTATGGGGCATTAGGCTGCGTCTGCGGCGACCATTGCCATATGGATCAGACAGCCAATTGTTCAGGCCTATGCTTTGAAGGGATGGGTTCCGCCCTTCCCTGTAAAGGCGCACTCTACCAGGTCGGTGAGTACGTCCTGGGCTTTCCGGCATCAGGCTTCGGTGGTCCAGGTGTGCGAGGCTGCGACTTGGTCATCAGTGCACACTTTTTCAAAATTCTACAAAATTGATGTTCTGGCATCAGCTGATGCCTTCTTTGGCCGCAAAGTTCTCTGTGCGGCAGTGCCATAGGGGACCCTGGAATTTTTGTAAAATCTTACCGTAAAATTCCTTTCTCTGAGTCCTCCGACAGTCGCCGCCCCCGGCCCTCTTTTTGGGGTTCTTGTACACTTAACTGCTTGCTACCAAACTGAGTTGGGATGGCTTACTGCAGGGGGGTATTGACCAGTAGGACAGCCCCCATGGGTGTGTCTATGTTAATGCTTTTGCTTTTAACAAGCCTTATGCCTAGATACTCCTGCGGAGTGGAAGTCAATACCCATTGGTGAAGACTGTATGAGTGGACGGCGACTGTCGGAGGACTCAGAGAAAGGAATTTTACGGTAAGATTTTACAAAAGTTACGTTTTTTTTTTTTTCAACCTGAAAGAGAAACCCATAATGAGCTAGTATGCATCACATACTAGCTCATTATGAAATACTTACCTTAGAACGAGCCCCGCCATGCCGCCCGCTTACCTCTATGACGGGCGACATGTTCAGTCGCCCGTCTTCCGGGATGGCGGCATCCAGCCATCTGATTTGGCCAGAGCCACGGTGACGTCACACACGCGCGCGGGAGCCGACAGTCATGGCACGGGGCTCTGAAGAGACGGTACCAGCGGCCGTTCCTTCAGAGCGCATGCGCCAGTGATGTCATTGGCTGCATGTAAGGTAAATATCTCCTAAACGTTACATGTTTAGGAGATATTTACAGTACCTATAGGTAAGCTTTATCATAGTCTTATCTATAGGTACAACTTATATAAAAGATAGAAAAATTTCCGCGCTAATATGATAAATAATTGATAAATATAGGTCAGCAGCCAACACAAAATCAACCAACAGTGACTCAAATTAACAATGAAAACATAAAAGTGTAGCGCTAAGAATATTGATGATCACAAAATTAATAAAAAGTGTCCAAATGGATGGAAAAAACTACTAATCACAATGATGTGTATAACGAAGAAAAGAGTGTCCAAATGAATGAGTCCCAATATAAATGATATAAAATAAAATCATAAGTCCACGTGCACAATATTGCAAGAAGTGATTCAACCCGTGACACCCAGGGTATGTGAAGGAAGGGAACACCTCGGTGGTGGGATATAATAAGCAGCTTACCAGATTTCCTTGGCTGCTCAACTTAATGAGTCAGCCTCTCCCAGCTATTAATCAAGACCGCTGAAGATCTGATGTTAAAAGAATGCTTAATCGATGCAAGTAGACCACCTCTCAAGAAGCATGTAGCAGATCAGTGTAGGGTTCGTGCTCCTTAATATTTTTCTCCAGCATAAATGAATATGTGGGAAGAAAAGAAAGTGAAGCCCATAGCGTAATCCCGTTTAAAAATAATATTCCACTTTATTAAAAAATATTACTCACATTATCTCATGAATAAAATAGGCTTGTCAAATCACTAGATCCAGGGATGGAGATGCGGCATCCCGCGAACAATCCCAAGTAGCAAAGGATAATAAAGGCCGGCTATTTTCCAGGGGGCGTGTGGACGTTGCGTCTGGAGTCGCCAACGTTTCGTCTCAATAGACTTCGTCTGCACGCCCAGACGAAGTTTATTGAGACGAAACGTTGGCGACTCCAGACGCAACGTCCACACGCCCCCTGGAAAATAGCTGGCCTTTATTATCCTTTGCTACTTGGGATTGTTCGCGGGACGCCGCATCTCCATCCCTGGTTCTAGTGATTTGACAAGCCTATTTTATTCATGAGATAATGTGAGTAATATTTTTTAATAAAGTGGAATATTATTTTTAAACGGGATTACGCTATGGGCTTCGCTTTCTTTTCTTCCCACATATTCATTTATGCTGGAGAAAAATATTAAGGAGCACGAACCCTACACTGATCTGCTACATGCTTCTTGAGAGGTGGTCTACTTGCATCGATTAAGCATTCTTTTAACATCAGATCTTCAGCGGTCTTGATTAATAGCTGGGAGAGGCTGACTCATTAAGTTGAGCAGCCAAGGAAATCTGGTAAGCTGCTTATTCTATCCCACCACCGAGGTGTTCCCTTCCTTCACATACCCTGGGTGTCACGGGTTGAATCACTTCTTGCAATATTGTGCACGTGGACTTATGATTTTATTTTATATCATTTATATTGGGACTCATTCATTTGGACACTCTTTTCTTCGTTATACACATCATTGTGATTAGTAGTTTTTTCCATCCATTTGGACACTTTTTATTAATTTTGTGATCATCAATATTCTTAGCGCTACACTTTTATGTTTTCATTTATAGGTACAACTTGCAGAGGAGGGTTTACTTCCTCTTTAAGTGTCAGATCTCGGCCTTGGCTGTGTACTTCCAACGCCCTTTGGCTACTCACTCTTTGGTTCGTACGTTTCTTCAGGGGGTTTGCCATTAATTTGATTCTATCGGTTCTTCAGAAATCTCCTTTCGAGAACATAAGAAACATTTCCTTGCTCGCCTTGTGGCAGAAAGTTGCCTTTTTGGTGGCTATCACCTCTGCGCGCAGGGTTTCTGAACTAGCGGCGCTATGTTGCCGCTCTCCTTATCTGGCAATACACAGGTGTAAGGTAGTGGCCTAATCCGTTTCTTCCTGAACGAAGACATAGTGCTTCCGTCGCTCTGTCCGAAACCTTCACATCCTAAGGAAATTGCCTTGCATTGCTTGGATGTGGTTCGGGCGATACGGGTGTATCTGGAGACCACTGAGTCCTTTGGGAAGTCGGACTCTCTGTTTGTGAATACGGATGGACCCCGTAAGGGTCAGGCTGCATCTGCGGCGACCATCTCTCGATGAATCAGACAGACGGTGGTGAAGGCGTATTCTATTAAGGGCAAGGTTTCTCCTTTCCCTATCACTGCTCACTCGTGGGCGTTGAGAGCCTCTTGGGCTTTCCGCCATCAGGCGTCAGTGATGCAGGTTTGCAAGGTGGCCACTTGGTCGTCTGTACATACGTTCACCAACTTTTACAGAGTGGATGTGTTAGCATCTTCGGATGCATCCTTTGGCCTCAAGGTTTTGCAGGCCGCCAGTTGAGGAGCAGTTTACTTTTTCCTTCTCCTTTATGGTTTTGTTACAATTGAGCCCCAGTTGTTGCTTGTTGGGCTCCATGTTATATAGTTGGCTATGTTAGCCATGGGAATTGCATTCTTTTAAGTTTGTCCTTTCCCCACCCCTCAGATGTTACTGCTTTTGGACGTCCCATCCATCTATAATTTAAAGCAGCAGCTACGTCTGTAGGTTGACGAAAGAGAAAATGGGATTTTTTACTTACCAAAAAAAAAAATGTCTCTGAGTCCACCGACGAATGTAGCTCCCACCTCTCTTTTCTATGAAGAGTTGGGTTACGGTTATTATTCACTGCTTGCAACTAAACTGAAGATGCAACGGTGAGGCCAGGGGTAATAACCCAGGGACCCTGCCCCCCTGGGCATGTCAAAGCCTTTGGCTCTACCTGGTCACTCCTAGTACCCATCCGTCTATTATTTAAAGCAGCAGCTATGTCCGTCGGTGGAAATGGATTTTACGGTAAGTAAAAAATCCAATTTTTTTAACTTCAGGCGTTTTGCTTCAGACGACAAAATGCTCATATGTGAACAGGGGCCATTGAAATGAATGGGATTTTGCTTGTTGGGAATTTTGAGACTTCAGAGATGAGCATTTTACGAGCTGAAAAACGCTCAGGTATGGGTATGAACAGAGCCTTGGAGCATAAAATTGCTCAAAAATGCCTAGATGTGAACGGAGCCTTAGACTCTCTTATTTTTCTTTGTTTTAGAAGTAATTAAGTGATCTCCCATTTAATATTAGGCATGAGAAAGATCATAATGCTTTGTGGTGATGCATGGGAAGTTCTGATGTCTCATTTACTGAGAAGTTTGAGTTTAAAGACTAATAACGGAGGACAGCAGTGCAGGGAACAGAGGAGTAAGGAATGCATTATGCCTATCAGATCAGCAGCACATATTGGATACATTCAGTTAGGCAAGACTTGCTACCAAGCAGGGACTTTTCTCATAACCTTTGATACCACCTACGCAAGCAGAACAACTGCGAGACGTTCTGCTGCCTGAAATAACCACAGATCAGGCAGCCAGCCAGCTTTGTTTTAAAGGAAAATAAATTAAAATAAATACAATTTTCAGTCTAGGGACTTCCGCCATTTAACCCTTTATGTCCTGCAAGGCAGACCAAATTTTCAAGAGAGCTGTTATGACACCATCTGAAAGTAATCATGCATTTAGGAAGTAAATATGTATATATAATTTTAAGTAATAGATTGATATCTAACCAGTGTGTTTCTCTTTGTAGCTATAGTATGTGGACATGAGAATCTTTCAATCTAACTCGCATGTCATTGGCAAATATTTGCTAGAGAGACAGGTCAGAATGTGGAGATTGGCACTAAAAACCCGGATAATAAATGCTTAAAACATTTGTTTTGGACATATACAGTGGGGAGAATTTTATTGCATGACATAAGTATTTGATCACCTACCAACCAGCAGGAATTCTGGCTCTCACAGACCTGTTATTTTTTTCTTTAAGAAGCTCTCCTGTTCTCTCTGTATTAACTGCATGGTGAGAAGGCAACAACTTTTGGCGCAATTATTAGAAAATGGAAGAAGTTAAGATGACAAAAGCTCAATCTCCCTTGGTCTGGGGCTCCATGCAAGATCTCACCTCATGGGGCATCAGTGATTATGAGGAAGGTGAGGGATCAGGCCAGAACTACACTGCAGGACCTGGTCAATGACCAGAAGAGAGATGGGACCACAGTCTTGAAGAAAACTATTAGTAACACACTACGCCGTCATGGATTAAAATCCTTTCAGCGCACGCAAGGTCCCCCTGCTCAAGCCAGTGCATGTCCAGGCCCGTCTGAAGTTTGCCAATGACCGTCTGGATGATGGGAGAAGGTCATGTGGTCTGATGAGACAAAAATAGAGCTTTTTGGTCTAAACTCCACTCGCCATGTTTGGAGGAAGAAGGATGAGTACAACCCCAAAACACCATCCCAACCGTGAAGCATGGAGGTGTAAACATCATTAACCCAATGAAGGGAGCTGAAAGTCCATATTGCCCAGTAACATCCCCGAAACCTGAAGGATCTGGAGAAGCTCTGTATGGAGGAGTGGGCCAAAATCCCTGCTGCAGTGTGTGCAAACCTGGTCAAGAACTACAGGAAACGTATGATCTCTGTAATTGCAAACAAAGGTTTCTGTACCAAATATTAAATTCTGCTGATGTATGAAATACTTATGTCATGCAATAAAATGCAAATTAATTACTTAAAAATCATGCAATGTATTTTTCTGGATTTTTGTTTTAGATTCCGTCTCTTACAGTTGAGAGTACCTATGATAAAAATTACAGACCTCTACATGATTTGTAGGTAGGAAAACCTGCAAAATCCACAGTGAATCAAATACTTGTTCGCCCCACTGTATATTCTGTTACGTTTTAAATAAAGTGATATTAAAGGCAATTTCCTTTTTCTTTTTTTTTTTTTAAATAAAAAAATGTGCCATATTTACCTGCTCTGTGCAGTGGATTTTGTACAGAGCAGCCCTGATCTTCCTCTTCCCGGGTCCCCCCCCCCCCACCCAGCGCTCCTGGCCCCTGCCTCCTGTCAAGTGCCCCCAGAGCAAACTGCCCTGAACCCATCCCCTCTCTCCTCACATTGGCTCACTGGAATCAGTGGCTCCCGCTTCTCTCGCAGCCAATGAGGGAGAGTCCCCGGAGAGCTGAGACTCTTGTGCATATCGCTGGATCGAGATGGGGTTCAGGTAAGTATTGGGGGGGGGGCTTCTGCACACATGAGGTTTTTTTACCTTCATGAACAGATTGCATGATTTTGAAAGACCTTGGGCCTTTAGAACCATTTTAAAGTATATGTAAACCCTCACCTCGTAAAACAACCCATTCAGTTTAAAATAGAAATGAAAGGCAAAACGTGTGTGTGTGTGTGTGTGTATGTGTGTATATATATATATAACAATAAAAATACTACCTCTCCCCCCTCTTTCCCCTTTATTATAAGTAATCACATACTCAGGGAGCTGGGTGGAGGGGAAACAGCAGAACGCCCATCTTCCCAGTTAATGGCTCTGCAGGGGGGCGTGTTAGGACAAGTTTGATCATTGGAGGAGAGCAGGCTGAGTTCCCAGCATAGCTAGAGAACTGACCATGGGGAGTTCTCCTGCCTAGTGTGATCAGTTTTTGATAGGAAAGCAGAGGGGCTGTCAGGATTATTAGGGATTTCACACACAGGAAGCAATACAAAGAGAACAAGATATACCACGAATATGAAATTTTGGAATTACATATTCCTTAGGTAATGCTTTTTTATGTGCTGAAATTTTACAAAACTCTTTACATACTGTACATTCACACCAGTCCCTGCCATCATGAGCTTACAATCTAAATTCCCTATTTCCAATTCATACATACACATACGAGGCCAGTTTATGAAGGAGCCAATTATATTACCAGCATGTGTTGTGGAAGGAAAACCGAGTTCCTGGAGGAAACCCACTCAAACACATGGGAACGTGCAAACCCCATGCAGATCGTGACCTAGTTTGAATTCAGACCAAGAGCCATAGTGCTAAAAGGCAGAAGTGCTATCCCATTTTGTCTTTAGATTAGCCTGAAAGTGTCACAGCATGGTGCTAGAAAAATTCTTCAGGGATTTGTAGTCCACGCTGACTCCGTAACATTATCCATTTTCTGCCAATCGCTGTCTGCTCGTCAGAGATATCTTTGCCCTTCCTGTGAAGAACTTGTCTCTTTATAGGGGTAAATGGCTAGCAATCTAGTTGCAGGCTTAGCTGTTAACTTTTGGCAAAATATTTTAACATTTGTAGCACTGTGAGTCCCCGTTCACACTGGGGCGACCTGTCAGGCAACCTGGTCGCCTGACAGGTCGCCGTAGGTCGGCTTCCATAGAGAAGCTGCGGACCCGTTCTAATAGGAGCGACACAAGTCGCTCCGACTTAGAAAAAGGGTCCGGAGCTTCTTTGGGGCGACCCGGAGCGACCTGCATAGACTTCAATGTTATGAAGTCCGTGCCGGCCGCTCCGAGGTCGCGGTGCGAGCAGCGCGCCGCGACCTATGAGGTCACCCCGGCAAGTAGCGTCGCCCCAGTGTGAACGGGGCCTGAAGCTCAATGTTTTCTGAAAAAAGGAGTGTGGTTGGAAAGACTAGTTAAGGAGATCATCAAGGTGTCGTTTAACTGCTTTGGAAATTGAAATGTTCATTTTAGAGGTTCCATGTATTTGTTGAGAATGGCCTTGTATACCTCACTGTTGTAAGAGTGGTTTTCTAAAAATGTTCTAGTCTGGCCTTTGTCCTCTTTCTCATTATTGAAGTGTGTTCACCTGTAGAACTGTCATTCGTTGAATGAATTTTCCTTTTTCGCTATTCTCTGTAAACTCTACTGAGTGTGAGTTCAGTCACCTCTCCTTCCTTTAACCATTCCTGGGAGCCATTCCTGGGAGAGCCCCAATCTAAGTACTGTACCGGCAGCTGTAACTTTGCTGGGGTTTAGAGTTAAGGTGTAGGCCAAGAATTAGGCCTCATGCACACTGGACATTATAAAAAAGCCAGTAGAGTTTGCTGTAGAAAGCTGTAGCTGTAGAATTCGTTTTTCAGAGTTTTTGCGGAAACGTGTTGATTGTTTAGCTGTAGCATTTGTTAGCTTTTTTTAAACAAAATTCTACTCCAAAAAAAGTTAATGGGTCAAAAACGATGATAACGGCAAATAGCTGCGCTTTTTTGGCGTTTTTAATCCTTTTTCCACTTTTTTCATAGTTGGAGCATTTTTACAGCTGTAGAACTCCTCTCAAAATCCCCTAGTTCCTGGGGTTTTTTTCCATCCAGAAAACGCCCCTGCCACAAAATGCTGATAGCCTATGAGTGCATGGACACATAGGATAACGTGCTGGGAAGTTTATTGGCTGCAGAAAAAAAAAAAAACACCTGAAGCCAAAAACAGAAGCCATAAAAACGTCCAGTGTGCTTGGAGACCTTAGAGTTATGAGAAGCGAGGAAAGGGACTGATTAAAACCCACCCAGAGAGGCCAGGAAAGAGTAAAACTCACTGTAGTATCAGTTTTGAGTGTATTCAACATTTTTAGTGAAATTGCACTTTTCAGGGAAGCTGCTAAGGTATACATATTAAATCTGCTTCCTATGTGGATTTGACAAAGTGTTCATATTCTGCAGCAATCCCCACTGTATCACAAAGGGTGGGCAGTGTACTCTAGAGTGAACAAAGGACTCGATCTATTGGCAGGCTACTCCTTATTTGCTATTAGCCAGCCTAGTGCAGAGTCAGGGTTCACCAAACTTTTGTAGTACATTTTCTGACCATTTTACTGCGGTTAGGAGCACCAGTGTAAAAACTGTGTTGGCTGTGGATTGTGGCCTTCTTTGTAGTACATTGCCTAATCCCTGGTGGCATGCCTGAGGATGTAGACACTGCACTGGCCCTGTATAAATCAGGCTGCAAGAAAAGGCTTTTTTTGCTTGGAATGGGTACATATATTTATACTGGCAGCCTATGAACTGCCTGTTAAATGTTTTAAATCCAATTATCCTTTAATATATAAATTCTGACATTGAAAAACCCCTAGGATTTTGGCAGAAAATACATGTTACGGTCCTCTTCCTAGAATAAGCCACCTATTTCATAGGCCATTGATTTTACAAACCAAAAAGCCAATCGGGTTTGCTAAGAACATAATCCCCACCTTTAAAATCTGGCATTCTCTATAGTGGTTGGCCCATATGAAAGCATGTAACTATTTTTATATCTTTGTAACCTCTGAAAATAGTCTGTGGTCCCCACACCTATTTCATTGAATGAGGTGTTATTCTGAGCTACAGGAAATGCAACCTGAAAAGTGTTCAAAAATAATGAACTGAGAGACAACATTTAATGAAAACCTGCCGTATTGCATTGAGGAATGTCTGCATTAAAAATACATTTCACACTAATTGCACTGCATATTTATGTTTTGTATATTTAGAAAATTCTGCCAGACTCACTACTTATTTTTTCCTAGGCCTTGTAAACAGTAGTAAGAACCCCCAGCTTGTGTTCCCTTCAGTGCCCAGTGTAGTAAGTGTATTGGGATAAAAAAAAATGTAATTCTACCAGTGTTGGCTGTAATTCATGATGTCAGAATTATTGTATACCGCAGCTTGAGTCTAGCACTAATTTATGAAAACCCTTATAGATTAAAAACATTCTGTAAATAGAAAAAAAAAGACTTTTTCAACTTTTACTCTAAACACCCAATTTTGAGATGTTGAAGATAAACTGGTTAGTTTGTCTATTCATGTGTCTGCAAGCATACCTCCAATTACGTGCAGAAGAAATGTAAAAGTTAAAATCTCCACCAAGAAAATCCCTTTGAGCACGCTCTCACCTCAACACATTGAGCCTCTCAACAAAGGTTAAATCACGCCTCCATATGATCAATTTACCATCAGCTGGAATATTCCCCAAATAAGGTCCTGTTATATTCCCTTAGACTCTTGCAATCATCATCAACTCAGGAGGTGGGAAGGTTGATTGGTGCAGATCAAATGCTAGAGGCCCAGGTCTTCCCTGTGGTCCACCAACAAGTGAGAGATCCAGAGTCAAATAAACAAGCTGAAGACCACTCCTCTCCTAGACATGGATGTTTGTTTTAAGGGGTTCGCTTGGTGGAGGTTTCAACTTTCACGTTTCTTCTGCACTTGCTTGAAGCGTTGTTCACTGGATTTCCCAGATATACATGGACTGTATCATCAACTCATACATGTACATTTTGTATTGACATTTAATTTTATTGATTTAGTTCTTTAGTACACACATTGAATATTTTATATTATTATTGTATTTATCCAGTGGTAGCGCCGCACATTCACATTTTAATTTAGGATGATTTTTTGTTACTTTGTTGCTTGCAGCATTTTTTTGTTTACTAACCGGGTGCACCCACATTGGCAGTTTTAATGGAGCCCAGGCATGGTTTTACCCCCTTAGTCCTGCAGTTTAAGTGCTCGAAACCTGCCCAGGACTATTTGGAAGCGGTGATCCCAGGCACAGTTCACTTGTGTTCCAGTACGGTTGGCTTCAGTGTGAGTGCAAACCATGTCAGAGCACAGAGCTCTCCGTAGACCACTGAGCAAAGAAGCAGGGATCACTGTGGTCTGGTTAGCAGAGGTGATGGTGTGATTGATTTAGGTTCAACTCCTCAATCTAAGAAGTCAAAGTTTATACAGGACATAAATCATCAACAGCAAAGGCTCAGTCATTTAGGCCCAAATCCAAATACCAAAAGATAATTGCTGTCCACTCACACCACACAGAGTGAGGGTTGGATATTTGCTAAGTCTTCAGGCTTGAAGAAAATTGTTAAGAAGCGCTGCTGTGCAAAAGACAGGAGTGCCAGATTATTGGCAAGCTTCCTGCCAAAATGATAGCAACCAATCCCTGGTAAGTAGAATGTTTCTTTCTTCCTGGTTACAAGCACAGCTGCCAAACCGCCCATGGCCGCCTTGACTAAGTTTTGACAGCCACATTATATTGCTCATAAAATAAAGTTGGTATTAAAAAGGGGAAGTCCTGCAGCCCCATGGGGCCAAGATCCATAGTCAAATAGCTTCCATGGTATAAACAAAAAACATATTGTATATGTAGAATTTGGCTAAATTAGTGTCTTAATTTAAACTGCAGGCAGATATAAAAGACACAAATGAATGCAGCTCTGTATTTATTTATAAATGTATTGCATTTATGTTTTTTTCGACTAGTTAACAAAATGTAACTTCTTATCAGCTTCTTGCATTCTCACTCTACAGCTGTATTCTGTCTGGAAAAGAAGGCCAAAAAAGTGTGAGGCATGCAAAATTTCTGATAAGGACTACAATGATAGGAGAGAGCACAGGGATAACCTCGTATATCTGCTCCTGCTCTTTTACTGTCCAGTAAGCAGGCAGGGGTTGGAGAGATGACACCATTCCTAAACTGTAGCTGAGAAAGTGTTATCATTCACCTGGCTGAAATGTGTAATGGGACTGTGTAAATCTCAGAACTGGATGGACAGAAATACAGAACCTTTTCTAGATAAGACAACTTAACTATATGAATTTAGTAGTTTGCCTGGAGTTCAGCTTTTATACAAATCTCCCTTACTGTTATATACAGTGCATTTAGGTGGCAGTGGAAATGCAGAGCATCTACACATACCGATGTACAACTATGTGAGGCTTAACCCTCTGCTGCACGTTTTATTGGAGATTCATTGTGATGGGCAGCCTGATTTCCCAAAAAAAAAAAAGAGTTGCTGAAGGAAGGTCTGTGATTTGCAATCTGTGGCTCTATTCTGGAGATTTTCCTTTCTCCAACATTATGACAAAAACCCCAGTGGTGAAATCTCTGTCAAGGACACAATGACAATCAAAGACCTTCTATTAATTTTGGAACCTATGTTGAATTATTTTTTCTTAAGTGGTCTATGTCCCTATTGTAGCTCACTCCTCCCTTCCTGCGACAGAGACAGCATTGCCACCAGGACAGGAAGTAAAGGAAAGTCTCCTCAACAGGACACAGACAAAACAAAAAGCTGATGCGAGTTCTGTTCCTGTCTAAAACTGAACTCTAGTAAAAAATGGTAAAGCGCTTTTGTGAATTTGTAAAAGTGATCTCTTGCTTTGTATGAGTCTGCGCTCCTTTTTCCTTTATGGCAGCAGCCATTAAATAATTTTTATTGTATCCTATGCTTTTCTGAGCCCTCTCTCTCTAAATTCCTGTTCCTAGGACCAGTAGGCATGTCCTCTCCTTCCCTACAGCTACTGATCTTGTAAATGCCCCTCTGCAGTTCAATTATATGAGCAGGAATGTAATAATGGTGCTGCTCACTGCAGTGGCAGATCCTAGACTCCATTTCTTCCGCACCTCTCTTACTCTAAAGTTGATTGACAGGCAAAGAGACTCCCATCTGTCCTGCTCATTTACGTCTGCCCAAAAACCATAGCATTCACTGTCATTGACCATGTCCAAGTGCATTGTGGGAATGGTACTTCGCTTAGATGCTCTGAATAGTAAATAAACTTGACATCAGCACCGGAATCATTTTTCCTGCAAGTGGCTTCCCTCCCTTTCCTGGCCACCCAGGCCACATCCCTGAATAAGGGTCTGGTTTAAACTTTAGGAGGGCCATTAAACAATTTTTTCCCTGTGTACGTTCCCTTTAAAGAAAAGGAGTGGCACCTCCTTTATGGTACATACTAGAACCTTTCCCATAGGTCCGCAACCTGGGTGGCCAGTAAAAGGAGGCAGCGAGTGTGTACCCCTCCCCTGCTAAACCATATACCTTCAACATTGGTAGAGTATCTTGCATGGGGGGCGGGGGCAGCACAGCCCCCCCCCCCTTCGTGCAAGGTTTTTTAATACCTTCAACATTGGTGGGGTATCTGGCGGGGGGGGCAGTACAGCCCCCCTCCTTGCAAGTTTTTTTAAGAGGGAAACAGCGTGGGGTTCCTCTAAATTTCAAATTAGCCCCTTTATCCAGGCATGCACCCTGGGTTGCCAAGGACACTCATCCCCACACCTGGTCCTTGGAGTTTATGGGATTGGGGGGATCTATCAGAATCTTTAAAAGAAGTGTTCCCCCAGATATCTGCTTCTCAGGGGAATGAGTACAGGGTACATTAGTATCCCTTATTATTCATTCTCAAAAAAAGTTCAAAGTAAAAAAAAAAAAAGCACCCACTCAGGTGACCAAGTCCTTTGTTTATTTTTAAATAATGTCCCTCGATAGCATTCCATCCACTAAATTACAGGTCCCTAGTTGTTTGCTGTAGGTAAACAAACTGGCCAGGGATTCTGGTTGACATCATAGAACAAATAGTAGTGTGACTGCTGTAAAATGACATTTCTCTATCGCTCATTGACAGACGTAGTCCTCAGTGATACAGCACCTTCGGGTTATGTTGCCTCCACAGGAGCAGGACTAGACAGGAAATTAAAAAGCTCTGGCCACACCCTAGGGGCAGTCCCAGAGGGTATATCCTCTCTCTCTCTGCCTCAGCAAATCAGTTATTTTCTGTCTAGTTAGGAGTAAGGACCTAGATACCTTGCTGGGATCTTCGGTCCTGGCAAGATTTTTTTCTTAAAAAGATTTTTTAGACAGCTTTTTTTCTCCAGTGTTCCTGTGAGATCTTCAAGCAAGAAAGCTGAACTGGGCGACGGGCTGGATGTTGAGATCCGGTGGTCACCCCAGTTCAGCCTACGAGCGCGTGCAGGCCATAGCTCCGCGCTGGGTCGGCCGCGACAAAGTCCCATTAAGGGACTGACCCCGCGAGTTAAACGTCTCGCTGAAACGCCAAAGACCATGAGTCACGGCGTCCGTATTGGTCGACAGCCCTCCCGCCCCGGTGGAGAGGGGTACTGTCAGGAGTTGGTGCCCGCCTGGTTCCGGTATGGTGAGTAGTATGTTCCCCCTTTTCCCCCTGACGGGTCTTGTGGTGAACGCGGGCCCCTCTCTGTATGGTAAGATAGAGTCCCCCTCTATCCTATAACATGGCACAGATCCCCCTACTTTGAGTGTGATTTTATGTGCAAAAAGCCAGGAGGCTTGGTTTGGGAGCTAACAATCTAATTGTATACATGTTTAAAAGATTGTAATCAGTGGCAGTCTGGGAATCTTACTTTGATAAGAATAAGGTACCTACCAGTCAGAAGCCACGGACATGTAGACTGCCTTCCTAGTCAAATCTCCAGCTATAGCAGGCCTTCCGAACGGCCATGAGGTCCGCCAGGGCCGGTACCGCCAACCACGCCAAAAATCCCCATGCAGAGATAGTGTTGTGTGCCCTGCAGCACACCGCTATTCGGTACAGGCCGCCGCCATTTTTTTTTTTTTTTGCTGGATTGCACGAGCCGCCATTTTGGCGTAGCCTCGTGTCTCCAGCATGGGGGCGGCCATGTTTGAGGTGATCCAAACACCTCGTGGAGCTAGGGGAGGCGCCGGAAGGCGTGCAGAGGGGCGGAGCCGCCTCCTTTCTTCCTGGGCAGCCAGCCAAAAGACTTCCTGTTTGTCAAGACAGCGCTGTAACCTGTTGCAGTTAAACTCTGAGCATCAAGTGGTGAGCCTGGGGGTCTATCTCTCTCTCTCTCTCTCGATCGATAGGGATCCCTAGCAGGTAACACTAAGGGGCTTTTGTGGCGCTGGGGGTCTGTGAAAAAAAAAAAAGTTTTTTATTTTTGAATTATATTATCCGGGAAGTTACTGGAATAATCATGGACCCTGCCACACAAATTCCCCCACCTGTTTCCCTCGAGGAGGCCACGGGACCCGCCGGTGCACAGAGTGTAGAGGCATTTACAGCAATTTTGGAGTCTATGGTGGCTCGGGTGGAGGCGGCCTGTCAGGGACGAGGGTCAAGGAAGCGACCCCCGCCTACCCCTATATTATCTGACACCTCTGACTCAGATTCAGAGATGGTCACTGCAGTTGCAGGTCCCTCTGCAAGGGCTGTTACCTCAGGTAAAGCTCCCTCAGACAGTGAGGAGGACGTTTCTTCTCTCGCTATAATTCAGAAAGAAGCATTGGTGGACGCACTAGTTGTGGCAGTGCAGGAAACCTTAAAACTTGAGGTTTTACCGGCAGAAGCAACTGATACAGAGATTCCTTTTGGTACTAACAAGCCCATCAAAACGGTGAAGGTTTTTCCTGTACCCAAGTGTTTTGGTAACAAGATTAAAGGAGAATGGGAGCATTCTAAACGTACCTTTGCTATTTCCAAGCGTATTGCTAGACGCTATCCGTTTGAGGAATCCATCATTAAGAAATGGACGGTACCACCAGTGGTGGATCCACCTATTTCCAGGCTGAATAAAGCCACGGTTATCCCAGTGGAGGACACTTCGTCCTTTAAGGATCCGGTGGATCGAAAGATGGAAGCAGAGTCCCGCACCATCTTCTCTCTGATAGGGTCAGCTTTTAGACCAGTAATTGTTATTGGTCTAGTTTCCCAGACACTTACGGAATGGGCGAGATTGGTACGCCAAGACCTTAGGGGAAAAGATATTCCCCAGGAAACATCTGATTTGATGGAACAGATTATACAAGGGCTACAGTTTATCTGTGACGCAGCCTTGGACACTACTCCCCTATTAGGGCATGCATCTATGTCAGCGGTAATCCTCAGACGTGTGCTGTGGTTAAAATGCTGGTCAGCTGACCTAGGTTCCAAAAAGACCTTGACGAATCTCCCCTTTCAGGGGAATCGTCTATTTGGGGCCACCCTAGATGAAATCATTAAGGATGCCACTGGGGGCAAGAGCACTTTTTTGCCACAGGCTGCTAAAGCTAAGGGACCTCGCAACAAGCGAGGACCTTTCTTTACCGCCCATAAAGGGTTCGCACGCCCGGCTGGAACAAGCGGGAAAGGCAAGACTCCTCCAGGAGGGTTCAAGAAAGGCTGGTCGGACAAACAGAGGACCAACTCAGCCAAACCCGAAGCAAAGGAGTACACAGCCTGAAGGTGCGCCCCCACCCGGTTTGAGGGTGGGGGGACGTTTTCACCGGTATTCAGGACATTAGATCGAGCATCAACTACTACTACCGGTGCGATTCTTCCCTTCCAACATTTAAGTACTACAGGGAGCGGTAGTCACCGTTCCCTGAATAGACCTTTTCCTAAGATTAGTCTCAATTCCCCACAGGAATCGGATCTGGTTGACCAGACAGGCCAAGAAGCCTTCTAGCCGGGTGACTTCGGTCCCTGAGGTTCAACCAGAAAAGATCACCCTTCCTGATAGCAATCAGGTATCTGATAAATGTGTGGGAACAGAAAACGACCAGACTTTCTCGGATGGTCGGGGCCAGATAGCTCTAGGGACGCCTGGTTCAGATCCAGTCAGCACCAGTGGTCCTAGAAATTCTAGGCTGGCCTCGTCAAGCCGGCCTGGCCGACTTGGACAGGCTAGTCGCAGACGTTCCGTGGGAACTTCGTCTCAGGGAGTGTCTGTGGTCTCAAGGACCAATTTACCATCGTGCTTTACAGTCGCTGGTTTTAATGGCCTGGCCATTGAGACCCAAGTACTGAAGGACAGAGGTTTGTCAGCTTCAGTCATTCCTACCCTTATTAAAGCAAGGAAAGCGACTTCCAGCAAGGTCTATTATCACACATGGAAGACTTATATTGCGTGGTGCGAATCTTTAGGATTTCCTCCACGTACCTATTCGGTGACTCGAATATTGGCTTTTTTGCAACAAGGGGTTGAGCAGAAGCTAGCCTTGAGCACCATCAAGGGTCAAGTTTCAGCATTAGCAATCTTCTTTCAGAAACCTTTAGCTACCAAGTCCTTGGTGCGGAATTTCATCCAGGGGGTGCGGCACCTGGCTCCACCAGTCCGCGCGCCCTTACCGCCCTGGGATCTTAATTTAGTTTTGTCGGTTCTACAGAAACCTCCCTTTGAAAACATCAGGGAGATTCCCTTGTTTACTTTATCCCAGAAGGTGGCCTTCTTGGTGGCTATCACTTCTGCTCGCAGGGTGTCAGAACTGGCTGCATTATCATGCCAGTCCCCATACCTAGTGATTCATAGGGATAAGGTAGTACTTCATCCTAAGCCATCCTTTCTTCCTAAGGTGGTTTCAGATTTTCATCTGAATGAAGATATTGTACTACCTTCCTTGTGTCCTCAGCCCAAGCATCATCGGGAACATGCGTTGCATTCCTTGGATGTGGTTCGGGCAATCAGAGTATACCTGAAAGCTACGGAATCATTCCGTAAGACGGATTCACTTTTTGTGATCACGGATGGCCCCAGAAAGGGTTTGCCTGCATCTGCCGCGACCATTGCCAAATGGATTAGACAGACGGTGGTACAGGCTTATTCTATTAAGGGTCAGAGTCCTCCGTTCCCTGTTAGGGCGCACTCCACTCGAGCGCTCAGTACTTCCTGGGCCTTTCGCCATCAGGCGTCAGTGGTCCAGGTATGTAAGGCGGCCACCTGGTCGTCGGTACATACCTTTACAAAATTCTATAAAATTGATGTGACGGCATCGGCGGATGCCTCATTTGGCCGCAAGGTTTTGCAGGCCGCAATTTGAGGAGACCGGTGGTCTACCTCGAGAGTTTTTTTCTGTTTGAAAAATTTCTTTTTTGTTGAGTCTCATTAAGGATGAGCATTGTAAACTTCTAGTTGGCACCGGTTGGGCCTTCTAGATTGGGATTTGATTTCCATTTTCCCACCCCTCATTTGTGATACTGCTCTGGGACGTCCCGAAGGTGCTGTATCACCGAGGACTACGTCTGTCAATGAGCGATAGAGAAAAATGGATTTTTGTAAAATCTTACCGTAAAATCCTTTTCTCTTAGCTCATTGACAGACGTAGTCCCCGCCCCTCTGTTTTGGAGTTGGGTTGGGTTAAAATCTCTAAAGACTGCTTTTTGACATAACTGATTTGCTGAGGCAGAGAGAGAGAGGATATACCCTCTGGGACTGCCCCTAGGGTGTGGCCAGAGCTTTTTAATTTCCTGTCTAGTCCTGCTCCTGTGGAGGCAACATAACCCGAAGGTGCTGTATCACCGAGGACTACGTCTGTCAATGAGCTAAGAGAAAAGGATTTTACGGTAAGATTTTACAAAAATCCATTTATCCCCAGCAGATGTTTGTTCACTAAGTCCAAGGCAGGGTTTGTACGGTCATGAAAATCCTGGAAAAGTCATGGGATTTTGACATGACACTTTCCAGGCCTGGAAAAGTCCTGGAAAATGGGCAAAATTACTAAGTTTTGGAAAAGTCATGGAAAAGTGTTGTGACACTATTTATTTTTGTCTCTGGGCCCCCTGTATTCTGTGGGAGCGGGGGACAGTAAGTGGACTATTTTCTCTGTTTCGGGTTTGGCGGATTAATCAGCCGCAGTGCACTGCACAGCTGAAGCCTGATCACTGGTCTCTTCAATATGAATAGACCGTGACAGGTTAGAAACTCTGCGGCGGATTGATCTGCTGAAACTGAAACAGAGAAATTGTGCATTTACTGTCCCGCTCTGAGGGACGTAGCTGCGGGGGGGGGGGGGGGCCGCGATCACTGCGGGGTGTCAGGCTGGTGTCCATCGGGCAGGGCGGGCGGGGGTGGCCGCGATCACTGCGGGGTGTCAGGCTGGTGTCCATCGGGCAGGGCGGGCGGGGGGGGGGCGCGATCACTGCGGGGTGTCAGGCTGGTGTCCATCGGGCAGGGCAGGCGGGGGGGGCCGCGATCACTGCGGGGTGTCAGGCCAGTGTCCATCGGGCAGGGCGGGGGGGCCGCGATCACTGCGGGGTGTCAGGCCGGTGTCCATGCCGCATCTCTGTGTGAAGAAGGCAGCGGCAGAAGGAAGGTCAGTGAGGAATGTCAGTGAGGAGTCTCGTGTGCTGGATAGGAGGGGGATGGGATGGTACAGCTGCATAGAGAGGAATTGAACTTTCATATTCCTCATGTCACTGAATGTTGTTACTCCTCCTCTCAGAAGCTGCACTAGGAATATGAAAAGTTCAATTCATCTATATGCAGCTGCCCCATCCCCCTCCTATACAACTTCCCTTGCTGGGCCCCCCCAGTGCTTTTTTAGCCCCCCCCCAGTGCTTTTTTAGCCCCCCCAGTGCTCTTTACCTCCCCCCTGCTCTTAGTCTGGCTCCCCCTCAGTGATTTTCTGTTCCCCCCCCAGACAGTGCTCTCCAGTTCCTCCCTCCCCCTGTGCTCTCCACTCCCCTGCGCCTTCCAACCCCCCTGCAATGCTTTCCAAACCCCCCCTTAATTCTGTCTATTTCCCCCCCCCATGCCCTTCAGCTCCTCCAGTGCTCTCTGCTTCCCCTGTGCTCTCCGGCCCCCCCTCATGCTCTTCTATCTTCTATCATGTCCGCAGTCTCTGACTATCCCCTGTACCATGTCCGCAGTCTCTGACTATCCCCTGTACCATGTCCGCAGTCTCTGACCATCTCTTCTACCATGTCCGCAGTCTCTGACCATCCCCTGTACCATGTCCGCAGTCTCTGACCATCCCCTGTACCATGTCTGCAGTCTCTGACCATCTCTTCTACCATGTCCGCAGTCTCTGACCATCCCCTGTACCATGTCCGCAGTCTCTGACCATCCCCTGTACCATGTCTGCAGTCTCTGACCATCTCTTCTACCATGTCTGCAGTCTCTGACCATCTCTTCTACCATGTCCGCAGTCTCTGACCATCTCTTCTACCATGTCCGCAGTCTCTGACCATCTCTTCTACCATGTCCGCAGTCTCTGGCCATCTCTTCTACCATGTCCGCAGTCTCTGACCATCTCTTCTACCATGTCCGCAGTCTCTGACCATCTCTTCTACCATGTCCGCAGTCTCTGACCATCTCTTCTACCATATCCGCAGTCTCTGACCATCCCCTGTATCATGTCCGCAGTCTCTGACCATCTCTTCTACCATGTCCACAGCCTTTGACCACCTCCTGTACCATGTCCGCAGCTTCTGCCACCTCCTGTACCATGTCCACAGCTTCTGACCACCTCCTGTACCATGTCCACAGCCTCTGACCACCTCCTGTACCATGTTCGCAGCCTCTGACCACCTCCTGTACCATGTCCGCAGCCTTTGAAAATCTCCTGTACCATGTCCTCCGCAGAGAGGAGACTACAGGATAAAACCAGAGCATTGTGCACCTAAGAGGAGGTCAGTGACAGTGCTGCCCAGCCAGTCTGAGGGGGGGGGGGTCACTGATGTAAGGGGGCACTGTTATAAAGGTTCCTCCTTGTATCAGGACCCCCCCCCTCCCTTCCTTAGTGCATTCACTCTGTGGAAAGTGGTCTCTGGTCACCAGAGTCCCCCCTACATCAGAGTTCTCAGCTTTTTCACCCGTGCGCCTGAAGTGACACCCGCTCCGAGCTGCTGCAGTGGTGCTTCCATCTCATCCACTGTAAAACAAGGGACCATTTTGAGTCGCGCTGTATCCAGAAACGAAACCCTAACTGCAGAGGTACTGTACACTACAAAGATTGTCATTTATTTTAGTAAAAATATGCTGGGTGTGACATGGATTTTCTTCTTATTTAACGTGTATACATAGACATTTCATGAAACTTTAGGTCATGAATATTTACGTGAAGTCATGGAATTTTATTGGTAAAAATGTGTATGAACCCTGCAAGGGTTCGGGACAGTTCACCAAACTATGAACAGGCTCATGCTCCTGCCAAAGCTGAAGCTCATCTCTTATCTTAGAGTGTTTAATGTAAGCATTTTCCAAAACCTACCTGTAGCACAGTGAAATCCACAAAAACTTTGACCTTAGCTTTGACCTTTGTGCTGGTTAGGAAATGAGGAAAATAATTTGCTTATGGCAATATTGATGTGTTGACTATATAACATGTAAAGTGTGGTAGATCTTACTGTTCATTGCAAAGAAGAATAAAGATATGCAGAAACCCACACAATTTCAGTGTTCTAATGAAGATCAGTGTTTTGCTTTACATTGCCACCCTTTGCACTACCGCCTTGAATAGGGCTTCAAATTTCACAAAGTATGCATGTCATGTTTGGTTTCAGGGATTTATGTTCCTAACCATCCTACTCCAAAAATCATCTACTGTATTGCAGAAAGTTTTTGGAAGGCGCCCAGGAGGCCTCTGTTTAAAAACAAAAACCCACCAAAATTGTAATACAGGCAAACTATAGTTTGTAGCAGTAGCCAAATTGTGTTGGCTCCGCTTAATGTTTTATTTTTTTTTTTTTCCACTTTTTATTCAATCGCACATGTTTTTCTTAATCCTTTCAAATGATTTATTGCAGTTTGTGTGTGGGAAAAAGGTAATGTATCCACTGTTAAGAAGGTAAAAAGAATTACATCCAAAGCAGACCGCTCTGTTTCATAGCTTCTTATTAACCACTTTTCCATCGGAGGATTTTGCTGTCCTACGTCCAGGCCACTTTTTGCGATTTGGCACTGTGCGAATTTAACTGACAATTGCGCGGTCGTGCGACGCCGCACCCAAACAAAATTTACGTCCTTTTTTTCCCACAAACAGAGCTTTCTTTTGATGGTATTTGATCACCTGTGTGATTTTTACTTTTTGCGCTATAAACAAAAAAATCGTAAATTTTGAAAAAATGACATTATTTTTCACATTTTTTTATATGAAATTCCCCCCCAAAAAAATGTAAAAATCTAATTTTTTTTTTACATTTTTGGCCAATTTGTTTTCTGCTACCTATGTTTGGTAAAAAAAATCACTATAAGCGTATTTTGATTGGTTTGCGCCAAAGTTATTGCGTTTACTAAGGGAAAGATTTCTGTCATTTTTGGTGTTTATTTTTTTTAACGAGTAATGGCGGCAATCTGCGATTTTTTTTTTTTTATGCGGGACTGCGGCATTGCGGCAGACAGATCGGACCCTTGACTAACATTTTTGACACTTTTGGGGGTACCAGTGACATTTCTACAGTAATCAGTGCTATAAATATGCACTGTTACTGTAAAAATTACACTGGCAGGGAAGGGGTTGATTTTATTGGAGAGGGAGGGGTTAATGTATGCCTGGTGCTTACTGACGTGTGTGGGGGGAGGTGACTGAGTGACACAGGGACAGATCGCATGTTCAGCTATGCTGAACCCTGCAATCTGTCACTGTTTGTCACTTAGGAGATCCGCCCGCTCTGTTTACACAAGCGGGCGGATCTCCAGACTCGATTCCCCGACGATCGGGGAAGAGCGGCGGCAATCGCCGCTGCTCCTCCCCTGGCCCGACTCCCGCTGTGACTGAAAACAGCGGGAGCGAGCCTCCGGCGGCGCGCGAGCGCCGCCCACAAGGGGAGGAGTCCAGAGACATAGGTCTACGTCGCTGGATGGAATCAAGCCACTTTGCCGCAGTACAGTCCCAGTGACTGGTCGGCAAGTGGTAATACATTTATGGTTTCTAATCATTGTTTAAAGAACATATGTACAAGGGTTTGATCTTTGCTGATGCATTGGTTTTTAAGATTTTAAATTGGAAAAAGATATATGGAAGGCTTATACAATTTAAAGTAGGGATCGACCGATTATCGGCAAAGCCGATATTTAGAGGGCCGATATGCACTTTAACCGATATATCGGAATCGGCCCCGGTGGTTACCGATATTTTGGGAAAGTGCATGTACCGGAGTGATGCCTGCAGCTAGAAGCATCACCCCGGTACCGGCGTCCATAGCCGACGGTCGGCTGTCTTTTAACAACCTATGTGTTTGAGAAGCCGCTCGGCTGTCATTACAAGAAGCGGGAGGGGACATCCCCCCCCTCCCGCCGCCTTCCGCTAATCACCCGGGTCTCCCGTCTTTCCGGGAGACCTAGGCAACCAGCCTGCACGTCTGCCGCAGAGCTGATCAAAGCCGCATTCAGCTCTGATCGGGTCTAGATGCAAAAACCCAGAAGTGATGTCATGAGTGACATCACTTCTGGTTACTGTCTGGCACCAGATTAAAAAAAAAATGACAGCATTCAAAACAGCCAAACTTGGCGTTTTGAAGGCTTTTAAGTGCAAAGGAGGGGTTTATGGTCTTTTAGACCCCCAGATTCCTCCACAAAGGTACCTGTCAAAACAAAAAAAAAATGTTTTTTAAATGTACAAAAATAGTGGCCAATATCGGCTGATACTGATATGCATTGGGCAAAATATCGGTATCGCAGCGAAAAACCGATATCCGTCGATCACTAATTTAAAGTATATCTAAAGCCAATTTTATTTTTGTTTAGAGTAGGGAAGGGTTAGAACTGCTGACTCGCATTTCAATTTGCATACATGATATGTACTACGTCCCAACACATATCCATCTGTGCTGCAATACACCTGGTTTAGGTGCATTTTTTACATACACTGTTGAATAAATCCTGCTACACCATTGGCAGCTTGGCGCCTCTTTCTTCCCTTCCCCTTCTTCTTCTGTTGCAGCTTTCAGGTTCCCAACCCATCCAAAGAGGTAGCCTAACTGCAGCCAGCTGTGTCAGCAATAGACTATCCACAAATTGATTATAGCCCTTACCTCTGGGCTTATATACGTCTATATAGACACATACATATATTTGCCCCCCTGTCAAGGTCTTACCTTGCCTTCCTGTTGGCAGCCATCTTGGACATGTGCAGGCTGCTGTCTCTTATAAACTCTGTTTGCATCATCATTTGCCTGCTGCCTGGGCGTCGCTCAGTGATGATGTTGTACACCTGACTATATATATCACTTGATGGCTTGCAGTCTTTGCCTTTGTGTTTGTGCTCCTAGGTGCATCACTGCTAGCATTCTTCTGTTCTCTGTGTTCTCCCGTGCATGACCTGGCTTGGCTGATGACTTTACTGGCTTTTGATTCCTCATCGGCAGACGATCCCGCATCAGCAGTCTACCCACTACTGGACTCGACCCCAGGTTTGGATGAGTACCCACTTCTAGGCTTGATCCCAGCTTGGATGACTACCCACTTCTAGACTTGACCCTGGCTGTTCCTGATTTTGCTCCTCACTCCTGCTGTGTGTTTATTGTTGTTGCCCTAATAAACTGCTTTATTTTACTTGCATCTTTGTGTGGTCTGCTTTCCTGGCACCCTGACAGTACACAAGGGCCATGAATCCTGACGATGCAGGTGCTTCTACGCTTCCCATGCTGGTTACCAGGCTCGATCAACAAGATCACCTTTTGGGTTACTTTGCTCAGGCGTTGCAGAAGTTGCTTGAATGCACAGCACACCTTGCTCATGGTGCTTCTAGGCCGGTGATCCCTCCTGCTGCTACTTCTGTTGCCGCTCCTGCAACTGGAGTTGCTGTTACCAGAGGGATGAGCCCCTCCCTTCCCTCTGACAGGTCCAAGGTTTCCTAATCTCGTTGCTCTGGACAAGGCCTTGGCCTGGGTGAATCCCTTATGGGAGAATGGTAATCCTGTGATACTAGATTACCTGAGTTTTGTTGCCTCCTTTCATAGGGTATTCGATGTGCCTGCTCACACTGCTTCTGCTGCTAAGCTGCTCCTGTCCATTCAACAGGGTATACGAACCGTTGCCGAGTATGCCATAGAATTTCGTACCCTGACAGCAGAGCTGGGCTGGAATAATGAGGCTCTGGTGGCTGTCTTCTTTGTCTGGGCCGGGGTTTGTTTTTTTTTCCGGGTCCGGTGGTGTGGCGGGCTTCATGATCAACGATGGGTCTCCTTTGGGGGGCTTTTTTTTTTTCTAATAAAGGAATTGTTTTTATTTTTGACGCTTTTTTTGGTGAATGAGTAGGGGTACAATATACCTCATATTCATTCACATGGGGGGGGCGATATCCGGAGGCCCCCCTTTGTGAAAGGGGGCTTTCAGATTCCGATTAGTCCCCTGCTCGCAGACTCCCACAACCACCTTCCAGGGTTGTGGGGAAGAGGCCCTTGTACCAATCAACATAGGGACAAGGTGCTTTGTTGAGGGCATGTGGCCTGGTATGGTTCAGGAGGGGGAACTTGCTCTTCCTCCTCCCTTTCCTGACCTGCTGGGCTGCATGCATGGATAAGGATTTTAGTATGGATTTTGGGGGGGGACCCCACGCTTTCTTTTTTTTTTTTTTTTCCATAATGTTTAATTGCTGGCATGTTTTTTTTACATTCCACTGTCAGTGGAAAACCTGCTGACAGTTGATGAGTTATCTGTTGTGTAGGACGCAGCAGCCTGCTTCTATGCCCGCTCGTTAGCAACCAAATGCAAAATATGCTGTAATTACCACCTTATCGAATCTTTACCGCAGTAAGTAGTTATTTACTGCACAATTCTTTGTGAACTGAACATTTGCACAATTGTTATCGCATGTGTTTTTTTACCGCAATTTATTAGCATTATTTAACTCTTAGTGAATTTAACCCAATGTGTCGCCTGATCATGAGATATTCTTAAGTTAATTGAGCCCCCAGACACTAGCTTAATGTAGTAACAGTTTGCAGTTTACCATTCAGGCTAGTGTGAACGAGCCCTAAGAGCTGCAGGGGATCGTGTTTTTTTTCATCTGGTATACCATTTTTTCTGCTACTCTGGTGGACTATTTCACACTGTCAGAACTGGGTTTGGCAGCAGGTATAAAGGGAGATAGATATCTTTACCAGCTTCTTCTACAGATATAACTTTGCAAGATATATATATTTTCTCTTACGTCCTCCGACAGTCGCCGCCCCTTCATATTCGTCACAATAGGGTTATTGACCTTTGCTCCGTAGGAGTGGCTAGACAACAGAATATGTTAATATCAAAGCTTTTAGCCTACCCCACCCCCAGGGGGTGGTCCCCTCAGTCAATACCCTCCTGCTTCCTGCATTCCTACCTCAGTTTCATTTGTCTAGCTCAGGAGTAGGTTAGACGTTTCCTGTGCTGGGGCTTTTCAGTCTCCGCTTCTTTTCTCTTTTTGGTTTTATTTGGAGTTTTTTTTTTTTTCTCTTTCTTTACTTAGCTGTTTATTTTCAGCTCTAGTTAGGTCTTCTGATGAAGATGGTCGTGCGGTGCTGGGTCTCGGGCTGGCCTCCCTGGTTATCCGGGGTTCAGGGCCAGTGGCTTCCCAGCCTGCCATTGAGCGTTCAGCTAGGTTTCCCTGGCAAATATGAACGACCCATCCCTGTTCGCTGCGGGGATGCTGCGGTGAGGTGGCTACTTCACTGGACGCCATGCGGTTTCGCACCGCAATTCCACTGCGTCCTGGCTGCGACTCTCCCTGTCCTTAGTGCAGCGGTTTGATCGCTTGTGCAGGCTCCCCACGCCATTCGGATGGTAAGTGTATTTCTGTGTGGGGACCTGTCTGTCTTGGGTGTCAGTCTGGGACTGTGGGACCCTGCATGTCTGTGCATAATGTTGAGCTCCCTGTCAGTATAGCTGCTCTCTGTGGGCTGCAAGGGGGGGGGCTCTCCTGCTCTGCTCTGTCTAACAGGCTGTGTGACATGCTGTGTGCTGTGAAGGACATGATTGTGAGACATGTTGTGGGCATACTGTGCGGCGACCGCTGCTGCGGTCCGCCATTTTTTTGTGACAGTTTTGTGGTGGCCGATCCTGTGTGGTGAGAGCGCCGTTTTGGCGCCAAACGCTGCCATTTTGGCGGCGATCGCGCGGGCCACATGTCAGTGTTTCTGCCTCTACAGCCTCGGCCGGCGGCCATGTTTGTGTAGCCTTACATAGGCTTTATGGGGGCGGTCAGTCTCGCATCACTTCCTTTTGCTCTGAGGACAGCGATCGATGAAGCAGCAGCCTGTGTGACCTCTCCAGGTTTTACCTTCCATTCCTGTATTCCTTGCCTTTGTATTCCTAGCCCGGTGGGTCAGTGTGTTTTGTGAGTGCGGTGGGCTGCGATCGCTGCGACCTTAAAGGGGCAGTACTCCTTTTTTTCCTAAGTTACTGGGGCATGGATTCTCAGGAAAGCAAGTTTCCTCCCTCCTTGGTAGGGGGCCAGGGGGCTGCTGCTGCTTCCCCCGAGGGGGCTGATCTGGCTACTATTGTGGCTAACCTTGCTGCTCAGGTGCAGATGCTGGTGGCTGATCGATCCACAAAAAGGCTCAGGGTGTCCATTTCCTCTGATTCAGAGGGCGATGGGGATGCTATGGCTGGGGTGCCCTTCTCAGGGTCTCGTTCTTCTCTAGACCTTGCGGGGTCTGAAGGGGAGGCTGAGGTGGAAGGGGTTGATAATTCTCCCCCTGGCTCGTCTGAAGAGCTTGCACTCATGGATGAGTTAGTTGCTTCTATCAAACAAACGCTGCATTTGGAGGATGAACCATGTCCTCCTGCTGTGATGTCCTCTTATGGGACGCAGAGAAAACGCAAAACGTCGCAGGTTTTTCCTTGCTCTACGGAATTTCAGCGCGCTGTTGAGGAGCAATGGCGCAACATAAAGAAGCCTTTTGCTGTGCCGAGTAGGTTCAAGCTGCGTTATCCTTTTACACCAGCTACTGATGAGCGTTGGTGTGTGCCGCCTCAGGTGGATCACGCGGTGGCGATTTTGAATAAATCCACTGCGATTCCTGCTGAGGATACCCCGGTGTTCCGGGACCCTATGGACAGGAGATTGGAGTCTCTGGCCCTTCACTCTTATACGGTTGCGGGCTCTATGCTGAAGCCTCTTTTTGCTTCCATTATGGCAGCCCAGGCTATTGCCGATTGGACGCAGGTGCTCAGGCACACTCTGGTGGCTGACTCTGCTTCGCCGTCCACATTGGCTATGGTGGATCAGATTCATCAGGGTGTCATGTATTTGTGTGATGCGGACCTAGATCTGGTCCCTTTGGCTGCGCGTCTGCAGAGTGTGGCGGTGTTGAACCGTCGCCTGATCTGGCTGAAATGTTGGTCTGTTGACCAATCTTCTCGCAAGACTTTGGCTAATTTGCCTTACGCGGGTTCTCGCCTTTTTGGCGAATCCTTGGATACTCTGATCAAGGGTGTTTCTGGGGGTAAGAGTACTCTTTTGCCCCAGACTCACAAGTCTAAGTTTGTTCGCGGTAAGAAGAATGCTTTGTTTAGACCCTCTCAGGGGTCCTTTCGTGCCTTTCGGTCGCACTATAAGGGTAAGCCCTTCAAGGGACAAGGCTCCCAGAAAAAGCCGTGGGCAGGTAAGCAGAAGTCCGGCCAGTCCGGGTCCGCTGCCCATAACAATGCGGCCTGAAGGGGCGCCCTCACCCTGTTCTGGGGTGGGGGGACGTTTGCTCGGTTTTCTTCAACCCTGGCTGGCCCGCGTTCGGGACAGGTGGGTTCAGGAAATCGTTCGATCTAGATACAAGATCGAGTTTCTCTCTTGGCCGGCGGGCAGATTTTTTCCCTCAAATCTTCAGCTGTCTCCGGAGCGCTTGCGGGATCTGCACCTGGCAGTGCGGGACCTGCGGGCTCAGGGAGTGGTGATTCCGGTGCCTCATCGGGACAGATTTCGGGGATTCTATTCAAATCTGTTCACTGTGCCCAGAAAGGAGGGCAAGGTACGTCCGATTCTGGACTTGAAAGCTCTGGAACCGATTTGTGCGGGTTCGCAAGTTCCGCATGGAATCCCTGCGCTCGGTGGTGGCTGCCCTGGTTCTGGGGGAATTCATGGCCTCCATCGACTTGAAGGATGCGTACCTTCACATCCCCGTTTTCGAGGGTCACCAGCAGTACCTTCGATTCGCCATTGCGGAGGATCACTACCAATTCGTTGCGTTGCCCTTTGGTCTTGCCTCGGCTCCGCGGGTTTTCACCAAGGTGCTTGCGCCGGTTCTGGCTTTGTTGAGAGCCCAGGGCATCTCGATCCTGGGGTATCTGGACGACATTCTGGTTCGCTCTGCGACCAGTCAGGGCCTGGTGAACGACCTGTCCGTCACGATGCAGACTCTGCAAGAGTTCGGTTGGACGATAAATTTTCCAAAGTCGACGCTGTGTCCGTCGGTTCGTCTTCCTTACCTGGGAATGATCCTGGACTCAGGCGAAGGTCTTCCTGCCGGAAGACAAGCTCCGGAAGCTTCAAGAAGAAGTCGGGTCCCTCAGGGACGTTCAGTGCTCGTCCCTCCGGACGTGCATGAGGTGTCTGGGACTGATGGTCTCGGCTTTCGAGGCGATACCCTTTGCCCAGTTTCACACGCGGGGTCTCCAGAGGGAGATTCTGGCCAGGTGGGACGGACAACCGCAATCTCTGGATCTCCAGATTTCGTTGAGTCATCGCACCAGAAGGGACCTTCTGTGGTGGCTCCAGTCCCCGGCGGTGTCGGGGGGCAAGTCCTTTCGTCCTTTGTCGTGGACGGTGATCACCACAGATGCCAGCCTGTCGGGCTGGGGTGGTGTTCTGGGCGTTCTGTCCGCCCAGGGAACTTGGTCGGAGGAGGAGTCCTCCCTTCCAATCAACATTTTGGAATTGCGAGCGATAAATCTCTGCCTTCGGCGTTGGTCGGACAGGCTGCAGGGCCGTCCGGTTCGGGTGCAGACGGACAATGCCACAGCGGTGGCCTACATCAACCACCAAGGGAGCACCAGGAGTGCCCGAGCGGCTCAGGAAGTGGCCGACATTCTGTCTTGGGCCGAGACGCACGTCCCGGCGATATCTGCTGTTCACATTCCGGGGGTGGAAAACTGGCAGGCGGATTATCTGAGCCGCCAGACCCTGGACCAGGGAGAATGGTCCCTTCACCCGGATGTCTTTCTGATGTTGTGCGAGAAGTGGGGGTCCCCAGATGTGGACCTGTTCGCGTCTCGTCTGAACAACAAGGTGGAAAGGTTTGTGGCAAGAACGCGCGATCCTCGGGCAGACGCCTCAGACGCGTTGGTGGCGCCCTGGCATCAGTATCGTCTGATGTATGCCTTTCCACCAATACAGCTGCTCTCCAGGTTCCTTCGGAGGTTGGCCTCGGAACCGAAAACGGTGATTCTGGTGGCACCAGACTGGCCTCGCCGGTCTTGGTACGCAGACCTCGTGAATCTGGCGGTCGACGCTCCATGGCGTCTGCCTCTTCGAGACGATCTCCTGTCTCAAGGGCCGATATTTCATCCTGCTTTACAGTCGTTGGCTTTGACGGCCTGGCTGTTGAAACCCAGATCCTGAAGGATAGGGGTCTCTCCCCTGAGGTCATTCACACTTTGATTAAGGCTAGAAAGTCCTCTTCGGGGAAGGTTTACTACCGTACTTGGAAGGCCTATTTTGCCTGGTGTGAGTCCAGGGGGTATTCCCCTCGTTCATACTCGGTATCAAGGGTGTTGGCTTTTCTTCAAACGGGCGTGGACCAGCGTTTGGCGTTGGCCACGATTAAGGGTCAGATTTCTGCTCTGGCCGTTCTCTTTCAGCGCCCTGTGGCGTCTAATTCTTTAGTTGGCACCTTTGTTCAAGGGGTGCGGCATCTGGTCCCTCCTAGGAGGGAGCCTTTGCCTCCATGGGACTTGAACCTTGTTCTGTCCGTGTTGCAACATGCTCCCTTTGAAAAAATCAGGGAGATCTCGTTGTCTATGTTGTCCAAGAAGGTCGCCTTTTTGGTGGCAATCACCTCGGCTCGCAGGGTGTCGGAGCTGGCTGCCTTGTCCTGCAGATCTCCGTATTTAGTGGTTCACTTGGATAAGGTGGTCTTGCGTCCTAACCCGTCTTTCCTTCCGAAAAGGATTTCGGAATTTCACCTCAATGAGGACATTGTCTTGCCTTCGCTTTGCGCAAAGCCTAAACATCCAAAGGAAGTGGCTTTGCATTCCTTGGATGTTGTTCGGGCGATCAGGGTTTACCTGTCATCGACTGAATCCTTTCGCAAGACGGATTCTCTCTTTGTCCTTCCAGAGGGGCCTCGGAAGGGCATGGCGGCGTCGGCCTCTACCATCGCCAAATGGATCAGGCAGGTCATTGAACAGGCCTATGCTTTGAGGGGGAGAGTTCCTCCCATGCCTGTGAAGGCGCACTCTACAAGATCTCTGAGTACGTCTTGGGCCTGTCATCTTCGGGCTTCTGTGGCCCAGGTGTGTAAGGCGGCGACTTGGTCGTCCGTTCACACCTTCTCAAAATTCTACAAGGTGGATGTTCAGGCATCGGCAGATGCTTCCTTTGGCCGTAAAGTTCTTAGTGCGGCAGTGCCTTAGGGTCCTTTGTTTGGGTCCTTGGCTGTTGGGGTTTTTTTACCCCTAGGTTACTTGTTCTTTCCTGGGTTGTTGCTCCTGTTGAGCAAGTTTTTTTCATGTTGCCCAGTTGGTTTCCTTCCTTTGGTAAGGTTCTTTTCTCTGATGTGGGTATTGCGTTTCCTTAGGCGCGGCTGCTTTTTTTCCCACCCCTCATGTCTACACTGCTTTGGGACGTCCCTATTGTGACGAATATGAAGGGGCAGCGACTGTCGGAGGACGTAAGAGAAAACGGAATTTTTGTAAAATCTTACCTGTAAAATTCCTTTCTCTGAGTCCTCCGACAGTCGCCGCCCCCGCCCCTCTTTTGGGGTTTTGTTTTTATGTACTCTACTGCTATGCTACTGAAACTGAGGTAGGAATGCAGGAGGGTATTGACTGAGGGGACCACCCCCTGGGGGTGGGGTAGGCTAAAAGCTTTGATATTAACATATTCTGTTGTCTAGCCACTCCTACGGAGCAAAGGTCAATAACCCTATTGTGACGAATATGAAGGGGCGGCGACTGTCGGAGGACTCAGAGAAAGGAATTTTACAGGTAAGATTTTACAAAAATTCTTTTTTTTTTTTTTTTGTATAACCGCAGACTTGCAGGACTGGGGAGAATGCAGGAAAAATCTGGTGGAAAATGTATCCTCTTTAAAGTCCAGTGATCAGATTGTAGGTAGGGAGGTGACCCAGGAAGCTGCAGGCCCTGAACAGTGATTCCAAATACTTGCTGAAGTTGACAGGAAAAACAATTAACATATATGTAGAAAGCTGCAAGTGTTGTTGGTGCTGTCGCTACCACGATATTAAAATAGTAAAAAGCTCAGCCTATAAAACACCGGGAGTAGCGCTAGATGGCATGCTCCAGATGACGTCGTAGTGACGAAACGCGTAGGGCATGGCTTATTGCGTCAATACGTCACTTCCGGTGGCGGTGGTTCCGACCTGTGGAATGCGGAAGCGATACAGTTTGGCGGACCCTGCACGCTGACAGTGAACTTCTGAACTGTGAGTGGCTATAGCACCTTTTCATTGTACATCCAGCATACTACGCAATGGAGGCTACCTTTTAATTGCAGTGAGTGGGAAACTGGTTACCCGAAACATCCGGATGCACCCACGCCGATCTAGTGTGCGGTAAGCATTCTTGCCTAGTGGGGGACCACGGGCATAGCAACTCACATACAACTGCACGGTACTAATTATTGAGCACTCAGTGCACTGGCACAGTTTGATTTGCATCTCTGAAGCACTAGCACTTTCTATGGTTTTATACTGTGTTACTTTTGTCCTCATAGGTCCACAATAAAACGCACTGTGCACTTTCATGATTATATGGCTCTATGATTTTATGATACTTGTTTTATGTTACCTGCACCTGGTATTTTATACTTTAAAACGCACAGCACCCACATTTTTTACCACTTTTTTACTATTTTACTATCGTGGTAGTGCCAGCACAAACACTTGCACCTTTCCACTTACACACTACCTCAGAGGTAGGTTGGCGGCAGCTTACACCACCGTATTTTAATAAGATTTTATGTGTTGAAACCCATAGCGCTGGTAAAACCACACACCCCCTATACCATTTAGTGGTAGCACATACCACTCATACTGGCAGCAATGGAGATTTTCAAATACATGAACACAAGAACAGTCAACTTAGAAGCCATATTTGACCAAGAAGTGGTAATAAACAGACAGGACATGGATAGCTCATTTAAACAGTTGAGACACAACATGGAAAAGCAGCTAAGGGTCTGGTGGGATATAGCCACCTTAGACAAATATGCACGTGAAAACCTAACCCCCAGGAGACTGAGATGGGATATTGCACCTAATGACAATATAAATGACCCACTATATATGGTGGATTGGTTCAAGTTTTTTAACAAATGTGAGAAAGATCTAGTCCTGATGATCATCAAGAGAAGACAGCACAAACCTAAAAAAGTGGAAGGGGTCATTGTCTCCCTTAAAGAGCAATTAGCACCATTTGCGGATTCAAGTGAATACAAAGAAAAAGAAAAGATAATACAGGAAGGCATACAGAAGTATGACAAAATGATTCAAGGGAAAAAACAGAAGAAATACAAAAGGAATGTCTTAGTTTACAAAAATAAAGAAGTCTACAGATGGCAAGCAGATGAGATATATGGAGAACAAGCAGTACATGCGGACCCGATCAGCACCCCCTCAAGGGAAACATCAGAAGAACGGGATGAGGAGGACACCTGGATGGAAGTAAGAACCCAAAATGATACTACAAGGGATAACAGCAAGAGGAATGTAGAAAACGGACCAACAAGGGGGACACCGAGATCTAACACACACAACTAAACCTACAGGACCCCAAGAAACAACCATGGATATGTAGATACATACAACAGATATGGACCCCTGGAACACTGAGGAACCATACCATGACAACAGAGGACCACCCCCCCCAAGGAGGGTTTTTTTTCCCAAAGGGAACAGAGGGCGACCCCCAAGAGGGAGGGGAGGCCCCCACAGACCATGGGGACACAGGGGTCAACAAACCTGGTACCAAACCCCCCCCACGAGGGGACAACTGGACGGGCCCCTGGCAGCAAGGGGGACAACATGGCAACAGGGAAGACACAACGAGGCACCAAGAAACCAACAAACGGAAATCGCGAGGGACCCGAGGAGGGAAGAAACGGAAGAAAAAGGAGAAGAGAACAATAGGTAAAGGCATTTTCAATTTAAGTGAAGCGATTTTTGAGGAGGAGGAATTAAAGATGCTGGATTTGGAATTAAAATATGCTCCGGGAAAAAATCTTGCCAAATTCGAGGCATATATAGACCTTCATAAATATATCAGGAAACTAAATATTAAGAAATTCTTCACATTAAAGCAGAAACGGGAACAAAGAACCATACACAATGAATATAGACAAACAAAACTAAAGAATCGGTCCACTTTCAATCCCAAGAACCCCCTAAATGAGAATTTGGAAGTTTTTAAACGCATGGTGGAAGCAGACATAAAAGATTTGAAAATTCAGAACAGAAAAGAAAAGGATACATGGGAAACCATCAAAAAACTGGAAAAAAGAAAAGGAGTGGTAATTTGACCAGCCGATAAGGGAGGAGGCTTGGTGATCTTGAATAAGACAGACTACGAAAAGGAGATGGAGAACCTACTTAATATAAAAGACACATACATCAAGCTCAAGGGAGAACCGAAAAAGACGTATGAGAAAACTCTACACACATACACTGAAAAAGGGAAGGAGATGGGCATCCTCAACAAAAAAGAAGCCAAATACATCTGTCTGGAGAAACCCAAAACCCCGGTCATCTACTATGTTCCCAAAATGCATAAAGATGACAAAAAACCACCAGGCCGACCCATCATAAGCGGGATCAATTCTGTACACTCAAGACTGGGCGAGTACCTCGACCAGTTTTTGCAACCCTTGGTCCCTTTAGGCAAATCCTATTTGAGGGACAGCAAACAATTGCTAGCAGAAATCAAAGATATAAATATAGGGGAGGAAGACATCTTAGTCACTATTGATGTCAACTCCCTCTATACGAACATAAAACAGCAGGATGGACTACAAGCAATAGATTGCATACCCACACGGACATGAAAGACACAAATCAGTTATATACTGGAAGGGCTAAAAATGGCAATGCAATCAAACTACTTCTGGTACAAAGGCAACCACTATGCACAAACTAAAGGAGTAGCCATGGGGGCTAAGTATGCCCCCAGTGTGGCTAACGTCTTCATGCAAAAGTGGGAGGAGGAACAGGTCTTCAGTGTACCCAGAGAAAATCTGAAGTACTACCGCAGGTACATAGACGATATTATAATCGTCTGGAAAGGTAGCACAGATTCATTACAGGAGTTTTTTGACGAGATCAATAGGAATATATATGGCATCACTTTCACCGGTGATTTCCATTTGGAACATATTGCCTTCTTGGACTTAGAACTATTCAAGTAAGATGGACTACTGGCCAGTAAAACTTACTTCAAAAAAACAGATAGGAATGGCTATTTTCCCAAAAACAGCTGCCACCATCCTAAGTGGCTGGGGAACATTCCTAAAGGACAATTTATGAGGATTAGGAGAAATTGTAGCGATCTAGCGGACGTCGAAATACAAGCCCAAATACTGATCAACAGATATGTGGAAAAAGGGTATAAAAGGAATGAGCTCAACAATATCAAGCACACAGTGGAAAGAATGAGAAGAGAAGACCTAATTGAGGATCCACCAAACAGAACAAACAAAAATAAAAACACAGAATTTGCCTTCCTGACAGGATACAACACACAACATAAAGCATTAGAAAAAATCTTAAGGAAACATTGGCCTATTCTTAAGGCAGATACCACACTAAAAGCTGTCCTACCTGCAAAACCCACTTTCACTTACAGGAAAGCACCAAATTTGAGGAACCATTTGGTGCATAATGTCGTCGACCCCCCAAAAACCATTAGCCTCCCCAGTAGCTTAAATGGTTTCTTCAGATGCAGAAAATGCCTACCCTGCAGAACACCGAAGGACAAAAAGAGGAAAACCACCTCTTTTACAGCCCGCAGCACAGGAAAAGTTTTTAACATCAAGGATACCATAACCTGCACAAGTATGCATGTGACCTACGTGGTAGAATGCCCATGCAAATTACAATACGTAGGTCGCACTACTAGGCCTCTATTTGACCGCATCAGGGAGCACGTGAAGAACATCCGAAAGGGCTTCGACAAACACAGCCTCTCACGACACTTCAAATAATACCACTCCCAAGATCCCTCATGTATGGCTTTCTATGCCATCGACAAGATAAAAAGCGATTGGAGAGGCAGTAACAAAAAGGTAAGTGTGTCCCGGAATGAAACCAAGTGGATATACTTAATGCAGACCCTCCAACCGAAAGGCTTGAACATAGACATAGACTTGAATTGCTTCATCACAGACTACTAAAACATGTCCTTCACATCCTTTTTAGTAATTTTTAGTATTTATACTTTTTTAGTATTTATACTATTCAACAGTTTTACAACTTGATTCTATTTATAACTTGCCTCATTTGTAATAGGAGTTTTTTTAGCTATATGCCTTTTTACCTCAATGCCTTTTTTACCTTAAAGTCTTTTCTCACCTCCAAAGCTTTTTTACTTCAAAACCTTTTTTACTTCAAAACCTTTTTTTAGATCATAGCTTTCATCAGATCAAGGTTTCACCAAAAGAGTTTTTGTCCAGTTTTATCTTTAATTCTATCTATTTTACGATTCCCCTAAGATGCAGGGAACCTGTTCACCCTAAGGAAATTTTAAAACAATCTCACATGGAGTCACACCTTCCCCTTGCCCCTGTCCTCTGATCTAAGGAGTTATATTCTCCCTCCTTCCATTTTTTGGATAATACACTTCCATTTTTGGGAAATACACTACCATCCAAACTAACCCCCAAGCAGGGTATGCGTTGTGAGTGGCATATTCCCACACCACAATGGTTTTAATCAATTTTAATGCAATTTATTGGATTTGGTTTGCTTTATCGATTCATGCCTTTCTTCTGCAATTTTAAGCCATTTTTAAGCTTTTTCTAAACATTTTTATCCACTCCTATTCACATTTTTCAACTAATTATTTCAAACCGAAAAAATCCCCAAAACGATTTTTGGACGATTTTCATCGTTTTATGTATGGGGCACACAAACAAAAAGCGATTTTTGCACGATTCAAAAGCGGTTTTAACCTAGTCCTCATCCTTGACAACCACTTAACGAGGCATAAGTGTCTGTCTACCAGCACTGGCACTTTTTTACTAGCACTGGCACTTTCCAGTCTACGCCCCCTCACACGGGCACATTGCACATTCAGCACAAATTTATCCCTCACTATATATGTTATTAAACTTCTTAAAAAACTCACAACGTCTTTATCTTCTTTCATAAATTTTATTTTCTGATCGTATATCTCTGATTGTAATAAACATTGTATGTATTGAGCTATACGGCAGACACATTAAGGAAGTGCACATGATGACTTGATTTTAGGCTGCACCCTATTGGTAAACACACCGCAAGGTGTACAAACATGGCCGCTTGATCTGGCCCCTAAGGGTGTACTAACATGGCGACAGCTCAGCCTATAAAACACCGGGATTAGCGCTAGATGGCACGCTCCAGATGACGTTGTAGTGACGAAACGTGTAGGGCATGGCTTATTGCGTCAATACGTCACTTCCGGTGGTGGTGGTTCCGACCTGTGGAACGCGGAAGCAAAACAGTTTGGCAGACCCTGCACGCTGACAGTGAACTTCTGAACTGTGAGTGGCTTTAGCACCTTTTCATTGTACATCCAGCATACTATGCAATGGAGGCTACCTTTTAATTGCAGTGAGTGGGAAACTGGTTACCCGAAACATCCGGATGCACCCACGCCGATCTAGTGTGCGGTAAGCATTCTTGCCTAGTGGGGGACCACGGGCATAGCAACTCACATACAACTGCACGGTACTAATTATTGAGCACTCAGTGCACTGGCACAGTTTGATTTGCATCTCTGAAGCACTAGCACTTTCTATGGTTTTATACTGTGTTACTTTTGTCCTCATAGGTCCACAATAAAACGCACTGTGCACTTTCATGATTATATGGCTCTATGATTTTATGATACTTGTTTTATGTTACCTGCACCTGGTATTTTATACTTTAAAACGCACAGCACCCACATTTTTTACCACTTTTTTACTATTTTAATATCGTGGTAGTGCCAGCACAAACAACACTTGCACCTTTCCACTTACACACTACCTCAGAGGTAGGTTGGCGGCAGCTTACACCACCATATTTTAAGAAAATTTTATGTGTTGAAACCCATAGTGCTGGTAAAACCACACACCCCCTAATTCACATATATGTATTTGCGTATTTAGCATATTTGTTTGAGGTTTAAAGCTGACAAATTAGAGAGAGCAATTTATACTTCTCTATTCCCATATCCGGCAACTGAACTTCGAGATATCTGTGTAACCTCTCAATAAAGTTTGTTTAAAATAAAAAAAGGGAACAATGTGATGTGCCAAGATTAGCGCATGAGCACTATGCTGATCAGGCTGGACTGCACTGCACACCAGCTGCTGCATTGTAACGCAGCAGCTGGTGTGAACAGATTTTTACAGTATGTACAGTTTTCAGGTTCTTCAACCAAATTACGGCCTCTTTCACACAGGTGGCCATAGAATGGTAAAAACAGGCGGTTGAGCCACAGTTTTATCACCCCCTGACCACCCACCTAAAAGCAAATGTAATGCTGTTTGCCACAATAACAGGGGCGGCACCACCCCTCAAACCTATTTATGTCAATAGAGCTGAGCCAAATGCCTGCCAAACTATAAGCTAAAAGCATTAAAATTGTTGTTCACGAAAAAAAACCCCACAAAAACAAGCGTTTGGGAGATGACCAGATCGTCTTCTGAATGCCTGACATTAGCTACTTAGCTTTTCAGAAACTTCCCAAATGTAAACTTAAGCCTTAAGGTTTATTTAAACCCAATCTCTAAAGTCTAAAACCTCATAAAAGGATTAAAATGTTCGTGTAAGTTTAAAAGTTATATTTAATATTATTATTTAAGTTATCTGCATTTTTCACTAACATAATACCAGGTAATCCTGCCATTAAAGTGATACTAAACACACACTGTTTAAATTTCATTGTCCCTTTTTCCTAATCGATATACAGCTGTCACATGCTCTTTTCCAGCCAGTCTGCAAGGAAATCTAAGCAGGAGGAGCTTCATGTCCTCTGCTGTGATCACATGTTCAATTAAAAAAACAGCCTTTGGAATACGGAGTAAAAATAAATAATATCAATCAATTGTTTTAAATTGTCATAAAAATATATTTTTTTTTAATTAAATCTTTATTATTTTGTGGAAATAACATGGTGTGGGCGGATTTCTGCCAGTCACATGCTGTGTCATGCCCCTCCAGCCTGTGTCTTAGAATAAGAGTGAGGTGAAGCCACCAATATTCTACATGTAATATCCTGCCCCCATCGTGTTTAGCTGGTTAGTGAGCATGGAGGAGGGAGGGAGTGGGCTGTCATTTTACCACTGTGTATACATCCACATGACTCTATAGTCACATGGGTTGCTGAGATAGGGAGGAAATGCTAAGCATATAAACTCACTGAAAACTGAGCATGTGCAGAATTACCACCACAGCTGCAAAATCTCTAGCTGAATTTAGGGTGCTATCGGAGATGTGTCGGGAGGTGACCACCCTCGCGCTGGGGGAGAAATACATTGCGTCGACCAGGTGTAGGAAGGGACCCGAGAATCCAAAGGCAGGAAGGACCATATGGAGCCACTGGAAGCTGACATTGTCGAACGATTTTTCCGCATCTAGGGAAATAGCTATATCTGAGGTGGGGTGTGACTTGGCATGTTCGAGAGCGGTAAGCACGTTGCGTACGTTGGAGGTGGCCGAACGACCCTGGGTGAACCCTGCCTGGGAAGGGTGGAGGAGGGAAGGCATTAAAGTAGCTAATCTGTTGGCCACGATTTTGGACAGGATTTTAGAATCCAAGTTCAGTAACGATATTGGCCGATAGGATCCTGGGTCTGTGGTGTCCTTATTAGGTTTGGGAATGAGTTTAATGTGGGCCTGCAGACCGGTCGGCATGTACAGACCCCCCCCGCCAAGATCGCCTGGTACATGGTGGTTAGAGTGGGGGTGAGTAGGGTGTTCATCAGCTTGTAGAAGTCTGCAGTGTAACCGTCGGGGCTGATTCGACTTCCTCCTGAGTTATCGGGCATTAAGGGTGGCTAGATGAGATGGGTCCAATTGGGGAAGTGGGACCTTCAACAGGAAGGATTGCACTACATTGGGGTCAATGGGGTCGGGGCCATATAGAGTGATGTAGAATTGTGCCATAATAGAGTTAATTTCCAGGGGATCTGAGGATAGGTGGCCATCAGGATTTTTCAGTGTCGAGGGGGCAAACGGGCCCTTACACATGTGGGCCAAAAGTTTGCCTGCCTTGTTGCCATATTTAAAGTACTGAAGATCAGTTATAGACATACGAATATTTTCCTGGGTCTTTGCCCACAAATAAAAATTGGATTTAGCCTCCTTCCAGGCAATCCTGTTGTCAGGCGTGTTCTGCTGGGAGAGACGAGCCTGTGCCGCCCTCAGGGAGTCGCTAGCCGCCTGAAATCGGCGGTTCGCAGGTAGTTTGTAGGCTACAGAAAAGGATATGATTTTGCCCCTGAGCACGGCCTTGCCTGACTCCCACAGCAGATTCGGATCATCAACGTGTGCAGCGTTATCCGCCAGATAATTTGTCCAGGCTTCCCGGAGGACTCCATAGAGATCGGGATTTTTGGCAAAGTATGACTGGAAGCGCCAGGGACACTGGTCCTGAAAGCAACATAAGTAATTAACAATAGAAGCAAAAGGGAACATGCCAAAATCGAGATGGACATTGGAAGGAGATCCAAGACGATGAGCACACTCAATGATGCACGGGGTGGTGATGCCAAGGGCCGGCGGGATACGGACAGTGCAGATATCAGTGAGAGTGCCTGTGCCAAAGGATTCAGGGAGTCCGATTATTCTCAAATTGTTCCTGCATGATCTATTCTCTAGATCAAGTTTTTCCAGAATATACTGTTGGGTTTGCTTTAATTTACTGTCATTGGTGAAGGAGCATTGAATCTCATCCTCCACATCCACAATCCTGCTTTCCACCTCAGACAGGTGCTTTGCCTGGTCCCCCAGCTTCTTGCGGAGCTGGGATATCCCTGCTGTCACTGCCCTCTCCAGCGTGGCTGAAATGGTGGGGGACAGAAGTGCAGCTACAGCCTGTGCTAAACGTTAGCACTGTTCATCATGGGGATTTGCCTGCAGATCAGCGGGAAACACAGGGTTAAGTGGTTCCCCACGTGTAGTCCGGTGGCCATGTTACCTGCCTGTGATGCAGGGAGAGAGCCGTCCTGCCGTTGAATGGAGAGCACCACCACAGCGTTGTGGACCACGAAACGGTCCATGATGAGTGTCTCTGCACCGGTGAGAGGAGCGGGTGGCAGTGGGATGTTCGTGAGCTGTATGGAGTGTGCCGGTCTAATGTGCTGATTATGCCGGAGCCACCGCGCTTCACTCCCGTCTCATGAGGTGCCAGAACCGGAAGTCATCTGAATTGGGGACATAATTAGAAGGAGATGGAGAGCAGCAGAATCAACCAGGTTTTTTTTTGCAGAATACAGAAAATTAATCTCCTAGTTAGTGAGTGAGTATGTACAGCATGTAATACAACTTATGGTGTGGGTTTAGTGACACTTTAAAGTCCATCTTCAAGCACTTTTTCTGTTGGCTGAACTAGATGGACTTTTTTTCTTCAAGCTAACTGATCACGTAACTTACTGGTACAGGGTAACAACACTCTGTCCCTGCCTTCCATCTATGTTGTTGCATTGTCATTTTCTCACACGGGCTTCTGATGGACACTACAAGTTTTTTGTTTTTTTTTTAACAATAAAAAATAAAAGTTTTGGCTTAAAAGATGAACTTGATTTATAAATTGAGATGTCAGGTAATTATTCTGGCAGTATTTAAAAATACAATGAATACAGTTGAATAAAGCCAGAACTGGATAAAAGGGTGTTTATTTGCCTGTATTATTCTTTAACTTTGAACTGGCTGAGATTCCTAGGAAATGTAGGCCAGTGACAGCTTGAGTGTTGAATGTTGACAATCTTTTTTTTTAAATCTTCTTTCAGTAATTAATGAAAACCAGCGGCAGCAACTGGAAACTGTGAGCTACTCCTCCCGTTATGCCCTGGGACTCTTTTATGAAGCTGGCACACAGATTGACGTCCCCTGGGCAGCCAAGTACATCACCGATAATCCCTGCATACGCTTCATCTCCATTGATAGTAAGAAACGCAATGTAGGTCAGTGCTTCCATTATTTCTCCTAAATACAGGGACAATGGAGGGTGTGGATCATGAGATATGCTGCGTAATTGAGGGCTGCAGCTCTAAAGAGAATATGTATTTAGTTACAGGCCTCCGGGAATTAATACAATGTCACACTAGGCCAGCAACAATAAGGAATCTATAATACCTCCTGATAATATTCCTTAACTGCTTCCTGACCAGGGTATGTTGAATATTGGTTTATGAAGCCTCAGGTGTGCTGTTCCTGTAATGTTTGACCTAAATGAAAGACAGAATGCCGGGGTTATTTTACTAGCTGATTTATAAATAATGTAGAAAAAGACCAGTAATGATGTGGTCCCAGTAATCAATCAAATGTTAGATTTACATGTCTTTTTATTTGCATCCAAAATGACAGCTGGAATCTGACTGGCGTTATGTTCAATTTGCCTGTGGCTCATAGTATACAGACAATTGTATGCCTGTGAAAAATTAAAGAAACAAAAACCCTTCCTGTACATCTCTGCAATGCATGCACATTTCCTAATGGTTTGTCTCTTTATAAACGCTACAGGCACTGAAAAGACCTGTTGATCTGCTGGAAATCTAGTGTGCCCATAGCTAGCAATAAGTGAACCTACCTATGTTTGATTCCTGTGACGTTTGGTGAATACTTTGAGAAATTATCTGAACCTAAACTTTGCTATGAATTGCATTGGGAGAGGGGGGGGGGGGATGTGCTTGCTAGTCAATACTGGCCATCACTATTGGCCTTTTTTGACTAGCAGCCAAGCTGTTGCCAAAAACCGACACGGAAAGCTGGGCACGGCCATGGAGGACACAAGCCAATAGGAAATTAAAAAAAAAAAAAAAAACACAGGGAGAGGGTCTTTTTAATGCAGTTTTGATGGCAACATAGGAAAAAAAAATCCTTTCAATTGTGATTTTCATGCTTCTTAGTGGCATTTTGATGGATGTTATTTTATATACTGTATATACACCGATCAGTCATCATAACTTTATGACCACCCAGCTAATATTGAGTAGGTCCCGTTTTTGCTGCCGAAACAGCCCTGACCCGTAGAGACATGGGACTCCACTGGCCTGAAGGCATGCTTTGGCATCTGGCACCAAACTTTTAGTAGCAGATCACTGCCTTCACCGGTTTGCCTTCTTCCCATCATACATCCTGGTGCCATCTCTTCCCCAGGTAAGCAGCGCACACGCACCCGGCCATCTACATGAAAATGTGACTCCTCAGACCAGGCCACCTTCTTTCATTGCTCCGTGGTCCGGTTTGATGCTAACCTGCTCATTGTAGGCACTTGTGGCTGTGGACACAGGTCAGAATGAGCACCCTGATTGGTCGTCATCCATGCAGCCCCATACACAACAAACTGCAATGTACTTGTGGCCGGGGTCTATCTGCACCCATGCATGTAGGGTAACCACTCGCCCAAAGGTATGCTCACCAATGCCTAAGACCAGTTGGAGGCTGCAGTCATGTGAAGAATTTGACAGTCCCTGACTCAGCAATGGGCCACTTGTGTGCAGTAATAAAGTAAGGAGTTCCTTTGAAAGATGTTTTGTCCCATATCACTACACACTTGTACTGATGTATGTGTTGCATTCGGAGGAACGTGCTGAGTCTTTGCCAACTTCACCAGTCCAGTGTACCTCCGCTACCTCACTCCCTGTGGGACACATGGGGGGGTCTCATGCACGTCCAAAGTTAACGTCTTCTTTCTTTAGTTGGTGATCAGGCCTTCTAGCTCCTGGAGACCAGAGGAGACTGACCGCTAGGGAGGGAGTCATAGCATCGACCCCCTCACTACCGGAGCACCTGTTGCCTAACCAGGTACTACGCCAAACGTCTAGGAGCTGTAGCTGTTCTTCCTCACTGTTACCCATGGCAACAACCTCCTCTTCTTAGCCTTACAGATTAACCTCTTGTAGTGGTGTTACATATACCCTATAGCAGCCCTCAAAATTTCCACTTGCCTGCTTGCATGTGGCGAGTGGAAAATGATTCAGGGCGAGTGTGGGGCTGCCTCGAAGGGGGGGGGCACCTGGGGTTAAATGAGAGAGGACAGGAAGAGGAGAGCCGCTGGATCATCACCCAGAGTGGGGATCGCCCGCTGTGACAGCTTTGATTTGAATCCCTGGGTGTTCCCGCACTCGCAGTCACACAAAGTCCCACCTCCTGGATCGGCTCCTATAGAACACTGGTCCATTAACACTGGTGAGGCTGCATTGATGGGCATTTATGGGCACTAATAAACAAAATAAAGAAGCGCTAAAGTGATATATAAAAAAATACTGTATATGTGTAACACATGAGTGATCATATGCAGTAAAACGAAACCATCTATACATAAAAATCAGTGAAACATATGTACATGTTTCATATGAAGTCCAATGAAAAATAGTGCATTAATCTTTCCAGAAAAGTGCAGTGTAACCAAAAACCATAGAGGGATTGCCGCCTCCAACACACGCCTCTTACTGAATCAGCAGGACCATAATTTTAATGGTATAATGTACTCAAGCAGACAGGTGAGTAGAGATGATCATCCCAGGTGGAAGACATACATCAATAGGCAATGGATCTCATAAAAACTCAAAAGCGGATAAACAAAAATACTCATAGTAAAGTCCATCAAAATCATTGAAGTGTTTATTAGGAAATAGATGGCTACAATTACCTTAAAGGTCATAAGCAGACACATATGGCAAAATATTCCAGCAAGCTGCATCCCAACACCGCTCACTCGCGGCTTTTCGTGCATGATGATGTACCCTCAAAGCCACTTCCTTTTTTTTTTTTTTGTCTGTATACAAACTTTTATTGAAAGGAAACAGAAGATGGTGGTACAAAGAGAATTGGTACAATAATATGACAAATAATGGTATCACGTAGAGTAAACAGAGATATAACAATCTTAAGTAATTTCAAGTTATCTCTATTCAAAATGGGAAATTGATATCAAAATAACAACAAGGATATCAAGAATATAGTTCCTGGATATAGGTACAGAGCAGTATTGTTAGAAAGAGAATTCCATAACACTAAGTGTTAGGGCGGAGACACGGTGTCAAATAAAAGGGTTTTAAATAGTTAGTCACCTGTACAGTAGTCAGAAAAATCCATGGGTCCCATTTATTAGTGTGAAATTTCATAGAGTTGTAAATAGTATGAAAATGTTTTTCCATAATATAGATTGAATTTATTCTTGTTTTAAGTTGTGAAACCGGAAAAGAATTTGATTTCCAATGTATGGCAATCAGCCATTGTATAGCAACTGAGATAGTGTGAATTAATCTAGTGTGCGGTATGGATAAATTAATAATTGGTGAAAAAAGTAAGCAATTAGAGTGAGGGTGATGTTAGTATCTGCGATTTTTGAAGAAAAAATTTCCAACTGGCGCCAGATGAAAGAAATTTTATCGCAATACCAAAATATGTGGGTAAGGGAACCAGGAGAGGAGCAGCCTCTGAAACAATTTGAGGGAGTGGAAGGGAAAATAGCGTGTAGTTTAAGAGGTGTTAAATACCATCTCGTAAGCAATTCGATCGGTGTTTCTCTAATAGTGAGGGATCTTGTACATTTCCTGAGATTGTCAATATTCCCATACCAATCTTCTATGGATAGAGTAAGCGAACATTCATTCTCCCATTTGAGCATATATGGGAGCTTGTTTGGAGGATTGGTATTAATTAAGTTATTATAAATTAAAGAAATAAGGCCTTTACCTCTAGGGTCTTTAAGGCATATATTTTCATAAAAGGTAGGGGAATCTAGATTGGAAAGTGGATAATAATTATGAAAAAAATGTCGAATTTGTAGAAAGTTGCAATGCTCCGAATTCGGAAGATTGTATTTTGATTGTAGGGAAGAGAAATCAACAAAACTCGAATCTGTGATGAATTTAGATAAAGTCATTGGGTTTTTACTAATCCAAGGAGAGAGGATACTCGTGTTATAGAGACCTAATGGAAATTTTGGGTCACCAAGGAATGTGGCATTAATAGGAGTTGTAGAGGACAAATGGAATTTAGAAACAGTCTATTCTCCCTTATCATATCTCCGGTATTCTATGGTCTAAAAATATTCCACTACCAAAACTCAAATCCTTAAATTTAATCGTCTCTCAGTCACTATCACTCTGGAGAACATATGTTTCTAAATTCCCTCAAAGCCACTTCCAATGCGTTTCATCACCAATGATGTCTACGGGGGACGGGCCAAGTGACGGTCAACACGCACAAGAAAGTAAAATAGCATTTAGAGCATGCCGGAACCAAATAAATAACAAGGAACTGGTGTATGAACCCGGCCCAAAAGCATCCAAAAAATGGGCCCAAAAAGAGAGAGCACAATCTAGTGGATACCATTATTATAACTAAACCGACAACTTGCTGAACAGACTTTGTACAACATATGTAATAAAATAACACCCCAAAATAAAATGATTATAAAACCACATATTATGTAGAAATCTAAAAAAATTTTGTCAATCTAAAACTGGTAAGGAAGGAAAAAAATTGCAGAAAAGGAGGTAATGCAAACATAATGGTCCATAGAACTTCGAAAAAAAGCAATGTTAACCATTATTAATAAAACAAATAGTGTCCCATTGGACAAAATAAAATCCACTGAGTTTTGCAACGCAAAATCTCTCTTTAAAAAGAACTACCCCTCCAATGGGGTGTGAAATGATCAATCGCTTTGAAAGTGGTACCTATAGGGTCTCTAATATGGAATGTATCATAGTGTTTAGAAACACTATGGCTGGGATATCCAGACCTAGTATTGGCAATATGTTCTTTTATTCTAACTTGAAGTTTACGAATCGTCCTCCCTATGTATTGTTTCCCACAGGGACAGACAATCATGTAAACTACATTCTTTGTGATGCAGGTATAAATTTATTGATTTCTCTTTCGTTCCCTGACGGACACAGCTCCTGGTATTCATAACCATTGGGTTATTCTGCCCCCTACAGGAGTAGGACACTAGGCAGAAAATAATTCTGGCTACCATGAGCAGTCACAGGGGGGTATAATCCCTCTCACTGCTATAGCCACTCAGGTTTTTCTGCTTAGTCAAGTGTAAGGACCTAGTTCCTTGCTGGGATCTTTGGTCCTGGCAACATTTTTTATAGAAATTTTTTTCCTCCTGGATTTTTCCTGTGAGATCTACAATCAACTGCCGGACTGAGCAACAGGCTGGATAATCTAGATCCAGTGGTCACCCCAGTCTGGCCAGCGAGCGCACGCAGACCTCCGTGCTAGTTTTGGCCGCGACATAGCCCCACTGGACAGGGGGCTGGCCTGCGAGTTAAATGCCTAGCCAGATTGCATACAACCGGGTCTCGACCCTAATCACAGCATTCCTGCTGGCCGACAGCCCCCCTATTTCGATGGAGAGGGGTTCTGTCTGGAGCGGTGCCCGTCTGGTTCCTGGTATGGTGAGTAGATGTCCCCCCTCTTTCCCCCTGGAGGGTTTTGGGGTGGATGTGGGCCCCTCCTTAGGACGGTCGGACCCCTGGGTTCCCCTCCTTTCCCTGCCTATTTTGACAAAATTGTTGCTAAAGAGAGGGGACGACCAAAGCGTCCCCGGAAGGTCCCGAAGCACTTTACTAGGCGTTATCTCTATGAGAAGTCCCTTCTTAAGAAGTGGACTGTGCCACCAGTGGTGGACCCTCCCGTTTCCAGATTAAACAAGGCAATCATGATTCCAGTTGAAGAGTCTCTGGCCTTTAAGGATCCGGCTGACTGGAAGGCAGAGGCTGTGGCCCACCATATGTTCACTCTGGCTGGTTTGACAATGAGGCCTGTATTCACCATTGCCCTAGTGTCGCAAACTCTGACCGAGTGGGCTAAGCTCTTATGTCGTGACCTGGAGGGGGAACAGCTCCCCCCTGCCTTTGCCGAGCTGGCCGACTAACTTGTCCAGGGGCTGCAGTTTATCTGTGATGCCTTTTGATGCGGCTCCCTCTCTCTGTTTTGACAGTGTTCCTTCGATGTGTCTTTTGGCTCAAGTGCTGGTCTGCAGATCAGACTTTAAAAAAATGCCTTGACTGATCTTCCTTTCCAAGGAGATCGCCTATTTGGAGCTACCCTGGATGACATCATTAAAGGTCTCACAGGGGGGAAGAGTACTTTTCGTCCGCAGGCTACTAAGGGCAAGGAACCTCATCGTAGACGTGGGCCTTCCTTCTCAGCTCATAAGAAGTTTTTTCCCAAATCGCCTTTCAGGACAGCACCTGGAGAGAGCGTAGTTCCATCCAATTTTCCCAGGAAACACTGTAGTCTTTAAAATCCCTCCTCTTCCACCATGCCTTCAGTTATTGTGTTTCCTCCGCCATTGTGGAAGCGCTCCAGGGAACCACTTAGGGGAGCTGCGCTCTCCCCAGGTGCAGAAAGTGTAGGCTTACCTCTAGGCTTTTTTCTTTGCTATGACCATCCCAACACCCCCCAGGTCTTATGGAGGGGGGTGTTCCAGAAGTCCCCGGCCCTTCCAGCTCAGGGGAGCAGTGGCTCGTTGGGGGTCTTGCCTGTGTGTCCAGGATCCGCGAGTTGTGGACTGGCTAGGCAGTTAAGACAGGGAGCCATTCTCTTGGTAGTCCCCGCATGTCGGTCCTGGGTCCCGGCTGGCAAGTGCGCCGTTTCCGGTAGGTGGGACTTCCAGGGGCATTGGCGGCTGTGGTTTCGGGCGCTGGAACGCAAGAGTCAGGGGGCGGGTCAAACGATCGGTGCTTCTGGTCCCGCAGTGAGGGGACGCTGCAAGCAGGGATTTCAAACAGACACCGGTTCTGTCATTTTCTGCTGCACACTGCACGAGATGCAGGAGAGGGCTTCAGAATCGGCAGAAGCAGGCGCCAGGAGCACCGGCCAGGCCCAGGTAAAAGGGTACAGTGGTGCCTCTATCTTCACTATTGGCCTTATTATTGTGTATTGCTGTGTTCCTCCTGTGGGAGCCTGCGCTGTAAGTGCTGTGATTATGGTTCTCAGCCTTACAGCTTAGGCAGTTTAGTGTTTTCTGGCACAGGTGGTCCTCTTAGGTGGTAGTACTCGGTTCACTGATAGCTTTTTTTAGTCTCAGCTGTTAGGTTACTGCTGTTTTTTTTTTTTTTTTGTTCTGATTTTAGGTCAAGACCACAGTTAACATTAAGGGATCTCCCTCTGTACAAAGAAAGTGTTCATGAGATTCATGGCCAAAAGCCGCTGTGCCAAACTTGCATAGCAGATCTCGTTAAAGCAGAATCTTCGGAGCAATGTAAAGATTTGTTCTCTTCCGTGAATTTTCGCCTCCGTCATGGTGTCTCAAGCTGTGAACCAAGGTGCTTAAGCGCACCCTCGTGGCTGACTCTGCCCCTCCTCCTACTTTGGAGATGGTGGACCAGATTAGTCAGGCGGTTATGTACCTGTGTGATGCGGCCTTGGATGAGGCCCCTTTAGCCGCACGCCTGCCTGGTGTCGCGGTGCTTAACCGTCGCTTGGTTTGGCTGAAGAGCTGGTCGGCTGACCAGACTTCCAGGAAGACGGTGTCTGACATCCCTTATGCGGGGATTCGTCTTTTTGGGGAATCCCAGGACGAATTGGTTAAAGGAGTCACTGGGGGCAAGAGCACTTTGCTGCCCCAGAATCATAAGGGTAAGTTCTTCCGCGGTAGACGGGGCCCTTCCTTTAAACCGAACCAGGGGTCCTTTCGTGCTTTCAAAGCACAGGACAAGGGGGAAACCCTTTAAAGGCCATGGTGGCCAGAGGAAGCCTTTGGCGGGCAAGTCTAAAGCCGCCCAGGCGGGAGCGGTGGCCTAGTCCGTCTCGACCTGAAGGGATGCCCTCACCCGTTCTGGGGGTGGGGGGATGTCTGCGCGTTTTTTTCGAACCTTGGCTGCTCCGGATTGCAGACAGGTGGGTTCAGGAAATCATTCGATCAGGTTACAAGATAAAATTCCTTTCGCGGCCAGCAGACAGGTTCTTTACCTCAAATCTTCATTTGACCCCAGATCGTTTACAGGATCTTCATGGGGCGGTTCAGGATCTTCTCGCCCAGGGAGTGATAGTCCCGATGCCGCATCGGGATAGATTTCGGGGGCTTTTACTTGAATCTGTTCACTGTGCCCAGAAAGGAGGGCAAGGTAAGTCCAATTCTGGACTGGAAAGCTCTGAACCGCTTCGTGTGCGTTCAAAAGTTCTGCATCACTCCGCTTGGTGGTAGCCTCTCTGAGCCTGGGAGATTTCCTGGCTTCCATCGACCTCAAGGATGCGTACTTACACATCCCCATATTAGAGGGTCATCAGAGGTACCTCCGATTCGCGATCGTGGAGGAACACTATCAGTTTGTGGCGTTACCTTTCGGTCTCGCGTCGGCTCCAAGGGTGTTTACCAAAGTGCTGGCTCCTGTTTTGGCCCTGTTACGAGCGCAGGGAATTGCGATCATGGGATATCTGGACGATCTCCTGTTAAGGTCGAATGCCAGTCAGAGCCTGCTGCGCGGTCTGTCCACTACTGTTCAGACGCTCCAGGAGTTTGGGTGGACCATCAACGTCCAGAAGTCAACTTTGTCTCCTTCGGTACGTCTCCCCTACTTGGGGATGGTCCTGGACTCCGCCCAAGCGAAGGTGTTTCTGCCAGAGGACAAGCTCCGGACCCTGCAGGACGAGGTCAGGTCCCTCAGGGACGAGTCCTCGTCACTCAGGACATGTATGCGGTCCCTGGGGTTGATGGTGTCAGCCTTCGAGGCGATACTGTTTGCACAGTTTCACACGCGGTCTCTCCAGGTGGAGATACTGACCAGATGGGACAGACTTCCTCTGTCCTTGGACCTGAGGGTATCTTTGAGTCGCCTGACCAGAGAGGGTCTTGTGTGGTGGCTCCAGTCTCCAGCTCTGACGGAGGGGAAATCCTTCCGGCCGTTGTGGACGGTGGTCACCACGGATGCCAGCCTGTCGGGCTTGGGTGGCGTTCTGGGCACTCTATCTGCCCAGGGTACTTGGTCGCAGGAGGAATCCTCCCTGCCGATAAACATCTTGGAATTGCGAGCGATCAGGCTGTGCCTGCTCCATTGGTCGGATCCTCTTCGGGGCCGCCCTGTACGGGTGCAGACGAACAATGCCACTGCGGTGGCCTACATCAATCACCAAGGGGGCACCAGGAGTGCCCGGCCAGCCCAGGAAGTGTCCAGAATTCTGTCTTGGGCCGAGACACATGTCCCGGCGATTTCGGCAGTTCACATTCCGGGTGTGAAGAATTGGCAGGCTGATTATCTGAGCCACCAGACCCTGGACCAGGGGGAATGGTCCCTGCACCCGGAGGTGTTTCAAATGCTGTGTGTGAGATGGGGATCCCCGGATGTGGATCTGTTCGCATCTCGGCTAAACAACAAGGAGGAAGGTTCGTGGCAAAACGCGCGATCCTTTGGCAGACTCCTCGGATGCGCTGGTGGTACCTTGGAATCAGTATCGCCTGATTTATGCCTTCCCTCCGATTCAGTTGTTGTCCAGGTTCCTTTGCAGGTTGGTCTCGGAACCGAAGCAGGGCATCCTGGTGGCTCCCGACTGGCCGCGCCGGTCTTGGTACGAGGACATCATGCAACTGGTCGTCGAGCCTCCCTGGCGGCTCCTGTTACGAGATGATCTGCTGTCTCAGGGGCTGATCTTCCATCCTGCTTTACAGTCATTGGCTTTAACTGCGTGGCTGTTGAAAGCCAGGTCCTGAGAGATCGAGGTCTCTCTTCGGCGGTCATTCCTACCCTGCTTAAGGCTAGGAAGGCTTCGTCCGGTAAGATCTATTACCGTACCTGGAAGGCTTATTTTGCCTGGTGTGAGTCCAGGGGCTTCCATCCTCGTTCCTTTTCGGTGGCGAGGGTATTAGCCTTCCTGCAAACTGGTGTGGACCAGCGTCTTGAGCTGACCACGATTAAGGGTCAGTTGTCAGCACTAGCCGTCCTTTTCCAGCGCCCCTTGGCGTCAAACTTTTTGATACGCACCTTTATTCAGGGGGTGCGTCATTTGGCATCTCCTAGGAGAGCGCCTTTACCTCCTTGGGACCTGAATTTGGTCCTGTCCGTTTTGCAACGTCCTCCCTTTGAAAACATCAGGGAGATTGCTCTGCCTGTGCTGTCACAAAAGGATGCCTTTCTGGTGGCGATCACATCGACTCGCAGAGTGTCGGAGTTGGCGGCTCTGTCCTGCTGCTCCCCCTACCTGGTGGTTCATAGGGGTAAGGTGGTCCTGCGACCTAACCAATCTTTTCTTCCTAAGGTGGTTTCCGATTTTTACCTTAACGGAGATATTGAATCCTCCAGGAAGTCGGATTCTCTCTTCGTCCTTCCCGAGGGCCCTCTGAAGGGTATGGCTGCGCCTGCGGCGACCATTTCAAAATGGATCAGACAGACGATTGTTCAGGCCTATTCGATTAGGGACAGGTTCCACCCTTTCCTGTCAAGGCGCACTCTACCAGTGGGGTGAGTGCGTCCTGGGCTTTCCGGCATCAGGCTTCAGTGGCCCAGGTGTGTAAGGCAGCGACTTGGTCGTCCGTGCACCCTTTTTCCAAATTTTACATACTTGATGTTTTGGCATCAGCAGATGCCTCCTTTGGCCGCAAAGTTCTGTGTGCGGCAGTGCCTTGATGGGGTCAGGCTGTTGCCTGTCCTTGTCTGTTGGGGTTGTTGTTTCTCCCCCTTTTGGTTATTGTTTTCCTGGGTTGTTTGCTCCAGTTGAGCTTTTTTGTTACCCAGAGTTTTTTACCTTTTCTGCTCAAATAAGGTTCCTTTCTCTGACCTGGGTGCAGCGTTGCCTTTGTGACGGTTGCGCTTCCCACCCCTCGTGTCTACACTGCTTTGGGACATCCCATTGGTGAAGACTGTATGAGTGGGCGGCGACTCTGAGGACGTAAGAGAAAACTGAATTTTTGTAAAATCTTACCGTAAAATTCCTTACTCTGAGTCCTCTGACAGTCGCCGCTGCTGCCCCTCTTTTTGGGGTTCATGGATTATCTCCTGCTTGCTACCAAACTGAATTGGGAATGAGGCTAGCCGGGGGTATTGGACCAGTGAGACAGCCCCCTGTATGTGTGTCTATGTAATTGCTTTGTTTTTAACAAGTCTTATGCCTAGCTTGCTCCTGTGGATAAGAGGTCAATACCCATTGGTGAAGACTATGAGCGGGCGGTGACTGTCAGAGGACTCCGAGAAAGGAATTTTACGGTAAGATTTTACAAAAATTCAGTTTTCTGGGTCTTCTGTCCTTTCAACAAGCTGTTAGGAATCAACATCTTCAGGTCCTGTTGGACAACATGACGGCTGTAGCCTGTGTATCGAAACAGAGGGGAACAAGGAGCAGGAGCCTCTCGGATCTGGCCATGCAGCTACTTACCCGGGCAGAACAAAATGTGGCTTCTCGAACAGCAATTCACCTGAAAGGTTCCCAAAATCTCCTGGCAGATCTCCTAAGCATAAAAAAAGATAGTAGAACCAGAATGGAGCCTAAACCAGGAAGTCTTCCTGATGGTTGCAGAAGTCTGGTGCCATCCTCAGGTCGATCTATTCACAAACCAGCAAAACACAAAAGCTCCAATATTTCTCTTCACAGAGAGGATCAGGCTTGGGGCCTAGATGCCCTTGCTCATCCGTGGGACTTACCCTTGTGCTATGTGTCGTCCCCCCCTCTTCAGCTGATACCGCTAGTCCTCAGAAAGTTCAAGGAATAATCCACAGATTTTATCTTGATTACTCCCTTTTGGCCAAAGAGGCCTTGGTTTACTCCACTTCTAAAAGTAGCCACCAAACCCCCCTGGAAACTTCCGCTAAGGAGGGACCTACTAACGCAGGGAACCCTATACCATCCGGTGTCAGATTGTCTACAATTGACAGCCTGGTTTCCGAGGAAAACTTCTTAAGGGCCAGAGATCTTTCAGAGAAACGTATTACCACCCTTCTTTTTAGTAGGAAAAAGGTGACCAGGGCTATCTACATGAAGGTGTGGAAGAAATATAATTCCTGGTGTTCTTTCAAGAGACTTCAAGTTAAAAATGTAGTTTCCATTTTGGAGTTCCTCCATGAAGGAATGCAGAAGGGGCTGGCAGCCAGCACCCAAAAAACCCAAGTGACAGCTGTTTAATTTTTTTTTGAGAAAACATTGTCGCAAGAAGCTTTATTTAGGTTTTTCAGGGCCTTAGCACGAAATAGGCCTGTAGCCCTTAAAGTTTTCCTAAATGGGATTTGTCTCTTGTGTTACAAGGATTTACTAAAACTCAGTTTGAACCTTTAGAGGAAGCAGCTCTAAAGAATTTAATTCTTAAAAAGAATTTCTGGTAGCGATCACATTGGCCCGAATAGTCAGTGAAATTCAGGCCTTGTCAGTCGCAGATCCTTTTTTAGTTCTATTTCCGGACCGAATAATTCTCAGAACGGATCTGGCCTTTCTTCCTACGATCTCTACATCTTTTCATCTTACTCAGGAAATAGTACTTACCTACCTTTTCTTCGGCTCCAGCTAACGCTAAGGAGGAGACCTTCCATACTTTAGATGTGAGAAAATGTCTATTACATCATCTATCCGTGACCAAAGATTTCAGAAATCAAATGCACTCTTCTTCACGGGATCCCACAAAGGAGAAAAAGCCTCCAGAAGTACTTTAGGAAGGTGGCTTAAGGGGGCAATCAAAGAAGCCTACATAACTCTGGTGGAAGATCCTCCTGAAGGTATTGTTTCCCATTCTACTAGGTCAGTGGCTGCTTCCTGGGCCGAAAGAGCCGATGCTACTCCTGAACAAAACTGCAAGACAGCTACCTGGTCCAGCTTTGCTACTTTTCTTCGGCACTATAGGCACGACTTACTGTCAGCTGCAGATCAGGCCTTCGGTAGGAAGGTGCTGCAGGCAGTGATCCCGCCCTAGGGTAAGTTACTCGGTTATTTTCTCCAGGTGCTGTCCCAAAAGGTGATATGGGGAAAACCTTAGTTAGACTTACCATTGACGGTATTTCTAAGAGCCCTTCAGGACAGCAGCCTACTACCCTCCCTGGGTTTTTTCCAAAATATGACTTAATAGCCTATTGTGGTTGGTTGCTTGTTATGTGCTTTGTTTTCCAGCATGTCGGAGGCTACTCTATAACTGAAGGCATGGTAAAAGAAGAGGAGGGATTTGAAAGGCTGCAGTGTTTCCTAGGAAAACTGGGTAGACCTATGCTCTCTACAGGTGCTGTCCTGAAAGGCTCTTAGAAACACGGTCACCTGTAAGTCAAACTAAGTTTTCGTCCCTCGGGGTCGACTGACAAGGGCTCAAAGCCTTTCTGGGCCTCTTTAAGAGGATCCAAACGGACCTGATCTGGCAAGCCAAGATCTGGCTTCTCCAGACCCGAGGACAAGGCTCCTTCAGCATGAAGGTGCACCCATATCCTTATCGGGGTGGGGGGGTTGGTTTCTGGAAACGTGGACTTCCCTAGTGCAAGACAAGTGGGTCCACAAAGTCATTTGGTCCGGCTACAAGATTGAGTTTCTCTCTTGTCCCCTGGCAAGGTTTTTTTTCCTTCCAACACGCGTCTGTCCCCAGACCACTTACAAGGCCTCTTTGGGGCGGTACAAGACCTGTTCCTTCAAGGGGTGATTGTTTCGATTCCCACTTCGGAATGGTTCCGGTTCCCACTTCGGACCTCAAGGCGCTAAACTGCTTTGTGCAGATAGAGAAAATCAGAATGGAATCCATTTGAACGATGGTGGCATTCCTGCATCAGGGGGATTTCCTCGCCTCTATCGATATCAAGGATGCCTACCTTCACATTCCAATATGTGACAGTCACCAGCGTTTTCTCCGCTTTGCTGTGGGAGAGGAGCATTATCAGTTTGTGGCGTTACCCTTTGGTCTCGCCTCTGCTCCTTGGGTCTTCACAAAAGTGTTAGGCCCGGTGCAAGCCTTGCTACACCAACGGGGGATCGCAGTACTGTGCTACTTGGATGATCTCCTTCTGCGAGCAGAATCTCTCTCTGCTCTGGTGGACAACCTGGAGTTCACAATCCGAACTCTGCGGGAGTTCAGCTTGATTCTGAACTTTCAGAAGTATGCTCTGGTTCCGTCCACGAAGCTGGACTATCTGGGCCTGACTCTGGAATCAGCCTTAGCCAGAGTGCTCCTTCCTCTGGACAAACTCCAGAAATTGCAGGCTGCAATTCGTCTCCTGCTGTCCAGCAGATGATCGCCCCTCCGGACTTCCATGCAGGTGCTGGGCCTGATGGTGTCTACCTTTTGAGGCAATTCCTGTTTGCATAGTTCCATATCCGGTTCCTGCAAAGGGAAATTCTGACCAAATGGGACAAGACTCCACAGTCTCTGGAATCTCCGATACAGCTGAGTCAGGGAACGAGGGAGTCCTTGATATGGTGGCTTCCTTGTCTGGCACTTCAGCTGGGAAAATCCTTCCTCCCCTTGTATTGAACAGTGGTCACCATGGATAGCAGCCTTTCCATCTGGGGACGCATCCTCGGCAAGCATTTTGCTCAGGGTATCTGGACGCTGGAAGAGTCCAGACTACCAATCAATGTCTTAGAACTTCGAAAGATCAGACTGTGTGTGGATCATTGGACCGATCATCTTCAGGGTTGTTCAGTGCTCATTCAATCGGACAATGCACGGTCATGCCTTATGTCAATCATCAAGGGGGCAGAAGAAGTGTCCTGGCAGCGCTGGAGGTAGCAGGCATTCAAAGGTGGGCAGAACAGTTTGTTCCAGCCCTCTCCGCCTTACACATTCCTGGGGTGAAAAATTGAAAGGCAGATTATCTCAGTCAGCAGGCGTTTGACCAGAAGGGGATTGAGGCAGAAGGGATTCCTGTCATCTTAGTGGCTCTGGACTGGCCTCGCCGGGCTTGGTACGCTGATCTGGTGTGGCTGGTCGCTGATGTACCTTAAAAGCTTCCTTTTAGGGAGGATCTTGTGTCCCAAGGACTGATCTTCCATCCTTCTTTACAGTCGCTGGCTTTGACGGCTTGGCTGTTGAACGCCAGGGGCTGACAGATAGGGGTTTATGTGAGTCAGTGATTCCTACCTTGTTGAAAGTTAGGAAATCTACCTCTAGGAAGATCTACCATCATACGTGGAAGACTTGCATTGCGTGGTGCGTGTCTCTTGGGGTTCCTCCTCGCTCCTTCTCGGTGGCTCGGATCTTAACCTTCCTTCAACGGGCGGGGGGGTTGAACAGAAATTGGCCTTGAGTACCATCAAGGGCTGGGTGTTGGCTTTGGGGGTTTTCTTCCAACGACCCTTGGCCACACACTCCCTGATGCGTACCTTTCTTCATGGTGTCCGAAATTTGGCTGCCTTAAGATCTTAATTTGGTGCTTTCAGCTCTGCAGAAGTCTCCTTTTTTCTGCAGAAGCCTCCTTTTGAAAATATGTGAGAGATTCCTATGCTTACGTTGTCTCAGAAGGTGGCCTTTTTAGTGGCTATCACTTCTGCACACAGGGTGTCAACTGGTGGCGTGATCCTGCCGTTCACCTTACCTCGGGATTCACAGGGATAAGGTGGTTCTTCGCCCCTGTCCATTGTTCCTTTCAAAGGTTGTCTCTAATTTGCATTTGAATGAATACATTGTGTTGCCATCCCTGTGTCCCAGGCCTAAACATCTGAAGGAAGTTGCCTTGCATGCCTTGGATGTGGTCCGGGCAATTAGGGTATAACTGACAGTTACGGAATCTTTCAGGAAGTCAGACTTTCTATTTGTGCTCACGGATGGACCTCGAAAAGGATTATCCGCTTCCTCTGCGACCATTTCCATATGGATCAGACAGAGGGTGGTTCAGGCCTATTCCATTAGGGGTCAGGTTCCTCCTTTCCCTGTCAAGGCGCACTCTGCTAGGGTGCTAAGTGCCTCCTGGGCCTTCCGTCATCAGGCATCAGTGACGCAGGTTTGCAAGGCGACCACCTGGTCGTCGGTGCACACTTTTACAAAGTTTTATAAAGTGGATGTTTTGGCATCTGCGGATGCTTCCTTTGGCTGCAAGGTTTTGCAGGCTGCTGTTTAGGAGGACCTGAACCTCTTCGAGGGTGTATTGTTTTTTTCAGGTGGGCTCCAGTTGTTAAGTTGAGCTCCTGTTGCCTGGTTGGCTAATGTTTAGCCTTGGGAATTTTTGGGTTGTTCCCACCCATCATCAGTTTAACACTGCTTAGTGCCAGGAGCTGTGTCCGTCAATGAACGAAAGATTTTACGGGGAAGTCAAAATTGCCATTTTCTCCATCTCTCTGATGTTAATTGATGGACTCAGCACCCACCTCTCTGTGGAGTTATTATTCTCCTGACACTGCTTGCTACAAAACTGAGTGGCTATAGCAGAGAGAGGGAGTATACCCCCTTGGACTGCCCATGGGTGTAGCCAGAATTTTTTTCTGCCTAGTGTCCTACTCCTGTAGGGGGTAGTATAACCCAATAGTTTTGAATACCAGGAGCTGTGTCCGTCAATGAACATCAGAGAAATGGATTTTACGGTATCTGTGTATTGCCTATTTGATTGGACTTCAATGAGGTAATTTTTCTACCTTTTAAATGTATTGACTGCAAACCTCACATTTATGACATGGGTAATAACCCTTGAGGTCCTGGAAAAAAACTTGATCTTGTTGCTTGATTTACAATATTGGAAGCCACAATATTATGTAAAGACGGGGCTCCTCCTCCATGGGGCCAAAAATAGGATAGTTTTTGTAACAGGCCAATGTTTCTTTACAATTTTCTTCATTTCCTGATGTTGATTAGAAAAAGACGTAACAAGAGAAAGGAATATAGGTTAGTCATTAGGTAGTCTTCCTTGAAGAAAGTTTCTATCCCTACCTGCTATTTCCGCAATGATAGTGTCAAGGTTGACACTATCCTAACCTTGCTCAAAAAATCTTTAGGCAATATAGTTTGTTGATGATAATCTTTAATATTCGTACAGTTCCATTGGAGCCTTAAAAACTGTCTCTTTGGTACAGACTTCCTTTGGTACAGACTGTCACTATCCGTGACAGATGGTGACAACTGTCATCCCCTAGGTACGAATTGCGATCAGTGGTTTTAAAAATGTAGTTGTCTCCAAAGAGCAATTTCTAATTCTAATATCCAAGTCCAAAAATGTAATTGTTTCAATACTAGACTCACACTGAAGCAATATGCCTCGATTGGTACCGTTAGGTCCAGCAACGAATCCACTCTAAGAATCAGGGTCACCCTGCTATAGGAGGGGGTTGTCTTCAATGAAGCGACCCCCAAAACACCAATTCGGGGCACAGATCAGCATAGATAACATCCTCCTCCCATTTGGCCAGAAACAAATTGGCCATACTGGGTGCAAATTTTGCACCGATCACAACACCTCGATTTTGTATGTAGTAGTCATCCCCAAACCAAAAATAGTTATGACATAGCAAACTTCAATAGATCCATCAGCCTGTCTAGAGGGTAAAAGACTTTGGCTGGATAAATTGTGTCCAACTGCTTCTAATCCATGGGTGTGGGATATGATGGTATACAAGGAAGAGACATCTGCAGTAGCCAGAATGTCTCCCTGCTTCCACTCTACCTGTCGTAACAGGTTGATGACATGAGTGGTGTCCTCTAAATAGGATAGAGTGCCCGACACAAGGGGCTGCAAGAACTCATCTATTTCCCTATGCGGGAGGTTACAGAATTGATGCCACTACTTAATATTCATAAGCTTCCTTCTTTAAAAACACTATCCCTCCCCCTTTATCAGTGGGTCATACAACCAACTCTTTTGGTTGTTTTAGACTGTTGTTTTAGACTGTTCAAACCCCTATCCAAAGATCTATCACTGTCTTATGAAAGGTCTTCATAAGGTAGAGTGGAAGCAGGGAGACATTCTGGCTACTGCAGATGTCTCTTCCTTGTATACCATCATATCACACACCCATGGATTTGAAGCAGTTGGACACTATTTATCCAGCCAAAGTCTTTTACCCTAACTATTTTTGGTTTGGGAGTGACTACTACATACGAAAAACGATAACGATCGAGGCATATTGCTTCAGTGTGAGTGTAGTATTGAAACCGTTCATTTTTTTGGACTTAAATATTAGGGTTAGAAATGGCTCTTTGGAGACAACTACGTTTTTTAAAAGAAACACAGGCGCCACTCTAAGTGCAGTAGCTGGAATTTTATTAAAAGGATGCAACTTAATGTTGGGTACTCACAAGGGTAATAAGTAATCAAGCAAAGAGGATGCTCCGGTGGAGAGTCAGGATGGCCAGAGCGATAGCAATGGGCAGGCTGCAGCGATATCGCTGTACTTCCTCGAGGAAGTACAGCGATATCGCTGCAGCCTGCCCATTGCTATCGCTCTGGCCATCCTGACTCTCCACCGGAGCATCCTCTTTGCTTGATTACTTATTACCCTTGTGAGTACCCAACATTGAGTTGCATCCTTTTAATAAAATTCCAGCTACTGCACTTAGAGTGGCGCCTGTGTTTCTTTTCAGTTGGCAACAAGCAAAACTTCTACCTTGTCACTAGAGCTGCCTAAGGAGTGCACATTGGAATTTTTTATGGACTGTGTCACATATGGACTTATGGACTTTTTTATATCACATTGATTTTCCTTTTTTATACCACATTGATTTTCCTTTTTACCAGTTCATTAGTATGTGTCCAGTATTATCGGTATAGTCTTTTGGTGATACTGTTTCTCCCCGTGGTGCGCCAGTTATTTATTATTATTGTTTCTACGTTTTTTAAAACCACTGATCGCAATCCGTACCTAGGGGTTGACAGTTGTCACCATCCGTCATGGAGTCTGTACCAAAGAGCCAGTTTTCGAGGCTCTGATGGAATTGTACGGATGTTGAGGATTATTATCAACAAACCATAATGCTTAAAGACAGGTTTATTGAGAAAGGTTATGATAGTGTCAACCTGAACACTATTATTGAGGAAATAGCAGGTAGGGATAGAAACTCTCTCCTTAAAGAGCCCCGTCTTTGTTATATTGTGGCTCCTAATAATGTAAATCAAGTAACAGGACCTCGAAGGGTTATTACCCTTGTCGTAAATGTGAAGTATGCAGAGTCAATAAAATTAAAGGTAGAAAAATTACCTAATTTAAGTCCAATCAAACAAATCGGGAATACACTATAGATAAATGTATTACCCGCATCCCAAAGAATGTAGTTTACATGATCGTTTGTCCCTGTGGGAAACAATACATAAGGAGGACAATTCATTAACTTAAAGTCAGAATAAAAGAACATATTATCAATATTAGGTCTAAAATTCCTAGCCATAGAGTTTCTAAACACTATGATATATTCCATAATATAGACCCTAATGGTACCACTTTCATAGCCATTGATCATTTCACACCCCATTGGAGGGGAATTTCTTCTTAAAGAGAGATTTCACGTCACGAAACTCAATGGATTTATTTCCTCAAATCCTATGTCCTCTTCGGGCTTAATGTCGAATGGGACATTGTTTTATTAATAATGGTTAACATGGCTTTTTTTGGTATATTTTTTTTTGGAAGTTGTATGCACCATTATGTTTGCATTACCTCCTTTTCTGATTTGTAACCTTTTTCCTTCCATACCAGTTTTAGATTGACTAAAGTGTTTTATATTTCTACATAATATATGGTTTTATAATTATTAATTCATTTTAGGGTGTTATTTTATTACATACGTTGTATAAAGTCTATTCAACAAGGTGTCGGTGTAGTTATAAAAATTTTATCCATTAGATGGTGCTTTCTCTTTTTAGGCCCACTAGTTTCCTTTCTTTTTGGATGCATTTGGGCAGGGTTCATACGGAGGCTTATTGTTATCAATTTGGTATGCTTAGACGCTATTTAATCTTTCTTGTGCGTGTTGACCGTTACTTGGCCCGTCCCTGTAGATGTCATTGGTGACGAAATGCGTCAAGAGTGGCTGCGAGTTGACATCATCATGCACGAAGAGCCGTGAGTGAGCAGTGTTTGGATGCCGACAGCTTGCTGGAACATTTTGCAATATGTGTCGGTTTATGACACTTATAAGGTAATTGTAGACATTTATTTCTTAATAAACACTTCAATGATTTTGATGGACTTCACTATGGGAGTATTTTTGTTTATCCGCTTTCAAGGTAATATGGGATCCATCGCCTATTGATGTATGTCTTCCACCTGTGATGATCATCTCTACTGACCTTCTTGCTTGAGCGCATTAAACCATTACAATTTATGTTCCTGCTGATTCGGTAAAAGGCATTTGGTGGCGATCCCTCTCTGGTTTTCGATTGCATTGCACTTTCCTGGAAGGATTGATGCTGTTTTTTTTTTTTTTTTTTTTTACTATTTTATGTACATATGTTTCACTGATTTATATATAGATTGTTTCGTTTTACTGCATATGATCACTCATGTGTTACACATTTTATTGTTTTATATATCAGTTTAGCGCTTCTTTATTTTGTTTTTTATTTGTTTGACTGGTATCACAGTTTTTGTAGAAGCTGCTTTTTTGTATTACCACTGAGCGTGCATTTATGGGCACTGATGAGGCTGCATTGATGGGCATTGATGAGGCTGCATTGATGGGCACTGATGAGGCTGCATTGATGGGCACTGAAGAGGCTGCATTGATGGGCACTGAAGAGGCTGCATTGATGGGCACTGAAGAGGCTGCATTGATGGGCACTGAAGAGGCTGAATTGATAGGCACCGATGAGGCTGCATTGATAGGCACTGATGAGGCTGCATTGATGCACACTGTTTAGGTTGCATCGATGGGCACTGGTGAGGCTGCATCGATGGGTACTGGTGAGGCTGCATTGATGGGCCCTGATTAGGCTGCATTGGTGGGCACTGGTGAGGCTGCAGTGATGGGCACTGGTGAGGCTGCATTGATTCGCACTGGTGAGGCTGCATTGATAGCCATTTATGGGCACTGGTGAGGCTTCAGTGATGGGCATTTATGGACACTGGTGAGGCGGTACTGATCAGGCTGCATTGATGGGCATTGGTGAGGCTGCATTCATAGGCATTTATGGGAACAGGTGAGGCTGCATTGATGGGCACTGGTGAGGCTGCACTGATGGGCACTGATCAGGCTGCATTGGTGGGCACTGGTGAGGCTGCACTGACGGGAACTGATCAGGCTGCATTGAAGGGCACTGGTGAGATGGCACTGATCAGGCTGCAGTGATGGGCACTGGCGAGGCTGCATTGATGGGCACTGGTGAGGCTGCATTGATGGGCTCTGGTGAGGCTGCATTGATGGGCTCTGGTGAGGCTGCATTGATGGGCACTGAAAAAGATAATTATTTTGTAACTTAATTCTGCATAAAACATTTGTGTCATTTCATGAGATAATTTGAGGGCGTGTTTTAGAGGTGGAATTAGGGGCAGGGTAAAGGTTGGGTGGGGCAACTGATGACGAGTAACCTTTAAGGCCGGGCTAGTAGCTTAGGACTTGAAATTTTGAGCCCTGTCCTATAGTGCTTTTACAAACCCAGGTACTTAGGACTACACCAAAACCCAACATGCACCCCTTGAATCACTTCACACCAGGCTGTCCAAGGTTACCTGTACAGGGAAGTCTCTCTGGGAAAAGTTCATAATTGGCAACACTCGACTGGAGATGTCCATGTTCTTGGTACATAATGAATTGGCGCTCTGAAGGTGGACCATAGGTCCCAGCAAGCTTCCGCCCGTGTCCTATTCTTTCTATAGCCCCAAGCCCCTTAGGACCAGAATCTCTTCCCTTTTTTTAACACATGGGAGGGAGACTGGACCCCAGAAAAAAGCCAGGGAACACACTTGGGGGGAAAGTGGAAAACATTAACCCCTTGCCCCAGACGTGGGCAGCCAAATGCTAACTAAACATACAGTCGGTCACCTGGAACCAGCTTTAACTTTTTCACAATCTGATTTCATTAGCTTTTCTATTGGATCAGACTAGACGGGCAAGCTTTCGCTCCCCACGCGCATTATAGTGATCTTTATCCACCCATAACCCTGTCGCTGGATGCCACTTTTCCTTCCTTGGGCCACTTTTGGTAAGTCAGACCAGTAAATCCCACAAGAGCTGCAGTTTTGGAGTTACTGTGACCTAGTCATTTAGCTATTACAATTTATACCTTGTCAGAGTCCCTGAAAAAATCTTTACGCTTTCCCATTTTTTCTGCCTTTAGTTTCAGGGACAACATGTTCACTTGCTGCCTAATATATGCCACCAACTTTCAGATGTTGTGATGAGATAATCAATGCTTTTAACTTTACCTGTCGGTGGTCATATTGTTACGGCTGATCAGTGTATTTAGAGGTTGAAATAAAGAAGACATCAAAGCTGTTTGAAAGTGCTGAGTCTCAGGATCTTGAGTTGATCTCTTGGGGACCTACTAACCAAGGTGTGCACAAATAACGCTGACTTCATTCTTTGAATAGGTGTATAAATATCTCACTACATCATGGTGCCTAGAGGTTGCATCTTTGGAAAATGCTTAAGTGGCAAATTAATTGCGCTGGGTGTTTTAAATTCTCGGGTGAGGTTTCTATGGTGTGGAAATATGCTATGGTCAGGATGAGGTAACCTTTCAGCTGTTAAAGAGAAACCATCACTGCAAGGAAGAAGATACAAAGGACATTTAATAGAAGATAGTTAACTGAATATTGCCAGAAAAAAAGAGAAAGTTGCAAAACAGATTGTGCATAAATCAGATTTATGATGTGAAAATTGTTCCATTTTGGAAACTTTTTTTTTTTTTAATGTTCTCCAGTGCTTTATTGAGATATAAATCAGGGACACATAGGCGGTTTCATTTGTATTGCCCTGACCCTTATTCTATTTATTGAAACGATGTGTGCTCTAAAGGGCAAGTCAGGAGGGAAATGCTTGTAGAGCACTGTTTTGTATAAAGTGCTTGCACATTGGTGCAAATTATACTCACTTGATTGTCCTGCTCTGAATGATTTTTTGACCACATCTGTACAAAATGCCAGGTCTTTAGCAGTCCATGAAGTAATCTCTGTAACGGGGTTGAAGTCACTGGACCAATAAGGGCAAGGAGGAAGCCACCTTGGTGGTGCAGGCAGTAGGTCTGTCCTGTAGGAAACCATATTCATTGTTTTTCTAACCTGTCTAATTGCTTTCCCAGTCGACATCGTACTGTTCGCTACTAGACATCTTTGCATGCAGCCTACGACCTTATGGAGGCAAACATTTGAGTATGTTTGCTGTGCTAAGTTATTGCTCTTTTGCATTATATAGGATACTAGTATAAACTAGAGAAAACAACACAGTGACAATTGCCATAGGATTGCTGTGTGTTTAGAGTATTACCTGCTTCATAACCCCTTCATTTTTATTTTTTTCTGTTGTGGTAATCTTACAAAAGTTTATATATTTATAAATTCTTTTTAAAAGTCCTGTTGTATAAATCAGTTTACGTAGAGTAATATGTATAGTATAGTAGACCTCCAAGGGCCCAAAAAGTTAAAGTTGTGATCTGCCACACCTTGATTCCAGTCTGTAGCTGGCCAGAGCCAGTGCAAATACAGCACATTGAAACACATGGTTCACGCATGCTCAGCAGAGAATTGACTTCGCTTTTCATAGTGCCATGCTATGAAAAGGGACTGCGGGATTGGTTATGTAGCCAATTTTTTTGTATTTTCAATTGTGTCTGCACAAAAAGACGAGTAGTCAATGCAGAAACCAACATTTGTTTTTTTTTTTTTTCTAATTCTATTGCTTAATTAAGGAATTGAACACCATACAACTATTGCTTTCTGTCTCTTGGCCAACTACTGTATATATTAAAACCAATGGTTTATAGTACCAGTACAGCCTAATATTATGGAGCTATTTATTCCAAACTGCATAAAGCTCTTTAACACTTGTTGGCCATCATCTGTGCAGTACATAGAAACAATAGCTTCTATAGAGTAGGGATCGGGGGAACAAGCAAAAACCATGACCTAAAGGGTTATGCATTCTTTTTTAATTTTGCAAGGTCCTAATATATATATATATATATATATATATATATATATATATATATATATATCTATATTAATAAAAGCCCTGTGTCCCTGCGTCCACATTCCCTGTGTCCGTGGAAATGCGCTACTGCGCATGTGCCACAGGACAGCCGTTGGGACTGGGGGCGGGGCACTGACCTGTGTAGGCTGGGGGAGCTTCTCGGTGTCGGAGGCCGGGTATTGGGGGTCACCCCTGATAATGGTGCGGTGTGAGGGCCGTTGTACTGCCGATAGTTTCAGTAGCCACCGTTCTGAATTCGTATGTGCTGGGGAGGCGGAGTTCCGATCAGTTGCCTTAGATTTAAAAATGGCGCCTCCCGTCGCCAACATGTCACTGCGCATGCGCCGCTGCTCGGTAAAAGCCGTACACGTTCGGCTCTTTCCGGGAAATCCGAATGTATTCGAGGTTTCCCGAGCGGCGGCGCACATGCAATGACGTGTTGGCGCCGAGTGGCGCCATTTTTAAATCTAAGGCAACTGATCGGAACTCCTCCTCCCCAGCACATACGAATTCAGAACGGTGGCTACTGAAACTATCGGCAGTACAACGGCCCTCACACCGCACCATTATCGGGGGTGACCCCCAACACCCGGGACCAGGCCTCCGACACCGAGGAGCTCCCCCATCCTCCCCAGCACATATCAGGAACAAGGAAGTGAGACTCCTCCACTGCCTGCCATTATGCGGGGCTGTAGGCATACTACAAGAGATGCAGTGCCGCAGGCATGGTACTCCTGCACCATGCCCGCAGCCCCGCATTCCCCTGCACCATGCCTGCAGCCCCACATTGCCCTGCGCCATGCGCGCAGCCCCGCATTGCCATGCGCGCAGCCCCGCATTGCCCTGCGCCATGCGCGCAGCCCCGCATTGCCCTGCACCATGCGCGCAGCCCCGCACCATGCGCGCAGCCCCGCATTCCCCTGTACCATGCGTGCAGCCCCGCATTCCCCTGTACCATGCCCGCAGCCATTGCAAACTTATATTCTGAGGTTTTAATTACATTATTTTAATATAGTCAGTCATGAACTAAAGTGGGCCGGTCTAAGGCATGAAACTCCAGGGCTGAAAATGAGTCGCACTCCAGCCCTGCCGGAGAGTCTACACTCACCCGCATGCTGGAGCCGGGCAGGAGCACCCCGTCATGGGTCAGGAGAAGAGGCAGGCGCAGGGGGATCTGGATAGAGCCGCTAGAGGCCATGACCGGCCACACACACAATCCGCAAACCGACCGACCAAACTCACTGACAGCTCCGAGTCCGGGCAAAGAGCAGCAAGACTACAACTACGGAGAGCGGCCGGAGACAAATCATCTCCGCCTGAGGAAACCACCGCCATCTACTGGCCAACTGTGAGCATTACAACTGGGAATTCACCTCACAGGGCTGAGGACAGAAATCACCTCATCATATATTGTGATATCCTACATACTATACACCCCAATATAATCACCTCATCATATACTATACACCCCAGTATCATCAGGATATCTGATGAGGTGATGATACTGGGGTGTATAGTATATGATGAGGTGATTATATTGGGGTGTATGTAGGATATCACAAGATGACGGTGGCTTCCTCAGGTGGAGATGATTTGTCTCCAGCCGCTCTCCGTAGTTGTAGTCTTGCTGCTCTTTGCCCGGACTCGGAGCTGTCAGTGAGTTTGGTCGTTCGGTGTGCGGATTGTGTGTGTGGCCGGTCATGGCCTCTAGCGGCTCTATCCAGATCCCCCCGCGCCTGCCTCTTCTCCTGACCCATGACGGGTGCTCCTGCCCGGCTCCAGCATGCGGGTGAGTGTAGACTCTCCGGGGAATATGGATCTGGTCCAGAGCCGCCTGCTCAGAGGAACTTCCCTGAAGAGCAACATTATCGGGGTGACCCCCAACACCCGGGACCCGGCCTCCGACACCAAGGTGCTCCCCATCCTACACAGGTCAGTGTGACTTACTTCTGGGGCCCCTGACATGGTGCCCGCCCTCAGTTCTAACGGCTGTCCATGGGCCACATGCGCCGTAGCGCAATCCAACAGACACAGGGACGGACGCAGAGACACTTGCATATTATTAATATAGAATAGATATCCTACATACACCCCAGTCGGGCGGCCGGCCAAAACTCTTGAAGCGGCGGGTGTGCGCGGGCACGTGGCGGGTACACGCTCGCACGCGAAAGCCGCTCGGTCAGCTCTGCGCGTGTCTCTGTTGCTAGGGCAACAGGGACGCAATGTGCAGAGCTGGCTATGTCATGCGGCTCTCGCGTTGTTCGAAAAAAAAAAGAGATAAGCGAGAGCCGCTCAGTCAGCCATATGTTCTAGCGCCCGTTAATTTAACGGGGTTAATGTCTAGTATATATATATATATATATATATATATATATATATATATATTCTCTATATCAAGGAAGCAGAGACCTTGTCCATAGCAAGCATTTCTAGTTGTCATGATTTAAAACAGGTAGAAGAAAGTTTTTTTAAAGTGTTCTTAAATGTGAAACTGATGTAAGACTTAGATGTAGTTAAACTTTTATTGGTATTCTCAGTTAAGAACGTGGGAATTCTTGGCCTTTCTACAAGTGCTTATTAATATATAATGCAAAATGAATTTCTTTGCTGGAGCATTGAAGCTCCTGTATGTTTTTCCTGTAATGGGGTGGCAGGGCACTGAGATAAATAGCTCTTTGATGAGATTTCCTTGCATAATAAATGAAACAAAATTATATAAAAATACGGAAACTACCAAATTAATGGAACAACCAAATTTAGTAACTTTCCTGTCTGCATCCTGACCAAAGGCAACTGCTAGAACTCTGTGCTGTTTTCCTGAAAGCAATTTTCTGCTTCAGCCATGGATATTAGAAGTACTTTTTATGTAAATCTTCCATGAAAACAACAAGTTCAGATTCTGAATGGAAATTGGAACACACTCGCTGATGAACTAAGAGAGAGGAGAGCCCCTTTTCACAGCTGTGTTATTCTGTTGGAGTTATGGCTACAATTATTTTATTTCCTCCTTGAATTTCATTATTATCCAATAACATTCAGATGTGGCCAAATGTTCCAGGCATGGCCAAAACATCCAGATGACTGAATTCAAGTTAGCATTTACCTCATGTTCTGGGTTCTTTGGAATTTTCTTTTTGCTAAGGTAGACAAAGCTGGTAATATCTGGATTAAACTACATGACTTAGGGGGATAGTAACTATATAGGTTTGTTGGGGTAATTTAAAATTGTCATTCCTAATTGTTAACTCTTTCTATAGTAACTTAGATGATAACTTTTTTGTAAGCTACAGCCCTGGCCAAAAGTTTTGAGAATGACACAAATATTAATTTTCACAAAGTCTACTGCCTCAGTTTTTACAATGGCAATTTTCATATACTCCAGATTGTTATGAAGAATGATCAGATGAATTGTAATTGCAAAGTCCCTCTTTGCCATGAAAATGAACTTAATCTCAAAAAAAATAATTTCCACTGCATTTCAGCCCTGCCACAAAAGGACCAGCTGACATCATGTCAGTGATTTTCTCGTTAACACAGGTGTTAGTGTTGACGAGGACAATGCTGGAAATCACTCTGTAATGCTGATTGAGTTATGCCCCGTACACACGTACCGATTGTCGGCCGAACGATCGGCCGTCTTTTGTCCAGTGTTGTTTTGTTGGTTGAAATGTGCTCTAGACTGCACACTAATTTTGTCGGCCAACAACAACCAACTGCAGAAGTGATGTCATGTTCTGGTCTACTTTCCGTGTGTTTTTTCTTCTCTGAGCATGCCCAGTCTTGCTCATCTGGCTTTTGTCGGCCGAAATCTGTACTGACTGACTAACAATCGGCCGTTCTTTGTTGGCCAACAAAAATTTTATAGCCTGCACACCAGATTTTGTTCGGCCGAAAGTCGCAGTCGGTTGCCGGAAGCATCATACTAACAAGCCAACAATTGGCCGATCGGACGTTGGCCGAATATTTACGGCCGACAATCGGTACGTGTGTACGGGGCTTTAGAATAACAGACTGGAAGCTTTAAAAACGAGCGTGGTGCTTGAAATCATTGTTCTTCCTCTGTTAATCAGGGTTACCTGCAAGGAAACCTGTGCAGCCATCATTGCTTTGCACAAAAAGGAATTTACAGGCAACTAAGATTGCACCTAAACCAACCAATGCCTTTTCCAGCATGATGCCATTTGTTCCCCATGGCTTGGGGAACATAACATCGAAATTTTGGGTCCATGGCCAGGAAACAGACCTTAATCCCACTGATTGTGGTCAATCCTCAAGAGGCGGGTAAACAAAAAAAAAAATCCCAAAACTTCTGACAAACTCCAAGCATTGATTATGCAAGAATGGGCTTCCATCAGGCAGGATGTAGTCCTGAAGTTGATTGACTGCATGCCAGGGCAAATTGCAGAGGTCTTGAAAAAGAAGGGTCAACACTTACCTTCAAATTGCAGCCTAGTTCTTTAAATTAGTTCTTAAGGAGCCTTCACCTTCAATATAGTCTGTCTTTGGTTCCAATGTGGACCAAGACAGCTGTGTCTTGCCCAGCCCCTCCTAGTAATTTATTAACCTGGTCCACCACATGCCGAACCCTGGCACCAGGGAGACAGCAAACCATTCGGTTGAGGCGATCCTGAAGGGCAACCCGCTCACATATGTCGCAGCGGTATTCATTCTGGAGCAGCTGTTCTATTGTATATATGCGGCACACTCCTCTCCTGTTTTAAACTCCGGTTTCTCTTTCATTCATTGATGGACATAGCTCCTGATCTTCATAACCATTGGGTTATACTACCCCCTACAAGAGTAGGACACTAGGCAGAAAAAAATACTCTCCCAGCTATAGGTACTTTTTCTGCCTAGTCAGGAGTAAGGACCTAGTTCCTTGCTGGGATCTCTGGTCCTGGCAATTTTTTCTTTTTAGATGGAAATGTTTCTCTCCTGGTTTTTTCCTGTGGGATCTACTATCAACTGCCGGGCTGGGCAATCTAGATCCAGTGGCCACCCTAGTCTAGCCAGCGAGCGCGCACAGACCTTGGCCACAACATTGCCCCACCCGACGGGGGCTCGCCTGCAAGTTAAATGCCTCGTGAGGTCGCATATGACCGGGTCTCGGCCCGAGTCGCAGCGTTCCTCCTGACCAGCAGCCCAGCATTTAGATGGCGAGGGGTTCTGTCTGGAGCGGTGCCCACCTGGTTCCAGGTATGGTGAGTAGCTTCCCCCCCCCCCCTACTGTAGGGTTTTGGGGTGGAAGTGGGCTCCTCCTTGGGGCGGTCGGACCCCCGGGTTTCCCTCCTTCCCATAAGGCACCCCTTCACCTGTCCCTCCATCCTACATTCTTCCACCTATGCTGGGGCTGTTTGGGTGGTCTGATCCACCTCCTGGGGTGGGGGCAGAGCGCTACGGGGAGCGGAGGGGTGTGCCTCTGGCGACTGGACGAGCAGTTGTGCAGGGAGGGGGTTGTACCTGGTGGGGGCTCCTGCCAGGGCCCCCCGTCCTGCCTGGGTCTATTCTTGAGGCCTAGGACCCCTCCTGGGTCCCTGGGAACCTTGTGGTGCTGCCATTTTGCAGTAGCCTTGTGTGCTCAATGCACAGTGGCCATCTTTTTTAGTCCTGCTGGGGACAACTTTGCAGTGGTTTACCATTAAAAATAGCAGTGGCCATGACTGTGGAGCCCTGTGGGCGGCAATTTTGGTGGTGGGAGCCCCTCCTCATCCCTTGATGCGGACTCCTGGATCTGTTCAGTTCCTGAACACCGCACGTGGAGTGCAGATTTTCCTGGTGGCTGCAGGTGTCTGTTTCTTCTGGGTGGTGAGTCTGGTGGGGTCCTCTCCCTCTCTGCTGAAAATCTCTTGGTGGTTTGTGCCTGGCAACCGGGTGATGCTGCCAGCGAGGTGGGGGTTGTCCCTTTGCAGTTTTTTACATTTTTTTGTGGGGTTCCCCTGGTGACTCATGGAGTCTTTGGAGCACATCTCCCCACCTGATCCCCTCTCTGAGGCTGCGGGGCCCTCCGGATCCCAACCATCCATCAATGCACTGACAGTGGTCCTGGAGTTCTTTGTGTCCTGGGTGGAGGTGGCTTTCTGTGACAAGCTAGCAAAAAGCACCCCCCACCTTCCCGTGTCTCATCAGATCCTGAATCTGATTCGTCCGCTGTGGACATGGATCACCCTGCTGGGTCTGCGACCACGTGCCCGGAATCCTCAGATAGTGAGGATAATTTCTCCACATCTGTAACCACGCACGAAACGGCGCTCGTGGAAGCACTGATTGTATTTGCCTGAGACCTTAAAGATGGAGGATGCAGCTACAGCTGCAATGGAGGCACGGGTTCCCTTTGGCACTCACAAGCCATCCAGAGCCGCAAAGGTGTTTCCTTTCCCCGCCTATTTTGACAGAATTGTCGCTATAGAGTGGGGGCGACCAAAGCGCCCCCCTTGGGTTCCCTAAGCAATTTGCTAGGCGATACCCCTATGAGGTGTCCCTTATTAAGAAGCGGACTTTGCCACTGGTAGTGGACCCTCCAGTTTCCAGATTAAACAAGGCAACCGTGATTCCGGTTTCCAGCCTTTAAGGATCCGGCTGACAAGAAGGCGGAGGCTGTGGCTCGCAATAAGTACACTCTGGTTGGTTTGCACTGAGGCCAGTATTCACCATTGTCCTGGTATCAAACTCTTACTGAGTGGGGTAAGCTTTTAGGCTTAAGCTTTTAGCTCTCCTCTGCCTTTGCCAAGTTGGCGGACCAGCTGGTCCAGGGGCTGCAGTTTATCTGTGATGCCTCTTTGGATGCGGCTCCCCTAGTGGCTCGGTTCTCTGTTTCGCAAGTGATCCTTCGGCATGTCTTTTGGCTCAAATGCTGGTCTGCGGACTAGACTTCTAAAGAGGCCTTGACTGATCTTTCCTTTCAAGGGGATCACCTGTTTGGAGCTACCCTGGATTACATAATTGAAGGTCCCACAAGGGGAAAGAGTACCTTTCTTCCGCAGGCTTCGAAGGGCAAGGACCCTTGTCGTAGATGTGGGCCCTCCTTCTCGGCTCATAAGAAGTTTTTTTGGCCCTCAGGGTCGAATGACAAGGGCTTGAAGCCTTTCAGGGCCTCCTCTGGAGGATCCAAGGGAACCTGGTCTGGCAAACCGAGAGCGGGCTTCTCCAGACCCGCGGACACGGCTCTTTCAGCATGAAGATGCACCCTCACCCTTATTGAGGGTGGGGGGACGTCTTCGCTGGTGTCCAGGCCTGTGGACTTCCCTGGTAATAGACAAGTGGGTCCACAAAGCCATTAAGTTCGGCTACAAGATCGAGTTTCGCTCTTGTCCCCCGGCAAGGTTCTTTCCTTCCAACTTGCGCCTGTCCCCGGACCACTTACAGGGTCTGTTTGGGACGATACAAGACCTGTTACTTCAAGGTGTGATTGTCCCAGTTCTGACTTTGGAACATTTACAGTTCCCAGGAAGGAAGGCAGGGTGCATCCAATCCTGGACCTCAAGGCGCTAAACTGCTTTGTGCGGGTGCAGAAGTTCAGAATGAAGTCCATTCACACAGTGGTGGCAACCCTGCATCAGGGGGATTTTCTTGCATCTATCGCGATATCAAGGATGCTTACCCTCACATTCAAATGTGTCGGTCACCAACGCTTCCCATGTTTTGCCATGGCAGGGAGAGGAGCATTATCACTTTGTGGCGTTACCCTTTGGTCTCGCCTCAGCTCTCAGGTCCTCACAAAAGTGTTTGCCCCGGTGCTAGCGTTGTTACGCCAACAGGGGATCGCCGTACTGGGCTACTTGGACGATGACCTTCTGCGAGGGGAGTCTCCTACTGCTCTGGTGGAAGACCTGGAAATAGCCATACAAACTCTGAGGGAGTTCGGCTAGGTTCTGAATTTTCAGAAGTCTGCTCTGGTCCAGTCCACAAAGCTGGACTATCTGAGTCTGATTCTGGACTCGGCCTTAGCCAGAGTGCTCCTTCCTCTGGACAAACTCCAGAAATTGCAGGCTGCAATTCGTCTCCTGCTGTCCAGCAGATGGTCATCCCTCCGGACTTGCATGCAGGTGCTGGGCCTAATGGTATCTACCTTCGAGGCGGTTCCATTTGCACAGTTCCATATGATGTCCCCGCAAAGGGAGATTCTGGCCAAATAGGACAAGACTCCGCAGTCTCTGAACAATCAGATCTGGCTGAGCCGGTGAACGAAAAGGAGTCCCTGATATGGTGGCTTCGTTCTCTGGTGCTTCGGCTGGGCAAATCCTTCCTCCCATTGTATTGGACAGTGGTCACCATGGATGCCAGCCTGTCCAGCTGGGGAGGCATCCTCAGCAAAAATTTTGTTCAGAAGCTCTGGACACTAGAAGAGTCCAGACTACCGATCAATGTTTTGGAACTCCGAGCAATCAGACTGTGCCTGGACCATTGGACAGATCGTCTTCAGGGATGTCCAGTGCACATTCAATCAGACAATGTCACAACCGTGGCTTATGTCAATCACCAGGGGGCACAAGAAGTGTCCTGGCGGCCCTGGAGGTAGCAGACATTCTAAGGTGGGCAGAACGGTTCCTTCCAGCCCTCTCCGCCGGGGTAGAAAACTGGCAGGTGGACTACTTCAGTCGGCAGGTGTTGGACCAAGGGGAGTGGTCCCTTCATCCGGAGGTGTTTCATCAAATGTGGGGGATCCCCGAGGTGGATCTGTTGGTCTCTCGGCTCAACAGAAAGGTGCAGAGATTTGTGGCTCAGTCAGGGGATCCTCTGGCGTGCGCCATAGACGTGCTGGTGGCCCCCTGGGGTCAGTGTTGTCTGATTTACGCCCTCCTTCCTCTCAAGCTTCTGTCTACGCAAGATGGAGGCAGAAGGTGTTTCCGGTCATCTTAGTGGCTCCGGACTGGCCTCGCCTGGCTGGGTACGCCAGTCTGGTGCAGCTGTTGCCGACGTTCCTTGGAAGTTTCCTCGCAGGGAGGATCTTCTGTCCCAAAGATCAATCTTCCATCCTGTTTTACAGTCGCTGGCTTTGACATTTTGAATGTTGAACGCCAGGTGCTGATGGATAGAGGTTTGTCGTCATTGGCAATTCCAACGCTTGTTAAAAGCTAGAAAAACCTACCATTGTACGTGTAAGTCATACATTGCGTTGTGTGAGTCTCTTGGGGTTCATCCTCACTCTCTCGGTGGCTCGGATCTTGACCTTCCTTCAACGGGTGGGTTGAGCAGAAACTGGCCTTGAGTACTATCAAGGGTCACGTGTCGGCCTTAGCAGGCTTCTTTCAACGGCCCTTGGCCACACACTTCCTGGTGCATACTTTTCTTCAGGGAGTTAGGCACTTGACCCCTCCAGTGCGGTCTCAGTTCCCGCCTTAGGACCTAATTTTGGTGCTCTCCATCCTACAGAAGCCTCTTTTTGAGAATCTTTGGGAAATTCCCCTGCTTACGCTGTTCCAGAAGGTGGCCTTCTTGGTGTCTATCACCTCTGCACGCAGGGTGTTGGAACTGGCGGTGTTATCCTGTCATTCACCTTACTTGGTGGTTCACAGAGATAAGGTGGTTCTTCGTCCCTGTCCGTCGTTCCAAAGGTTGTCTCTAATTTTCATTTGAATGAAGACATTGTGTTGCCTGTGTCCCAGGCGAGAACATCTGAAGGAAATTGCCTTGCCTGCCTTGGATGTGATCCGGGCAATTAGGGTGTAACTGGCAGTTATGGAGTCTTTTAGGAAGTCAGACTCACTATTTGTGCTCATGGATGGGACTCGGAAAGGGTTGTCCGCTTCCTCTGCGATCATTTCCAGACGGTGGTCCAGGTTTGCAAGGCGGCCACCTGGTCATCGGTGCACACTTTCACAAAGTTCTATAAGGTGGATGTGTTGGCATCTGCGGATGCTTCCTTTGGCCGCAAGGTTTTTCAGGCTGCTGTTTAGAGGACCACGTCTTCTTTGAGGGTGTACTGTTTTTTTTTTTTTAGGTAAGCTCCAGTTGTTTTGGTTGAGCTCCTGTTTACCTGGTGCTATAGTTAGCCTTGGGAATTTATTTTTTGCTGTTCGCACCCCTGTGTGTTTAACACTGCTTTGGGACGTCCCAATGGTTGTGAAGATCAGGAGCTGTGTCTGTCAATGAACGGAAGAGAAAATGGGATTTTTGACTTACCGTAAAATCCATTTCTCTGATGTTTATTGATGGACAAAGCATCTCACCCCTCTGTGGAGTGGTAATTCTTGTGACACTGCTTATAACAAAACTGAGTACCTATGGCAGAGAGAGGGAGTATGCCCCCTGGGACTGCCCATAGGCGTAGCCAGACTTTTTTTCTGCCTAGTGTCCTACTGCTGTAGGGGGCAGTATTTCCCAGTGAAGATCAGGAGCTGTGTCCGTCAATGAACATCAGAGAAATAGATTTTACGGTAAGTCAAAAATCCAATTTTTTAACTCACCAAGTCAAATTTCCAGCAAGCAAAGGGTGAGCAAGCTTAGAGTGAGTACTACAGAAAGTTATATAGTACCTGTAGCACATTTTACCTGTTAACCACTCCCCTTAATTAGCAGACTGAGGCCCCGTTCATATCGGAGCGATTTGACATGCAGCACTCATGCAGCCCCAGACCATGACACTCCCACCACCATGTATGACTGTAGGCAAGAACACTTGTCTTTGTACCCCTCACCTGGTTGCCGCCACACATGCTTGACACCATCTGAACCAAATAAATTTATCTTGATCTCTGTAGACCACAGGACATGGTTCCAGTAATCCATGTCCTTAGTCTGCTTGTCTTCAGCAAATTTCAGGCTTTCTTGTGCATATTCTTTAGAAGAGGCTTCCTTCTGGGACAACAGCCATGCAGACCAATTTGATGCAGTGTGTGGCATATGGTCTGAGCACTGACAGGCTGACCCTCCACCTCTTGAACCTCTGCAGCAATGCTGGCAGCACTCATACGTCTATTTCCCAAAGACAACCCTCAGATATGACACTGAGCACTTGCACTCAACGTCTTTGGTGCTCACTCAACGTCTTTGGTCGATCATGGTGAGGCCTGTTCTGAGTGGAACCTGTCCTGTTAAACCGATGTATGATCTTGGCCACCGTGCTGCAGCTCAGGGCCTTGGCAATCTTCTTCTAGCCTAGGCCATCTTTATGTAGAGCAACAATTCTTTTTTTCAGAATCTCCGGGTTCTTTGCTACGCCCCAGTTTTTTCTGCCTAGTCAGGAGTAAGGACCTGGCTCTCTGCTGGGATCTGGGGTCCTGGCATTTTTTCCTATTTTTAAATGGAATTTTTTACTTTTTCTTTATTTTTGTTCCCGTGTGAACTACAATCAGTCTCAGGGACCAATCTTCCATCCTGCTTTACAGTTGCTGGCTTTAACGGCATGGCTATTGAAAGCCAGGTGCTGAAAGACAAAGGGTTGTCAGAGTCGGTGATTCCTACGCTGTTGAAGGCTAGGATATCTACTTACAGGAAGGTTTATCAGAGTTTGGAAGGCGTATATTACTTGGTGTGAGTCTCGGGGGAGTTTCTCCCCACTTCTTTTCTGTGTCTCGCCTGTTGGAATTTCTACAATTCGGTGTAGATCAACGTTTAGCTCTGGGCACGATCAAGGGCCAGATTTCCACCTTACCTTAGCTATTTTTTTCTGAAGGTCGTTGGCAGGGAAGTCTTTGGTTCACTCTTTTGTGCAGGGAGTTCGCCATCTGGCTCCTCAGGTGCGATTGCTGGTTCCTCCGTGGGATCTCAATTTGGTTCGGTCGGCTTCAAAGGCCTCCCTTTGAAAATATTCGAGGAATTCCTGTGCTCACTCTGTCGCAGAAGGTGGCTTTCTTAGCAGCTATTACTTCCGCACGTCGTATGTCAGAGTTGGCTGCGTTGTCCTGTCGTTCACCTTACATGGTGATTCATAGGGACAAGGTGGTGTTACGACGCTGTGGGGGCGTTCCTTCCTATGTTGTCTCGGGGTTTCATTTGAATGAAGACATTTTGCTACCGTCCCTATGTCCTAAGCCTAAACATCATAAGCAAATTACCTTACATTCCTTAGATGTGGTACGGGCGATTCGGGTTTACCTGGCGGTGACTGAACAAATTAGGAAATCCAATTCTTAGTTCTTACGGATGGACCTTGTAAGGGGCAGGCCGCATCTGTTGCGACCATTTCCAAGTAGATCAGGCAGATGGTGATGCAGGCCTACTCCATTAGGGTCAGGTTCCTAAAATGCATTCTACGAGGGCGCTTAGTGCCTCCTAGGCCTTCCGTCGTCAGGCGTCAGTGGTTCAGGTGTGCAAGGCGGCTACGTGGTTGTCAGTACACACATTCACAAAATTTTATAAAGTGGATGTACTTGCATCTTCGGATGCAGCGTTTGGCCGCAAAGTTTTGCAGGTTGCAGAGGCTTCCGCTTTTTTTTTTCTGCTGGTGAGCTCCAGTTGTTCCTAGTTGAGCTCCTGTTTTTACCTGGTTGGCTATGTTTAGCCTTGTTTGGAATTCTGTTTTTTTTCCCACCCCTCACGTTGACACTGCTTTGGGACATCCCAGTGGTCTGAAGACTTGAAGCTGTGTCCGTCAGTGAACAAAAGAGAAAACTGTCTTTTTGTCTTACTGTAAAATCCTTTTCTCTGAGGTTCACTGACAGACAGTGGGGAGGGGCAAGGACGGACGGAGCGCTTCGCTATTCTGCTAGCGAGACTGTCAGGCTGTTGAACGCAGGAGGAACCACACGGCTGCGGCGTCTCCCACTACACCACCACGGTATTTCTTCGGTTGGCTAGCTGTACTTCAAGGCTATTTTAATGATGCATAGATGCACCGATACATGTGAGTGTGACATCTTGGTTTTATTTGAATTAAAGTTTTGAAGGATATAAGCACTATTGCAAGTCTTTTTTTTATCTGCATATCATGCTGGATGACGAGTTAAGACGTATTGACCTGATAAGAGTAATTAGGATGGAACCACCCAGACGGGCTGTCTCTGAGACCCCCTGCGTTTATGCTCTATTGAGTCTGCATTGAGGTGAGCACCCATTCACAAGGGGGTGCACCGTTGTTGCTAAGCTGTGACACTTTGGTCACTCACTCTTTTTGGGAAGCACCAGCCACATCCAGGTGTCTTGAGCACTTATAGAAGACATCTATTTCATCACTAAGACTATCATATTGAATTAATTTGTTTATTTACCTTTCCGGGCAGTTTGCACTTTGGCAAATATTGATATATATCTCATTTTTTGTTTGATTTTTTGATCAACTGGGACTGTTATATTGAACTTTTATATTTGCACTTTGCACTTCTTGCTCCTTTGCACGGATTTTGGATTCTATCAGAGTGTTTCTACTTATACAATTTTTTACACGCTTATTTATATACAATTTATTGATAATTTATGATTGTACTATTATATATGCTATTTATTTATATTTTTTACTATTGATTTTATTAATTTACACATGCCACTTATTTTTTATTGCCATCTCTATGTATTGATTCACTGTTAATCAGTTGTTTTTTGCAGCACCATTTGATTATCTATGTAGCACCCGCCCCTCTGTTGGGGTTGAGTTATTTGTTCTTCTGACACTACTTGTTACAAACTGGGGTCCTACAGCAGGAAGTGGTAGTATACCCCCTGGGACTGCCCCAGGGGCATAACCAAAAAGGTTTCTGCCTAGTACCAATTCTAGAGAGCAAGAGCATAAGCCCAATGGTTTGAAGACTTGAAGCTGTGTTTGTAAGTGAACCTCAGAGAAAAGGATATTACAATCCCCCCCCCCCCCCATGAACCCTTTTTGGAAAGAAGACACCCCAAGCTATTTTCTGAGAGACGTGTTGAGTCCATGGAATGTTTTATTTTTTGTCACAAGTTTTTTTAAAAATGACAATTTTTTTTTTTAAGTTGTCATGAAAAATCATATATTGCTCACACATACCATGGTTATGTGAAATTACACCACAAAATACATTCTACTGATACCACATATGTGAGACTTTTTGGGAGCCTAGCCATGTACAGGACCCCGAAAACCAGTCACTGCCTTTAGGCTTTCAAAGGGCATAAATTGCTAATTTAATTTTTTCACTGCCTATTAGTTTTGAAAGCCCTGGCATGCCAAGATAGCACCCCCCCCCCCCCAATGACCCCTTTTCAGAAAGTATTCACCCCAAGAAATTTGATGAGGCATGTTAAGTATTTTGCGGATTTCATTTTTTGTCACAAGGTTTTAAGATTTGAAAAAAAGAAATGTTTGTTTTCTTTCTTCATTTTCCAAAAAATTGTGACAACAAATGAGATCTGCAAAATGCTCACCGTGCCTCTTAGCAAATACTACTTCCCGAAAAGGGGCAATTTGGGGGGGGGGGTGCTTTCTTGACATTTCAAGGCCCCTGAAACTGGTAGGTAAAGAGGGAGTGAATGAGCAATTTATGCCCTTAAAATCCTAAAGGTGCTTATTGGATTTAGGGGTCCTGTATATATGTATCCCCATATTTAGAAGAAGCAGCAGAATGTATTTTGAGGTGTAATTCCACATACATCCATGGCATGTGTGAGCAATATATCTTTTGAGAACTTTTTGTGAAAAAACAATTTGGCATTTTCCAGAAACTTGTGGCAAAATATAAAATACTCAACATGCCTATCAGGAAATACCTTGGTGTAACTTGGGGGGTATTTGAAAAGTCCTGGCATTTTATGCCCAACATTAGAAGCTTATGCCATACATCACCTATACTTCTAACCACTCGAAGGCCAAGTCTTTTCTGACACTTTTTGTTTACTTGAAAAAAAAATATTTTTTTTTTTGCTAGAAAATTACTTTGAACCCTCAAACATTTTTTTTCGAAGCAGAGGCTCTGCAGAATAAAATGGTGTTTTTTTTTTTGTCACACAGTATTGATGCAGATTTTCCAAACACAATGTTTTGGGAAAAAATACACTTTTTTGAATTTGAATGCACAAAAATACAATATATTGCCCAAGTGTTTGGTAAGATATAAAAGATGATCTTACGCCGAGTACATACTGTACATACCAAACATGACATACTTTGAAATTGTGCAGGCCCATGCAGCGTCCACAAACTACGTACATTTTTAAAAGCCTTTTCAGGTTACCACTCCAGATTTACAGAGGAGTTCTAGTGCTAGAATCGCTGCCCTCGATCGGATGTTTGCAGTGATATCTCGCATGCATTGTGCAATTTGCTGTTTACATACAATAGGAGACTGATGCTCACGTTCGTCTTTACGTATGAGCAGGGGGGGGGGGGGCAGGCGAGTTTTTCTTTTTTTTTTTTTTTTTTTTTTTTTGCTTTATTTGATTTTTTTTTCTTTTTTTACAATGTCCCTTTCACTTTTTTTTATCACTTTTATTGTTATCACAGGGAATGTAAATATCATTTGATAGCAATAGGTAGTGACAGATACTCTTTTTTGAAAATTTAGGGTATATTAAACTCTAGGTCTCTCCTCCGCCCTAAAAGCATCTGACCACACCAAGATCTGTGTGATCAGATGCTTTTCCAATTTAAAAATGCCGATGTTTACATCTGGCAAAACCGAAGTTATGAAATGCTTGCAACTTCCAGGTTCTTGGGCCATATATTTGACTGGATTTGATTGGAGTCTTTCCTGTCTCTGATCAGCTCTATGGTCAGTTTGCGGAACCACCGGCTGCATTCCCAGGTTCCCCGGTGGGACAGGAGAGCCTGAGAAAACTGTGGAAGGTGGCGGAAGACCTCCCACTGCTAGTAAAAGCGGCTAGGCTTGGTTTTACATTAAGTCGACTGCCGGCTAAAAAAAGACTATACCAAGAAGGTGCCTAACCTGCAGGCATCATCCCGGTATAACCACTCAAAGTCCAGCGACATACCAGTATGTTGCTGGTCCTTGTTTGGCTTTAATTGTAATGTTTTGTTTTTATGCAGCCTGGCAGCTGAACGAAAAAAAGAGAACCTAACCGATTCCTCCATTCACATCAATTGATGCGGGTGAAGAAATCTCTGCCAGAAAAGGTCTGTGGTATGCTCACCATTAGAATATACCGCCCTGCATCCACCCACTTCTTATGATGGGCATACATGCAATGTTCCTTTTTTTTTTTCATTCAGCCCATGGGCTAAACGAAAATAAAGAATCTAACAGATTTCCACCCCAGCCCCCCTGCTTCAGCATATACGTTCTTTTTTTTTTTTTTTTTTTTTTTTTTCTGCGGTAGTGAAATCACCTCCTACAGCGCTGCAATCACTGATTTTATGTATTCTTAAAGCAAACCTTGTTGCTGTCAGAATAAACAGATCAGTGCTACACCTGAATGTCGTTCCTGCAACGCAAACAACGGTTAACAATAAAACACAGTAACAATGAAACATTAACTCAATAAAACAAAAAAATTGTTACAAAATATATTCCGAAGCATAAGGGGATCCCCCAACAGCCCCCATGCTTCGGCATATATTCCCTTTTTTTTCCAACTGCAGGGGAGAAATCTTCTCCTACAGAACTGCAGTAACTGATGTATATATTCTGAATGCACGACCTGCTGTCAGAATAAACAGATCAGTGCTCCAGCTGAATGGCATACCTGCAAAGAAAACAATGGGTAACAATAAAACACCGTAACAACAGTAAGAACAGACCATTAACTCAATAAAGCGACGACTATTGTTGGCTTTATTTATTTATTTCACACTTTTTTTCTAACTGTAAAAAAACATTAAATGTTCCAGGCTAGGGTCTCTTAAAATGGGATAGCCAGTTTCCTGACCAACATCTTTCGAGACCCTCTGTGAATGTGTGCCCTGGACTGTGCCGTGCTGTGTACCCTATGCTAATACTCAACTAGTGTGTGGTAGCAACGGAAACAGTCCTTGAGGCAGAACATAAATGCACACATGTGATACAATAAATATTATGAACATGAGAAATGTGAAAAAATGTCCATGTGATCCAAATAATAATGAATAAGCCCCTTCTGGTAAATCATACAAAAAGTCCAAGTGTATATAAAGTGCTGTGATCAACTGATTCCAAACACCTCCGTGACTGTGCACAAATCCACCACCAGAAATGCAAGCCTCTCACCTTACTATCTGACCCAGGTGTCACCCAGGGTCAGAAACAGCAGTCCCCAATAGGGGTAATATTTAGCCAGCAAAACGGTGTACACAGGAGAGTCCAGGATAAACCAGCTCACACGTCCATATCACAGGGCCAGATATAGAAGGGGAACAAAACAGACAGAATCTAGTGCTCTCTGTTTAAACTATTCAGGCAGAAGTTTATTCCAAAAGTCAGGGTACTCACAACCAGCTAGGTTAATACGAGCCTGTCAGACAACGGTGTCTCCTTAGGAGAGGAGAGGGTGTGACGTCCGCAGCAGCACAGCTCCGCCCCCCTGTACGCGTTACATCTGCGCTCAGGGCTATGACTTCTTCAGCAAGGGGTGGAGCACGGCATACAGCGGCCGATTATAACAGCATGCATGGCCAATCAGCTATGTCAGAATAAGGAATACCTGCCCCTTCAGCTCACGCAGGGAGAGGATCCCAGGAAGGAATTACACTGACCACAAAGCAGTGCAGCCCTTAATAAAGCCGTATCCGGCTGGGGGAACAAATTTTACACGCATGAATGCTAGGTACAGGTTTTGCAGAGCCCGCTGCCTGACATCACATCCTCCTTCACACAATGTCAGTAAACCATTATTAAAAACAAACTAGGGCAATATAATATTTATCATAAAATCGATACCATGTATAAATAGATAAAATACATTTAAAAAACTATTAAATAGAGCCCTGAATAATTGATAAAATATAAAATTAATAAGACAAATAAGCAAAAGATAAAAACAACTTATATAAACATCAGAGTGTATAAGCATAAATACTAACAATCTCAACCAAGCCAAATATCATCTATCGCTTATAAAGCAGTTAAGATCAAAGTCCACGTTTAACCTTCTAGGTACGAGGACCTTGGTCTCAAAGATCTAAAAAGATTCCCTTTTACTCAATTGGCATATAAAGTTGCCACCTCTCCAGTGCTTATTAACCAACTCTATCCCCCAAAATTGCAAAGATGCAGGTTGTCTGTCGTGAACCTCCCTAAAATGCCTAGAAACATTATGTAAAATGTCTTTTTTAATATTTTTGATGTGCTCTGTCACTCTCGCATAAAGACATCTAGATGTGCGTTCTAAATACTGGAGCCTGAATCCGCACTCCAGCATGTACACCACACCCGTCGTGGAACAGGTAATTAGATCCTTAATAGCATACTGTCTACCTGTACTCTTGGCAGTGAAGGTTTTCCTTTTCTTGTTGTTGCATCTAGATTGACGACAAGCCCTACATCTCCCACAAGCATGAAATCCTGATAGGAAATTGAATAGAGTGGATTTCTTTTGTGCTGGAGGACCTATTACTCCAGGGGCCAAATGATCTTTAAGGATCGGTGCTCTCCTGCAGATGAATCTAGGCACTTCCGGAAGGTGGGGTCCAAAGACCATATCATGTTTCAGGGTGCCTCAATGTTTCTTGATGATCCGTTCAACTTGCTTATATTGGACATTGTAGTTTAACAACATTCTAAACTCCAGATTAGCAGATCTTGGATAAATTGTCTCCTCTAGGAGTCTGTTCCTATCCATAGAACATACTTCACGATGATCAGATAGGACCATATTCATATCATACCCTTTATCCCTGAATCGGTCAATCAAGACACCAGCTTGTGAAAAATAGTCAAGCTGACTAGAACAATTTCTATGTATCCTGACAAGCTGTCCCTTCGGAATATTCAATAGCCAGTTCCTATGTTGGCAGCTATCCATGGGTAGGTAGGAGTTCCTATCAGTAGGCTTAAAGAAGTTCTTAGTGCACAGTTGACCTTGATACTTGAAAATCTCCAAGTCAAGGAACTGTACAGCCTCAGTACTCACTGTCCATGTGAGTTCAATCCCTCTGTCGTTAACATTCTTCTCCTTGGCGCTTTGTATAATACAAAAGCGTTGAACACGGCCAATTGGAATAAATATACGGACGTTTTTTGTACCAGCGTCTGGCTTTACGGGAAACTTAATACGGCTCCATCATCTGGTCATTAAAGTCCACACCTCCCATGTTAAGATTGTAGTCGTGATCGGAGAGATGCTTCCCAACAACACCAGTCGCCATTGCAATTTGGACTGTCGTATCTGTGTGAATGGAAGACAAGACAAAAACATCCCATTTCATCTTCCACTTCACTGCAAGCATTTCTCAATTTCTCAAGCAGGTTCTGTCCCCTGTCTAAGTCGGGTATTTACAGTTGTGTTCAAAATTATTCAACCCCCACTGAAATTGATCGTTTTGGCCAGTTTGACATTGATTTTGACCATTCAGTCATCCTGCTTACAATTAAAGAGGAAGTAAACCCTCCTCTGTAACTTTTACCTATAGGTAAGCCTATATTAAGGCTTACCTATAGGTACTGTAAATATCTCCTAAACATGCACCGTTTAGGAGATATTTACCTTACATGCAGCCAGTGACGTCACTGACGCATGCGCTCTGAAGGAACGGCGGCTGCTGCCGTTCCTTCAGAGTCCCGTGCCATGACTGTCGGCTCCTGCGCCCGTGCGTGGGAGTGACGTCACCACGGCTTTGGCCAATCAGATGGCCGGATGCCGCGATTCCGGAAGACGGGCGACATGTACAGCTGAGTGAGCTGCATGGCGGGGGCTCGTTGTAAGGTAAGTATTTCATAATGAGCTAGTATGCGATGCATACTAGCTCATTATGTGCTTGTCTTTCAGGTTGTAAAAAAAAAAAAACAATTTAAACGAGTTTACAACCTCTTTAAATCAAAGAGGCACGTGTAGGTCAGACAAATATAACATAACCTTTATAATGAAATAACCACAAATGTCTTTTCTGTGCTCACATCATCAGTTTTATTCAACCCCCAAGTGACATTCAATCTTAGTACTTAGTACAACATCCTTTTACAGTTATAACAGCTTTTAAACGTGAAGCATAGCTTGACACAAGTGTCTTGCAGCGATCTACGGGTATCTTCGCCCATTCGTCATGGGCAAAAGCCTCCAGTTCAGTCACATTCTTAGGCTTGTGCACTGCAACTGCTTTCTTTAAGTTCCACCAGAGGTTCTCAATCGGATTTAAGTCTGATGACTGTGATGGCCACTCTAAAATGTTCCAGCCTTTAATCTGCAACCATGCTCTAGTGGACTTGGAAGTATGCTTGGGATCATTGTCCTGTTGAAAGGTCCAACCTCTCCCAAGCCTCAGGTTTGTGACGGACTGCATCACATTGTCATCCAGTATCTCTGGTACTGAAGAGAATTCATGGTACCTTGCACACGCTGAAGCTTTCCTGTACCTGCAGAAGCAAAACAGCCCCAAAGCATGATTGACCCCCCGCCATGCTTCACAGTAGGCAAGGTGTTCTTTTCTTCATAGGCCTTGTTCTTCCTCCTCCAAACATAGCGTTGATCCATGGGCCCAAACAGTTCTAATTTTGTTTCATCAGTCCACAGAACACTATCCCAAAACTTCTGTGGTTTGTCCACATGACTTTTGGCATACTGCAGTCGACTCTTCTTATTCTTTGGAGACAGCAAGGGGGTGCGCCTGGGAGTTCTGGCATGGAGGCCTTCATTACGCAGTGTGCGCCGTATTGTCTGAGCAGAAACTTCAGTACCCACATCTGACAAATCTTTTCTCAGTTCCTCAACAGTCAAACGGGGACTTTTCTCCATTCTACGCTTCAGGTAGCGCACAGCAGTCGAAGTCAGCATCTTCTTTCTGCCACGACCAGGTAGCGTTTCAACAGTGCCCTTTGCCTTGAATTTGCGAATGATGCTTCCTATGGTGTCTCTTGGTATGTTTAACATCTTTGCAATCTTCTTATAGCCATTGCCCTTCCTGTGAAGAGTAATCACCTCTTCTCTTGTCTTCCTGGACCATTCTCTTGACTTCACCATGTTTGTAACCACACCAGTAAATGTCTAGAAGGAGCTGAGTATCACAGTCATTTTAAAACTGCCTAATTGGTGCTTATTAGGCTTTATTGCTGCTCCCTGACATCCACAGGTGTTTTCAATACCTGATTGAAAACACTTCAATGAACCTCTGTTCTTCAGAGTGGTAGTCTTTAAGGGGTTGAATATTTGTGTCAATGAAGAATTCAGAAAAGAAACATTTACTACTGTATTACAAAACCAATTGATGTCATTTTAGTTGCATATGGTTATTTAAGAAGTCCTTGTAGGATTTCCTTCTGAATGCAATTACAAATGTACACTAAATTCCCTAAAACCCTTTACAGCATTGGGGGTTGAATAATTTTGAACACAACTGTACAAGCCGTTGGGGGAAGTCCAGGCGATTAGGTCATACGATGCTACATGAGCTAATTCCAAATTCAAAATGGTGTCTAAAAAGTGGCACGCTTGTATAATAATTGTCCACGTACAAGTCCCAAACAATCTTGCCACTGCTCCCTATGTAGTCTAAGTGTTTGCGGGGCTCCACATGACTACTTTTTCCCTCCTAAATCAGGAAACGCCATGTATAGCCTGTTGCCCTCACAGAGCTTATACAATTTGACCCCATATCTGGCACGCTTGCTGGGGAACCTCACAGGTAAAAAAGCACCTGGCTGTCAGGGACTGTTTGAACCGCTACAAAATAATTTACCTGCTACTGCTAGCAGACATCAGGCCTGACTCTGCAGTTTTGTGTACTGTGTATTAGAAATGACAGTGATCTACTGACACTGCACTTGTTGGGGGTGGCGGAGGGGCTAATCCCAGGTGCTGGAAGCTGTCAGGGCTGTTCCTGCCATCGCTGGGATTTTGGGGCACTATACTATTGGAGACGCTAGTATAGTTCTCATCGGATCAAAGATATTAATCCGTTCAGACACTATACAAGTAATGAAGGTCTATAGTGTGTGTTAGTGTTACTGGCAATCAAAGGGTTAAAGTTTTATTAGTGATAATGTAGTGAGTAATCTGATGCTTTCTGGGATTGACACTGACTTTTAACGCTATCTGGCGTCACCCTTGACACTAATACAGTGATCAGAAAAAAGATCTGTACTAATGACACTGACAGGGCAGTGAAAGGGCTAATTGGGGGTTGATCAGGGGGTTAAAACTTTTATTAGGGAATATGTGGTGGGTACCCTGACGCTATCTAGCATCACCAGTGACACTGATACAGTGATCAGTAAAAAATCTGTACACTGTACCCCATCACACTATGACAAGGAGTGAAAAGGTTAACTTGGTGGGGTCAATCAAGGGGTTAAATGTGCCTATAGAAGTGCTTGTGTGATTTTGTGCTGATTTTACTCAGGGGGGCCCTGCCACAGTAAATGTACGTGGGGCAGTCCGCAACTGGTTAAAAAAAGCTGCAAGACCCCATAGAAACTAAACATGCAATCATCAGCAGTCAAAAGCAAAACTGGTTTTCACTCTCCACTCAAATTTCCCACTCTTCAGCTTCCAACCAGCAAAATGTGTCTGGTAATAGAGGGGAAATCTTACAATGGGGACACTAGTTCTGTTTACCTGGGGGTCCCCAAGTAATTCCCTTAATTTGCAAGGATTTCCTCTCATTTCCTGTTTGGCTTTGGGACAGGAAGTGAAATCTCTGCATTGGGACACAGATTGCAAAAAAAATAAAAAATCTGATCGGGGTCATAACTCTCACGTGAAAAAAACAAGTACCCTTTTCCGAAAAAAAAAAGTGTACTCCCTGCACCTAGGAGTTTATTTTATTGAATAGATTTAGTGAAGGATTGTGTAAAATTATATATAAATTATAATTATAAATTTATAGCAGCAGCAGTAGTATAAAATGGTAGAAGTGATGGAAATAGTCCTAAAAATAGGGCTATCTACAGCGCATGCTAAAATATGTAAACCATAAATCTGTGCAATAATGATACATAAATTCATAAATTCCCAATAAAGTGCAACTGTGCAAACAACTAGTGCCAATGAATCATCCAATATCATCAATTTAAAAATTATAAACATAAGATTTATGAATAAAAGTCCATCTTGTGTATAAAAATAATCAAAATATTCAAAATATAATTATGTGAAAAAACTATTAAATGTAAAATCCATGAAAATTCCTTTTCTTAGATGTGCCAGTGCTCTTTCAAAAACATAAATAGTGACTGGTAAAAGTGCAGGTGCTTGAAGCCTTCTTCCCGTGCAATAAATTATAAGATGGGTAACTTACCAAATAGAGTGGGTCTCACATATCGTATAATATTGAGACCAATCAAGCTTAATGGCAAGTTCCCTTTAAGAATCCTCCTCTGCCGCTGGTGGTTTTTCCTCCTCACGGTTCCATAAAGCAGCTCAGGTTGTAATAGATAAAAAGATAAACTCCAGATAGTGTAATATTGTAATAAAAGGTTTATTCCCAAAAAGTAGCAAAGTTTAACAGCAAATCAGCAGGTTTCAGCAAGGATATGTTATGCTGATATCGGTGACATACAATACGACTATGCAGAGTGGTGAGCAGAGGTGATTCCGGCTTGCGTTCCAATGGTGTGTCACGTGAGTTACGCTGTGCGGTCCACTTCCTGACACGTTTCGTCACATCCGGTGACGTTCTCAAAGGCCTTTGAGAACGTAACTGGATGTGACGAAACGTGTCAGGACGTGGACCGCACAGCGTAACTCACGTGACACACCATTGGAACGCAAGCCGGAATCACCTCCGCTCGCCACTCTGCATGGTCGTATTGTATGTCACCGATATCAGCATAACATATCCTTGCTGGAACCTTCTGATTTGCTGTTAAACTTTGCTACTTTTTGGGAATAAACCTTTTATTACAATATTACACTATCTGGAGTTTATCTTTTTATCTATTACAACCTGAGCTGCTTTATGGAACCGTGAGGAGGAAAAACCACCAGCGGCAGAGGAGGATTCTTAAAGGGAACTTGCCATTAAGCTTGATTGGTCTCAATATTATACGATATGTGAGACCCACTCTATTTGGTAAGTTACCCATCTTATAATTTATTGCACGGGAAGAAGGCTTCAAGCACCTGCACTTTTACCAGTCACTATTTGTTTTTGAAAGAGCACTGGCACATCCCCTAAGAAAAGGAATTTTCACGGATTTTACATTTAAATTTTTTCACATAATTATACTTTGAATATTTTGATTATTTTTATACACAAGATGGACTTTTATTCATAAATCTTATGTTTATAATTTTTAAATTGATGATATTGGATGATTGATTGGCACTAGTTGTTTGCACAGTTGCACTTTATTGGGAATTTATGAATTTATGTATCATTATTGCACAGATTTATGGTTTACGTATTTTAGCATGCGCTGTAGATAGCCCTATTTTTAGGACTATTTCCATCACATAACTCTCCTGTGCTGTATCCATGTTGGGGGAAAAAAAGTTTTGCCTATAGTTCTACTTTACCTGTCCTCCTGCCCTATCCCAAAAGTTCAAAGCTGAAGTCACAAAACACTTACCTTAGTGCCAGTTCACACCGCAAAAACGTCCTCCAGATTCATTCTGGATGCATTTTTGCATATGCATTTTAATGCGCTTTTGATGCATTCCGCTGCGCTTGTGTTCAAAATTATTATTTTTTTTCTCACTGTACTGGGGTCCAGTGTATTTTTGATGCATTTTACAACGTTTCAGTACTTTTCTGTGCAGCATTTTCTATTTTAATTTTTCTAGAACTGGAACACACTGCAACTGCAAGCACTGGTGTGAATTATGCCATGCCATTTAAAAAAAAGCATGTAATCTACTTTCTATGCATTTTGGATGCAGAAAAAAAAGCATTGGGACGCACTTGGTGTGTGAACTAGCCCTTAAAGCGTTACTAAACCCATTGATTGTAACAGTTTTAAAAAAATAGTTGCATTCTAGCACGTGTTGGGAATGTAACTGGCCCATTTGCTTGTGCTCTCAACCAGACTGTCAAAGCTGATCACATGTACAGCATCATGGCAGTTGAAGATCAAACCAAGGCTAAAGCACCCTACACACTAAGAAAATCGGGCGATCGTTTTCGTCTAAGATCAATCAAATGATTTTCAGATAGTGTGTATATAACTTTCGAAGGGACAAACTCCAAAAAGGAACAAAACCAACAATTTTCATTGTGTACCACCTTCCTATGATTTTCGTAAGGGAAATATCAGATACAAAAGACTGCACGTGATCAGAAACAACAAATAAAAAAAAAAGCCTTTGTCATACGAGTATTTTCATACATTATTTCTATCCTTGATTCTGACTTGCTGTGAAAGCCAGCTGATCGTTTGCCTGATTTTCTCATAGTGCATACAGGGCATAAGATGGCAGCTTCCTTTGGCTGAAAATGAAAGGGGGGTTTAGTTCTGCTTTTGTATGACCTCATGCACACTGGACATTTTCACAGCTGCTGTTTTTTTGGCCTTTAGACGTTTTTTTGTTCTGCAGTCCGTAAACTCCCCAGCATGTTATCCTATGTGTTAATGCACATAGGCGGTTATCAGCATTTTTGGCAGGGGTGTTTTCTGGCTGGAAATAAAAACCATGGAACTAGTGGGTTTTAAGAGGAGTTTTTTAGCTGTAAAAATGCTCTAACTCTGATAAAAGCTTACAAATGCTGAAAAACTCGGCTATTTAGTGTTTATCTGCGTTTTCGAGCAATAAGGTTTTGTGGGAGTATAGTTTTGCTAAAAAAAAAAAAAAAAAAGCTAAAAACGTTACTGAAGAAACGCTCAAAAACTCATTCTACAGCGAATGCTACTGGCGTTTTTAGAACGTTCAGTGTGCATTAGGCTTAGAGTAAAACAATCTATGCTCTTAGCTTTCTTTCTGATGCTGTGCAGGTGTCCATTAGTTATATGGTGTCAAACTGGTATAGGATAGGCAATAAGTGGCCCTGCATTATCACTGAACCTACTTTACAGCTGAAATCATGTGACCTGATCTAGAGGGAGCCTATAGCAGTAAGTTCTTAGAAGTATGTATTTCACAACTTCTTTTAATACATACTGGTATAAGGCAGCAGTACTAATGAAGACATAAAATACCAACAGTGGTAATGACTCTACTTTTTTGGAAAACTTGCACAATGACATTGCTCCACACTGTCAGCACAGATGTGAAGCAGGTGCTGTACATAGCTCTGCCCAGCCTAAATATCTATGTAATAGGCACTGAAGGGAGAACAATGTAGGAGATGAAGGTTTTACAAACATTTATAGAAAAATGCCTTCATTTCTAAAATAACAGCAACAAATGTTTGTGTTTAATAGCTAGGTTGAGAGAAAACCATGCATTAGTCACTCTAGCAGTTCTAGAACCTTTAATTACTCTTTGGTTATATATAGCATTATATAATTTCTTCCTCTGCTAATAAGTCATAGCACTTTTAATTTTAAAAAAGGAAATACTGTACACACTTCTGCAAAATGATCATAGAACAGTTAAAGCTTAATACATAGAACTCTTATAAACCTATCACACCATTAATATTTGTGTGCATCTTGGCTCTACAATACAGTGTGGTCTGAAGTCAGTTCGTTATAAAATGTGTAATAGCCAAGAAGACCTGAAATAAGACACCAATAATTAATGCATTCATATAAAAATTTATCCCAAGCATTACAATTCTAAAATTCCACTATCAGGTTATATTCTAAAACGTGCACTTTCCAATGTTCCCCTTTTTTACCCAATCCTACCTCCACATGTTTAACAAATATCGTTAAATCAACCTGCTTTGTGTCCAGCTACTTCAGTTACTTATGGCGGTCCAGTAACAACACTGTAGAAGTCTATACTGAGCTCCCTTGGTTTTGTAACATGAACTGTACAGTATCCCATCCAAGTGAAAGAGCAAAAGTTTTTCACTTTCAATAAATGACTATTTAGGCATTTTGGATACAGGTCACGATCTAAGGAAACCGGAAAAAACAAAAAAAATGCACTGCTAGTCACTAGGGCTATAACTGCCATAAACAATTCCAATCATAGGTATAACAAAGGTCTGCAAATATTCAGAACAATAAGCCAGTGATTTTTAGCCAACTGGTGGAAGTTTTGGCAGTTACCACAATACTGACCGGGTTGTGTTGCTAAATTCAGGTGTATAATGAGGTCTGTTTCAAGATGGGAACAAGAGAAAAGGTTGTCTCCGAAGCAGGGATGGAGGAGAGTGGAAAAAAGGTAAGGGAGGGGGGAGGACATCAAAGACACCCAAGTTGAGGCTTTGAAGCTCAGCAACTTTAAAGAGGTATAAGTCGCAATGGGCTTTGAAGGATGAGCATACTGTATCCACAAAGTCCATACCATAAGGAATTTCTTATGTGTATCTAAAAGAACACTAGTGAGTTTTTCATTATTGAAAAAAGCATTGACATGTTGGCAGCCTATTTTTTTTTTTTGCACTGGAAAGTTCAATCATTCTCCATGGCAAGAAAATGCCTTCCTAATCCTAACAATTAATATTAGCGCTGATAATGAAAGAAACACTGATACATGTATATTATAGTGTTCTGTGCCAATTAGTCATCAAACATCTGGGTGTTAGAACATTTTATTTTGAGTTCCACACTGCAGTGAAATGCATTTGCCCCCTTTCCAATGTTTTCTATTCTTGCATTGACATTCAGTTGGATTACATCTTTTGTCAGGCAGAGGCCTTAAAGTGGTCAGGAAGGCTGAAGGTTTTTTACCCTCATGCATTCTATGCATGAAGGTAAAAAAACTTTACTTTCTGTGTACAGCGCCCTCCTCCCCAGCTGCCCCAATCCTTACCTAAGCCCCCTCCGATCCATCAATTTTCAAGATATATGACCAAATTAACACAGCGCGTGCATAAAAACATGTTAACTGAACTGTGAATAAAAAGTTGACAAAATGCACAACGTGTACCCCAAAAAAATTATAAATGCATATAATGAATATCCAAAAAAGTATATAATCAATCAGAACATATTCCAAAACAGTGTCCAAATAAATGGTCAATCAAAAAGGTGCAAAGTGCTCCAGTGCAGATATAAAACATTCGTGCTCCAGGTGACTGTGACCCCTCCAGGAACCCTACTCGCCAGAACAAATGGACCCTGACTAGGGTCAAGAAAGCCTGTATATAAGTGGATGTTGTTATGCACCAAATCTTCTCCTTAGTAATGGCAAACTAATGTGGATATTCTTGATAAAGGTGGTCCAGAGTGAGTGGTCCCAGCTTGGCATATGCCCAGTGGGTCGGCTCATGCGTTGTTGTATGTACAACCACTAACCACCATTATGGTTTCCATTATGGTAATAATTATGCTTTCTTGACCCTAGTCAGGGTCCATTCGTTCTGGTGAGTAGGGTTCCTGGAGGGGTCACAGTCACCTGGAGCACGAATGTTTTATGTCTGCACTGGAGCATCTTGCACCTTATTGATTGACCACGTATTTGGACACTGTTTTGGAATATGTTTTGATTGATTATATATTTTTTTTTGGATATTCATTATATGCATATATAATTTTTTTGGGGTACACGTTGTGCACTTTATTTGTCAACTTTTTATTCACAGTTCAGTTAACATGTTTTTATGCAAGCGCTGTGTTAATTTGGTCATATAACAAGAAGTTTAAGAAAATATTCACAATATGCCAAAGACAAAAAAACAAACCAACTTTTGCGTGGGTTTTACCCATTCTATATGCTTTCCAAAAAAAGGTTTTGGTTTTAGATGCACAATGACCATCTCAATACAGCCTCGTATTGAGGTGGTTATTAAGGTGGTTATACTGAAATCATTGTTGAGGCTACAACCATGATCCCGGTATCGTTTTTTCTACATTAGACTATTCTCTTTTGTAAAAGTTATCGGAGTGGCTGTACAGCCACTGAAACTTTTACAGGTAGCGGGTAGGGACCTTTTCTTTGCTCTCCCTTCCCATCGGGGAGCCCAGTAAGGTTGCAACTGGCGGCATTGGCTTCCCTAGACACAGTAAGAGGAACTGATGTTGTTCCTCCCACTGTGTGACATCAGAAACTGGAAGCAACAAGGATTTTGTCACTTCTGGTTTATTGTTTACAAGTCATTACTGGCTTGGGAAAGCATCTGATCAAACCGACTTTCGTTTTTTTCTGATGCTTTGGAGGCTAGAGGAGAGAGATATGGGGTCTCAGAGACCCAAAATCTCTCCATAAAGAGGACCTGTCACAGCCCATGCTATCACAAGGGATTTTGTTCATCCCTTGCTATGGCAAAATTTATAAAAAAAAAAAAAAAAAATTAAGGGACAGTGTAAAAAAATAAATGTAAATAAAATAAGTATTAAAAAAAAATTTGAAAGCACCCCCTGACCCCCCCCCCCAATGCTCAAGCGCAAAGGTGAACAGGCACGCAGGTCCCGAAATGCATATGTAATGGCGATCACACTATACATAAGGTAGCACTGTGAACGTCAGAGTGGGAGTAATAATTCTAGAGTATGTCCAAACTGGTAACCTGTAAAGGCTTTTAAAGCGTCATCTATGGAGATTTTTAAGCACCATAGTTTGTCACCATTCCAGGGGTGTACGCAATTTTAAAGCAAGATATGTTTGATATCTATCTATGTTTAGTAAAACAGAAAAGATTGTTACAGATACCAAACAATTGAGTATTATATTGCGTTTGTGTTCACTCAAATTCATGAAAGTGTATTTTTTCCAAAAAAATCTGTATTTGAAAAACTGCTGCACATATAATGTGTGGCATAAAAAATTGCAAACCCCCACCATTTTATTTTCCTGGGTCTCTGGTTAAATTTATATATATAAAAAATGTTTGGGTGTTCAAAGTAATTTTTTAGCAAAAAATTGCATGTGACAAATGTCAGAATTGCGCTGGGTGACCAGCGATTAAATGCGCTTTTGATTTTAGAATAACGATACTGAATTTGTCAACAGAAAAGAGAACACCAGACCCCAGATGTCTGAGATCTAAAAAGGGCAGGTTCTATGCACAATTCCTCAGGAGGTTCTGTTTTTGGTGCCTAATCTAGAACACCTGATTCTAATTTCATGGACTGACTGGAAGTGGTGGTAATTGTGGGGGTGTACATACATTTTTTACATGACAAATCTGCAATTTTTTTGTAATTCAGAATATGAGAATGGATTCGTTTTTTGTGCTATTTGTTTAGGTATAATCATCCATATCTTGCAGGCACCGTTTGAATGAAGGGCTATTCTTTGCCTGTTTAAAAAAGTTTAAAAAGTCAACGATTTCCATTGGGGCATACTTACTTTATCACATGACTTTATACTTCAAAAAAAACTTAACTAGACCATTTTCTTTAAGCCACCTCAGAAGACTTATAGACCATAACATTTTCTGAGGTCACCCCTGGCTCATTTCAAATGGATCCAGAAGTGAAATTCTACACCTGACAATTTATTAGTCTTATGTAACAAATATACAATCCCACTACAGATCTACAAGCAGCAGCCGCCAACGTTCACTAACATGCTCTTTCTTGTTGGCTATTTTTCATGCTGTGTTAATATCACTCTCTGAGCCTTCCAACTTCTGCAGTATTAAAACACATCCCTTTTAGGCCACCGAAAGTTTAACTCTTGCTATGCTTGTCGATTAAAGTGTAAATTAGATCCTGTAGGAGGAGGCGACCGGTTCACCTACCATAGTTCTCAGGATGGGGGCCTGGGGTGGCCGGGAGGAAGTACACCTCGGGTCTTCCCCGCCCTCATTGGCGTCTCGGATTGTTACCCGGGATGTTACCGTGTGCCACTCCTGTGAACTTGCCCCCCTCTCCCGATGGGGGCAATCTCACGACACGTACCCCAGGTTTGGGAACTGGGGGAAAGTAATTCCCAAAGGTTTTTGTATTTGTATATGTATTACATTAGTGCCTTTACGGCATGGGGGATGATTCCTCCTGTCCTCTTATGCTTTCTCTCTAACTTTTCTTTTTCCTTTCTCTCCTCTTGGACCCAGGCTCTGCGAACTTACCCCGCACTGCTGCCCCCGGGCTCCCCGGGCGGAGGGATTTATAGCCTAGCTGAGTCAGGCCGTTGTCCACAGCGATCAGGTAAGAGTGCACTGCCAAACCACCATGTCACCCTCAGGTTCCTCTAGATTTACACTGATAACACATAATGTGCAGGGCTTTAACTCTCCACTGAAGCGCACCAAGGCTTTCCTCCAATATAAGCGCCAGAAGGCGGATATCTTACTATTGCAGGAAACGCACTTTTCCAAAACATCAGCACCCAGATATCTTTCGACACATTATCCTCAATTTTATCTATCCTCGGGCCAGGAAAAGAAGCGGGGTGTGGCTATATGTTTTTCGAGAAGGGTCCACTTTACTCCGGTTACAGTGGTCCGAGACAAGGAGGGCAGGTACCTCATGGTTGTGGGCCTTGTTCAGGATCAGTTGGTCTCCTTGGTCTCCTATTATACCCCTAACACGGGTCAGGTAGGGTTTTTTCAGGATATGCTGAGGACATTGCTTCCCAAAGCGCAGGGCAGGGTGATCCTAGGGGGAGATAGTAACCTCCCGCTCGAGAACACGCTGGACAAATCCGTCCAAGGCGTGCCCAGATATAAGCATGTACCGAAGAACGGCTCAAGGTTGGCCCGACTTCTTCATGACTGGGATCTCCTAGACTTGTGGAGGGAACATAATCCGACTCAGAGAGACTACACGCATTTTTCCCATGTCCACGGCACCTATTCTCGCATAGACCACGTGTTCGCCAGCTCCGCTCTGGCCTCATGTGTATGCTCAGCGCAGATTTTGGCATCCTCCTGGTCCGATCATTCCCCGGTTTTAGTACAGTTTTCGGCCCTGTGGTCTTCCCCAGGCCCCTCTCCTTGGCGACTCAATGCAGCTTTACTAAACGATCCTGGGGTCCTGGGGGAGATCGAAAGGGATATCAAACAATTTTTCCTTGAAAATAGACCGGGTGATACTTCCTCTACCGTCGTGTGGGCGGCCCATAAAGCTACCATACGCGGTAAACTGATTCAATTGGCAGCCAAACTAATACGTAACAGGGAGAGTACAATAAGGGAACAGGAGCAGGCTCTGCGCGCACTACTCCTTGAACAACGGACACGCCCCCTCGTTGATATCCGTCATAAAATTGATGCGGCTAGATTGGAGCTTAATTTGACACTCACGACCCAGGCGGAAAAATACATTAGATGGTCCCGACATAGATACTACACTATGGGTGACAAACCTTCCACTCTGTTGGCTAGGAGGCTGGCCCCTCGCCCCTTCTCAGCGGCCCTGCCTAGATTGCGGCTGCGGACTGGGGCGCTCTCTCGCAATCCAACCCTGATCGCGTCCGAATTTACTAGGTTTTACACTAAACTCTACAGGGCACCACCGTCGTATAACCGGGGTTTGGCCGATTCTTTTTTTGCCGACCTGCGGCTGCCCATGCTGACGCAGTCTCATGTCGACCTTATGAACGGTCGGATTACAGAGGCGGAGGTTCTCCAGGCGATCAAGGGCTTACATCCCTCCAAGGCCCCCGGGCCGGACGGATATTCCGGGGTGTATTATCGCAAATTTCAGGAAGTTCTGACGCCGCATCTTTGCGCCTTTTTTAATGCTCTACGCAATGGGGAATCCCTCCCGCCCCATGAGAACACGGCTTATATTCATGTCTTGCCCAAACCGGACAAGGATCATAGCATATGCGACAATTATCGTCCGATCTCATTGATTAACTCTGATTTAAAAATTTTGGCGAAAATTATGGCAACTAGGCTTGGCTCCTTTTTGGCTCAATATATACATCCCGATCAAGCAGGGTTTGTCCCTGGTCGACAGACTTCGGATCAGACTAGACGGGTTGTAGACATCATCACAGCTATTCAATCAGATTGGGACGGAGGGGGTAATCGTAGAGGCATGCTCCTCTCCCTAGATATTCATAAAGCTTTTGACTCCCTGTCGTGGGAATACCTTTTCGACGTGTTGACCAGATTTGGATTCGGCGCTCCCTTTCTCACGTTGCTGCGGACCCTATATAGTACACCCAGGGCGGTTCTTAGGCTGAAGGGCTTCTCCTCGGACTCTATCCCTATCTGTAGAGGTACCCGACAGGGCTGCCCCTTGTCCCCTCTCCTTTTTGTCCTAGCACTGGAACCTTTAGCCATTAAAATTCGTGCTTCACCGGACGTGCGGGGGGTGGTGTGCGGGGGCGTCGAACACAAGTGCGCCCTTTTTGCGGACGATATTTTAGCCATTGTCTCCTCGCCCGTCACGACTTTACCCAACTTATTTGCGCTATTGGATGCGTTTGCGCTTGTATCAGGATTGCATGTAAGCCAAACGAAATCCCAGGCACTAAACATCTCCCTGGAGAGTCGCACTGTGGACACACTTAGGAAATCTTTCAAATTTGCATGGTGCACGGACTCTATGCCCTACTTAGGCATTAATTTAACCCCATCCTTGTCTACACTCTACACAAAGAATTATCCTCCTCTGTTTACACGCCTGAAGGGTGACATGGATAAATGGTTGATTCAGCCCCCTTCGTGGTTTGGCAGACTATACTCCATCAAGATGAATGTCCTTCCGAGGGTGTTATATCTGTTCCGCACTCTGCCAGTCGCGCTAAGGCGGTCTGACCTGCTCAAGTTTCAGGGTCACGTCCTTTCCTTTATCTGGGGGAACAAGAGGCCTAGGGTGAACAAGAGGACGCTGTACACCCCTAAAGTCAGGGGTGGTCTGGGGGTACCGGATCTGCTGAACTATTATTATGCTGCACAGTTATCCCAGTTGGTGAGATTCCACTCGGAGGGGGCCCGGATGCCCTGGATGGAATTGGAGGCTAGCTCGGTTCCGGGCCTGGCAGTCTCCCATGCAATGTGGTTATCGCCTAGGGATCGTCCCCCCATCCTGTGCCCAGCCTTGTCTCATTCTATGGCCATTTGGGATCGTTTGACCAGAACACATGGCTTTAGGTCCCCACATACCCCATTGGCCACTATTCTTAACAACAGCGGGTTCCCCCCGGGTCTCTCCCCCAGATCTTTTCAGTGGTGGACGAACAAGGGGCTGCTTCGCATAGCGGACTTTTGTGATCATAGGGGTATCCTCAAACGTCAGCAGCTGATAGAAAAACATGCCCTGCCTGACACTGAGTATTATAGGTATGCACAGATTGATCATTACCTGCGATCCCTGTCTCGCCTGTCCGATCTGACTACCATGACCTCCATGGAATTTTTGTGCCGCAAATACGATAAATTACGGGGGTATATTTCCATGATTTATAATATGCTTATGGACTCGCCCCTGAAACTTCCATACATGGAACGATGGGAGGCGGATGTCGGGGAGGTTGTGGAGTTGGCGGACTGGCACGACATGGCTCGAGAGGCTTCCAGGTCTCTAGTTAACACTTCAATCATCGAGGCCAACTACAAAGTGCTCCTGCGCTGGTACATGGTACCAGTCAGGATAGCATCCTTTGTGCCAGGAGCATCCTCGCGGTGTTTCCGGGGGTGTGGCCAAGAGGGTACGATGTTTCATGTTTGGTGGCAATGCCCGAAGGCCCGACGCTTTTGGATTAGGGTGTACAATTTCATCTACACCCTCACGCAAATAAACCTACTCAAGTCTCCTCAGCAGGCACTATTGGGCAAAAAGGTGGATACAGCCAATAGAGCGCAGAGGCGGCTCATAACGTTCATATTTACTGCAGCAAAAATAACAATAGCGAGATCCTGGAAGTCTCCTACGATACCATTTGAGCTGCTTAGGCACAAACTGAATTGGATTATGGTTAATGAGCGCCTGACGGCTCAACTGGAGGACAAATTGCGTGTGTTTGACAGGGTATGGGGATCGTGGATTAACTACCTCACTGGGGGTACCTGATGGACTCGGGAAGGTCTGGGGGTGGGGTGCGGGGGCGGGGTCGGGTCCAATCTTACAAATCTTTTCTCTTCTCTCTTTTCCCTTTTCTCTTCTTTTCTTGTGGCTCTATTGTCCTTTCTCTTTCTCTCTTTCTACGATTTGTCTCAGTTTACGATATGGGGTTAACAGTGGTACTGTATTCTAAGGGCTTAGTACCCCATGTCCCCAGCCCAGGCTGGGGCAAAGTTCTGTGGGATCACGATCTAGCCACTTATCCTGTGTAGTACGCTCAGTGTGATTAAATGCTCGGGGTGGTTGGCCCTGTTTACCCTCGGTGAAGGTCCCTCTAGATACCTTGAGGCTCCTGTTTTTTGTGTTTTGAGGTGCTAGCCCTTGCCACGTTATAGTTTCGACCTTTTATAGAAGTATTATCTAATGTTTGCTATGGTTATACCACTGTTTACGTTTATTATGCACTGATTTTTTATTATGTGTGTATATCTTGCACTATTTTTGTGAAAACTTTCAATAAAAATCATTGAAACGAAAGTGTAAATTAGAAACCAATTATACACTGAAAGAAAAAAGCATTAAAAAGTGAAATAATAAAATTACCAAATTTGTTAGTAATCAAAAAAAAAATTTGAGATTTTGTTAATAGTTAAATGTTAACTACAGTGTGGTTGATTTACTAAAAGAGCAGAGCATGATTTTTCAGTTCGCCTACTGAATGAGATAAAGCTAAGTGAAAATTAAATTTACAGAGAATATCTAAGCGTGCAAGGGGAAAAAATACTTGCACTTGATTGGATGATTAAAGTAAGCACAGTTTCAGCTCATTCACTAAGCTTAGTTAACACTTATTTTGCAAAGTGGATATGCTCTGCTTTATTAAATCAATCCTAGTGTCTTTCCAATTATTCAACTTTTTATGTTAATTTTTTGGATTAATGCTCTAATAATTTATAAGGAAATTAACTTTATGGAACATTCAAATTTTTCATGCTGGTCTGTATTTTTAAAATTATTTCATGTGAATGATAAAAGAAAATCAAACTGTAGGGGTTTGGCAATATTTTAGCACTGCGTTTAGAAATAGACTTATAGGTAATAGTTTATTTTTATCAATTAACATAATAGAAAGTAAATGGACAGAAATGAACAGAAGAAAAACCCAAATCAAATCAATATTTGGCATGACCACCTTTTACCTTTAAAACAGTGTCAATTCTTCTAGGCACACTTGCACACCACCATGCTTCACGGTTGCCTGCCGACACTTATTGTATCACTCTCCTGCCCTTCAGCAAACAAACTGCCTCCTGCTACAGCCAAATATTTAACATTTTTACTCCTCAGTCCAGAGCACCTGCTGTCATTTTTCTGCACCTTAGTTCCTATGTTTTTGTGCATAGTAAGGTCGCGTATCCTTGTTTCCACATCAGATGTATGGCTTTTTGGCTGCAATTCTTCCATGAAGACCAATTCTGACCATACTTCGCTGGACAGTAAATTGGTGTACCTGAGTTCCACTGATTTCTACCAGTTCTCTGCTGATGGCACTGCTGGACATCTTCCGATGTCAAGGAAAATAAGCATGTCTTTCATCTGCTGCATTGTTTCGTTGGCTGACCACTGCATCTGTGGTCCTCAACATTGCCCATTTTTTGTGCTTTTTCAAAAGAGCTTGAACAGCACATCTTAAAACCTGAGTCTGCTCTGAAATCTTTGCCTACAAAGGTGAGGTCTTTCACAACCTCACCTTGGTAGCAGAGTTTGGCTGTTCCTCTCCCAGTTATAAGCCTCCTACACAGCTGTTTCAGTAAATGGCTGTGTTTCAACCTACATAAGAAATTTACAGTCATTAGCACCTACTTGGTATAACTGGTTAATGATACACCTGTCTCTTATCCCACAAAATCCCTGACTGTGTGCAAGTGTACAAAGTGTAGAAGTCTAAGAACGGATGATGATTTGAAGCTAAAGGGTAGTCATATTATATGTAATATATATGTATATATTTCATCTAGATTTTTCTACTATTTGCTGCTCGCTTTGCATTTTGTAAATTGAGAATAATTAAAAATTAAAATATGTGATTTTGAAATAGTTTTTAACTTTTTATTTTTTTGTAGCTGGCCTTTCATCTGTATGGAATTGCGTACAGTCTTTTTCAGCCACATTATTAAAAACTTTCATTCCCTATTTTTTTTTTTTTTTTTTATACTTTTGACAGAGTCTTCAGATATTGGACCATCACTTGTAGTCCACACTAGTGTACCGTTTGGAATAGAGCACTTGGAACAAGAAAAAGATGAAGTGCAACACGTGATTTTGAAACATCTTGATACAATACTACCAAATCTTCCTAAACCAAAGAACATCAAGTGTCAGAAATGGAGATACTCACAAGTAAGTATATCCAATGTTCATATATAGAAGGGGCTTTGGTACCCTTGTTTGGCAAAAAAATTGATGGCATGTTAAAGCAGTGAATTTTAAAGCCCTGCAACAACCAGAATTTTTTTTAGTTTTAGATAGTCTGGGAAAGTTAAAATTTACAAAAGGTTCTAACTCTTGCCTGCTCTAGACAAAAAGAAAACATTTTGGCTGGGCTTTGAGTAACTGTTAATCACAAAGCGCCAGCAATGTCACATGAGCTAAGCACGAGTTTGCATTAAAGTGACTGTTGTAAAACTGAAAGTGGCAAGAAAAGGTGTCACTGTAAAGTAAATGCTGTACCTGTCATGTCCTGCCTGCCTCTCCTCCCGCTCTATTAAAGAGAAATTAGCAGGTGAAGTTTATTAATAAACCAAAACTTCAGTAGTTTTGATCTTTCCTCCCCTGCTGCACTCTATAGTTTTTTCTGCCAACCTCCACATCACTATATGAAATGGAGGCATGGGGGTCAGGAGGAGAAACCACTGAGTGCAGTGGGGGACTGGGACAGTTTTAGTTTCTGAAGATGCTTCAGCCAGCAGTTTCTCTTCAGTGGAGCGCCATTTAGGAGAAGTATTTGCTTTCTTCTTACAGGGACATCACTTTAAGTCAAGTAAAAAATCAGCAGCTCAATCATCACTAAAAGATACACACAGTGTTACAATAAATATTTAAAGAAGTCATTCCTTTCCAATAACAGCCCACTCATTTATGTTCAATGCCAAAATGTCTTTTTTTATTCATTTCAGATGGAAAAAAAATAAAGAGCTCACTGTATGAAATCCATTATTTTGATGCTGACCTAGCAAATTCAGTTAGCCACCAGAGATTACATGAAAAGCAGTAAATATTAGCATTAACAGTCCCCTGTACACAGCATGTTGTGTGGGGGTGGCTGATTTCATCCACCTTTTCAGAGCTAGCTGTATAGCTGTAGCTCCTTGTATATTGTGCTGTAAATTACTTTAAGAAAAAAAGAGCTCTTGTTGTGTCTAAGACTTTCACTCTAACAAAGAATATGGAAACCTAGTATTGAGTATTTATTCTAGTAGTCTGACACTGAAGGACTCCACACTGAGCCATTAGAAATAAAATTTGTACAAGATGTATAATTTAGTACGAGAACTGCTTTTACCTTTTCTACAATTTAATCCTGTAATGCACTAATGTATTGTCCTGTCTGCAGTTATGCAAAGACATCAACGCAATCTTTGTTGCCACATTTTGTGTACCTTCTTCATTTATTAAGGGTGAATAAAGATTTGATTCTGGATACATCTGCACCCCAGAGCATGCTTGCAAATGGAATGAGGGCCATAGAGGAATATGTATGTGCAGTTTGCAGTTTATAAATCTAGAGATTTGTCAGTGGTCAGGCAAGTCATCCTCTACATGCTCAAAGAAACTGCTGAAATGCAATTCTTCGTTCTTGTCAGACTTTTCAGCTTACCCATGTCACAACATATTGCTAATTGGTTCACTCATTCCTACCAGAGTTTTTTTTTTTAAGGTTCCAGGATGAGTGTATTGTGTCTGTCCAGTCGTAACAATTTATGAAATGATTCATTCACCTATAGCGGAGACGTTTTCACAGTCTCAGACATTGTATCCAGCAGCTGTGCATACAAAGCTTTTACAGTACTGGAGATTTTTGTTGGGTCTTGTTAGCTTTTTTTAACAAAAATAGATTGCAAAATATTCAACTTAAAGCTGAACTCCAGGTATGATCTTTATTGCATACTGGCTTGGACTAATGTAAGTATGCATATCCTATACCTGATGGGCCGTTGGGGGAGCTGAATCACTGTAGTAGTTGGCTCTTCTACAGACAAGTGATAACGGCAAACTTAGGAGTCCTGTGCTGAGCGGCTTCTTTCTGCATGCTTATAGACGGGAGTTTGCTCAGCACCGCTGACATTCACAGATTGCCTTGTATTCAATACAGGTGATTGGACAAGATGGAGATAATAATTCATACAAGGAATTCTCTGAGTGGACAATGTAAAGAGGAGGGGGAGGTTACATCACTGTCCCCACCTGGTTCAATAAGAAAATGCCTTGCATTAATTGAAAATAAATAAATGCAAGGATTTCTATAAATAAATATTGATGAAGATAATATTCCTTAAATGATGGCAGTGCCAAGCTGGACCCCTTTAAGTATACAATAAAGATCATACCTGGAGTTCAGCTTTAATAGTTATATAGGACATATCATAATCCTCTTACAAGCCACAGCTAGGTAACTGTTAAACACAATAGCATAAATTATCGGAAACATGAAACAGAAACTCCGCAATGCCTGTTAATAGCAAGTCATATGATGTGAGCATTGCTTACAATAATTGGATGATTCTTTGATTTTCTTTGTGTTGTAGAGATTACAGGTATTTGCTAGCCTAATGGTGCCATTCATTAGATCATTTTAGCACCATTTATGAGAATCTTGAGGGTAAATGTGTGCATTTTATTTTACATTGGTGAGATATCCTGTCCCCGGAGATTGAAAAACTGCCTAAAAGATGTTTAGATGTCTTCATAGCTGGAATTCTACTTTAACCGCTTGCCACCCAGGCCAATTCTGACATTTTTCTCCTACGTGTAAAATCATAATGTTCTTATTTGGAACCCCCAAACATTATATATGTGTATATTTCTTAAGCCGAGGCCCTAGAGAACAAAATGGTGGGTGTTGCAATGTTTTATGTCACACAGTGTTTGGGCAGCAGTAGTTCAAGTGCAGATTTTTAGGAAAAATACACTTTAATAAATTTCAGGGCATACAAACACAATATAATGCCCATTTTTTGGTAAAATATTATTTTACACTGAGTAAATAGATATCGAACATGTCATGCTGTAAAAGTGCATATGCCTGTGGAATGACGCCAAAGTACAGTACCTAAAAAAAAATCTCCATAGGCCACGCTTTAAAGGCCTTTACAGTTTTTCAGTTTAGAAGTACACAGGAGGTTTGGTGCTAGAACTATTGCTCTCACACTGAATTTCGCAGTGATGCCTATTGTGTCGCTCTAACGCTGTTAACATATGCATTCAGGACCTATGTATGCGTTTGCCTTTGCACGCAAGTGCAGGGGGCCCCTAAAAAAATTTTTCTTTATTTTATTTAAACTTTTTTATGTTTACACTGTCTTTTTCATTTTTTTTTTGCTTCAGTCCTGGGTTTTCCAATGGGACGAGAGAGCCGGGATAGGCACCGGAAGGGGGGACCCATTTTCACTGCATGTAAAACGCCTCCAGTAACTATTTAGCTGCTAGGATTGGTTTTACATTAAAGAGCATCGCTGGCCAACATTTTTTATACCAGGAGGATGCCAGTAGCTGCAGGCATCTATGGTCTTTGCAGTGGATTAAAAATTATTGGTGTCAATGACAGAGGTGTCCCCCACCTGTGTGGTTGAGAGGGCCCACAGGGTCCCCACCGGTAGGAGGATCCTGGGCTCCCCCCCAGACCCTTCCTTGTCCGTTTCATCAACTACAGGGATAGGATCCTCAGCGAGGCCCGGAAGCACCCAGAGCCGCGGTTCAAGAATACCTCAGTCCACTTGTATGCAGACTTCTCGGCGGACCTGCAGAAAAAGTGCAAATCCTTCACGGAGGTACGGCGGAAAATGTGAGGGAAAGGCGTGCAGTATGGAATGCTGTATCCCAGGAGACTACGGGTCACCTATGGTGGTTTGGTGAGATTCTTCAACACTCCAGAAGAAGCTGATGCCTGGTAACTGTCTCTTAGTTGATGCTGACGCTGGATGGCAGTGTCTTCAGGTTGAGTTTTACTAGTTCCTCTGTCATACTTACCCGCAACGTTAGCACCAGTTTGAAGTGGGTTTCGCTGTCTCCTTCACATGCTGTGCTGTGCGGACGTGGGTGGCCTCCCACCCGGTCTCTTCCCCACTTTCCACCATGTTGATCAAGACTACCTATATCAAGGCTGTTTGAACAGAGGAGCTCCTCTAGTTGGATGTCCTATTTTTTTGTCTTTTTTTCTTGTTTTTTCCCTTTTTCTCTTATTTTTTATTTTTCCATTGTTGCTACACTGCTTTTTGTCCTTCCGTACATACTGGCAGTGGACTCCCCACAACAACCACATATACTTGGTTTTTACTAACTGTGTTGTCGGGACATTTTGTTAACTTTTTTTGTCCCACTTTATATGAGATTTGGACTGTTCCGAATCAAAGTTACAGGGATGAGGCTGTATCGTGACACTGTTGTCTGCTGGTCAGCAGGGTTTTTTTCCAGCTGCCTATGTTTTTTTCTTTTTTTTATGGTCTGAGATTTTCTGTGCTGCTTCATTGATGGATGCTGTCATGTTTTTTGGGAAAGGTGTATTTTGATGCTAGATATGTTTAATGGGTGGCGTGGCTGGTTTCCCCCTTGGCCTAGCATTCCTACCTTTTTCTCCATCCTGTTGTGTATATTTTACCTGCACGATTGAGAAGCAGCTTAAACTTATTTCATGGAATGTGGGGGGTGGGGCTGAACAATTAATTTAAACGTGCTCTAATATTTAAATGCCTGCAGACCCAGAAGCCGCACATTCTATTTCTCCAGGAAACTCACTTACTAGGTGGCAAAATATTGGCCCTGTGTAAGCCACGCCACCTATTCCTCCGATGCTAGAGGGTGTCTCTATATTGGTCAATAAGGCCTTGCAGTGTCGGGTGGAGCAGGTAATAACGGATCCTAAAGGTCAATATGTCATACTTATCCTGGAGGTGGGAGCGCAGTTATATGCATTTGTGAATGTGTATGTGCCTCCGCCCTTCTCTGAGTTTTGTACGGTACCACATTTATGATCGATTGTCAGCGTTCCCCACCCCTAGGGTTTTTGTGGCTGATGACTTCAATAACATCTTAGATGGGGAGTTGGATACGTCTAATCCGACTAGGCAGTCATGTTCGGACCTCTTACACTGGGCCTCGACCCCACAGTTTACTGAACTGTGGAGGTGGAAGAACCCCCAGGTTCGGCACTTAGCTCATGTCTCTGCGACCCTTTGTTCGGGTTCCCGAATTGATCTGGCCTTCTGCCCTTCTTTGGCTCTCCCTCATATGGTTTCCGCTAAATACCTGCCAGGGGGCCTCTCTGACCATTCTCCGTTCGAGATTGTGAGGGGGGGGGGGGGTTGACTGGAGATTAAACAGCCACTGGCTGCAGGACCCTGGTGTGGTAGAGGGTGTGAAGGGTAAAATAGCCCAATACTGGGAGTTGAATGACCTCTTTTCTCCCCCTTGATATGCTGGGATGCTTTTAAGGCTACTATCCGTGGTGAATACATTTCTGCTATCAAATCGGTCAGGGTGGAGGGTGCTGTGGAGCTGGTGGCTTTGGAGGATGAAGTTAGGGATGCTTATTTCAATAGAGGGTACCCTCAAAAATTCACTAAAGTTTGGAGTGTTTGATGGAAAGGCAGATGACACTACGGCCGACCGCAAAGATGTTATAACCACTATACACTAGACCATTTGGTTCTTTATACTATAATTGGGGGGGATGCCAGACCACCGGCCACCTTTCTTTGAACCCACTTGCACTGTCGTTCTGTCCACCTTGTGAAGCACACACTTGACCTCCTTAAGACAGCAGCTATGTAGTTGGGATTTAGGTTGTTTTTTTCTTTTTTTTTATGTTTCTGTTATTATTGTTTTGTTCTTGAGCTGGGTATGCCCGAAGGCTTTATTTTTGTAATCTTTTTCTAAAACAATGAAAAAGAATTTGCAAAAAAAAAATGATTGGTGTCTCACATCAACAGAGTGTAAGTGTAGGTTCACACTGAGGTTCAGCGCGATTTCAAACCGGCATTTTCAGTCTGACTTCGGGGGCGATTTCACAGACATCTGTGCGGGGTTCCTGCACAGATTTCTATTAAAATCGCCTACCAAAGTCGCCAAACGTAGTACAGAAACTACTTTTGGGAATCGGTTTGGCGCTGCAACGTTGGCGTAGCACTGATTTGGATGGTGCCATTGCTGGCAATTGTCTCCAATTTTACATGCGATTTGGCATGTCAAATCAGACCAAAGTGAATATGGGCTAAAAGTTCTCTTGCAGATTGCAAAAGGCAGAATACTATTACTTTATCAGTTAGTGCAGGTGCTTGCATGTTTTTTCTAGAGGTGCAGTTCCTCCAGATACTTTAACCACTTAAGCCCCGGAGGATTTGGCTGCTAAAGGACCAGGGTTTTTTTTGCGATTTTTTTTTTTTACTGCGTGACTTTAACGGACAATTGCGCGGTCGTGCGACGCTGTACCTAAACGAATTTGACGTCCTTTTTTTCCCACAAACAGAGCTTTCTTTTGGTGGTATTTGATCACCTGTGCGATTTTTTGATCACGCGCTATAAACAAAAAAAGAGCGTAAATTTTGCAAAAATAACAATATTTTTCACATTTTTTTATATGAAATTCCCCAAAAAAAAAAGTAAAAATCAAAATTTTTTAACATTTTTCGGCCAATTTGTTTTATGCTACCTATGTTTGGTAAAAAAAATCGCAAAAAGCGGAATTTTGATTGGTTTGCGCAAAAGTTATCGCGTTTACTAACAAAGGGAAAGATTTTTGTCATTTTTGGTGTTTTTTTTTTTTAACGCGTAATGGCGGCGATCTGCGATTTTTTTTCGGTACTGCGACATTGCGGCGGACAGATCGGACCCTTGACTGACATTTTTGACACTTTTGGGGGTACCAGTGACATTACTGCAGTAATCAGTGCTATACATATGCACTGTTACTGCAAAAATGACACTGGCAGGGAAGGGGTTAACTTTATTGGACAGGGAGGGGTTAAGTGTGTCCTAGGGGCGTGATTCTAACTGTGTAGGGACATTCCTATTGGTGTAAAAGCAAAGATCAACCGTTCTACATAGTAGAACGGACAGATCTTCACTTTTACACAGGGAGAACTGACAGGCAGCTTGTTTACACAAGCTGCTCTGTCTTTCTCCCTTCACAGGAGCGATCGCAGTGTGACTGGCGGACATGGCTGTCTTCAATGCAGGAGTAGAGGGGAAATCTTCCAATAGTGAAAGCTATTTGAAATAATGATTTCCTGTTATGTGTCTGGGATAGGAGGTGGGGAAACAGATTTCAGTAAAAACCCAACAGCGGTTCTAGACCTTCCCCTTTCAATCAAAAATTTAAAAAAAAAAAATATTTTGGCTGGACTTGTACTATGCCCAGATTGACTTGTAGGATTTTCAACTTCACTTTTTTTGGAAAATTATTAATTCTTAAACATTATACAAACAAGGTATGAAAGATACCCAACACTCAAAAAGAAAATAATTACAATGACAATCACTGACGCAGCCAAGTAAGAAAAAGAACCAAAAAAGGCAAAATTACCCATCAAACCCCCCCACCCCTAGTGCAACATCTTAACAAGAATAGTAATGTGTGTTTTTTTTTATTTATTTAAAAAGCATCCAAGGAACATTTTTATCATGACAATACCAACATCACAGGCATCCCACAGCCATGTTCACATATTGACTCCACTTGCCCACAAGGGATAACTATCCAGAACAGGGTTATTTCAAAAAGTGGAACTCATTCTGTCTTTTAATGGAAAGAGCCTTCCAGACCCAACCAGGACAGCCTCATGCAAGGGTGGACATGTTCCTTTAAAGCTAAATGTCTCTGTGCTATTTTAAGAACTAGTTTACAGTGCATTAACGAGGAGACAGGAGTTGACTTAGGCTGGAAATGATTTCCAAGCACTATCCTCCCGCTTTATATGAAGAGTGTTTTAAATACAGTGTCTGATACAGATCTCTAGCCTTATCTCTTATGTGCATAGACAAGCTCTATTTATACAAACACACAAACAATCGCTGCCATTTACATCACTGGCTCATCCAGTTATTTATCTTACTGCATAGTTCTAAGATTCAGGCTAGAATATACAAAATTAGCTCCAGGAGGCTCACTCTGCAGTTTACATTATTGCTATATTTCCTTAAAGGGAAGGAAACTGATATTTATCTTAAAGTGCTTCAATGTATATTCAGTAATAACTTCACTTTATCATTTTAAAAGTCTGAACATTTCCACAGATAATGTGTCTGAAAAACAGAAGACCCTTGTCATAATTTTTTTGAAGTGTGACTTTGAACTTACCAGAAAATGTGACTACATCAGCTAGAGCTCATTCCCCAGCACAGGACCCCCTCCCACCTTGTACATCATAGCCCTTTTTTCATCTGGAAATGTCTAATTGCTTTCTCTGGCCTAGCTCCTCCACCCTTCCCTTCACCTAAGAAGGTGCCTGGTACAAAATATTCGTGTTTTTTTTTTTGTTTTTTTTTATTCAAGCCAACGGTTGTCAAACAATTTCAGAACAGTGTTCCTCAATTTTGGATGCAGCTTTTCACAGATTGGTGAACCTCTGTCCATCTTTATTTAACCACTTCTGGACCAAGCCTATTTCTGACACTTGTTTACACTTTAAATTCAGTATTTTTTGCTTGAAAATTACTTAGACCCCCCCCCCCCCAAACATTACATTATATTTTTCATATATATATATATATATATATATATATATATATATATATTTTTTTTTTTTTTTTTTAGCAAAGACCCTAGAGAATAAAATGGAGATCGTTGCAATACTTTGCCAAACTGTATTTGTGTCTTACACTTTTTTAAATAAAAAAATTAAAACAGTAACGTTAGCACAATTTTTTTCTAAAAAAATTTTTTCTATAATGTGAAAGATAATGTTAAGCCAAGTAAATTGATAGCGAACATGTCATCCTTTAAAATTGCGCACACTCTTGGAATGGCGACAAACATTGGTACTTAAAAATCTCCATAGGCGACACTTCAAAAATGTCTACAAGTTACCAGTTTAGAGTTAGAGGTCTAGTACTATAATTATTGCTCTCACTCTAACAATCTATGCCTCACATGTGTGGTTTAAACACTGTTTACATATGTGGGCGTGACTTGCGTATGTGTTCACTTCTGCCCGCAAGCTGGGCGCTTTACTTTTTTTTTTTTTCCTATTTATTTTACTTCATTTTTTACACTGTCCCTTTAAAAAAAAAAAAAAACTGGATCACTTTTATTCCTATTACAAGGAATGTAAACATCCCTTGCAATAGAAATAAGCAGGACAGGTCAAAAAGATCTCAGATCTCACATCTACCCTTAAAAACAATAAAAAAACAAAAAGAAAAGAGGCCCTTTTGGGTCGTTGGGCAGAAGCGACATCTGACTTCACTCTGGTCCTCCAAGGCCATAGAGTCGAGTGGGGGCCATCTTGCCCTCACTCGACTTCCTGCCTAGGACCTGAAAGGATGGCTCCAGTAAGTGGGGAAAACGACCAGGATATTGGGTGGGCACCCCTCCCGCAACCCATGAAAAGGATCCAGTGGGAAATCTGCCGCTGGGACCACTTTTATGTGAAAGAGGACCGCTGGCTGTCCCAACTTTTTTGAGATGTGTTGCTGCCATTCGGTTTTAAAATACCTTATTTTTTTTATTAAAATGGTAAATTTTCTTAGTTTAAAACTTTGATATGTAAATTTTGTACAGCGTAGCAACTTTTTTGGAATTGGGTTTGTACTTATTCAGAAATGTTTGCATCAAATAATGGCCCCAGTTTGATGGGGTAACAGAATTTGAAAAGTCCTTACTATTCACACACATACAGAACATTTTACAAACTTTCAAATGTTTGCTGCCAAAGTAGGGTGAAGAAGATCTGAGTATAGAAGTGCTCCTATTGATGACAAATTACCAGTTTACCCTATGTTGGTGTCTTTGGTGTCATCACTTTGGAAATTAAAGGCAATTGGAATTCCTGGATGTGTGGCCGTTTCTTTTCTTACAAGTTTAGCTGTTTATGTGGTGACAATAACACCCTAATTGATTAGTAAAGCTACCGTAATATCTTTTTATTCACAAATTTGTACTGTGGTTAGTAGCTGGAGCCATCTTAAATGCACCTTTGCCCAGAGAATGAACACTAAACTAATGGCATACTGTGTGCAAGGTTTGGGGCCCAGGTTCACTTTAGTTTTTGTTAAATTTCAACTATGCAGTTTAAGATTCGACAGAACAAGTCTGCACTCCATGGAAGTCCCACTGGTAAGTTTGTATAGCTGGTTGTAGGCATAGTCCACGACACTCTGACGTTTTTGCCTCTCCTAGGGCTTAGTCATAGAGGTAAAGCAAGCATACCACGAGGAAATGGTGCCACAAACAAATATAACTTTTTTTTTTTTTTAAAAAGCGCTACCAGGCATGTGCAAATACTAAATAAACATGAATTACAAATCCATAATATAATAAAGTGCACTAGTGACACAAAATTGGACCATTCAGTAATACTGTGCCAGGATGTCTTCAGTTGCTGTGTATTTAGTGAGAACTGTGATTGCTGATTGCATTGAAAAACCATGCACCTACATCTGTAGGTGCATGGTTTTTCAATGCAATCAGCGATCACAGTTCTCACTAAATACACAGCAACTGAAGACATCCTGGCATGGGACAGAGCCTACAGCTTAATAGCTCTTATATTATGAAGCAAAGCCATTCCATCTGTAGGTGCATGGTTTTTCAATGCAATCAGCGATCACAGTTCTCACTAAATACACAGCAACTGAAGACATCCTGGCATGGGACAGAGCCTACAGCTTAATAGCTCTTATATTATGAAGCAAAGCCATTCCTCTACCAAGGTGGTTGTCTTCACAAAGAGATGCAGTTTGAAACAAGGCATGCATCTGAGCAAGGAGGAATTATAGAGGAGGCTGGAGGTGTATTGGAGGCTCATCCATTCCTCCTAGTTATCCTGGGGAACACCACTGCAGATCTGAGCCTGTATTATATCCTAAGTCTGAGGTTGGAGGTTTATTTGGAGGCTCAGCTGCCCTATCCATCCCTACTGGCTATCTGTTAGGATAAATCTGAGCCTTAAATATGCATCCAAAGTCTGGTGAGTGGTCTCTTTGGAAGCACTTGTGTGGAGCACTTCAAGCACAGTATTCAGCACTTTATTTAAATTTGAGTGGACTGTATATATATTTTTTGGACTGCACCGGATTTAGCACTCATTGCACATTCTTGCACTTTACAGCATTTATTGTCATTTATATTTTTTCGGCACCTTACAATATTTATGGTCACTGGTATTATCAGTATTACTGAATGGTCCAGATTTTTGTCACTAGTGCACTTTATTATATTATGGATATATTATGGATTTGTAATTCATGTTTATTTAGTATTTTCACACGCCTGGTAGCGCTGTTTTATAATATTTTATAAATTTCTTGGTTTTTACCTAAGTGAGCAGCAGCTGCAGGTGATATTAGTTTGCATCACTTTAGCGCGGGTTTAATATTATTTGTTCACATAACTTTTTTTTTTTACTTATTTTTAAACAAAGTGGGGAAGGGTTAGAAACTTTTTTTTCTTTTCTGATTCTGCTGTGTTTCCACTATAGAGACTTCCCCTTTTCCTCCCTGTGACAAGATACAGATAGTGGTAGACGTCAAAAGGTTCTAACCTTTCCCGATCTATCCCAAACCAAGCCTAGTCAGTGTTCTACTCTGATTGTGAATGTAACTTTTAAGTAAAGCTAATGATCCTTCATAAAACGTTTTTCTTTATAGCTATGCTTCTCTGTATGTTGCGGATTCCTGCATTAAACACAAAGGGACCGACATATAATTAAACTGGCAAAAAAAAACAAAAAAAAACATATACAGAATTCTATACATTCAGCATGTGACTTCACTTACAAATCATTTTTGGTTGATATATATTAAACTAATGAGCTAAATGATTTTGATAACCCTGAAAAAAAAAAGACTAGCTCTGGAATCCAGCTTTGTTTCCTTAAAAAACAAAACCGTTTCATCTCTTTTATAGATGTCAATTGTATTACTGTTTGTTAAAATAACCCTGTCAGGATAAAATAATTCCTAAAAAGCAAGGTTCTTGCACTGGAAGATCTGACTCCACTTTCCGACAGCCCATGTCTTTTGCCTGCCAGCAATGCAGCCTCTGGCTAAGGCTTTACATTCAGTACTTCCAAGAGTTTTGGAAGCCTCTCCCCCCCCCCCCCCATCCACTGCATGCTGTTCCTTCCTCTAGCCCCCATGTCACTGCGGAACAGAGGAATTCTTTTTAGATGGGGGGGGGGGGATTCTGTACTCAAAAATACCACGGCACTTTTTAAATAGAAGAGATGAGGGGGGGGGGGATTTTGAAGTTCCCACCTTTTCAGAAAAACATATCAATATTGTACTATTCCACGAATTTGTAAAAACATAGTGTGACCAACGCAGGTATCAGATCCCTGCTCTCCTCACTAACTCATGACAAAGGACTGGCCAATCTCACACCACACTGGCACACAGTGCCACTTTCAGCTGCACCCTGCACAGAGATTTTCCAGCTCGCGGGACCACAATCTAGGTGCCAGCAGGCTGAGTGCGATTGTCACTGGGCTAATTAGGCAATTAACCCTTTAAAAGCCACCACCTCCGTTTGGTCCAAGCAGAGGAAGCTCGTAATTTTAGTAATACCAATTATGCTTTAAGAATAATCGTCTCTGTAACACACACTGTCACCACAGATAGGTATGTTCAGAGGATTTATTCTATACAGTAGCATTCTTAAAGAGACAGGTTCTTTGTTAGCTTGCATTAAGAGCTTAGGGACAAGGTTAACACTTTTCAAAATAAGGTTTTAATAATGAAAAGGTTAAAGTTGGTGCAAATAAAATATTTACAGAAAAAAGGTATTGCAAAGAAATAGAGACCTAATTCAGCAATAGAAAAATAAGGTAGAATTAAGGCGGAAGAATACTTGCAATCAATGTCCTGGGTGTTATCATAGTTCAGTCGATGAGCTAGGCGTTATCGGTTCTCAAACTTGACAGATGTTCCTGCTTTGATGGTACCATGAAAAACTCCCAACTGGTTATGGAACTCCCTTTTTCTCTGGGATCAAAGGAACGTTGACAGATGCCCGTAACCAATAAAAGGGAGTGGCCATGGGCTGTCCTGGGGTTATGACCATATCAGGTCCCTCATTTATAGACTGTTTTATACCACTATTCGTATCTTCTAATATGTACAGGTTGCATTCTTGAAACTGATTATTGTTCAGCATTGAATTTTGCATCCAGGGATACTAAACACAGGTTAGCTCGGATAAATCTGTCACCCAGGGAATATCTGACAGCTTTCTTCCCTTCTATATGGGCTAGTGTGGTCATATACGACCTTAATTCGTTTAGTACAACATTTATCATCCAAATATATACCTAATATTAATGTCTCATGTTCCGGTCTGAGGCTATGAATCAAGTGTGGATTTGTTAAGTTTTGAATTTTGCAGAGCTCTCTCTGATTGCCTTTTACAATCTCAATTAGTTCTGGGTATCCTTAATGGATTTGGTCCTAGTTTTACGATAGGCCTGGACAGCAGAAACAAACATCCTGCCAGGACTCAATTAGCAGTACAATTAGCCTAAGTGCTGGTTTTTGAGGTCTCGGAGTTGAAATAATGGCTCTTTTGAAGTTTAAAACCTATGCATTCCATGAATTGGAGGAGGAGGGAGGGGGTGGGGCAATCACTGCGGCAATGTGTAACTGTTCTATAGGACTGTCATGGCTGACCTATAATGACTGCACAACATGGCCGCTTGCTACAGCTTTTCATGTGTCCAGTACAGGATATCGTTACATATAGTTCAATTTATTAATATACCAAATGTTTTAAAAGAGAAATATATACACTTTCAAAGAGATGAAAACATTATAACAGACATATATGATCATCCTAAATAGGAGAATGCGTAAAAAAATAAATATGGATCTGGATCAACGCATTTTGCCTGAATCTAGGACTTCTTCAGGATCCATGTATCTGATGATCAGAGAACTCACATCTAGGTTGATAAAAGATATAATCCAATATCTGCCTCAAAATGCCAAGATCACAGCCAAAACGAATATACTCACAAATGACTAAGAAATTTCTTTTAAAATTATAAGGATGGGCCAGTCGGAGACGACCATCCCTCAGAAATGGGTAACCAAGGGGTTAACCCCACACCGAAATACAGTGAAGGGAGTCCAAGAGGCTGTCAACCAAGGGGGGCTCCAATTATATAATCCAAAAATTCACAACAAACAAGTCCGGTTCAAAAGTAATAATCAGACCAAGAGGGAAGAAAAAGAGCCAATCCCAAATGCCCGTAATGGACCGGAACAAACCAGTGTGGCAACCTCCACACAACAGCCTCATTAGGCCTCTAATGTGTTTAGGTAAATTGTAATGCATTATTCAAGCATTTATTTAGAATTTCCAAACTCATATACTCCTGGAGTAAAAAAATGTAATGTTATTTATGGTATTAAGACTTGAACAAACTCACAGATACAGATCTAGCCACTCTGGATGGCCTGAGAAGGCCTGTAATGCTGCACAGAGCTCTGGACAGTGGTCTGAGGAGGCCTGTAATTCCGCAGAGTGCTGAATGGTGGCCTCAGGTCTGATTGATGGCCTGTAATGCACAGTGCTCTGAAAGCTGTTGTGCCAGTGGTAACTGGTCAGAGCAGTCCTGTAATGCTGCACAGTACTGGATGGTGGTCTCAGGTCTGAGGGATGGCCTGTAATATTGCACACAGAGTGCTCTGGACAGACGGTGGTCTGAGGGTAGGCCTCAGGCCTGGTGTAATTGTAATGTACACTAGTACTACACACACAGTCTGCTCTCTGGACGAAGGGGCTCATCTTGTGAGTCGGCAGTGGGACAGTCTCGTCGGGACTCAGGAGGCCTGCCTGTAATGCACAGTGCTACTCTGGTCTCGGACAGTCGTCACGGACAGTGCACACAGTCGCTTCAACTCGCTTGCTTACTGGGAGCGGAAGCAGGCTGAGCTCCATGAAAACCAGAAGTTAGTTCACGAGGGTAAACATCCCAGCCTTACATTTTCGTCCGATTTTCGTTCATTAACGAAAGCGGATTTGATTTTCATCATAGTTTTTGTCAGTGGACGAAAATGTGCTGTACTTGGTTTCGTTTTTGTCACTGTAAAAATGCCCCTTATGAAAACTTTGACGTTGACGAAATTAACACTGGTTCCAAGTCTATTGCAGCACATGTTGTATGTCTGTATCAGCTCATATAAGTTTTCTTTCAAAACACTTTAAGCTGCTGAGCATTTTTTGTGAACCAGCCACATTGGATGCATTGGGTTTTCTCTTTGTAATGCATTTATATGCAGCATAATTCATGAGTGTTACTGCGTTAAATAGCCAAGTTTGAATTGGCCCGTAATCTATATAACAAATATTGTAATAAGTATATCGTATAAATGCAGAGCTGTTTTATTAAAATGGACACGGAGATGTGGAAGGGTGACCTATGCTATAGATTGTATTTTACATTTCCTTCATTTGGACAATGTTGTTCCTTTTAATTCCATGTCACACATGTTGGTGGATTTAGTAGAATTCTTCAGCTGACTAATCAGCATGATTTATGTTTCAGGTTACAGAGGCCTTTCCGGATTGTCCAGGTCAGATAACTCTGCACAGCAAGCCCTTCCTTCTATGTGGTGGCGATGGATTTACACACTCAAACTTTGATGGATGTACAGAATCGGCTGTACGAATTGTAGAAACTTTAGCCTCTTGTTTTAAAAATTGACATATTGTGACCATACCAGTTTTTCAGAGTAAGCGTTATGCAGTCGTGCTCTGTCTAATAACATTTCTTGTTTAGAGTGAATCTAAAATAGATACCTTTTATTAAGAGAACAGCTAGTAACCTTAACAGGACCGAATACCTTTCCTTGTTGGTTATGGAATTGCAAACTGATTTATTATAGATTGTATGGGTTTGCAATGCTGCAAAAGTAAAAGATATAGTTTTTGCATTTATGTTTTACGTTTTTATTTTGCCAAAATATTGGTAAAGACAGATCAACCTGAACATTTGAATTTTCCTATTAATACTAAGAAAACTAAAAAAGCTTGTCATTTCTCAAATGCACTTATTGTATGAAATAGTTTTATATACTTATTTCTGTTTTTTAAACTTTTTTTTTTTTTTTTTACTGATGCAAAGGGGTTACATAGCCAGAAACAACACAAAGGTATTAGATAGCCATAGGCTAATACTCTAATAGAGCTTGGTGAGAAGGTAAAGGTTTCCTCATGGAAATTTCCCTGATTTTCAGGACTGTTCTAGCAGATTGTTCAATAAAAGACATGATGTTTTGATTTCTATAATAAATTCTGTGTTTTCCTAAAGGGTCTTATCAGCTGTAGAAAATAGCTTCCTCTACCTGCTAGGGCCTAAAACAGCTTAAACATGAGTTGACTTTTGAAACTTTTTGTGTCCAAATCTGCAAATATCTTGGATATCCTGTATATAGAGGTAGGCAGATACTCCTTAATAGAGTGTTCTTGGAAGAACATCGATCAGATATTAGAGAAACTGTCCTGGATGTTCTAGTCCTTCTCTCTTGGACAGTGTCATCTTTTGCTGCTCACTTCTTGTGGCTTGGTTAAAGGTGGGGTTTTCTCGGACATCAAGTCAAACTGTGCTGCTCCTCTATAACAAGTTTTACACTTAACTTCCAACCATACGTTCAAGTTAATTTTTTAAAAACAGATTTCCCTTTAGTTCATCAATGGACAAATCGCTCCATAAATTATTACTATAAAAAACTTGGCTACGTCCATGGGCCGGCCTCAGCTGGTATATAACCCCCTCTATGCTATAGGTATTCAGTTTGTTTCTGTCTAGTCAGGAGTAAAGACCTAGGCTCCCTGCTGGGATCTCTTGGTCCTAGCAATTTTTTCTCCTTCCATGCATCTTTTTGCCTTTTTCCCTAGGAGATCTAAAATCAACTGACTGGCTGGATAATTTAGATCCAGTGGTTTCCCCAGTCCAGCCAGTGAGCGCGTGCAGACCGCAGCTATGCGCTAGGTAGGCCGCAAGATAGCCTCACAAACAGAGACTGGCCCACGAGTTAAATGTCTCGCAGGGTCGCATATGACTGGGCGTTGGTCTGAGTCGCAGTGCCAACTTAGCCGACCGCTCCCCCACTTTGGTGGCAAAGAGGTCTGTCTGGAGCATTACCTGTAGCAAGGATCGGTAAGTACAGTCCCCCCTCTCCCCCTATTGTGCGGTTTGGGGTAGACGCGGGTACCCTCCTACCATCCTAAAATCCCTCAGTTGAGCTGGAGTCTGGTGAGGGTCCCAATGCACAGTGCGTGGTGAAGACCCCTGGCTGTCTCCCCTTCATCCCCCCTTTGTAGAGCGCTGGGGGTGATGTATGTTCTGCCAGTATGGGGTGCAGTACCTGAAGTCTGGTGGGGTCCCAGTGCAGAGGGCGCAGTGGAGTCCCCTGGGTGTATGTCCTGCCAGAAGCAGTATGGAGTGCAGTACCTTGGGGGTCCCAGTGCAGGGAGAATCCTAACAGTCTGCATCGACTGTTCGGCGCGGCCATGTTTGGGTAGTCCGTGATGTCACAGTGGCCATTTTCCCTTGGTTTTTCTTGGTCGCTGGCCATGTTTGTGTAGTCCGTGACGTCATGGTGGCCATTTTCCCGGGTGACACTGGAGAAGGCCGGAGCCACATGGTGATGCCTGCCTGGGATATATGAACCGATGGCACTTTTGGCAGTTACTGGGTCCAAATTTCGGTGCTGTGGGGTGGGAGTGGGGACAACCAAAGCAACCCTTCGCGGTCCCTAAACAATTCTCAGTACATTACTATTTTGAGGAATCACTTTTAAAAAAGTGGACTAGTCCACCAGTGGTTGACCCTCCTGTTTCCAGTTTGAACAAAGCGACCATGATCCCAGTAGAGGAATCCCTGCCCTTTAAGAACCCGGCTGACAGGAAAGCGGAGGCTGTGCCACGCATGTTTACTATGGCCGGTTCGGCATTGCGACCAGTCTTGGCCTCTGCCCTGGTGTCTCAGACCCTAACTGAATGGGCCAAACTTTTGCACCCTGGTTTGGGAAATTAGTAGGTTCCCCTTTCCTTATGTTAATCTGGCGGACCAGTTGGTTCAGGGGCTGCAGTTTATTTGGATGCGGCTCCCGTGCTGGCCAAGTTCTCAGCGGTGGTGATTAGGCGCATGCTGTGGCTTAAGGATTGGTCTGCAGACCAAGCCTGCAAGAAAGCTCTCATTGATCTGCCCTGTCAAAGCGATGGCCTGTTTGGGGCTACTCTGGATGACATTATTAAGGGGGGGGGGGGGGAAAGAGTACCTTCCATCCACAGTCTAGGAAAGGGAAGGAGCCTCGTCGCAAACACCACCCTCCTCAGCCCCAAAAAAATATTTCAGACTTCCGAGACTGCAGATAAGGGAAAAAGATCTTTCAAGTCTTCCCTGGGAGGTTCCAAGCAACCTTGGTCTGGTAAGTCTAGAGCTGGCTTCTCCGGACCTGCAGACAAGACCCCTTCAGCATGAAGGTCTGCCCTCACCCATAAGTGGGGTGGGGGGGACATCTTCACTGGTTTCCGGCCCGTGGACCTCCTTCATGAGCGTCAAAGGGGATCCTTTTGGGGGTAACAAAGTAGGGGGGCAGAGTTCGTCCATTTTGGGGTTTTTAGGCCCCGAGTCTCCTTGTGTGAATATAATTCCTGTAAAGGTTTGGGTGATGTCTGAACTACCCAAGGTTGCCCCCATCCCCGTTCAGGAAATTGAATCACCTGGGTAATATAATTTCATTACAACCAATCACACTTTTGAAGGCCCTGGAGCGCCAGGACAATGGAAACCCCCACAAAATGACCCCATTTTGGAAAGCAAACACCCCAACACATAATCTAGGAGGAATAGGCTGCAGATATGTACTCGGGTACTCTGATCGGCTTCAAAAAGGTACTTGGGTAGTCTGATGGGCTAGAGACAGGTACTCGGGTAATCTGATGGACTGCAGATAGGTACTCGGGCACTCTGGGCTGAAGACAGGTATTCGGGTATTCTGATGGGCTTGAGAGTGGTACTTGGGTATTCTGATGGGCTGGAGACAGGTACTCGGGCACTCTGATCGGGTACTCCGATGACAGGTACTCAGAGTACCCGAGTACCTGTCTCCAGCCCATCAGAGTACCTGTTACCAGAGTACCTGATGGGCTGGTGACAGGTACTCTCGGGTACTCTGATGGGCTGGTGACAGGTCCTCTTTATTGGGGGCGGAGGGCAATCAGTGTATTTAGGTGTGCACTGTAATCAGTAGCTAGCTGTTACCGCAATCTCCTCACACAGGATCGGTGTGAGAGGAGGAGAACATGGTAACAGCTAGTTACCCGTGGTTTCTGTGTACATTTGGCACTTTTCCACTGCAAGTACCGGCTTGGCTCTACTCGGCCCTGCTTGGCCCGGTTTGCTTTTCCACTGCTGGTTCCGCATGGTACGGTGTAGGAACGGTTCGGTACGGTATGGTTTGCTTTTCCACTAAAGTAGTACTAAAGTGATGTGGGTGGGATAACAACGATTCTCTGACCACAGTGGCTAGTAGTGACTGCATGCAAAGGATTGTGGGATATGGTACCTCTTGGAACCACAATCGAGGTGGTACTGTTTTTGAGAGCCGTACCGTTCGGTTCCATGCAGTGGAAAAGCGCCGCCGTACCGAACCGTTCCTACACCATACCATGCGGTTCCATGCAGTGGAAAAGCGCCAATTCTGTGACCAGCTGTGATTGGACACAGCCGGTCACGTGGTAAAGAGCAATTTCATTGGCTCTTTACCCTGATCGGGGATGGACTGTGTCAGAGTGACAGTGCATGTGGCCAGCTGTGTCCAATCAACTGTGTTTACTCTTTTTAAATCATAAAAACAACATATTACACTGGTCAAAAGTTTACATACCCTGGTGATTTTGGCCTGATAACATGCATACAAGTTGACACAAAAAGGATTTGAATGGCTATTAAGGTAACCATCCTCATCTGCGATCTGTTTGCTTGTAATAAGTGTGTGTGTATAAAAGGTAAATGAGTTTCTGGACTCCTGACAGACCCTTGCATATGTCATCCAGTGCTGCACTGACGTTTCTGGATTCTGAGTCCTGGGGAAAACACAAGACTTGTCAGAGTATCTGCAGGAAAAGGTAGTTGAACTGTATAAAACAGGAAAGGGATATAAAAAAATATCCAAGGAATTGAGAATGCCAATCAGCAGCGTTCAAACTCTAGTCAAGAAGTGGATAATGAGGGGTTCTGTTGAAACCAAACCATGGTCAGGTAGACCAACTAATATTTCAGCCACAACTGCCAGGACGATTGCTCGAGATGCAAAGAAAAACCCATAAATAACTTCAGGGGTTTCTCTGAAAACATGTGGTGTGGCTGTTTCAAGATGCACAATAAGGAGGCACTTGAAGAAAGATGGGCTCCATGGTCGAGCCACCAGAAGAAAGCTATTACTATGCAAATGCCACCAAGTATCCAGCTTACAATTCGCCAAACAGTACAGAGACCCGCCTCAAACCTTCTGGCACAAAGTCATTTGGAGTGATGAGACCAAAATTGAGCTTTTTGGCCACAACCATACTCTACATTTGGAGAGGAGTCAACAAGGCCTATGATGAAAGGTACACCATTCCTACTGTGAAACATGGAGGTGGATTGCTGATGTTTTGGGGATGTGTGAGCGACAAAGGCACAGGAAATTTGGTTAGAATTGATGGCAAGATGAATACAGTATGTTATCAAAAAATACTGGAGGAAAATTTGCATTCATGAGCCTGGAAGCTTTGCATGGAACGTACTTCGACATTTCAAAATGATAATGATCCTAAACACAAGGCCAAGTCGACCTGTCATTGATTACAGCAGAATAAAGTGAAGGTTCTGGAGCGGCAATCTCAGTCTCCTGACCTCAATATCATTGAGCCACTCTGGGGAGATCTCAAACGTGTAGTTCATGCAAGACAGCCAAAGAATTTACAGGAACTGGAGGCTTTTTGCTAGGAAGAATGGGCAGATTTACTATCTGAGAAGATAAAGAGCCTCATCCACAAATACCACAAAAGACTTCAAGCTGTATTTGATGATAAAGAGGGCAATACACGGTATTAAGAACTGGGGTATGTAAACTTTTGATCAGGGTCATTTGGGTAGTTTCTGTTGTCATTATGATTTAAAAAGAGTAAACACAGCTGATTGATAAATGGCTTCAGCCAAACACTAACCATGAGTGAAAGAAAAGTTTGTGTCATCATTCATATTCTCTGAACAATGGCCAAGAAATCAAATTCTGCCAGGGTATGTAAACTTATGAGCACAACTATAACTGACTTATTAAAAACCCAAAAGGGTATTATGTGCAGATTCTACCTTCTAGAATGGATGTCAAAAGCAGTCAGGAATATGAATATCTTCAAAGGTACATATACTGTATTATTAAATGTCATATACCTAGGGTGGGCGAATAGATTATAGTTTAGTGTTCTTTTGTGTAGGATAAATGCATCAAGCAAATGATGCCACTATTTAAAAAAAAAAAAAAAAAAAAGGCAAAAAACCTTTATAAATAGCGCTCACCTTAGGTGGTCAGTAAATACCAAGAAAGGAGGGAGCTGATTCCAGTAACAGAACCCGATAGAGGGAGTAGGGCTGATATGCAACAGTGCATCTCACACCCCGATTGCCCTAGAACATAGGATACAGACTATGTCAATGGTTACAGATTGTATCAGTAGAGGGATATGTATAGCATGGTTGTCAATATTCTCTGAAATGGCATCTCACCTGATAGAAAAAAGAGACACTCTCTCTCCATTATGTTGGTGCCGGCGGCGTCAGACAGAAGCCCCATATAAGAGGGGTGGGCAGTAAGTCCCCCCTGCTGCTGTAGCCCTGAGAGAGTATCTTTTCTAACAGGTGAGATGCAATTTCACAGAATAATCGACAACCGTGCTATACGACTCCCTCTATGGATACAATCTGTAACCATTGCAATTGTGTACCAGGCTTTAGTCTTTAGGTCTAACAGTTTATCAGGGCCCTTACAGACTGAGCAGAATAATACACTTTCTTACAGCATGACAAACTGCAAAGACGCAGTCTAAAATCCCCCAGAGCTCCTCTTTATCTTATTATTGTACGCCAAATACCATTAAGTAAGAAGAGGTACCATCAGCCCTCACATAATACACCAGAAATAACTTTTTTTCTCTGTCGCTCATTGACAGACGTAGTCCTCGTTGATTAATAACAACTCGGGTTATACTGCCCTCTACAGGAGTAGGACTAGACAGGAAAGAAAACGTTCTGGCCACACCCTAGGGGCAGTCCCAGAGGGTATATCCTCTCACTTCCTGCTACAGCAAATCAGTTTTTTTCTGTCTAGTTAGGAGTAAGGACCTCGATGCCTTGCTAGGATCTTCGGTCCTGGCAGGATTTTTTTCACAGCTTTTTTTCTCCAGTGTTCCTGTGAGATCTTCAAGCAAGAAAGCTGGAACTGGGCGACGGGCTGGATGTTGAGATCCGGTGGTCACCCCAGTTCAGCCTACGAGCGCGTGCAGGCCATAGCTCCGCGCTTGGTCGGCCGCAACATAGTCCCACTGGACGGGGACTGACCCTGCGAGTTAAACGTCTCGCTTAAACGCCAATGACCATGAGTCACGGCGTCCGTATTGGTCGACAGCCCTCCCACCCCGGTGGAGAGGGGTACTGTCAGGAGTTGGCGCCCGCCTGGTTCTGGTATGGTGAGTAGTATGTTCCCCCTTTTCCCCCTGATGGGTTTGTGGTGAACGCGGGCCCCTCTCTGAAATGGTAAGGATGGGTCTCCCCTCTATCCTATAACATGTCACAGATCCCCCTATTTGAGTGTGATTTTTGTGAACAAGAAACCAGGAGGCTTGGTTTGGGAGCTGACAATCTAATGTCATTTCAAAACTGTAAAGATGACTGAAGTCAGTGGCAGTACTAGAATATTACTGTGGTAGCATAAGGTATCCTACCTGTCAGAGGTGTTCACAGGGCGATGTCTATGCATGTATAACTGCAGTCCAGATCGCATTCCTCCAGCAAGGGCAGGCTGCCTTCCGACGGCCCACGGACTGCATGTGGCCCGCCAGGGTCCGGTACCGCCGGCCAGGCTGATCACCATCCAGGGTGAAGTTTGGGGGGCCGATGCACTCCCGCAGGCCGCTAGGCCGAACACAGCATCCCGCAGGCCGCCGCTATCCTAACAGGCCGCCGCCATTGTCTTGCAGTGCACACGAGGCCGCCATATTGGCGTAGCCTCGTGTCTCCAGCATGGGGGCGGCCATGTTTGAGGTGACCAAACACCTCGTGGAGCCAGGGGGAGGCGCCGGAAGGCGTGTTTAGGGGCGGAGCCGCCTCCTTTACCCAGGAAAAAGGGCCAAAGACTTCCTGTCTGTAACAGGACAGCACTGAGCAAGCTCATGAAAACTTCTGTGCATCAGGGATGAGCCTTGGGGTCTCTCTCTCTCTCTCTGTGGGGTCCAAAAAGGCAGGTAACACTGAGGGGCGCTGTTGCGACTGGGGGATACAAAAAAAAAAAAAGTTTTTTACTTTGTCATTTTTTGTCGCTGGCAAATGTCTTGTATAATCATTGACCCTGCCGCATAGGTATCCCCACCTGATCCCCTCAAGGTGGCCGCAGGACCCTCCAGTACCCCACTTGTTTTTAATGCATTATCGGCAGTTTTGGAGTCTTTGGTATCCCGGGTGGAGGTGGCCTGTCAGGGACGGGGATCAAGAAGCGACCCCCGCCTACCCCTATTTTTTATCTGATATGATCCATACAATATGCCTGCCCATACCATAACCCCACTGCCACCATGGGCCATTCGATCCACAACGTTGACATCAGCAAACTGCTCACCCACACGACGCCATACATGCTGTCTGTCATCTGCCCTGTACAGTGAAAACCGGGAGAACACCTCTCTAAAGTGCTAGACACCATCAAATGTAAGCATTAGCCCACTCAAGTCGGTTACGATGACGAACTGCAGATTTGGTTGAGACCCCAATGAGGATAACAAGCATGCAGATGAGCTTGTAGTGAAAAATGTATAACTAAACTAGTGTGCTCGGTGATTAAATGGAATAAAAATCAACGCATCCAATAAATAATGTTGAAGAAAACCAAAAACATATACATGTGAGAAATAAATGTGCAACACCTCGAAAGGTAAAAGGTGATGACATGCATTATAATAAAATATAATATAAAGTGAATAAGTCCAAAAATAATTAAAGGTGACATGTGAATCTTCACTGAAGTGTTCAAGATATTATAAATATCCTTACTTAAAGGTCAGCAAGTTCAAACATCCCATGTGGCACAACGTGACCCAAACAATGCAGTATGATGGCTCCTCACCGACTTTCCATCGAAAACTAGCATATAAATCTAAGCTAACAGGAAGTTACTATCTTCTATGTTTCTGGGGTTCTGCTGTGAGCGCCGGAAGTGTCTCTTTTGATTGACATTTAAAGCGGGAAGTGACGGAGCGTCCGCACTGCAGGCGGCCGCGATTACCTGTATCTCTTCAAACGATATTTATCTTCATTCATGTAATTGTCCATTTTTAGTTTAATAAATGTTTTATTGGGGTAATGCACTCTTCCTTTCCTTTGTGTGGAGTCTATTATCTAGCGCCTATGAGGTTTATTGTATGGGAGCAGCATCTGTTTATATGAGAGAGCCCCTGCGAAGCCGCCTGTGTGGATAGTAACAGCTTAACCCAGCATCATACATCTCTGCGGTTCCATTGTGGACCCTTTATGGGAATCATTATTCCAAGTTTTCGTTTATGGTTATTTGGCAAGAGGCACATTGATTTGGTAACAAGTGGTTTCACATTGAGTGCGGGGATGACACTGTGGCTCGTGGACCTTTTTTCCAGTGATTTCATGTAGAATATTAATATTGTGAATATTTGAGAGAAATGGGCATTTTGTGTACATAGAAAAAGTCTTAGATATTTGAGTTCAAAAAACAAAAGTGTTGCATTTATAATTTAGTTCAGTGTATGTATAACCAACTAAAAAAAATATTTCTAAAATCCTCCTGATGCAGCATTAGTCTGTTCAGCATGAAATTAGAATCCTGTTGCATGTTGCTTTACTAAAAAAATGAATTGTAAATGCAGAGAGAGAGATTTATAAAATTTTTTGTAGGTGGGTTCTAGTGCAGAGAAGTCAATATAGTGTGGAACAGTTAATTCTGGTCTTGTGAAGATGGGAAATGCACCACTAAAGACTACTGTGACAAAAAAGGGTAACAAGGGCTATTACTGACCATTGGCAATATATACATTATTCTAGGAGAAATTACAGATTCATAGATTTTATAGATGGCCTTTGATTATTGCAAGCCTTTTTGTGGTTCAGTTTAAATATACAGAGAGAGTGGGGGGAAGGTTTTACAGATTGTTGATCAGGTTCATTGAGAACAATATCTGATTTGTTTTGGGGAAAATTACAGAACAGAAGATCAAAGAGGGCATATTGCAAATCAAGGGTCAGTATAGGAGAGTGATGGCGGACCTTGGCACCCCAGATGTTTTGGAACTACATTTCCCTTGATGCTCCTGCACTCTGCAGTGTAGTTGAGCATCATGGGAAATGTAGTTCATGCAATCTGCAGTGTAGTTGAGCATCATGGGAAATGTAGTTCCAAAACATCTGGGGTGGCAAGGTTCACCACCACTGGTATATGAGATAATTGGAGGAGGCATATTAAGGTGATGTGGTCAGATGGTACATAAATTGGAACAAAATATTTACGTAATTCGCAAATATGGGTATCCAGGTACATCTATGTAACCAAACTATACAAAGGTCAGCAGAAAGGAAAAATGCATTCTTAACCTAAAGCACAACCTGGTGTATTAAAAAAAAAAAACAGACATAAAAGGGTATACATGCTGCATTCTTTGTTCACTTTTCTGTAGGGGGCGGCGGGTGGGGGGGAATGATATGAGCGATCTTTACAAAGGTGCTGATTATGCACCTGTATCCACATCCAGCACCTGTCTATACTTTGCACTAATAACATTTATTGACATGTCAACGCTTTGGACGCTGCTCACATGTGATGATGATGATTGAGCTTTTATTATGTGAGAAGCCCACGGCTCCCCTACTGTCTGCCAGCATTCTTTGCCTCCACAGATAATATAAAGGTAGGTAATTCTGTATGATTGTCATTAAATATTAATCTAGAAACAGGCCTACAAAAGGCAAAGTCGGTTTGAGGAATATTTATTTTTATGTCTATTTTACTTTATGAGAGCAGTCAAAGAAATGCTGTTTAAAAATTAATTAGAGCAGGTGATATTGAAGCATTCCCATATACAGATGGCAATAAGTGAAACCACATTTCGGTTTTATTTATTCGGCTTTATGAATAGCCATAGGGTAAACACTGCTGAGACATGATGAAATTAAGGAACAGCATTTTTGCATCATGATGGCACTGCGTCATTTAAAAGAAAACACTGGGATTTGATTGTATCGTTCTTTAATGGAATAGACTAATTTCAAATTGTTATAGGACCCTCCAGCCACAAACACTCCTCATCTCCGGTTGATACATGTCTGGGGCAAAACATCTGATGTTACACAGTCACCAGATTACATATTGTATTAATTTTATGCAAATGACTCCTAATTCACTTGTTTAAAAAGTCACATTTTTCCATTGCACGTGGACATAAAGATTCTATTTTTACTGGGTTTTCAGCTATTTTTAGTAGTTTTATTTACCTCGGTAATTTGGTGAGCTTAAAACCTCAGTATTTTTCTATACTCAGCAAAAAACAAGCCAAGGCTAAAAGTAAAATCAGCAGCAAAAGCAAATACAAAAAGAGGAGGCAAGGATTAAACTCTCGAAGAAGTGTTTGTTGCTTTTTAACTTCTTGTGGACCGGCAACTATACCTACAGTCCGTCTGTTTCCCCAGTGTTCCAGGAGGAAATACCGCTATGTCCCCCATAAACTGAGATTGTGCTGTGATTGGACACAGCGAATCACAGGCAAAAAGTACAGAGCCAATGAGAGTGGCTCTTTACCAAGTCATTGTTGTGACCCATCACAGGCTGCAGCCATGTGTCACATACTGGCTTGTGATCAGAAAGCAGTTTTCTCTTGCACACTGGTCAGTGTGTAACAGGAAAGAAAGCCTCCTGACAACCAACCATCACCAGTGCAATAATATAATCCACCCCCCTACTGTCAGTCACCCCTATCCTTTACACATCAGGCCCAATCCTGTCTCTGATCTGGACTGTGTATTAAGCCCTTACCTCCCTTATCCTTCATCTCTGTACAATAACCTCTTCATCTCCATTCTCCTATTGTATGTGGCATGTACAATATCCCCTCCTCACTCTCTGATCCCTCAGTGTATTTAGTGCACCATTACCAAGCATTTTTTTTTTTTTTATAGGTTTTAATACAAAGTATTTTTTTTTTTTTTTGGTCTTGTTTTCTTTATATAGTTAAAAAAAAAAAACGTAAACACCACCAAAAGCAAGCTTTATCGGTTTAAAATGATAAAAATTTGGGCAATAATGCATAATTATAATTGTCACAGCATCATATCACTGAAAAATGGCCCGGACAGGAAGTTATTGCAACATGCTGGAAAAACCGATTAAAGACTGCTGCTCCCTCATATGAAAAAAAAAAAAATGGTCTACTGCCTCGCTGACACTTTAACCCCTTCACGCTGACGTAACACAAATATGCAGCCCCCACTGCACTTGGTTTTTTGCTGTAGGGCCACATATTTTAGGATCCCCCTTTGTACTGGAAGGGGGGCGCACCGAAATCAGGTTTCACTAAGAGCCCAGGGCCCTATACTAACGATCAGGATCTGGACCTCCTGATTCCAGGTCACCTGCTTGCTGTGGTAGCCTCTGATTCGCTACTACGGTGATTATTCACTGTGATCGTCCCCCTGTGTTTCTCGCTCTGTGAATTGAGAGGAAAGATACAATGTTTCTTTGTCTCTCCTTGCAGAGAGGGAAAAAAATGTGTGTGTAAAAAAAAAAAAAAAAGAAGAATGAATAAAATGTAAAGAAAAAGTACCTAGTTCAAGGTTTGATCTAGGTCAGTGCCAGGGTTAGTTTTTGGGCCAAAGGTCCTAGTCAGCATTATTTGGCCAGGTTATTTTTTTTATTTTTTTAATTTGTATCAATGTGTTTTAGGTAGGAAAAAAAAAGAAAAGAAAAAGCAAAATGTGCACTATTGTTTCTGGGCTGTACTACGGGTACAAACAACAAATATCATACACGTCTGATATTGCTGTGATCAGCAAGAGCAGAAACATTTATTTTGGGTTGTTCTTTTGTGGTAGGTTATGGTGGTAGCAAGAATATACAGCTAAATTTAAAAAAAATATTTTGTTTACTAGTTTAGGCCGGCTTCCTTTGATAATTAAAAATAAAACAGGAGATTTCCATAACCATTTACCGCCAAATAAAAAGCCCAAATTGTCATGAGAAAAACAAGGTATAATGTACCTGGATGTACAAAGTAGTTGTGATAATATGTACGGTTTTACTAACACCTGTTAAAGTTGCAAAATTGTGCTTAGGCATTAAGATTTGGTTTACCCCTAGGCGTGAAGGGGGTTAAACTACCCCAGTGGAATTGGACTTTTACAGGTTGGAGGGGATTATAGTCATCAAAACACAAGCATTTTGCAAATAAGTGCTTATCAATCACAACCCTACACATCCCACAGTTATAAATGTAGGTCTACAGCCCATCATATTCTCTCCTTCAAGCAGCTCAGTTAATCCCGCCTTCTCTTCACCACTGTAAAGGAATGGTCAAATGTTTAGGTGAGGTTACTGCTATTGATGAAACATTTACAAGCTTTTTCAATCAATATCCTTATAGCCCAGCTTTCATTGTATTGCATGGTGAGTTGTCACTATATTGCCTTGAGGAAGAGACCTTACATGTCCCCAAACGGTGGCTTATTTTACTGATGTGACATTGCACTAATTAGTGTATACGTAAGAACGCTTTCAGAAATCGCAAAAAATTTAATATTTTTTTCATCAATTAACATGGAAAGTAAATTAACAGAAGAGAAATCCAAATGAAATCAATATTTGGTGTTACCGCCCTCTGCCATTATAACAGCATCAATTCTTCTAGGTACATCGTTTTTGAAGGAACTCAACTAGTTAGTTGTCCCAAACATCTTGAAGTACTAACTTCAGTTCTTCTGTATGTAGCACTACTACTTGGGAGCTGCTGGTTACGGATTCCCCTGGGTTACCCATAGCAACAACTTGACAAAATATCATATTCTAAGTGCTTGGCTCAGTCAGAAAACAGTCCAGGGGTTTTGGGTTTTTGTGGATTTATTTGAGAACTGGAATAGGAGAAGGGATGAGTGGGATATTCCAACTTCATAACTATGCACAATTGTTGGGACTTTCTGATTAGCTGAATGCGGCAAGGCCGCTACTTCACTTTGCCACTATAATGAGGAAGAATTAAATTAACTACACTGTATTGTGAATCACTCTTCAGGGTCCTACTTGGCACCCCCTTTGTCCCTATTCTTCAGGGTTCTACACATCACCCCCTTTACTCTGACACTCTGTGTGAGCCAGCCCCTTGATCCTCTGACTTCACTGGAGTGGTCTCCCTTCCTGGGCAGACCCTTTGGCAAGTCCCTTAGTACTCACGGACACTGTTTTTCCCGGAAGACTCTGCCAGCAGCTCCACTGGATCTTCTGGAGCTCAGCTCCACACCTGGTTCACTAGGCCAACCAACTGCCTAAGACCACTTTCCTCATACAGCAGGAGGAGAGACAGCCGTCCACCTCCTCCTGGGACTCTGCTTCCTGCCAAAGATGCCCTGTCCCATGTCCCCCCAGCTTTTATGAGCAATCCCAGGATGCACTGCCAGAGTGCCCTCCCACTGGGACTCTCACAAAAGTCAATGTGTCACTGACTAGGTTTTCTCCACTGTCCAACAGGCTCCCCTATTGTAACAAAAAGTGTCTGAAGATAAAATCTACAAAAAATGCAATCTCTCCTGCACAAAACAAAAACAACATTATTCACATTCAGCAGCGCTTAATCCAAATATTATATGTCCCAATAAAATAGTCCATAAAATATTATAAATAAATATCAAGATATTTGATATAGGAGTAACCGGTAAATATTTTGTTGTCAGATAGAGAAAAACTCTTAAGCAACAGCAAATCACACCAGTGTTCCTTAGGCGAATCGTTAAATAGCCATCACCACACCTTCAGTGCTCCCCATAGGAATGGACACTCACCAGATATCACTTAACTTTAAGCATGTATGCATTGGCTACATAAGCCCTTTTCCCAATGATATCCAACAAGTCCTAAAATCTTGAAACCAGGATACCACATATGCTTTTTCCAATAGCAGGGTCAGGGGCCGAGTGTCACCAATGAAATGCAAGCAAACAATAGGGACAGGGATAGTGTAATACATGCGTTCTGACGCGTTTCATCACGTGGACTTCAACTGAGGACCTGAGTTGAAGTCCACGTGATGAAACGCGTCAGACGCACGTACGTACTTTGTTTCCTTGGAGACCGTAGATGCTACCAGCTGTAGTTCCGGGACTCGCCGCGGTCAGACTGATCCACGTGCAGCTTGCAGGCGGTGAGCAGCGGTACACTCGGTTTCCATCCATTAAGCCAAGGGTCCTCAAACTACGGCCCACCAGCAATTGCAGAACCAGGGGTTACTTTTTTTTTCTGTGTGCAGGAAATCGTCTGCGGCGGCCGCCAATTGGCTGTGCTACTTTCGCGCTGCGTTCTGGGAGTTGTAGTCCTGAGTCAAGTTCCTTGTGGCGAACTGAGCAGGAGCGCGCAGCAGGAAACTACAACTCCCAGAGACTTTGAAGGCAGGCAGAGGCGGGCACACAGCCCAATAGGGAGCATGTTACTCACATCACATGACCCGCTCAGGCTCGCCGCTGGATGGCTGCAACAGTGCAGCATGAAGTTTTTAGAAAGAGTGAGAGCAGCCTTCTTTGTACCGAGAGTCTGTGGACTGGAGGCAGGGAGCGCCAGCCTGCCAGGGGACGCATGTTACTGGCTCGGGCTGGGCACTGGCTGCAGCTTGAAGTGGTCATCACCCCCAGGAGGCTGAGCAAGGATCTGATGAACTGTCAACGGCATCGCTGAGGTGAGGCACCCTGACACCTCCAGCTGACCCCCACATCCCATCTCACCCCCCCACATACACCCCATTTACCCTGCCCCAGTGCCCTGCCCACCCAGTAACCTCAAAACAGGATATAGCCCCCAACAATGTCTGGCTGTCAGGTCCTGTGCTGGCTATGGCCTGTTGGTCCTGCTGAGAGCTGGCCATGGCCTGTGGATCCTGCTGGAAGCTGGCCATGGCCTGTGGATCCTGCTGGAAGCTGGCCATGGCCTGTGGATCCTGCTGACCATGGCCTGTGGATCCTGCTGACCATGGCCTGTGGATCCTGCTGACCATGGCCTTTGGATCCTGCTGACCATTGCCTGTGGGTCCTGCTGACCATGGCCCGTGGGTCCTGTTGACTATGGCCTGTGGGTCCTGCTGGCCATGGCCTGTTGGTCCTGCTGGGAGCTGGCCATGGCCTGTTGGTCCTGCTGGGAGCTGGCCATGGCCTGTTGGTCCTGCTGGGAGCTGGCAATGGCCTGTTGGTCCTGCTGGGAGCTGGCCATGGCCTGTTGGTCTTGCTGGGAGCTAGCCATGGCTTGTAAATCCTGCGGGGAGCTGGCCCTGGCCTGTGGATCCTGCTGGCCACTGAGTCCTGCTGGCCTGTAGGTCCTGCTGGGAGCTGGCCATGGTTTTGGTGCTGCACCCCAAGCTGGGAGCTGGCCATGGCCAGCAGGACCCATAGGCCATGGCCAGTTTCAAGCAGGATCCACAGGCCATGGCCAGTTTCCAGCAGGACCCACAGGCCATGGCTAGCTCCCAGCAGAACTTACAGGCCAGCAGGACCCACAGGCCATGGCTAGCTCCCAGCAAAACTTACAGGCCAGCAGCCTGCAGGACCAACTGGTGAGGCTGCATTGATGGGCACTGATGAGGCTGAGCTAATGGGCACTGATCAGACTGCACTGATGGGCACTGGTGAGGCTCCATTGATGGGCACTGATCAAGCTGCATTGATGTGCACTGATGACTCTGGATTGATCCTTAGATCTCAGTGGTTCATGTTGGGACTTGAAGTCCATTAATTTTAGGAGGTATGATTTTCCTAAAAGTGAAGGACTGCAAGTTCCAGCATGAACCCCTCAGAGCTGAGGATGTGACACCCCCTCCTAACTACTGAAGGACTACAAGTCCCAACATGACCCCCTGAAATCTAAGAATGTAACCACCCCCCAAAAGTGAAGGAATACTAGTCCCAGCATGAACCCATCAGAGCTGAGGACATGACAGCCCCCCCCCCCCAACTAGTCCCAGCATGAGCCCCTGAGATTTAAGAATGTGACCCCTTAGAGCTCGTGGGTTCATGCTGGGACTTGTAGTCATTCACTAGTTGGGGGGGGGGGGGTTAGGTCTTCAGCTCTGAAGGGTTCATACAGGGACTTGTCTGCACTGCTTGCACTTTAGTTCCTGAGGCCATGGTTTTAAATATTGTACTGTTTTTTGTGCATTACAAATAAAATATGTGCATAGGAATTCGTTCATATTTTTTCAAACTATAGTGCGGCCCCCAACAGTGTCTGTGGGACAGTGAACCGGCCCCCTGTTTAAAAAGTTTGAGGACCCCTGCTTTAAGCTGTGATTGATTTTACTGAATGTAAGCAGATATATATAGGGGGTTGGGGATATGTACACTTTGTGTGAAATAAAGGTTAAAATGTTATTACACTATCCCTGTCCCTATTGTTTGCTTGCATTTCATTGGTGACACTCGGCCCCTGACCCTGCTATTGGAAAAAGCATATGTGGTATACTGGTTTCAAGATTTTAGGACTTGCTGGATATCGTTGGGAAAAGGGCTTATGTAGCCAATGCATACATGCTTAAAGTGAAGTGATATCTGGTGAGTGTCCATTCCTATGGGGAGCACTGAAGGTGTGGTGATGACTATTTAACGATTCGCCTTAGAAACACTGGTGTGATTTGCCGTTGCTTTAGGGCTCTTTCACTCGGGCGTTCCTTTTTTTTTGCCCGATCAGGTCCTTTTTTTTTTTTTGTAACGGACACGGATGACACTTGTGTCATCCGGTCCGTATGTCCGTTTTTCATCCCATCCGTTTGCGGATGAAAAACTGACATAATGCATGTCTATGTAAATACGGATGTCTGCGGATGACACCACTGACATCCGTTTTTGCTTCAGTTCCGTTTTTTGAAAGGAAGAAAAAATAGGGTTCTCCTCCGTTCAAAAAAACTGAACTGAACTGAACTGACAAAAAACGGATGTCAGAGGATGATCATCCGATGACATCCGTATTTACATAGAGATACATTATGTCCGTTTTTCATCCGCAAACGGATGGGATGAAAAACGGACATACGGAACGCCTGTGTGAAAGAGCCCTAAGAGTTTTTCTCTATCTGACAACAAAATAATCACCGGTTACTCATATATGGACACTCTTGATATTTATTTATAATATTTTATGAACTATTTTATTGGGACATATAATATTTGGATTAAGCGCTGCTGAATGTGAATAATGCTGTTTTTGTTTTGTGAAGGAGAGATTGCATTTTTTTTCTTAGGCTCCCCTATTGGATGCAGTGGGGACACTCCCTTAGATCCAGTGAATCACACCTGGGAACATGCAACAGGCAACCTAATAGATCAGACTCCTCTAATAAGCAGAAGGAGCATAAGATGCTTTTACCTAGCACCTACCTAGGAGGCTGCTACATGTAGCTGTAGCCTGTTTCACATCCTTCTGTCTCTTCATGTAATACCAGACAGACTTGATGTTGAGATCAGGGCTCTGTGGGGGCCAGACCATCCCTTCCGGAACTCCTTGTTCTTTACACTGAAGATTATTTAGCTGTATGTTTGGGGGTTGTATGTTTGGGGGTTGTTGTCCTGTTGCCCAATAATTTTTGGGCCAATCACATGCCTCCTTGATGGTATGGCATGATGGATAAGTATCTGCCTGCATTTCTCAGCATTGATGGACACCATTGATCCTAACCAACTCTCCAGAAATACAGCCCCAAATTTGCAAGGAACCTCCACCATGCTTCACAGTTGAAAATAAAAAAATGTGCTGCGCTACAATACGGTGAATGTGGAATCACCAAAAGAAATGTTATAATAAGACTTGTGTTTGCAGAGGAAAAAACTGAAAATAATCAGTGATCCACAATATTTTTAAATATGAACAATCATTTGTGCATATACAAAATTAAAACAATAATCCCGTGTAACACAAACCATTCAGTGCACAATCCAAAAGGAAATTAAAAAGACAAAAGGATATTTAAATCCCGATTAGATCCCAATAAAGTCCATGTAATAGACCACAGAGGTAGTTTCAAGGAGATCAACCACAAAGTCCCAGAAAGTGCATCCACACAACTCTGTGTGCAGATCACCCAAAATAACCAAATGGCTGCTTACCAGAGGAAGTTGGTCTCTCAAACTAATGAGTGGACCAAAATAGGCTTGTGTGTAATACCAAGAGTGGCCACAGGATGTCTCCTTATAGACTCAATAGCGATATCCACATAACAGGGAAAAGAATGTAAAGCAGGGACATAGCGTAACTCCGTATTTAAAATCGTTAATTTGTGTTAAAAGGCAGATAAAAACACTCACATTTTAGTTGTAATGTCAAAGCACATAGCGGTTGGAAGATACCTCGCTAGGGGCGAACGAACATCTCTTACGGTATCAATGTCTGTGGTAGCCGGCTGTTGGGGGCGTGGTCACAGTTGCCGGCAGACATTCATTATTGCACCTCTCTTCAGCCCTTCGCTAACAAACTGCCTTTTGCTACAGCCAAATATTTCAAATTTTGACTCATCAGTCCAGAGCACCGGTTGCCCTTTTTCTGCATAAGTCGATTGGCTTAAACTTGTTTCCAAGTCCTATGCACAAAAATATAGGAACTTGGGTGCAGATGAATTAACCACTTCCGCACTGCTCACTAGAGCTGTACTGCGGCAAAGTGGCTCGATAACGTCTGACGACGTAGTACTACGTCACCAGACATTCCCCTCTCTCTGCGGCTCGCTCCCGCTGTATTCAGTCACAGCGGGAGTCGGGCCAGGGGAGGAGCCGCGGCGATCGCCGCTGCTCTTCCCCGATCGTCGGGGAATCGAGTGTGGAGATCCGCCTGCTTGTGTAAACACAAGCGGGCGGATCTCCTAAGTGACAGACAGGGTCAGATTGCAGGGTTCAGCATAGCTGAACCCGCGATCTGTCCTTGTGTCACATAGTCCCCTCCCCCCACACACGTCAGTAAGCACCAGGCATACATTAACCCCTTGATCACCAATAAAAATTAACCCCTTCCCTGCCAGTGTCATTTTTACAGTAACAGTGCATATTTTTAGCACTGATTACTGTAGTAATGTCACTGGTACCCCCAAAAGTGTCAAAAATGTCAGTCAGGGGTCCGATCTGTCCGCCGCAATGTTGCAGTCCCGCAAAAAAAAAAATCGCAGATTGCTGCCATTACTCGTTAAAAAAAAAAAACACCAAAAATGACATAAATCTTTCCCTTAGTTAGTAAACGCAATAACTTTTGCGCAAACCAATCAAAATACGCTTATTGCGATTTTTTTTTTACCAAACATAGGTAGCAGAAAACAAATTGGCCACAAATTTAAAAAAATTTTGATTTTTAAATTTTTTTGGGGGGAATTTCATATAAAAAAATGTGAAAAATATTGTTATTTTTTCAAAATTTACGCTCTTTTTTTGTTTATAGCGCAAAAAGTAAAAATCGCACAGGTGATCAAATACCACCAAAAGAAATCTCTGTTTGTATGAAAAAAAGGACGTAAATTTCGTTTGGGTACGGCATCGCACGACCGCGCAATTGTCAGTTAAAGTCGCACAGTGCCGAATCGCAAAAAGTGGCCCAGACGTAAGACAGCAAAATCCTCCGGTGGTAAAGTGGTTAAAGAATTGATGTGGTTTTGAAGACGGGTGGTCACACCAAATATTGATTTCTTTTGGATTGCTCTTCGGTTCATTTACATTCCATTTTGTTAATGGATAAAAATAGACTACTAAAGCTTCAATCTCTGAAAGCATTCTTAATTTACAGCATTTTTTCAGACTTGCCTAAAACTTTGCACAGTACTGTATAATGAGGTTGGGCACAGATAAATATCTAATAAGCAAACTGTGCTCTTTACTTTTCTTCGGTTAATTATAAGGCCTTATGCACACTGGACATTTTTACAGCTGCTGTTTTTGGCGTCAGACATTTTTTTTTCTACAGCCAGTAAACTCCCCAGCGTGTCATCCTATGTGTCCATGCACACATAGGCTTTTATCAGCAGTTTTTGTCGGGTGTTTTCTGGCTGGAAAAAAACCCAGAACTAGTTGGTTTCGAAAGGCGTTTTTCAGCTGTAAAAATACTTTACCGCTGAAAAACGTGGCTATTTGGTGTTTATCAGCGTTTTTGAGCCACGTTTTTTGAGCTTTTGTGGAGTGAAGTTAATAAAAAGCTAAAAAATGCTGAAAAACGCTACTGCAAAAAAGCTGAAAACGACTTCTACAGCTACATCTTTCTACTGGCGTTTTGATATTGTTCAGTGTGCATGAGGCCTTAAAAAAAACAAGGCACTGGGCTACAGCACCAGCATCAAGATGGATATCAGCCACGAGGATGGAGCACTGTCAGTTGCGGCAAAAGGGCAGCCCCAAAAGTGACTACTGAGATAGTGGCAAAAAAAACAACATCATAACATTCAACCAGGTGCTCCTAAGGCAGCATGAGGATACTTTTCTTCAGTCAACTTTTTTTTGCGAACACCAAAATATAATAAGCAGAGATGATGCTGCTTGTAGGGTTATAGATCTTGGCAATCCTGTGCTCAATAGGAGCTGGTGGCGAACCCCTATACTTAAAGCAATAGTAAAGGCTTGCTGAGAAATTTAAATAGTGCCCCCCCCCCCGCAGGTTTAAGTTATAACCTGACTCAATAGTATGCACTTAATACTATTTCATTATGACACTTACCTACAAATTGAGCTCTCGAGAGCTTCACTGTCATGGCTCTTTCTGGTGCCTGATGCTTCTATTTTCGCCTAGCCTTCCTTCTGGGTTTTGTATCATTGGCTGCTTGAATGGCTGGACTGGGGTGATGTCACTCCTGCACATGCGCATGGGAGTCACATTGCCGCTGCACATAGAGCGTGCTCTGAGCTGTGTGTGTGTACAGCTCAGATCACGTTACCAGCTCACAGGTAGGGGGGACATTTTTGACAGAAGAGACCTCAAGGGTTTTTGTTACAAAAACCCTGCCTGTCAGTGGTTTATCTGATTCATGGCTTTACGATCACTTTAAAATAACCTAATACATAATATTACAGTGGTTTAGTGTAGGCAAAATTTGTAATATGGCAACTAAAAGGTTTGGAACCCCAATCAAGTCAGAAGAGCTTAAAACTCAAGAAAAATGGCGTGCAAAGCAGACTAAAACAGTCTTGGAAACCCCTAGCTGGGAATGCCTGTGTCTTCACTCCAGATTGGATGGACAGGTTAACAGGGGGTCACTAAAACACACATGTTCAGGTTACAGAACTCATTCAACATCTTCAAAGTGAGGAGCTCCTCAAGGAACCTTCCAAGTCAGCGACAGGTGCTGATACTTCCTTCACTTTCTGCCATTAAATCCCATCCTTCCCAGTGGTACACTTTCTAATCTCACCAGAGGCCACTCTCAATAGCCCTAGTACTCTGCCCGACATTTGCAGTAAAATTAAATTATTATTTTATCTTACCATGCAGCCTGGTCAGAAAAAAAAATCTCCAACAAAATAAACCTTTTAAATGTGACTTTACACTCAAAAAAAATAAATTACATTGTATGACTTACATAACCAAAACAGTAACAGCTCAATTTGTATTCAGACACTTAAAATCATATATAAAATTCATACAAAAGAAATCCTCTGAGGCTCTGAATGATTCTTATACTATATTACAGTTATAATAATACAATCTGTTTTGTAAACTGGCACGACATAGCAGACTGGTAAACATGTCAGCACAATTGCACAACCGTTGTACCGAACTGATGCAGAACGCCTCTTTATATACACTATATATGCACAAACGTTGACTGGTGTGTGTGACTATCCAAGATGCCACATCCAACAAAAGTAGATACAAGGATCATCAACAGATGACATGTTGAAAATCGCCAGCTTAACTCCCAAATCATGAACAAATGTTAAATAAAAGGGGGTTGAGTGACATTACTGCAATGTCCATGAACTGCAGATCACCAAAAAAAGTTGATAATAGGTATCATATGCTGACATTATATGTGTATACAGATGAAAAAACATGTATATTTTCTATATAGATAGCAGCCTACTGAATGATGTACTGCCAAATACATTGCTGTTCATTATTGTTGAGGGTGAAAGTCCGTCATCATCCTCATAAGTGCTTGCCAACACAATAAGTGAGAATGCTTGCTGATATCATTCAGACAATGTCTTAAATAAATGACCAACAATATACAGTATGGTTTGGTCCCCTAAAGATGAATGTTGCAATGGTCACTTCCCCTGAGGCAACTGGCAAGGCAAGCACCCTGACGGCCTGGTTGACAACATGGCACCCCTTACTCACAGGACATTACTGGGAACAACTCTACCAACCCTGCTGTCAGCTGACCAGAAGCAAATAAGTACCACTGCTTTGTTTTCGGCATGATTTCATTTATTTTAATTATTTTTAAATGATGTTGGATCATTTAAAGTGGTTCTTAAGGCATTAGGGTAAAAAAAGTTAAGGCATCAGTAGCGCCTCCTAAACCCTCCCCTACACCGAGTCCTCACTCGAACCAGGATTGTGCCCCGTCTGCAGCAGCTCTGTCTTCTCTTTGAACGATCACAGGCTTTGCTGAGGCAGTGGGAGCCATTGGCAATGAAAAAAAAGTGGGGGGGCCGAGTTTGACTTTAGTTAGTGTATTTCAGTCTGCTAGTAAACCCAACACTCCCCTCCTGCCTGATTAACAATGCCGCTGTGCAACGGTACCCCCTGTGCTCATTCATCCAGAATGGAGGCGATCCAATACAGAAGGTGTGTTACTGGCCAGAATACCAGGTAAATACGAAGGGGAAAAAAAGACTAAAAAAAAGAAGTAAAAGAGCCACCACATCTAATGATTGGTAAGCTACAATATACTACATTTTTGGTTTTGGATTTAATACCGCTTGAACTGTGCTCCAATGGTCCAGAGCCTGCGAGGTCACACGCTGCCAAATCTGCCCCTTGGCTTCACCTGGATGCAGGTCTTTGGTCATTCAAATTGGCCGGCACATGTGCAGCTCTGTGTACATTTTGCAGAAAATCGCAAACAGGCTTTATTATTTTATTGCAGAAGAGACATCGTATATGTCTTCCGGAATAAAGAGCCTGCCTGTTCGTACTTTTTTGGGGGGGTTTTAGCCTTTAGTTTTGCTTTAAAGATAAACGGTTTTCTAAATTGTCAGTAAAACTCAAGTTTAACATTGGTGTTTATAATTATTGTGAAGACAGATGCCTTTTGTATTAGGAGCTTATCAGAGCACAACTAATCTGGTGAGGAAAGACATTCTTCCATGCACATCTCCTGTCTAGGTCTGTTGCTCTGAAGGACTATGGGCCACCTGTAAAAATCCTCCCTTCACATAAAATGACTCACTCATATAGAACAGCAGTCTTCTCTTACCAAATACAGATTTGATGCCAAATAGAGATAAAATAAGATTTTAAAAACTGTCACCAACCTAAAACATTGCAGGTAAAACCACAGCAAAATCAAACATTTAAAACTATTATTTGCACTGTTTTTCAATTCCACAATTTATTTAATCACTTGCAATGTGCCTTTCCAACAAATTGACTACTTCTGAGGAGTCAATTCCCTAGCTCAGCCCTTCTATGCACATCAAAGCCATCTCCTAACCTCTAATTAATTTCTATGCTGCCGCAGATCCTCTGCCCCTCCTCTGACATCCCTACATCATTTTTTATATAATAGCCGGGGAGGAACAAAAAAGGGAATACTATAGAGCTGTGATGGCGAACCTTGGCACCCCAGATGTTTTGGAACTACATTTCCCATGATGTTCATGCACTCTGCAGTGTAGTTGAGCATCATGGGAAGTGATTGTAGTTCCAAAACATCTGGGGTGCCAAGGTTCACCATCACTGCTATAGAGTGTCATTTGAGTCTGCTGGGGCTGCGGACATCACATCCAATATGGTGGCACCCAGCAACATTCTCAAGCCTTTTTGATGTCTCACAAGGAAGGCTTCCATGTGTACATAAATGGCCTAAAATGTGTTAAATGCACATATGGTCATATGGAAGATCATTGTTGAAATGAATGGTCTAGTGATGAGGTCCATTTAAACCCTTGGTTGTATTTAGATGACAGGGCCACTGCAAATTACATTATGTGTATTTGATTGCCCACTGAAATAGTCCTAGACCTAAAAAAAAACTCCAAACAACACATTTAAAGAACATTTTGACCGGAGATTCCCTTTTATGCCATGGTATAGGCAGGTAATAAATATGTATGATTTTGGCCTCAGAAGCAAAATAATGTAGCTTAGTTCTGTCCATGTAAGATTTCTTCAGACAGCAGTTAGGAGCACTGCCACATATCTTTTGTTAAAGCTCCAAACCATTCTAGTTAATGAATGTCATACTATGTTACGGAACAATTTAATGATCGGTCACTTGACTGCATATCATATAGGGCAACAAATAAGAAAATGCATTTGACCTAAATGAAAGATAAGAAGTGCCATGGAAAATCTACATCATACACCATTTCTATAAATATTTTACATATGGAATGTACAAAATGATTACATATATCTCTGCTATACAGTATATCCCCTATTTTGAACATGGATATTAGCAATGCCAAATGTTTGATCGCCTGGCAAAATGATATTCAGATTCTGTATTTAGCAGGACAAAGAAAACGCACCAAATCTGAAATCTAAACTTTGCTTTCAAAGGAAACTTGCATCTATTGATCTATTGTTCAGCCACCATTTTGAGAAGATACAGCAAGGCAGCAAGACATGTTTTTCTCAACCTCTTGCCGTCACCCCTGAGAGAGCTTAAAAAAGGAGAGGAGGAGGTGCTGCCTATATCCCTACTAGTTGGAGTGGAATCCTGATGGGATCGCCATCCGGAAGTGGAGGATTATTGGTTGAATAAAGCGCTACACCCTAGCGTTAAGGGTACGTGTTCACTCTCAAGGGGGGGAGCACAGTGGTGAGGTGAAGGATATGATGGTTGCTGAGTGATCAACAAAGAAGTCTTGTGTTTTCACCACACAACGAGTTTTCTATGCACCCAATCTTTTCGTGTGACTTCACCCTGAGAATATCATGGACTTATGAACTTCATGGCTTTATAACAATCCACGATATATATATACATATATATATATATATATATATATATATATATATATATATATATATATATATATATATATGGAAACACGCATACTCTAGTGCTCTCTGTATATCCGGTTTATTCAGTGCCTTGTTTGTAAGTCTGTAATTTTAGATTTTATTGCTCTATTTGCACTGTACAGTACAACCTTACTGATGAAATGTGTCATTTGGCACATATAATGTATTGACTTGATGTTGAAATACTGTATTGAATATTGTGAATTGATTGATTTATTTTTGGCGCTATATTTTTTGTTTTATTATCTGTTCATGTGTGTAGTGAAAGACACTATTATTGTAAGCAGCCATTGGGAGAACAAAAAGTCCTGGAAGTGATGGTTTGGCCCCGACAGAGCCCTGATCTCAACATGATCAAGTCTGTCTGGGATTACATGAAGAGAAAGAAGGATTTGAGGCAGACTACATCCACAGACTTTGTTGTTAGTTCTTCAAGATGTTTGGAACAACCTACCTGCTGAGTTCCTTCACAAACTGTGTTCAACCGTACCTGGAAGAGTTGATGCGGTTCTGAAGGCAAAGGGTACTCACACCAAATATTGATAGGATTTCTCTTCTGTTCATTTACTTTCCATTTTGTTAAATGATAAAAATAAAACAATTACTACTTTTATTTCTGAAAGCATTCTAACTTAGCTATTTTTTGCACACCTGTCAAAAATTTTGCACAGTACTGTATTTATGAAACCGACAATGCAGAATTGTAATTTACTGAATTTACCAGACTAGGCTATAGAAAATCGAAAAACGGTGTTGTACAAAAAGTTGGGCACCATGTCATTCAATACTTAGTAAAGGAACCAGAGTTTGCAAACTCCCGTAAGTGTTGGTTTCCCAGCACACTGTGATTGACAACTCTTCTGAAACAGAGCAGCATTCCAAGATGGGTTGGCCGGTGTGAAAGGCAAGTATGTACATGCTTATTATGCATTTCTACAGATTTTTACATACATGAAAGAAAGGGTTTACTTGTTTTAGTAAATCAAAGGACAAAGTGCAGTTACTCAAGATCAACAAGGCAAGGAATGGCTTTGTGTTTCTGAGGACATCTGAAATCTAATATGTTACTATAAATACTCCTTACATCATTGCTGTTTGACACAAGGGGTTCACTTAAGGGTACAGTGAATTTCATATATATATATATATATATATATATATATATTTTTTTTTTTTTTTTTTTTTTTTTTTAATAGACCCATATTATTATTTGTAGTACATTGTGGTGTATGTGCAGTTTGTCTGCAGGATTACCACAAGCCAAAGATAAATAAAACAGGAAATGCTTGAGGCTTTTGACCTTCCTCTGACTCCGCAATCTGATCATTAGTAAACCTCAACAAATCTGATAAGCCACATGAATACACAACTAAAGTTATTTTCTCTTCAAGATGTTTATAATCTAGTGTTTATACCTATAAATATGTGCAATCACTTTTCTTTTACAAATATACACACATGCATATTTAATTAAATTGTTGCTTTCACACCGGATGTAGATTGTGGTGGGAAAGGGGATAGTGATAGTTTCCTAAGTTTATTAAATTTCTTCCAAACGGTTGCGCAAAACATTCATATTTTTTTGTTCAAAAGAAAATCTTACTGTAAAATTCCGGCTCGGAGTAGAGCACAGCTGCTTCCAGTTTTCCAATACTGTATTATACAGCTATTTGTCTGGATTGCATGAAGGTGCACTCTGACCTTCTAGGTATCCCACCCTCGTCTGTTTAGATTAAGCTCCATGTTCTTCTGCTCCTTTGTCTCTAGGGTGTATTAGCCGAAAATGGACAACTAGACAAATTGAAGGAAAGCAGAGGTGGACCAAGCTGTACTTTCTGGGTAAAGCTAGCCATAGACACTAGATAGAGGTCAGATGTGTTTCCACAATCTGACTGCTGATTGTATTTATTATTTTTTTTTTACAGAATACTGCTTAGACATTTACAGGCATGGATTTATAGGAAAGCCACATAGCTGCATTCCAAGGCAGCCAAGTTCCAGGGGATGGCTGGCGGCCCATTTTTTTCATGCCCCTAATCCCATTTAGCTCCTAAATACGCATGTCTATATAAAACAAAAGACATTTTCATACTTGGTGTTGGGAAATGGGCGACTACAATTTGCGGTCATAGGAAAGGTACCATTTAATTGAACTGGGTGGAAGCATATTTCATGGAGAACTAAGTAAAACAAGATCACATGTTTTAGTTTTAAAAACAATTTTCTATTACTTTGTTTTTCTTTCCATCCCTCTGTGCTGTATCAGTTCCATCTAGGAACTTCTTGTGGACAGCTGAATGTCGTCGTTTTAATGGGGTGACCATGGCAGAATGCGTAAAGAAGCAGGAAAGGGTGACAACACTGCCACAGAAATAGGAGTAAGTGTGGTCAAACTAGGAAAGAAAATGCCTGTGATGCACCTTGTGGGTGGGATCAGCAGAAACATTTGAATTGAAAGAAGGAAATATAAAAAAATAATAATTAGTTTGAGTTTACAGGTCCCATGTGCAACAACATATTTTATATTCAAGTTTATTACCACCCAAGCTGCATGCCTGGATAAGGATCCACCCAAGCTGCATGCCTGGATAAGGATCTGGTTTGAGTTTTAGGGAAAACCCCACAATGTTATGTATGATCTACTGAAACAAAATTCGGGCCACGCGTCTCTTAACATTGGGGAGGCCATTGTAAGGTTTCAGTATGGAAATGCTTAACACAGATCTTAAAGTGAGGGCTGACTGTCACTTTAAACAAGCTGATACAGGCTTCAGTAAACTTTACCACTACTAGAAGCTTGCTGAAACCTGCCTACAGCTGGTTAGAGTCAGCCGAGTCAGCATTCCCATTAAATTAGAATTGAACCCCTCTATTCTTTACAGCCAAGGAAGCTGCCATCATAGCCTCTGTTTGACTTTTAGCTGCCGTAGGGCTGGACATGTGATCAGCTATGACAGCAGCCATTTGATAGCTTAAAAGTTCTAGTTTGGAGCTAACATAAGCAAACTTGTAACTGCAACAGTTATCATTCATGACGTGCTTTAAATGTAACTGTTTTGGTAAACCATTAAATTAGTTGGTTTAGTTCTGCTTTAGGATCTTTGCTTAATATTCCTAAGGGCTCTTTCACACGGCCGATCCGCTGTTCTTATCCGCTGCGGGACTTTTTTTTTTTTTTTTCACGGAGCGGATGACACTTGTGTCATCTGCTCCGTGTGTCCGCATATCATCCCATCCGTTTGCGGATGATATGCGGACATAATGTAAGTCTATGGGCATTGCGGATGTCAGCGGATGACACCGCTGACATCCGATTTTCCTTCCTTTCTGTTTTTTACATGGAGGAAAAATAGGGTTCTGTTCCGTTCCAAAAAACGGAACAGAACTGAAAGGAAGAAAATCGGATGTCAGCGGATGGTATTCCGCTGACATCCGCAATGCCATTGACTTACATTATGTCCGCAAATCATCCGCAAAAAAATAGGATGATTTGCGGACAAGCGGAGCGGGCGTGTGAAAGAGCCCTAAAACTAAAGAATTTTATAAGATTCAAAAAAGTTGCCTGAACCTTGCTAAATGCTTTGCGTAATCTTGTTATACAGACTGCTCCTGGGCCTTATTCACACAGCCACTTTGGGCCATACGCTGCAAAGTATTGGCATACATTTCTGGTCAGTTTCACAGGCTGTTGAAATCAACCATGGCTGTTCATCATGTTCAAATCAATGACAGGCTGACAAATGTCGGGGCTATTCACATGTAAACAGACATCTGAGGTGTTACATGTAATTAGAGACAGATCAGTGCAGATCAGTGTCTCTGGACACAAACGGTTTGTGTCTATGGCCGCTTATCTGTTCCCAATAGTATGCAACACCTTGGATGGATATTTACATGCAACCAGCCACAGCTCTTGTCAGCCTGTCATTGATTTGCTAGGTTAAGTAGTAGCAGCTGACCACAATCACCACTGGAACTTGATGGGGATTTAGGCCCGGCTCACACTGGTGCGACATACGCTCCGACATTGAGAGCACAAGTCGCATGACTTGTATAAATTAATGGTTCCCTATGAGAGACATCTTAACTGGTCTAACACAAAGTAGGTCCAACTTTAAAAATGTTCCTGTCCAACTTTGGTTCGTTTTCAGTTCACTCAATATCATTGAAGTCGGATCAAAGTCGGATCATCATCTTAACTAACTAAATTTGTGCCATGCAAATTGTGCTCTGAGGATCTTCAAAGGGAGCCCCAAGTCGAAGGGTCTGGTATGGATTTTGAGGGGAACCCCCATGCCCAAAAAAATGTGAAAAAAAGCTTCAACATGTCTTTCCCTGGTGAGGTCTTCTCCCTCCACTAAGGTCTTCTTCTTCCTCTGGTTCTTCTGCCGATTCTACTTCTTTGGCTGATGTCTTCTGCCAACGCTAGCTCCTGTTGTGTTGGCTCCTACTGTCTGCCATTGCTTATATAGCCATAGGACATGGCCATCTGGAGACCCCACCCCCTTGTGACATCACCGCCCCATTATGCCCATTCTTTATTTTTAATAAAGGACTTAAATACATTTTTATTTTTGTCTATGTGCAGCCCAAATCTAGAATGTGAATGTGTGAATGAGACCTTTTTCAAGCTAAAGCAAGGCCTTAAATGCAGTCATAAAGGAATATACAAAGTGAGGAAAAAAAGATATAAACAGAAGCAGCAGGAAGCAGATATGAGACCTAATGTAACACATTTTCAGCCAGGTCAGGTGATGATCTCATATGTGTGTGTACTGATGAGTGAAATCAGTTTGAAAAGCAGGCAAGCTGTGAATATTTTTATTCTAATATGTGCATCCACATTTGTCCAGTCTGCTAAGAATCATATAATTCATTAATCAAATTTGACCTGCATTTGCTTTAGACAGATCTGCATGCATGTACAGTATTTTAGGGGGAGTCACAAAGTGACTCATCTGATATTTATCACTATCTATAAATGCTTGCAGACACCACCAGCCAATAGTCAAATAACAGAATACTTTGAAAACTTTATCTGATTGCCAACCTTGGCTGTGACGGTAAGGCTCCATGTACACGGGACGCTGGAAATGGCCGTTTAGGAGCAGTTGGGCGTTTTTTTCAGAAGCCCCTGAACCCATCTACATTTTATCTTATCTGTCCATGTACACCAGGTCGTTTACAGTCATTTGCAGGCAGTTGCGTTCAGGGACTGTTTTTAGAACGCAATTATTTGCGTTCGAACGTGTGTTTCCCGGCGTTTCAAACGCACAAACGCGTTCGAACGCGCCTGAACGCGTCCGAACGCGTCTGAACGCGATGACCCGCGTTTAGCGTTCGCGTTTTTCCATTTTAAAGGGGAATCATTTTTTTGACCTCTAGGAACGCTTCTAAACGCAAACGCCCGCAAACGCTGCTAAACGCCTGCTAAACGCGGGTACAAACGCGACCGAACGGACGTTTCAAACGTCCTAAAAATTCCAGCATTCAAAGGGACTTTTAACAATGTCCCGTGTACATGGAGCCTAAGCCAGCTATGGAGGTGACTGCATGCATCTTCCCCAACCCGCTTGATAGGCATATGTGTACATATATGCAGACACCTAAAAGCTACAAAATCTTGTCTGAAACCACCCTCTGGATAGATGTCTAAGGCTAGCCATGAGGGCAAAATGAAAAAAAAAAAAAAAAAAGATATCCAAGATACATAAACAGTTAAAGGTAATATGCAGCCATCTATGTTTGACAAGGTGGTATGGATATAATGTAGACTTGCACAGTCACAACCACGTGAAAACAATTGGTAGTTTCATAATACATTTTGAATTCAACATTTATAATATTTCATAACTCTCGGAAAATGGAAATCATATTTCATTTAGTTAAAAAAAAAATAGCAAACTTTTTATAACTGCACCCTTCAAATTACTAGTATACATAAAAATACAAGTTTGCTTACAGGATAAATGAAGAGGAAAATTTAAGGATAAATATGTAGACCGGTAAAGTGGTATAACCTCCAAAAGGAAGCATTATATTGCAGCTTACCAATTCTTAGATTTGTTTTCTCTTTCATTCATTGATTGACACATTCTCCAATATTCAGAACCATAGGGTTATATTGCCCCCTACATGAGTAGGACACTAGACAGAAAAAAGACTTGGCTATGCCTATGAGCATTCCAAGGTGGTATACATCCCCCTCTTTGATATAGACCTTCAGTTTTTTTCTGCCTAGTCAAGAGTAAGGACCCAGTTTTCTGCCAGGATCTCTGGTCCTGGCACTTTTTTCTTTTTACTGGCATTTTTTTTCCTGCGAGATCTACAATCAACTGCCAGACTGAGCGACGGACTGAATATCTAAATTCAGTGGTCCACCCAGTCTGGCCAGCAAACGAGCGCAGACCAGAGCACTGCGCTGGGTTGGTCGCGACAGGCCCAATACTGGACCGGGGCGGCCAGAGAGTTAAAAGTCTTGCAGGGACACATATGACCAGGCACCTATAGTCTGTGTCACAGTGTTACCCTGGCCAACAGCCCCCCCACTTCGGTGGTGAGGAGGTTCTGTTTTGGGAGTGTAAACCACACGGATGCTGGATCAGTAAGTAGATGGCTCCTTCCCTCTTTTCTTAGATGATGTGGGGTTCAGGTACAGCCTGGGGTGGTCGATCCCTACGGGGTTCTCCTCCCTGCCCCCCAGTGAGGCCATAAGCTGGCATTTCTACATGTGCAGGTGTCTGTGTCCCCTGGCCTATGTACCTAGCGGGCGCGCTATCCCCCCCTCCCCTCCATCCTTGGGGTTTTTTACTGGGGGGGGGGTGTCCCTTGGGCTCGCCTATTGTTGCTGTAAGGCTTAGGGAGCCGGTGACCAGGCCACACGGTCGGACCCTCCGGTAATTTAGGCCGCAGCTTTGCAGCCTACTGCCCGGGCTCTGTGTGGGGCGGCCCCAGTAAGGGCGGCTGAAGCTGATGCTCTCCTTTTGGGCATCCGCCCTCCCCTCCGCTTCCTCGGTTGGTCCCGGCCTCCTTGGATCTGCGCACTCCCGGCAAGGCGTATGAAAATTTAGGCCACGTGGCTGAACCGGTCGCCTTCTTCTGGAGGTGCGGCGCTGTGGGGGTAGTCCGGGTCGCCAGCGGCTGTGGCCGCCATTATGCTGTAGGGCGCCCTTCCCAGCAGTGTTGTGGGACCCTGGTGGGATTCTGCCTGCGGGACTACCCGCATCAGGGCAGACGGCCCTCCTTAAGTGGGCTATTTTTTGCACTCTTCCATGCAGGCCTCCTTGGAGGGGTATCAGGGGTCATACGGCGCCCCCCTACGCAAGGCCTCAGTTGACGGCCCCATCTGGGGGTTTTTGTGTTTCCCAGTAGTGCCACCCGCCCTCCCCTGCCTCATCAGTCATTAGATCCTGAATCTAGCTCTATCACCACAGACATGGCTTTTGATACACTTTAAAGATTTGGAAAAACACATGAGTGTGACATAATCTAATATTGTATGAGGACCCTAGGTTAGGTATCTGAGTACTGAATCATTTTTCTTATATATTTAATAATGGTACCTAAAGTGTCACTAAACCCACATCATAAAAAAAACTATCAATAAATTATGTATTACATGCTGTTCATACTCAGTCACTATGAGATTTGTTTTCTGTATTCTGCAAAAAACCTGGTTGATCCTGCTGCTCTTTATCTCCACCTTCTGTTCATGTTCCTAATTCAGCTAGGGATTTTGCAGCTGTGGTGGCAACTCTCTACATGCTCAGTTTGTAGTGAGTTTCTATGCTGAGCACTCCTTCCCTCCTTGCCCAACTAACCAGCTAAACACAATGTGGCTGGGATATTACATGTAGATTAACAAAGGCTTCACCTCCCTTTTATTCTAAGACAGGCTAGAGTGACATGACAAGGCCTGAAACTGGCAGAAATCTGCCCCACATCATGTTATTGCCAAAAAATAATAAAGATTTGATTTCAAATATATACAGTATCTCACAAATGTGAGTACACCCCTCACATTTTTGTAAATATTTTATTATGCCACTTTGCTACAATGTAAAAGTAGTGAGTGTAAAGCTTGAATAACAGTGAAAATTTTCTGTCCCCTCAAAATAACTCAACACACAGCCATTAATGTCTAAACCGCTGGCAACAAAAGTGAGTACACCCGTGAATGAAAATGTCCAAATTTGGCCCAATTAGCAATTTTTTCTCCCCAGTGTCATGTGACTCATTAGTGTTACAAGGTCTCAGGTGTGAATGGGGAGCAGGTGTGTTAAATTTGGTGTTATTGCTCTAACTCTCTCATGCTAGTCACTGGAAGTTCAACATGGCTTCTCATGGCAAAGAACTCTGAGGATCTGAAAAAAATAATTGTTGCTCTACATAAAGATGGCCTAGGCTATAAGAAGATTGCCAAAACCCTGAAACTGAGCTGCAGCATGGTGGCCAAGACCATACAGTGTTTTAACAGGACAGGTTCAACTCAGAACAGGCCTCGCATGGTCGACCAAAGAAGTTGAGTGCACATGCTCAGCATCATATCCAGAGGTTGTCTTTGGGAAATAGATGTATGAGTGCTGTCAGCATTGCTTCAGATGTTGAAGGGGTGGGGGGTCAGCCTGTCAGTGCTCAGACCATACGCCGCACACTGTATCAAATTGGTCTGCATGGCAGTTGTCCCAGAAGGAAGCCTCTTCTAAAGATGATGCACAAGAAAGCCTGCAAACAGTTTGCTGAAGACAAGCAGACCATGTCCTGTGGTCTGATGAGACCAAGATAAACTCATTTGGTTCAGATGGTGTCAAGCGTGTGTGGCGGCAACCAGGTGAGGAGTACAAAGACAAGTGTGTATTGCCTACAGTCAAGCATGGTGGTGGGAGTGTCATGGTTTTGGGGCTGCATGAGTGCTGCCGGCTCTGGGGAGCTACAGTTCATTGGGGGAACCATGAATGCCAATATGTACTGTGACATACTGAAGCAGAGCATGATCCCCCCCCTTCCGAGACACGGCCGCAGGGCAGTATTCCAACATCATAACGACCCCAAACACACCTCCAAGACGACCACTGCCTTGCTAAAGAAGCTGAGGGTAAAGGTGATGGACTGGCCAAGCATGTCTCCAGATGTAAAACCTATTGAGCATCTGTGGGGTATCCTCAAACGGAAGGTGGAGGAGTGCAAGGTCTCTAACATCCACCAGCTCCGTGATGTCGTCATGGAGGAGTGGAAGAGGACTCCAGTGACAACCTGTGAAGCTCTGGTGAACTCCATGCCCAAGAGGATTAAGACAGTGCTGGTAAAATAAAGGTGGCCACACAAAATATTGACACTTTGGGCATACTATTATAAACCTTTCTAAACATGAACTAACTAAGGAGCAAACGGAGGTCCTAAAACTCGGACTCTCTTTTTGCCCTAATAGAACTACGGATAGATTTGAAACCATAAAGGATATTAACCTATTTTCCCGAAAACTACTTTTAAGAGTTATGTATAGCAAAAAGCCAATAGAAGAACCACAGACTAATCTTACCGCAGCCGAATTCAGAGCCATCCGGGACCTAAATTTACTATTGGAGGAGGGTGGACTTGATGATTGGATGGATGAGGAGACCACTATAGACAGCGAGGAGGAGGAACAGGAAACTGACCCCTCAGGGGAAATATCCCTCAAAAGCTTTAAGAAAAAATCGTGTGCATTTCCACCTTTGAACACCAACCCGACAATTGCCCTCTTCGTGCGAGAAATTACCAAGGAGATTAATCAATTAAAAGATCAGGGAGTTACACAAAACCTAACAAAACTTCAAAAAAAAGGCCCTAAAGGAGCTTCAGGACAATGAGAATATCACAATCAAGCCCTCGGATAAAGGGGGCAATGTGGTCCTAATGGACAATGACCAGTACAAAACGATGTGTTTAAATATTTTAAACAACAAAAAATGTTACAAGAAGATAATACCGGTCATGTTGGAAGCCTTCAAAGAAGACTTCTATAAGAAACTAGACAGAGCCTTAAATGAAGGTATTATTACGGAAACCCTGTGGACATACATGAGGACCAAACACCCTAGAACGCCAACCCTATATGCTTTGCCAAAGATACATAAAAATAAATACAACCCACCAGGGCGACCAATTGTATCCGGGAATGGTAATCTTACAGAGACAACAAGTAAGATTATCGATGCATATTTGAGACCACATATGACCAGACTCCCATCACACCTAAAAGACACAGTCCACCTACTCCAGATACTTGAGAATTTAACGGTACCAGAAGAGGCCTTCTTGATTACCATTGATGTTGAAGCCTTATATAATAATATCCCCCATAAAAAAGGCATTGAGATTATAAGAGAAACTCTTAAACAACAGAGTGAACGGGACCAAAAATTCAACGAATTCATTGTGATGATGTTAGAATATATCCTAAACCACAATGTATTCACTTTTGATGGCACCTACTATCTACAAACTTGCGGTGTGGCGATGGGAACGAGTTGCGCACCATCATATGCGAACATCTACTTGGGTGCCTGGGAAGCAGAATTTCTAGCCGAAGAAAACAACAACATCTTTGTAGACTATATATTATTATGGCAGCGCTTCCTGGATGATATCTTTATCATTTGGACAGGCCCAGAAAACCTAATAAGAGAATGCTTGAAAGTTATGAACAACAATACCTACAATATGTACTTTACTCTCACTTACGACAAGAGAAAAATTGCGTTCCTGGACACTTGGATATTGAAAGAGGAGAACGGAGAAATTAAAACAACCCTCTACCGAAAAGAGACAGCAGGAAATTCCATCCTGCACGCCACAAGCTTTCACCCAACACCGTTAAAAAAAGCTATCCCGTATAGCCAATTTTAAAGAGGAACTGCAGAGAGGAGAAAGACTTCCAAAAAGAAGCCGATCTTCTGACTGGCAGACTCCTGGAAAGAGGGTACACCAGAAGTACCCTCAGGAAAGCATTTAATAAAGTTAAAAAACTACAAAGACATGAACTCCTATTTAAAACCAAAAAAGCGGATGAAACCAAAGAGCAAGGAGAAAAAAGTCGTATTATTCTACGATTCACCAATGAACACTATAATCAAAGGAATACTCCAGAAGCATTGGAGAATACTAAGTGAAGACCCCATAGTAAAACCATTTGTCTCTGACAGCCCACTTGTAACCTATAAAAAGGCCGGCTCCCTCAGGCAAGATCTCATACATAGTGAATTCAAAGAGAAACGGAAGGACCCCTGTAAGGATAAGGGTACATACCCTTGTGGCACTTGCGCACAGTGCAGTGTCATCCGAAAATGCACAGACACCATCTTGCCCAATGGTGAACACTTCAGACCACGCCACTATGTTAATTGCAAAACGAGGGGTGTCGTTTACTTTATGAGGTGCCAATGTGGGTCTTTTTACGTCGGTAAGACGAAACAAGAAATGGGTAAGAGGATAAATAAACATATCCAAAGCATGACCATATGCAACTTCCATTTACCACTTGGCAGACATGTTAAAAACATACACAACAATAAAATGCCAAAAGTCACATTCATTGCCCTTGAGAGAGTGCACATACCTCCACGTGGGGGCGATTGGAACAAGAAACTGTTGCAAATGGAGATGCGATGGATCAGGCGTCTCAATACCACAAAATATCCAGGACTTAATGAAACAGAAAGTTTTAGACCATTTCTGGAAGGCTTTGCCTCCGGCAAAACAGACTAAGAATACATGACAATACCAATTACCAATGTCTAATAAATACATTTAAATCCCCCTCTCCTGCCCAAAATTCCCCTTCCCCCCCCCTTCCCCTCTTTTTGATGTACCAGACCTGTAATTGTTTCTTCAACATCTCCCCTGAGGGACATCCTTTTGGGTATTATATTCTTACTGCTGTTAATATGCATCTAAGAATTTTATATATATGGAAAATGATTATTTATTATTTATTATTTACCATTGTCTTTAGGATGGAAAATGCCTTTGCAATGTAGATATGTATATCTTGCTTTATTAGCAAATTATTGCACCATTGCTGATACGATTGAAAATGTTTTCTTTTTGTAATGTAGATAAGCATATCTTGTTTCATTGACAAACCACTCTGCATCTCCTCGAACTTGCACCTGGCACGGTAAGCCCCTGCCACCCTCCAGTGACAGGGGCTTCACTGAGATGGGAAGGAGGTTGTTTAAGATCTTTTTTCCCCCTTCACCCGCCGGACACGGCGGGCTGTTTCCCTGATCTCGTCATCCCGTGTCAGCGGCCGCACTGTCAGGACCGGCTCGTACTGCGCGCGCATCACCCAGGCGCATGCGCAGTACGAAGCACCCGAGCCACTGACGGAAAAAGCCGACCAAGCGCGGCACCTCGGGCGCATGCGCGAGCGGCTTTATAAGGCCGGGGAGCCGGCGTCTCTCCTCACTTCCCTCTTGCTGAGGGAACAGGACGGACGTGGAGCTGCAAGCCGTGAAAGGATCCTACTCTTACTCTTTCTTCCTATACCTCCCCCAAATGTAAGTGTTCATCTTGCAATCCTTGAAGTCACAAAATAAAAATATTTTGTATCCACAATCATTGTTGCTTAGGTCAATTTATGGATATACACCATGGTATTTTCAGAACGGGGTAATAGCTCATCCTTGAGTGAAATAGTGGAAGAGACACCTCCCCTTCGTCCTCATTCAAACTCTGCATTTGTAAGTGTTTTGAATTCGGACATTATACATATATAAATCACTGATTTGGGAGATACCCTATAATCTATACATATATATATATATTATATATTATTTCAGAATTTATCTGAGACATCACTGGAACTTTGAGTGGAGACTCATATATGAACACTTTCTAACTTTTGGTAGGTGAGAAATAATAACGGTAATAATTACCCTTATTATACTATTTATACTATATATACTCTATTTACAACAATCCAATATATCCTTTCAGACTGTGGCATCTTACGGCTCCTTGTCGCAGGTTGGAGGAGGCAGAGAGCTTTTCTGTTTGGTTTGCAGAAACAGGATGGAAAAATAAGTATGTACTTTCCAGTACTTCGATATACCCATAATTATATGCATATTTCCAAATGGAAATATTAATATTATTATTAATATTATTTCAGCTGGGTGACAGAAACCTTTGAAAAAGGCTGATATAGCCGAAACGCGTCAACCTAATAAGGTTACTATGGATGAAACTCTGTAATATATCTTTCCTGATTCACTCGGGACGCACAGAGACAAGAATCCATATGAACTGTCACAATTACCACATGTGTCACTGATTCACTTAGAATCGCCTTTCTATCTTTATCACATTGGGCCTATACCCACCACTAATGCTCACATATTGAGATACCATTTATACTATTATCCTTGTTTTCACAAGATTGTTTAATAAATCTGGAATTTTATATAATTTTTTTTTATTATTTTTTACCTCCATTATTATCTTCTGAATTGCATAGTACTTGCCCATAAAGTCCCATTACCTTGGCGTGAGACACCAAAAAAACCCCTTGATTCATCAGTTATAGGGACGGAGGCAAAAACCTACTTCAACCACCTCCTAGATCAAAAAACCCCACCCCCTGGTGAACTCCATGCCCAAGAGGATTAAGACAGTGCTGGTAAAATAAAGGTGGCCACACAAAATATTGACACTTTGGGCCCAATTTGGACATTTTCACTTAGGGGTGTACTCACTTTTGTTGCCAGTGGTATAGACATTAATGGCTTTGTGTTGGGTTATTTTGAGGGGGACAGCAAATTTACACTGTTATTCAAGCTGTACACTTACTACTTTACATTGTAGCAAAGTGACATTTCTTCAGTGTTGTCACATGAAGAGGTATAATAAAATATTTACAAAACTGTGAGGGGTGTACTCATTTTTGTGAGATACTGTATTTGTATTAGAGTCTGATAATTTTTACTTTTACTCTGAATTGTTTTATTTATTTGATCATGTGACCAGCTGCAGAGGACTAGAAGCTCCTCCTGCTTATGTTTCCCTGCAGACAGGCTGGGAAAGATCTGGATCATGTGACAGCTGTATATCAATTAGGAAATGGGTACTTATATACTTTTTTAAAATGAAATAATTACAATGCCATAATCCACATACAGAATCCCAATCCACATACAGAAATAGAAGGGATGATGAACAGTATGGGACTAGGATCACTTGAAGTTTTATCTAACCCCCAAAACAAAAAAAAAACAAAAAAAAAAAAGTATGTATTACAGATTATGAATGATATGGTGGTTGCATTGGGTTCTATTTTTTCCCCCCAGGCATTTTTCCTTTATTTTCACCTACTGATCCTGCCAGTAACACTTCCTGCCCTAGGGTGCTGACACTACCTCACTTTACTGATCTATGGAATCTGTATCGACTACGTGAAACAAAACTGATGCAGCCACCACATCTACGGACTTGTAAGCTGCAATATATTACAGTTTTATCATTGGGTTTAGATACACTACAAACTATCTAATATTTTATATTTGTTTTTCCTTTAAAAGCAATAAGCAGTTGTATGAAGAAAAAGAAATGGTTTCAAATTATACTTTATTTTATCAGACAACTTCATAGGAGTAATTACGGCTGTCCTGTTGCTGTGGAATAAAGGCTAAAGTGCAATATCTGTGTACAATACAAAGTACTCTAAAAATGGAGTTATTCATGGACCAGCTGCAGAAAATTCTAAATAATGAGTTGGCCTCATCCGGAGAAACATGAACCACTGTGCAGCCATCTCCGTCAGCAGTGAAAGGGTGGAGGAAAACTGTGGAGACATTTCTTTTTTTTCTTAATCCCAGGGGAAGCGCTCTCATTTATGCAGATTAAGATCTACAGAACAGGAGAACTGGGAAGCAGCTGTCTCACCCCTGTGCTGCAGGGCACAAGAAGTGAGCCTTTGACTTCTTTTCCAGTATTGCTTATGACACGGCTTCCTCCATGGCTACCACATTCTGTCTGACTATAGGATTTTGTGAGGCTGCAACAATTTAGCCACATAAATTCCTATGGGCACAGTTTATGAATTGCTATTTCAGTCTAAGTACCAGCATTTTTCTTTTTATGTAAAAGCCCTAGTCCAGCAGATGCTATTCACATGCTCCAAGCTTGTTCTTAAAGCAACATGTTTTGTGTGTTGATAAGTCTGTAGCAGGTTTGGTAATTGCCCAGAGTATGCAGAGATGTGATGCAACTGCCACTACTTGATTGTTAACCACTTGAGCTCTCTAAGGTTTTACCCCCTTCCTGACCAGAGGATTTTTTGCTATTCAGTACTGCGCTTCTTTAACTGGCAATTGTGCATCCATACAACACTGTATGAAAATTAAATGTATATCTTTTTGTTATATACAAATAGACCTTTCTTTTGGTGGTATTTGAGTTTTTTTTATTTTTTTTTTTGTTAAATTAAAACATATCCATTAAAGAAAAAATAAACAAAAGAAAACATTTCTTCATACATTTAGGCCAAAATGTATTGTTACATGTTTTGTAAAAAATAAAATAAAAAAATAAATCCCAATAAGTGTATATTAATTTGATTTTGTGAAAGTTAATAGCTTCTGCAAACTTTGTTATAAATCCTGGAATTTACACAGCTATGATGCTATACTGGTAATGGCGGTGATGAGTGACCTATAGTGGGATTGATAGGGTCCCGGACAATCTGGCACTAACAGACCCTATTTGGGAGGGTCACTAACTGACACTGACATCGCTACGGATGCTAACACAGTGATTATTTATTATACTGTACACTGACACTGTACTTATTGCACTGGTTGGGAAGGGGTTAATATTAAAGTGGAGTTCTGGCCACAAAATTGACATAGTCGATTTTGGGCCATCCGCTTGCTTATGGTCACCTGAAAAACAAATGGATAGTTACGATTTTTTTTTACTTACCTTGTTATTGAAGAAAAATATACTCACCTTTCTTCCACTTCCTCCCTCTGCAGCCGCGGCCCGCGCTGTCACTTCCTCTTTGCACTGATTCCTGGGAGCTGAACGTCATTGCTCCCAGAAATCAATGCGCCTGCACCGGCCCCGCTCGTCAGTTCCGGTGCGACGCCTCATTCCCTGCTAAACAGCTTCTGGGCATGCCCAGAAGCTGTGGAGGGGTGACGCGCCCACACCTGGAGTGACGAGGGGGGGCGGTGCAGGGCATTCTGGGAGAAGAGGACACGGAAGAGGACGCAGAAGAGGACGCAGAAGAGGACGCAGAAGAGGACGCGCTGGCTTCAGCTGCCCACACCCGAGATGGCAGCGCTGGAGAAGAAATTTTCAAGGTAAGTATTTCTTCTAAAAGGTAAGTGCGACCTGGCACAGTACAGAGGCTATCCATTGTGGAATGTACTAGGCCTGACTGTCCCGGGGGTATTTTTATTGAAAAAATATTTTTGTGGCCTGAACTCCACTTTAAGGTGCAATCAAAGGCTTAACTGTGTGCCTAACAAATGTGTCATGTATGTAATGTGTGCTGCTTTTACTTTACTATCTGACTGCTTTTTCTTCCTGCTTTGCAGGGAGACAGCAGCATTATCATTCTGAGGGGAGGGGAGTGTTAAAAGTACTAGCAGATTTAAATACAGTAACAAACTGAAGCTGAACTCCAGCTAATATTTTATAACCAGTTACATCAACTTTTTTTTTCCCTTTTGGGATAAAGGTTTTACATAAATAAATAAAAGCTGATAATTTTAAGCACCCCTGCCAGTGTTAAATTGTCTGCCTCATCACTAACTGCAAAAGAGCTTTTCTGTTAAAAAAATAACAGACTTAATGGCTGGATCACCAGATGAAAATAGAAAAAAGCAAGCCTAAAAAAGGAAATACAGCCATTACATCTAAGAACCAGTAAGATACAATATAATACATGTTTGCTTTTGAATTTAGTACTGCATTATTATCCAGTTATTTTTTGACAGTTTTTTCTTTAACAGTTTACTGAGCTGGCCAGAACTAGTTCTTGATGGAGACTTTTCCACATTTTTCCATAGCTATTACTCCAAGAAACCTTTCTGTATGTGGAGGTTAAACCTATTTTCCTCCAGACATACTGTACAGAGCGTCTCCTTGTCCTCTTTAATGACCTGAAAGTGAATAACTCTACACCAAGTTCACTCTATTGACCACTTATGTACTGTACATGGAGAAAATAGGTTCAGTTCAACAAATCTTTCCTCATAGCTGAGCTCAAGGTCTGGGCTCCTCATTTGCCATTCTCTGCATTGTTTCCAATTCTCTGATATCCTTTTTGTGAACTGGTGCCCAAACCTGAATGCCATATTCCCGATGAGGTCTTACTAATGGTATGTACAGGGGCAAAATATTGTTTATACTTCTTTAATACAAGAAAGACTTAGAAGCTGCAGCTTGGCATTGCATGTTATTATTAAGCAGTATTAAACCAAAAAAAAATAAAAAATATTGAATTATTTGTCCCCCACACTAAACGATATTTCTGGTGGACATCCAGGGCCAGCGCAACCTATAGGCAAGGTAGGTGCCGGCCTAGAGCACACACCAGTCGGGGGGCAGGCAGACGCCTGTCCGTTCTGCCACTGTAGGGAGCTGGCTGCTGTCCGTTCCGCCACTGTGGGATGTAGAGGCGGCCGCCTGCTCGCTCGCTGCTGGGGAGGCTGAGCTCTGTCACTGCCCATTCTCTCCAGAGAGAAGCCATGTAGCCTCTAGGGAGGAGGAAACTGAATGACAAAATCAACTGACTAGCTGACATCCAATAGAGGTAAGGGGGAGGAGCCCTGCGAACCTGCGAGGAGTCCCCATGTCATCAGAGCCAGCACTGGAGGCACATGAAGAGACTGAGAAGGAATCCATCAACTGGCAAAGTGAGTAATTGCCAGTCCCTCTCCCCAACACCACGGGGCTCATCCCTAACCCCCCTGACGTACAGGTGATGGGGGGGACTGCCACTGATCTCATCAGTACCCCCCCCTCCTCATCACCTCTGCCACTCATCCTATCCCACCCCATTACCACTGATTCTATTCCCCCATCTCATCAGCCCCTCATCCCATCCCTGCTGCCCCTCATCCCATCCTTGCTGCCCCTCATCCCATCCCTGCTACAACCACAGCTGCCACTGATCCCAACACAGCTGCCACCGCTGCCACTCATCCCATTCCATCACTGCTGCCACTCATCCCATCCCCCCACCACCGCTGCTGACACTCATCCCATCCCTGCCCTTCCCCCCACCACCGCTGCCACTCATCCCATCCCACCACAGCTGTCACTGATTCCATCCCAACATCGTTGCCACTCATCCCATCCCATTCCACCACAGCTGCCACTCATCCTATCCTTGCTGCCACCCATCCCATTACCGCTGCCACTCATCCCATCCCCACCGCTGCCACCCATCCCACCACCGCTGCCACTAAGCCGGGGGGGGGGGGGGGGGCAAAATTAGGTTTCACCTAGATGGTCAAAAAATCCTTGCACCAGCCCTGTGGAGATCCAATACAGCTCACCATCCAAATAATACAATTCCAACAGTAAAGCATGGTGGTGGTAATATCCTGTTCTGGGGGTGTTTCTCTGCAGCAGGGACTGGAGCACTTGTCAGGATAGAAGGTAAAATGGATGGGGCAAAATACCATCAAATTCTTGAGGAAAATCTGCTGCCCTCTGCCAGAAAGTTGTCAATAGGAGGAAGGTTTACAATACATGACAATGACCCAAAGCACACAGCAAAAATGACCACACAGTGGTTGAAGGAGAAAAAGGTGAATGTCCTTGCATGGTTAGTCAGAGTCCAGACTTAAACCCCATTAAAAATCTGTAGAATGACTTGAAGACTGCAGTCCACAAATGGTCACCATCAAATTTAACAGAACTTGAGCAATTCTGCAAAAAAGAGTGGGCAAATACAAAGTCTAGACGTGCAAAGTTAGTTGAGACATATCCCAGCAGACCAAAGGCTGTAATTAAAGCAAAACGTGGTTAAACAAAATACTGGCAGAAAGGGGGTTGATCCATTTTCCAATTCAGTGATTCGGTTTTTGATTTGTCTCTATTTTTTTTTTTACATGTACATCTTTCACTTGGAAGGTAAGTCCCCGTTCACACTGGGGTGACCTGTGAGGTCGCCTTCCATAGGGAAGCTGCAGACCCGTTCTAATAGGAGCGACACAAGTCGCTCCGACTTAGAAAAAGGGTCCGGAGCTTCTTTGGGGCGACCCGGAGCGACCGTCATAGACTTCAATGTTATGAAGTCCGTGCCGGCCGCTCTGAGGTCGCGGAGGTCGCCCCCCCAAGTCGGATCGCCCCAGTGTGAACGGGGCCTAAAAGTTGCACTAGTAAATACAGCTGGATAAAACAAAAATGGTCCGTCTTCATAGCAACAAAATGTGATTATTTTAAAAGGGTGTTGCTTTTCTATACCCACTGTAAAGGGATGAGACAAACTCTTTACCACTAACAAGTGTACTTACAATGATCAGCTTTTATTTAATTATGCAAAACCTTTATCCCAAAAGGGAAAATGCTGTTAACTGTAATTGCCTATAAATTGTTAGCTGGAGTATTGCTTCAATTTGTTAGATATACTAGCAGATTTAAAAATGCTAACACTACACCCCCCCACCCCCAGATTGTCAATGTTTCTGTCCAAAATGTGCTCCCTGTGCTCCTATTTTTGAGATTGAATTTGAGGTTGTTGGAATACATTGCTACACTGTCTTATTTTTAAGACAGCTTCAAAGTTTAAGGCCTTAGAGATCAGAAAACCATCCGTTAGACTTACCGGTAGCGGTGTTTCTACAGATGGCAACACATGAGAGATGAGAGGCTCCACCCTACCGGAAACACAATCAGTTCACAGCTGTTAAAAGGCCCCACCCTTCTCCTTTTCCCTTGTTGTAAAAAAGTAGTTCTCCAACCGATTCACAAGAGATGTATAATCACTAAAGCCTCGTACACACGCGTCGAAATTCGGCCGGGAATTTTTGTCCAACGACCGATCCGCCGATTTTTGGCTTGTTAGTATGATGCTTCCGACAACCGACTCCAACTTTTCAGCCGAAAAAATTCTGGTGTGCAGGCTATAAAATTTTTGTCCACTGTCAAAACACGTCCGATTTCGTGCAGTCAGTACAGATTTCGACAGCGAAAAATCTTATGAGCAAGACTGGGCATGCTCAGAGAAGAAAGAAAACAAAGAAAGCAATCCAACACATGACATCACTACTGAAGTATAATTCTGTCGGACGACAAAATTTGTATGCAGTCTAGAGCACATTCCAACCAACAGACACCACTCTGGACAAAAGATGAACGACAGGTCGGCGGAAATTCGTTGCGTGTGTACGAGGCTTTAGGTGCTTACCACCTATGTTTACATTCTTTCCTCACCCTTTTAATAGGGCGAGAAGTAGGCCCCGTTCTCCTTGTCTTATTGGATGGCAACTGAGGAAATCTGCTTCCCAGTTGCTTTCCCCTTTTATGTGAATGGCTGCCAGGGAGATCACTCTTCCTTCGGCCCAGCCTAGGATTTCCTGGGCTAGTACCAACAGGGGTCTGGACCTGGCACCCCCTTGGTGATTCAGGTAAGCTACTGTTGTAGCATTGTCGGAGCAGACCTGAATTTCCATGCCTAAAATGGAACTCTTTGCCCACTGCTCAGTTCTCTGAAGTTGGAGGAGGCCTGGGCTACTTTCTTGTCCCAGATGCCCTGGGCTTGGGCTCCCTCTAGATGAGCCCCCCACCCCAGGTGCTTGCGTCTGTGGTGACCTTCAGAGGGCTCCACTGACCCCAAGGTCTGCCCTTTTCTAAATTGCTTGGTGTTAACCACCACTTCGGGGAGGTTTTTAGGGGTGAGGATTACCGTTTCATCCAGGGACTCTACCTTTTTGTCCCAGGAGGAAAGGTGGAAGAATTGAAGGTCTCTTGAGTGTAGCTGTGCCCAAACTACTGCTGGGATGCTGGCTGACATGAGCCCCACAACTCTCAGGATCTCTCTCTTGGAGCACGAGGGGCGACCATCAACCCTCTTACTGAAGAGACTACCTTTTCCACTTTTTCCCTTGGAAGGAAAAGACTTTGTACCCACGAGTCTATCCAGTACCTTAAATAGGTCTGAACCTGGGCGGGCTCCAGTGATGACTTTTCCATGCTGATCAACCAGCCTAGCGTTTATAGGACTATTAACACCTTCTGGGTGTTTGATCTCACCTGGTCCGCTGACAGACCAAAAATCAGTAGGTTATCCAGGTAAGGAATTAAAGCTATTCCCCGGAGATGAAGATAGGCCATCGCCTCTCTCTGCACATGGTTTCAAAGCGAGGCTTGGAGCCCAGTTTTCTATCCACTTACAAACTTTTCTAAGCTTGTAGACTTTACCTTAAACATTATTTGGAAAACGGTGTCAAAGACTTTTGAAAAATACAAGTATAATGTATGTATGCATGTATATATTATATATGTATATATATATATATATATATATATATATATATATATATATATATACACACACACATATATATATATAGGTTTTTGCTTACTTCCTCAAAAAACAAAATCAAATTTATTTACCAACTTTGGTCTTTTGTGAATGCAACACAATGTGTTTTCTAGCAAAAACTCTTCTATGTGATATTTTATTAATCTCTCAAGTATCTTATCCACTATAACGGTTAAACTAAATTGTCTGTAGTTACTTGGGAAATACTTTGATCCCTTTTTAAATATAGGCACCAAAATGACCTTACGCCTCTAAAAATGAGTCACTTCAAACTCGTTGAGGACATGTAGGTGTAAGGTGTCCTCAATGTAGAGGTCCAGGTGCTTTATCCACTTTTACTTTGTCTAAAGGTTTCTGGACCGTATTCATTTTGAGCCATTGTGGTTCCATTTGGGGCAATATCAATACTGTCCTCGTTATGGACGTGGGCTTCCTATTCTCCTTTGTATACACAAAGCCGAAGAAGGTATTTAACCACCTACTGGGAATTTTTACCTCTTTCCTGACCAGGCCAATTTTCAGCCTTCAGATCACTGTACCCATATGAAATTTTTATTTTTTTGAGACAGATATAGCCTTCTATTGGTAGTATTTAATCACCACTGGGTTTTCTATTTGTTACTAAACAAACTAAAAAAAACCCCGAAAATATTGAGAAAAACAAAAAAAAAAAAAAACAATTTTCTTTGTTTTGGTTATAAAATTTTGCAAATAAGTAATTTTCACTGATGTGTGCTGTTGAGGCTACAGTTGTATTCAAAATTATTCAACCCCCACTGAAATTTATTGTTTTGGCCAGTTTGACATTGATTTTGATCATTCAGTCATCCTGCTTACAATTAAATCAAAGAGGCACGTGTAGGTCAGACAAATATAACATTTATAATGAAATAACCACAAGTGTCTTTTCTGTGCTCACATCATTATCAGTTTTATTCAACCCCCAAGTGACATTCAATCTTAGTACTTAGTACAACATCCTTTTACAGTTATAACAGCTTTTAAACGTGAAGCATAGCTTGACACAAGTGTCTTGCAGCGATCTACGGGTATCTTCGCCCATTCGTCATGGGCAAAAGCCTCCAGTTCAGTCACATTCTTAGGCTTGTGCACTGCAACTGCTTTCTTTAAGTCCCACCAGAGGTTCCCAATCGGATTTAAGTCTGGTGCCTGTGATGGCCACTCCAAAATGTTCCAGCCTTTAATCTGCAACCATGCTCTAGTGGACTTGGAGGTATGCTTGGGATCATTGTCCTGTTGAAAGGTCCAACGTCTCCCAAGCCTCAGGTTTGTGACGGACTGCATCACATTGTCATCCAATATCTCCTGGTACTGAAGAGAATTCATGGTACCTTGCACACGCTGAAGCTTCCCTGTACCTGCAGAAGCAAAACAGCCCCAAAGCATGATTGGCCCCCCGCCATGCTTCACAGTAGGCAAGGTGTTCTTTTCTTCATAGGCCTTGTTCTTCCTCCTCCAAACATAGCGTTGATCCATGGGCCCAAACAGTTCTAATTTTGTTTTATCAGTCCACAGAACACTATCCCAAAACTTCTGTGGTTTGTCCACATGACTTCTGGCATACTGCAGTCAACCCTTCTTATTCTTTGGAGACAGCAAGGGGGTGCGCCTGGGAGTTCTGGCATGGAGGCCTTCATTACGCAGTGTGCGCCGTATTGTCTGAGCAGAAACTTCAGTACCCCCATCTGACAAATCTTTTCTCAGTTCCTCAGCAGTCACATGGGGACTTTTCTCCACTCTACGCTTCAGGTAGCGCACAGCAGTCGAAGTCAGCATCTTCTTTCTGCCACGACCAGGTAGCGTTTCAACAGTGCCCTTTGCCTTGAATTTGCGAATGATGCTTCCTATGGTGTCTCTTGGTATGTTTAACATCTTTGCAATCTTCTTATTGCCATTGCCCTTCCTGTGAAGAGTAATCACCTCTTCTCTTGTCTTCCTGGACCATTCTCTTGACTTCACCATGTTTGTAACCACACCAGTAAATGTCTAGAAGGAGCGGAGTATCACAGTCATTTTAAAGCTGCCTAATTGGTGCTTATTAGGCTTTATTGCTGCTCCCTGACATCCACAGGTGTTTTCAATACCTGATTGAAAACACTTCAATGAACCTCTGTTCTTCAGAGTGGTAGTCTTTAAGGGGTTGAATAATTGTGTCAATGAAGAATTCACAAAATAAACATTTACTACTGTATTACAAAACCAATTGATGTCATTTTAGTTGCATATGGTTCTTTAAGAAGTCCTTGTAGGATTTAATTCTGAATACAATTACAAATGTACACTAAATTCCCTAAAACCCTTTACAGCATTGGGGGGTTGAATAATTTTGAATACAACTGTACATTGATGGGCACTGATATGCTGCACTAATGGACACTGATGATCAGTGCCCTTATTTATCACTGTAAAGGTGTGCTCTCAGAGGATTGCCGGTGATCAGCTTTCCTTTACTCACACAGTGACAGTGCTGAGGAAAGGAAATGCCGATAACTGACTGTTAAGACCGAGTTCCCCTGCTGGTGGCACTGTGGTGCTCTGGGCTGAATGCTTCAGTTCCAGTGTCCACCAGCAGGTGACTCCTAGAGGCCAGCAGGCGTCAGTAAATCAGTTCCAAATGGTCTCAGCTGCTAGCAGGATATACACTCACCAGTCACTTTATTAGTTACACCTTGCTAGTAAGGGGTTCAACCTCCCTTTGCATTCAAAACTGCCTTATTTCTTCATGGCATAGATTCAACAAAGTGTTGGAAATATTCCTCAGAGATTTTGTCCATATTGACATGATAGCATCACATAGTTGCTGCAGATTTGTCGGATGCACATCCATGATGCAAATTTCCCGTTTCCCCACATCCCAAAGGTACTATATTGGATTGAGATTTGGTGACTGTAGAGGCTATTGGAGTACAGTGAACTCATTGTCATGTTCAAGAAACCAGACTGAGATGATTTGAGCTTTGTGACATGGCACATTATCTTGCTGGAAGGAGCCATCAGAAGATGGGTACACTGTAGTCATAAAGGGATGGACATGGTCAGCAACAATACTCAGGTAGGCCGTGGCATTTAAACAATGCTCAATTGGTACTAAGAGGCCCAAATTGTGCCAAGAAAAGATCCATTAAACCACCACCAGCAGCCTGAACCATTGATACAAGGCAGGATGGATCCATACATTCATGTTGTTGACGCCAAATTCTGACCCTACCATCTGAATGTCGCAGCTGAAATCGAGACTCATCAGAACAGGCAATGTTTTTCCAATCTTCTATTGTCCAATTTTGGAGAGCCTGTGCTGCCTGACTCTGCTGCTATTTATAATTTACTTTGCCCTTGTTCCTGCCCTGCACTCAGTACCCTGCTGCCTTGCCCCCTGCTCCTCCAGTTTTCCCCTGACTTTTGTGCATCTCATTTGTGTATATTGTTAGTTTTGTTTTTGGTTGCTGGTTAAGCATTTTGTCATCTTATTTTGATTCTCATGTTTATTGTTTGCTGGTGTGTGATTATCTTTCATTCACTGTAAATAAGCTGCACTTTAAATATATACATACATGGTCTGGTCCCAGTTTTCTTGGTGTAGCTACATACTGTATATCTTGTCTCCCAGCTGCTGATTCCTGACAATGGCATTTGTTTACATGGGATCAGCTGTGATTGGCCTTTTACCTTGATCTGTGAATCAGCTTTGTCCAAAGGACACAGTGATCACAGTACATGCCTGATTTACACCTTGGGGGTGCATAGGGGACAGGGTTCTGGGAGGACGTCAATAGATGACCTCCCAGAACTAGAGGATCACACTGTAGCCTTCTTTCAGCTATGGCATGGTCAGCAATTGGTTAATATATTTGCCTTTTTTGTCCCCAAGCATGTCCAAATTATCCCATAAAGGGCCTGCATGCTTAGACTTGACTTTTTTACTGTTAAATTTATTTGAAGAATTTTTGGGTTTGTCCTACTTTATTGTGCAACCTGTTGTTCGTTTGGGCCTTGATTTCCTTTTACACCTTCTTTTAATAGTCTTTGTGACTTTAAAATGATGATAGTGTTTGTTCATTTTTATATTTTTAAATGCTCCCAATTATTTAACTTTAGACATGAGTCACATAGGTTTTACTTTTTATCCTTTAAAAATTGCCAATGGGAGTGTGTTTTGCAGTGTGTTTGCATACAGATCTCAGTCTAAACATCGGAGAGCAGCCCTCAGCTTTAGGCAATTTGCTCTACTAAAATCAGCTGTTCTGATCTTTCCAGTATGTGCTTGTTTACAGCTAACATTAACTGAAATCCCATTAGGGTCATGGCTACCCAGATGTTCTTTTATATGAACATTAGTAAAAAAAAAAAAACCTCTAATGTTTTGGATTAACAGGCCCAGAAGAGCATCATTTCTATTCGGGGCTTCTATAAATTGTACTATATAATTGTCTTGTAATAGGTTTATAAATTTACACCTTTTTACTGTTCTAGCCGTGCAATTACTTCAGTCAATTTCAGGGTAGTTTAATATCCCATTATTATTACTGTCCTAGGCCGTGCAGCCCTTTCTATTTTCTGTTGTATAGTCATTCTCGTTTTAAACATTCTACTTGGATCATTATTAAAAATCATATTTATGAATTAAAAAAGTATGGCCTAATCTAACAATTTGGAACCCTTGCTAATCTGACAGGTATAACCCAGTTGGAAAAGCTTTTATGTACCTCTGGTTCTACTAGAGTAATTTCTGATTATTCTGCACTTTGTGTTGCGTCACGACTCTAGATACTAGGAGGCGCAACTTAGATGACCCTCGCTAGACCTCAACTTTGGTGAACAAGACACAACTCATTAGATTTTGAAAATACCTATAACAAATTGGTCATCTCCTCTAGGGATAAGATTATTTACTTAAAATCTTTTTCACAATAGCTAGAGTGTTTAGCTCCCACCAGACTGCATAACCTGGGCCTATGCCAAACAACTAGCTGATTTTGAGGCAGTGGGGTGACCACTGAATTTTGCATTGTGTGTGGCACTGCCCTGATTTCTCAGCTTTCTGGTCTGAGTTACCACCTTTATTTCCACTGCTTTGGGTTTACCTACTCTACTACAAACCTTTTACTTGGTGATTTACAGATTTCCAAATATGATAAATGTTTTTTTACATATTCTTTACTTTTATGCTAAAAGGTAAACCTTCTAACATGGAAGCGTAATTATCTCCTCTCCATAGACTCCTGGAAGGGATTGAATAATGTAAATCACCAATTCTTTATGCTGACATTTGAATTTAGGAAGAAACCACTGACCTTTGACAGTGTGGAGTCATTGGGTTGATAGTCCCCTTGTAGTAGCCTCTTCATATCCAGCACGTTAATATTTTATTTACTCTGTACTGACACATGCTATTCGTAGTACTCATTATGTAACTGCTTTTGTATTACCCTTATAGGGATATGTCTAAAACGTGAAAGGCTATTGCTTTTCACTAGGGTTCAGGTGAGCTGTAGTGTGTGTTTTCTTTTGTTAAGCTGTCTGGGAAAACTCAATAAAGATATCTTAAAAAAAAAAAAAAGAAATTTGGCTATACTTCTCCTGTGGGTTACAGGAGTGTACTTACCGCTTCAATCCAGTGACCCAGATTCAGCCGACAGCGGGCTAAAGTCTGTTGTCAGCTGACATCACAGAGCTAGACTAAAAACTCTTCAGGGATCACAACTAGTGATGCACCCATAGCAGTTTTTTTTAAGACCAACTACGAGTACCGATACTTTTTCTCAAATACTCACCAAAACCAAGTACTCAGGGCAACAAAGATCATTAGGGGAATGGAGAACATCAGCTATGAGGAAAGACTACAAGCATTGAACTTATTCTCTCTGGAGAAGAGACGCTTGACAGGGGAATAGGATATTAATGTACAAATACCGTACTGGTGACCTTAGCATAGGGAACAAACTTTTCAGAGAAAGTGAATTCAATAAGACATGGGACCACTCACTAAAACTAGAAGAAAAGCGATTTAACTTTAAACTGCGTAAGGGGTTCTTTACTGTCAGAGCCGTAAGGATGTGGAATTCTCTTCCACAAGCAGTGGTATCAGCAGGGAGCATCGATAGTTTCAAAAAACTATTAGATGGGCACCTTAAAGACCACAATATACAGGGGTATACAATGTATGGTTAACAGCAAACACACATCATAGGTTGGAGTGGATGGACTGGTGTCTTTTTTCAACCTCGCTAACTATGTAACTATGTAACCAAAACCAGTTACCGATACCCATTTTAAGTGTAATTTGACAATTTTTAGGGCTCGTTCACACCATACATGCATAAAAACTGATGAGAAAAAAGTTCAGATATCAGTTTCACATCAGTTTCAGTGAATTTTTGCAGCTTGTTCACATATGTGTGGGCCAGTGGCAGTGCCATTTGAAAGAGTGCTGTGCGATTCCAGTCCAATTCATGTGTGATTTCTAATCTCATACACTACAATTCACATTGGAATCACATCTAAACTGCTGAATGAAACTGCACCGGGCTGGACTTTGAAATCACACTGCAAACAGGTCCACACATATGTGAACTGAGTCTGAAGGTATCGGTTTTAGTATCAGGGCATTTGCATGCACTCATGCTAATGCCAAGTTTCTGCACCGACACCGGTATCGGTATTGGTGCAGTGCTAATCCCGACAATAATGTTGGGATCCATTCAGATTCCCGATTGGCAGTTGACTCAGCCTCTCAGCTGAGAGCATGACACAGCAGATTTCACCCACTCCCCAGCCTTCTACTGAGAGCTGGAGGGGCAGAGCACAGATTGATAACTGACAGTCACTGCTCTGTAATCAGAGCAAAACCGAGAACTGAGCAATCAGGCCATTTGATCGCTCAGTTCTTGCTGTAGAGCCACTAGAGGACAGCTGTAGCATCAGATCCATGCTGTGGCCATCTAGGCGAGTATGTATCTAGATTTTATTTTTTTCCCACACTTCTTTTTTAAAGTGACACTAAACTCTGGGTTTAAAAAAAAAATAAAAATTACCTTGCTTCCATCCTCCTCCAAATTCCATTTTTGGCTGCTGTGATGCAATCTCCTGTTAGAGGGTTGCTATGTTTGTTCTCTATGATTCAACTGTATTTAGGAATGTAGCCACCCTCTCTTGTTGGCTCCTGAGATGGACTAAGGACTATTGGATTTGTAGTGTTCAAAGGAACAGTTCTTATGCCCACACCGCTCATGGAGGATGTTACAAAGAGGCAGAAAAACACAGCATATATATATTATAGTTAGTTAGTTAAATTGTTGGTTGCTAGTTAGGTATTTTGTAACTTATATCTTGGTTCACCTATATCTTCACATTTGCTGTGTATTCTGTTTATTGGTGTTTGGATGTGTTTTGGCTCACTTTTAATAACCTTACTTTAACCACTTGCTGCCAGCCCACAGTACATTTACTGCGGGCAGGCAGCAGCTCCAGGCTAAAAGCCACATTGCTATGTTGCTCAGCACATGCCCATTGGCACCCTCCTGGGGCATGCAGCGGTGCAATCCCATTAATGCAGTGTCTGATGGACACAGCAGATTACGATACTTGGTACCCGGCCGCTCACAGTGATTACAAATGTAAGCAAAACTTACATGAATAGCAACTGTCATGAAGCAAGAACACTGAGGTGCTCTAAAGGAAAGGCCAGAGCCGCCTCTACTTTTTGAGGAGACTGAGGTCCTTTAACATCTGCCGGACGATGCTGAAGAAGTTTTATGAGTCTGTGGTGGCCAGCGCTCTCCTTCATGCAGTTGCATCCTGGGAAAGCAGGCTTAGGGTGTCCAACACTAACAGGCTCAACAAAATGATTTGCAATGTCAGTGATGATGTTGGATTGGAATTGGATTCTTTAACCACTTCAGCCCCGCCCACCGTACATTTACTGTGGCACTCTGCCGCTGCTGGGCAAATCGATGTAGCCCCACGTCGCTCGCTCAGGCGCCCGTGGGGGGCGAGTGCGTGCTGCTGCGCTCCCGCTCGTTCCCTGGGGAGCCAGCGCGTGTGACCGGTGGCTCCGATTGCCGCCGGTCACTCATGATCTCCCGCAGCAGGGGGAGAAAGACAGACGGCTTATGTAAACACAGCCATCTGTCATTCTCCCTTAGATTATCACAGAGGCTATGCGATCCTGCTATATAGGATCGCATGTCTCTGTTATGATCTCACAAGCCACGCCCCCTGACAGTTAGAATCACGCCCCTAGGGACACACTTAACCCCTTGATCACCTGTAAAGTTAACCCCTTCCCTGCCAGTGTCATTTTTACAGTAACAGTGCCTATTTATAGCACTGATTACTGTAGTAATGTCACTGGTACCCCCAAAAGTGTCAAAAATGGCAGTTAGGGGTCCGATCTGTCCGCCACAATGTCGCAGTCCCGCAAAGTGTTTTTTTTTTCTTTTTTTTTTTTTTTTTTTTTTTAATTTCGGTATTTTTTCCGTTTGTATAGTAAAAAAGAAAAAAACCCTGAGTAATCTCACATAATGTGAGGGGTTTTAATACACCTCAGAAGAGGCGGAAAGCATTCCGCTCCTATAGGCACCTGGGAGCGGACATCATTATGCTACAGGAGACGCATTTCTCTGCCCTGAACCACCCCAAATTTTTTGATAAAGCATATAATCAGGTCTATTTCACCACATATACTTCCAAGTCTAGAGGTGTCATGATCCTGGTTCGTGGCTCTCTGCATTTTGATGTCCAACAGGTGTTTAGGGACCCAGACAGCAGATTTATCATAATACAGGGTACTATCCAGGGTAAATCAATTACAATTGCTAACCTGTATGCCCCTAATGTATCACAGGGTTCTTTTTTTCAACATTTTTTCCAGATCTTGGAGCGATACTCCTCTGCACATGTCCTGGTTGGAGGCGATTTCAACTTGGTGGCACATCCCATGCTGGACAAGAGCAGATCGGTGAGCATGGCCAATGCCTTCCCACGAGCATTACATAAATCATTGACCAACTTTCAATTAATAGATATATGGAGGGCACTAAATGTGGGGGTGAGAGAGTATACCCACTACTCGCACCCACATGACAGCTATGCCAGGTTGGACTATGTGTTCAGCACTCCGGTTCTGTTAGCAAACTCTTCCTCGGCAGGTATTCATGTATGCCCATGGTCTGACCATCCTATAGTATCTTTCGCTACGGAACATGTAGGCCTCCCGTTCTCCGCATCCAACTGGAGAATGAATGACTCTATCTTTTCTAATCTAGAGACATTCACCACAGTAACTGAACACCTCCGTGAATACTTTGCCCTTAATGATAACGGTGAAGTGTCTCCCCCTATGCTCTGGGCTGCCCATAAGGCAGTGATGAGGGGAAAGTTGATTGAGCTGGCCACCCAGGCCAAACAGAAAAGACTGGCTGATATCCGCTTGTTGACCTCTGACCTACATAGACTATATCACCTACATAGCCAAAACCACTCTCCAGAGGTACAACATCAAATCTCACAAAAGAGAGTTGCTCTGGACTCTATTTTATCCTTGACCACTGAGAAATCACTGAAGTGGGCGAAAGCAAGATTTCTATTGCATAGTAATACAGCCTCGACCATGTTCACCAGGAAGCTCCACCAGTCTCTCCAACCGGCACATGTATATAAGGTAAGGGATGAAGGGGGCAGATTGGTCTCACATCCTAAAGAGATGTTTTTTCCCGGTTTTATAAGAAATTGCTTTCCCCTCCGGAGGTCGGCGACTGGGATGTATCTTATTCATGGGTAGATAATTTAGATTTACCGGTTCTATCTGGGGAGCAGCTTGGCAGTTTGAACGCCCCATGCACGGAAGAGGAAGTGGCAGCTGTGATCAAATCCCTTAAAACTTCTAAAGCTCCAGGCTCCAGGCCCTGACGGATTTACGTCCACATATTATAAGAAATTTATAGACTTTTTATCTCCTAAATTGGCACGAGTCTTTAATTTTGTTTTACAAGGTAACCCGCTTCCCCCGGATATGCTACATGCCAACATGACTTTAATCCCTAAACCTAACAAGGATCACTCTCTACCCCAAAATTATAGGCCGATTTCTGTCCTTAACAACGATCTTAAGATCTTGGGGAGACTGTTAGCAGCTCGATTAGCACCTATAATCTCATCCCTGGTGGCCCCAGAACAGACAGGTTTTATTCCATCCAGGCAAATAACAGACAATATCCGCCTAGCGTCGGATATCATTCAGGATGCCGACCTATTCCACCGGAAGGCCTTGATACTGGGACTTGATATCAACAAAGCATTTGATAGTGTGCTTTGGCCATATTTGGATGTCATTCTGGCTAAGTTTGGTTTCCGGGGGGCTTTCGTGCATGGCTTTAGGGCTTTATACCGGGATCCCCAAACTAAAATAAAGCTGCCGGGCTGCTCTTCGGATCTTTTCCCCCTGGGTAGGGGCACCAGACAAGGGTGCCCCCTCTCACCACTAATATTCGCACTGGCCATAGAACCCCTGGCTAGGGCTATCTGTAGTAATCCAGAGATCAGGGGATACACGAAGGGTTCGGAGGAACATAAAATTAGTTTGTACGCTGACGATGTGTTGGTGTTCCTGCCGGACCCTTTGGTCTCTCTCCCTAACTTGATACAGGTATTAAGGGACTTTGAGAGGGTTTCAGGGCTGAGTGTTAACCTTTCTAAATGTTCAGCCCTTTCGGTGAACATCCCTCAAGAAATAATGGACACTATCACTACCACATTTGGTTTTCCAGTCTCGAAACAGTCCCTGCAGTATTTGGGGGTACGACTAGCTCTGTCCCTGTCAGCTATATATAGCGTTAACTACCCTCAAGCTTTTGCCAAGGTAAGACAATGGTTATCCCTCTGGCACTCTTTCCCAATCCCTTTTATGGGAAGGATAGTGGCAGTTAAGATGTCTATATTGCCAAAACTATTATACCTCTTTCGTGCCCTGCCGATTGTACTCCGGAGGGGGGATGTGGAGGACATTCAAAGGGCAGTGAACAGATTCATATGGAAAGATAAGAGGCCCAGATGCGGAAAACCCACGGTTTATAGGCCTCTTTCTCAAGGGGGACTGGGAGTCCCTAGCCTGTGGCATTATTATCTGGCTGCTAGACTGACCCAGACCGCACAATGGCATGCAGGAGCCCCGCTGCCACCTTGGCTGAGGTTCGAGATCGAGTCTGTTCGCCCCTTTAACCTTCAGGGCCTACTTTGGTCCTCCATGTCGCACCCACGGGACTTCAAACAGCTTAATAGTATAGTATGGCACACTCTAAAGCTTTGGTCAGCATGTCATGACAGGTACCAGCTGCGCTCCTCTAGACCTCCTTTAATGTCCTTTGTAGGTAATAAAAGCTTTGCACCGGCATTTACATCTCCTGACACCTATAACTGGTGGATGCAACACTCCTTGACCACCCTCCACGCCTTGTTCCAAGACAACTCCTTTCACTCTTTTGAAGGCCTTAGGAACAGATATAATGTCCCGGATTCTGAACTCCATAGATTTATTCAAATCAGAGACTTTTATAGCTCTCAGGGCCCTTTGACAGGCTGCCTTGAATCTTCCCCCTTTGAATTAATCAGCCGTACCTCATCTAGAGATAGAGGGGTAATTTCGAGATTGTATAGTTACCTCAATGGCCTCCACCTACCTGACAAATCTCGGGCCATGTTGGCGTGGGAGGCTGATCTCGGAGTGGAACTGTCAGTTGAGTCGTGGTCTTCCATGCTACAAAATATGCATAAATGCACTAAATCAATGTCAGTGAAGGACACGGTCGTGAAGCTCCACACTAGGTGGTACTTTACACCGGACAGGGTCCATAGGTTTTATCAGGGGGTCTCCGATCGCTGCTTTCGTGGCTGTGATGCTCCGGGCACCATACTTCACACTTTTTGGGAATGTGGCAGACTATCTATGGTTTGGAATAGGGTATCAGAGGTGGTTTCTCAAATGCTGACATCAAGAATATGCATTACCCCCCAGATGGGACTACTGTTTGCTAAAATTCCTGGTGCCCCTGCACCAATTCAAAGACTAGCACACACACTATGTTGCTCTGTGCTGTGGGCGGTGGCCCTTAACTGGCGGTCAGGGACGGTCCCTTGGACTCAGGTGATGTCGAGAATGGAGGCGATTAGGAGTATGGAGAGGGTTCATCACACTTTATATGATACTATGCATATCTTCCATAAAAAATGGGAGAATTGGTTTACGGGCTAATCCTGTTTTAAGTTTTCATGAGGTTGCCCTTTTTCAGCACTCGGTGGTCTACTTGGGGGTCCTACCCCAGACAATAACTTATATCTCAGGAACAATCTGTTAATACTGTTACTGTTAGTTTTTCCGAAGTATGCACTAAGAAACTTGATATGATCAGGATATCAAGCTAATATACTATAGCACATTTATTATGACATCGATCTCCATGCCTTACTTTCCAACTGGGACTCTGATATGTCTTATCATTCTTTGCCTTCTACAAACACATGACTATGCCCCTGGTTATTAAGCATGTGATATCGCTGCCTTACATAACTTGATATACTGTATACCTTTTCTTTTTTTTTTTCTTTGGTATATATATTTACCTTACCATGTGCTATATATGACTTGTTTGGAATAATATGTACTGACACAGCTTTGATATGTCATACTTTGGTTTTGTTTTTTTGGCTTTCTTGTTTATAAAGCTCAATAAAAACGTTTGTATTCAAAAAAAAAATAAAAAACCCAGTGGTGATTACAAACCACCGAAAGAAAGCTCTATTTGTGTGAAAGAAATAATATAAATTTCATTACAGTGTTGCATGTCCAAGCAATTGTGAATTTAGGTAGCACAGTACTGAATAGCAAAAAATGCCCTGGTAAAGTAGTTAATTATACACAGTCTGGTTTCAGTTTATGGAGTGCAGCTACACTGACCGGGTCATCCCTGCTGCTGGATGCCTGTTCTCGGTATCCCTAACAAAATCAAATGCATACACATTCATTTTCAGCTAAATGATACATTGCAACCAGAAAATGTAGTTCTTGCTGAAAAATATGGAGTTTTTCCTTAAAGCGTACCTATTGCGATTTACTATGATGTCAATGGAAACATACGATCTTGTTGTACACAAATTGGCTTACTTCCCTTTAAATCTTGACCATGTGTGTAATAGGATAACGTCCCCCTCCAGATAGAGAAAATCTGTGCTACCAGTCAATTCTATATTATTTACCATGTCTTATTCGCCTTAGTGATGCTAATAAGTTGTAATTTGTATCCTGTGGGAGAATTTAATGGTGGAATTGTTTAAAATCGGAGGTTCCAATTAAGGGGAAAATGTCGTGTATTTCCAGAGAACAGATGAGTTATTATTGCGATGTTTACCTTGGAATTTTTTATTTGACAGTCTGTTTTACACTTTTTCCCTTTTTTTGTTATATTAAATATAGAAAATTGTATATCTGCTGCTAGAGGCAGGGAAGGTAAGCTATAACAGTTGCTCAGCCTCTCAGCCTCTAACAACTGTAGAAGTGTATGTACAGCCAAACATTTTTATTTATTTATTTATTTTTTTTATTTTGGATACAAAAGTGTATGGCTGTGGTGGCCACTGTCTGTGGTACAGAGCGCAATTTGAAATTCAAAATGAAATTGTCACAGGACTTGAGGTGAGGGGAAATCTTCCAATGGGGACACCTGTGCTGGTGACAGCTGCCTAAGTGGGGATGCCTTCTCACTTTTTAGTGCTTCGCTCTTACTTTCTGGTGTGTCTTTAAGCACAGGAAGTGAAAGGGGAAAAAAAAAACCTGATAGGAGTGTTAAAATGAACCTAACATGTAAATGGAACGTCTGCGGTCTGCTTACTTACACAACCCTTAAAAAAAGCCATACAAAAATTAAGTTTGAAAAAAACAATAATAACCAAAAACGTACCTTAGCTCAGCCTCTGGCTCTTCCAACGGGATCAGGCAACATCACCATGCCTCATGGGACAGGGAGCTGTGGGATACTTCGGAATACTTGAACAGGAATTTGAGGACACTTCCCTTTGAAGCTACTTCTCAGAACAGTCTCTTGAGCAGTAGAACATGAAGTAGACAGCACTGGGACACCATAAGCAATTTACCAGGCCAGGCAAGAATAAATACTAGCATAAAGTCAATGATTACATGGCGCTCTCTGATGTTGGTGGGTGGCACACCATGAGGGAAAAAGGTAAAAATATAAAAAGTAAAAATGGGTAGAAAAATATAAAAAAGGATGCGGTGGAAGGGGGGGGGCACAAAAAGTGGCTGCCAGCTGGAGCAAGAAGAGGCTCTGAGGAGAATAAACAGAAAGAAAGCAGCACCAGCTTAGTGAAGCATAAGGTTTATTAACCGCTTGCCGACTGCGCACAGTATATTTACTGCGGCAGTCGGCCCCGGCCAGGCAGAGTGACGTAGGTCTACGTCGCTCGCCTGTCACTCCTTCCAGAGCCAATAGCGGGCGGGCGCGCGCCCGCCGAGGCGCGCGCCCGCCTCGGCTCGTTCACGGAGGAGTGCGGGAGTGTGACTGGCGGACCCGATGTCCGCCGGTCACACTACGATCGCCGCTACAGCGGGAGAAAGACAGAGCGGCTTGTGTAAACAAGCCACCTGTCAGTTCTCCCTGTGTAAAAGTGAAGATCAAACAGTTCTACTATGTAGAACTGTTGATCTTTGTTTTTACACTAGTAGCCATGTCCCTACACAGTTAGAATCACGCCCCTAGGACACACTTAACCCCTCCCTGTCCAATACTGTTAACCCCTTCCCTGCCAGTGTCATTTTTGCAGTAACAGTGCATATGTATAGCACTGATTACTGCAGTAATGTCACTGGTACCCCCAAAAGTGTCAAAAATGTCAGTCAAGGGTCCGATCTGTCCGCCGCAATGTCGCAGTACCGCAAAAAAAATCGCAGATCGCCGCCATTACTCGTTAAAAAAAAAAACACCAAAAATGACAAAAATCTTTCCCTTTGTTAGTAAACGCGATAACTTTTGCGCAAACCAATCAAAATACGCTTTTTGCGATTTTTTTTACCAAACATAGGTAGCGTAAAACAAATTGGCCGAAAATTTTAAAAAATTTTGATTTTTACATTTTTTTTTGGGGGAATTTCATATAAAAAAAAGTGAAAAATATTGTTGTTTTTGCAAAAATTACGCTCTTTTTTTGTTTATAGCGCGTGATCAAAAAATCGCACAGGTGATCAAATACCACCAAAAGAAAGCTCTGTTTGTGGGAAAAAAAGGACGTGAAATTCGTTTAGGTACAGCGTCGCACGACCGCGCGATTGTCCGTTAAAGTCACGCAGTAAAAAATCGCAAAATAACCCCTGGTCTTTTAGCAGGAAAATCCTCCGGTGGTAAAGTGGTTAATACAAAAAACACGTAGTGACTTACTCTTAGGTAAGTAAAGGCTGGTACGGTAGGTGAATGGGATCAACCATCTTTTTCTCCTGGATACCGTTGTGAAAAGCAGGGGTGCGGGGTGCCGGTGGTGCGTGGAGGCTGTTGTCTGGCAGCCTGTCTGATGGTGCTGTGGTGGTGGAGGACTCTCAGTGGGGCTCCACTTCCTACTTCCTGTCAGCCCGACATCACTTCCTGTGAGGCGGAGGGAAAGATGGGGGTTGCTAGCTTTGGGAGCATCCGTGCTCCTTCATTAGGCAGTCTAATGAGTAAGTAGTAAGAATAAATACTACTGCACCCGGAGTTAATAGCAGTACCAGTCACTAGGATCCCTCTCTCAGGTCTGTACTCACAGTGTCCATGGGGCCTGGATGTTTTCCTTCAGACTCAGGTAGACCGTCTCTTCAGTGAGCCTCCAGACCAGATCCTGGGTGAAACCACCTCTTATAGCACTCTAGGAACGTTCAGCAGAATAAGCTTAGCACAGCTGGGACCTTGATGAGTCTATTAGGACCTTCAGCTGAACTGCCAACTTTTGAAAGCATCAGAAGCCAGCAGCAAAGTAATTTTTATTTTTGGGCAAAACTTTTATTTTTGCATGGCTCTTTTAAAGTCCTTTGCAAGGGAATCTATCCCACATGGAGTCTCGTCTCCTAACCAGATCACCTGCCTCTCCTGGCTGAAGCACAAATCTCCACATAAGGGCTCTGTCTGCAAATGGCAGCAACCCTGAGCTTTCTTCAGGCCTGGCTTATAATGAGTGTGTGCACCTGGACTCACAAGCTGCAGGACTCCAGGAAAACCTGGATATGGGATTGAAGATTCCATCCCACCCAAGACACTTTGAAACCTTCAAAATTTTGTTTTATTTGGAACCAAACACTATTTAAAAAAAAAACAAAAAAAACATGTTCTTAAATTAATTTTTTCTTTTTAAAAAAGACTTTGCCCTGCCTGACTAGCCCTCTCGAATAAATTAACCCCCCATCCGCTATCACTTACCTTTGGATCCCTCTCCCCACTACTCTGATGCTTTGCCAGAGTTGTTGGGCATATCAGCTGCCTAACACAGGGCTGATATTTTATAAATTTTCATATGCTTAAAAAGTGAAAAACAAGCAGAGCATGCTGGGTTGTAACAATAATGAAAAGTAAATTGCATTTACACACACGTGTAGCAGGTGAGCTTTCCAAAGACTGAACAGTGATGTCTACTCATCTCTGCTCAGTTCACATAAAGCATTGAACTGGATGGAATTTCCACTGCATGAATTTGTGTCTCCTGAAATAATTTGATGTGATTATTTTACTTTATACATGCTGAGGTTGTCATAACTGCTATAAATACATTCCAAATACTGTATATGAGCTACATTTCTGTATGACAGACCTGGGGGCTCTGGCGCAGAGACGTCTGCTGTGCCTCATCACCTCAGCAAAGTCTCAATGCATCCTATTGTACCGAAATTATTGTAGGGATCTGCTGCTCTCTGCTGTCTGTATTTGAAAATACCTGTGCTCCTAATTTTATACAATTAATTATGTATGCGCTTCCTGGCTCTGGGAGGCTGGGTTAAAAACCCCAGCTGAAGGAAGTAGCTAGAGAGCTTTTTGGAGACCACATGTCCACATACAGAAGCGCTAGACTATTAAGTAATTGTTTCTGTGTTCTTGCTCTTTTACTTTTTGCTGCCCACAACTACTTGATCTGAATCCTAATGACAGATAAATATCTGCCCTATTGTTATTATCTTACATGCACAATACCAAAACGCTAGGTCTATGCTATTGCATGTATGTAGTGGTCACCTTCCAGTATATTAGAAGGTAACACGGTTCACAATACAGTTTACATACAGCTTTGACACCAGGATGAATGCCACATTGGGATCATCCTCAGGGGTCCCTGCATCTTTATTATCAAACCCACCAAGGTTCCGATTCTCTTATTTACCTTACTTACCTATCCTGTTGGGGGGGGGGGCATTTCTCATACACACCCCACCCCCTTTCCCAACAGAATATTACATGATAAAAAAAAAGACTAACTTCAGTTCACCTGCTTAAAACTGAACTCCAGGCAACTTTTTTTTTTACCATGCAGTGGGGCTGTGCCTGCATTGCATGGGTTAATTGCTCGTTTTGGTCTAGAGGTTCAGAGAGCCGAAATATACTCACCTAATCCTCTGATCCTCCTAGTACAAGACTGGTCCCTTCGACTCCTTACCCCCCAGAGCCTCCCACGGTTCAGCAGTAATGTACCACCACACCGCATTCTGGCACGGTTGAGGTAGGTTACCATAGACTTCCAAACTCGACATGGGGCTTCAATTGTGAAGCGAAGCGACGGTATGCTTCATGTTTTGATGATGGGAACAGCATTATCTGCAGTATCCAGTATCATTTGCATAGGCGTTTGAGAGGCATTAAAAATGCCCCTCAAAAGCCTGCTTTCAATGCCAGTGTGAACAAGGTCTTCCAGGAGTGACTTCCCCTTCCTAAGGATAGATTTCCTCTCTCTTCCTGTTGTCTCCCTTTGTTGAGTATAAGTCATATATAAGTTGGATGTATAACTTGGGGACTGCCTGTATATATCTGAAAATTGATCGATCCTAATGTACTGACGCCTTTTCTTATTTCTTGAAGCCCAAAAATGCCAGGACGGTACATTTTCCCCAAATTACCCCTTTTTGGAATGAAGACAGTCCAAGGTATTTAGTAAGAGACATTACAAATTTTTTGAAGTTGTAATTTTTTGTCATGTTTTGGAAAATTATTATTATTTTTTTTTACATACTATCATCAGTGCAGTACAGCATCATCCTATAACTGGTGTGGTGGTGATCAGGGACACTGACTGGTGACAGTACAAAAAAAAAAAAGAGAGAAAATAATTTTTTTTCAATTGTTTTTTATTTTTATTTTTTTTTACTTTTATTTATTTATTTCCTTTTTAAACACACTTTTACCAGAGCAATATAATGTTACCATAGTAACATTGTACTTCGCTGTGGAAGTGATCAGTATTTTTTTTTTACACATTATGTTTGCTAATAGCAATGAATTTCATTACTATAAGCAAGCATTTACCTGAACAAAATAGATTCATTCAATTATTTTTGTTGTGATTAGCTGTGACTGGCCACAGCTGATCACATGACACAGATGGATTGTAATTGGCCCAGTCTGTACCATGTGATTACTGTGACCAATCACAGCTAACAAAACAATTGTACACAATGGATGGCTTAAAAGGAAGCCACCCCATTGTTTTCAACTGACACTTAGATGACACCAGAATCACATATTATGGGTACCCAACAGGATGGTTCAAGGCCAAAGTTTAGACCTCCTAGGCCCGACTTAAAGCTGATCTCCAGCTTTTAGTGAAGTTTAAATCGTTTGTTTAGACCAAGCTGGTCCAAATGAACTATTACCTTCACTATCAGATGCAGCTGCTGGCAGACAGTATGTAGCCCCAGTTACATACAGTATAGAGAGCTGTGTTTCGGCAATGGGAGAACTTCCCATCCTGCTTCTGTAATAATATCAAATCGGGTTGCGCTCGACACAGCTATTTACTGGGAGCTTTCTATTGGTTGTCTCTAGCTTCACATCCACTCTGCTGGGCTGGTTTGACCTCTGTCAAGCCTGTCCATGGGCTTTCCTCAATTTCTATGGTGAATATAAGTTACAGCAGGGTACACGACAGTGATGTAGGCAAGTCAGTGTACCAGGATGGCAGTGGTGTTCACATTTTGTCTGCGATTTGTGATTAAATGAGGAGTGTCTTGCAGTACCCTCCATCCCAGCTGGAGTAACAGTAAGCTAAAACAAGATTTATGGAGACTGTCAGTTTAGGTGCAACACTCCTGGGGTTGGAAACTACACATTTCCTTAGTAATTGTGCTGGCCAATCACAACTGCTCTGGTCTATCCCAGCATCCTTAACTAGTGATGGGCCGAACACCCCCCTGTTCGGTATGCACCAGAACATATCGAACAGTGAAAAAAGTTCTAGCGAACATGCAAACTATATCAAAGTCTATGGGGCACGAACATGTAAAATCAAAAGTCCTCATTTTAAAGGCTTATATGCAAGTTATTGCCATAAAAAGTGCATGGGGACCTGGGTACAGTGAGCAGTGATTTTAACGATGCCTAAAGTGAAACAATTAAAAAATGTCTTTACATATCGTGCCTGGGGGTTCCCCATAATGTGCCTGTAAAGTGGTGCATCTGTACGAGTTATGGAGCCTGCTGCAGCATACTGACTTTTCTAAAGGAAAAAATGTAATTTAAACTTGCTTGCGGCTGGCAATACAGATAAAAAAAATGAAAAAAACTGGCGTAGGCCCCCCTCAAAATATATACCAGACCCTTATCCGAGCATGCAGCCTTGCTTGCCATGACAGGGGGGGGCGAGCGCCCCCCCTGAACCATACCAGGCCGCTTGCCTTAAACATGGGATGGGTGCTTTGGGGGGCATGTTGATGGGGACAAGGGCCTCTTCCCGACAACCCTGGGCTGTGGGTGGGGGGCTTATCAGAATTTGGAAGCCCCCATTAACAAGGGGGCACCCAGATCCCTACCCTCCCCCCTATGAAAATAGCGTCCCTCAATGTAAGACCATCGTCAATCACCACGCCTGCCGGACCCAAAAAATATAAAAAAACTCTAAAACTCTTCCGCCTCTTCAGAGGCTGCCCACCGTATGCCGCTCTTCAGTTTTGACAGCTCTTTTATAGGCAAGGGGCGGGGCCACCCGGTTACATCACCCGGTGGTGCCGCCCCTTCTGTCATGTGAAGACACAGGGAATGCTGGAGTCACAAGGATCACTGAAGCACACAGGGGTCACACAGTCACTGAAGGCATAGGAATGCTAGGGTCACTGAATTAAACAGGGGTTACAGAGGTGTTGGAAGACAGAGGGGTGACTGGAGACAGTCAGTCACTGGCAGTATAGTGAACACAGAAGACACAGACAGACTGCTGATGGCACGGGGACTTGGCTTGGGTATACTAACCCGTTCATTGAAACTCTGCATTGTGCCACCTAGCCTTTTTAGTAGGCATCTGTAAGCTGATTGGTTGCAGCATCGGCACTTTGGGAAAAACCAAGAAGTGCCAGCGGTCCTGTGCTGGAGGGGAGATCCAGGGATGTATCCCAGGAACAAGGAGTATGACAGGTATGATCATGGTAAACTGGTGAAGTAGTTACTGAGTGCTAAGAACATCAGCTGCCTTCTGTTAATGACTGAAAACATGATCACCATAATTTTAGAGTCATGGTGTAGGCTCACAATGAACTTCAATAAAGGGACATCTTCATGAGAGGCTGCTATTACGGAACTCTTCTTTGAGAAAGTTAGTTCCCTGGGTGTCTTTGAGGTTATGACGTCAATGCTCTCTGGTTCACTGACTCAATAGAAGTATAGAGTTACTTTCTCATGACATACAGCCAACCACCTCCCTGAAGAAGAGACACTTAAGAGGGGATATGATTGCAATAACAAATATCAAAACAGTTATTCTGTTTTGATATTTTGTTTCAGGTCAATAGAAGTATAGAGTCAGGGCATGCTTAGATTTTTCTGGCACTCATATATTGCAACTGGATTTGGGATTGTGCTAAGTCAGACACAGCCAGGCAACTAGCATTCTCAGAAAAAGTCCTGTAATAGCAGCCCCCATACTTTCTCATAACATACATCCAACCACCTCCCTGAAGAAGAGACACTTAAGAGGGGATATGATTGCAATAACAAATATCTAAACAGTTATTCTAGCATAGGGATAAAACATTTCAGGTCACTTAAGAAAACACACAGCCACTCACACAGTGAAGTGAAATTGGTTGAGAAGCAGTTTAGGCTTAAACTGCGAGGGCAGTTTTTATGTTAGAGCAGTAAGGATGTGGAACTCCCTTCCACAATTGGTGGTGCCAGAGGAGAGTAAAAATAATATAAAAAAAACTCTTAGATGGGCATCTCAGCAAACACAACACACAGGGGTATGGGAAATTACAATAACATTAACGCACACAAACACCAACACCGTCACAGGTTGAACTGAATAGATTGAGGTCTTTATTCAACCTTAACAACTATGTAACCTAACTAAATCATTAGTGCAATGTGCTGAAGTCTGCAGCTATAACAATCTAAAACGACATGTGCCTGTGCAGCTGCACCAACAACAAGTTAAAGCTATACCAGGAGCAAAGATGGTATAATGCAAAAATGAAAAGGCTTTTTCTATTTTTTTGTGAGCATAAATGAGGAATCTATCTATAAATAGAATGATATATTTATATTTAAAAAAAATCCAGCAGCAAATATACCTTTTTATTTTTACATTTGACCATGAAGACTGATGGTAAAATAAAAGTTAAAAAAAAACTGTGTTGGATTGCAAGCTGCAGACTCTTTTTTTTCTTGTGCCTCTGCTGTGGGAAACTGAACTTCTTTCTCAGTCACCCATGACATCTGACCGTTCAGCTGATCACGAGAACATTGCGGTCAACCACAGCTCCACTTGATATCATCATCTTGAGCACAGTTCCTGCCATTGCATGGCGCCACTTACATCACCTGCTCTCTTGCTGTAAAAAAAATCCTGCCTTTTGCATCTTTGATAACCCTGTGGTCATAGTTTAACACGCATATGTCGTAAAGGTGTGCCACAGGACTTTCTGTAAATTAAATTTACATATTTGTCGGAGCTCACCACAAATTACAATGTGGAAGCAGCTGCACTTTGTTTAGTTACTTCAATGACAGCAAGCATCTGTAGTCCTATAACAATGTATACAGCTACAAACTAATACAGCTCAAAATGCAATATAAAATCCATTTAACCATTGACAGGAATACATCTGATGTTTTGCTATATATATAGTACTGTATGAATGTAAAATTTGTATAAATTATTAAGTTTTGCTGATTTTTGTTTTTATAAATAATGTCCTGGCTGTATCATGGGGGCTTCTGTGTCAATGGAGTCCTTGTTGATAATATTACTGTACAGTGTGTGCTTTCCACAAAGAAAGCAATGGATTTACAAGCACTGTGTATGCAGGTTGATGTATGTGAGCCAGTAGCTGGCCCAGGCTAGGGGAAAGAGTTAAGTGTTTCTTGCTTAGTTCCTAGGGTTTTGGTCCTAGCTAGACCACCTGTGCTTTAAAAAGGGGGCAGCTGAGGCCTAAAAGAGGCAGGTTGTAGTGGGTCCAGTGATTTCCAGCATCACCTCTGAGCACAGACGTTTGCACTATTGAAGAAACTGGAGTTTTCAGAAGACATCCAAGCCATGGACAATGCAGTAATGGACTATCACCTTTTAGAGGTATGCCTGGGTCACTACATTATTCTAGTCAGGTTTAGTGTAAGGATGTTGTTCATATTGAACTGTTATGCTGCATCTCTCCAGCAAAGTTTCATTAACCGTTCTGAGCCTGATCTGAAGTTATTCAAAGGGGTGCACGTGGGTTCTGGCATATCCAAAAGAACCAGGTGTGAAGTAAAAGCGTTACATAAGGGTTAACTTGGCAAGACAAGAAGGTGAGTGTAGTTGACAAGAGTAACCAAGCACTAGTCAAGACACATGCAACCAGTCTTTAGGCGTGGTACCTGGTAAAAGTGACAAGTCCTCCGGTAGCGAGGGGGTTGATATTGTGGCTTCCTCCCTAGAGGTCAGTATCCAACAGCAATCAGATCCAAACTAGAGTTACTGAGATCTATGGCCTGATCATGAGGTAGGGTAAGGAAGGAGATACGTGACAGCAAACATGAGGTCCATGCTATGTGCCCGGCGGGACCTCATTCTGTTACTGGTAGTGAGATAAATTAGGTATACTTGGCTGGTGGCGTGGGTGCAGACTCAGCACGTCCCTCCTAATGCAACCATACAAGTTACAGTGTGTAGTGACATGGGACAAGTGGTTTTTCAAAGGAATTCTGTACTTTATTACAAAGTGCATGACCGCAGTCTCCGCCTGGTCCCTGGCGAAAGAGGTACCCCCGCATGCATGGGTGCAGATGACTCCACCCACAAATGTGATAAAGTTGAAAAGCTTAAAACTTAAATGATAACAAGGCCATGGAAGAGGCAAAAATCAAACAGTAATGATAGAGTCCCAATCTGGTGGCAGCATTATCAAAGAATTTACAGCTTTTTGGCCCCTTTTTTTTAAAAAAAATTTGAAATTCAAAAACCAGTCTATGCTTTAAAGGGCTAGCCTATCCAGAACTGATATATATATATTTTTTAATGGATGCTGGAGAGATAAACCTTATTACTTTCAGGGCCTCTGTTGGCAAGATCTGTGCTTTCCCTATTAAATGTAGCCTTTTTTGTATATTTTGGAAAATGTAACAGGAGAAACAGTTCATGCAAAACTCCCAAAACACCCCAGGTGAACAGGAGTAGAGTCAAATTATGGCAAGTTGGGATATCTAAGACCTATCAAATGTCTCGGGCTTATGCACCCCACCAAGTTCCACCTAAAACTAAAAAACAAAACAAAAAACGTATTTCAATGTACTTGTGTTTTACATCCATCCAATGGTCCAAGCTGTCTTCTGCACGGTTATAGTTCATTGCATAAAATGAATGTGAATAGCAGTATTACAGTCATATGCGTGTGCAGGGGGTGTGCCAGGTGTGGCCTGGGCACACCCTAATCAATACATGTGGTGCCGATTCCCCCTACTGCCTGGGCTTCCTCTGTGTTGGGCGCCCTGCGGTGCTGCTGGCTTCCCTCCTCAACCCCCATGCGCTGTTGCAGGGATTTTTAAGGATGGAGAGCAGGGAAAGGGGCTAATATATGTAATTTACCGATGCCTTCTTTTCTAAATGAACACAGTGAACACACTCACTCACTGTGTTCATTCATAACTGTGTTTACTATGCTTCCGATTTGTGAATGAACAGGAAGCCGCTCAGCACAAAGCACTTCCAATTCATTTACTGTCCCGTGCAGCTGAGGCTGTAGAGCAGGGGTGGCAAACTCCATTTAATCAAGGGCCGAATCAGCAATATGATTGCCCTCAAAAGGGCCGGTTGTATCTGTAAGACTAGATGTTCACAGCATCACCTACCCTTACATAAGATGTCAGGAGCCTCCCCACCATCAGAAGTTGAATCCCCCACCCTCCCTTACATTACAGTACAAGCTGGAGGCATTGCTGGAAAGCAGAAAGCACAGGGTCAGAAGGAGATCTGGAGCTCTCCTGCAGCTGTAGGAGAGGTGCGAGGGCCACATGAAATGGCCTGGAGGGCCGGATTCGGCCCGCGGGCCTTGTTTTTGACACATGTGCTGTAGAGAAAGGCATGTATGTTTGAGCTATGGGGTGCAGACTCTAATGCAATAGACTGCGCACACCTATGATTAAAGTATACCTCTTCACTGAAAGAATGGTTCAGTAACAAACATGTGCTGAGATTACACCTTCCCATGTGTGTTTTTATGTGTTTTAAGGGTCTTTATTCTGTATCGCTGCTGATTTCTGTCAACCAATAAAATGTTGAGCAAAGTGGAGGTTGTTATCGGGGGGGGGGGGGGGGGGGATTTTCATGTGCTGGAAATGCATCAAAATGCTTTTTACATCCATTTTCATGTACTGGTTTCTGGTTGCAGTCAACTGGGCCTACCATACACAATGATGCATTAAAAATGGCCCATCACTTTTTCAACCACAGTATTACAATGCAGCTTTGCACTAAAGTGTATACCGACAGGTGTGTGAATCACAAAGGTGTGAATGAGGCCTATGAAATGGCCAGAGATTACGTCCCCTAAAAATGCAAAGGTGTGAACAGGGCCCATGGTCTATCCAGAGATTACTACACCTAAGTGCTCTTATGGAATAAATTGTAATTACTAAAACAGATACAATTCATAAGCACATACCTTTTTTCAGTTTGCTCCCCCCTCCTCTGAGTCAGGTAGCAGGATAGTAAAGCAAAGCTTAATTTTGAGTTCTAGTTTACACGGGGGGCTTCAGACATACTGCATGAGAAGGTGAAGCTTTTTTCTTGTCACACAAGGTTATAAAGCTGAAAAATTCCAGAATCTATGAGGACTATGGACTGAGTTTTACTTACCACCCATTTTTAGCCATGACTCTTTGACTTTATGAGTGCAGAAAGGTTAAGGAAGTGCTTATTCCCCTTTTTTCTACAATATTCCCCCCCCCCCCTCCATTTTTATTTTTATTCCTCTTTCTAAAACTTCAACTATTCCTCCTCTGGGGGTGAGGAGGACCCAGATTTTGGTGCAGCAACCTGTATTTTATTCCCATCTCTTTTTCCCTATTGGTATTACCCCAGTGGTGAATAATGTTTAGCCTGTTCATTCTTTTTTAAGATCATCCCATATTTGCTACTGATACTGTACATGAGTACTGAGTATAAGACAAAATGTTCTTCTTTTGTAATATGGTTGCCAACCGCTCCATGTATTGTGGGGCAGTGGCTCCTACAGACGAAATCACATATCTGTACATCTTCTTCACTTCTGGGTTTGCGTCGTGCACGAGTGCTGCCTGCAACCAACTCCCACTTTGATTGGGCACAGTGTCTGTGGGGATCCACCAGTCATTCCTGACAGAGACAGAACGGCAGTCTGCCTATGTAAACAAAGGCAGATCACCATATTGTGACAAGGGAAGACAGAGATTCTGTGTTTCTGCTAAGCAGGAACATCGATCCCTGTCTTCCCACAGTACAAGCACCTCCCCCCCACAGTTACAGTTTGGAAGCACTCCCTAGGGACACATTTAACTCTTTGATTATCCCTGTTTTTAACCCTTTCCCAGCCAGTGTCATTTGTACAGTGGCGGTGCATATTTTTGTTAGCACTGATCACTATATTGGTGTCACTGGTCCCCAAAAAGTGTCTGATTTGTCCGCCGCAATGTCGCACTCCCGCTATAAGTCGCTGATCGCCGCCATTACTAGTAAAAAATGAATAAATAAAAATTCCATAAAAACATCCTATAGTTTGTAGATGCTATAGCTTTTGCGCAAACCAATCAATATATACGCTTATTGGGATTTTTTTTTTTTTACCAAAAACATGAAGCAGAATACATATTAGCCTAAACTGGTGAAGAAATTGGATTTTTTACATTTTTATTTATTTATTTTTTTTATTGGGTGTGTTTTATAGCAGAAAGTAAAACATTTTTTTTTTCAAAATGAAATGAAATCAAATCTAATCAAAATGATCAAATACCACGGGGAAAAAAGGGTACAGTGTAGCGCGACCTTGCAAGTGTCATTTAAAGTAATGCAGTGCCGTATCGCAAAAATGGCCTGGTCATGAAGGAAGGTAAACTTTCCGGAGCTGAAGTGGTTAAAATACGCTATGTACCTGTATTTTGCATTGTGACTATTTTATTTTCTGAAAATCTCAATACAAAGGTATCAAACACAAAAGGTGACAAAGCCCATTATGACTATGATAGTTTACCATACAACCCTGCAGTGATCCCAAGGTCTACATGGGACCAACAAGTATTAAAGGCATATGACCATATATTGTTCAGCTTTGTTCTATACCACAAAATTATTTATTAAAACATTTTTTCATCATACTATTGCTACAAGGCAAAGCAAGCACCACATTTGGAAACCTAGAAATGAGAGAGCAGCTGGTCCATCTATTCTGACTATTACTGTTCTATATTGTTGTGAATTCTATAGCAAATTCTAGTACTGGGACAGCAACTAATATGTATTTACTTCACCTGACCTACAGGCATATGAAGTCAACTGTTGGTTAAGCCTGAATATTGCTTACTTACCCCGAAGGTGAGCAGGTGTGGATTAGGTTAATGGATAATTAATTTTTTCTTTGTAGTGCAATGTCTAAGTCATTAAATAAAATGTGTATACAATCATCAAGCAAGTTAAGAGTATACAGTTTACCAACTGGTTAGAGAATCCTATTGAGTAATCTTCCTCTCCCTTACCTTGGTCCCTGTACATATCTGCACTGTGTATACCATCCAGTACAGAAAAAACAACTACAGAAAGCCAGGGAATTAGGATGGAAGCTCAAAGTGAATAAAAGTGTAATCTTTCATTTATTTTTCATGTATAAAAAAAAGGCCTTTCACATTTATAATATTATCAACTAATATCCCTTAAAAAGAACACAAAGGCCGACAATGCCTACATCTACATCATGGGTGTCCAACCTTCTGGCTTCTCTGGGCCACATTGAGTGTAGAGAAATTTTCTCGGGCCGCATATTAAAATATATACTATAGTTAAGGTATATAAGTAATAAAATGCCGCCGCATCCTTCCCGCGCGGCCGCACCCCTCGCACTAATTTAACACAACTAGAGGATGATCAAATTAAATGGAATCAGTATACAGAGGATTACTTCTTCTGAGAGATATTAAAGGAACACTCTAACCACCATGAACACTTCAGTGATTTGAAGTGGTCATAGTGGTAGGAGTCAGAAACAGTGCACATGCTCACACCCCCCCCCTCCGAGGCAGCCACTGCCTACCATTAGTTGGAAGCCACAGTGGCTATGCCCCGACTTCCTTCCTCCCCAGCAAAAAAAAAAATTGTCAGGGGGCAGTGGGCTGCATTGCCTGGGGTTCTGGGCCGCATGTGGCCCCTGGGCTGCAGGTTGGACATGCCTGATCTACATGATGATTGCAAGAAAATGGTCATATGTAAATATAGAGTCCTGAAGAAGTGGCCTGTGACCGCGAAACGCGTTGACTATGTAACATGTGACACTTATGTATGAAAAATGTATTTTTCCTTTTTATGACATTTGACAAATTCTTTATACCCATTTGCTGGGAAATGTATTCTATTTGTATAATAAACGATGATATTTTAGATGTTGTAGTTTTAATTGATTACCAATGAGTCATCCTAGACCACCCTGCCATGTTGCTTTTCTCTTTTGCTCTGTAGAGAAGAGTAAATGTTTAGGTGGGTGCTTAAATACTTAGTTGAAGTAATTTTGGCATTGTTTTTTTGTTGCCAACACAGAGATCCCTACCTACAAACTGTAGCTCCAATGAGATGAGCTCCAATGAGACCTATACAATTGTTGACCTCTAGTGAAAATCCTGGCTGTGTTTGGCTTCCATACTTTGAGTCACTGACCAAGAACAATCATTAAGCAACTTAAATTGGAGTAAAGTCAAAACTCCTGAAATACTGTGCATTCACTGTATGTAAATGAGACGGTACAAGTGAAGACCTGGGAAAATGAAATGCCGATATCCCACCACCCAAATCCCTGAGAGACACTAAAACCATTTAGGTGGTTTAGCTGTCTAACATTTACTGAAACTTAAAATATTGTTTTTTGGTGGACTGGCCATTTAATTCCATTGAATAATTTAATGTAAGTTTTTAATGACATTAAACAGGAGCAAAAGGAGAGCTTTCAGCTGTCTGCATGACAAAACTGTTAGTCATGACTTGTTGGGAATAATGCTGCTAAAGGCTGGCAGGCAGAAAATTAACAGTAATGTGATCACATGACCAGGATGGGTACAGAGGAGACAATGCTCAATATGACAGCATTGCACATAATTTGGCCTTGAAGGGGACAGCAGAACAAAGATTCCCACACATGCCTCTGGTTTTATGACATCTGTGCTACCCAGTAAATCAAGTCTGCACAAGAGTAGGTTTGTGTCTGTAAGTGGATTTTGAGGTCACAGAAAATTCATCCAGGACACTGCGTACAATGCTGTAAAATAATATAATGGATACTTACACATGATTTTCATTGCAGTTTCTTCTCAAATACAACAGCTTGTTGTAAAATAGGACTAAAAAAAGAAAAAAATTGGACATCAGACCTGGATATGTGCTTGTAACTTATGAGATGTCAAAAATAGATAAACATACACAAAGTGCATAAAAATACTATTTTCTAGTGTTCCTCCCATGGAAATGTTCATGCACAACCGTAGAGGGGGGGTGTGGGTTCATTTCAAATGCAGTTCTAGTTTTCGTATCAACCAAGAACAATGGATCATCAGACCCACTTGATTTTGTTTTTTTTAATGTTGGGATCTTGAGGTTATTTTTCACTGATAGTATCCCATATACTAATTGTCACAAACATACAGTACAATTTTTATCCTGTGTAAGGACCCCTGTGTTGTACAGGGTGGGTAATGAAGAAGATCTCGGTTTAAACTGATAACAAGGCATTTTTGTAAAACATGCTACTGTGCCTCTCGCCAAAGCGTTGGGAGGAGCCGGGTGACGCCACTTCCGTGTTTATGGCCGTAACCGGGAGTCCTACAGTGTACCGCTCTCAGCGGAGTTTTGCTTGTATTTGTTCTTTTAAGTGTAAGTGCACTACTTTTGTTTCATTAAAATCTTGTGGAAGTTACTGCACCATGAGCGTCTTGTTTTACATCCCCATGAGGCTAGATTGGTGCCTGTGACATACGTCTACACAGCGGAGGACCCACATTTTGTCGGATAGTTGAGGAGATCTGTTACCGCTTGTAGGGGGTCAGCCCCTTGAATGACTAACTCCATTACACTGTAGTTCTATTGAGAAATTCCCACAGACTGTCAAGCATCTTCCAGCCACAAGAGGTCACTGTTGTTGCTTTAGGTGAAGGGAGGAAGCAGGAAGTTCCAGGAAGTGTGTGGTGTTCGGGTCTCTATGGCTGTGCTGGGTGTCTTGACTCTCCACCTTCCCCGCAGTACGCCCCACTACTGCAGGGGCCGGTAGTTTAACGCCGGCTCTGAGCGTCTGGATAGATCACTCTGACACTCTCTGGCAAAGTGTCCTCCTTCTCCGCACCGCCAGCACTGTGTCCCTGGACGATAGTCTCTCCGCCTGCGCGCGGGAGGCGCCCTGGCTGGCCTTGTTGGAAGATATTGAGGAACTTGGTGTGACGGTGAACTCGGGTAAGGATGCTGTGGTGTAGGAACCAGTGGGGCAATCTGATAGGGCGGTTGTTGGGCCGGATAGGCAGCCCCAGGGGAATAGCTCGACTCCATTCGCCTTTCCATTTGTGTCAATTTTTCGTGCATAGCACTCAGGGAGCTTTGCAGGTCTTGTACCACTTTAACTAGGACCTCTTCCTTCCCCACAACCCCAAAGGGTGTGGCGGTCTGGGTCCGTATCACTCCGGAGGCATAACTTTCTTCTTTACTGCGTGCCACAGCCTCCGCCAATATTTGCCCAAAGTTCAGAGTAGGGTCCACCCTGACTCGCTCCCGCAGAACCTGTCTCAGGGGAGAGCTGAAGAGTCCCAGAATAAACTGTTCCCGCAATATTCGGTCGGCAGATCCCATGCCAGATACTCCGTCTGCCTCCTTTTTCTGTACCTCAGCCAATACTTCTTGTAGAGCCATCGCATATTGTGAGACCCCTTCATTTTCTTGCTGAACCCGGTAGAAGAATTTCGCCCGGAGGTGGCCCGCACTAGCTGTTTCACCGTATATTTCTTCCAGAAATCGCACAATCTCTTGCAAGGTGCTGCGTGTGGCTTCTGATTGTAGAAACACATTCTTTCGGGCCTCACCCTCCAGGGCAGCCAAAGCGATTTCTACCTGTAACTCTGGGCTGACATTGTAAATTCTTGCAGCGCTCTGTAATCTTGTCACCCAGTCTGACAGTGACATGTTCTTGCCATCAAATTTTGGCAGCAAGTTAAACAGCATGCCCATAGGGAGGGCCCTTGCAGGGGTTCCACCATTGCCTGAGGTACTCACATTAGCATCATGCACATTTCCTTCAGCCGCCTCCATCTCTGTAACCGTACCCTGCTCGCAGCGCCACTTGTAGCGGTCAGAGGAGTAGGGGACCGCAATGCAGAATTCAAGTACGGTACAGCAGACAGAGAGGCTGAAGCAGATACCGGCTTTATTAACCAACAGAGTATAATGGCCGGAGAATGATGTTAACAGTAAAAACAGATTACATAGGTTTACAGCAAAGTTAACTGCAACGTGATACTTAAAATGGCACTCCCGCCAACGCACACACAGAGATACAGGCTATTCTGTTATATGATCCTATCTGATTCCCGCTAACCGGGACACGTTGCTGCAACGCTCTGTCTACAGAAACCTGCTCTATGCCCTACCACAGGTTAGCACCGGTGCAACTCACAGTTCTGTAGGTACAGCTGCTTTATCTCAGTCTCTGTGATGGTGGATGCAGTCAGGTCTCTGGATCTGTCCCTTGCTGTCTGTAGCTGCAGTCTCTTATGCACTGGTCTGGGTTTCTTTGCAAGTAGTTTATCTTGTTCTGTCACTTGGAGGTCACTGCAGTCTGGCCCCTTGCTCTGTAATTTGCTTGAGGTGCTCTGGGATGTTCTCTCTTCTCCTTCTCTGGTTCTCAGCTACTGTCCGTTGTATCACAGTTCAGTTCTGTCTCCTCTGGCAAGATCCTGTTGTTCTGTCCCAGGATTATACAGTCTATATCCCTCTCAAGGCCACAGCATGCAGTACCTTTCCTCAGCTCAGCACAGCCATAGAGACCCGAACACCACACACTTCCTGGAACTTCCTGCTTCCTCCCTTCACCTAAAGCAACAACAGTGACCTCTTGTGGCTGGAAGATGCTTGACAGTCTGTGGGAATTTCTCAATAGAACTACAGTGTAATGGAGTTAGTCATTCAAGGGGCTGACCACCTACACGCTCGCCACAGGGATCAAATCATACATCCATTCGAAGAGAGTGTCTATAGAGCCTTGTTTGGAGCACAGAGCCTTGTTTTAGGATCACAGATACGCGCTGTTTTGTGTGTGTTGAGGTAAGCGGCCATCACACACCATACACCATCGATATTGGAGCGATATAAAGCTATTGTGCTTCCACTTTATTAACCACCGATTTTGATACCATATTGGAGATTTTTCTACGCTCATAGGATTTATGTTCCAGCACAGTTATTATAATTTTTTTTGGACATTGTTCATCCACTTTTTATCTGCACATTATATGTATTGATTTGGACTTTACATGTATTGCAAGCACCATTGGTGCACATTGTTTTGATTTGAGCAACTTGCAGCTATTTATTTAACTATCTCACATTAGATTTATACACAGCACCATTGCTATTGAATGATTTTTCAGTTTATGTTGTATTGTGTTTGAATAAGCACTGATTTTGTTTCTCAGCACACTCACCTCACATTTGATCTATTTTGAATTAGCGCCGATCTCGTTCACCGTACACATTGGCTGGTAGCATTGCGTTATTTCCAAACAGGAAACTATGCGATGCAAGGGGGAGATAAGCACCATTTTTAAATTGCTGTGGTAACCCAAAGAACAATTCCTGTGCTGAGCTTAGTGGTTTATGCGCAAGATCGGGAGGTGCATGCTTATCTTGGAAGAAGATGCTAGTGGGCTTTACATGCCCACAATGAAGATGGGAGCATGTTTGGAAGGGAAGAGAAAGGTTATAATTAACAAAAACTAAGCATATAGACAAAACAACATTGCATATAATTACATTTTTTATCGATTTAGGTAATAACATCACAGGGGGGGGGGGGTAAATAAAAAAAAAAAAAAAACACTGGAACTCCGCTTTAATCTCATATAAATGAAGATTTAGTAACCTACAGTACAATAGTTAATGTGGAGTATCCATCATGGTTTAGCTCTAGGTATATGGACTCAAAGTACAATATTCCATCAAGAAAGATTAAAATGTGTAGCAGCAGTTTGAACATAGCCAGATTCCATTGGCAGGCAGGACTGGAACCTTTTTTTTATAAATGCAAATGTATAATTGAGAGCCAGCCACATGGTGTGTGGGGCTGTGTGCCACCCCTGGAAGCCCTACCACCCTTGGCCACAGTTTATGTTGGCTATGCTGAAATCCAGGCCTGATTATCATACAAGTCAAAAGGGCATTTTTCTAAATATTATAGAGCAACAGAACTTGCATATGAGTCTCAGTAAATGCTTTATTTATGCTTTAATGCCATTATTGGTGTCAATTTATTCAGAATGGCTCCAGCTGATTTACCGTCATAACGTGGAGTACAAAATCTTATATTTATAACAAATGAACATATTTCATCTCCTACCATTTTGAACAATGTGGAGGAGATGTAATTAAAACAATTAAACCTTTTTCGGATCCTTAATATTTTCTCCTATCCCAAATTCCCCCTCTGGACTTTAGAAACAGAACTTTAGTTAGCTAATTGACTAACAAGGCAAAGCAGCTTCTGGGAGATTTAATAGTTAATACCAATGGCATTAATATGATAACTTTTGCAGTTCACTTACAAAATTGACATATCCTCATTTATTGTAATGTGCACAAACTTTTCTCTTCAGAGTGGATTACAGGCGGTCCCTGGGTTACAAACGACTCCTACTTACAAACGGAGGGAGACAACAGGAAGTGAGAGGAAATCTACCCCTCGGAAGGGAAATTTACTCCTGTAAGAGTTCTCATGGGAAAAAGGTGTCTCCACTGAAGCTTAATCACCAATCCTTGTTTCCACAACAACCCAAAATTTTCAAAATCCAATTGTCATAGGGACACAAAGTGAGGTGAAATCTTCTGAACAGGGTACAGACAGCAAAATAAATGTTATGTGGATGTTAACCCTTCCCTATGCTATCAAAAAAATGTAAAAATTATTTTTTTGGCTGGAGCTACACTTAAAAAAATGTACATGTTCCGACTTACAAACAAATTCAGCTTAAGAACAAACCTACAGACCCTATCTTGTTTGTAACCCAGGGACCACCTGTAGTCTCATACCTGTATTCCAGAAAAAAACACTGAAAGATATATAAAAAGAAAGAGGCTGGATCATTAAACTTTCCTTTTATAAGAGAATTGTGTAGGAAGCCATATTAGTACCCTGGTTGTCAGGCTGATGCTTTGGTCCCAGTAAAACAAATGTGGAAATAAAAAATTCTGACACTTTTCTCACATTTATTTACAGTATGGTTGTTCTTGGTCTGTAACTCAAAAATATTGAGGCTAGACTCAGGAAGCCCACTACTACTTTTATAAGGTGGGTCAGCATTGTCTGGTCCTGTCTTTTTCACATTCAATTGCCTGACAACTAGGGTACTAATATGGCTGCCTACACAATTCTCTTATAAAAGTTTTATGATCCAGCCTTTTTTCTATATATTTCAGTGGTAGGCACAACTGCATTTGTCAATCAATTATAATTAAAACTTCAAAAACATTTTCAAAAACCTGTTTGTAGAACAGTGAAAGGTTACGCGAGCTAGGTTTTTAGTGCCATTTGTGGGAGAGTTCCCCTATTTGTCCTGGTGACCATAATCACGAGCACAACAATTAATTAAATCCAAAATTTTAACCACCCCCCATCCGCGCTACAGCCTATATACGGCTGCAGCGCGGACTTGAATTTTCGGGAGGCCGTTTTTAAACGGCCTCCCAGTGACACGCCCCCCGCACGCTCCCGCGAGCGCGCATCGGGGAGAATCTGTGTCGGCCGTGTCCCTTGGACACAGCCGATCACAGATCGTGGTGAATGGCCAATCACAGCGGCCATTCAGCACGTGATCAAGCCGTCCAATGAGAGATGATCTCATATGTAAACATATGAGATCATCTCTCATCGCCGGCGCTCCTTCCTCACACGGAGCCTGCAGTGTGAGGAAGGAGGGGGAGCCGTTAGCCGCCGGGGACACACAGGAATGTAATCAGGGCACTGATCACCAGTGCCCTGATTACTAAAGGTAAAACACCTACACAAATTGCCACCATCAGTGCCCACCATCAGTGCCCCCATCAATGCCCACAATCAGTGCCCATAGTGCTGTCAGTCAGTGCCCATCAGTGCCTGCTCATCTAGGCACTGATGAGCACTGACTGGCAGCACTATGGGCACTGAGTGTGGGCACTGATGGTGCTGCCCATCAATGCTCATCAGTGCCGCCCATCAGTGCTCATCAGTGCCACCCGTCAGTGTCCATCAGTGCCATCCGCCAGTGCCCATCAGTGCCGCCTATCAGTGCCCAGCAGTGCCACCTCTCAGTGCCCAGCAGTGCCGCCTATCAGTGCCCAGCAGTGCCGCCTATCAGTGCTCATCAGTGCCGCCTATCAGTGCCGCCTATCAGTGCTCATCAGTGCGGCATATTAGTACCTCCTCATCAGTGCCCATAAGTGCCACCTCATCAGTGCCCATAAGTGCCACCTCATCAGTGCCCATCAGTGCAGCCTATCAGTGCCCATCAGTGCCGCCTCATCAGCGCCCTTCAGTGAAGGAGAAAAATTTATTTTCAAAATTTACTTGCAGAAAATAAGAAAAACTTTTTTTTTTTTCAAAATTTTCTGTCTTTTTTCTTTTTTTTTGTAAAAAATAAAAAACCCAGAGATGATTACATACCACCAAAAGAAAGCTCTATGTGTGTGAAAAAATTTATAAAAATGTCATATGGTCCCTGGTTATTCAGCATGTGATGTCGCTGCCTTACATAACTTGATATACTGTATACCTTTTCATTTTTTTCTCTTTGGTATATATATTTACCTTACCATGTGCTATATATGACTTGTTTGGAATAATTTGTACTGACACAGCTTTGATATGTCATACTTTGGTTTTGTTTTTTTGTTTTTTTGGCTTTCTTGTTTATAAAGCCCAATAAAAACGTTTGTATTAAAAATGTCATATGGGTACAGTGTAGCATGACCGCGCAATTGTCATTCAAAGTGTGAGAGCGCTGAAAGCTAAAAATTGGTCTGGATGGGAAGGGGGTTTAAGTGCACAGAAGGCAAGTAGTTAAAGTTGGGACAGGAACAGGAGGTGATAGTAAGTCTTTCAATAGGGACACCTGTTGGGTCCCCAGAATGGGAAGGGAAATTCCCAAAACAGGACAAAGGCAGCACAAAAAAAATAAAAGTAGAGCAAAAAAAAAAGTAGTTTTACACATTCCCTATTATTTGCAAGACTACAAATCAGGGGCATTTTCAAAAACATGCACCTAAAACAAAATACATTTGCCGTCAACACAAGCACAAAGATTGTCGCCAAAGGCCCTTATTCAGCCCTCCACAAATGATATGATAGAACACAGAAACATCCAGTTGGCTTTCTGTATGGTAAATTTTGTATGTATGCATGTTGGTAAAACAAAAATAAACAACTTATCAGGGGCAATTACTGTCTTTAAAATGTATAGGACATACATCTGGTATTGAGTACAATAGCTTAATGCATGAGCTCTTTATAACAACATTTGCTTTGTTGCACATTTGCAAAAACAGTAGACTGCACTCTGCAGGCCCAAACAGGTATTGCTGCATGGAACATCTGAAACAGCCTCTCTGAACCATGATTATGTGGAACACAAGGGTTCCTCCAGTGGTTGCAAGGGATTCTTGAGCAATTAGAAGCCACGGACAACAATTATGTTTTAAGCTGTAAGTGGATATTCTTTCCAATGACCACACATATAAGGAGCATTCTTCTCACTGACCATAACACTAATATATCATGAGTTGAAGATATAACAATTACTAGCAAGGGTATCCTGAGACAGGAATGTTAATTTAAGGGTTCCCCAAATGTTAAAAGGTTGAGAAAGGCTGATCTAAAATATGTCCTCAGATTTAAGGCGTACTCTGTCCATGATATGTTGTGAATATAAAACGTTTTTGTGAGCCAATAGGATTATAAACAAATTGTTACAAGTCATTTTAACCAGTATATAAAATAATGATTATGTGGCTGATTTCTAATTAGAACATAAAGGAAAGGAAAAAAAATGGATAACCAGAAAGCAGAGAACAAAGTATTGCTGGAGGAGGATCATCACTTATGATGTAAAAACCATGAACAAAATTGTGATGGTCTGAATGTATTAGCAGGATGTACTTTGTTTATGTGTAATTATGGTTTTATATTTATTCCATAAGCCGCCTTTTAGTGTAAATATTCTCTAAACAGTCTTTCATATTCTTTTTATTTTGAAGGATTTTTTTTTTTTTTTAATGAAGAAGTGTGAACCTTCGTCCGGAGTTCTGGTATTGGCTAATAATAGGTTTGGTAACATTCATTATACTGTATATAAAATGGTAAAACTGCAGATAAGACAACCTGGCTAGACAAAAGGGTCAGTCCACTTTAATGTTCTGGACATTAGATTATTGAGATATTTCTGCCCATATTCCATCTTTGTACCTGGGAGTTTTGTGTTCTCCTGTCCATCTCCACATGTTTCTGATACCCTAGCCAAATTCTTCATAATATATAAAAACACATTAAAAATCAATAGCAGGAGTGCAGAATGGCACAGTAGGTGTACAGACTCAAACTCACTGCACACATCTCTCACCAATACAGTTAACTACTTTTGACAATAATATTTTAAAGCTTTTATGAGATTCAGCATATTCGATTATATAAGACAGCTGGAATCAGATACAAATCTGACTTTTTCTGTAGTCAAGCTTGGCCCTTCCCACAGTAAGCCTTATTATTGTGACAGATGACTTCACCTACCATTATGGAGGCTTAGTAGGCCGGAAGGGGACAATGCCAAGATTTGCACAGAATTTCATATGCCCAATTCTCTAACCACTTAAGCCCCGGAAGATTTTACCCCCTTCCTGACCAGGGGGTATTTTGCGATTCGGCATTGCGTGACTTTAACGGACAATTGCGCGGTCGTGCGACGCTGTACCCAAACAAATTTGATGTCCTTTTTTTCCCACAAACAGAGCTTTCTTTTGGTGGTATTTTATCACCTGTGCAATTTTTTGATCATGCGCTATAAACAAAAAAAGAATGACAATTTTGCAAAAATAACAATATTTTTCACATTTTTTTATATGAAATTCCCCCCAAAAAAATGTAAAAATCAAGATTTTTTAAACATTTTTGGCCAATTTTCTTTTTTTTTTAGTTTTCTGCTACCTATGTTTGGTAAAAAAAAAAATCACAATAAGCGTATTTTGATTGGTTTGCGCAAAAGTTATTGCGTTTACTAAGGGAAAGATTTTTGTCATTTTTGTTGTTTTTTTTTTAACGCGTAATGGTGGCGATCTGCGATTTTTTTGCGGTACTGCGACATTGCGGCGGACAGATCGCACTCTTGACTGACATTTTTGACACTTTTGGGGGTACCAGTGACATTACTACAGTAATCAGTGCTATACATATGCACTGTTACTGTAAAAATGACACTGGGAGGGAAGGGGTTAACTTTATTGGAGAGGGAGGGGTTAAGTGTGTCCCTAGGGGCGTGTTTCTAACTGTCATTGGATGTGGCTAGTGGTGTAATAGCACAGATCAACGGTCCTACATAGCAGGACCGAGTGATCTGTGTTTTTACACAGGGGAGAATGACAGGTGGCTTTGTTTACACTAGCCGCCTGCCTTTCTCCCTCTCTGCCCGACGATCGCGAGTGACCGGCGGACATCGGGTCCGCCGGTCACACGCGCTGGCTTCGTTGGGTACGAGCGGGGGCGGGAGCGCGCCTCCGGTGGCGCACGCTTTTCTCCGGTGGCGTGCGCTCGCCCCCTATTCGCTCCCAGGCTAGTGACGTACCGGTACGGTACTTTGCCTGGGAGGGGCTGACCGCCGCCGTATATAGTCGGGCGCCGGTCGGCAAGTGGTTAATATACACATTGTTTTCAATAAAAATAATTCTGATGCATTTTCCAATCATTTGTTTAGTTTGAATCTCCCAGGTTTGAACTACCCAGGCAATGCAAACGTGGGGAATTTAGTTAAACTGGGTTGGACTGTATCTACTACTCGGGTAAATAAAAAAATAAAAAATTAAAAATAATAATATTTGGATAATACCAACTCTCTTTACAGGTAGCACAGCCATCACAGCCATAGCGTTTGTGCCAGAAAGTGGAACCTTACAAAAGTAAATTGTAATAATGTACAAATGTATATTGAATCACAATTGATATAGCTGTATTCCAAAATCTATTAATTGAAGACTTTAAAAAAATACGATTTTGTTTTTTTACATTTCTGTGTCCTACTAATATATTTTCTAGATAACTATTAGAGTTGACAATAAAAAACACATTTGAAAGCATTTTCTCTCTATCAAAGAAAGAAGAAAAAACCCTGTTTTGCGTTTATTTTTTTATCTCATGAACTTCTTTATTTGAAGTGAATGTGGTTTGTCTTTTTTCCATGGCAGATAATTCTTTCTCTGTCTGTTTCTTTAATATCCCTCTCCTTGCATTAAAAACAGATAGACTGCAAATGTCCTGAGAGAGTAAAACATTCCTCCCTTACTCCTACACTTCCCCATAACAAAATCAATATGATTTGGGCCCATGGAATCTGCCCTTGGGTAATTCCATTTTTCCATGCTGCATGTTTAGAAGTTGTGGATTTTTTTTTAGTGCTAATTGTTTACAGACAAAACCCGAAGTGACATCTGTTGATTTATCTATCTGCCAGTCAGCACTCTACGTTCAAAGAGTGTTATCTTATGTCCAATAAACCTGATTTTACAAGGCTACATCTGTTAGGCTGGTTTTAACCAAGGTCCCCTTTATTACATGCATGTATGTAATGGAGCAAACACTGAGAACGCCAAACAACAAAGTGCAATTATAGTAGGGAAAGTGTCAGTGTGATCTAAAGTACGGTACATTCAAGTTCTGAACAATTTTTTCCCTCAGATTGACTTTCTTTTTTTTTCTTCTTTTGTTTTTAACATTCTGTTAAAACCTTTGTGAATTAGTACTGCTTGGACCTTGAAGGAAGGGACATACCCCAAAAGATGTCATGAAAATTTTTATGTTAGTGCGCATAAAAAAAATTACCACGGACACTACTTAATTGTTTCTGTCAAAATAAAAGGACAACTTTGACTATTTACTTTGAGCATGGGGCCAGTAGCTGACAAAGGTAACCAATGCAAGGATGTGCATGTCCAGAATAGACATCACGCTGCCCTAGCCACAATGAAATAATAACGCTTTTTGTACAATCTGTGTCTCTTGTTTCCTGGGATTATTTTAGTAAAAATTACTAATTAAATTAGTAAAATATACTATTTAAAGCAGCATATGGCATGGTTTATTTGTACACAGGAGGCTAAACTGCTACAGTGCCCAGAAGCACAACAGCCCCAGCACCATCTGGCTATACAGTAATTTATGCAGATAGCAACAGCAATATAGATTATAGTATGGGAGCATCTATATGGCTGCATGTGGAATTGCCTTTGAGATTAGAGAAGTGAGGGCCCTTAATGGTTTTGCTATGGGGCCCAGTAACATAGTTCTGTTTGTAGAACTACCTTTAAGCTTTACAGGTCACCATAGGCTGGAAAAGAATGATGATTTTAGGTTTTTCTTATACTGGAATAAACCTTCTGACTCCTTTTAACATCCCTTTACAGTTTTCCTGCAAAAAGTCACAAATTACTAATGGGACAGAAGAAGGAAAACATTGGCTCATTCCCACTTGTGTGTAGCATTATGCCTTTTCTGCCTGCTTTGTGTGGTGCGCTCAATGTAATATACAGTGGAGTGCAACACCAGCACCACAGCAAAGGGGACATACTGTGCTTTGTGGTGCGCTGCATTGCTTAAAAAAGGTAATTTGCCTTTTTTTGATCTCTAGTGGACTATTGGCAGCCCGTTCATAGTAAAGGGACTGCATTATGCACAATGATGCGCATTAATGTGTGTTGCACTTCAACAGAGATCTAAATCTAAATGGGCCCTAAGGGAAACAATGATAATTCATGCATTTTCAGGCTAGGTGCTGCCCCTCTTTTGCCTGCTGCTCTAGTCACTGGCCCATTAGCGCCATTTTGATAAATACAGCCCTGGTTCAATCCTTCCAATGGCATACTTGCACACATGCCTTTATACTCCAAACTGGTCTATTTACTCTGTTTAGCACAAACTGATAGCATCCGGTCCCCCTACCCACCTACCTGTGCTTTAAGATCCCCCTCTTCTTTCCAAATACGGGTATAAAGGAAAACTCCTGTGTTACAGCAATGCGAGGTGATGACCCAGCCAGGAGGGGGTGCATGGTTCTAGGTGTACTTTCACTGGGACACTGTTTGAAGCACATCGTCACTTTGTATTTCTTTTTGAGCTTGATATTGGCACGTCTACAGCACTACTGGCACTTTTTGGAGAAAAGATTGTTCATGACAGCACTTTATATTTATATGGCCTTTTTTTCTACACTATATTATATGGACCTTTTTTCACTGCACAATATAGTTATTTAAGCATTTATAATATAGATTTTGTAATATAGATGCATTTGTAATATAGATGTATGATCCTACATTTTTTATTTAGCACATATTCATACGTTGGAGGTTTATGTATATTTCAAGCACTTTATTGCACAGTGAAAATATAGCCTATATTTATATTTATTGCGCAGCATTTTTTTTTTTTGATTATTTGCTTACAGTTATGAGATAGTGGAGTGCCTGCAGCATTAATTTTTACACATCTTTGTTGCTCGCAGGACTATATATATAAATGTTCTCAAGCCAAGATGAAAATTGTGCTGTGCTCTCCCATTTTCTAATTGGCTCTGAATAGCTTTCCTTCATGGATGGGAGGTAAAGACTGACACTCAGAAATGAAGGATGTCTGCATAGCTGCCCAGCCATTACCAATTTATACAGAATGTTTTGTATGGTTTTAGAATTTTTTAATTAATTGTTATACGATTTGCAGTATTAAAATTCTTTTTAATGTGGTTAACAGAAAAAAATACATACAGCTGATAAAATAAGTATTGAGCATATCACTATTTTTCTTGGTATATATTAAAGTATATTTTTAAAAGGTGCTATTAACATGAAATTTTTACCACATGTCGGTAACAACCCATGCAATCCATACATAAAAAGAAACCAAAACAAATAAATTCAGAAATGAAGTTATGTGTAATAAATATGAAATGGCACAGGAAAAAGTATTGAGCACGCTAACTGAAATGTATTTAATACTTTGTCCAAAATCATTTGTTGGTAATGACAGCTTCAAGATGCCTCCTGTATGAAGAAGCTAGTCACATGCATTGCTCACTGCTCAGGTGTGATTTTGACCCATTCTTCCACACAAACAATTTTCAAATCTTGAAGGTTCTGTGGGCCTCTTCTATGAACTCTCATCTTTAGTTCTTTCCTTAGATTTTCTATTGGATTCAAGTCAGGTTATTGGCTGGGACATTCTAGAAGTTTTATTTTCTCCCTCTTGAAACCAATTAAGAGTTTCCTCGGCTATGTGTTTGGGATCATTGTCATGCTGAAATGTCCACCCTCGTTTCATCTTCATCCTGGTAGATGGCAGCAGATTTTCAATGATATGAAGTTTGCCAGTTCAGTATGCTGAAAAACAGCCACACGCCATGATGTTTCCACCTCTAAAATTCACTGTTGGTATGGTGTTTTTGGGGTGATGTGCAGTGCCATTTGACTTCCAAATATGGTGTGTATTATAGCATCCAAAGAGTTCAATTTTGGTCTCATCGGACCAGACTATATTCTCCCAGTATTTCACAGGCTTGCCTAAATGTTGTACAGCAAACTTTAAATGAGCTTCAACAAGATTTTTCTTTAGCAATGGAGTCTTGCGTGGTGAGCGTGCATACAGGCCATGGCGGTTGAGTGCATTACTTTTCTTTAAAACAATTGTACCTGCTAATTTCAGGTCTTTCTGAAGTTCTAAAAGTGGTCCAACAAACATGTAGGTACTGCATGCTTTGAAAGCGGAGCTAAATATCCACATACTGTAGTTGTGAGTACAGGTGAGAGCTGCTCAGTAAAACACACAACCTTTCGGTTACATCTGGACACTCTCACAAAATGCAGGGCACTGATGATTACAATGACATTGGTCCCACCACTGGAGTGGTGCCACTTGTCTGGTGTTAATGACACATGTTAAAAATGTTTTCCCCAAGCACTTGTTTTCTGTTGTTCTCAGCTATTCCTAGAACGCCTTCCTACTGCTTACAATGAACACTCAGAGTATGCCATTCTAATCAAACCCAGCCTAAAGCCTCGTACACATGATAAGAATATTGCACGAATGATAGTCTGTTTTTTTTTTTTTTTTTTTACATCCTAGTCTCAGATCAAAAATTAAGAGGTAACTAAACTTACCAAAGTTCACGTACGACAGAACACAACTTGGGAAGTGATGTAATGTGTTGTATTGTATTGTATTCTTTTGTTTCCGAACATGCGTGGTCTTGCATTCTGATTGTTTTTTGAAACAAATACTGTACTGATTCAATGAAAATTGTACAATCTGGTATTGTACTAGAAATATTTTCGTGTTTGTCCCTTTGGATAATTCAGATGAACTGTCGTGATTGGCTCTCAAAAGCTGTGTATTAAATCAGATTATTGTACGATTGCTTCTAAAATGCTATTGTTTGTCTGATTTTTTTGATCGCGTGGCCTAGGCATAAAGCTTTAATTGCACCTATTGGAACTTTCTGCCAGCTAATCATACTGAGGGTCGATATCTTGAATGCCATGGATTGCAATTACATACCTCAGATATCTTAAAAATTAGTTTCCCTTTAAAGTTTCAATAGCACAACCTAGACTTTAATACCCATTTTACACATGGAATATTATGCATATTGTATCACCCCTCCTACAAAAGTAATTAACGCTTTACCAAGATGGTGACGTTTATTTTTTTTTTCTGTCTGTAAGGAGGTCCTGCAGGGAGGTGAAAAGAAACAAGAAAAGACTGAACACTTAATTGACTGGAATACTACACCAGCGGTAGATTCTGCCATCCCTTCCCCCATTCAAAATTTAGAATTTACTTACTTACTTACTTAGCCCAATCTCTATATCTTGACAGAACAATACTTGCTGAGCTCCCAATGTAGCTGCACTCAGGGTGAACTTTGCTCCACACATCTGCTTATAGGAAAGCAGCTCCCATTCCCATATCACAAGCTCCAAGAAAGCTTCCAACACTTGTGTTGTAGCTGGGATGTGTGCAGAATGTGTTTCAAGGCTGCCGGCATAATAGATTAGACAGTTTCTATTAATATAGCTTGTTAAAGAGAATTTGACTATAAGCATTACTGTTCCATTAAAGCAGACACCAAGGGATTCTTTTTCTCTTTTTTAACTGGAGGGTGCAGATTCATTAAATAATAAATGAACAGAAGAGAGAAAAGAGGAATTAAAGATTTTGTAGAGCCTTTTACTATATAGCAAACTGTGAAATTTGTATATTTTCGGTTGTGATCAAAAGTTACAAATATTTAAAGCAAACCTAGTGTTTTTTTAAGAGTATATACTGTATTTAGGGAGCCGTGTTAGCTATGTTTCCCCTCCACTCAGAATTACCAACTGAAAATGCTATAAAAGCTATGACTTTTTTTAAAGTCTCTGTTTGCATAGCTATAGACTCACTTGCTAAAGAGTCATTCAGGCCCAGGCATTGTGATGAGGGCAGGGAGTGTATACAGTACACTCCACTATCACAAAGTGGAGGGACCATAGTGGGGGGTGCTCCACAGAGAAAAGTAATAACACACCACTCAGGTAACACTGGCAGGTCTCAGCATTTGTGTTTAGATATCCATAGGTTTGCTTTAAAGGCCTGAAAAAAATCATCTGAAAGTCATCTGGAAATTATATTTACTTTTTGTATATTTTATCCTCTTTATTGGATTTTGGTACAAGAAAAATGCAGCCATATGGAATCTAAATATCATCTTATACAATAGTGCAAAAATAGAAGAAAAAAAATGTTGCTCTTTAAAGTGTCATTCTTCCATCATGGTAATGCCTTTATACACTTCCGAAAGCACATGCAGTGGATATCAATTGGAGTATTATGGGAAACGGTCTTTATATCTAGGCTAAGTTAAATCCTAAGCCTAGGTAGACATACAATTCTAACATGTTAATGAGATAGGAAAAGAAGGAAGAAGAGATGGCCATGCCCCCTCTAGGCAGTAATGAGGGTAAGCCAAACAGAGTAAGGAAATACAAAATAAAAAAAAGTAAAAGAAAAAAATAATACAAATAAAAAAGTTGGGAAAGGGGGTTATTCTTTTCGGGCCTCAGGAGTTTATCAAAGAATAATGTTTCCATGGATCCCGTGTTTTATCAAACTTGTTATGGGTATTTGGTTACATGCAGTTGTGTTTTTCGTTGACCATAAACCAATAAAACGTTTTAAATCTGTTTTATTTTTTTGGGCACACACAGATTGTGCTTAATTTACTGCATTTGGATCACTATTTTGCACCTAGGTAACGCAGAGGTACACATTTGTTCATATTCTGATGGCTAACAATATACATATTTCAAGTCGCTTAGTGCAGGGCTTCCCAAACATTTTTGGGCCGAGACCCACTTCTGAATACAGTTATTTTTCGGGACACACTTGCTTGTAATTGAATATTGTAAAGCGCTACAGAATTTGTTGGCGCTATATGAATGCAAATAATAATAATAATGCATATTTAAAAGGGAGGGGGATGTTAAATAAAGTGTTGTTAATTTATTATTGAATACACATGCCAGATGTTCTAAGTGAGGGTTCAGAAACCTGTGGCCTGTGTGGCATATACGCGGAGTTGTAAGTAATCAGCACCCTCATAGACAGTATAAGGCAGGCAGAGGACAGAAATCAACCACCCCAGGACAGTGATCAGGAGGCTATATGGCACTCACCCTCATTCCTCTCTGAAGGTGAAGCCCCTGTTTGCCCTCTCCAGGGCCCAGCACACCTCACCCAGAGTCTCCATGATGAGGAGCTCTATGCTGGTCTTGGTGTCCTGACTCTTCTCCTTCAGATCCTCTACTGGGGTCACAGAAGCTGCCATGAACTCCTGACACCACCGGCCACCTGGTCCTCCTATGTCACCAAGGCTGCTGTCTCTGCCTGCTATAGCTGAGAGAATCCCGCTGCCAGTCTAATCACTAACTCTGTCGCCAGCAGGACCGAGGAGCTATCTCTGCACCCCATGAACATATCCTACATAACAGCCCACATACGTAATCACTGATGCAAGTATCCTCTGTGCAGGAAACTCAGACCAGCCTCCGTAAACTGCATGGGCGGGGTCCTGAATCCATCGCGATTTGACTGCTCTGGCTCTCTGTAATTTGCGCGGGCTCGCACAGCACAATTTCTCTCATTGATTTCCGGCTCAGCACGACCCACTCAAACGCAGCTCGCGACCCACCAGTGGGTCCCGACCCACAGTTTGGGAACTCCTGGCTTAGTGTATTTAGGAAGTTCTCTTTCAAACTTATGAAACAAAGCAGTTTCATGTTGTTTTGATAGGTTAACCTGGATTATTGAATACTTTAGGTTGTAAATTCTAATTGACATGTACAGACTTGGCATTGGCATATAGCACTGTGGCGATACATGAGGGTACAGCTTACATAATCAAATGGGGACCGCATACCAGCTCATCATTGTTTTAAAAATAGATTCAATTAAAAAAGTATTAATTGATACACATTTGCAACATCCTGTTGATGTTGAAATCCATATAATTGTAAATATCTTGCTCCCATTGTAGCATATACAGAAGTTTTTGAGTCAATGTGGTGATGAACGTGGGTCAGGCCACTGCTCTTATCACTAACTGATGACAATTGACTAGTTGACCTCACAATGTGCTGTCACTTGATACGCAACAATGACACTCTCAATCTCACCCTGCACAAATAATATCCAGCTCGCGGGACCACAATCTAGGAACCAGCAGCCTAAGAGTGATTACCACTGGGTTAAGTTTATACAATGGAAGTGTTGCGCTAAACCACATAAATGAGCAAGTGTAAAAAATGAAAGTCCAAATGTAAACAGTCTCTTTCATAGACCAAAGATTCAAACGAGATAATAACATGTAAAGAAACTCTGTAAGTGAACCTCTGCCAAGTGAAATCACCGCCACCACTAATAAAGATGGACTCTTACCAAAGAGCCTGGACCCTTTATTATGGAAGGTCACATAGGCTTAAGATGTTATCTCCAGCTCTTTAACACTTTAACAGAGAAATCAGCTCCAGGCAGATCTCAGGATGATTACAATCTCTTACATCCGGCCGTCCGATTGCAGACTGATGGTTGAAGAGTAATTCTTGGACCAGAGGCTTGCAGCAAGCAATCACCCACACTACGGACACATTCAGCCCTTGTCGTGCACCAGGAGGAACCCACTGCACCAGCGTAGGGTCTGACAATGGGTCCAAGAATTTCATCCCGATACCTAATGTCTGTCAGGGTTTCATTGTCTACCCTCCATGGATATGCCTCTCCAGACCATCACTGACCCACCACCAAACTGGTCACGCTAAACAATGTTACAGGCAGCATAACGTTCTTCTTGGCTTCTCCAGACCCTTTCATGTCTATCACATGTTCTCAGGGTGAACCTGCTCTCATCTAAAAAGCACAGGGTACCATTGGCAGACCTGCCAATTCTGGTGTTCAATTGCAAATGCCAATCCAGCTCCACTGTGCCGGGCAGTGAGCACAGGGCCCACTAAAGGATGTCGGACCCTCAGGCCACCCTCTTGAAGTCTGTTTCTGATTGTTTGGTCTGAGACATTCACACCAGTGGCCTGCTGAAGATCATTTTGTAGGGTTCTGGCAATGCTCATCCTGTTCCTTCTTGCACAAAGGAGCAGATACCGGTCCTTTTGATGGGTTAAGTACCTTCTATGACCCTGTTCAGCTCTCCTAGAGTAACTGCTGCCTCCTGGCTCTCCTCTGTGCTCTTGAGATTGTGCTGGGAGACACAGCAAACCTTCTGGCAATGACACGTATTGATGTGCCATCCTGGAGGAGTTGGACTGCCTGTGCAACCTCTATAGGATCCAGGTATCGCCTAATGCTACCAGTAGTGACACTGACCCTAGTCAAATGCAAAACTAGTAATAAACAGTAAGAAAAGATGAGTAGGGGAAAAAATGTCAGAGGCCCCCACCTGTAAAACCATTCCTATTTTGGAGATTGTCTCATTGTTGCCCATCTAGTGCACCTGTTTTTAATTACATTAACACCAAAGCAGCTGAAACGGATTAAAAGCCCCCTCTGCTACTTAACAGACCAGACCAATACCCCAGAAGTTTAATTGACTTGATGCTATACTCCTGATTAAAAAGTGTCCCTTTTCTTTTTTTGACCAGTGGATATATAAAAAATATAAAGGGGTGAAAAATAAAGAATACTTGCAAGTCCTGTTTCAGCAGAGTCCAATCAATGAGCAAGAGGGTACATTTGCTCTCACACTTTGACAGTTGTTCCTTCATTTGATGGTACATGAGAGCTCCCAAAATGTGGTTGCATTTCACTTTTCTTCACATCAAGGGGGGTGTTGACAGAAACCATCTGACCAATCACCCAGTCTAAGGGGTAGTTGCGGGGATGTCACTACCTTTATGATCAAGTCCCAAATACAGTTTTCTATAGGTATTAATATCTCTGAATGCCTATAGGTTACAGTCTGTTAATGTGCATATTATTGTCCAGTGTGAAATTTTCTTTGGAATGAATATAAGTATGACAGATGTCAACTTTAGCTAGGAGGCTAAGGGGTTCCATTGGTTCCCCATATAGACCAACATAGGGTGTTTGAACTTGAAACATTACAAATGAACTGAGGAAAGTAAATACAGTATGTCCTTACTATGGCTGTGCTGTTATTATTTAATGAGGTATGACATATAATGGAGGTTTAAAGTCTTTGCTAATTGCAGTTAACCACTTGCCGACCGCCGCACGACTATCTACGGCGGCGGTCAGCCCCTCACAGGCAAAGTGACGTAGGTCTACGTCGCTCGCCTGTGAGGGTTTAGGGAGCGAGCGCGCGCCGCCGGAGGCGCGCTCCCGCTCCCGCGTGGTCACGGACCCCCCCGCGCGTGTGACCGGCGGACCCGATCGCCGCCGGCCACTCTGCGATCGGCGGGGGAGAGGGAGAAAGTCAGGCAGCTTGTGTAAACAAGCTGCCTGTCATTCTCCTCTCTGTATGAGAGCTGATCACATGGATCTACTATGTAGATCCATTGATCACTCTGCATACAGTTGAAGCCACAGCCAATCACAGTTAGAATCACGCCCCTAGGGACACACACAGCCCCTCCCTCTCAAATAAAGTTAACCCCTTCACTACCAGTGTATTTTTACAGTAACAGTGCATATATATAGCACTGATTACTGTAGAAATGTCACTGGTAACCCCAAAAGTGTCAAAAATGTCAGTCAAGGGTCCGATCTTTCCGCCGCAATGTCGCAGTACCGCAAAAAAATCGCAGATCGCCGCCATTACGCGTTAAAAAAAAAAAACAACAAAAATGACAAAAATCTTTCCCTTTGTTAGTAAACGCAATAACTTTTGCGCAAACCAATCAAAATACGCTTTTTGCGATTTTTTTTTACCAAACATAGGTAGCATAAAACAAATTGGCCGAAAATATTAAAAAATTTTGATTTTTACATTTTTTTTTGGGGGAATTTCATATAAAAAAAAGGGAAAAATATTGCTATTTTTGCAAAATTGACGCTCTTTTTTTGTTTATAGCGCGTGATCAAAAAATCGCACAGGTGATCAAATACCACCAAAAGAAAGCTCTGTTTGTGGGAAAAAAAGGACGCCAAATTCGTTTAGGTATAGCGTCGCACGTCCGCGCAATTGTCCGTTAAAGTCACGCAGTGCCGAATCGCAAAATACCCTCTGGTCGTTTAGCAGCCAAATCCTCCGGGGCTTAAGTGGTTAATCAGAAATGTGTATAGGCCATTACCTCAAGCTAAGCTATTTACCTCAGGATATATGTTACTACTCGAGGTACTCAGGCCTGTTGAGTCTGATATTTTTATCAGAGTTTCCAGATGGAAATGTGGATTCAGGTAATAGGCACAAGAATGTCTGCATTTTTCCCACTCAAGGACCTGGCTAAACAAAGAAAAGACAGTGAAAAAAAAATGTAATGGCTGTATTTTGAACAACATGGCTGCCACAAACCTAGTCCGTCATTTTCCCAGTATGCATGACCATTACAAATGTGGTGACTAAAGCTTGCCATACACTGTGTGAACTTTGGCTGATTCCTGATTAATTGTTCAAATTTCATATTGGAGGCAGGCCTGTTGGTTCCCTCCTACCCAACATCCTTTAATTACAAAATTGAAGGAACCTAGCAGAGAATTGTTGGCCCGCGACCGTCAGAATACAACAGCCCGGCAGGGAGATTTGTCCATCCATGCTGTATAACATGGATGGTAGAATTGTGAGGGGGCAGGTGGCAAGCTGAAGTTTCGTCCCTATAATTGGATTCTTTATTATAGGTAGCGATCTGAGCTGATTGTAGTAGAAGAGCTTAGATGCACTTAGCTTAAAGTTTTTCAGCCAAACTGGGGTAACACTTAAGGCCCGTACACACGTACCGATCGTCGGCATACAAACGTCGGTGGACGAAGGATCTGCCGATTGTACGCGTGTTAGTATGGTGCCTCCGACAGATGTCTGCGCACAATCCGCGGACAAAAGTCTTTCTTGCAAACATGAAAATTTTTGTATGCCGACACCAGAACGGACGATTGTTCGCCTGTCAGTACACAATTCGGCCGACACACAGCTACAAATCCCAACACGCATGATCAAACCAAATGAGTTCCCGGAAGAATTTTCTCTAGTAAACTCAACATTTTATTCAGAAAGAACTTTCGGCTCGCGGAAGTCCAAGAAATAGGTGAAATGCGGAGCACATGCTCATCTTGATAAATGTGAGAAGAAGGAAGATGCTGCTCATAATGCCATACTTTTCTAATAAAAAGGCATGTGTTCTGTTATGATGAAGATAATGTTTGTCTATTCTATCTGTTCTATCAAATTTTATAATTAAATAATTTGAACTCTTCACCATTATTTTTGTATTTTCACACCAAAGATCTAACTATTGATATGACCCTTTATTCTTGTATGAATTAATGTCTAAAACATATTTTTCAGGTTATGCACAATATTAAACATGTTAACAAATTCAGATAGGCCATTTTGTATTTTCAATTTCTTTATTTTTTGGATCTCAGCAAAAAAAACCAAAGCAAACATCAATACTTTCCGTATAATAAACTAAACATAAAAAAGGTCCATTTGGACAAAATTAAACTAGAAACTGGCAAACAGGGGTAAAATAAATAATAGGGGGTTACAAAAATTAAAGTTGCTGGTAACTGTAATCAGGTTGCCATGAGGGCAGGTTTGGATCATGCTGGCCATATTGCCACTGGCCATGTGGCATTTGGCGAGGTGGTGGGTGTTGTGGAGGTGGAGGTGGAGGTGGAGGTGGAGGTGGAGGGCACGGGTGCTCCTGGCATGCATGGCTGTGCTCAGTAAGTATGCCGTTTTCAGCCTTTTGCAGCACATCAAGAATAATTTTTCTGGCATACTGACACTGCCTGAGGTCCACCTTATCCAAAATTTTGGCAGTCATATTCCCGAAGGACTCATTTGCCTCCGGTTTCCTACGGAGGGCTATGGTGGCCTCCTGTATGAATTCATCTGTGATGTCGTCGATGTGTTTCCTCTTTTGCCTCCGTTTGGCAGGAGGAGGTGGTGGTGGAAAGAGTTCCGCAGGCTCCTCAGGCTCCTCAGGCTCCGCAGGCTCCCCAGGCTCCTGGCTGCAACCTGGCTCCTCCTCAGTGACACTTCCCTGTTGATGAAATGAACAATTGATTAGAATGTTATAGTGTATATAAAAATGCATGTTTGTTATATTATTGTGAACAAATAGCAGACTTTACATACAGTGGCGTATCTAGGGTCTCCAGTGCCCTTGTTGAGGAGCTGTATTTGGCAACAACCCCCCCCCCCCAAGATCAATGTAAAACTGTAACCCACCCCCCCAAAAAAAAATTAAAGGGCATTAAAAGTTTCTAATTTGCCCCTTGTTTGCCCAGTGTAGAGCTCTGTAGTGGGCAATCATTGTCTCAGGTGTGAAAAAGAAAGAGAGGGTTGAGAGCTAGAGAGAGGGAGAGAAAGAGGGGGTGTGAGAGAGAGAGGAGGGGGTTGCAGAGAGAGAGGGGCCTGAACTTGCAGAGGGCTTGATGTAGGGCATTGAGGGTGAAGCAGTGCAGGGAAACAGGAATAAGGAAGCCACCTGCCTTGCTGACCCAGAGTGAGAGACCAGAGACATGGAAGCAAGGATGGATGGATCATTTGCAGGAGCTGTTAGTTTTGTATTAAAAAAGGTTGAGCCAGAGGAATGCTGAGGCTCCAGCAGTGTTTGTTCGGACCAGAGGTGTGCTGGGGATGCAGCACTGTTTGTAAGACCGGAGGTGTGCTGGGGATGCAGTGAGAGGCAGTCTCAGTCTCCTGGTCTTTTGGCTCAGCTGCTCTCAATGTTTTACACCTGCATGAAGCAGCTCTCAATGTTTTACACCTGCATGAATCCACCTGCAAACTGGGGGTTCTGGGGTGTGCAGGCTGAGTGGATTGTTAAAATAAACAATAAAACAATGCCAATGTTTTTGTGACCCACCCCCCTTGGCCTGCGCCCCTGGCGGTTGCCTGTCATGCCAACCCCTTGCTATGCCCGTTTACATAAAGGGTCAATTATGGTTTAGCTTATAATTTTGTTACATGATTACATTTTAGCAGACAATATATTGTGAAATGCCATACCTGAGTAAAACTCTCCTCCAGGAAATCCTCATCCTGGCTTGGATCTACCGACACTGAGCCCTCTGCCGAAGTAGAAGGCAGTGTTGAAATTGACGGCCTGGATTCCATGGTGTCTGCCAGGAATCGCATGTTATCATAGTACCACAGCCGTGGTACATATACATTCCGTGCCCCTGCTCCAGACTGGGTGGACTCCTCTATTTTTTTTAACTCCCGCCTGTAGGCAGTGCGAATACTGTTTATTTTTTTGCGGATATAAGTAAAATTTGCCCCAGGACAGACGGGCTTGTAGAAGGCCACCAAATGTTCCATGGCCTGTTTTCTGAGTTTTCTATTTTTATAATCTGCGGACTTGACTTGCCACAAACACGGCAGTTGCCTGAATTCATCAATGAAACTGATGAGAAAGTTGTGGGTGGTGAAATTGTCCACCATATTGCAGGACAGTATATGCCTGCAAGACACAAAACAACACAAAACATATTAAAATAGCATGTATTTTGGCACATAATAAAGATATTCCTAATAAAAGCTGTATAGGGCCCAAAACACACACTTTCTATTAAAAGAGTCGTACCTTTGTTTGTGGGGAAAAGTCGTGATTCGCCGCTCGATCGTGCTCCAACTCTCGATATGTCCGCTAGCGAATCGTCGGCCGAACGATCTGGCGTCCTTTAAATACAGCGCAGGCGTCAACTCCTCCTCCAGTGGCGGGCTTGTGCAGGGGTGTGTACGTGCCGAAGATCAGGCCTACATGCGGCACTCACACCTGAGGCAGTGGAATAATCATTGTTTAATTAGGAACCATGTCTCAACAATCTGGGAGCTCAATTAGTGGGGGCCGAAGTGATTGGGCCACCCGAAAATCAAGGGCTACACCTATGTCAAAGCCAGAAATGGTGGAGATGGTCTCCATTTTAGAAAAAATGGATTACGATGGAAAGTTGGCAAATTACGATCGGCCCAATGCCAGGAAAGATGGCATCATGGACAAGGTGGTGGCCTGTTTGGTCAAAAAATTCGGTGTCGAGCGATCGAAAGATCAGATTCGGAAACGGTGGTCTGACCTCAAACACCGTGAGCAGGATCAGCTTTCCCAAATCCATCGGATTTTGAAAAAAAGTAAGTTTTATTTTTTTTTTTTTTTTTAATCATGCAATATGTTTTTTATAATTTTGTGTATGTTGTATTAACATGTCTAGATTATAATGTCTATGTAAAAAGTTAGATTACTCATTTTAGTTGTCATGTCGTGATTTGATCGATCTATTGTTGATGTTTTAGTATATGACATTAAAAGTCAGGAAGCCATAGTTAAAAATATATGTATTGTGTTGCAACGAACGTTCTTTCCTGCACGAATCTTCTCAGCAAACATTCCTATTAATCACAGATTATTATTCAAACCTTTAAATAGGAGAAAAACGTAAACTCCGTGCCAAACAATGGGAAAGGAGGAGGAGAGGTTTGGCAGCTCCATCGGCAGTTGTGGAAGAAGAGGAGGACATGGGCCCAGATGGTGGCACAGATTCCACTAAAGGTAATTGGTTCCTATGCACTGTCAAACATTAATGTACCATATTTTTCGTAGATAACCATGTACATGTCTTCATATTTGTTACTAAAAGAGCTATCAAGCAGGGCACCATGTCCTAACAAATGTACCTCTTGTGACTTTTATGATATGGCCAATGTTTTGTATTATGTAGATGAAGACATTATGCCTGAGGTGATTCTGGTGGAGCCTATAAGTGACCAGACACCAGAGCAACAAGAAGGTTGGTAGTCACAGATTTTTGTGTAGTGGGATCATAGAAATATGTGTATTTGCAATGATTGTTTAACCTTATATTCTTGTATTCCCTTACAAATTTACATTGCAGATGTTGCGTCATGCCAGGATGTGGCATCCCCAGCCAGGTCTGAACCAATATCTCCTGGCAACTTGCCAAGCAGCATGGAAGCCACTTCAGAAACTGTGGAGGAACCAGGACCAAGTGTCCAAGAGCCAATTGTGTGCCCACGTAGGTTTTTTCAGAATGATTTTTATCAGTGTTATTTTTAGCCTCCAATTTACAACACTAGTTCCCTATGGGAGCCTCTTTATTTGAATGGAAGTCGCACCGTAAGTCGGATCAGGATGCTCTGACTTGCGGGGCCACTTGCGTTGTGAAGATTTTTGAGGGGGAACTACACCAAAAAATTGAAGAACCCACCGTGGGTGTCCCCCCAAGTTCACAACCAGGCCTTTTGTGTGTGGTATTGAGTTTGAGGGTATGCCCACAACAAAAAGACAGCGTGGGTTACCCCCAAAACCCCTACCAGACCCTTATACAAGCATGCAGCTTGTCAGGCCAGGAAAGAGAACAAGCAAGCGGACCAAACACCCCCTGGACCACAGCAGGACACATGCCCTCAACATGGGGGGGTTTTGTTGCTTTGGGCCAGGGGGCCTCTGCACCGCACACCCAAAAGCACCTTACTCCCATGTAGAGGAGGACAAGAGCCTCATCCCCACAACCCTGTCTGGTGGTTTTGGGGGGTCATGCGGCCAGGGGGTTCCTAGGACTTTGGAAGCAACCTTTAACAAAGGGTGGCCCCCAGATCCCAAACCCCAATCACTATGTGAATGGGTATGGGGTACATAGTACCCCTACACATTAACCACATAAATGGAAGTGTATGTGAATAACGACAGGAGACGTTTATGAAATGTTCTTAAAGATCTTCGTCCGGTCTTCTCCACTCTGCTCTTTGGATCTTCTCCTCTCCACTCTTCTGCTGTCCAATCTTCTGCTCTTATGTTGTCTGCTCTTTTGCCCTAGGCTCTTCTTCTTCCTCCTGTCCTCCTCCAATGCTGTTGCCGTGCATTCTGCCCGTCTCTGGTCTCTGCATCTTAATATATATACATTACAACCATGCCCTCACAATGACGTCATCATGCGTTCACACCCCTAATGAATATATAGTAAGCTCAGGAGACCGGCAGAATCATCAGCAACAGCATTGGAGGAGGTCAGGAGGAAGAAGAAGAGCCTAGGGCAAAAGAGCATAAGAACAGGGTAGGTATTAACTCGAGAGGAATTTAAGATTACCTGGACACCAAATGTTTCTCTATTATTATGACCTCATGTAGGTGATTCACATTGACTCTTTTTTTTTTTTTTTTACAGACCATGTTTTACATAGTTGCACATTAGCCAAATTGACCCGTGAGGCTCTCCAATGCTGCGCAGACCTGGAACAAATAAAGGAGACTGCAACGGCATTACAAATCAAAATGCGCAATTTTGTGGACATGATTGGCAAATTTTAAGCCACAATTTTCCTACGTTTTTAATGTTTGTATTGGGATGTTCCTGATGTTACAAATTTTTTATAATGTTTTATGGCATTTTAATTACACTCAGATGTTAAAGAGTGTACCCAAGTTTGGGAAAAGCACTTTACAACACCCTAACCCTAACCCTAACCCTAACCCTAACCCTAACCCTGTGAATGTTTGATACTAAAACATTTTTACATTCAACAATGTGTGTTCAATTCTTTATTAGACTTTCGTTGGGGGGTCGAGGTCTAAAGCTGTGTAAAGAAGCACTAAATGTATGATGGCTGTCCTATTCACATATTTACATGTTAATGAAAGCATTTTGGACACTGCCATATGCGAGTTGCTGGAGGTGTCAATGAAATGTTAAAGATACCCCCAGTTTTAACGCATATCACAGTGCGATCTGACATTTCCCACAGGATCGGATCACACAAGTTTGAACGACTGTGCGATCCTATCCTGATGCGGCTGAATAAATGCATCATGTGCGACTTTTGTGCGAGTGCATTGCGAATTGAGCCATACAAACTGTATAGCTGATTTTCGCATGAACATCTGATCGCATGTAATAAAGGAGCAGTGCGCTACGATATTACATGCCATCAGATGTGCAGTGTGAATTGAGACATACACTTTGTATGGCTACATTCGCACTGAACACGCATACAAGTCGCACATGACCCTTTATTTCTGATGTATCTGGATTGGATCGCACAGTGCTTAACACTTGTGGAATACAATCCTGTGCAAAAAGTAAGTGGCGGGTCACCCTTATGCAATGCTGGAAGGCTGCAAAGTCGCAGACTTCCCGCATCGCATAAGTGTGACTCAACACTCAAGGTACTAGCAGTCCTAGGATTCAATATGGCATTGATATTGCCAGTAGCAATCAGTGTAGGGAGATCAGTGTAATCTATAGTGTATTGCTTGTTCGTTGCTCTAGTTCACATTCCATTACCTATATATATAACACTTTGAGATGAACAATGATCAAGTTTCACATAACACTGACATATCCTAACATTGGTGGGCAGTGAGAAGGATGTCATAAATGAACACAACATAACAGGTGTAGGTACTTTGTTAATACCCTAATGTATTATATGAAATATATAGTATGGGCAACTTCTGGACAATGAACACCAATGTAAGGTGACATTAGATGAACCTTGGGTGTGACCTAGTTCTCAATGTGACAGGGTTTGTGTACATTTTGTGGGGTGCAGAAGGCCCTTGTATTTACACCACTGGCTAAAAAATAACACATGGCCATCATCACTTTGGATCAGCTGGTGAGAGACTACAGTCAAGAAACACACTGATGAATGTATTAACCCTTCCAAAGTCACACATATATAACACATGATTAACCCAAATAATTGTGTTTGGCATATGTGCCCAAATGATTATAATCCACAATACAGAATCATTGCAATTTTTGTTTAATGTGTTGAAAAATAATATATCTCTGACATTTATCTTGTGTGTCCAATCTTTAACAAGATTAATGGGTGTGTGACAGTGATTGCTGCCAGGACACAGCTCCTCTCCCCACGAAATAGTCCAGATATTCCTGGCGGATCTGACGGGCCCTGTGTGATGCCAATGCTGACCGTCCAACTTCCATTGACGGCATGGACTCCACTTGGTTAGAAGGTTGGGCCTCTCCACTTGTACCTGGCATAGCAGGGTCAGTATCCAGTTGCTGCAATACATAATTTTGTGCATTCCTGCGTAGGAAGTTGTGCAAAATGCAGCAACACAAGACCACATTATCCACTTTGTACAGTGCCAGGTTTATGGACGTCAGGAATATCCGGAACCGGTTGGCCATTATCCCGAAGGCATTCTCCACAACTCTGCGAGCTCTGGACAACCGGTAGTTGTAAATCCTTTGGTCTGGGGTGAGGTTCCTCTGAGGGTAGGGCTTCATGAGATGCTCCCCAAGCGCAAAAGCCTCATCTGCGATAAACACAAAGCTCATACCCTCAACAGTTTGCTCCCTGGATGGCAGGTTCAGAGTGCCGTTCTTTAGACGACGAGCGAACTCCGTCTGATCAATAACTCCCCCATCCGAATTGCGGCCATTTTTGCCAATATCCAAAAAAATAAACTCATAGTTTGCATTAACTATGGCTAGCATGACTATACTAAAAAAACCTTTATAATTATAATAAAATGTGCCGGAATTCGGAGGGGGGACAATGCGGACGTGCTTCCCATCAATAGCACCCCCACAATTGGGAAAATTCCACTTCTCCAGAAATTGATCAGAAATCTCCAGCCATTGCTCTGCGTTTGAAGGAAACTGTGGGGAAAAAATAAAAAAAAATAAAAAAAATAAAATTAGTGCTTGAGCACATCACATTATTAATTACACACACAGTTGTCTGTTAAATGCTTATGCAACTTGCTAAAAAAATATACAACAGGAAGGCAAAGGTTTGGATATGGGGATGTAACATCTACATACATTTCTTTTCAACCTCCTATTGTTCTTATATTGTAAAGGGCCATACACACTAGAAGATTCTCTGAAGACTTTTTCGTGCAGATTTACCTTTTCTATGTAGTGCAAGGGCCTACCAGATTGCATAGGATTTGAAAGTGTTTGTTGGACCTCATATTATTTGGTTTTGGTAAATCGGAAGGATAAATTGTTCTGACAATCTTCTAGTGTGTATGGCCCATTATACTCACCAGCTAGAGCTGAGATTTACAAACTACGGCCCTCCAGCTGTTGCAGAACTACACATCCCATGAGGCCTTGTAATTCTCTGACATTCACAGACATGACTAGGCATGATGGAAATTGAAGTTCGTGAACAACTGGTGGGCCATAGTTTGAAGACCTCTGAACTTGAGCTTTGGTATATGCTGACTTTGAGATTTAGCATGTGGGTGGGGGATGGGTAAGTAAAACTGGGCATTTATACATCAATAAGGGCTTGTGGTCAGTGAAGGTTTTAACATCATTACATAAACATACAGAATCATAGGTGGGAATGGATGGACTGATGTATTTTAGATAAATCATTAACTAGGTACTAAAACATTGGCCAAGGAATAATTGTTTGAGGGAAAGCAATAAAATGACCCAAATTCAAAATACTGTTAACAGGCAATGCGTTTAGGGACACATAGGAGAGAATGGTGGGGTGGTTAGTGGGTAATTTTACAAATGGTTAAAGATAATCTACATCTTTACTACTATGTGCATGCGGACAGAGGGTAGTTTACAAATAATGGCCTGTGTCAATTGCTGTACATCCAAAAACATCATAATTCGGGTGAAACTAGTAATACATGTAATGTAATGTAAAAAATCAAACATACCTTGATATAGTCCTTCTGCAAGACCTTGATGATGGCAGAGCAGGTCTCAGGGATGATGATACCAAGTGCTTGGGGGGAGATGCCTGTGGTGAACTTCAGATCCTGCAGGCTTCTCCCTGTTGCAAGATACCTCAACGTCGCAATTAACCTTTGCTCAGGAGTAATTGCAAGCCGCATACAAGTATCCTGCTTCAGAATATAGGGGGACACCAGGGCAAGAAGACGGTAAAAGATGGGATCCGTCATCCTCAAATAATTCCTGAAGTCATCAGGATTATTTTCCTGGAGCTCCCTCAGCAAGGACATATGAGAAAATTGATCACGGTTAAGCAACCAATTTTTCGTCCAGGAGGTCCGCTTCTTCTTCCTATTGCTCGTACGTCGTCTCAGAGCCAAAACTCCAACACTAACGACAGCAACGGACGAATTCACGGTCGCCATAATAAATTCTCGAACGATGTCTCGGAAAATAGCGAAATGTCGTCAACCAAACAAATGCTACCGAAATCAGCGCGAGATGCCCAGAAGGGTCACGGCCAAACACTCACTTCCTCTTTTGTAGCGGCGAACGTGCGTGGAACGTAGTGACGTCATTTTCTGTCGGAAGACAAATGTCCTGGGCAAGTTTAGAGCACTTTTCAACAGACAAACAACAAACACACCAGCCGCGAACATTTGTAGGACGTTCTGTCGGCCGACGATCGGTACGTGTGTACGGGGCTTTACTGAATATTTTTTTACATGTCTCCATTCACACAGCATAACGTAAAGAAAAGCTTACATTAGATGCTTTATTCTGGACCCTCCAGTACTAAAAAATCCTAGTTAGTTTTCTTTATTTATAAGGGAGCTGGGCAGCTGTTATTGCAATATTTAACCCTGTCTGTACTTTGCAGACAGATCTTCATTTTCAATTTGAATTGGATTTGAACACTGTCCTAATAAAGGATTAAAGATGTAGAGGCTAGGCTTCTTGCATCGTATGATAATGAGGACAGACGTGGGACAGGCTCACTCTTATATTGTTCAAAAAAAAATGTCAGCCGTGAAACATCTGAAACATCTAAAAATTTGTCAGCCATGAAACATCTGAAACATCTAAAAGGTAATACAAATTTGTAAAAAAAAAAAAAAAAAATAGGTATGCTGTGTTAATGGGAACAGAAACATATGGTGGGGTTTTCTCAACCCCAAATTGAACTGCAAAAGTGGAATTCTTTTCTGTAGAACCCCAGGCTACCAATTCCCCTCCCTGTTGATCTTACATTTTGGATGAACACTTGTAGGTTGAAGCATCTCACAACTGTAGAATGCACCCAGACTCCTGTAGCAAAATCTACCTGTTGCAGTACAGCATGAAATAGATTTTATGGAAAAAAAGTTTTGCCTGTTCATGACAATTATTTGTGTATCAATTGTCTTTTATCAACTACAGGTTGTATTTTAATAAACCAACAACTGAGGAGAGGATTTAAAAAAAAAGCAGGGAAGGTTGCAAATTCCTTGTTTTGTTTTATTTTTAAACTATGAAATGTATGCTTGTTAATGGACAGAGTAACTTAAAGTGTTACTAAACCCACAACAGTAAAGCATGCTTGTTATACTCACTGTGAAACCTAAGGGGTTAATCCTCCACATTGTGTAAAAAGCCTGTTTGATCCGGTCTTCTCTGATCCTCCCCTTCTTCCAAAATCTTCAATCCATCTCTTGATAAGACTGACCTTTGGAGCCACTGTGCACATGCTCAGTTTGGTGTGTTTTGGTAGAGAGTTTTTTTTTTCTTGGGAGGGTGCATGTGATCAGCACAGGGCCAATCAGCACTGTCCAGACAGAGGGTCAGAGGTCCTGCAGGTTTATAGGACAGTCAGAGGAGAATGAAAACTCCTCCTACAAGCTTTAACCAGACACTGATAGAAGTTACAAAACTGCTAAATACTGCTGACGAGAAAAAGTATTTAGCAGTTTATATTTACTAAAATAATTGCATTTCCATGTTTTGTGTACTGTGGGAGACCAGATATTATGTGTCCTGGGTTTAGTAACACTTTAAGACAGTGCTTCTCAACTCCGGTCCTCAGGACCCATTAACAGGCCAGTATTTAAGTATTACCTTGGGGAGATGCAGACTAGAATACTGCAATCACTGAGCAGCAAATGAGATCACCTGTAATTTAGGTATCTTGCAAACCTGGCCTGTTGTTGGGTCCTAAGGACCGGAGTTGAGAACCACTGCTTTAAGACATAGGTTCAGTTTTTTGTAATCCCACTATGACTTTTAGGACAACTTCAGTTTGTGTTCTGCCTGTGAAAAATACTAACCTAAAGTGTATCTATGCTCAAGAAGAAACAACTAACAAGTCCTTAGATGTGGTGGATACATTTGTTTTTTTAATTGTTTGTTTTTTCAGGTTTTCCTTTTAACCCGGTGATACTGCCATTAATACACCTCCTTTTCTAGAATGACAACATTCATCCTACTGTATAAAGACAACAGAAACTGGATAGGACTACAGACAACTCTCCTTCTCCATAACATAGAGGTATGATGTTCTGTAGTTCTGAACGTTAATTGGGAACATGTGTAACTGATATGAATGAAGCACTGACAGTGAGCATAAGGCCCCTTTCCCACAGGCGGACCGTTCAGATCCGCCTGTCCATTTTTTTGGCGGATCTGAACGGTCCCCCCATGCATTCCTATGGGGCATCGGATGTCAGCGGAGACATGTCCGCTGACATCCGACCCGTCAAATCTGGACGGATGGAAACCCTATTTTCCATCCGTCCAGCGGATCGGATCGGACGGCATCGGATGAGAACGGACCGACGGTCCGTTCCCATCCGATTTCCCCCACAGAGATGCATGGGGAACTGACAGCTGTGTCTCCGCACACAGCGCGGAGACACAGCTGTCCTCCTGCTTCTCAGCGGGGGATCGGCGGCTCGATCCCCCGCTGAGAAAAACGGACTCCGTCCAACGGACGGAGTGTGTGAAAGGAGCCTAAAAGTTAGTCTCAGCTGACAAGATTTCTGACAAAGGAAATCAGACATTCTTTGTATTTATGGAACAGGTATAATAATAGAAAATTTAACAGAATAAAGGTGATCAAATATTAAAGTGCATTGTTAGGATTAACATACCCTTTAAGTCTGTGCTGTGAAACTGTAAATCTGAAAGAGGCAAATTAAAAAAAAGTGTTAATTTAATTTGTTAGAGCAAAAAACTATTGATCATAGGAGCAGTAACGAGGAAAAGGGACTCGATGTAAAATGAAGCTAATTGCCTATCAAATACTTTCCATATAATATTGAAAGCATTTAGAAACTTAGATACCTGGGAGGGTATAAAGGAAAGACAATAAGAAAAAGTGTTATTGGGGCACGAAGGGCAGTGCAATTTAATCTGGCAGCCACGAGGCCTAGATTACTTCATCCCTCCCTTTAAAACTGCATATGAATTACACATGTTCTGTAGCTAATTAAATGCAGGTAAGGCATTGAGTAAATTGAAATACCACCATAAATCGGCCACGGAACCTACGTAATTCATGAGTGTTTGGTTTTAAAAAGGGGTGATATGGCATTCCTGACTCTTAGGCGTGGGAGACCATGGAGAAATGATGCCAATGGAGCAGCTTAAATTAATGATAATGGTCACCCTGTAACAATATATTAAGTCAGGATGAACTTATTTGAGGGTAACAATGGAAATATATAAACCCCTTAAATTACAGGTTTTATTTACAGGCTTACAGCTGTACAAGTTCTTACAGAATAGCATAATTTTCAAAGTCAGCTTCAGACATAGTGTGCTATGCAGCGAATACTTGGCTATGACATTTTTTCTTGCACAGTGAACTTGGATTATACACAGCAATCTGATTTATTTAAAAAAATGGGTGGTTTTAGCAGCAGCTTATGCTTTTTCAACTAGCTTTTTTATTTTTGTCTATTTTGACCAGCCAAAATAGCAGATCTTTAAATGTCATAGGAAGGTGTCTTCCTAATCAAAAAAAAAAAATAAAAATACAACAAAGCAGGTATAGCTTGGCTGTTGTCAGTAGTTTGATACTATAGTTTGCCACATTTTCTTCAAAAGGTATTAAAAATGCCTAAAGTGCACAAAACATGTCATAGCACCATCAATCCCATATTCACAATTCTTCCACAAAAATTTTGGTTATAGCCCTTAAATATGCTTTAATAGACATTGGCCAGGAGCAGAACAGCAAGAAGAATAGGCCAAAATAGGGAGAGAAAAGGCAGGTTTTATTCTGCATGAAAATTAGATGGTAGCAGCTGAGACTTTTGTCAGACATTTTGTCCAGCTGCAGGACAGTATCTGAGCAGCTTGAATAGCCCTCATATTCAGAAATACAAGGCAGGAGTTCTGCTTGCAGAAAAGACACTGCTATGAAAAAAAAAATTCCCAGTGACAAGACCCAACGCTTTTAGACTGAATAGTTTAAATTTAGTTTAAATGCAAAGATATGGGATAGGAGTTTTCTTGCTACTGAAAGGATTAAAATGAGAAGTACCAGAAAGAGGTCATGATTGCTGCATCTGAGTTGCAATGCAAGCAGCTTTACAATTAAAGCAGAGCTCCAACCCACCCACCACCCCCCCCCACCAAAAAATACTGTATCTGCTGACTTTTACTATTAGGGCACTTACCTGTCCAGGGATCCCATGGTGTCCTTACCCAAGCAGATTCTTGAATCAGTTCTCAGTTGCTGGCGCTGCCATCTTGGGTAAGGGAAACCAGCAGTGAAGCCTTGGGGTTTTACAGCCGGTTTTCTACTGCATATGTGCAAATAGCGCTGCGGTTTCTCAATGGCCAGGCTGGGGCGAGGGCCAAACTTCCATCTGAGTTCACTGCGGCAAATGCAGCAGAAACTGGGAGCGGGTACCTGACAAAACCAAATGTGGCACTGTAAGGGGGGGGGGAGGCAGACAAGCAGGGCTTTTGGTATCTAGCAGTTTTAAAAAGTCTCCTGTAGTCCAGGCCTGATTTATTTTTTTATAGGGAATCCTAATGTATACGTTTCCCCTGGCCATGGGCAGACAACGAGCTTGTGTCTTTATCACACATGAATTTGCCCATTTCCAACTGCTGTGGGGTCAGCCTGGATAAATACCTGTAGCTACTTTCCTACGGGCACTCAAGCTCATGGCGAAACCTGGTCACCCTAATGCTGGGGATGACTCTGAGGATGAGGCCAGTGAGGGGGAAGGGGTGATCTCACACAGATGCCACCAGCTATAATTAAAAAGGTGATACCACAATGTTGAGTGGTATGCTCTGTGCTACATTTATCTCATTTTTAGGTATTAGGTTTACCCAGTGTGCAGAGAATGATATATAGTGTTGCTGCCTGTGTTTACTGGACCAAGGGTCTGCAGTCATGTGCCTAGTGACAGAGACACATGTAACTCCATGCGTAGGTAGAGAACAAGAGAATGACTTTCTGTGAAAGGTAATGGTGACTGGGTACTTGCCATCTTGGGGCTACAAAGCACATGAACTGGCAGGAGGCGTCTGTTTCGAAAAGTTGGAATGAAAGCAGTTATAGCTCCAGCAGCTTTAATAAGCTGGCATTAAGATGCTGGTCATACTACCGCAACATATTTTTTTCTGCAGCAGGACCTGGAGAAGGGAATCCGAATAAGTAGTCACATTGCCAATGTCAGAAGCAGACTACGTGCCCACACTGCAGAGGTGGTTGGACTGACCTTGGGGTTACAGCTACCATTGCCTTTAGGGAAACGTAATCAAAAGGATTTGGATGGCTGCTGTGTCTGTTCTCTTCAAGTTTACCCTTCCCCTCACCAGCATTCCCCTTGCTCTTCAGCCTCTCCCTCTAAGCTTTTTTTCTCTTCCCGCAATGGCACTCATGTGCGATTTGCCATCCCATCTTCCACTGCCTTTTCCTCACTGTAGACTACTTTGCATTAAACATGCCCTACCACCAGTTTGTGCAGCCCTACCAACACTTTATTCTGCAGGACCTGCTCACTCACTACTAGATGAACATGCAACACCTCTGCCCTCTTATTTAATTTTTGGGAGATGAATGTAATGCACAGTTTTACTAAAATTATGATGATAGAGGGTGGATGTGAATAAATATTGTATATATATATATACATACAGTATCTCACAAAAGTGAGTACAACCCTCACATTTTTGTAAATATTTAATTATTTTTTTTCATGTGACAACACTAAAGAAATGATACTTTGCTACAATGTAAAGTAGTGAGTGTACATTTGTGTAAATAGTGCAAACAGTGTAAATGTGCTGTCCCATCAAAATAACTCAGCACACAGCCATTAATGTCTAAACCGCTGGCAAAAAAAGTGAGTACACCACTAAGTGAAAATGTCCAAATTGGACCCAATTAGCAATTTTTCCTCCAAATATCATGTGACTCGTTAGTGTTACAATGTCTCAGGTGTAAATGGGGAGCGGGTGTGTTAAATTTGGTGTTATCGCTCTGACTCTCTCATACTGGTCACTGGAAGCTCAAAATGGTACCTCATGGCAAATAACTCTCTAAAGATCTAAAAAAAAGAATTGTTTCGCTACATAAATATGGCCTAGGTTATAAGAAGATTGCCAAGAGCTGAAACTGTGGCCAAGACTATACATCGGTTGAAAAGGACAGGTTCCACTCAGAACAGGTCTCGCTATGGTCGACCAAAGTAGTTGAGTGCCCGTGCTCAGCATGATATCCAGAGGTTGTCTTTGGGAAATAGACATATGAGTGCTGCCAGTATTGCTGCAGAGGTTTAAGGGGTGGGGGGTCAGACCATACACTGCACACTGCATCAAATTGGTCTGCATGGCTGTTGTTCCAGAAGGAAGCCTCTTCTAAAGATGAAGCACAAGAATGGCCACAAACAGTGGACTAAAGACAAGCAGACTAAGGACATGGATTACTGGAACCATGTCCTGTGGTTTGATGAGACCAAGATAAACTTATTTGGTTCAGATGGCGTCAAGCGTGTGTGGCAGCAACCAGGTGAGGAGTACAAAGGCAATTGTGTCTTGCCTACAGTCAAGCATGGTGGTGGGAGTGTCATGATTTGGGGCTGCATGAGTGCTGCCAGCACTGGGGAGCTAGAGTTTATTGAGGAAACCATAATTGCCAACATGTACTGTGACATACTAAAGCAGAGCATGATCCCCTCCCTTCGGAGACTAGGCCGCAGGGCAGTATTCCAACATGATAACGACCCCAAACACACCTCCAAAAAGACCACTGCCTTGCTAAAGAAGCTGAGGGTAAAGGTGATGGGCTGGCCAAGCATGTCTCCAGACCTAAACCCTATTGAGCATCTGTGGTAAATCCTCAAATGGTAGGTGGAGGAGCGCAAGGTCTCTAACATCCACCAGTTCTGTGATGTCGTCATGGAGGAGTGGAAGAGGACTCCAGTGGCAACCTGTGAAGCTCTGGTGAACTCCATGCCTAAGAGGGTTAAGGCAGTGTTGAATAATAAGGATGGCCACACAAAATATTGACACTTTTGGCCCAATTTGGACATTTTGACTTAGGGGAGTACTCACTTTTGTTGCCAGTGATTAAGACATTAATGGCTGTGTTTTGAGTTATTTTGAGGGGACCGCAAATTTACACTGTTAAACAAGCTGTACACTCACTACTTTACATTGTAGCAAAGTGTAATTTCTTCACTGTTGTTACATTAAAAGATATAATTAAAATATTTACAAAGATGTGAGGGGTGTACTCACTTTTGTGAGATACTGTATATGTCGCCTTATATTTATCTATGCACACACACAGTATATACACACACAGTACCGAGCAAAAGTTTTAGCCAAAAATCTATATTTTAATTGTTTATTGTTAGCAATTTACAAATTGCAAAAAGAGCAAACAGAAGAAATTTCTCAAATCCAAATCAAATATTTGGACAACCCTTTGGCTTCAAACCAACATCACTTCTTCTAGGTACACTTGCACTTGTTTTTGAAGGAATTCAGCGGGTAGGTTGTTCAAAACATCTTGAAAAAACTAACCACAGATTATTGTCTTGATTTGCAGTACTATACAATGCAAATATCACTGTAGTTCTGCTGTTGCAGGATGAAAAAAATGTATTATTTAGAATACAGTGTATTACGAAAACAATGCAATAACCTGTGATGCAGAACAAACCACTTGAGTAAGAGCAGCTTGCGTGTAGTGGATGTAAAGTGAAAAATGTTTGGAAACACAGCTAGTGACAACTGTTGCAACAACCTTGCGATGTCACATCAACACTTAGGAAATGTAAAGAAACTCTGAAAGTACAGTGCTTCCTAAATTTAGCAGAGTAATAGTTTTAGTCAAAGAAGAATCATGGCCTTCCATTAAAAAAAATGGTGGTTCTAAAGTCAAAAGCACACCACTCTCTGTTTTACCCCCCCCCCCCCATCCCTAAACACTTACCTGACTCCTTTTCCTGCTCCAGCACCACACTCCTCACTTCCTGGTCTCACAAGACACACTGAAAGCAATGAGAACCAAAAGCTCCTGCGGCTATCAGTCAAACTCCTGGAGCTCTGCGTGCTCACTGCCTGGCTTGGGATGGCTTTAGCATTGCTTGCTAAGGAGGCACTTGGAGCAGGGAGAAAATTACAATTAAGCTTTTTTAACCACTTGCCGACCGCTCATGTTGACCCTACTGCGGCAAAGTGGCTCGATATCGTCCAGCGACGTAGACCTACGTCGCTGGACTCCCACCCTTGTGGGCGGCGCACGCGCGCCGCAGGAGGCTCGCTCCCGCTGTTTTCAGTCACAGCAGGAGTCGGGCCAGGGGAGGAGTGGCGGTGATTACCGCCGCTCTTCCCCGATCGTCGGGTATCGAGTGTGGAGATCCGCCCGCTTGTGTAAACAAAGCGGGCTGATCTCCTAAGTGACAAACAGTGACAGATTGCAGGATTCAGCATAGTTGAACCTGCGATCTGTGCCTGTGTCACACAGTCCCCTCCCCCCACACACGTTAGTAAGCACCAGGCATACATTAACCCCTTGATCACCAATAAAAGTTAACCCCTTCCCTGCCAGTGTCATTTTTACAGTAACAGTGCATATTTATAGCACTGATTACTGTAGTAATGTCACTGGTACCCCCAAAAGTGTCAAAAATGTCAGTCAAGGGACCGATCTGTCCGCCGCAATGTCGCAGTCCCGCAAAAAAAATCGCAGATCGCCTCCAGATCACCGCCATTACTAGTTAAAAAGAAAAACAATAAAAATGACATAAATTTCCCGTAGCTAGTAGCTGCGATAACTTTTGCGCAAACCAATCAAAATACGCTTATTGCGATTTTTTTTTACCAAAAATATGTAGCAGAAAACAAATTGGCCTAAAATGTAAAAACATTTTGATTTTTACATTTTTTTTTTTGGGGGGGGGGGATTTCATAAAAAAAAATGTGAGAAATATTGTTATTTTTTTCAAAATTGTCGCTCTTTTTTTGTATATAGCGCAAAAAGTAAAAATCGCACAGGTGATCAAATACCACCAAAAGAAAGCTCTATTTGTGGGGGAAAAAGGACATAAATTTAATTTGGGTACAGCATCGCATGACCGCGCAATTGTCCGTTAAATTAACACAGTGCCGAATCGCAAAATATGGCCTGGTCAGGAATGGGGTAAAATCTTCCGGTCTTAAAAATATGCTCATTGAGATTTTTTTTGTCAAAGACATGTAGCTAAATACATTTGGCCTAAATATATGACAAAAATTGAATATATTGGATATTTTTTAACTGTCAAAGTAGAAAAATATTGTTATTTTTTCAAAATTGTCGCATTTTTTTATTAATATTCGCAAAAAATGAAAAGCACAGAGGTGATTAAATACCACCAAAAGAAAGCTCTGTTTGAGGGGAAAAAAAGACGTAAATTTTGTTTGGGTACGGCGTTGCATGACCACGCAATTGTCAGTTAAAGTCGCACAGTGCTGAATCGCAAAAAGTGGCCTGGACGTACAGCAGGAAAATCCTCCGGTGGTAAAGTGGTTAAATTGTTTACATATTATAGAAAAAAAGGAAACAACTCAGAGAAAGGAAAATAAAGACTCTATAGAGAAAATAATGTATTAATGTAATGTACCCATAAACAACTTAATGTACATAAGCAATTGGCATCAGATTCACATTACAGTTTATCTCTTAAAAACTCATCTTCTTTTGGCTGTCAGTTTGAAACACATCATGGTGCAACCTTCGTACATGTAATGTATAGTAGTGATAGTCATCTCCATTAATAAGGCAACGTGCACAATACTTGGTTCGATCTTATACCACTAGAGCGTGCGCACAAGAAACCTCAAGAAACCTATAAGGGGGCCCCAAGGTTTTTACTGCCTAGTGGCCTCCACAGAGTTTAATCCGGTGCTAAGTATACCATTTTTTATTTTAGGACAAAAAATATCCTTTCTTATCACTTTCATTATAAGTGCATCTGCACCTATGTTTTCAATTAGTCTCGCTGCAAAAGTCTTACAAATACCTGATAGCAAAGTCCAACCATTGAAGCCTCCTGTGATGGTGTGGCAATGATGCTGCACTGCTCCAGATTTCAGAGCATAGTTCCCACTCTTATGTAGGCCGCACCTGCTTGCACTACAGTATGATGAAAAATGCTCCAGGGGATGTGGCCATCCCCATTGTCACTGCTTATTCAAATGCCTGTAACTTGGTAATCAGCATCTAGACACACCTTGTCCTGTCCACTACTTTCTGGATTGACACCTTATAGTAACTGGATTTGTTTTTTTGCTTTGACTGTCATACAGGAGCCTTCAATTTTTAATTAAAAAAAAAGTGGCTGTTACAGATAGGTTTACTCTTACAGTATATAAAATAACTCTAATTCCCCAGCCCTCCTAATATAATCTGTACTAAGCATACCTATCACTTTCTTAGATAGGAAATATCTTTTAGTATAAAGTATTTAGGCAAAGGGCACACCCCCTACCACTCTCCCGGGTATTGCATGCCACAGATAATTATTACACAAAAAAAGTATTGTTCTTTTTCTTTTGTTCTGGGTTTTGACAATAATAAATACAATTATTAAGATGTTGGATGAGTAAATACATTTTGTTTAGAGAAGTATAAATTAGATCAAAAAGAGGGGCAATAAGGAGGACAGATGAGACATATGGAGGAATATGGTTCCTAATGATGGACAGTTGGGAGTTCTTGTATTACTAAACTTCAAGCTGGCTGCTCCAGAGAATAGTCAGTCTCTATATATAGCCCTGTTTAATTCAATGATGAGAATTTCTGAAGGAAAAAAAATACTGTAGTAGGCAAGAGCTGTGATTTAGAGGAAAATAATTACCTGGTCCATCTACTGTATAATATTAAAGAAATGTCTGCTGCTGAATCACCCACAAGCAGTGCTGTATCTTGGCCTAGGCCAACAAGGCCCAGGCCTAGGGCAGCACTTTGCAGGGGGGGGCAGCGAAAAAGCTCACACACGAAAAAAAAAACAGCCTCCTTCCGGCTCCCACACGAAAAGGGTCCCCACCGGCTTGCGCTACACTTTTAGTATGGTGCTAGTCCTATGGGGCCAATTGGGCCAAAGGGCATGGTCCAGGAGGCAAATCAGTCTGGCACCCCATAAAGTAGTCACACTGCTACCTGCTGGTATGATAATACCGGCCAGTGAGGACATTCGGACAGACCGCCGACCACACTTAATACAACTGGCCCGACGGCCACCAATGCTAATAAGTGTGGCACTGCAGCCTAATGCTCCGCCTACCCTCCTCCACCCCCAGGTATGGCAGGCATCATGTCAATAATATAATTTCATTTCTTTAAACATCCTTGTCCTTGAGCGAGCATACTGAATTGCATCATATACAATTAAGACTTTTAATTGTATATGATGGCAATAATAGTTTGGACCTGCTCACCTCAATCGCAATATGTCACTGGGTTAGTAAGATTACTCCTATTTTATAAGATTTATGGACTTGTGTTTGCTGCCACTGATTATTTCATTTATTTGTATAATTACTATGGACTTCCTAGTCCTTATACAAATAAGTGAAATAATCCTATGATTACAATCATTGGCAGAAACCACAAGTCCAAACACAAGTCCAAATATCTTAAAAGAAAGGGGTAATCTTACTAATCCAGGGACATAAGGCTGTGCTACTGGGCACTGATAAGGCTGCACTAATGGCCACTGATGAGGTGGCACTTATAAGCTGCACTGATATGCTGCACTGATGGGCACTGGTATGCTCTGATATGCTGCACTGATTGGCACTAATAGGCTGCACTGGTGGGCACTAATATGCTGCTCTGATGGCCACTAAGGGGGTGGCAATGGTGGGTACTGATAAACTGCACTGATCGGCACTAATGATGCTGCACTGATATGCTGCACTGATGGGCACAAGGCGGCACTGATAAGCTTTACTGATGGGGCTGCACTGATATGCTGCCCCGATGGGCACTGATATGTTGCACTGATGGGCACTAATAGGCTGCACTGATGGCCACTGATGAGGCTGAACTTTTGGGAACTGATGAAGCTACACTGATGGGCACTGATAGACTTCGGTTTTGGTCTGTGGTTTACAGATGACAGAGCTGGACATAAACAGGAAGGGGTGTGGCCTTTACAAGAAGGGGTGGGTCATATTTAAATTAGGAGGCGCAGAAGTTTAGTCAGGCCTAGGGCAGCACAAAACCTAAATACGCCAATGCCCACAAGCCTAATATTTTCTAGGGGACCCAGTGGGGAGATTTCTGCCAACAGGCTGCAACCGATCCAAGTAAGTATTCATTTATGCTGAATTTTCCACCTATTCTACATTATGGAGAATGCAACTGAAGTACTTGGATTCCTCTTACTGCAAGAGAAGAGAGACTCCATGTTGAACTTAGGGATTCTCAGCTCTACCAAGGCTAGCGAGTTACATTTTCCTTAGCCGTAGACCACAACACGTCTCAAGTACCAAATTGTGTAGTTTGAAGCAGGCATAATAACTTTAGATGTAATGTATACTAGTATGGTCAGTAAGATAATGCTTGGTTTGAGCCCATAAAAGCTAAATATACCATTGATTGCCATAATTCACATTTATACAGTGTTTTTCACTTTCTAATTTATTCTTTCCTGGTCTGACTTTCAAACTCTATTACTAAGTCATCATGCATAATTATGTTATTACAGATGTATTCACATTTCTTATGTTACATGCACCAGCACTGGCATGTTTGGTTACATTTAAATTTGACACTTTGCTTCCACCTTTAGGGCCGGTTCCCACTGTAGTGATGCTAGACATTGCACATGATTCGCATCGCACTGCAGTGCAAATTACATGCGATGTCTGTGTGATTCAAATTCACCCATACTGATTGTATGACTGAATTTGCATCGCATTTAGACCAAACTCATGCAGAACCCTTTTTTTGGTCTGCACCAGAAAAGGATCACTAGGGTGTTCACATCCATGCAATCCAAATCCTGTCCAAATTGACAGTTCTCACTGCAATATGCAAACTGATCTGGGGGTGTCATTAACTTTGTATTGAGAATCCCAGTGGTTCGCATATGGCAGTGTGAATTGCCCAAGAGTCGGGTGAAATGCGAGAACCCTCAGTGGATTGTCAGGGTTCCCGCATCGCACCAATGTGAACCGAGCCTTAAGGAATATTATTATCATTACAGAGGCTGCCTGCCACAAGCACAGTTCCATGCACACTGAATACAGGCTTAGTTTAGGGGATGTCTTTTTAGAATCTATTGCTGAATAACTTGAAACGGGAGATGGGTCCAATCACTGGAAGAAGCATTTCCCTTGGGCTACAGCATGTTGTGAAATATTCTCTTCTCCTGGGGCAGAAAAACCCTTACTTTTGAGCATTACACATGATAATCCGGCCATTCCTTAAAGCTCCCTGGGTGGCGAGAATTAAAACCTCCCCTACGCATTATCACACAGGAGGACATGTTACCTTTCCTAAAAGATCTCCCATCAACAGAAATGATCAGGTCAAAGTACCAATGGGTGGAGATCACGATAAGTTCTGACACTTTATACCTTTTGTTTAAATGGACACTAGACAACCAGCAACTCACCTGACAAAAATAAACAGTGTGATATCTATTCATTCCGGAGCCAATCAGAAGAGTGCTGGTACCTTCAACAACTCTTAATAGGTACTGACACCATAGAAGGGTAAAAAATTAGGAATGCTTCCTGGACCTGTGGAATGCTCTACTGAGCAATTTTCGCAAGCCCTTTAAAATTATTAAGCAAAGGTTACATAAAATATGTAACAATATAAAAATGATCAAATTTTGTGATAAAGACACTAATACACATCTATAAATCAAGAACTCATGCCTGTACACAAGGTGACATCAAGAGTAACTCTGCTATTTCAATGGAATTCCTAGATTGTTAGAAATTGTTCCTACAAATTGTGCAAAATACTGACGCTTAACAAAAGCGCCTATAGCAGTAATGTGAGATGTTCGCTGAGTTTGATGCACGTTAAAACGCTCCACAAATGTCCTATGTGTGATTGACGCACTTGAAAAAACGCACCCTAGATTCCTATTTTTTTTGGGCTGTTGTGAACAAGGTCTAATGCGCCGGCACGTTTATGGCACATTACTGTAGACTTGAATAGAAGGAACTGAGATGCTTCAAATCCCTCCAAACTCCACATGAAGCTGCATTTTTGAAGTGCAGCATTGCAAATGTTTCATATTTTGATAATGTGAAGAGGAGAGTTAAAAATCCACCTCAATTTACTTATTTTATTGCCAGTGTGAATAGGGCCCTACTGTGTCTTGAAAATATTATTCCTTGCTATAACTGCCTTGAGCTGTAATACCAAGACACTATTTGTGCATCATATCGATAAATATTAAACCAGCTCATGAATATTATGTGATAAGTGCTTAGTGGCCATTCAAAAGGTCGACAAAAGTGACCTTTTTAGAATGGGGTGCCTTGAGACTGACCATAATTTTAAAGGGTGCCTTGAGTTGGTCTATAATTTTAAAGGGTAAAAGGTTGAGAAACACTGGTATAACCCACTAAGTGTCACCATTGTTGAAAGTCACACAATTAAAACAACGTGCAGTTCAGTGAATCACAAAAATCACAATCACAAAAATATATTACATATAAATGATCTTCAGTTCATATAGGGAAGCATTGAAGGACCACGGCAGCTTTATGAAAGCACAAATAGCGCCACTGACTACACTCCATGCCACAACAGGCCTTCCAGTGTATTCCTACCTAAACATTGTGGATGGTTCACCTATCCTGATCTTTAACTTGACTTGGATGCCCCCGAACTTCCTGTGATAGATCCTACCAACAACAATCAATAAAACAATGGGACTCAAATGCTCAGGTAAATTGATCTAGTCCTACCTGCCACTTTCATGTATTCTCCATAAGACCCTAATTCCCCTAGCATCAGAAAATTCTTTGGCTTTCGTCTGGTGGTCCAGGAAAAGCATAAAATACATCCACAATCTTCTCACACTAGACAGTGTTTAAAGCCCCGTACACACGTACCGATTGTCGGCCATAAATATTCGGCCGACGACCGATCGGCCGATTGTAGGCTTGTTAGTATGATGCTTCCGACAGCCGACAGCGCATTTTCGGCCGAACAGAATCTGTCGTGCAGGCATTAAAATTTTTGTTGGCCAACACCAGAACGGCCGATTGTTCGCCAGTCAGTACAGATTTCGGCCGACAGACAGCAGATTAGCAAGACTGGGCATGCTCAGAAAAGAAAAAAGACGAGGAAAGTTAACCATCACATGACATCACTTCTGCAGTCGGCTGATGTTGGCCGACAAAATTCGTGTGCAGTCTTTTGCAGTTTTCAACAGACACGTCAGCCCTGGACAAAAGACGGCCGATCGTTCGGCCGACGATCAGTACGTGTGTAAGGGGCTTAACATTCTCTTATCTTCAGAGACATCAGACAGTCAGACTACTTTAGATTCCACCAGATCACTCCTTTTTATGTGCACTTCTCAGATTGCCCATTGTTCCTCACCCCATTTGAAAGCATATGCAAAAATGTCTTACACTCAACAGGTCTAGTATACCTTAAACCAGTGGTTCTTAACTTTGTTGGAGGTACTGAACCCCACCAGTTTCATATGCGCATTCACCGAACCCTTCTTAATTGGAAAAATAAAATATGATTTTTTCAAATTAAAAACATAGGTATATATTATTTTAGGTATATATTTATACATAGGTGCACAAAATGAACAAAACCATTAAGAACAAAGAATAAAACCATTAAAACATGATTTTCACACAAAAACAAAAAAAGAATAATGAATATTTACTGCAAATTAGTGTGACTTCTGCTGTTGTCTTTCAGAGACCAGTTCAGAAATGCGCGGCTTTATCTTGGCAAGTGTCACTCTCATGTCATTATCATGTCTCATGTCACCTCACCCTGGCCTGCTGTAAGGGGGATCTATATGGGGGACGGGACCTCACCTCACCCTGGCCTGTTGTAAGGGGGGATTTATATGGGGGACCTGGTCCCCCATATAGATCCCCCCTTGCAGCAGGCCAGGGTGAGGTCCCCCATATAGATCCCAGGTCCCCCATTGTTCTGTCCTCCCTATGTGTGAGGGTACATAGATTGACAGGCAGTATAACCCTGATTTCCTTCAATGCATTGACAAAGGAGCAAGGTCCAACTTCAACTTTTATTGCAAGGAAATACGTGAAATTAGAGTGTTAAAACTGTGGAGCAGAAAAGAGAATACACTTACTAATGTATACTGACATGTGGCAATGCATATAAGACATTACTGTACATAGCAATGCAAATACAAGAAATGTGCACAAGATGTAAGTTACACAAGACATAGATACAGGATGATAATGTTAAGCATCCATAAGAGTATACACACCAGCGATGCCGCCATAAACTAAGATGAGGGAGGATGCAACTAGCTGTGTTTCCTCTAGCTGAATTTCCTGTAGAAAACAAGATATGGAGGGAAGATGATGTCACCAAAGTTCATAGGTGAAAGCTATGGTAGCTGGGCTGGGACAAAAAATTGTTCCGATATGTAATATGTGAATGTCCACTAGATGGCGCTGGTACAACATGAACAGTAGGTTACACAGTAAATTACACATTGTGAAAACTCTCATAAGAATAACATGACAATATAATGATGGAGACATGACACTCCCCGCTTGGTATCCCAAGGATACCACATTAACTATTCTCTGGAGAGAGTAACAAAATCAGTTCAGTAACAGGTCTCTGGAAGAGTTTAGGCTCATTTTGCCTGCAGACTTTCACTTCCACCTTCCTGACTCTTCCATCTTCACTTGGAAATACTTTGGTTATCAGTCCCAAAGGCCAGTCATTTCTTTTTGACTGAGAGTCTTTTACAAGAACAACATTACCAACCTTCATGTTGGGTTTACTGGTTTGCCATTTATTCCGGGACTGTAGAGTAGGGATGTATTGTTTTCTCCATTTATCCCAGAAGGCATCCGCTAGAGTTTGCACTCGTCTCCACTGACACTTGTACAAATCTTTAGTGCTAAACTCACCAGGGGGAGCTGTAACCGTACCAACCTTTTGGGTGAGGATAATAGAAGGAGTGAGTAAAAGAGGATCTTCTGGATCACTGGATATTGAAGTCAAAGGTCTGGCATTCATGATCGTCACTACTTCGGCCATAAAGGTTGTAAGAGACTCATGGGTAAGCTTCAAAGTCCCCAGCTGTAGAAAGATAGAATCAAGGATCCTGCGGGCTATACCAATCATACGCTCCCAAGAGCCTCCCATGTGAGAGGAGTGTGGGGAATTGAATGTCCATTTACAGTCTTGGTCAGCAAGATATCTCTCTACATGGTCACTGTCGATGTTTGAGGGGATCTGCAGTTCCTTACAGGCTCCCACAAAATTAGTGCCTCTGTCAGAGCGGATTTGTTTGACCGGGCCTCGAATAGAAATGAAACGTCTGAGAGCATTTATGAAGCTGGATGTGTCCAAAGACTCAATGACTTCTATATGCACAGCCCTAATACTCATGCAGGTGAATATGACTGCCCAGCGTTTGCTGTTTGCACGACCTCCTCTGGTGTGTCGTGTAGTGACAGACCAAGGGCCAAACACATCAAGACCAACATTTGTAAAGGGAGGGTCTGTACTGAGTCGGTCGGCAGGAAGATTAGCCATTTTCTGTGACTGAAATATACCACGTAGTCTTTTGCAAGTGATACATTTGAAAATTAGACTACTCACAAGTCTTTTTGCTCCCACTATCCAGAATCCAGCTGTCCGTAAAGCTCCTTCAGTGAACAAACGTCCCTGGTGCTTGGTCTTTTCATGGTAGTGTTGCACAAGTAACGATGCAATATGACTGTTTGGAAGTATTATTGGGTTACATTCCTTACTCTCAAGTTTTGCCTTAGAAATACGTCCCCCAACTCTCAACAGTCCATTATCATCTATAAATGGGTCAAGTCTCTTAAGGGAACTGTCTTTAGGAACGCATTTTTGCTTTTGGAAGTGTTCAAGATCTTGAGCATAAACTTCTTGTTGGATACACCGGATGATAGCGTCTCTAGACTGTGTGAGTTCATCCAATGTATAGGCTTTATGACAGTAATGCCAACCTTTACAATGTTCTGATCTTGTAGATGTGGCTCTAAAAGATCTGGCTATGTGGATCAAACCAGCTAATGCTCTGTTTAACGATTTCCATGTGGAAAACTTGTTGAATTGTTCAGATCCAAGATGTCTGTTAGAAACTGTTGTGGTGAGTACAGAAACGTGAGGACGAATCTCTGCATCAGAATTCGGCTCTGACAACTCAAATGTATCTTCCTCAAGAGTGTCCACTACTGGTCTGTAGAGGAATGTTGGCCCTGTGAGCCAGGTAGAGTCTTTGAGGTGGGCTGCAGGAACAGCTCTTGTGGCATGATCTGCCGGGTTTTGGTCAGTTGGTACATAGCGCCACTGGGTAGGCTGTGTTGACCTCCTAATTCTTTGCACTCTGTTGTGTACATAGACATAGAATCTCCTAGTCTCATTGTAAATGTAGCCCAACACTACTTTGCTGTCTGTATGAAACACTGTATTGTCAAGTTGTATGTCTATTTCTGACACAATAAGCTCTGCTAGTTCTACTGCCAGAACAGCAGCACAAAGTTCCAACCTTGGTATGGTGAGCTCAGGACATGGTGCCAGCTTCGCCTTGCCCATTACAAAGCCAATTTGAACTTGACCTTTATTGACTATTGTTTTGAGGTAAGCGACAGCAGCAATTGCTTTTACTGAAGCATCACAAAAGATGAACAGTTGCCTAGACTGAACCTCTGCTGGAGAGAGGTGGGTATATGACCTAGGTATGTGTAGGTTAGATAATGACTTTAAAGAGTCTCTCCATGTTATCCATAGTGCCTCTTTCTCTGAGGAAAGTGGAGAATCCCAATCACATGTATCTGTGGTTAACTCTCTGAGCAGAGTCTTACCTTGGATGATCACGGGTGCTGCAAACCCAAGTGGGTCATATAGACTGTTGATTGTAGATAAGACACCACGTCGTGAGAAGGGCTTTTCCTCTTGGTTGACCTGAAAGGTAAAGGTGTCAGACTTGAGATCCCAGCTGAGCCCCAGGCTGCGCTGCATGGGTATTGTGTCTGTAGCCAAGTCTAGGTCTTTCAAGTCGCTGGCGTGATCTTGAGTAGGAAAAGCTTCCATAACAACTTTACTGTTTGAAGCTATCTTATGCAATCTGAGGTTTGAACATGAAAGCATAGTCTGAGTCCTCTTGAGTAGGCTGATTGCAGCTTCTGGTGAGGGAAGTGACTTTAGACCATCATCAACATAAAAGTCCCTTTCAACAAACTTCTTAACATCCTGTCCATAGTCTTTTTCACCTTCTCGGGCAGAGAGTCTGAGTCCATATATTGCGACTGCAGGAGATGTGCTGTTGCCAAAAACGTGTACCTTCATGCGGTACTCTATGATGTCCTTGGTGGGGTCATTGTCTCTGAACCAGAAGAATCTCAGGAAGTTTCTGTGCTCCTCTGTAACTTGAAAACAATAGAACATTTGTTGTATGTCAGCAACTATAGCGATGGATTCTTTACGGAATCTGATGAGGACACCTAGAAGAGAGTTATTGAGGTCTGGTCCTGTCAAAAGAACATTGTTGAGGGAGACTCCCTGATATTGTGAGCTGGAGTCAAACACCACTCGTATTTGACCTGGCTTCTTAGGGTGATAAACACCGAAGATTGGCAGATACCAGCATTCTTCTTTTTCTTTCAGAGGTGGAGCTACCTCTGCATGGTTGTTTTCAAATATCTTGCCCATAAATAAGAAGAAATGTTCCATCATCTCTGGTCTTTTCTGGAAATTGCGTCTAAGTGAACAGAAGCGTTTTAAGGCCTGATCCCTGTTGTTAGGGAGACAGCGTCTCCGAGTTTTGAATGGAAGTGGTGCAACCCAGGTGTTTGTTTCATCCTTGAAAATTCCTTGTTCCATTATTTTTAAAAAGGTCTCATCTTCAAAGGAGGGAGCTATCTTGTGATCTTCTTTTGTCCTCTGGAACACTGTGCATCCTAAGTGGTCTAGGTCTTCACCACAAGAAGGGTTCTGGATTTCAGTAAAGTCCGAATATAGCATACCTGCAGGCTTCTCTCTTACAAGGAATTTGTTAGGGCAAGGCTGAAAGAGGGATGGACGTCCATTTTCCAATGTATGCGTGTAAAAAGAATTTACAGTGGTTGGCTTGTGGACATTCCCTAAGCAGACATCACCTATAATGACCCACCCTAGGTCCAGCTTCTGAGCATATGGAGAATTGTGAGGACCGTTTATCTGTTCTCTCACCTTGTGGACTCTTATGATGTCTCTTCCCAGCAGGAGTATTATTTGAGCCTCTGGATCAAGTGCAGGAATGAGATGAGCTATGGGTTTCAGATGCCAATGATGCGATGCAGCCTCAGGTGTAGGAATCTCTTCTCTATTGTTTGGAATCTGGTTACATTCGATCAGGGTAGGCAGAGGCAAGGATGCTTCCCCATTTACGGATTCGATTTGGTAACCAGTAGCTCTTCTGCCTTTTTCTTCACTCACACCTGTGCAAGTTTTAAGTGAGTATGAAGAGTTATGTCCTTTAATACTGAAGATATCAAAGAAAGCTGAGCTAGCAAGAGATCTATTGCTTTGATCATCAAGGATGGCATACAACCTTATGGCTTTCTCTTTGTGACCAATGGGGTACACTGTAACCAGACAAATCTTAGAGCATGATTTGTTACTAAGACCTTCTCCACAGACTTGGGTGCACTGGGGTGTCACTTCAGGAGGTTTTGTATCTCTCTCCTCCCCGCCGTGCTCTGCAGCCTGGTCTGAAGGTGTGAGAGTCCATGGAGGTGGCCCAGGGTGTAAAGCTGTAATATGCTCTCCACTGTCACATTCTGAGCATTTAATGTTCTCTGTACAGTCTTTTGCGAGATGAGAGGTAGATGCGCAACACCTGTAGCAAATATGGTTTTCCTTGAGGAAGGTTTTGCGTTCCCTGAGAGGTTTTCCTCTAAATCCTCTGCATTTCAGCAATGAGTGTGGTTTCTTATGTAGAGGGCACTCTCTGTGCAGGTCTTTTGTTGGGACCTTCTCAGTCTCTGTAGTACTGTAAGTTTTGATTGAGGAGTCTTTAAGAGATACACTGGTTTTGTGTACTGCAACAGGTGTACCTTTCAGGTTGCGAGGTGAGACAGGTTTACCTAGTTTAGGGTATGCGGTGTCAAACATTGAGAAGTCAAAGCTAGGATCATTTCTGGTCTTTGCTTGTTGGTGCACAAAGTCCACAAAGAATGAAAATGGAGGAAATTGGACATTGTACTGCTGTTTGTACTTGGAGCCTTGAGCGATCCACTTCTCTTGTAGACTAATAGGTAGTTTTTGTACAATGGGGTTGACACCACGCGCCGTATCTAAGTATGCTAAACCTTGCAAGTCTCCTTCGTCCTTGGCAACTTGGAGTTCCATCAGCAGATCGTTTAGTTCTCTAAGCTTTTGATAACCTTTGTTATGAATTTTGGGAAAATCTTGAATTCTTTGGAATAGTGTGTTCTCTATTACTTCTGGTGAGCCATAACACTCTTCAAGTCTCTCCCATATGGCGTTCAGCCCTCTAAATGGATAGTTAATATTAATGTCTCTAATCCGCTTTGCATGTTCTGCTGACTCATTTCCTAGCCACTTGACTAGAAGATCAACTTCTTCACTTGCAGACAGATCTAGATCTCTGATCGTATTCTTGAATGATGATCGCCATGATCTATAGCCTTCAGGTCTGTCATTAAACTTGGAGAGCCCCTTGGTTATTAGCTCACGTCGGGCAAAGAATTTAAGGAAGTCTGACATACCTTCATTTCTGCTTGATGGACCCGGAGATAAGTTGTGGTGTAAAGGTCCCGACGGGCTGGTATAGCTTTTTGGTGTCAACTTGTTGCTGTAATAGTCACCATCTACTTCAGGTTGCACTGAGGGATGATGGTATGCAAAATTGCTCTCTTGCTTAACATGAGGAGAATGGTCAGCAAAAGTTGCTTGCCGTGTGTGAGGATTCTGCTGCTCTTTAGCAGGGGTTGACTCTGCTCCTGGTCCTAAATGCAGACTGTCACCTGACTTAGAGTGCTGCAGTATGTAGTCTGTAGTGCGTTTCATGTTATCAGGATGACCAGGTTCAGGCCCAAGCATGTTGCTGAGTCTATCACTTGTGGAGTTTGCTGCTTCTTCTAAAGCTTCTGCTTCTGCGATAGCGGCTGCAGCTTCCTTCTCCACTTCTAGCTTTTCCAATGTTGCCTGTTGTTCAGCTAGGACTGCTTCCATGCGTGCTTTCTCTATTTTCAATTGTCTCTCTTGTTCAGCAAATGCTGCTCGCATTTTGGCGGCTTCAGCCTTTGCGCGGGCAATGGCAATAGTGGAGCTGCTCACTGACCTCTTTGAGCTTCTGGAACTGGCTGAGGTGTGGGACCTTGTCTCCAATGGATCAGACTTGCTTGTTGACATGGTAGCAGGTTTGCACACTTGCACTGTGTGGGGTTCAGTATCACGTGGTCCAACCTGTACTTGGTTGCTGTTTCACTGCAGCTTGTGAGAGGTCACAGCGTCTTGCATCAGCTTGTGCAGAATCTGCAGCTTTACTGTGTCTCTAGCTTGTTAGGAGGTCGCTGTTTTACTGTTCTGTCCTCCCTATGTGTGAGGGTACATAGATTGACAGGCAGTATAACCCTGATTTCCTTCAATGCATTGACAAAGGAGCAAGGTCCAACTTCAACTTTTATTGCAAGGAAATACGTGAAATTAGAGTGTTAAAACTGTGGAGCAGAAAAGAGAATACACTTACTAATGTATACTGACATGTGGCAATGCATATAAGACATTACTGTACATAGCAATGCAAATACAAGAAATGTGCACAAGATGTAAGTTACACAAGACATAGATACAGGATGATAATGTTAAGCATCCATAAGAGTATACACACCAGCGATGCCGCCATAAACTAAGATGAGGGAGGATGCAACTAGCTGTGTTTCCTCTAGCTGAATTTCATGTAGAAAACAAGATATGGAGGGAAGATGATGTCACCAAAGTTCATAGGTGAAAGCTATGGTAGCTGGGCTGGGACAAAAAATTGTTCCAATATGTAATATGTGAATGTCCACTAGATGGCGCTGGTACAACATGAACAGTAGGTTACACAGTAAATTACACATTGTGAAAACTCTCATAAGAATAACATGACAATATAATGATGGAGACATGACACCCATATAGATCCCCCCTTACAGCAGGCCAGGGTGAGATCCCCCATATAGATCCCAGGTCCCCCATATAGATCCCCCCTTACAGCAGGCCAGGGTGAGGTGAGGTCCGTCCCCCATATAGATCTCCCCCTTACAGCAGGACAGGGTGAGGTGAGGTCCGGACCCTGGCTTGCTGTAGGGGGGGGATCTATATGGGGGACCCCAGAGTGACCTAACCTCACCCTGGCCTACTGTAAGGTAGGATCTATATGGGGGATCATGTCCCCCATATAGATCCCCCTTACAGCAGGCCAGGGAGAGGTGAGGTCCCGTCCCCCATTTAGATCTCCCCCCTTACAGCAGGCCAGGTTCCCCATAAAATAGATCCCCTTTACATAGTATTCTCAGTGTTCTCACACAGTCAGTCAGACAGTCAGTCACTAGACTACTACAGCCAGTACTACTCCAGTCCTACCTTTTTTTCACCTGTGTCCCGACTCCCGATCACAGGCTAGGTTTTCCTCCTGCAGGCTGCAGCACCACTGGCTCTCTGGCCTCTCACCTGCCGGCTTCTTCTGCTGCTGCGGCTGCCTGGCCTGGTGGTTCTCTCCCGCCCTGCGCGGCCGCTGCACGGGTTAGTCCCTCCCCCAGAAAGTCTCTCTCCGCACGCCTGGGCTGTCTCCCCCCCCCCACCACTCCACAGTGGGCGACGCCGGCTCCGGCTGGATCGGTTTCGGCCGGGAGCCGAGCTGCACAGCCAGCAGTGAGAGTGAGCCAGGGACAGAGAGAGCTGCGAGTGCGAGCAGACTTAGCGGGCGGCGGCGGCGGCCAGCCTATCATGACAGAGTGAGTGACATGACACTGCGGAGCTGATGCGCCCCCCCCAGATGTTGCGCCTGGTGCGGCTGGCCCCCCCTGCACCCCCCACGCTACAGCACTGGATGTTATGTATTTCCATAATGATAGCGCGGAGCGGGAGCGGAAGGACATGCCCGAAACTGGAGAAATGGTCCCTGACAGCGAGGTTGTACTAGCGGAGGGTATGCCGAACCCTCGAGACTGATCCACCGAACCCCTGGGGTTCGATCGAACCCAGGTTAAGAACCACTGCCTTAAACTATATACACGTCCCTTACAGCCCCTACACAAGGATCTGAATCGCAACAGAAAATAAATGGGATCAAGACCTTGGGGAATCCTTGGAATGGAATAAAGTTTGGTTGCAACAGCAAAATGCTCCACCAATATTCTAGCTCCGGAAAATACCTTTAAAATGCAGTTTTGATGGTATAGTAATATAAGGAAGCGGTGCTAAATCAAATAAACAAGTGACTCAGTATTAAACCAATGTTTGAAAAATATTAAAGCAAATAAAAGTGAAAAAATGTATGTGAGTGAAGTGACACCAGACTTGTATAAAGTACTCAAAATTTCTACTTGAGTAAAAGTACAAGTGCTCCATCAAAAAGTGACTTGAGTAGAAGTGGAAGTGCTCGCAGAAAAAGTTACTTAAGTAGAAGTACTAAAGTATTCAAATTTTTTTTACTTAAGTATTGCAAGTAGTTTTTTCAAAAAATTTGTTACTTAAGTACTAAAAGTAAAAAGTACCAGTAGTTTTGAAAAAAAAATTCTACTCAAGTGCTGAAAGTAGAAGTACAAGTACTGTGTTATGTAGTTATTAAAGAAAGAAGTCAAAAGTTTGAACATCATATTGTTTTTTATTATTTCAAATGATTTATTCAAATGATTAACCTGTGTTTGTTAGTAGTTTCTTGATGCACTTTAAGCGCTGTAGCACCATTTATTTGTTTGTGTCATATTTTCTTTTTTATTGGAAAGATTTGGTATAGCAGCTTTTATTATACACAGCCTTTATTTTCGTATGCGCTGATTTACAAATGACATTATACACATTTTTTTGAGCTTTATGCAACCTGCCATCTACTGTTCTGGCAGTGGTAATTTTTTTAAAAGTAACGAGTAACTATGCAGCACAAAAAAAAAATATTGGAGTAGAAGTATTGAAATCATCGAAAAAATGTAGTGAAGTAAAAGTAGAAGTAGGAGAAAAAATTCTACTCTAGGAAAGTACAGATACCGCATTTTGGTACTTAAGTACAGTACTTAAGTAGTTCTACTTCGTTACTATACATCTCTGAGTGACACCTAACGTATTTGTGACAAACATAAAATGTAAAGTGACACCAAATTTATTTTGTGGCAAAATAATTAGTCCATGTATGTCCATCAGTGAGGGCATTAAAAAAATATATTTAAAACAAAGTTCAAAAAGAATTGTTCAATACTGAATCCAATTGTATTATGGGTGTCTCCACACTCCCAATTTTCAGTGCTTCCACCACCAAGTGACAGCAAATGAATGAGTCTCTTATTGGATCCAGCAGACCATCATATAAATGGCGCTTATTAAATCCCTTTGAACAGAATGGTTCCCAACGCCAAGCATGTGTCCAATCAGCGTTGCTCCATTGGTTTCATCCGCAGCGGCAGCAGCCAGCAGACACAGTGCTTGTGTCTGCTGGCCGTGGCCGCCGTGGAAGATTGCGGAGAAAAAAAAAGTGGGCAAAAAAGTCCTTAAGCCCCGGTTCACATTTGTGCGATCGCGGAGATAGCATGTAATTCAGAGCGCACTGCACCTAAATTACATGCGATCTCATGTGCGGTGCAAATTTCAGCCATACACTTTGTATGGCTGAATTCACACCGCATCCACACTAAACTCGCACATGAGGCTTTTTTTTTTATCCGCAGCAGAATCGGATCGCATAGTGGTTCACACTTGTGCGATCCGATTCTGTGCAAACTTGCAGATTGCACTGCGATATGCGATCGCAACTGGGGGCGTCGTTAACTTTTAATTGACACCCCCTGCGTATCGCATATGGAAGTGTGAACTGGCAGAGGTGCGGATGCGATGCGGGAACATGCTGCACATTCACAGAGTTCCTGCATCGCACAAATGTGAACCGGCACTAAAACACTTTGATATCTACCAATGGCTCTCTGCGAGTTCTATAAATACATTCACACTTTTTATTTATTAGATTTTTTTAAACACACACACACTCATAAATAAACATGGTCCCATTACTGAAATCCACGTTAAACCATTGTTAGAGTCACTGAAGGGTTATAGATGGTATATAATTAAATTGCATTAATAAAATGCTTGTGGGCTATAATAAAGATCCTTAAACCCTTTTGATACAAGCATCTCTAATATTTTTAACTAACCACAGTGCATTCATCTGTTCATTTTCTAAGTATGCCCGTCTGGAATCTCATCCAAATCCCTGGGGATAGAACTAGAACTGGTGACCCCCTGGTGCTAAATATTCAGCTGTTGATTGTTCATGCGAACTGTATAATGAGAATAACAGGGACCAAGGAAAGAATCAGTAGAAAGACTAAGGGGAACTGTAAAAAGTAAAAGGAATGAACCAGTACAAAATAACAGAGTACTGAGGCATATTTACAAATCTGGCGTTTCCAAATTGGGGGATTTAGGAATATTTTTTCAGGATTTTCAAAAACTTTATTTTTTAAATTCTATAAAATACAGAAGATTTTGGAAATTCTGAGAGATGTAATCTTTTCTCTAGAAGTGCCTATATTGTAGCAGACTGCTTCTTGGCTGAAGAGACCATAGCCATTTTATACATAGAGAGTATGCATCATTCATCCTTCAGGCACTATTATATGCAAGTCAAATAATCCAAATAAATAGGTGGTTTAAACACAGGCACAAACATTTTATTTGAATAATGAATAGCTGAATGCACTTGATGTCAGCTCTTGGCTTGTAAAACCTAGGCAAGGGACTTGTTGTCTATTGCACATGAGGTTATAACTTTATACAGATGATATGCAATACAATACCCTGTATTACATGTGGGCTTTTGAAAATGTAAGAATTTTAAATGGGCCTGTAGGTGGGGTGCAGCATGGTGCAGAATAACACACTCCCTCCCAGTGCAATCAAAGAACTTGTATTCAAATAATGCAGAGACAGTTCACAAGTAACCTGGTTGGAAGGCAGCCCAACAGTGTGTAGAGAGTGGAATGCAGTCACACTGACAGCATCTGTAGAGCGTGGATGAATGCGGCTTGGCCATCTTGTGCCCAAACAGACAGGTATCCAGAGAAGTTTTTAGCCCTAAGCCCTAAGAACCTTTCTCTACCACCAGTACTGTCCCTACTAGGCGGGGTACCTGTCCCTACTCTACAAAATCGCAAATGCGCACCAAACCTGAGAGCCAGGGCATTAAATAGGCTCTGCCTGACCCAAGATGGTCACCAGAGTCATATGAGTTAGAAGCATCCAAATGGATGCTTCCCTAGAGACCCAGGAAACCATAGATGCTCCTGTTGACTTCCTCTCCAGCTGCAGTGCATCTGCAGAAGAGCGCCACCTGCAGTAGAGAAGGAAGACTGCACCTGCCTACACTCCCACCCCTTTGACAGATGTTGTCCTTGGCATCACAACAACATGGAAACAGTTCTTTGTGATGTTAGTGATTGTGCATGTTAGTGATTGTGCAATAAAAGCACAATCAAAGCATAGTTAGACCACAATCAAAGTTACACCACAAAGGGTGCTGGCTCTCTTGATTCTCTGTAGAGTCACTTGGTAAAAATTTAGCAGCAGACAGTGAATTGGGGGGCCTCAGGTAGCAGGGGATCAGGTGCGTCTTCCATTTCCTCTTCGCAGACTAAATCTGTTTTCCTCTAGACGTGAAGAGTGCCCCCTTGTCCTCTGTGTTGACCTTAAAGTGAATAACTCAACACCAAGTTCACTATATGGACCCCTTATGTATTTATACATGTTGATCATATCCCCCCTTAATCTCCTCTACTCAAGAGAGAATAAATTCAGTTCCTCTAATCTTTTTTCATAGCTGAGCTCCTCCATGCCTCTTATCAGTTTGGTTGCCATTTCTCCAGTTCCCCGATATCCTTTTTAAGAGCTGGTGCCCAAAACTGAACTGCATATTTCAGATGGGTCTTACTAATGATTTGTACAGGGGTAAAATGATATCTCTCTCTCTGGAGTCCATGCCTCTGTTAATACAAGAAAGGACTTTGCTTGCTTTGGAAACCGCAGCTTGGCATTGCAAGCTTAGGATTTACCAGAACACCCAGATCCTTATCCGCTATGGCTTCCCCCAGTTCTACTCCCCTTAGTATGTATGATGCATGTAAATTCTTAGCCCCCAAGTGCATAACTTTACACTTATCAACATTAAACCTCATTTGCCACATAGTTGCCCAATGAAACAGTGCATTGAGGTCAGCTTGTAAGTTGGAGACATCCTGTAAGGAAGGTATTCCACTGCAAAGCTTGGTGTCATCTGCAAAGACTGAAATGGTACTTTTATTCCCAGACCCTATATCATTTATAAAGATATTAAAAAGTAAGGGTCCCAACACTGAACCTTGGGGTACACCACTGATAACCTTAGACAGAGTAAGAATCATTAACCACTACTCTCTGAATTCTATCTTTTAGCAAATTTTCTATCCATTTACAAACTGATCTTTCCAAGCCTGTAGACTTTACCTTACACATTAGCCGTGTGTGGGGAACTGTGTCAAACGCTTTTGCAAAATCCAAGTATACTACGTTCACAGCCACCCCTCTGTCCAAGGTTTTACTTACCTCCTCAAAAAAATAAATCAGGTTTGTTTGACAACTTCTGTTTTTTTAATGAATCCATGCTGTCTGTTGCTTAAAATATTTTTTCCAGCAAGAACTCATCTATATGGTCTTTTCTTAAACTCTCCAGTATCTTCCCGACTACAGAAATTAAACAGGTCTATAGTTACTTGGCAAAGACTTTGATCCCTTTTTAAATATAGGCACCACATTGGCCCTACGCAAATCCAGTGGTACTATTCCACTCCTTAACGAGTCCCTGAAAATTAGAAACAAAGGCTTTGAAATACAGCACTCAATTATTTTAGGATGTGTGGGTGGATGCCATCTGGTCCAGGCGCTTTATCCACTCTTATTCTGTCTAAATATTTCTGGACCATATCACTTTTGAGCCATTGTGGATCATTTGGGGCTGTGTCAATACTATCCTCATTATGGTCATGAACTCCTGCTTACTCCTTTGTATACACAGAGCTGAAGAAAGTATTTAATACATTTGCCTTCTCTTTGTCCCCAGTCACCCACTCCTGATTATTTTGTAAAGGGCCTACATGCTCAGACCTAACCTTTTTACTATTAATATATTTGAAGAATTTTGGGGTTTGTCCTACTATCTTTTGCAATCTGTCGTTCATTTTGAATTTTTGTGTCCTTGATTTCCTTTTTACATATTCTATTATATTCTGTGTCTGTACTGTCAGTAGTACTGGATGGAGCGGATGGGCCTCCTAGGCTCTCAACTTAATGTTGCCAGGCTCGAGGCTGTGATAGGTCAGAGGCTGGATCACGATGGGCGGCAGGTTACAATCAGTTGGAGCTTCACACACACTGGGGGAAGATCCACAGTGTCAAATGCCTTCGATGGTCTTCAGTGGGTTTCCTGGCGCAGTCCTCACTTAGCCCACAAGGTTTTGATGTAATCACTTTTTCATGGGGTAAGGCCATGTGTTGTTGCCACTGATCTCAGTAACTCAGTAACTCTACAGTTCACAGCATTCCCAGCAGGGTGTGACTGAATCATTCACAGATGCCATTGCCTTAAGGGTAGTAAGGTATAGTGTAAGATTTACGAACTCAAAGTTCGGACCTTGGTCGGACAGGATCGGCTTTGGGCAAGCATACGGTTGGACAATGTGCTCCCAGAAAGGGCTGGCGGTGGTGACAGCTGTTTGGTCCTTGGTAGGCACTACCATAGAAAATTTGTAAAGTGGTTGACAAAGACCAACGCATAATAATAGCCTGAGGGAGTGCTGGAGATCATCAGGAAGTCCATGGTTATCAATTCGAAAGGTGGTAACGATCATGGGTGTGGTCTTTTTAGAGGGAGCCTTGTCTATGGCACACCTTTCACACTTTTGACAAGCCTTGTGCAAAGATGATGATAATAAGATAAACAAATACAGACTCGAAATTAAAGTTCCCCAAGATATCTCCATTAGGTGCTGGATGGTGTTAGGAGCATTACTGAGGCCAAAGGGAATGCGATTAAATTCCAATAGTCCCAAGGGCGTGATAAAGGTGGTCTTCTCTAAAGCTTGGTCCAACATTGGGGCTTGCCAGTAGCCGCTGGCCAGATCCTGGGTGCAGAAGAACTTAGCTTGTCCAAGGGCCATCAGAGATTCCTCGACCCATGGAAGTGGGTAGGCGTCCCAATGGGTGCATGCGTTTAGCTTATGGTAGTCCACACAACTGTTGGATTCTATCCTTCTTTTGCACCAGGAAAACAGGAGCGGCCCATGGACTACAACCTTCCTTGATTACCCCACACTGGAGCATATTGCAGAGTAACTCCTTAACCTTTTGGCCTGAAGGGGCAGTGCTTCATCTATGTGTATGGGGTGGTCAATGACTTCAGTGAACCCATAATTCTCTGGGCTGGTGCCAAACACCAGCAGGTGTTTTTCCAGCAGCTAATAAAGCAGTCTCTGCTGGGGTAGGGAAAAGTCTTTGAAGGAAATGTCCAACTGCTCTAGTAGAGACCTGTATTTCATTCCAGGGGGCCATAGCTGCCTGTAGGGGGGTAAAGATCACTTCCACCCCTGGTTGGATTCCAGGGTTATAGTGGTGAGACATATCATAGAGATCAGCCAGGATGGTGTGTCTGGGCAGTGGTATTGACGTGGTTCCCATGTTGACAAGCTGCACCAGGTCCTTGTTGGACCTTAGATGGGATTTGGCCCACCAGCCACTCTCCTGATGTTACCAGATCCTTGTGGGGTTTGACCATAATGGGACCCACCACTTCTTGTAAGGGTGCTTTTGCTTGGTGGGGGAGGGGGGAGGGGGGGGGGTACGGGGGAAAAATATTCCCTACTTGCTCTAGTTGCTTCTTGGTTGCTTTGTGCTGGGCTTCAAAGGCCTGGAGTATCTGAAGCCACGTGGCACGCAGGCCACAACCACGCATTTGCTGGCCCTATTGTTAATATTTGGCCAACAGGCAGGGTTAGTCCAAGTCCTTCCAAGACCTTCATGCCCAGTACAACAGGCACTGCTGGGTTGACTGAACCATGGGTCACCAATACCCCTACCTGCTCCACCACCTGGTTTTTTATTTGGATTCTCAACCAGATGATCCCTTTGACCAGAATGGGTAGATCAAATGGGTAGCTCTGAGAGATAGCTAGCAGGGGCCTAACTGCTCTTGTGCTCCAAATATTTGTACATAGAAGTCATACTCCACATTTCTTGGATAAGTACCAATCGTGGTCGCACCGCCAGCATTTTCGGTTATCTTCATGATCCCTGTGCAGTGGGTTGTCACGCTAATGGGGTTGGGGTGAGTCCTTCTTAGAGGTGGCTACCTCCTGTTTCAAGGTGGCTACATCCTGAGCTAGTTTTTTTTACAGTGTGATTTGCATGGCTGACAGGAAGTAGGTGCAAGGGCCTCCTCTTTAAAGTATGCAGGCTCAAATTTCCTGGTTACTGCACCATCATACCCATTTCTCCCTGTTTCCGTGTAACCGTGTCCACTACCACATTGTGGAAGGAGATGGCGGGTTGCAGCTAACTTTCTCTTTTAGGGCTCACTGGTCGGGCCAGCCTTCGGGCCCTCTATGAACTGATCTTTTAATATGCGGTCTGCATCAGTAATGTCAACGCAGCTGTGCACTTCCCTCCTTTCCAGGCGCCTCCACAGATTCTGCATGGCTATCAAATAATGGGGGAGATGCTCTTCCTCCTGCGGATTCCTTAAGAAGAACCTTTGCATCAGCTCCAGTAGTACCTTCTTCCCAAACAGGCCATCCAGGTGCGATACAATCTGTTCCAAAGTAGCTCGCTCATGTTCTGGCAGCACCATCACCACATGGTGGGCGTCATCCTCTAGACGTTAATAGCAGGCCAGATTAGCCTTTTTTAAAGGTCCCTCGCCGATGCTCCTGGCCCCTCCCTCCTGCCAAGTACTCCACAGCAAGTGGCTTGCTATGGGGACACCCAAGCCAAGCTGAAGCTCGGTGTGTCTATTCAGACACAGAGCCGTGGCTTGGCCCAGCCCCCTGTCTCTCCTCATTGACACTGATTGACAGCAGAGGGTGCCAAATGCTCTCAACCAATGAAGAGGGAGAGTCCCAGACAGCCGAAACTCTCCTACAACATCGCTGGATCTAGATGGGGCTCAGGCAATTATTAGGGGGGCTGAGGGGAGCTGTTGCACACAGAAAGTTTTTTTCTCCTAACGCATAGAACCGATAAGATGAAAAACCTTCTGCCTTTAGAACCACATTTAAGGACAACTCATAAAAAACACTAGCCTTGAATGCAGGGGATTGGGACTGGCAATTTTAACTTAAGCCTTAGTTGCATACTCACCACTCCTACACTGGGATCCTCTAGGCCAAGGTTATGCAAACTGTGGCCCTCCAGCTGTTGTAAAACTACAAGTCCTATCATGCCTCTGCCTCTGGGTGTCATGCTTGTGGCTGTCAGAGTCTTGCTATGCCTCATGGGACTTGTAGGTCTGCAACATCTGGAGGGCCAAAGTTTGCATATCCCTTCTCTAGGCTGATAGCTAACTTCACTGCAGAGTTATAATGTTGTACAGCCTATAGACATCAGGCATTAAACGAACAATATATAAAAAAATAATTTTAAGTGGGGTTTGGATGATGAGGATAGTGGCACACCTGGAAGGTTAGGAGCCAGTTCAGTATGTGGCCACCTTAGTTGGCTGCTCAACTGCACCCCTTTCAAGTGTAGTTAAATGTTTGGAATACCTTATCAAGGTTCATGTTACCATACAGTACAGCTCTAAAGTAAAATGCTAATCTGTTTGAGTAGATTACAAGTTGCTGACCATAAATGACAAGAACACAGATTATGAAATTGCCTATACTCCTTGTATTAAACGATGGACAGAGGTTGTGATGGGCCATAATACCAATCTGTGCTGCAGAAAATACTTCTCCAGAATCCCACAGAAGCTGGTCATGTACCCTCAGCTGAAAGGGAGGAGATAAAGATAAACTCCAGGCTGTTCTTCTCCCCCTTATATTCCCTTCTAACTAATCGCTGGGGTTAAAAAAAAAAAAAACATTAACTGCCTCTTTTACTCACCTAAATCAGTGGTAATGCGACATTCCAGGCCCAAGTCTTCTTCTGTGCACAAAAGGTGGGGTCCTTTGAGTGCCAACATCACCATCTGTGTGGCATGGACACTTCCTTTAGCTGTCCAGTGCTGAGGTCCTCTCAGATCCCAGAAGAGAGTCTGTAGGTGATGACATCAGTGTAAGGGGACCAGCTTATGTGGGACTATCTGCATCTCTGTATTATCGGTCCCCTGCACCCCAAAATATGGGACCTGGACAGTGGATTTAGATGACTTTTAAAAGATGCCTTTGGGTCCCGCTGTAATTGGAGACTGAACGGCAAAGTATCGCCACTAGCCAAACAAAGTGGGGGTGATTTAATAAATCTTGAGCAGCCAAAATCTGGTGCAGCAGTGTATACTTACCAGTCAGCTTTTTCAATTAAGCCTTGACAATAAAACCTAGAAGCTGATTGGTTGCGCTGCACAGTTGCTCCGGATTATGGCTGCTCCAGTCTTAGTAAAATTTCCTCTGTTTGTCACCTGGGTTGAAAATATTTCAAAGATAAAAAATGTTTCCGTTTGATATGGCAGGGAGAAGATTCAGAATACAAAAATGTTTCTTGGATACTGCATGTGTACATCACTGGCAAGTAAAGAAATATTATCAGTTGGTTCTTTTCCTTAAGTGGAACTTTAGTTAGAAAATTAGGTCCTGATAGTCACTTCAGGCTGGCCTCTTATGCAGGTATAGCTATGTCAAACATTAAAAATAAGATGTTTAAAATCCAGTAATGCATTGTCTTTCCCTGGTCTGCATATGCTCAGAAGCTCTCTATTCTCAGCACTATGGCTAAAATCAGAGCCAATGGAGGCTAACCAGCTGACAACTTTAAGATTTACTGTTACCGAAGAAAGCAACAGGAATAATACAAACTGTGTGGAGGGAACACAGATTAGGAAGGGAGAAAAGAAAAGCAGGAAAGGACAAACTCTGCTGCCAGGCAGACACAAAAAGTTAAACTTACAAGTATATCTTACCTCCCTGATTCTTCATCCAGCCTGTGAACTTCCATATTTCCAAGCTTCTGTCAGCCTTCCTCTATAACTGAGCCAAGACATAAAATCAAGGCTGGAAATGTACATATTTTAGTTACAGAAAAGGACAAAGTTTTTGAGACTAAGGAGAGGGGGACAATTTCCAATATGGAAGAAACTGCTCTGGGTTTCAACAATATGGCAGCCTCCTGCAAGAAGAAACAGGAGCAATACTGGAGGCAATTTACAGCACATGCTAATTTTAGTAGCAAAATTATGAATGTGGAATGTATGTTTTGTTTGTTAAAGAACCTTATCTGTTATTACATTTTTATGGGTAAAATTCCACTTTAATGGCCCACTACAGCTGGCCATATGGTATTTAGAATTTTTGAAATATGATAATGCAAAGTGCAAAAAAGTATGGCATCCAGAATCCCTCTTTTTATTACTGACTAAATGATTGCCATGGAACACTGCATTCTGAACTCCGTTTAACTGGTATTTGATTCAGACATGTGCCAACAATGTGGGTAGTTCGCTTACCTTTACTGGTATGTCATGAAATATCTACTTGTACATGACTAGCTAAGATGGGTCAGTGTTTATTTTTAACGGTTTTGTGTAAATTTTTGGGTTATAGTAAAAGCTACCCCAATTCCTCAGCATGCACTTTAGAATTCCTATGTCTTATGTGATTTTAGAAGCAATTTTTAAGGCACATACTAACTTGGTATGAAGTATATGGGCCATTTTTGGCACACAGCAGAGTTTTACAATCCCACTAAAATGCACTACGGAGTGCCCAAGCACGTTCAGTGTGGAGTTGGATTTCCTGCCAGATATTTTAGGGTGATCACAGTAGATTCTATGTTACTCTTTCTAATAATATGCACGTTTTCTTGGAAACATGTTACAGCTCTCTGCAACTGCTTAACACCTTCATAGCCAAAGGAATTGTCAACATATCAACTTGTAAAGAGGGCCAAGTCCCGGGATATAGTTACACATTCCCTAACTTAGTAACCACATACAAGCATGCAAGAAGAATGAAGTTATGCTTATTGATGAACTGGCCAAGTGATAATTCAGTGCGGTCACTGTGTTAAATGTTAGTAGCTGGCTTGCGGGAGAGGTGTTGAACAGTGCCAATTATTGAGGTATCTACTCTTGCCTTTCCTCAGTTACACTTCAGCCTTTTAATGTAACAGGATATTAACTTTATACTTCACGTACCTTTATTCACAGGTTAGCAAACACCCTCCTATGAACATTAACTGACACTTAATGAACACTTATGTGGACATAAACTGCTGGACTTGTTTTAATAGATGCAAGCACTGGGACTGTCATGTAGAACCTGGCTTCTGAACCTGGTTAGTCCCTGACCATTAACAAGAATTTAGTTAGTAAAGCCTCAACAGTCTGAACAGGCAGTTAGTCAGTGGCTCCATAAAAAGTGAATGAAAAAAAAAAAAACAACAGACCTTGAGCCTGCATTTTTGAAAAGAAGACATATTATCCTCATATTTTATTACGGCATGCTCCCTTAAAGTGGAAATGTACCCATAATAACTTCATAACAAAAAAGCAAGGAACATACTGTACATTTCACATTAATAAATATGCTACCAAAATGAGTGTATTCTGTAAATTGCCTCCAGGATTTCTCCTGTTTCTTCTTGCTGGAAACTGCCATTTTGCTGAAGGCCAGAGCCCCTGTGCAACAGCAGATCTTTAGGCAGTCAGCACATTCGCCTCTTGTGCCCCTGATTTTTGGCACAATGTCAAAAAATCGAGAGCAACTGAGCATGTGCAGAGCAGGGTGAGGCAGTCAATTATTGGGTTTTATACAGTATAGACACTTATTTTTAATGTTTTACATAGCTACAGTATCTCACAAAAGTGAGTACACCCCTCACATTTGTGTAAATATTTTATCCTATCTTTTCATGTGACAACACTGAAGAAATGACACTTTGCTACAATGTAAAGTAGTGAGCATACAGCTTGAATAACAGTGTAAATTTGCTTACCCCTCAAAATAACTCAACACACAGCCATTAACCCCTTGCCGACCGCCGGACGACTATATACTGCGGCGGTCAGCCCCTCCTGGGCAAAGTGACATACCGGTACGTCACTCGCCCACGAGCCTCTAGGAGGCGGGCGAGTGCGCCGCCGGAGACACGCTCCCGCCCCGCTCGTTCCCTGACATCCCAGCGCGAGTGACCGGCAGCTCCAATGTCCGCTGGTCACTCGCGATCTCCCGCTGGAGAGGGAGAAAGGGAGACGGCTGATGTAAACACAGCCGTCTGTCATTCTCCTTGATGTAACTGCAGAGACTATACGATCCTGCTATGTAGGATCGTATGTCTCTGTGGTTACATCACAAGCCACGCCCCCCCACAGTTAGAATCACGCCCCTAGGGATACATTTAACCCACTGATCACCAATAAAGTTAACCCCTTCCCTGCCAGTGTCATTTTTACAGTAACAGTGCATATGTATAGCAATGATTACTGTAGTAATGTCACTGGTACCCCCAAAAGTGTCAATAATGTCAGTCAAGGGTCCGATCTGTCTGCCCCAATGTCGCAGTCCCGCAAAAAAAAATTGCAGATCGCCGCCATTACTAGTTAAAAAAAAAAAAACAATAAAAATGACATAAATCATTCCCGTAGTTAGTAAACGCAATAACTTTTGCGCAAACCAATCCAAAAACGCTCATTGCAATTTTTTTTACCAAATATATGTAGCAAAAAACAAATTGGCCTAAAATGTTAAAAACAAATTTAGGGGGGAATATCATAAAAAAAAATGTGAAAAATATTGTTATTTTTTCAAAATTGTCGCTATTTTTTTGTTTATAGCACAAAAAGTAAAAATGGCACAGGTGATCAAATACCACCAAGAGAAAGCACTGTTTGTGGGAAAAAAGGACGTCAATTTATTTTGGGTACAGCCTAGCACGACCGCGCAATTGTCAGTTAAATTCACGCAGTGCCGAATCGCAAAATAGGCCTTGGTCTTTAAGCAGCCAAATCCTCTGGACTTAAGTGGTTAATGTCTAAACCGTTGGCAACAAAAGTGAGTTACACCCCTAAGTAAAAATTAAAAAATTGGGCTCAAATTGTAAATATTTTGTGTGACCACCATTATTTTCCAGCACTGCCTTAACCCTCTTGGGCATGGAGTTCACCAGAGCTTCACAGGTTGCCACTGGAGTCCTCTTCCACTCCTCCATGACTACATCATGGAGCTGGTGGATGTTAGAGACCTTGCGTTCCTCCACCTTCAGTTTGAGGATGCCCCACAGATTTAGGTTTAGGTCTTGGAAACAAATGATACTGAGGTATCAACCCCCAGCGGGTTTTTAGGCAGCAAAAGTAGTTGTCAGAAAGTGCAAAAATTCTATAAAAATATATATTTTATTGACATATCAAAATTTAACAAGAAAAAATATATAATAAAATCCCCATATAGGGGAGATGTAAATTATGAGCTCCGGTTACAAATGGTAACAGCATAAATCTCATACAGTGTCATAACATAATCATACATTGCATCGACCCCAAATGGTGAAGAGTGGGGGAGCAAAAGTCCGACGCGTTTCGACCTCTTAAGGGTCTTCCTCAGGGGGACTATAGTGTCTAAAGAAAACACATTATGATTACAATATGTCTACAAAGCAGATCAATGATGTTCATGCGATTAGGCATTGAACTTTACCATGAAGATGAGAAAAACTGGAGACCAAGGAGCAGATGGAAATTTCATAGTATCCTCGAAGATCAAAAAGCTCAAATACACGGATGAATGATCAACAGATGTTGATAGCAAGTCAAAAATATACTGCTCATATGTATATCTATAAATGTCCCCAATTGAATATTTGCACAAAATGTATAGGTGAGGGAGGTTCAAATAGATAAAGGAATGCTCTCAATCACACTCAAAAGAAACAAGGGGAAAGAAGAAAAAAAAAGGGGAAGAAAGAGGGAAAAAAAGGGGAAATAACAGAAAATAGTATACCCTGATGGTTTTCTTGCCCAAATTGGCCTATGGTACAGAAAAACAATAAGAAAAAATTCTTGAAATCACATACAATAAGTAGCGCTTTATATAAGCGAATGATCCACAGCTCATAAATTACTACTCCACAGTGTTGTTGGGGTTGGGGGCGAAGAGGTGTTTAACCACCGAATTAATAATTGGTAGAGGATACAACACTGAAGGTGGAGTGGCTGCTCACCCAATATGAATAACTGGAAACAAATGATACAGAGGTATCAACCCCCAGTGGGTTTTTAGGCAGCCAAAGTAGTGGTCGGTTTAGGTAGGTTTGGGACTTGAGACATGCTTGGCCAGTCCATCACCTTTACCCTCAGCTTCTTTAGCAAGGCAGTCGTCATTTTGGAGGTGTGTTTGAGCTCGTTATCATGTGGAATACTGCCCTGCAGTTCAGTCCCCGAAAAGAGGGGATCATGCTCTGCTTCAGTATGTCACAGTACATGTTAGCATTCATGGTTCTCTTAATGAACTGTAGCTCCCCAGTGCCGGCAGCACTCATGCAGCCCCAGACTATGACGCTCCCACCACCATGCTTTACTGGAGGCAAGACACACTTGTCTTTGTACTCCTCACCTGGTTGCCGCCACCCACACTTGACAGCACTTGAACCAAATAAGTTTATCTTGGTCTCATCAGACCACAGGACATGGTTCCAGTAATCCACGTCCTTAGTCTGCTTGTCTTTAGCAAACTGTTTGCGTGCTTTCTTGTGCATCATCTTTAGAAGAGGCTTCCTTCTGGGACGACAGCCATGCGGCCCAATTTGATGCAGTGTGTGGCGTATGGTCTGAGCACTGACAGACTGATCCCCCACCCCTTCAACCTCTGCAGCAATGCTGGCAGCACTCATACATCTATTTCCCAAAGACAACCTCTGGATATGACGCTGAGCACATGCACTTAATATCTTTGGTTCGACCATGGCGAGGCCTGTTTTGAGTGTTTTGAACCTGTCCTGTTAAACCGCTTTATGGTCTTAGCCACCGTACTGCAGCTCAGTTTCAGGGTCTTGGCAATATTCTTATAGCCTAGGCCATCTTTGTTTGGAGCAACAATTCTTTTTTTTGAGATCCTCAGAGAGTTCTTTGTCATGAGGTGCCATGTTGAACTTCCAGTGACCAGTATGGGAGAGTAAGAGCGATAACACCAAATTTAACACATCTGCTCCCCATTTACACCTGAGACCTTGTAACACTAACGAGTCACATGACACCGGGGAGGAAAAATGGCTAATTGGGCCCAATTTGGACATTTTCACTTAGGGGTGTACTCACTTTTTATGCCAATGGTTTAGACATTAATGACTGTGTGTTGAGTTATTTTGAGGGGACAGCAAATTTACACTGTTATACAAACTGTACACTCACTACTTTACATTGTAGCAAAGCATCATTTCTTCAGTGTTGTCACATGAAAAGATCTAATAAAATATTTACAAAAATGTGAGGGGGTGTACTCACTTTTATGAGATACTGCACACCTGCAAAAAGGGACAGCCTGAAGGGATTTAGCAGGACTTAATTTTCTGACTAACCACTTCAATACAGGGCACTTATACACCCTTCCTGCCCAGACCAATTTTCAGCTTTCAGTGCTGTCGCATTATAAATGACAATTGAGCAGTCATGTAACACTGTACCCAAACAAAATTTTTATCATTTTTTCCCCACAAATAGAGCTTTCTTTTGGTGGTATTTGATCACCGCTGTTTTTTTTTTTTTTGGATAAACAAAAAATAGACCGAAAATTCTAAATGTAGCACACCCCCCAACCTCCTAAGGCCTGGTTGTGACCCCCAGAGACCGGGAGGGCCGACATCCCTCCTCAGGGTGTAGATTGCTAGGCATGGTGGGTGATGAAAGAAGTAAAACGATGGGCACCAGTCACTTTAATGCTTAAACAAGAAGGGCTTTCTTTCTTCTCAACAGCAACAAAAATATGAGAGAGAGGTGTAGGGCACAGGACACCCTTAGTGGACAGTCAAATTGGCAGACTCCATATACAAAAATGACATGCAACCAGACAGCGGTACAGGAAACAGATCTTGAGGTTCAGACTGACCTGGGAGGCAACTCCTCTCCACTGGATCCAATCTCTTACAGCAATCTGTACTGGCTGGACAGCTGTCTTCTATGTCAAAAGGCAGGTAACTCACAAATAGATGTAGGAGCTCTGTGGATACTCACTTCCAGGCAGTACCCAGGCTCTCCTCAGCAGAGTCTCAGGCATGTGGCTAGGCCCCAGGCTTCAGGCCTACCCAGCAGCCGACACAGTGGCACACCCCCACCCCAGACCAGGGTCTAGGTGGCAAGAGAACGATCATTGGACTTCCCCCAGATAAATAGCCTCTCCCAGCATGCTCCAGTTGCAGTGTAATTGGCTAGGAGACACATACATATTCATAACCTATTTGACTGTATTTATCACTCTAATGTCAAAGGCAACAGTACTACCTATTGACAGAAAGGAGAACTACAGCCAAACCCGGATTAGGAGGAAATACAATTTACCACAGTACTATAATTAGCCAGGCTAGTTACCGCCCAGCAAACTAAATTTACCAGCAACCCTGCTTATGACAAGGGTGCTACATAAACAAAAAAAGTTTTCCTTTGTTTCTGTTATAAAATGTTGAAAATAAGTATGTTTTCTCCTTCATTGACGGGCACTGATGAGGCTGCACTGACGGGCACTGATGGGCACTGATGAGGCACTAATATGCAGCACTGATGGGCACTGATATGCAGCACTGATGTGGTGAATATTGAAACCTTCCAACACTCCTCATTACACAGCATTGGATGTCACCTTTGATTGGGACTGTTGCTTTCATCTATGCACATTTTAAAACTGACTTATAATTTATACGTTATTTTCACATAAGCTTTTCACTTTATATATGTGATTTGTTTTACTATTAGAGCGGCAGAATTATGTTTACTTTGTTGAACGCAGAGTGCGTCTGACTGTCTCTGCCAGTGGCTTTCTTTGTATATGTCAGCGTGTTTTCCATTTTTTTTATGATTATGTTATACTTATCTGCTCTGTGCAATGGTTTTGCGGGGGGGGGGGGGGGGGGTTCTGGTAGCTAAGCATAAGACTTTACTCCTTTACAACCATACAACATAAATACAACTTGTGTAGCAATTGAATATGGTTGTTTTTGTTCTTTTTTTTTAAGTAAAAGTGGAGTTACCCTTTAGAGCTTACCACAATTACACTTTGATAAATAAAACAGCCAGTATTATATGTACACTTTAAACAAATAACAAATATTGTTAAGTCATCTTGGCATTATGGCATTTTCAGACCCTTTCCTCGATGAACTGACTGGGCACGTTCAGATTTTGAAAGAGAGCATTCATGGCTCATGTCCGCCTACATCTGCAGACCCCTTTTTATTCCTAAAAAACATTATCAGTAGATGGAGTGTGTGAGTAAGAACTCATTTCTAAACCAGAAACAGAACAGAGGAGGAGGGGGTAAAACTTTAGTCCAAATTTTAATCAAAGTAGAACCCCTTTCCGTCGGGTTGCTCAACAGAAGGAGCTCAGTTCAGGAGTCTGCTAAGATAAAGAGCATGCAGAGAAATAGAAGAAAACTCCTTTACCACTTAAGGACTGGAAGGTTTTACCCACCTAATGACCAGGCCATTTTTTGCGATACGGCACTGCGTTACTTTAACTGACAATTGCACGGTCGTGCGATGCTGTACCCAAATAAAATTGACGTCCTTTTTTTCACACAAATAGAGCTTTCTGGTGGTATTTGATCACCTCTACGGTTTTTATTTTTTGCGCTATAAACAAAAAAAGAGCGACAATTCTGCTATAAAACCTTCCCAATAAAAAAAAATGTAAAAATCTATTTTTTGTTTTCAATCTTATTTTATTTGAAAATACAAGTAAACACAAGAAAAAAGGGAAGACAAAAATTCTCTCCAGAACCATCTTACTTAATACCACGTAACATAATACCAAGTATTTCATGTTAATGTTAAAAATATAGATATCAAACATTTAATATCTATCAAACATTATAGCTACACAGAGTACTTTATCTTACAATACCTTAATATATTGTAGTAGGACCAACTCATATCATAATTATAATCCCATAACTAAATGCTCCTGAGTATATCACTTAATCCTGATTTACAAATATGTCAAAATGTCTTAGTTGGCTTAATGACATGATGTAAAACACTCTCAACCGAACAGGGGGAAAAAGAAAAAAAGAAAAAAATATATAATTATAAATAAATAAATAAATAAATAAGAATAAACAAAAAGTACAAAAAAACCCACAAAAAATCTATTTTTTACACGCCTATAGCTGCATTTGCTCAGGGGGCTCTGGCGACTTGCTTTCGTGGCTGTGGCCAGAGGGGCATGGTCCTGCACACCTGGTGGACTTGCCCCAAGGTAAAAAGGTTTTGGATCAGTGTGTATAATTTTATATATTCTTTAACTCAGGTGAACCTTACCAAGTCCCCCGCACAAGCCCTGCTGGGCCACTCTTCGGTACCGATGCCTGGTAGAGCCAGGAAGCTGGTAGCGTTTATTTTTACAGCGGCCAGACTGGCGAATGCCAGATCAAGGAGGTCTCCTACGGTCCCGTTTGACCTAGTAAAACACAAACTGACCTGGATAATGCTCAATTAGCGCCTCTCGGCCACCCTTCTAGATAAGCGCCCTCAGTTTGATAGAGTTTGGGAACCCTGGATCCAATACCTGTCGGCTTCGGCCTAAGGAGCCCTCTCGGCATTGACAGCACAGCCAACTGGAGATGTGTTTGCCCACTCTCGGGTTGACCCCCCCCCCTCCTCTACCTACTTCTCTCCTTTCATTCCTTTCTTTCTTTGTCTCTTGTGAGCTTGTTTAGTTAGGTTATCCTGAGCTCAGGTAGCTGGAATGGTGCACTACTTCAACTTCTATGAAATGATGTGCTCCCTGGTCATCTACTGTTCCATCGCCTTCTTACAGTTTATGTTGCACTTTTTGTCAGTTGTTTATTTTAGGAACTGCACTTGTTTGATTATGCTGTTTGTTGTTCTCATTGTCTTGAAAACTTAATAAAAATTATTGAAACGAAAAAAAAAAAAATCTATTTTTTTTATCAGTTTAGGCCAATATGTATTCTGCTACATATTTTTGGTAAAAAAAAACCCAGTAAGTGTACATTGATTAGTTTGCACAAAAGTTATCACATCTACAAACTAGGGGAAAGATTAATGTAATTTTTATTTATTTATTTATTTATTTTACTAGTAATGACGGCGATCAGCGATTTTTAGCGGGACTGCGACATTGTGGTGGACAGATCGGACACTTAACTGACACCTTTGACACTTTTGAGGGGACAAGTGACATTACTACAGTAATCAGTGCTAAAAATATTCACTGTTACTGTAATAATGACACTGGCAGGTAAGGGGTTAACAGCAGGGGTGATAAAAGGGGTAAATGTGTCTCTAGGGGATTCCTTCTAACTGTTTGGGGGATGGACTTGCTGGATGAACACAGAGACCTGTGTTCCTAAATAGGAGGAACAGAGGATCCCTGTGTTCATCACTGACAGAACAGCCGTGTGCCGTGTTTACTTCTGCAGACCGCCGTTCTGTCTCTCTAAGGAGTGATCAGCGGTGCCCCCACTAACTGCTACATGAAACGATGTACAGGTATGTAATTTCGCGTAACAGAGCCGACCTGCCACAGTATAACTTCTGCGGCTGGTTACCAAGTGGTTAAAACTGGTGGCCAGGTAAACAGATAAAAATATACAGTAGATGGGCTACACATACTACACACTATAGTCTGATGATTTTGGGAGACATGTCATCTGCTGGTGTTGGTCCACTGTGTTTTATCAAGTCCAAAGTCAGGGCAGCTCTCTACCAGGAAATTCAAGAGCACTTTGTGCTTCCCTCTGCTGACCAAAAAATGCCCAAAAAAACGCCAGCTACAAAAACGCCCAGGTGTGCTTAGAAGTTACAGAAGTTCAGATGTTTTGCCTGCCTTCAAAGACCCACAAAAAATGCCCAAAAAAACGCCCAGGTGTGTTATTGCAGGCTTTTTTTTGGGCATTTTTTGTGGGTCTTTGGAGGCAGGTAAAACATCTGAACTTCTGTATAGGGGTATATATACACAGACACTTATATGTATTTATACACATACACACATATAGGTGTGATAGCAGAGAAGCCATATGAGTGTTAATTATTTCATTAGCGCAAGCATAGTGTTCTGCTACTTTCACACCTATATATGTGTATGTGTATATATACATATAAGTGTGTGTGTATATATACCCCTACACAGAAGTTCTGATGTTATGCCTGCCTCCAATAACCCCCAAAAAATGCCCAAAAAAATGCTTGCTACAAAACCGGCAAGGTGTGAAAATAGCGGAGCCATATCCCTGTTCTATAAGTGTTCTAATACAAGCAAACTTTTTTTTCTGGTTCTGGACATGCAACAGAGCTGAAACTTCACAGGTACACTTTTTAGACCCCCCAGACACTAAATCCAAAGAAATCTCATTTTTTTTTTTTTTTCAATAATTGGCTCTCTATCAAAAATGACAATTTTTAAGAACTTTTTTTGTGTGATTAATAGTCCCTGGGGCAAGACCCAGAACCCTAGGCACTTTTTGGGGGCATTTATTGGGTTTTAGGGCTTCAAAACGGTGTTTTTTGATTACCGAAGTTCGGGTCCCATTTTTTTTCAATGGAGTTCTGAAATCCGGCCCGAACTTTCGGGAAGTTCGGGTGTTCTGGTCAAACCGAACTTTTGAAAAGTTCGATCATCCCTATTTAAGAAGGCGATGTGCAAATTACAGCACTGTACAGGTGTCAAAATATTTGATCACAGTTATCTTTGTGAAATGAACGCACCTGAACAGAAACTGAGATTTGTTAATTCTGTACTTCTTTGCTGTTTAGCCTTCTGCTCTAAGTCAGCTGCAATGTTTAAGATTATCCATTATGCCAATATAGTTTTAAATATCTGTAATTAACTGAAAAATATTACAAATTCAGCTATAGACGTTATGAGAAGTTTACATGATCCTGATTATGAAATGATGTCATGTATTTTTAGTGCCCCTTTATGCAAATTGTTATTAAAATACATTTTCAAAGAGCACACAGTTTAGCTTTTAGATGTTTTCCTCTTTTGTAGTCAAATACAGTCCCTTATAAATTCATCTTCAGTGACAGAAAATGTGACCTCTCCACAGGGCATCATGTTTTCCACATACACCATTTCCTGACACACAGATCACAGTAAATGACTGTGCAAATGTCAGTGTTTTCTCTATTTACATATGAAAAGGTTGTCATGGCAAAGGATGCACAAAACTGCACAAACCATACAACTTCACTATAGGAAGTTGTAAGGGCACAGCTTTTTCTGGTGGCATCTAAGAAAAGCACAAGACTTTCTTTATGAAATCTGCTTCTTTAGAATGATCATTATTCTCTTCTGCATCCAAATATGTGGAATCTCAGATGACAACTGTGTTGGCAAGTCAGGGATGTCAATGTAAGTTTAGAAGAAAAGGCTTCTTGTTCAGTAACAGTAAGATGACAGGACAAACGGTTGAGTTGCTTACTGGAAAATGGGCTTAACCTACAAAAAGTTTCATATTTAATTACACACAAGTTAAGACCTATGCCTGTAACAGAAGGCATTAATTAATTACATTGGTTGCAGAAAGTACTGCTTCAGAATGTAATGGTGACAGCTATGCCCTAAATACCTAGACAATACCTCAACATTTGTCCTGTTGGTTTATGCTGAGGGAGGAACTAGGAGTTCAGTGAGGTTTTATAAAACCAAGTGGTTTACAGCCAAGGAAGCTGCCATCTTGGCCTATGCTTGATCTCAAGTTGCGATTTGGCTGCACATGTGATCAAATATGACACCAGCCACTTCATGGCTTGACAGTTTAGATGAGAGCTATTATAGGCACACTAGTATCTATAACAGGTATCATTCAATGCATCTCATGCCAGCCAATCAAAATGGCCAAAGGCTGGCACTCAGAAAAATCCAGGAAGAATGGGTAGCTAAGTTAGCTCTTCAGTCATGCCTGTGGGGCCAGACCTGCCTAAGTTTATTTGTTTGAACTCTCATCTGTATTGGCCAGTGTGTGCTGCCCTCTTGGGCTTATCCCTTTGTGGGATTGCTTTACAACAAAGTTTAAGTGTATCTTGTATCTTTGCCTTTGTACAAGTTTCCATGTTTTTACTTGTCTTTAATAAAGATTATATAAAAAAAATAAAAAAGAAGCCAGGGAGCAGATGCTGGTGCTAGCAAGGAACCTTGCGGACATTAGACTGTTGGAGCTAAGGTAAGTATTGCAGACTTTAAGTGGTTGTAAAGTTAATTTTTGCTTTCCTAAAATAAAAAAACATGTTAAACTTACCTGCTCTGTGCAATGCTATTGCACAGAGCATCCCTGAACCTCCTCTTCAAGGGTCCCTCACTGGCACTCTAGGCTCCTCCTCTTCTGGTGCCACCATAGCTTGATCCCGAGATGGGCTCTTTGAGTCCATTGACATTGTGATTGATTTACTAAAGGCAAATAGACTGTGGACTGTACTAGTTTAATTGCACTCACTTTCCCCCGAGCTTAGTAATTGTGGTAAAGCTCTACTGATTTCCATTATCCAATTAAAAAATGCTTTTTTTAAATTTTCCTTGCACCTGATTGGGTATTCTTTACAAAGTGAAGCTTAACCACACTTACATTTACTAAGAAATACAGAGTGCAACTGCAACCCCAATGTCTCTCGCTGTTCTCACCCAAGCCTGTGAAAGAGTAGAGAGAGGAGAGAAGACCTGCAGATAAGCACAGCGCTGGATCAATACACGACTCAGGTATGTGTTTCGGGGGGAGGGACAGGCACTGAAAGTTTTTTTTTTTATCTTAATACATAGAATGCATTAATGTAAAAATATGACTTTAGAACCACTTTCAGTCTTGCATTAAAATGGTGAGTTGAGCTGCACTTTAACCACTTGCTTCTATAGTCGAATGACGGCTACAGCACAGTCATCCAGTTCTGAGAGGCTGTCATATGATGGCCTCGCGTGATCGCACCCACCGTGCGCCCGCTGCTGGGTGAGGGCAAGACACGCTCTGTGCTTGCAGTGTGCTCCGGTTTAGGAGTGTGTCTATGGGAAAGTTTGAGCATTCTTCCAGAAGCACATATGTGAGGTCAGGCACTGATGTGGACGAGAATGCCTGGCTCGCAGTCTCCGCTCTAATTCATCCCAAATGTGTTCTGTCGGGTCTGCCATTAAAGTTCATGTGCATGCAAAGGCAGGTGTCCCAATACTTTTGGTAATATAATGTATATTGCTAAAAAAGTGGCCTCTATTCAAACAAGACATACACCTTGAGTCCGTCATACCTGATGAGCCCAAATTCTCATATAGGAAGGTCCCCAGCATTAAAAGCAAACTGGCCCCCAGCAAGCTTAAGAATAAACCCAAACAATCTTGTTCCTCCTTTCCTATCCATTACAGGCATGTATCAATGCCAAAAACCCATATGTAAGACCTGTCGTTTATCCAACATGTAAGACCATGAAGATCAATAGCAAGACATACAAAATCAAGGAGTTCCACGCTTGTTCATCTGACTATGTGGTGTATTGCCTTGTGGTCTACTTTATGTAGGTAGGACCATACGCAAGTAGTTCGGAGAACATTGCTGCTTTATCAAGGAAGGCATAGACAAACATAGCGTGCCTAGACATTTTATAGAACACCACGACAAAACCACCAATAATCTCAGGGTATGGGTTATTGAAGCCATGCCAAGGGGGTCTCCATATGGCTGAACGTTTTAAAAAATAATGCCAGAGGGAAACCTATTGGATATATACTTTAGATGTTCTATCTCCAGCAAGTTTGAATGAGGAATTAGAGACAAACTCCCTTCTATAGATTGTCTAATTGGATAATCCGTCTTGTGTTTAAGATAATTTTTTAATTATATGTTCTATATATTTTAGGTCCCATCCTTTTTTTCATTTGAATAACCTGATAATACTCCACCACAGTAAGTCTACATAATCCTTGTAGATACGTATTGACAAACTTACCACCACTAGACTGTGACACATAGAAGCCTATATACCTTTTGATGGGATTGTATTGCTATTCTTTCTATAATATTTACGTTACATCTAGGCCCTCTTGCCCTATGTGTCCAAATATCGGTTATGCACAATTAATTATGCAGTTATATATATATATATATATATATATATATATATATATATATATATATATATACATATACATTAGGTGCAATGCTGTTTCATCCCTAAGTCCCCTGCTTCTTTCCATTCCAGCCAGTCAGACTGATATCTTTAGCTCCACTAGCATGGACTGTACTTGTTTTTTTTTTTCTTTTTTCTTTATGTTCACTAGCACCCAAGTTCTATAGTATCAGTCCTTTAATCATAACCAATAAAATGTATTGCTATTCTCCTTGTTTAACTATGCTGTACCAGCAGTGCTGAAACCTGTAGTCCCACTGTCATTTTTTGTATTTCATTTCTCGTCTATTATTTATTCTTTGATACTCTATGGTTTTATTGTGGTTTCTAGAAAATAAGTTATTCTTATTATTCTTTTTACTAATTTTGTAATATATATCCTTAGAGGAGTTGTATTGTAAAATGATGCCCGTTCCCCGTTCCCTTCCCGCCCCTGTCATTATAAAACAGCAGCTTATCTTTTCCTGTTCTATGGTTGTGAAGAAACTTAAGAGCTATCGTGCACGCTCTGAAACGCGTCACCGCCCCTTGAGGTCTCTTTTGGGTTCCCGCAGCATGGCAGCTCCCTCCTGCATTCTGGACATTCCACTACACACTGCTGGTTGGTGTTTGGGACCCAGGATCACGCCGGGAAGACCCCCCTACTGGATGTCTTTTGGAAAATGATGAGCTCATTCACAGTTGAACCTTGTGAGTGTTTTTAACCATTTTTTGACACATTAAATCTTGATCTACTACATTTAGCAGCCCCTTCTTTTGGGTTTAAATTTCTACCAGAGTTTGCTTCTGTCATATGGAGTGCTGCTGGAGTGCATCTAAGGTTGCCTGTTCATTAAATTCCTGACCACCGTTGACTTTTATTTGGATTTCACTGTGGATCAGAGAGCTTTTTTTGTTGATAAAATAAGCCCCACCACTGGTTTCATTGGTAGGAAAATTAACATAATCGCTGACGTCAATAAAGGGAAAACAAGTCCCATATCATTGGTGTAAAGAGAAAAATAAGCCCCATATTTTTGGTGTCAGTGGGAGGTAATAAGCCCCATATTGCTAGAGTCTGAAGAAAAAACAATAACCTGTAACTGATGTCAGTGGGATAAACTAACCCCCATCATTGGTGTTATTAGGAGGAAAAATAAGCCCCATAGTTTTGGTGTCAGTGGGAGATAATAAACCCCATATGGCCATGTCAGTGAGAGTAAAATGGGCCCCATATTGTTGATTTCCCAGGACAAACATAAGCCCCATATTCCTGAAGTCTGAAGGAATACAAATAACCCCTCACTGATTTCACCATCATTGGTGTCATTTAGAGGAAAAAAGCCCTGCTCTTGGTGTCAGTGGAAATAAGAATAAGCTCCATCGCTGGTGTCAGTAAGGATAAAATAATCTTGACTCACAATGCCAATATTCATAAAATAAGCCTCAACGCTGGTGTCAGTAGAAGGATAACAAACTTTTACATTACTGTCAGTGCTAGCAAAATTAGGCCCATGTCATTGATGTCAGGAAGAGGAAAATAACATCCATATTGCTAGTGTCAGTGGAAGTAAAATGGGCCCAAGGTCATCTGTGTCTTTGGAAGTAAAAAAAGCCCATACAAGTATCAGTGGGAGGCAATAAGCGCCATATTGATATTAATGGAAGGGAATAAGCCCCAGTGTTGTCATTGAGAACAAACTAAACCCCATCATTGGTGTTAGTAGAAATAATATAGGCTTGTTGTCAGTAAAAGAAAATAAGCCACATATCATTGAGTGGAAAGAGCATAAGGCCCCATCATTGCTCTCAGTGTGAAAAGTCCCATTGTTGATGTCATTGTCATCCCTAAGGACATAGTTGGAAAAACAATAGGTCTCTTCATTGGTGTTAGTAGGAGGGTATAAGGCTATTTTGTTGGTGTCAGTAGGGATAAAATAAGCCCCACCACTGGTGTCATTGGGAGGAAAATAAACATTGTTGCTGATGTTGATAAAAGAAAAATATGTCCCATATCATTGATGTAAAGAGGAAAATAATGCCCATACTTTTGGTGTCAGTGGGAGATAAAAGGGCCCATATTGCTGTAGTCAGAAGGAATAAAAATAACTGCTTACTGATGTCAGTGGGATAAACTAATCCCAATAATTGGTGTCAGTTATTGGAGTTAGTGGGAATAAAATATATTTCCATCATTGGTGTCAGTGGGGATAGAAAAATCAGGACCCTTAATGTCACTGGGGATAAAATACGCTACATCGTTGGTGTCTGTAGGAAGTTAATAATTTTTTTTTGTAAGTGTCAGCAGCAGCAAAAAAAGTCCCAAATCATTCATGTCAGCAAAAGGAAAAAAGATTCATATTGTTGGTGTCAGTGGGAGTAAAATGGGCTCAAGTCATCTGTGTCCCTGTCAATAAAAAAAGCCCCACTGCTGGTGTAAGTCTGAGTAAAATAAGCTTCATCATTTGTGTCAGTGTGAGTAAAATAAGTTCCATTGTTGTCATTGTGTTTGTGTAAAAAATCCCCATTGTTTGTGTCCATGAGAATAAAAATAAACCCTATTGATCGTGTTAGGAGGTGAACATTAAACCATTTTGTTGGTGCCAGTGTGAGTAAAAAAAAAAAAAAAAGCCTCATTGTTGGTGTAAATTGGAATCACTGGAGTCAGTGGGAGGAAAAAAAAAAATTGGTGTTCATTGGCTTATTTCCTAATAAGGCTCCATTTTCACATGTGTGACTTAAAAATCGTGTGATTTCCATTGTGATTTTACAGTGCGATTTGATGGGACTTTGATGAGATTTTGATGCGACTTTGGATGAATGCAACTTTGTTACAACTTTGGCTTTGACCAATGTGATTGTTTTCTTTGTGCTCCACAAAGTGGCTAGACATGTTCAGAACAGAAAAATTTGTTTAGTTTTGTTTCTTTATTTTCTATTGAATTCAAAATTTTCAGAACGATTCAAATTTGGATCAGTCGAAAAATGATCAACAGATCCGAATTCTGTGTGAAAAATAGCTGGTTGTTAAGGAGAGGGTCAAGAAGCCATCCACTGTGCCCTTAACAACCGATGACTCATCAGCTGTCTGCAGGTTTCCCCACTGACAGCTGAATGTAAACAAAAGAATGCCAGCAATATTATAATAAACAAAAAAAAAAACAGCGTGCCCCCCCCCCCCCCATCCATACCAGGCATCTTCATCCCTTTTTCCTTGAAATGTTTTTCTGTTATTACATTAGGCAGTAGCCTTTCTGATTACTTAAAGGGCCGTCCTGTTACATTGTAATATGGAATAAAAATCAATTTTACATGGTTGAGGAAGTGTTCTCATGATTAAACATAAGAAATGTATTCCCATCTTTTCTTTACATTTTTTAACTAGATTGCGTTGGGCACTTTGCTTGCACTTGGATTAAATCATAATCCAATCTGAATACAATAAAGATGATTGAGAAAAAGGCCACCTATGTGCCACATACAAAAATGCACAATTTTATTTCATTGGTCTTTACTGGTACAGAATGTGCACGGCATGCACATAATAAAACCAATATCATTTTATTCCAACCTAGTTAAAATCCGAAATGAGTGGCATGACCTTAGAATTAGCATATCAACTACCCTGCAGCATACCATACACGATTTAGGCCTAGTATTTGACCAATAAAGTAAACAGCACGTGGCCTTCTGATGATGGATCCCTTTAAAGTCAATGCATTTCTCAACTAGCTTCTTCAGGACTGGTTGAGGATCACACAGGCACATAGCAATACATACTAAACATAAAAAATCATATTACAACCAGTTCACAACCAGATTACATATAACATGCATATTATGAATATGTTCATTAACTGCTTCCCCCCTGGCCAATGCGCACATGTGGCCAGGCAGGATGAGCAGCGTTCTAAAAGGACACACCAGTGCACCCTCCTTTTCTGGCACCATTCACAGTGCAATCTGTGGTGTACACCACTTATTACAGATCTGGTGTAATGGGCCACTGTGATTGGCCTTGGTACCATGTGATTGCTGGCTACTCTGATATCACTGTTTGTCAGTGCCGCCAAGCAGTGTCTGATCACCACCACAGCAGTACAATACCAGTGCTGCCAGTCAGTGTCCCTAATCACTACCACATCACTCAAGAGTTCTGATCACTGCCACATCAGTCATAACATATAGTCCCTGATCACTGCCAGATCAGGGTATATCAGCAACAGTGGTCCTTATCACCGCCACATCAGTTGCAGTGTCCCCACACCAGTGTAAGCCAGCAATCATGTCTTTGATTACAACCACACCAGCGCCAGTGTCACCAGACTAGCCAGTTACAGTGTTCTGATCACCCCTACACAAGTCCCACTGTCAACCTGACCAGTGCAGCCAACAACAGTACTCTGATTACCACCACACTAGTACAGTGTTGCCTCTGCCTATAGTAACCCTAGCCTGTTTATTGGTCATGTTGCTGCCTGGACTGACCCATCTACACATTCTGTTGACTACATTCCTGCAAGACACCAATTCCAGCCATCCCCACAGGAACTTTTCCTTTCTTCACCCTTCTGTACTTCTGGCTATTGAACATAGCATTCTTGGAGGCAGCCACATGCTAGGCTTGATTTACTTGTAGGAACTGGTACTGCTATAGGTGTTGCTACACTATATTCCCTGACACCGAATGCAGAGGTGACCATTACAGTACATTGGTTTTGACACAATTGGTTTTTGTGATACACAAGATACAATGTCTGGTAAATCAGTCCAGACAGTGAAAGTCTCCAAACATGGTATTGCCATACTCAGGATTAGTAGAATGTGTTTTGGCTTGTAATTCTAAAGCATGCCTATGGTGTGTGAGAAATCGTATTAAATTGACAACTTTGTGTAAATTTTTCATTTTATTTTACAAAAACTTGTGGTAAAAATGGTCTTCAAAGGACCCGTAATGCCTCTTTAAAAATACCTTGGTGTTTACACTCCAAAATGTGCTCACTTTGTATGTGTTTCCATTGACCTGGTGCTCCAAAGTCTCCTATTAGATAGGATGTGTAATTTGTGCTCTTTGGATGTTGGACACCAAAGTCTCATGCATGTGGTATTGCCATACTCTGGGGGGGAGTAGCGAAATGTGTTTTTGTGTGTAATTCCAAGTATGCCTATGATGTGCTAGAAATATCTTATGGACATTTTTGTGTTAAAAGAAAAAAAAAAAAACCCTGCATTTTCCAAGAAAACTTTTGGCAAAAATGACATTTTATTAGACACACTATGCCTTTAATTAGATGTGTAACTTATGCTCCTTGAATGCCCAAATGTACTCCTTGGATGTTGGGCCCATCCAGCCTTTGCATCTAGGCTGTGAAAAAGTCTCACATTTGGTCATAGGTGTGCCCAGGGGGTGTGCCTCCTCTCTCCCCCCCCCCTCCTCTTGCTGAGGATGTTTCAGAGTGGAGAGTGGGGGGTAATAATACTGTGTTTTATTGTCATTTTCATCACAAGAAGTACAATAGAAACATTTCACAAGTATTGTACAATATCAGCATAACGATATCTCACTATCCGCACATCTATCTGACAATATATGAGTCAATGATACAGTATCTCAGTAAATATTGTAAAAAGTGAAATTCGTTTCTATTCTCTAAACTAACGGGAATATCAACAGAAAACAGTTCTAAACTAAACAAATTGAAACAACTGAGAACTTGCACATATAATACTACACAGGGGCGTAACTACAGGGGTTGCAGGGGTTGCAATCGCAACCGGGCCCCATGCTCAAGGGGGCCCATGTGGCTCCCCTGTACACCTGAATAGGAGGGGCGGCGGGGGCACCATGTAGAGAAATCACTGTCCTCCTTTTTCCTTCTGTAGCTGCAGGAAGAAAATGGAGGAGATTGGTTCCTCTGTACGCTGCCCCCCGCCACTTCTCCTATCCAGTATACTTGTGTTCTGCTGTCTCTGGGCCCCTGTGTGCTCCCCTGGTCCCCCCCCCCCTTTATGTGCTGCCCCCCCCTTCAGAATTCTCCCTTCCCTCACCGTAATAAAGGACCCCGCAACTAGAGTAAAGGGCCCCAGGGCGCCAGGGGGCCCTTCATGGTTTCTTGCACCGGGGCCCTGAAGGTTCTAGTTACGCCTCTGATACTACACATGAGACTTGGGAAACGTAATTTGATTACCCAGGCAACCTATAGAATAAAAGGCTCCGGAGCCTCATTGGGATATAGTAAACCCATTCCCCGTGCAGCAGAATTTCCAGGCATTGTGCCAGATGTGGGTCTGCCAGGGTTACCACTAGTAACAACAGCACATTTAAGCATGTTCTCCAAGTGTAAGCACTGAGACAAGAAACAGTCCAGCATATTTGGGTTTTGTATTTATTTTAGGAACGTGGATGGGAGAAGGGAATGAGTGGGATACTCCTCTGGCTCGACTATGCACTGTATTGGGACAACTGAGTAAAATGCCTCTTGATGCTGACTTGACGCCGGCTGAATGCCGGTCGATGCCGGATGAATGCCGGTCAACGCCGGTTGGCGCTTGTTAACGCTGACTTGCTGTCCTGTTACCTCTGTACTGACTTTGACACTTCCCTGGTGACACAAAGTCATTTGCACTGCTCCCTTTAGCCCTCCTAGCTAAGGGAGCTATTTAAAATACTGCTGAAGCTCTTAACACTTTAGGGCCCGCACCGGCACCCTCTTTACTCTTCTACTTCTTTTCAGGGCTTAGACTCAGGCACCCCCTTTTCTAAGCTTCCTCCTGGTTAGCTGGCTCCTGGATCCCTCTGACCTTCCTGGAGTGGTCTAGTATCCTAGGCAGACCCCGGGGCAGTTTACAGTACTCACGACTCTGCTTTCCTGGAAACTCCGGCTCCAACAGCTCCACACGGTCCTCAGCACACTGGATCCCTCTCTGCAGCTCAGCTCAACCTTCTGTCCTCTAGGCCGACCACCCAGGACACCTTTCCTCACACTGACAGGAGGAGAGACAGCCGTCACCCGCCTCCTGGGACTCTGCTTCCCGCCAAAGACGCCCTGTCATGTGCTCCCCATTGACTTATACCCCCTCCCAGAATGCATTGAGGCATATTCTGCCCTCTCTGTGATAGATACAAGCCCTGGTGTGCTATTGGTCAGGTTTCCTCCACTGTCCAATGAGAGCCCTCATTGAGTACAGTGGGGAGACTCCCCAAGCTCAACAGGCACACCTGGGAACACATGACAGCCTAACTAGACAATCAAGGCCCCCCTGATAAGCAGGCAGGGTCACCCATATACTTTTCCTAGCACCCACTAGGAGGGTGCTGCATCCACCCCTACAATCAGAAATTTAGCTCATATTTCAGGCAATACACAGGTATTGGAAAATTCAGTCCATGGACCCCAGATTTTCTCAAATTACTAAGGCAGCCCTTTACCTCTTAGGTGAGTTTATAAATTTGGAGGTCTTCATTGATTAAGGGAGATTACCGTAGAATTTAATGCAACTACTGTTTTCCTGGCATAAAACAATAAAAAGCGTAGGAATTGTTTTTGATGTGAGTGTAAATTGAAGTTAGTAGCTATAAAATGGGTTAACCTTTGACCAAAATGGTCATATTTTTTTCACAGTTACAAAGAATGTCTAGAAAATTGCCGGTTCCCTATGACATTTATGACATATAGAGGTATTCCTTTTGAAAAATGTATGGAAGGGGAGGTTTGGGCCTCACAAAACAGAGGATATAATGGCACCTTCCCCATATAGGAAAAATGTACAAACACCAGAGAAGGGTATGGATCCACCAACAAAGTTGGCAGAACTATACCCAGAGGGGGGATTTACATGTGCCTCAAAGAATAATTGTATATGCGTATGTTTATGAACACCACAAACAAAGAATAAAAAATTAACAGGAGATTTTTATTTATATAGACAGTATAAAAAACGTGTACATCATTACATCTACATCGATCAGCAGAGTGAATGAATCATGCAATATTTTTTAAAAAATACATAAATGTTGCTGGAACTACGCGTTTCGAAATATGCGCTTCTTCAGGATCCAGCAAAGAGATGTAAATCATTAGATAATAGCTCAATTTTAGATATCTAAAAATATATAATATACTTATTAGATACATGAACAAAACAACACTGACAGGTCATCTTTATTACAATCAATTAAATACAATATTTATTCTACATTTTCTATTTTTTCACTACTAATAACCGGTGTTTTACCATCTATGAATATTGGTTTATACCATTTATCTCAAAAAAAGATTCTTATATATTTAGAAAAGAAGGAAGGAAGATTTGCCATATATGCATATCATTTTATATCCTCATAAAATATCTTAATCTTGTAGATCGGCTAAAAGACCAGAGAGGAACTGAAGATCTCTCAGAAAAGAAAAACCAAAAAAGATAGGAAAAGAGTACAGAAAGCAAAAGAGAAATAGGGATGAAAATGGGTCAATAGGAAGAAGGGGAGGGAAAAGGGGAAGAGGGGGGGGAGGGGGGGAAGGAAAAAAGGAGGGAGGGGGGGGGGGAAGAAAGGGGGCAGAATAGGAAAGGAGAAGATAGGAGGGGAGGGAAAAAGAATACTGATGTTTGAACAACGAATATAACCACCAATGGAGGTGGTGTTATTCTCCCCTGGTTTTTTTTTTTTCTTGTTTGTTTGTTTGTTTGTTTGCGTTTGTATGTGTTTTGTGTAGATCTGACTACCACGTGATCCATTGTTCCGCACACCGGTGTCCATATGACTATAAAGTATGAATTATGGTTTGGCTATAGTTGGTTTCGTGACACTGGACCGACTATGATATAGACTTTATTTGGATTGTAGTATCTGATGATCGAGTATAATTTATTAATTAGATACTCTTGTGTATAGATGTTTTATATCTTCTTAACGATAAATATTATGGCAGATAAGGTCCCAAATTTTGATGGATTGCCACTGTCTGTATGTTCTGGTGGTTATCTAAAATTGAGCTATTATCTAATGATTTACATCTCTTTGCTGGATCCTGAAGAAGCGCATATTGCGAAACGCGTAATTCCAGCAACATTTATGTATTTTTAAAAAAATATTGCATGATTCATTCACTCTGCTGATCGATGTAGATGTAATGATGTACAAGTTTTTTATACTGTCTATATAAATAAAAACTTCCTGTTAATTTTTTATTCTTTGTTTGTGGTGTTCATAAACATACGCATATACAATTATTCTTTGAGGCACATGTAAATCCCCCCTCTGGGTATAGTTCTGCCAACTTTGTTCATCCCAATTTTCATCAGAGAGATCTGGAATGTCCAATGGCTCCTCAAAAATTTAAATCAGGTAGATTTATGTTGCACTAAGATACTATAGTAGGAGGAAATCAACCCCACAGGCTCTGGCTGTAACGGCCCCTTCCTTTTCTAAATGAACACAATAAACACGCTCCCTCGCTGTGTTCATTAATAACTGAAGCATAGTAAACTGTGTTTACTATGCTTTCATTTGTGAATGAACAGGAAGCTGCTCAGCAGAGAGCAATTCCCATTCATTCACTGTCCCATGCACCTGAGGCTGCAGAGAAAGGCATGTGTGCTTGAGCTTTGGGGTGCACACCCTAATGCATTAGGCTGCGCACAACTATGCATGTGGTAACTCCATATTCACAAAGCATAGCAGAAGAGGGGTTTCAGGTGTAATTGTAACTATGCCTATGATGTGTGTGAAATATCTTGTTAAGGTTAAGTTCACCTTTCATAACATGTTATGTGTTAAACCATTATTCAGGGTATACCATGTTATTAAAAGAGCAGCCCCGGGCGCGTCACTCATTCAGTGTTCTGTGAATGGAAAATGTTGGCTTGTAGTTCTCAATGAAATACCACAGTGCTGTGGTAGTTCATTGATTCTCCCTGTCCGTGTATTGGCATGCCCGTACAAGCAAGCCAATACACTGACAGAATAAACAAGCAAAAAATTGGGGGAGCAAACCCTGAACATGTATATCTAAAGCAGGTGCAGCTATGAACCAAGCGACATGTATATTAAAAAAAGAATAGCACACACATGCAAAAGAAATGACTATCAAATATGGAGACAATCCATAAATAAAAATGGGGGTTTGGTCCCACCATATGGCCATATCGTGCTCAAGCCCACCACTACGTCAAAGTACCCCATTGTTAGTGGGTCCTACACTATCCATAAAAAAGGGGTGAATCCAGCCTCTCCAACCCTTGGAGACAACACTCCTTGCTGGGAGAGATGTGCTAATGCACTACAAGGGACTTCTCCTATATCTACTTGATAGTGGACACTGATAGAGTACAGGTGTGTGTGGGGGGTGGGGTGCTCAACCTCAGAAGTCTGGTCAGACCGAATACATAATAAACAAGCAAAAAATTGGGGGAGCAAACCCTGAACATGTATATCTAAAGCCGGTGCAGCTATGAACCAAGCGACTTCTGAGGAATGAGCAGTCAATACATCAGGATTGATCAATTTTCAATATAAACAGTGCATTCATTGCATATTCAATATATTTTCGGACCTCCTTCACTTTTCAAATTCGTTATGCTGCAGCCTAAAAACAGTTTATATTCATTTTTTTTCTCATTAATCTATACTCTGTACCCCAAAATGACAAAGTGAAAACAGAATTTAATATAAGCTGTGAATAGATATAACAATATCTAACTAGAGATACAAATATATATATATGTAACTGCAATGCAACCTCTTTTACGAACCTGTGAGAGTGACAATCAGACGTTTAAATCTATAATAACTATAGTTAAAACAGTCAGATCTAACTAACTCAGCCAAATGTATATATTTGTAGATATATCTCAATAGAATACCTTTCAACCTTGCGTAATACTGAAAGAGTGCACTCTATTACCTAGAAGCTGTGCAGGCAGAGTTGTATAAAGTACTCGAAACCCATACTTGAGTAAAAGTACAAGTGCTCGATCAAAAAGTGACTTGAGTAGAAGTACTAAAGTATTCAACATTTTTCATACTTAAGTATTGCAAGTAGTTTTTTTTTTAATTTTGCTACTCAAGTACTGAAAGTAAAAGTACCAGTAGTTTTGAAAAAAAAATTGCTACTCAAGTACTGAAAGTAAAAGTACAAGTACTGTGTTACGTAGTTATTAAAGAAAGAAGTCAAAAGTTTGAACATCATATTGTTTTTTTATTATTTCAAATGCAGCTTTTATATACATACAGTAGCATTTATTTTCGTATGCGCTGATAATACACATGTTTTGAGCTTCATGAAACCTGCCATCTACTGTTCTGGCAGTGGTAATTTTTATAATTGTAACGAGTAACTATGCAACACAAAAAAAAAAATATCGGAGTAGAAGTATTGAAATCATTGAAAAAATGTAGTGAAGTAAAAGTGGAAGTAGAAGAAAAAAATTCTACTCTAGGAAAGTACAGATACTGCCTTTCGGTACTTAAGTACAGTAGTGAAGTAGTTCTACTTAGTTACTATACATCTCTGTGTGCAGGGATGACGCGCCTGCCCCGGAAGTGAAGAGCGGGGCCAGTGCAGGGCATTCTGGGATGAAGAGGACGCAGAAGAGGACGCGCTGGCTTCAGCTGCCCACACCTGAGATGGCAGCGCTGGAGAAGAAATTTTCAAGGTAAGTATTTCTTCTAAAAGATAAGTGCGACCTGGGACAGTTCAGAGGCTATCTATTATGGAATGTACTAGCCCTGACTGTGGGGTATTTTTATTGAAAACATTTCCGAGGCCGGAACTCCACTTTAAGGGGATCCATCATTACAAGCCATATGCTGGTTGTTTACTTTTTTGGTCAAGTACTAAGTCTATATTGTGTATGCCTTATCACTTCAATCTCCTAGATCTAGTGATTCCATAAAAGTTAAAACAGGTGAAGCTTTCCACATTCCTTGTTCCCCTGGGGATTCCTTTTCCCCTCTAAATTATTAGATAGCTTTACCTTCAGTGTAAGGCCCCCTGGCACTTGTGAAAAAGAACTTCCCCAAGTACTCTACCCTCTTCTCTGCCATACATGCTTCCCCAACCCATCCTTATTTATTCTTTTTCAGCTTCTATACGTCTCAGTTCCTCTTCCACCTGTTTATCTCAGCCTTATCCTTCCGGGCAGTGAGGGAGCGTCCTCCACTCTACCACTGAATTACTTAATGTGACCTTTCAGAGTGGGCTCGGGATAATTATTATTATTATTATACAAGATTTATATAGCGCCAACAGTTTGCGCAGCGCTTTACAATTTGAGGGAAGACAACACAGTTACAGTGCAGTTCAAAACAGGAGGAACTAGAGGGCCCTGCTCGTTAGAGCTTACAATCTAGAAGGGAGGGTCAAGTGAAACAAAAGGCAATAACCGTAGGGGATGGGTTGATGGAGAAAATGGAGGTACATTTGTTAGGGGTTGGTAGGATAGGCTTCTTTGAAAAGGAGGGTTTTCAGAGATCGCCTAAAAGCTAATAGAGTGGGAGATAATCGCACAGATAAGGGTAAGGAGTTCCATTGGATTGGAGAGGCTCTGGAAAAGTACTGGAGGTGAGCGTGGGAGGAGGTGACAAGGGGGCTAGAGAGCAGGAGGTTTTGAAAGGAACGAAGAGAGCGATTAGGTTGGTATTTTGAGACGAGGCTAGTGATGTAGCTGGAGGCTAAGCTGTGGATTGCTTTGTAAAATGTTGTTAGTATTTTGAATTTAATTTGTTGGGTGAGCGGAAGCCAGTGGAGGGCTTGACAGAGAGGAGCAGCGGACACTGAGCGATTGGTAAGGTGGATGAGTCTGGCGGCAGAATTCATGATGGATTGAAGGGGGGAATAGCCTGTTTAGAGGTATAATAACGAGAATTGCAGTAGTCGAGGCGCGAGATGACCAGGGAGTGAACTAGGAGCTTTGTTGTGTCTTTGGTTAGAAAGGGGCGTATTTTGGAGATGTTGCGGAGGCTGAGGCGGCAAGATTTGGAAAGCGATTGGATGTGGGGTTTGAAGGAGAGTTCAGAGTCCAGGACAACACCTAAGACCTTGGCATGCGGGGATGGGCTGATAGTAATGCCATCTATATGGACAGAGAAATCAGGGGAAGGGGCACGTGGTGGAGGAAAAATTATAAGCTTGGTTTTGGATGGATTGAGTTTGAGGAAGTGGTGAGACATCCAGACCGATATATCTGATAGTAAATTAGTGATACACGAGGAGACTGAGGGAGAGAGCTGAGGGGTGGATAGATAGATTTAGGTATCGTCAGCGTAGAGATGGTATTGGAAGCCATGGGAGGCTATCAACTGACCCAGAGAGGAGGTGTAGATTGAAAATAGGAGGGGTCCAAGAACAGAGCCTTGGGGGACCCCAACAGAGAAGGGAAGAGGAGAGGAGGAAGTAGAATTGTACACAACGCTAAAGGTGCGGTTGGATAAGTAGAAAGATAACCAGTGAAGAGTACAGTCACGGAGACCAAAAGCATCGAGTTTTTTGAGGAGGAGGGGATGGTCAACCGTATCAAAGGCAGCAGAAAGGTCCAGAAGTAGGAGTACAGAATAGTGTCCATTGGTTTTGGCCGTTAGTAGATTGTTTGTCAGTTTTAGGAGAGCAGTTTCAGTGGAGTGTTGAGGCCGAAATCCAGACTGAAGGGGATCAAGGAGGCTATTCTCGGCAAGGTGGTCACACAGTCGGTTGTAGACTAGACGTTCGAGGAGTTTGGATGAAAAGGGGAGCAAGGAAATAGGACGTAGGTTGTTCAGATCGGTTGGGTCCAGTGAGGGCTTTTTAAGTATGGGGCTGACTAGTGCATGTTTTAGAGAGTTGGGGAAGATGCCAGAAGAGAGGGAGAGATTGAAGATGTGGGTTAGAGAGCACAGAATAGGGCCAGAAGGTGACCGTAGCATTTGTGAGGGAACAGGATCCAGAGGGCAGGTGGTTAAGTGGGATAATAGGTTTCACTCTTCTAACAGGTGGCAATCAAACCTCCTAACCAGCATCCACCCAATCTTTATACAGCCACAATAAACAACGACTTTTTTTTTACGTATAAAATATTTGGACAATTTCATCCTGAGGATCAATGTATTTTATTTCTACCACCTCTCTGTGATGTTATGCCATAGCTTGGCTATGGAGGTTATATAATCCTTCCTTTTTAATGCCTTATTATCTACATTGTAAAAATATTTTTTCTTCTCAATAAAATTACTTTTGAACATGAAAAGTATTTATTCTGCTTGAAGATGTTCTAAACTTTTTTCTTCTTTTTTTTTTTTTTAATAAACAGCTATTATATTTAATTCAAAGATGATCTCAGATAAACATATGTTGCAGTAATACAAAAAAAGAAAAAAAAAAGTTGGTGTGTGTGTGAACCGTTACAAAGTCAACATATGTTGTAGAGGCGTGTAAGTCTTAAGTGTTGCTAAATGTGGAATTTGAATAATAAAGCAGCTACAGAAAAAAAAATCAAAGCCTTTGTAGTTATGATTTAATTGTATACCAATTTAATGTAAACTTTACATAATTTTGAGTGAGGAAAAGGTTAGGGCTTTATTACTGTCTTTGTCCTTGCTTAGTCCAGTCAAAACCAGTCTTTCAGTTTGTGGTAGATAATAGAGATTTATGTTCGATAACAATATCTTTTTTCTTTTAGGGATGCCACTGATTAAATCTGCACATTTGAGATCAGGGCCCCACAATAAACCACAGTAAATGGATGTCACACTCTTAAGCCTGGTACACATTAAGTTTTTTTTCCTTCAACCCAATGACCTGAACCAAAAAAAACTGAGGAGCTTTGCCATTAGTACAGCGATCTCCCCACTGAGTTATTGTGTTTTAACAGGGGGAATGTTGTCCCCCCCCCCCCCCCCCGTGAGAACACAACAGTCATTGCTTGGTTTTCTCGGATGCTGGTTTTCCAGCATGTTCGTTCGACAGAAGTCAGCGTTTATCGGACAGGCTGTTGTACACACGGCTGAATGTCGGGCGGTTGCTGTTGAACCTGCTGATATTTGGCCTGTGCGTAATAGGCTTTAAGCTGGCCGTACATTATACAATTTTCTTATTCAATATCCTTTAGAATTACCTTCAACTATGTATTGTAAGGGCCTGTTTGATTGCATACAAATTGAAAGTGTTTAGGTTTGACCTCATTTTATTTGGGTTTGGTAAATCTACAGGGAAAATGCACAAGAAAATGTTATACTTTTTGGCCAGTCTAACAGTTTTATTATTTAATTTTTATTTAATTTTATATTATGGAGAATGCAATACAAAGACTGGGATATTCCAAAAATGCAAATTTTTTAGCAGAGGGGGCATATAACTACAAAGCTCAGAGCTTAAATCTATGACAGGGATATCTTGCAACTCATGGACCCAATAGGTCTAAGAACTGGTAGATAACTCAGGGAGTGGCAACCAAACATTGTTTCTGACTCACACAGAACATGTCCTCCTCGTCAGAGAACTGGAAATGAATTACCAACCCAAAACAAATTATCAGATATCAAAATCAGACCTCATCCTTGGGTTAGTGAAAGTACTGAAATCATTGGATCACATGTGACGTCCAGACAACTAGCATTCTCAGGTCAGCCATGGCAAACTACATTTTTTTCCAGTAAATGTTTCCTTTTAAAGATTAAGTTTACCTTTCGTAACATGTCACATGCTACACCCATATTCATGGTGTAACATGTAACTGTAGCACTGGCCCCCGCACCCCCCTAATCCCCACATTATGACAGCTAGTGGGGGATCTTCACAATAAAAAAAAAATGTGAATGTGAAAACTACAAGTATGGACAGCCTTTGCTGTCGACTTATAGCTCTCAATGAACTACCAGGGCACTGTTGAACGCTCTAGGTAGTTCATTGGTTCTTCCTGTCAGTGTGAAACTGCCTGCCTATACGATGTATGGACAGACAGCTTACACTGAGAATTTGTAGGAGTCCTGCATGGCACCAATCAGCAGATCGTGGGTGCAATGCTTTTCAGGCTCCTACAAAGAAAAATAGTAAATGCACATTTTTTTTTACCTTCAAGAAAATGTGCATTTATTATTATTATTTATTTATTTTTTTTAATTGAACTTATCCTTTAAATCAGATTGCAGACTTGGTTCCAAAAACCCCAATTACAATCTCTCTATAGAAATCTTGGTTACGAAATGTGATGCCAAACTGCCCAATCATTGGTCTGATCTTATGTAATAATATTTAATACATAACATTATTACTAAAGTGTATTAAGTATTACCAATGTGACTCAGGTGAGAATAATGTAAATACGTAAGATTCTGCAGGACTTGGATTTAAAGTGAATATGTTAATTTGCCCTACATTGCGCCACTGAAAAGGTTGCTACAACCAACAAGTATAAAATCAAATACACAACTCAAATCCCATATGGATTCTAAAGTAAAAGTATTAGTAGCGCAGACAAGAAATGGTCAGTCCACTATTCATAGAGTAGATACTCCAAGAATAAGTTCATGTAATAAAGATCACTCAGAAAAGCCAATCCACCAGACAGGAAACACCACCGTGTAGCCAGGATCCCCAGAAAGGTATTTGTATCCACCGTTGTGATAATCAGTGAGAATGGCAACTGAAACAAATTGCCCACCCACTTTCATAGGTAAGGCTCACACGCTGAGAAATGCTGACATCCAAACTGGCTCAAATCCTGTGTTCTCCCTGTGGCAGCTAACAACCCAATGATCCTTGTACTCATTTAATCCCTTCTCACCGACTCGTCTATGGACCAAGATGACTCAGCAGGAAAAAAAGGGATCTCCAGCATGTGGCCGTCCCTCCTCCCCGGTGTCGGTCCCTGCTCCGCTCCTCTCTCTCTCTCTATCACACACTGAAAATGGCGACGCTATTTGTATTTTATGCTTTATGTTTGAAAGTAGCTGCGACTAGTCTTTAATTAGACCTACTATATATCATATATCGTAAACCTTGTGCGCAGGGGATATATTGCTTTTAATTTTTATTATAAGGAATATTTTGATTTGATTAATACAACCAACAAGTGTATCTGTAAATATAGAAAACTTTGTTGCACAATCATAGATACAGAACAAAGTCGCATAAACACTCATATCATAAGCCCTGCCCCTTTAAATTTAAACCTCAGATGAAATGTCAATAAATGTACAACTTCATATCTGCATATTTATATAATGTAAGCATAGCTTTGTTAGACTGTGACTATTTGGGTACCCAGGCTCACTCAAAGAGGGGAATTTGTATTTCTCTTGACGGGCATTTCATGTGAATATTTTTGCATGAAATACTTTGCTCTGGTCATATAACATCCTATAACCCCCCAAATGTTACCTTCACTAAGAGTTTTCTACTAGTATGCTGCTGTTACATACATTGCAAATGGCTCTCACATTCAAAGAAAGGACTGTCTTTCAAGGCAGGATAGGTAAACATGTTGCCTACGTTGTTGGACACTGTGTCCCAAGGGGATCATTAGCCTTAGAATAAAGGTCACCAGATGGCTCAAGACACCACCAAATACCCTCCATGTTCTAATTGCAGCTCCCTATTTGTCTTGTGATGTAAAATAGTGCTGTTGACTTGTAGGGGTTGTGTCTTTTTAAAAAGCTGAGCCTATTGATCCACAGACATCTGTTAGATGACATCCTGCTGCAGAGGCAGATCTAATATTTCCAGCAGGTTTTGGAGCAATAATTATCATGTAAACAGGGATAATGTAATGTCACTGCTACGAAAATAAAACCTAAACTTTCATCAAATACATTATATTATCTTTTCCTCATGCCACCTGTACGTGGTTCACAGATTGCATGGGCACAAAATGGACACAGCATTATTATTTTTCAGGATTTATGTAGTGCCAACAGTTTGTGCAGCGCTTTACATGAGGATAGACGGTACAGTTACAAAACAATTCAATACAGGAATAATCAGAAGGGTCCTGCTGGATAGACCATACAATCTAAAATGGAGGGTCAAAAGATCCTAAAGGTAATAACTGTGGGGGGTGAGCTGATGGAAAAAGCGAAAGTACAGTTGTTAGGTGGCAGTATAGGCTTCTTTGAAGAGAAGGATTTTCAAGGATGGCCTAAAAGTTGACAGAGTACAAGATCGTTGGACAGATTGGGGTAGGGAGTTCCATAGGATGGGAGAGGCTCAGGACAAGGAGGTGACAAGTGAGCTAGATAGTAGGAGGTCTTAGGAGGAACAAAGAGAACTATTTGATTGGTATTTTGGGACTAGGTTTGTGATGTAGCTGGGGGCTGAGTTGTGGATGGCTTTGTAAGTTGTTAATATTTTGGTTTTAATTTGTTGAGTGAGCGGAAACCAGTGGAGGAATTGGCATTGAGCTGGATGAGTCTGGCAGTGGCATTCATGAAAGACTTAAGGGGGGATAGCCTGTGTAAAGGTTTTGCAGAGCTCCAGGTGTAGGTATAGGTGAACCCGTCATCAGAAGATCCAGAAAATCTTTCTCCAGGGAGAAGGGGGTCAGATGTACCCACACTTCCCAGAGAGCTGACCCAGCAGATTGAACTCACAGGAAGAGCACAGGACACATCATTTCTGGCAGGATCAACAAGTCTTTTCTGTATTGCTGAAAAATGAAAACGGATGCAGCCACAGCATCTAATGCCTATCTCGGACTTGGGCATGATTTGAGCGGATCTGTCAGTTATCCTAGCAACCTTTTGTCATACTGGATGCAAGAGGGTAATGGATGCCATTTTCTGATTGTGGGAGCGATCTCAGTTGTCGCTACATCGGTACCTGCTGATTTGGAAGCAAGGCGTATTTATATGTGATTTCCAGTGAGTGCATTGGCACAGTGGAGGGGAGCACCTTATAAGCTTCGTTTTTTTCATGTGAGATACATTGGTGGTCATTTCACTTGAGGCGCATGCACAACCAGTGCACCCTTTCTCTTCATCTATAATTGGTGACTGACACGTTTTATCTTCTACGGATTTATATTTCTTCCACTGGATTATAGCCATACGGACCTTTTTGTTTTGTTTTATTATAGCCTGGTTCGTGGCTAGTGTTCACATCTAGTAATATTTTGTTATAGCACTCATTTAGATATTTATTTCATTTTATTTACTGTTTTTCATTTGAGATCACTTATTGAGCATTGCACTTTCTGTTTATATGTTATTTGAAAGTTATATATATTTACCTTTTGGTGCTAGCCACTGTTGGTATACTTAAATTTCACCAGCGCTCACTTTCATATGCCTGGGCTATCACAAGGGATGTTTACATTCCTTGTGATAGAAATAAAAGTGATCAAAAAGAAACACAAAATGGAAGGGACAGTGTAAAAAAAAAAAATAAATAAACAATTTTTTAAAGCGCCCCCATCCCTCGCAGAAGCGAGTGCATACGTAGGTGACAAGTGCATTTGTAAACAATATTTGCACCACACATGTAAGATACCGCCGCAAATGTTATAGCCAGATCAGAAATTCTAGTGCTAGACCTTCTCTGTAACTCTAAACTGGTAACCTGTAAAAAAAATGTCAAGCGTTGCTTATGGAGATTTTTAAGTACTGTAGTTTGGCGCCATTCCACAAGCGTGCACAATTTTTAAGCATGATATGTTAGGTATCTTTTTACTCGGCGTAACATCACCATTAATATTTTACCAAAAAATTGGGTTATATATTGTGTTTTTTTGTAATAAAATACTTTAAAATGTATTTCTTCCAAAAACATTGCGTTTGAAAAACCACTGCACATAAACCGTGTGACATAAAAAATTGCAACATCCACAGTTTTCTTTTCTAGGGTCTCTGCTTAAATATATATATATATATATATATATATATATATATATATATATTGTATATATAAATGTTTGGGGGTTCTGATTAATTTTCTTGCAAAAAAAAAAAAAAAAGATTTTTACATGTAGGAGGGAAATGCCAGAATTGGCCTGAGTGGGAGGTAGATAAGAACTTGTTTTGGGATTTAACCAATCCATACTCCATACGTAACTGAAAACATTTTTTTTTTTTTCTGTAGATATATTGCTATTATTATAATACAGGGTTTACATATGTGCATACATTTTGGATTCTTTTTTCCAACTTTTTACAATCATAGCCTTTTTCCAGGAACCTAGATCTCAAAACTTGAGCCTTTTCTAAATAGTCCTCCATGTGGGTGCAGTTACATCTGAGTCTCAAACGTGGACTCTTGGTGACCAAGGCCAGCCAAGATGGATGATGACAGGACCCCAAAAGAATGAAAAGCTGGAGAGGAGAGCTGGGGCTATCTGTTCCACTTCCCTAATGGTACATGACGACAGCTCCAACCAGGAGGAGGTTTGAGCACAACAGCTTTTTGTGACCACGCCTTATTGAGGAACGCAGACTTTCCGGTAAGCCTTTTCTGCACAGTGTGTGGGGTGAAACACTATAAGCTTCTGACCTGGATGTCCTATTACTATAAATAAGTAAGGGACTACAGCTTTAAATGTGATATCACCATCGTCAAGTTTCCTGCATTGACTTTTAGGGGCTCACTTTAAATGAGTGATATTTGCACTTTGGTACAGTGTAGCTACATGTTATTACATGGATGTACATGTATTTATTTATGCCAATATACATTTTTGTAGCTGTTGAATACTATTTCAGGCTTATATATTTCGGATTGCATGGACAGATAGGTTATTAGATTTTTACCTTGTATATCTGAGGCTTAATTTTGACTATAGCCCTTTTAAAAGGTTATTTATTTTAAATCACCCGAAGGAAAAAACATGGTCCTAAAACCTCAGTAAATAAAGTGTTAAACTCTATGCGCTATATTTCTTTTTCTCATTTGCACATGGAAGTCTCTGTTCCATGCGAAGTTCTGCTTCTGGCAAACTCTTGGACTGAAGTGAAAACTGTATGTTACAACATATTACAGTACAAGATATCATTAGGCATGAAACCAGAGCAATATCCGCAATGGCATGCCAGTTTCTTTAGGCCACATTGTAATGTATTCCAATTAATAAGATGAAAGACCCAAAGTGAGAAACAACAAGTTGCTAATTAGCGTCATACAAATGGTAACACAGAATCGGTATAACCCATACCATCACTATATTTTAAATCGGTCCTGTAAAAAAGGGCCATTTTAATAAGTAGTCTGAGATAATAAAAAATAATTATAACAGGAACTATTTTAAAAATCTACATAAATATTATGTCTACCGAAAACCTAAAACCAGTGAAAAATAATTCTTCACCACAATTCTCAGCTTTTCTCCCCATAGCAGCCATTACGAAGTTAAGCATGGAAGTCTTGGGGCTCCTTTACACCTGGTGTGTGGAGCTGCGTAGATCAGCATAGATCAATGCAGATCCAATGCAAGGGTACAGTGGGGATCGAAAGTTTTGTCACCCCAGGTAAAAATTTGTATTAATGTGCATAAAGAAGCCAAGGAAAGATGTAAACATCTCCAAAAGGCATCAAATTACAGATTAGACATTTTTATAATATGTCAACAAAAGTTCGATTTTATTTCCATCATTGACACTTTCAAAATAACAGAAAACAAAAGTCAAAGTCCAGACCTGAATCCAATCGAGAATCTGTGGAAAGAACTGAAAACTGCTGTTCACAAACGCTCTCCATCCAACCTCACTGACCTCGAGCTGTTTTGCAAGGAGGAATGGGCAAAAATGTCAAGGCCCGTACACACGTACCGATCGTCGGCATACAAACGTCGGTGGACGAAGGATCTGCCGATTGTACGTGTGTTAGTATGGTGCCTCCGACAGATGTCTGCGCACAATCCGCGGACAAAAGTCTTTCGTGCAAACATGAAAATATTTGTATGCCGACACCAGAACGGACGATTGTTCGCCTGTCAGTACACAATTCGGCCGACAGACCGCAGATTTGCAAGACTGGGCATGCTCAGAAAATAGAAAACACAGGGAAAGTTAACCATTACATGACATCACTTCTGCAGTCGGCGGACAAAATTCTTGTGCTGTCCTTGTGCTGTCTTTGCACTTTTCAGCAGACACCGACATCCCGGGGAGAAAAGAGGAACATTTGTAAGCCGACCATCGGTACGTGTGTACGGGGCTTCAGTCTCTCGATGTGCAAAACTGATAGAGACATACTCCAAGCGACTTACAGCTGTAATCGCAGCAAAAGGTGGCGCTACAAAGTATTAACTTAAGGGGGCTGAATAATTTTGCACGCCCAATTTTTCAGTTTTTTATTTGTTAACAAAGTTTGAAATATCCAATAAATTTCGTTCCACTTCATGATTGTGTCCCACTTGTTGTTGATTCTTCACAAAAAATTACAGTTTTATATATTTATGTTTGAAGCCTGAAATGTGGCAAAAGGTCAAAAAGTTCAAGGGGGCTGAATACTTTTGCAAGGCACTGTATATGTGTGGTGGTGTACGTTGTGTAAAAAACTCATTATGTCATTATGGTACACGTCAATAAAGTCTAAGAAAGGTAAAAAGATAAAAATTAGCTATATTTTAAATTCAAATGGCATCACACTTGACAATGAAAACCAGCTTGCAACTTTGCAATATATGGAGCATAATACGTGCAGGCTTATGTGAATGAGCCCTTACTCTTCTGGGTCCAGGATTCATGATGTAAAATGCATGGAGATTACACCTGAGGAAGCCTCTCAATTGAGAAGCACTGGAAATAAGGTGAAAAGTTTTTCAACCAGTATAAAAAACTGTGACTTTTCAAATTTCTGAGATTTATCTAGCAAGGTATGCTTATCAAAATATATCTGCATAGCTTGTACATGTCGAAGGCGCCAACCCTAGTAAAATGTTCGAACCAATAAAAAAACTTTCAGCACATTTTTCTGGATAGTTTGGGTAGTCTGTGTAGCAGTCTTGACAGACAGGTTTGCCGGAATCATACTGTAGGAAAATATTGTCATACCTAGAGAAAAGCACAGAATAGGAGGTGACGTTACGTATGCTCACTGGCTTTGGCTTTGGTTGCCAGGCTAGACAGTGATGCTTTTCTTCTGAATATTATAGCAGTTATAATACAGCTTACCTTGTAGTTCACAAATGGCAACATAGGTTACATTTTTTTTTACATTAAAGTATTATCTGCAAATATCAATGTGTTTTTCTTTATGCAAAAATGAAGATGACACCTCGCTACCACTATCTTTGATTGAAAAAATATAGAGTTGCCTACTTATATAAAAAAAAAACACAAAAAAAAACACCCAATCTAGTTGGTTACAGTCAGATCAAGGAACAATGGTATGTCTGTAGGCCCTCTGCAGCATCCCTCAGCTGAACCTGAAGGAGCACCCTTGCACTGTGCACAGTATAATGTCTCATCAGGTAAATTACCCAGCAACCTGTGATTAATTCAGGGATAGGTGGATCTCATTTTTAAAAATGAAACTGTACTGAAGGATATATGTAGGCCCGTGCCAGACAAGAACCTGCCAGTCTGGTGACTGAAAGAAATTCTCTAGTGACCAGGACTAATTCCCTTTTCGTTATGCTAATTCAAAGACTTCAACACTTTCTGGATTACTAATCTGAAACAAGTATCTAGATTAAGGGCCTGTGTCGACATCCTTTTGATCATCTCAGATGGGTTTTGCATTTCTACCCAAGTCTATGGGACTGCAAAATCTGCTTCAAGTGGGTAAAATGCCTACCAGAAGGGGTTCAACTGCGGGTCCAATGCATCTGTTAACTAATTCTGAATGATCTCAGAAACATCTCAGACTGATGTCAAACGAATGCCTTCAACAAGCTCAAAATTCTAATCCCCAGAACTCCTAGGCTCTAGGAGTTCTGACTTTGCTCCAACTTTTTAGTCTCCATGCTTGTTAAGGTTAGTAAATCAGAAAGTAATGAAGCCAGAGATAACCAGGTAACTGGCATTTTATGAAGGAGGCTCTCCATATATCTCCCATTAGGTAAGTTCCTTTAAGGAAAATATGTTTTGTAGAAATCAGTTGCATGTAATTATGGTTTAACCATGTGTTTGACTACAAAAGACCATACACAGCTGCAAAAACATCGCTATACTAATTCATGACATGCATATGGAGGATGACCACAGGAGTTGCTCATTTCTGATCCACGGTCTTTGAAAAACAGGACTTTCTGTTACAATTAATTTATTTCATGCTGCTTACTTCCTTTATGCAATTTCTTCAAAGCTAAATACTTAGTTTCACAATAAACAAATATGGTATGAAATCCGACTTTTGTTCCGCTTCTCATTGGCCGCAGGAGCTGCTGTGATGTCAAAACGCATAACTGTGGATAGAGAGTATTTCTGTATTGTGGAGTTTTGCTAAAGTTAACAAACAATTTAAAGTTCTTCATCATTATGTTGATGTATTATCATGCTTTTTTCAATGGGGTTTCACTTTAATGTAAAATCAGGTCCTTTTCTTATCAACACATTAAGGGGAAGCAGACCTCTGTTACAGCAGCAAGCAAATCATTTTTTTTTCAGTTCATTTATAATTTGTCCTTATCGATATCTGTATTGTAAAAAAAAAAATCTGTCCACATGAGTACATGGTTTTTGTCATTTTTTAAAATTCATATTAAATGAAATAAAAAAATTGATCATCCCACAAACAGTAAAGAAAATCATTTGGAACATGCAAATTGGGATGCAGGTCAAATATGATTTTTCAAGTACACCACAAACGTAACTGTTCTTTAAGTTTTTTTTTCTTTTTCTAGCTAGTGCTAGAAGAAATTAGAATGTCACCTAAAAGGCTTGGGAAATGTATTAGTCTTCATTAAAAGGAATGTACAATATTTTATTATGTAAATAATAATAATATATAGTAATAATAAACTTTATTTTATATAGTGACTTTAAAGGTGGCATCTCAGAGTGCCTTACAAAGAATACACAGGATAACATAAAAGAAAGGGGACAATTAAATGAAAGCTTGTCTAAAGAAAAACTTTTGTAGATTTGATTTGAATGAGTTTAGAGAAGACGACTCTCTGATGTTCTTTGGAAGTGAATTCCAGAGTTTTGGAGCATAGGAGAGAAGGAGAAGGCAAGATACCTTATGTTAAAGCTCAACTCTAAAGCCTCTCCACTACAGCACCCTCTCACCTCCACTTGAAACACCCCTCCCCACCACAATCCTTTTTTTTTTTTTCATAAATGTACTTCTTTTGGGACTGTCTTCAGTATGGCCATTTGTCCTGTGGCAGTGGCGGACACTCTAGTGGTGTGAGTGCTGTGCTCTGCATTATTCTCCTGTGAACCCAGGGTGACTTGGTAACGTGCCCCAGGGGGGCGTGTCTTTGACAGCCAGGTTTTACAGGAAGAGGGTTGAATGACACTGGGCAGGAACAAAGGATTTCAGTAGAATGAGGCTTTTTCAAATCTTTATATTTACTATAATAGAAAAAAGTAGGGATACAAATGGAATAAAATGTAAAAGTCATATAAAAAATACTTTAAAATAAACACTGATTTAATGAAGCAAAAAAAATAGCTCACGTAAAATATCCTACCTTTAGTATAAAGTGAAGGGAAGAAACGTAGATGTGTAGCTTGTACAACTCAGATCATTTCTTCTATCCTCTTACCTGAAATGATAACATTAGGCTGGAATCTGAATGGTGACTATGACAGTCTTTCTTTAGTAATATATAAATTTCTATAATGGCCCAAAGACCATTTAAAGACGTGTATACAATTTCATTTGTACAACATTACTTGACACTTGCTGAGAAACTCAGCTAGCTGGTGAGCTTATGGAAAACAGAGCCACTCCACTGTTGTGTGCTGTCATCCTGCTTCACTATTTTATTATGATCATCAGATATGAATTCTCAAAGCACCCCCTGGGCAGCAGAATATGTACAGGAGCAAAGCAAGTTTAAATACATAATAAGATTATTCGCAAATGCATCTGCCATTTCCCTTCTGTATTATTGGCTAAAAACAACTGGTTTCATTATCCTTTTTTTTTTTTTTTTGAAGACCTAAGGGTTCATTTTCGCAACAGGAATTACAATATATTTGTCTACTCCACTGCTTAAGTTTTTGATGGTGATAAGCATAAGATCGCTGTAAAACATATATGTGGTTTTGAACTGCCAAGCAATGAGCTTCTTATGCAACACATACGATAAGTTCATTAGAGCAGGGGTTAGAAGTTTGTAATGTACAGTACAATGTACAGAGTACAGGAATCAGGTGGATATAACATACGGCCCAGAGTACATAGTGCAACGGTCAGGCGTATATACCATACAAAGTGCAGCAGCCATAAGTAGGTAACATACAGCACATACACGCAATAAAGAATACAACAGTTGGGGGTATATAACATAGAGCACAGTGTCCAGAGTATGGCACTCAGGAACATGGAAAGCACTCTGCACACTACATACTTCTGATCACTGCATAATATGCATACTCTTAACCACTGTACTCACAGTCTATAGTGCAGTGGTCAAGGGTACACACAGCACAGAATGCAACATTTAAGTGTAGATAATGTACGGTCCTGCTTACAAAGTTCAGAATTCAAGTATACTCCCAAGAAGTAATTTAGTCACCCCACTTCATTCCCCAGGAAAAAAAAACCCCTCAGCCCTAAGAAAAAAATCTCTTATCCCAAGCAAAAATCCTCCCAAACAGAAAACTTTTTTCTCCTTAGGAAATATTATCATGGTCTCCCCTGGCACAAATCTCCCCTCTCCCTAGTAAAAATTCCCTTTAGCGCTCATATTGACCTTACAAATCCCTACATATGTATCACTGTGCTCTTATGATACATAAGGCCCCATACTTTTTTAGGGAGACTGGGACACAAATGTGCATGTTTATTCCCTGTGCACCAAAACAACAGCTAACCCAAAAGGAACCTACATTTAAGACTCCGTTCACACTATGTCGGATCCGACTTCGGGGCGACCTGTGAAGTCGCGTGCACCGCGACTTCGGCGCGACTTGCATGGACTTCATAAAATGAATGTCTATGCAAGTCGCTCCAGGTCGCCCTGAAGTAGTACAGGACCCTTTTTCTAAGTCGGAGCGACTTGTCTCGCTCCTATTAGAACCGTTCCTGTACTACACTATGGGACGTGACGGACCGCGACTTGTCAGGCTGACCAAGTCGCGGTCCAAGTCGGATCAGTGAATGGGCTGTTAGTGGCTCTACCCTCAGTGGTCATCAATATATCAATATCATGTATAGAAAAACAAAAAGAAAACAATAACCATAAAATTACAGACTATTCTATACTATATAAAAAAAAAAAAACAATCAAATTGCAGAAAGCCACTAATCATTGAAGGCCTGGAATGGTTTATGTAATGTATTGCTTTCCACATTCATTATATAACCTGTAGGTAATTTACCAATGAACATGGAAGAAGATTAGGAAGATAATCATTTTTCTGAACGCAAATTTAAAAAAATATGTCTGTCAGGTTGGCACAGAATTTTAAATAGTAATAGTAGGAAAGGAGACAACATGTTCAAATAGCAATGAAGGTTCTGTCATGGAGAAACCCTCTGACAAGGGTCCTGTTGAATTAGGAGCACTATGACAGATGTCATAGACTTTTGGATACTGGAAAATTGTGCTGAGTGAAATGAATGCCAGTTATTTGCAATATTTAGCGTAGCAGTAGATGAAAGCATATTTACAAGAGAGGTAGGCAAATTGAAAAATGGTATTTGAACCAAGTCTTCTATGTCCTACCTAAAAATCATAAATCTCTTAAAGATATGTCCCATATTTTTAAGTATAGACTCTTTGATGGGGGTTAGTCAATACATTTCTGAGAATTATTTTTTTTACTTTCATCTTTTGTGAAAAATACAATGCACCTCATGCAGATTCTGGATAGGGTTATTGTGCCATTTCAGTATCCCTTGATGTTGAAGGCCTTTATTTCAGGATACCTCATGACTTTGAAATCAAAATGGTTAAGAAATTCCTTGTTAGAAAGGGTTTAAATCAGGTACAGCACAGTGGAAGTATGTTACAATTGTTGGAATTCAAACTATATCATGTTTTTTGTATGAAGGCATCCAATACTTACAGGTGTAGGGTTCATCCATAGGGACAGCCTGTGCACCAGCCTATGCAAACATGTACTTGAGAGGATGGGAACGTGAGTTTTTTGTGACTGATGAGGTTACTGGATTATTTAATCATGTGTTAGCATTGCATTGATTTATTGATGATTTGTCAAATTTCTGGACTGGCTTGATTGTATAGTTACAATCTTTTGTGGATTTTTCTGATTTGAGATACTCTAAATCTTAAGTTTATGTTTTATCATCACAATGGTTATCTCTTCTAGACCTAAAAATCAATTGAGAAAATAAAAAAAAAAAAAAAAAAATCAATTGAGGAGGATGGACAAATCAGTATTTCATTATTTTGCAACAAAACTGCCACAGTTTTCTACATGCACAGAGTAGTCATCCAAAAAGTGCTATTAGAATAATTCCTAAAGGACAATATTCAAGGGTATGACCAAATTGTACCAAGGATAGTGATTTCCAACAGGAAGCAAAACTAATTAGAGACTGTTTTTAGGATCAGGTATATACAGTACATTATATTTAAGGATATGAACAAAGCATGTAAGAAAGAAAGCATGACTCTGTACAACAGGGGTGACCAACAGAGGTGACCAACCAGAGCCCTTGGATGTAGCCCACGACCTCCTGCTCTGGGATGGCGGTTCAGCAAGCCCAGATCGCGGATTTCCGACCTGCCATCCCAGAGCATCAGTGTTGTGGATGGAGCAGCAGGGAGCAGAACCGCATAAGCCAATGCTTCCTCTATAGCAGTTTATGAAAACCATAGTTTGGGCATCACTAAAATTACTGCTTTGGGCATATTATTAGAGTTTTGCAGAGTTTGGACAAAAATAAGCAATAGTTTTGCAATGGTTATTGGGCTGCTTTCACACTAATCTGCAGGTATAGCGCAGTGCACCTACGGGTTTCCTGCGGGTCAGCTGCTCTGAGCCATAGACTTCTATTATATCCTGAATGCAGGAGTTTTGGTGCGCTTTCAGAAAGTGCATCGCACCTGCAACATATAATAGAAGTCTATGGCAAAGCGCAGTTAACCTGCAGGAAAACCACAGCTGCACTGTGCTGAAACCGTGGTGCAGGTAAACAGCTGTGCATTAGACAGCACAAAGCAGGACTGACTTTATTAACAGACAGCATATTACATGCACATAAACATTATTGGCATTCCAATCTTAGTCTGTAGGGTTCAATATTGAGTTGGCCCACCCTTTTCAACTATAACAGCTTCAACTCTTCTGGGAAGGCTGTCCACAAGGTTAAGGGGTGTGTCTATGGGAATGTTTGACCGTTTTTCCAGAAGCCCATTTCTGAGCATTAACACTGATTTTGGAGAGCAGGCGTGGCTCGACGTCTCCGATCTAATTTATCCCAAAGGTGTTCTATCGGGTTGAGGTCAGAACTAAGGACAAGTACAAGTAATGGACAAGGACAAGGTCAAAACAAGTATTAAACACACAAAGAAAGGGAGGTGCAAAAAGGCATGGAAAGCCAAGACACCAGCTTAAATCTATCAGTATTTAGAAAGCAATCCTGCCCCTTGTCAGTGTAAATTAATATCAGCTCCTTCAGTCTCAACGGATGGCCTATAAAAAGGTGTCTGATTACCAAAGTGTCACACAAGAAACATCCCATGATGGGTAAAAGCAAAGAGCTCATTCAGACCTCTACAACCTTATTGTTGCAAAACATACAGATGGCATTGGTTACAGAAGGATTTCTAAACTTCTGAATGTTCCAATGAGCACTGTTGGGGCCATAATCCGGAAGTGAAAAAACAATGATTCTACCATAAACTGGCCACAACTAGGTGCTCCTCACAAGATTTCTGACAGAGGAGTGAAAAGATATATCAGAAGAGTTGTCCAAGAGCCAAGGATCAATTGTCGAGAGCTTCAGAAAGACCTGGAATTTGCAGGTACAATTGTTTCAAAGAAAACAATTAGTAACGCACTCACCTGCCATGGCCTGCATGCACGCTCACCACACAAGACTCCATTGCTGAAGAAAAAGCATGTTGAAGCTCATTTAAAGTTTGCTGTACAAAATTTAGACAAGCCTGTGAAATACTGGGAGAATATAGTCTGGTCAGATGAGACCAAAATTGAACCCCCCTTTGAATGCCATAAAACACACCATGTTTGGAGGTCAAATGGCACTGCACATCACCTTAAAAACACCATACCAACAGTAAAGTTTGGAGGTGGGAACATAATGGTGTGGGGCTGTTTTTCAGCATACAGGAATGGCAAACTTCATGTCATTAAAGGAAGGATGAATGGAAAAATGTACCAAGACATTTTTGATAAAAATCTGCTGCCATCTACCAGGATGATGAAGATGAAACGAGGGCGGACATTTCAGCAAGACAATGATCCCAAACACAAAGCCATGGAAAAACTTAATTGGTTTTAAAGAAAGAGAAAATAAAGCTGCTAGAATGGCCCAACCAATCACCTGACTTGAATCTAATAGAAAATCTATGGAAAGAACTAAAGATCAGAGATTATAGAAAAGGCCCATGGAACCTTCAAGATTGGAGTTGTTTGTGTGGAAGAATGGGCCAAAAACATACCTGAGCAATGCATGCAACTAGTTTCTCTATACAGGAGGCGTCTTGAAGCTGTCATTACCAACAAAGAATTTTGTACAAAGTAATAAATAAATTCCAGTTAGCGTGTTCAATACTTTTTCCCTGTATCATTCCATTTTATTACACATAACTTAAATTCTGAACTTATTTGTTTTGGTTTCTTTGTATGTATGGGTTGCATGGGTTGTTACCGACATGTAGTGAACATTTCATGTCAATAGCAGCTTTAGAAACCTAGAAAAATGGTGACATGTTCAATACTTATTTTACCCCCTGTATATATATTTAGATATATATACACTGCTCAAAAAAATTAAAGGAACATTGTTTAATCATAGTATGGAATCAAGTCAATTAAACTCCTGGGATATTTTTGTGGCCAGTTAAGTCAGTTTCAGCTGCTTTGGTGTTAATGCAATTAACAACAGGTTCACTAGATGGGCAACAATGAGAATGGTTTTACAGATGGAGGCCACTGACATTTTTTTCCCTACTCATCTTTTCTGAGTTTTGCATTTGGCTAGGGTCAGTGTCACTACTGGTAGCATGAGGCGATACCTGGACCCTGTAGAGGTAGCACAGGCAGTCCAACTCCTCCAGGATGGCACATCAATATGTGCCATTGCAAGAAGGTTGGCTGTGTCAGGATTTTCCTGATGCGATTTTCCTGATGCGATCTTTGAGACCTGATGGACTAAATGCTGATATAGACCTGAACTGTTTCATTACTGATGTCTAAAAACCCGTTTTTTACACAAAAAATTCTTTTTATTCAAAATCTCTTTTTTTGTCTGACATCCATTTAAACCCCCCCCCCCCCTTTTTTTTTTGGAGGGGCCTTTTCTAAGGCCTTTTATGGAGCCTTTTGAAAGGTTTAGGGTGTTTTTGGAGGGTTTTTAAAGGATTTTTATAGGAGATTTTTTAAGATATATTTTTTAAGATATTTTTTAAAAATGTTTTTTGGAGAATTTTTAAGAAGATGTGTTCAGAGTTTTAAACGGATTCCTACATGATCCTTCTAATATAATTTATATTTTACCTTGAATATTAAGAAGTCCTTACCACAGCCTATAATTCTCTATATACTGTCCCTCATGCCTTTGTACATTGTTTTTATGCATCTTTTATGCATGTGTTTTGTTTTGCTCTTCCAGTACTTATCTTGGATAGATTATTGCACTAAAAACTCCATTAGGTGTATAGCCCTTTTCTCATTTATTACCATTATTCCACCCATCTACCCTTCTGGTATTTTATTAAGAAAATCCTTGGACATTCCTCATATCCATTTGTTCCAATTCCTCTTTTCTAATTTTATCATTTTATTCATTAATTTCTCTTACCTTAAATTTTTACCATTTTTCACCACAATTTTATATATACAATTATATATATACTTTTCCCACACACATATATCCCCTTTGTATTGAACCAACTTCCTACTATACCCACCTCCAGTGAAAACGGTACTTTTTACGGGATTAAGCAATTTTATGTATCAGCTTTCTCATCCAACATCGGATCATTTTTTGATTTTTTTGGATTTTAGGCTTTTTAAATTATTTTTCTTTCCGGCTTTCCCTTACACACACAGCCGTGATTTTTGGTCTATAAGAATATACCGTGATACCCAAATCCCCCCCATGAGGTGGATAGGATGACTCACAGAGAGCATAGCCCCAGGAATGTTTCTAGTAATATTATGCACTTAGGGTTTGAAAAAGACTCTCAACACTGTTTTTAAGTTTTTTAGCACGATCAATAATTTTATTATATTTACTTTTAATTTTTTGTCTATTAAAGGTTGTACCCCAGATTAAAAATATTTTTTTAGAAACACACTCTTTCTTTTGCAATTTTTAAACAATTTTTTCATGCTGTGGTCCTCGTAGTAGCCCCGTGAATAGCTGCTTTGTAAATGATGTAAACAAGCCGCCCTCTATACTCACCTATAGCAATACAGGGAGTAGTAAGATGGCCTCCATTCGGCAACGAACACGGAGCACCAAGATGGCTGACGGCAGTCAATCTGTTGCCATGACAAGGGCTGGCTATAAGAAGACCGGGAGTGCGCCGTGGTGACGCCGCTCCAGCAGACGTTGATGACGAAACGCGTAGGGCAGGTCCATTGCGTCACAGCGTCACTTCCGGTTTGAGACTCCACCGCCGTGGAACGCGGAAGCTTCCCGGTGATTGCAACTGATGCGAGGCAGCTACCACGGCTTCTCATAGTGAGTGGATGCTACGCTCTTTTTCTTCAGTTTATGATTGATACTTCACGAGGCTCCCCCTTTCTTTCTCCCCATATGGAAACTCTCCAATCGGTGCTTGGTTGATTGTGGAGGGGGACATTTGAAGATCCATCTTGCCTAACTTTCGTTTAGGGCAGGTTGTATATACAGCGCGACACCTAGTGGTCACACAGGTGATTGCAGCTGATTTCTCATTTTATTTTGGTCTATTCATTTACACGGGATTATTCCCTGATTTCACTTTACTTCACTTATATGGTTTCTACTGGCATGTTGCACTTTTGATAGTAACAGTGCCAGGAATATTCACCAATATTTGATTATTTTATTTCCACAGTGGATTGATTTAATTACTTGTATATCACAATAAAAACACTGTCTATGTTATTTATTTATTTATTGCACTTCAGCACTTTCTGGGTTTTATCTATCACACACCGGGATATTTTACTTGTACCCACTTGATACACAGTATACATAATTTTTTAACCCTTTCGGTTTTATGGGACACACCCTCTCATTTATTATTGATTATAAGAGATTGCACTTTATTACTATTTAATTATTTATTTTCACAAGGTAGCGCCGTTTACAACCTTTCTCTGCACTTCACAATGGCTGTGTGTTGAGTTATTTTGAGAGGACAGCAAATTTACACAGTTATACAAGTTGTACACTTACTACTTTACATTGTAACAAAGTTTCATTTCTTCAGTGTTGTCACATGAAAAGTTATAATAAAATATTTACACAAATGTGAGGGGTGTACTCACTTTTGTCAGATACTGTATGTATGTATATATATATATATATATATATATCATAAAAAGGTGGTCTGCATTTCCATTACTGGAGCCAAAGCAACACCTATCTGTTAGGATCATATTTTATGTAATTATGTATTACTACACTCGCACCACAGCTACTCTGAATGAAATGGCAGCAGAATAATTGGGATGAGCAGCTTGATAAATGCAAAGCTATAGAGCAGCCGGCATCTATACTATCGAGTTACAGCTACAATTTAGTCCCTTGTATAATTAGCCCCTGTGTGATTTCAGATTCTGATGCACAAATGCCAATTTACCCTTGTTCAATGTCATGCTCTATTAAGAGTCAGCCATTCAAGTTACACATATTGTTTAAATTAGGTAAGGCCAAAGCTGGAGAAATACAGTTTGTACTGCAGCTTTAGAACTTCACACATGGTGTCCCTGAGCATGTTATAAAATCAAAGAATGCTTTGTGCATAATTCTCCAACTATTCAATATGTATAATAACCAGAAGTAATTGACTACAATTACTCACATTTGCACACAAGTCATCTCAAGGTTATTGTCATTCAGCTGGAATTTCTAGTATTTTCAGGCAAATTGAAACTAGTTGTATGTGTGCAAATGTTATTTTTTTATTAATTATTCTGTATATGCTGGTGGCATTTATTATTACTGGAAACTTATGGTGAAAGGCAACTTATGGTGAAAGGATGGGGACTCCCAAAACACATCAGTATTAGCAGGAGAATAGTGGACTGTATACCTGAGGTCTGTCAACTCTTCGTGCTGGTCCTTTGGAAAGTTCAGGGATAGATCTTCTTGTTGCTTTAATTCAGGTTGGCTTAAGAAGGGCAGAGATTTGCTTTATGATTACTGGGACTTTAAGGAAACTCCCAATGTCCCTTTTTACATTTATATTTGTATACCTTGTACAATTTGGTTCACTCTGCTCTTTTGCCAAAATCTTTTTAGTCTTATTTCCTTTTTTTCTATAAATGTCTCTGAGAGTAGAAAATAATCTGACATAAAAAGTTTCTCCTTGGTTTGAAATATATCATAATATAGTATAGTATAGTATAGTATAATATGGTATAGTATAGTAAGAATTTCTGCCCTAAGAGTTGTACAAACTACTGAACTGATGGCCTTGTAATGCTCGGTATCAAGGTAGGTAAACTAGGGCAAGAGGAGTTGACCTCCAAAGACAAGTACAAACACAATACACAGGAGACAATTACCTTACATGTGCAAGTATACCTTCTGAGGAGATATTTGGAGTCTAAAATGTTTAAGATGATTGGAATGACGATGAAGGCTGAGTCAAGGTTTACTCCAAGGTAAATGGAGGAAGCAGGTGAAAAAGACTGTGCAAACCTTAACCACTTAAGCCCCGGAGGATTTGGCTGCTAAAGGACCAGGGGTTTTTTTGCGATTTTTTACTGCGTGACTTTAACGGACAATTGCGCGGTCGTGCGACGCTGTACCTAAACGAATTTGATGTCCTTTTTTTCCCACAAACAGAGCTTTCTTTTGGTGGTATTTGATCACCTGTGCGATTTTTTGATCACGCGCTATAAACAAAAAAAGAGCGTAAATTTTGCAAAAATAACAATATTTTTCACATTTTTTTATATGAAATTCCCCCAAAAAAAAAGTAAAAATCAAAATTTTTTAACATTTTTCGGCCAATTTGTTTTATGCTACCTATGTTTGGTAAAAAAAATCGCAAAAAGCGTATTTTGATTGGTTTGCGCAAAAGTTATCGCGTTTACTAACAAAGGGAAAGATTTTTGTCATTTTTGGTGTTTTTTTTTTTAACGCGTAATGGCGGCGATCTGCGATTTTTTTTTCGGTACTGCGACATTGCGGCGGACAGATCGGACCCTTGACTGACATTTTTGACACTTTTGGGGTTACCAGTGACATTACTGCAGTAATCAGTGCTATACATATGCACTGTTACTGCAAAAATGACACTGGCAGGGAAGGGGTTAACTTTATTGGACAGGGAGGGGTTAAGTGTGTCCTAGGGGCGTGCTTCTAACTGTGTAGGGACATTCCTATTGGTGTAAAAGCAAAGATCCACCATTCTACATAGTAGAACGGACAGATCTTCACTTTTACACAGGGAGAACTGACAGGCAGCTTGTTTACACAAGCTGCTCTGTCTTTCTCCCTTCACAGGAGCGATCGCAGTGTGACTGGCGGACATCGAGTCCGCCGGTCACACGCACTGACTTGCCTGTGAACGAGCCGCGGCGGGCGCGCGCCCGCCCGCGATAGGCTCGCAAGTCAGTGACAGGCGAGTGACGTACCGATACGTCACTCTGCCTGGCCGGGGCTGACCGCCGCAGTATATAGTCTTGCGGCGGTCGGCAACCGGTTAATAGAGAAGAAAATGAGAAAGAAATAATGAATACGAACGCAAAATGTAAAATTAGTTTACATATACAGTATTTACAAATGCCAAAATAGGTTAATAAAAAACCTGCATCCACAGCTGTTCCAGAGGAATAAAAAATCCCTTGTATGGTTCAATTGGCTCTAAAAGGGAAAAATTATTTCTGATCTCTTAAGACAATCAGATACTTGGTGGAACAACATTCTACGGGGTATTTTCCTTCTAAATGTTTATAGCCAGGTATAATTTGTGCATTTAGAAACACATCCAGCCTGATTTAAAAATAATTTACATTTATGGCTGGAAACAGCTCATATTGTGAATAGTGTCACACTCACCTGTTCTATTCTCCAGAGCAGTAGGTCTTTCCCTCTGCTGGCCTCCTGTGTCCTGTAGTGCTGCTGCAAATCACAGAGGGGACACTGTCTTAAGCCCCGTACACACGAGTCGAAATTCAGCCAGGAATTTTCGTCCGAAGACCGATCTGCCGATTTTCGGCTTGTTAGTATGATGCTTCCGACAACCGACTCTGGCTTTTCGGCCGAAAAAAATCTGGTGTGCAGGCTATAAAATTTTTGTCCTCCGTCAAAACACGTCCGATTTTCGTGCAGTCAGTACAGATTTCGACAGGGAAAAATCTAATGAGCAAGACTAGGCATGCTCAGAGAAGAAAGAACACAAAGAAAGCAAACCAACACATGACATCACTTCTGAAGTAGAATTTTGTCTTGCGAGAAAATTCGTGTGCAGTCTAGGCACATTCCAACCAACAAAACACCACTCTGGACAAAAGATGGACGACCGGTCAGCGGAAATTCGTTGCGTGTGTACTAGGCTTTAAGCTGGCCATAGATGGCTAAAAATGTTTGTTCAGCAGGGACCGGTCAAATTCTGTTCTGTGTGTAGCCATTCCTGTTTGACAGAAGTCAAAAGTTAGATCGACTTCTGTTAAATGGTATTTTGCAAAAAAGTTGCTGATCAGTTCTTTCTGACAACAGAGATTCATGTTGTCAAAATAAATTGCCCCACATTGCTTGTGTGGATGGAGGAATCTATGACAAGAAGCTTCTCCTTTTAGTTAAATAATTTTTTTCCAAACACAAATATTACCTTACTGTCATTTGCAAAAACCTTAAAATTCACAACTTTCCACCACATTTTTTATATGAACTATTTATATAGTCATAAAAGGTGATCAGACCCCCATTAATCAGCTCTTCTCAGGCGAGAAAAAATTCACTTCAGTTAATCTGTCCTCATGGCTATATTCCCCCATGCCTCTAAATAGTTTATTTACCCTTTTCTGCCCTCTCTCCAGTTCCACAACTGCAAACTGGTGTCCAAGCTGAACTGCATGGTCAAGATGAGGTCTTACTAATGCTTTGCACAGAGGTAAGATTTTGCCATTCGTTCGAGTCTATACTGCTTTTAAAAGTTAAAAGGAGGAAACTCACACAATTACCAGACATGTGGGTAAACGATTATGTTGCTTTGAAAAATCATGGGAACAGGATAAGAAGGCCACCTTTAGCTCTAGTAATAGTTATTCAGACAGTTACAATGGAAGTTAGCCAAACTATCTACATAATCCTGACTTGGTCCATCTAAGGTCTTTTCCTGTATGTAGAATAGATGTTTTTGGAAAATTCACAATAAAATCTTTCCAAAGATGGCCTTTACAAGATACCCAAACCATTTCAAATGGGTATTCTTGGCCCATCTATATCTTACGTGCCCATATTTACATTCCATGAGGCAAGCCACCAGATTGCCATCTCTCACCTCTCAACTTGGTGGGTTCTCAGATATTTTAAATATAGTATATGGCATAACTTAACTTTGCAGATGCTTAAAAGAGACCTGCAGGCTTCCGAGCCTGCTTTAGGACAAAATATATGTATTCATTTTACTCATGTATATCGTTTTAATACCTTTTTAGTAGTATTTAACAAAGAACTTTGAACCATTTCCATCAGACCTCGGCCCCTACTGCAGTTATGTCTGTGTACAATAAATTTAGTAACATACAATAAAACAGAATGGATCTACTTCCTGGGGCTTAGAAACTCCCATGTCATTTATTTTCACATTACATACAGATAGATGTAGAAATTCACCTCACTTCACAGGCATGCACTCCCACTAATCTTGTAAAAAACATATGCACCTGGGTGATGATTTCCAGGAAAAGGAGACCTCTGAGTTCAGGGACAGCTAACTTAAAATAAAAAATAAAAAAAACAAGATATAGTGCACATTATAAACCCTCTGTCAGCCAAAATGCTTCAAAAGAAGAATACCCCCAGAAGGAAAATATCATGGCTTTTTCAAGGTTCCCCGTTCAGCCTGTGCTCAGCTTACCTATTCCATCTTGTTTCAACACTTGTGTTGTAAAAATGATTTAGAGTCTGGTTCAACAAATTGACCCCTCTAGTAGGTATACGACACTCTACTCGTTTTTTTTTTCTGCTTATAATCTCTTGAACTTAGTTTTTTTTCCCTAAAAGGTAACTCCACTTTTGGTAAAGATACAATTTATATAATCACAACACAAGCCTTTTTGAAATTAAGTGTTAATAAAATTACTTTTATTGTTCAAATTACAGCCAAATATTGCAAAAAAAAAAAGTATTGGGGCAATTTGTACACTGTGGTATTTAGAACTACTCCAGATATGGTGCTTATGTGAGTGGCTTAATGCTCTATCTTATTATTTTTTATCTTATTACAACGCTGGGACGGATCATGTTACTATGCCTGGAAGATCATGGTTTCAAAAAGTGAGTGGATTTCATATACAGTATCTCACAAAAGTGAGTACATCCCTCACATTTTTGTAAATATTTTATTATATGTTTTCATGTGACAACACTAAAGAAATGACACTTTGCTACAATGTAAAGTAGTGAGTGTACAGTTTGTATAACAGTGTCAATTTGCTGCCCCTCAAAATAACTCAGCATACAGCCATTAATGTCTAAACCGCTGGCAACAAAAGTGAATACACCCCTAAGTAAAAAAGTCCAAATTGTCAATATTTTGTGTGCCCACCATTATTTTCCAGCACTGCATTAACCCTCTTGGGCATGGAGTTCACTAGAGCTTCACCAGGTTGCCACTGGAGTCCTCTTCCACTCCTCCATGACGACTTTACAGAGCTGGTGGATGTTAGAGACCTTGCGCTCCTCTACCTTCCATTTGAGGATGCCCCACTGATGCTCAATAAGGTTTAGGTCTGGAGACATGATTGGCCAGTCCATCACCTTTAACCTCAGCTTCTTTAGCAAGGCAGTGGTCGTCTTGTAGGTGTGTTTGGGGTCATTATCATGTTGAAATATTGCCCTTCGGCCCAGTCTCCAAAGGGAGAGGATCATGCTCTGCTTCAATATGTCACATTACATGTTCGCATTCATGAACTGTAGCTCCCCAGTGCCGGCAGCACTCATGCAGCCCCAGACCATGACACTCCCACCACCATGCTTGACTGTAGGCAAAACACACTTGTCTTTGTACTCCTCACCTAGTTGCCGCCACACATGCTTGACACCATCTGAACCAAATAAGTTTATCTTGGTCTCATTAAACCACAGGACATGGTTCCAGTAATCCATGTCCTTAGTCTGCTTTTCTTCAGCAAACTGTTTTCGGGCTTTCTTGTGCATTATCTTTAGAAGAGGCTTCCTTATGGGATGACAGCCACGCAGACCAATTTGATGCAGTGTGCGGCGTATGGCCTGAGCACTGACAGGCTAACCCCCACCCCTTCAACCTCTGCAGCAATGCTGACAGTACTCATATATCTATTTCCCAAAGGCAACCTCTGGATATGATGCTGAGCATGTGCACTTAACTTCTTTTGTCAACCATGGCGAGGCCTGTTCTGAGTGGAACCTGTCCTGTCAAAATGCTGTATGGTCTTGGCCACCATGCTGTAGCTCAGTTTCAGGGTCTTGACAATCTTCTCATAGCCTAGGCCATCTTTATGTAGAGCAACAATTCTTTTTTTTTCAGATCCCCCGAGAGTTGAGTGGTTTGCCATGAGGTGCCATGTTGAACTTCCAGTGACCAGTATAAGAGTGAGAGCAATAACACCATATTTAACACACCTGCTCCCGATTCACACCTGAGACCTTATAACACTAATGACTCACATGACACTGGGGAAGAAAATGGCTAATTGGGCCCAATTTGGACATTTTCACTTAGGGGTGTAGTCACTTTTGTTGCCAGCGGTTTAGACATTATGGCTGTGTGTTGAGTTATTTTGAGGGGACCTACACTGTTATACAAGCTGTACACTCACTACTTTACATTGTAGCAAAGTGTCATTTCTTCAGTGTTGTCACATGAAAAGATAAAATAAAATATTTACAAAAATGCGAGAGGTGTACTCACTTTTGTGGGATACTGTATGTGTTTTTGTCCAAATGCCAGCAAGTAGAACTCTGCAGTGAAGTTTTTTTTTCGTAAATCTGTGCGGTGTATATAACTACAGCGGCAGTTTATCTTTGATTGATAGGGTATGCTGTGAGAGGTCACTGAAAAGCTGAAACTTTGATTATTGAGCATGGTGCTGCACTGACTTTCTAAATGTTTTTTCAGAATCTATCAAAAATCAAATATCAAATATGTACTGGCAGTAATACCTATCTTCTTCCTATAGGATAATATAAGGACTCACTCCAATTCATTTTTCAACACAGTGAGAACCTGTATGCAGGATAAAATGGAAAGATACCAACCCCCCTCTATTGGTCAATAGGTGTATATAATCTATAAATAAAAAAAGACACCCCATTTCTCTTTAAAACATCAAGAGGGACATTTAACAAAAACCTGGTTCTATTGGCATAAGTTGCATTTTACACTAGAATATTGAATATTGGTTGCTCACTGACTACAAAACCCTACTCCACAGGTCTTGAAGGCCAGAGATATCCCCATTCATTTCACACCCAACCATTCTCTTCAACTTCCTCCCCCCCCTTTTTATTCTCTATCATCTTTTCCCCCCAAACCCCCTTATTATATCATTCCCCCTCCTCATCATCCTGCCTCAAAAACATTGGTTTACCAAACTAGGTCTCCCCCAACCTCTTTATATTATATTCCGACATCAGGGTCCCCACAGAGCACCCCCCCCCCCCTGGCCTGGACTGGGACTCCGGAGCAGGGGGACTCACTGGTGGTGACTGGTCTGGCTCTGGAGTGGGAAATATTCTTGGGGGGGGCAATTGAGGGCGCGGATGTCCAAAATTAGCGTACTGGTACGCTAAGGCGCAGGGAGAGGTGGCGGTATGCTCAAGAGCCATATTTGGAAGTGGCGGTACTGAGTACCAGTGCATACCGCCCCCACTTAAAGCACTGATTATTAGCATGTATAACTTCTGACAAGTTATCCCGACACCAGAGATAAAATGGGGAAGGGAGCTCAGCACATAGCTTGTCTATTCACAACACAGCTCTACATCGTTCCTTCCTTCCTGTGCAATGTGTGAAGGGGGTGTGACCCTTTTCTCCAATCACTTCTCACACAATGTACAAGAGCTCTAATTGTAGCTCCCCACTCCCTCCTCTGTGCTCCTGACGGACGAAGAAGGATTTTATCTAAATTCAGCACTTTTGAAGGGATGTAAAAAAGAGAAGACTGCAGATAAACAAGACAATTCACTTCTCTGGGTATATGTGAGGATTTACAACCACTATAACAAACAAACGTAACAACAGTTCAACAACTGGCTAAGTATAACTATATAAGTGTACAATTGTTCTATGTTTTTATGTTGTAAAATGACCAAAATACATATATAATGTTTTGTGTCGATCAGCTAAAGAAAGTGTTTAAAAACATCTGACTCCTTCAGAAATGTGGCTTTAAAGCACAGAACTTGATATCTGAACTGAATACCAATAAAAGTGGTAGCCCTTTATGAGATTATGTGATTCAGGGTCATTCTCAGTTTTTTAATAGGCCATAACCTCGGAATTTCATAGTGTCTAGTCTTACTGCAGCCAAATACTCACAAGCAATCTAGGTCAACTCTGTTAAAGCCTGGTGCAGTCATGGCCTCTCCCTCTAAGCTTCCACACTTCAATAATTTAGGGGGCTTTCTCTGTCATTGTAGCAGAGTGATGCGCTTGCTGTGGTCTTAGTTGCAGAAACGTAAAGAGAGATGTGCTTACTCCGAGCTGGCCACTTGTGGTCTTTGTCTCCCTGCCCCTTTTTAACACTACTTCAAATAGCATCACCATGCTGGTATGTTAGTATCTTAAATCCCAGCCAAAACCTTTTTATTTTTTTTATTTGGGTAAAACAGTAATTGCATAAATTGTCCCAACTGCAAAGATAATCCTATTGCAAAAGATGGTTCTAAAACAGGACATTGAGGGAAATCTTTTGATTTGGGTGTACAGATCAACAACAATGAAGACTTAAAATTAAAATATTTTTCCTAACTTCCTGTACCAGTGACAAGAAAATTGGATATTAGAGGAAATCTCACCCAGCAACACAGCAAAAAATTAAAAATAAACATGCAGATGCTCTAGTGCATTTGCGGTCTATCCAAATGTAAAAAAAGAATAAAGAAACATGTTACTGGAGCTGGGCTTTAAAGCACCCCCGTACATGTTTCTGTAAGTTTTGAGCAGAAAAGTATAGACTGCAGGCCATGTTATTCCCACGGGATTAATTTGAATAAATTCAGAAGCCCCTAATTGTTGCATGCTATGTTTTGCTGTCAGGCTCGAGTCATTCTACATACATCTGGGATGCTTTGGTTTCCAAGATACAAGTTATCACGATATATTCACTAATTACCCATAACCTATACAATGTCCTTGTCTACCGCATTTCACTTGTCAGTGTGAATAACAAAGGTCGGCAAGTTCTCTCTGAGAATATTAAAACAGGATTATATCATTACGCAATTCAATTTAAGACATTAACTCCTTGATGTTTTTTCACTGTTTCACTTCTATTAAATCTTCAGTGTACATTTTCTGTGTGGCTAGTTCTCAGTATTTGAGTCTCCAGTCTTTTTACTCAATGACTAAGACCTTATTTTTTGAGCTTGCCTTTTCCCAATGTACCTGAACATTGCCCTTCAAAAAATGCCTGAACTCTGGCCAAACATCTATAATTGCTTTAAAGGATAGCCACGCATTTAGGATATTATGGCTTTTTTAAAATATACCAAGAGACAACAACCAACTTTAGCAATATTATCTCTTTACCTTTTCCATCCATTTCTCTGTATGTTGAGGGTTTGCGGTCTCTGGTGATTATGCAGTTGGTAAATAAATCACATGTATGTGTAGCACTGACTCCTGAACGAGCTTCCTGAGATGTTGGTTCCTTCTGCTGTCCTCCAGTGGTGACCTGTCCTGAAATGAACCCGACATTTACCAACACACCAATAATGCAAGAAGTTGTATTAGGGCAAGGACAAGCTCTGCAAACAGAATGATGGTGACATAGATCTGATCACAGTAGAGTAGACACGTTATAGAATACTAGTAAATGCTGTACAGTAAGTCTTTATATAGTTTGTTGAGGGCCCAGCCATTATACACTAGGTTAAATAAACGGGGAAAAAATTGATTAGCTTAAAAGCATAACTCCACTTTTGTTGAGAAAAAAACATTCCCCTCTGGGTGATCTATTTACATTAGATGGATTTTAACAAACTTTGTTACAGATTCCTACCTTTTGTTATTCTGAAGAAATCCCTGTGTGTTCCTCTTCTCCTGTGCTGAGTGGGTCTAATGGGAGTGGTTTCATAAGTATCTATCAGCTGTGGCAGTTGCAGGGCACTAATGAGAAAAGCTGCTGGGCCTGCATCCCTTTAGACGTTTTCCTATTGGAAGTATGTATGTCGGTATAACCTTGCGCTTATGGTATTGTGCAAATAGATAAATAAATAATTGGAAAAGTGTCTGTGCAATCACAAGCTGCTTGCTGCAAATTAAAGTGCTAGTGCTCTTTAAAATAATGTGAACCCAACGTTGCAGCGCTGCTTAAAACAACAAGTAAAAATAGTGAAATAAATATGTAAACTTGTGCCAATGTGCAAACATGTGCAAAGTATACCGTGCAAATCTCGCAAGATCACGTAATAAATACTTCAAATTCATACATAAAATATCAAATTCATATTAAATCATATAGTCCATATAAAGTCCATCAAAGTGCAGATAAGGTGCTCCTGTGCTTACTGTGTGCGTGGATGGGGATGATCCCCCTGTGGTTTTCTACTTACCACAATACGCTCGGTATAAAGCATACAAAGATGTCTTGCAGTATAGTCACAGTATTCTCTGACAACCTGGAATCCGTAATTGAGTTGGTGAGATCCTTAATGGTGGTCCTTAAAGCATCCCGAGTTCCCTTTAGTAGGTCTATAATCAGGGGCGGACAGATTCCTACCTTTTGTTATTCTGAAAAAATCCCTGTGTGTTCCTCTTCTCCTGTGCTGAGTGGGTCTAATGGGAGTGGTTTCATAAGTATCTATCAGCTGTGGCAGTTGCAGGGCACTAATGAGAAAAGCTGCTGGGCCTTCATACCTTTAGACGTTTTGCAAGGTAGGTGATGGGTTGGTCTCTGGTGGGTATTCGCTGTTCTTAACCTCAATATAAGTGGGGAAAGAAAGGAACCGCCAATGGTGCATTATCTTTTAACATTTTATTAAATTTAAAGAATCACACTTACATTTAGATGAGAAAATGCTCGCATTGAAATCACCCTATGTGGAACACATTCCCCATTATGTTAGGTTAAGAACAGCGAATACCCACCAGAGACCGACCCATCACCTACCGTGTTGGAAGGGAGAAGTGTCTGTTGATTTACAGCTCTACCCATTCATTGATTTGGTAAGAGGCTCAACATCCCCACTCCTCTTGGATGGTGTTAGGGGTCACATCTTCCCAACCTTTTTAGTGTTTGATCTCTGGAGCGGAATCACTTATATATATGCCCTAAATTCTCATCTTTTTGGTAAGAAGCTACGCTGGTGGTGGGACATTGAATTTAGTCACGTGATCTTCACCTCTTCTGTTTAAGGCTTCATCACAACAAATTTAACTGGACTATTTTTATATATCACTTGGGACTCTATACATCACCATGCACACCTGAGACACACATTGATGTTTTCACTGTGATTGCTGTGGTTTAATGTTTGTGTTTTATGCAACCCTTCTAATGTCATTACTCATTAGCACATTTTGTTGTACACCTTTATTTTTGATGTTTTCAGTACACGGTTGGTTTGTTTAAAATCCTTCCCTTGTTTGCACCTTGCAAAAGATTTTTTTCAATCATCACCTTATTGATTAGTGCACCTGATACACCCATCCCTATCAAGTTCACTATTAAGCTCTAAGGTAGCAGCTTCTCAATATCTAATCAGCGCACTTTCATTTTTTCACTCATACCTTTAGACGTGTTCCTATTGGAAATATCTCACCAAAAATTAATATTTTTTTGCAGGGGATGCCAGAAATCTGACTTATCTCTTAGGCAGACTTCTGGGAAAATTGGTGAGCCAATCACACAAGCAGGAAATTATGTTTCTGGGGTGTGGTCAGTACATATTCTGTGTACAGAACAGCTCCAGGTAGCCATATTGCATTGCATTTTCTGAAAATGTCAACAGCTGCAGATTGAAAAGGAAAGGTAATTTTTTATAACATTCAATTACAATATGATTTGTGTCACGATTGTATACACTATTATGTTTTTACTTTATTTGCTATTTTTTTTTTCCCTACAAAAGTGGAGTTACCTTTTAAACAGCAAAATTAGTGATGAGAATCCCCACATTATTAGGAGAGTCAATAGCGAGGTGTCCCATTTTATATTGCCTCGTCCCTATCTACACCAATTGCCAGTGGAGGAACTGATTTAAAGTTTGCCGGTGGTGGGACGCTTAAACTTTTGTTGGAGCTCTCACTCTCAAAGTGAGAGTATTTATAATCCATACGGGCATGCTCATACAATACAATGTCCTGGGCAGATTTTGTGAAATGGCATCATAGTCTTAGGGCAGCCAGCAAGCAATATTATAACAAGTACAGATGGCTAAGGGGACTCTCACAACTGATGCTGTGTAGGTGTCTTTCCTGGAGGCTAGGCAAGAGGTCACACCACATTGTGGGACTTTCCCTCACACATAGCTCAGCCCACTCTTCTTGTAGCTCCCTCTGCACTTGCTGGGATTTACTTTAAGGCAAACAGTGCGCGGAAGGATCCTCTCTGTTTGTCTTAAAGTCAATTAAATTACAGGGACCATGCGATCGCTCATTAATAGGGCAGAAGGCTATTGACGTGTAGGAAAGTGTGAAGCCAGCCTGCCTACCACCCCAGCCAGGGCCTGCATGCCACAGCCAGCCCAGCCACAGCCTGCCAGCTCAGTCAGGGCCTGCCAGCCACAGCCAGCCACAGTCAGCCACAGTCAGACCAGTTAATAATTTATTTTGCATTTTTTTTTTCAACTTGACCTAACGCTTACAAATTTGTGCAATAAATATTCATAAAAACATTACAAATTTTTGTGGTTGTTTTTACATTTTAAAATTGGGGAGGGTGCCAGATATAGGCTCTACCCCGGGTGCCAAATTATCTAGGTACGCCCTTGCCAGGCCGGACTGCATAAGACTTCTGGCACTGGTAACATTAAAACAAACAGGTGTGTGGAACAGTTGTCAACCTTGTTTTCTATCCTGGTTATATGTTGCTCATTAAACTGTACAGTGCAGACTGCAAACATGCTAAATGTAAACAAAGCAGTGGCAGGAGAGTAAGGTCAGAACTCCTGACATACATACTTGTTCTGGATCCATTATTAGGAAGGGTTGATCAACAAGACAGCCATGTCAATAATTAAAGATCACATATTTCCCACATAGGGCTCAAGTAGCATCAGGCACTCTGGAATACCTGAGCCGAAAGGAGGAATAATTACTGCAAATTTATACAGTACCCCTACAGGTTTAAGAAAAAGAAACAGTAGTAAATGTTCGCCAAAAAAGGAAAACAATGACAATTAAGATGTACGATTGGTGAAAAACAAATGGAATATAGCACTTTCCCCAAACCGTATGCTAGGAGTAATCATTTCTAAAGGGAAAACTACCACAATTATCATTTGGCAGTCTATTTTAACCCTTTTCCCTGCTGGCCAGCATGTTGGGGCCCAAACAGATGGGTTCTGCAGTATTTTTTTCAACAACTGGGCAGGGAGCGACAGTGATGATTTCAGGTATCAGGGACTGTCCTCTGCCATCACCTCTCTGTCACAGATGCTGTGGTAACCAACTCAGCAGCAACCAGACGCACACTCTCTCTCCTCTTATGTCCTCTTTGTAACCCCCTGAGCCCTGGGACAAGCCTCCTACTTTTCCTCTCCTCAGAACTCCAGTGATTCTGGGTTCTGTAGTTCCTCTGCTCAGTCCACGAAGCAGGCTTAGTCTGTATGGAACTACCTGCCCCACACTTCAGTTCTTCCCAGCATTTACATCAGCAGTCTACATTCTCTTCCTCTGTGTGTGAGGCAGAATTACAGGCAATAAAAAATCTGTCGGCCTCATGCATGATGGACGTTTTTCCAGCTGCTCCTAGGGGAATATGGCATTTTTTTTTTTCCTGCCTCAAAATGCCCCTGAATGTTAGCCTATATGTCTATGCACACATAGCCTTTTAGAGGAGTTTAATAGCAGATGCATTTAGAGGTAGGTGTGTCAAGGAGCAGCAGAGTTTTGCCAAAAACACGCTTGACGCTTCTAAATGCATCTAAACGAGTCTAAGCGCACATTATCACTAGCTGCCTTCAGCCCTGGAGCTTTAACTTATTTCAGAGGCCAAAATAAATGTTTATTCTGGCTAATTAAATAAATTACCGCCCAAGCACTTAACGACTGTAAACAGGCCTAAACGCGTTACACACTTTTACAAGTGTAAGGCTTTTTTTCTGCCAAAATGCTGCTGCCAGGAGGAAAGGCTTCTAGGAGAGTTTGCAAAATGTCCTGCGTGCATGAGGCCCTAATTTGAAAACACGAGTAAGGACAGCAGCAGAAACAATGAAACTGGCAACCAGATTCATGCAGCCGCTACTCTTTGCCAGCACTGGAGACCAGGGCTACAATCCCCATAACAGGTCCCCATTAAAAAAACAAACCATATTGATAAAGTGATATGAAAATTGGGTATGCAAGGTATGTGTAAAAGTTACTAGATAAGTTGCTGCCCCAACAATAAAGTAGACATGGATTTATATGGAAAAAAAAGCCATAAAAATAGTAAATGTTGTATAAAATCCTTACAAAACTCTAGTTCGGAATTCTGAGATTCTCATACACTTTAATTTTAACCCACACATGTTACAATCTTACCTTATAATCTCTTCACAACCAACTTCACATTTACTAAAATTATGTAAAATGAGTTTGCATTTACTAAAACTATGTATAATATCAAATCTATATGTATCCAGTCAGGTAGGCCCTTGCACTATATACTTGTTGGTAAGCCTTAGGCTCAAGTCACAAAGCTAACCTATTGGAATAAGCATACTGGTACTCAAAAAAAGTGACTCTTATTTTCTTTTTTTTTTTTAATTTTCTTTATTAAAGATTTTCAACATACAAAATTTATTAATACATTAATACTTGTTCTTAATTGGGGGGATATAGCTATGTGCATATACCAATCTTAATTTTTGCCCTCCCCTACCCCCCTCCCCACCTCTCCTCCCTCTTTCGGAAGACAATTGATAAGCCCTTTATTCTCCTTTTTATAGTCTTGCCATACCTCCCAAATCTCTACTCTGTTTTCATACTCTTGATCCTGTTCTCCCCAGGGTCTCAATAGTTCTAGTTTTCTTATTTTCTCCACCCGTAATATCCAATCTTTATATGAAGGAGCTTCTGTTTTCTTCCAATTTAGTGGAATTAAGCTTTTCGCTGAGTTAAGCAGGTGGGGGATTAAGGTTTTTTTATAAAGTTTAAGCGACATTGTCGTCCCGTGGAAAAGACATATCCATGGATCTTCTTTAACCTCTATATTGGTAATTCTTTTAATTAATGAAAGAACCTCCTTCCAATATATCTTTATTTTTGGGCAATCCCACCAAATGTGTGCCATTGTTCCCATTTCCTGACAACCTCTCCAGCAGAGTTTTGAAGTCTCCAGATGGTATCTCCCCACTTTATCTGGGGTTTTATACCATCTGGAGAGCAATTTGTAATTCATTTCCGCCGTACTGATATCTATCGCGGATTTATGGGCCAACCTAATGCATTTGTCCCACTGGAGTCCCACCCTTTGAGCCCCTAGTTCGCTCTCCCATTTCTCCAACATTGGGGAGCCCACCTGCTGCTCAACCCTATTCAGAATTTTGTAAATATTTGAGATGTTATTCTTATTTTTTTCGGATGTGCATATTTGTTCGAATGAGATCATTTATTTCTCTTATTGGTTGGGGGAGGGATGCTACAAAATGTCTAAGTTGACGATACCTCCACTCGTCCAAGTTCGAATTAATTTTCTTTATTTTAAGCTCAGATAGAGTATGTATTTTTCCCTTCTCCATTATGTCTTTTAATCTTATATCTCCATCTCCTAACCAATTTCCATGTTCTTTTCCTTCTCCTGGTGCAAAAAATTTTGTGTCCTGTAGTGGTATTAGTGGTAAGTTATACTCCCAGTTTCCTCTATTATATATTAAATCCCACATTTTTAGTGCTTGTCGTGTAATAATGTGTGTGTCATTTTTCAATTCTCTATATTTTGGTGGGATCCACATAATTTTACCTAGTTTAGTACCACTTATAGTGTCTTCCATTTTAACCCAATTTTTCCTACTTTCTTTTTTTCCCCATTCCATCACCCGTGAGATAATTGAAGCTTGCTAATATTTTTTAATGTCTGGTAGTGCCAGTCCCTCCTCATTTTTACTTCTACTTAGTGTTGAGTATTTGATACTTGGTTTTTTGTGTTTCCAAACAAACTTAGTTATTAGTGCTTTAAGTGTCTTAAAAAATGCTTCTGGAATCTGGATTGGTATCATTTGGAACTTGTATGAGATTTTTGGGAGGATCGTCATTTTTATTATGTTTATTCTACCCATCCATGATATAGCTCTTGGGATTAGTCTATTTATTTCTGCTTTTATTTCATTCAGTAGTGGAATGAAATTAGCTGTATATAGTTGTTCTGATGTTGGTGTTAATTTAAATCCCAAGTATTTTAACTCATCGTTTCTCCAAATAAAAGGAAATTCCGTTTTTAGCCCATTTCTCTCTTGAATGCTCATTTTGATACTTAGTATTTCTGACTTTGTTTGATTAATTTTTAAATTTGAAAGCTCTCCATATTGCTTAAGGATTTTGATTATGTTTGGCAGGGAAATCCTCGGGTTGGAGACATAGAGTAACAGGTCGTCGGCAAAAGCCGCATCCCTATGCTCTACTCCCCCAACTTCCACCCCTTTAATATCCGGGCATTCTCTTATTGTTGCCAACAGGGGTTCCAATGATATCACAAATAACAATGGAGACAGGGGGCACCCCTGTCTCGTTCCATTGTACATGTCGAACGATTCGGACATTGTCCCGTTTATTTTTATTTTTGCTGATGGTCGACTGTACAATGTACCTATCCATGCCATCATTCTGGGACCCATGCCCATTTCCTCTAGGGTTCTCAGCATGAACTCCCAGTTAACCCGGTCAAATGCTTTTTCAGCATCGATCGACAGTATCAAACTTGGGTCTCTATTTCTTAACATTTTTATCTATCAATAGGATTGTTCTAATCCCATTGTCTTTTCCCTGTCTGCCCGGTATGAAGCCCGTCTGGTCGTCGTGTATCCAGTCCACCAGTAGCCCTTTGATCCTAGTTGCTAGTATTTTCGTAAACAACTTGGTATCGGCATTCAAGAGAGAAATCGGCCTATAACTTGAGCACAGCATTGGATCTTTCTCTTCTTTTAAGATAACTATAATGGAAGCTAGGAGTGCCTCTCTACTCATATCAAATTGGGAGCCCAGGCCATTCATATACCCCTTCAGCCTAGGGATTAAAAGGTCTTTATATTGTTTATAATAACTGATGGTGAAGCCATCAGGTCCTGGGCTTTTACCTATTGGAGTGTCTTTTATTGCTTTTTCTATTTCTTGTTCCGTAATTGGAGCCTCAAGGAGTGTTATTTTTTCCTTCTCTATTTTTTTAATTTTTGCTTTTTCCAAGTAATTTTTAATCTTCTCCTCTCTATTCGGGCTGTTTACTTGTTTGCCCACTCCCCCTACTGCATATAAATTACCGTAGTATTTTTGGAATTCCCCTGCTATTTCAGTGGTTGAGTGAACCAAGTCCCCATCTCTATTTCTAATTCTGTCTATGAAATTTATTGATTTTTTTTTTTTTAAGTATTCTTGCCAGGTTTTTTCTAATCTTGTTACCCTCCACATATTTCTCCCTCGCTACTTTATTATATTCTTGTCTAATTTTATGTTCTAATATTTCTTTTAGATCTTCTTTTTTCCTTTCTAACGGGGGGGTTAATTCTTTTTTATTTCTTGTTGTTGTTGTTATTTTTTTTCTTTTTTGTTCTATTTCATATATCTCTCTCATTAATCTATCTTTTTTTTCCGATCTTTCTTTTTCCCTTTGTGCTCCTTTTGATATTAATATGCCCCTCATATATGCTTTTTGTGCTTCCCATATTATATTTTTAGATGTTTCCTCTGTGTCGTTCATTTGAAAATAAAATTCCAGTTCTTTTTCTATTTCCTTACCCCATTTTTTGTCTCTAATCAATTCCTCATTTATTTTCCAAGTGGACTTTCTAAGTGGTTCTTTCCCCATTTTTATTTTTACTGAGATGGGGGAGTGATCTGACCAGGTCCTAATCCCAACCTTTGCCTCTGAGACTTTCTCGATCCATCGGTGTTCTATAAGGAAGTAGTCTATTCTGGAATATGTCTTGTGTATACTTGAATAATAAGTATAATTCCTCTCTTTAGGATTAAGTATTCTCCAAATATCTGCTAGTTGGTTCTGATATAATTTTGTCCTTATTTCCTTAGTCTGGTGGTTCGAGCGCCTTTGGTTTTTTGATGTATTATCCATTTTTGGATCGAGGCTCAGGTTGAGGTCCCCGGTCAAGATCACCCCTCCTTTCTTAAAGTTTGTTAGCTTCCCTAGGATCTTCCCCAGGAAAGCTATTTGTCCTTCGTTAGGGCCATAGATGTTTACTAATGTGACCTCTTCACCATTTAACGGGACGTTTTAAGGGGACCTTCAGGAAGAGATATCTACCCTCCGGGTCGGCCAACCTGTCTTCTAGATTAAATCTAGTCCCTCTAGCGAGGCCAATAGCTACTCCGCTTGATTTTTTTTTAAATGTGCCTGCATAAAACCAAGTGGGGTGGTTATGGGAGTACAGTCTGATATTTGATTCATGTGTAATATGGGTCTCCTGCAGGAATATTACATCTGCTTTTAGATACTTAATTTCCCCTAAAATTTTTTGTCTCTTTATGGGTGAATTCATTCCTCGTACATTATATGATAAGTAATTAACTACGCTCATTTTCATTTACTAGATTTGCCTGGGGTTGTCTCTTCAAGAGTATGATCCATCTTTAGGTGCAAGAGGTATTTGTTTTTATGGGCAAGATGCTTTCTTGTTGTTGTTTTTCCTACTTCCATCCTCCCACCCTCCCCTCTACCCTCCCTCCCCTTCCCCCCACCCCTTCCCTCCCCCCCTCCCCTCTCCCGTTTTCCATCCCAGTGGGGCCCTAGTTCTCTCTTTCCCCTTTACTAGGGTAGTCAATTTACACTCCTCCATCTCAATCGACATTCTCCCGGGGTTGAGCTCTGCCCCTGCTCGCCCTTCCCTTCCTTCCTTCCCATATTTGGTTAGAAAGGTTTCCGCCTACTATCCCGCCATGATGCCATCCTTTCTTGGATTTCTGACTATTTCCCCCTCTTATTATTTCAGCTAAATTCAATGACATTTAAACTAAACAGTGACATGGCAGAATTAGAGAGCCTTATTCTTATGCTAAAATGTTACTTCACCTTTACGGAAAAAATGTAAAGGTGTGCTAACACCGTACACCCTCCCAGGTCTCTGCTGTACTTACCTCCAGGGATGCTGAGCTGTTGCAATATCACAATAGAGACAGCAATGCAACACAATTACAAAATATAAAGACAAATTAGAATAGCAAGTTATAGGAGATATACTGGCTGAGGACAAATAACATAATTTGCAAAGTTATTTTCGTGGTGAAGAAAGACAGCCAAGTTCTCTGAAAATAGAGAGTTTTTCAAACATCTGCTATATCCAGGTTTTGTTGTACATATACAAAAATTTAGCAAATATTTTCTCCATTGCTAACAATAAACACAGATAAAGCAAATGATATACACACATGCTATACATGTCCCATGTGGCATTTATATGGGAAAGGCATCCTTTCCGCATTATATAATTTGATATTATGGAAATTGAAGGACTACAGTTTTGGGAGCTAATTTCCTCATAGATTCCCATAGATTCCCATATCTAGTAATAGTTAGTCACATTTAATTAGACTTGTTCTGTAACTTGGAAGATTTTTGTAGCTTATTCAAGTCACTTCTTTCGTTTTTAAGAGTGTCTGAAAAATACCCCAGCCTTTATACCCATGCAAGTAGCATCAACACTTTGATCCAATCAAGGTGTCTGACATTTGACACTGAAGAAATGCGTTGGATGAGCTACGAAACGTCTTCAACATTGCAGAACAATTCCAGTTGAATGTAACTAACTGCTACTAGATATACTATGATCTGGATAAATGAGAACTATCACAGATAGACAATCATACTTTAGTTATTTATTACTGATTCATGGGAAATATTCTTGATACAATGGGCTGTACATTACCCACCCAGCACTCTTGTTTGGGCCAGTGATGGTGTGGAAAACTGATGCTCGGCAGTACAAATAAAGAGGAACTTTACTTGCATGTCTCTTTTGTCTCTGCTCACTCCTAACATTCTTTCTGTAGTGTACACTGCCTGTAGCGTATGTGCAGTGTACATTTCTGGCATCTGTAAGACCCTTAAGGGGATGCAAGTCTTGGGTGCATACACAGGAGTTACATTATTAGTGATTGCACAATGGCTGAAGAGGAGGCACACAAGCTCAGTGGAATTGGAGAAGGCGGCAGCGGGGGACAGCTCTGAACTGTTAGGCTGGGTTCACACTTAGGCGAATTGGATGCGGGTTTCCCCACATGACAGGAGAGTGTGACTGGCTCTCAATAGAGCCGGTTCACACACCTCCGGGGCGGCCGTGGTCCGCATTTGGAAAGGGTCCTGTGCATCTTTGTCTCCGAATCAGGTGTGAATTCAAGCAGAATGTCGGACCTGATTTGCACCTAAATCAGTGAACGAAGACACACCGGAGCCCCTGCTGTAAGCCTTGGCCGCTGCATGTGTGAACCCAGCCTTAGCGTTGAAGGAGGAGGGCAAACAGAGAGGTGAGTCAACCATATTGTGTAGGTATGCTCTATGCTACACCCTTTGACCGATCCACAATAGATTGAACTTTTCAGACGTTTACCCATCTCTACTCACCAACATTAAGTTGGTGCCTACTGAAAATAACTGTTTTCCACATGGCATATGAGCTGACATCAGCATATGGTTTTGCTGCTGTCTCCCCAGTGCACACACATTATTGTCTGGGTTTTGGAAAATATACTACCAGTCTGAAGTTTTTATATATCATTTAACAGACTGAAATCGATCTCTACAAAGTTTTATGGTGATTTTATCGCACTCACATCAGAAAGCTCTCTCACTAGGTTTTACTTTTCTGAAATGGTTATCAGATCAGGCTGCAGATGACTACATGCCGGCTGTTGAAGTTTTGCTTATTAATGGTGCTGTTGTTGTTCATTATGTCTGTACAAGTTGACAGATTGAATGAAATGTAAACATTCTAGTCCAACAAAGACCATAAGCCTAGATTAAATATCAGTAACAGGGCAGCATTGAAGGCCCTGCGATGCTGGCTATGGCCATTCGTTTCTTACCACTTATTGTAGTGCTGACTCTGTGTTATAGGGCTGGCTGGCTTGTTTTGTACACTGGAAAAAAAATAAAGTTGGTACATTTCCCATAGTTCTTAATTTTAAAATAATCAAAAAAGAAACCCTCATGAGAGAAATATATTATGTTTCCATTTCTGACTTATTTCTCAGAAATCTAGTTCCCGGCGGTTATACTCATCCTTTGCATTCAGTACCTTCTGAGTCACTATCTTAAACCAGCATTCAGCCATTAAAGGTCAAGTCAGAATTCCCGATCTTTATAGTTCAGACATAGGAACTTATTGAAACCACGGGATGTGCAAAACAGACAGGCAATTAGCATTATCTGGAGGACATCAGAAATAGCAGTCTATATATTATTCTTTTGTATCAGAACAATCAACACAACAATCTGGTCTCATTTATTAGTTGTCAAAAAACTTTTCTATGCTGTTTCATAAAGCCAATCATATTTGCCAAATGCCATTTTACAGGGTAGGCCTAAAGTGAAACTTTGGTTGACTTTAACCACTTAAGCCCTGGAAGATTTTACCCCCTTCCTGACCAGGGTTTTTTTTGCGATTTTTTACTGCGTGACTTTGACGGACAATTGCGCGGTCGTGCGACGCTGTACCTAAACGAATTTCACGTCCTTTTTTTCCCACAAACAGAGCTTTCTTTTGGTGGTATTTGATCACCTGTGCGATTTTTTGATCATGCGCTATAAACAAAAAAAGAGCGTAATTTTTGCAAAAATAACAATATTTTTCACTTTTTTTTATATGAAATTCCCCCCAAAAAAATGTAAAAATCAAAATTTTTTTAACATTTTCGGCCAAATTGTTTTATGCTACATATATATTAAAAATTTTTAATATACATGTCTTTTGGTTCATAGCTGCAGCAGCTTTAGAAATACATGGGTATGCTCCCCCAAATTTTTTGCCTTTTTGCCTGTTTACGCTACATATGTTTGGTAAAAAAAAATTGCAAATATCGTATTTTGATTGGTTTGCGCAAAAGTTATCGCGTTTACTAACAAAGGGAAAGATTTTTGTCATTTTTGGTGTTTGGTTTTAACGAGTAATGGCGGCGATCTGCGATTTTTTTGCGGTACTGCGACATTGCAGAGGACAGATCGGACCCTTGACTGACATTTTTGACACTTTTGGGGGTACCAGTGATATTACTGTAGTAATCAGTGCTATATATATATGCACTGTTACTGCAAAAATGACACTGGCAGGGAAGGGGTTAACTGTATTGGACAGGGAGGGGTTAAGTGTGTCCTAGGGGCGTGCTTCTAACTGTAGGGGGACAGGTCTCCTAGTGTAAAAACAAAGATCAACGGTTCTACATAGTAGAACCGTCTGATCTTCATTTTTACACAGGGGAGAATGACAGGCGGCTTGTTTACATAAGCCGCTCTGTCTTTCTCCCGCTGTACCGGCGATCGTAGTGTGACCGGCGGACATCGGGTCCGCCGGTCACACGCCTGCACTCCTCTGTGAACGAGCCGAGGCGGGCTATTGGCTCTAAAAGGAGTGACAGGCGAGCGACGTAGACCTACGTCACTCTGCCTGGCCGGGGCTGACTGCCGCAGTAAATATACTGTGAGCAGTCGGCAACCGGTTAAAGTGATTCTAAAGTCATAAGGCTTTTTACCTTAATGCATCCTATTCTTAATTCTGCAGCCTTCTCCTATACTTACCTGTGCCCTATCTCGATCCAGCAATGGCATGAGAGCAGCAGCTCTCTCGCCTCTCTCTCTCCTCATTGGACTGAGAGGCCATTGGCTCCCACTGCTGTTAATCACAGCAAGGAGGGGCAAGTAGGTAGTAGGGCTGAGCCACACTATATGTGTCAATAGACACACTGAGCCAGCTTTGGAGCAAGTATGCACAATGCAAACAGCCTACCTTGCAAAACTTTTAACCATGGTAAAAACTTCAAAGTGGAAGTCCTGCATAAAGTAGAACTTAACTGTATCTGAGCATCACAAACTGAAAACGTTATTTAATTTATTTTTACTATTCAAATCAAACCCATCCATCCATATCTCCATGTTTTATTTTGTTGAAAGATCACTTTAAAAAATACCTCCTTAATGTTTCCAGCAGCACCATCATGAGTAAGGGTTGATGATTCATGTAGCATTTACTTCCTGGAGTCCATCTGCCCTTAGGTCAGGCATGCAGGCAGAAGGGCGTGCTCAGATGAGAAACCCCCCCTCCCTTCCTCTATATCAAAGAAACAAAAAAATGCCCATGAAGACTCCTGGGATGTATGACATCATTTCGGCCTAGGCCAGAGTTAAAGAAGCAACTGAAGAAATGTAAAAAAAAAAAAAAAAAAAAAAAAACAGTAAAATGAGTAAACATAATATACTTTACCTTCCTATCCATTTACTAAGGCTAGCAGAATAAGATTTAGAATAAGTTATTTTTGACTAAGAGAGTCAAATTCCGCTTTAAGAGAAAACAATGAAAGATGCCTGTTTCTAAATGTGTTAACTAGAAACCTTCTCTAAATTAAAAAACTAAAATTAATTACATTTATTTTATGTCAGATTTTATTTTATTTTTTCAATCCGATTTTTCTATGGAGGTATCATGATAAATTATGGAGGTCAACATCCATGATAGGGTCCCATGGGTGGGGTAAAATGCGTTGGAGGAGTGGCTATGGATGAAGCTGGCTAAGGCTGTTTTCACGTGTTTACTAATGGCTTTGCTAGGTATGTGGTGTTTGAGAACTTTCTCTATGCATAGCTACACTATGTGAGGAGTTAGACAGACTCCTGCCCAGCCAGCATCTATTGCAGAAAACACCAGATGGATTTATAGGAGCTTGAGCGGAGACCTTAAGTTTTATGAGGTTACATTGAATGTTTTTACCGTTATATTTATATTTACATATATTTGAGCCAATGGTTCTCTTATAAAAACACAACTATGTACCCTTGCTTATATTTCACAACTATTTGATCTAGGTGTAACACAATGCATTGTTACTGATTGCAGGTCCTTATATGGCCACAAGATGGCAATGCCTTGCATTTTAGTTCGCACAGGATCTAATGTATCAATGCTAAGAATGTTTGGACTTGTATGCTGCAAGCTAGATTTTTTTCACTCAGATAAGCTGGAACTGAACTATAGGTCCCAAGGAAGTAAGTGGGAGCCTATAAAAAGAAAAGCCCAGGAACCTTCAGGGAAGAGAGAAGGAGAATGTGAGAGAGTCAGGACGTATAAGAGGAGGTAGTGCTGACCCAGGAGGACACAGGCCGGATCAGATTGGCCCAGAGAACAGATTTCTGAGAGGCAGAATAGTCAATCCTGCAGGCAGACAAAGTGGCAGCACCACTTCGTCTGCAGGAAGATAGAAAGAAGGAGGCCCTCCAACAGCAAGGCAATCGCTTCGCACTGCTACATTGAAGGACTGGGTGAGAGGATTCCTAACCCATACCACTTCCCCAAATGCTACAAGTTAATTTGTTGTTGTTGCCAGTTACTTAAGCCCAGGATTTCTTACAACACAGACCGCCACATAGAGACACAGATTCCATAACCCAATCAGTGCTGTGCCCTATCTACACTAGCTGCCCATTGGCGTACTGCATGCAAAATACCAGCCTTAACGCTTTCTGTTTGTCTGATAGGCAAAAATTCTAAATGCATACCACTTCAGGCATATTCTACCCAAGGAAGCAACAAGTTTCAGAAGTAAAAATTTGCACTTAAAGGGACACACTTCTGCTAAATTCTGCTCCCACCCCTTCTCAGCTTAAATAACCTTTATCATCTCCTGATGTCCTTAAAGTGACTTTCCAGTTTGTCACATCTATTAAAGGGGAACTTTGCCTGCTGTGTCACAATCTCTGGGGTAGTGTCGTTTCTAAAAAAAAGGGAATAGAGCTCCACTGTGCACCAAAGTAAGGACCCCATCAAGCAGGCAGAAGAGTCTCCCAAATTGTGTGTTTGGTTCCTTATGTGACATTTTTCCAACCAGAGTTAAACAATGAGCCCTGCTATCGGGAGCCCACAAGCAAGCTAGCCTAACATCCTTGCTCTTTTCTTTTCTGCTCATTTGGGGAAATCCTCTTGGTGGGAAAGATAATGTTTAAACTCTAAATCTTGCAGGACTATTGGGTCTATTTAAAGTGGCACTGTTCTGTTTTAAATTGCTTACTTTTTTATTTGTGGTTCTCTTTTGTGTATCTCGGACATTGATTTTTATGCTTATACTACTGCCCATCTGACTCTTATTTATACACTAAATAATTGTTCATCCTAAGTGGTGTGCTTATCCCTTGTGTGATAACCAAGGTGACATCTGGTTACAGTTTTACGGTGGTGTCAGCAGGTGTTGTGCCTCACCCAGGGCTCAGAAGTGAACAGGGGATCCATTATATTCAGTGGCTCCTGAGGGAATAGCGCTACATAGGAGCCAGGTAAATTCATCAGTAGGTTTTGAATTGTAGAATGAAACCAGAACATACTCAGGTAATAAGGAGTGGATATGAGCTCAATGGAGATAGTTGTCTGATGGGAATCAAACTCAGGACCCTGGAGCTACAAAGTACGGTAAAAGTACCAATAACTAAGGCACCATGTTCTTTAGTGAGCAGTAACACAGAATATTTTTGTTGCAATCCCTTCTCAACCCATCCAGCAATGTATCTTTCCAGCCTCACTTTTCAGCTGGTTGGCAAGACACCACTTAGAAAACACATCAGCACTGCATAAAAAAACCACAGGACTCTAGACTTAAACTGTACTTGGCACCTAGACTCAAAGGTTAAATATATTGCTGCTAAGCCTCGTTTTATTGCAGTAAATACAGACGTTAGCTATTGAACTGGAGCTGGCCCAAGACAGCAGCAGTATTTTATGGGAATATATATTAAATATACAACTCACTTCCTGATAGAAAAGAACATATTTATAAAGCTCTAATAACATATAGACTAAATAACTAAAAGGGAATTTATCATTAAGCATTATATACTTTGACCTTTATAAAGCAAAGTTGCATTTTTTTTCTTCAATATACTCTGAAGCAGGTAAAATATAAATGTCTATAGCTACAATGAACAGGTGGTTCTGTGGCATCTGCTGTGACATCAAGGCAATGGATAACCATATCCAAATGCTAAGTAATCTTGTCACAAACATGGGCAATTCAAACATGTGAAACAATGCACGAACCAAGATGACTAGATTCAGGGAAATCTGACTTTTCCTGTGAAAGTCATGTTTGGCTCCTGTTTTCCTACCTTCTGGGCTGTCCTTTTGGTCAGCGAGGTTGCCAATCACATCAGAGGACCAATAGGAGTGCTTGAAAAGTGAAAGGGTGGATCTAAGCTTGATCTCACCTATGGCATAAATATTTGGATCTAATGATTTTGATGTTCTTTGTACTGAAGGTAACCTCTGTGTATATATACACAGTATATATATATATATATATATATATATATATATATACACATACATATATATATGTATATATATATATACACACACAACACACACACAGTATCTTACATCTGGCAATTCCAGGTAGGGGGCGCACACGCGCCGCGCTTTGATTATACACAGCAGAGGCCGATCAGCAGGTGCCAGCCAATAGATGAGCGCCGGCATCCGCCAATCGTCGAGAAGACACACAGGACAGAGCTTTGTCTATGCAAACTTAGCTGTTTAACCCCTTCCCAGTCAGTGTAATTACTACAGTGACAGTGTATATTTTTTAGCACTGATCACTGTATTAGTGTCACTGGTTTCCAAAAAATATCAAAAGTATCAGCAAAAATGCAGTCCCGCTATAAGTCGCTGATTGCCGCCATTATTAGTAAAAAATAAATAAAAATTACAGTATATATATATATATATATATATATATATATATATATATACACACCAAAGTTTGCAGACGCAAACCAATCAATATACGCTTGTTGGGATTTTTTTTACCAAAAATACGTAGCAGAATACATATTGGCCTAAATTTATGAAGAAATATCGAATATTGAAGATAATGAAGATTTTTTTTACTGGGTAAGTTTTATAGCAGAAAGTAAAAAAAAAATTTTTTGTTTTTTCAATTGTCAATCTTTTTTTTTTTGTTTATAGTGCAAAAAATAAAAAACACAGTGGTAAACAAATACCACCAAAAGAAAGCTCTATTTGTGGGGAAAAAAAAGACAAACATTTTTTTTTTATGTACAGTGTTGCATGACCGTGCAATTGTAAGTAACGCAGTGCCGTATCGCAAAAAATGGCCTAGCCTTAAGGGGGGTAAATCTTTCGGATGTGAAGTGCTTGAGGTCATTGTAGCCGGATGTGAAGTGGATACAGTACAAATATAATCTACAAAAATACATATGTAGTGCGTGGTTTGTATAATCAGTTCATATATTATATTCAAACTCCTAATACGCCCAATGTGCCATGCTAATCACTTGAATCTTTCTTGTGATTACACCATGTGACTCTGAAAGCAATGCACACTTGTGACCTCTCATTTGGTAACCAAACAAAAAAAAATGTGCAGCTCTCTAAAATGAGACAATATTTACACCACAATAATACTGCAAATTAATGGAATTTGCACATCCCTATCCAAATGGACGCCCACACAATTGTTATCTCCAATAGTGCCTAAACATCCACACCAACAATCTTCAGTGCTCAACCTCAGTGTATTATCTGTATCCTCACTCAGTCTGTACTACTTCTACTGTGTTGTTTGAAACCAACACCTTCATCTCCTTTCATTTTATGTGAATGAAGCACGTACAGTAATTTGCGCTAGCTGGCTCTCCAATTGGGTTAGAGCAGCTACACAGGGACACTATTACATTTTTATTTATATTTGCTGCAGCAGTCAGCTTGTAGTTCTCAATGAATTACCAGAGAGCTTTCAATCGCTCTAAGAAGTTCATTGAGCTTCCTGTCAGCGTGTACTTGCCTGCCCATATTGGAGGTTCTTAGTATAAGCAATGGTCCAAGGTGTCTTTGGGGCAGCTTTAAAGGGGCAGTCCTTAGTCCTAACTTGTCAGCCGACTAGCATTGGGGCCCAGTTTTATCATTGGTACACATGAGTACAGTACTAGTCAAACCTGCAGGCAGTGAATAAGGCTGCTAAATGGCTGTATAGTTAGTTCCTAAAGGGTTAAGTCTCTCTAGCAGTAAATCCATGCATTGGTAGCTCACCAGTCCCAGGGATATTGCAGCTCACCATCAGGTCACACACTCTGGCTCTACACCCAGGAGACTCTGGTTGTCAGCACCCCCTGACTCAGCACTCCAGACCCCGCTCAGGTCTCTGATATGCAGCAGTGATGGTGCACACTGGACAGCAATGTGCACTCTCTGGTATTCCTCACGGCAAAAGAGCATTATGTCCTGTACAGCCCGGGAAGATGCTGCTTCTTCCCTACCTCCCACCAATCTCCCTCTGGGAATGTAGATCGAAAGCTCTTGATCACCACAGTAGAGTCTCTCCTTCAGACTGCATTTCCCACAGTGCATTGCTGTCTGATTCAGTCTGTTAAGCTCTTCCTGGTCAGCAGCTACCTCCTCTTACTGGAAACATCTGTTAACTAGTTCAGCACCTCAGAGCAGCAGCTGCAGTGTTAAACTCTCCATTCTTAGCCAAGCACCTGGCTACACATAAACACATACAGACACACTGAATTCTGAACAAATGGAAACTGGCTGCATTAGTTATCTGTGCTCCTAAGTGTAATATTAGGTGGGCACTTTCAGTTTCTTTTTTTAGGTTTTTTTTTTTTTTTATATAGTAGCAGACTGGATCAGCTAACACACTGCCACATGAATGTGTTGGTGGACCAGTTTTTGTGAAAGAAGCCACCAGCAGCATCTTAGTAAAACACTCTTGTGCTAATGAGATGTTTTGTACCAAGTTAAATATTAGAAATCACTGTGGCTCTGGCACTGGCCTGGTGTAGAATACATCATAATAAGTCAGGGAAAACACCTGGTAAATGATGTTAAAAGATTGTTTTTAAGTTTTATTTAGAGCGGGGAAGAATTAAAGCCTCTGTCAGTTTTAAATGCCCCCTTTGGCATTGTTAGAGAGATTTATGTTTCTATTTGTCACAGTGAAAGAACGGGAGTTGAGGTATAATCTTCAAATGGGGACATTCAGAACTGCTGATAAGGCAGTACATGTAAAAAAAACGTGTAGCGCTAAATAGTAATGAGTATCAAAGAAAATTCTTAAATATATGTGCACATAAATCCAGAAACATTTTTGAAAGTGAGAAGTCCATATGAAAAGTCCATGAATAAGAGAAAATCCAATGGTAAAAAACGTTGTGCTGTATAGAAGAACCACAAGTCCCAGGATGCAGGTGGAGACGGTTCTCCTCTCACAGCAGAAAAAACAAATAGAAGCCCCCAGTGAAGCAAAGAGACAAATGGCTTCTTACCAGACGATGTTGGCCTCCAAACTAATGGAAAAGCCAAATGCGCATAATGGGGTTAAACCCATCAGGTGCAGATCATCAGAGAAGACCTTCAAAATGTACTCTCAGGAAAACGCATGGGAACCACATAGATGTAAAAAGGGAACACAGGACACATAGCGTGATATCGTTTAAAACAAAGGTAATTTATTAAAAGTTATTACACTCACATGTTCATCGAAACAAGCAGGCATATCTTAAATATACGGTGGAGAAAAACACAGGCTGCAGCATTCAATCGTATGAAAGCTGGCTTGGGGGCATGGTCCCGACACGTCTGGTATTGCCCGATGCGGCGTTTCGTCATAGGATTGACGTCTGAGGAGAAGGAGCAGTGACACAAAACAGTGACACAACACAGATCTAGTCACAATTTACAGAGGGGAGGGAATAGGGGCTGCAGTGCTGTGTTGTAGCTCCCCCATAGGAATGTTCATAAATTGGGCTTCAGCTTGGGGTAGAGCTAACAGCAAGCAGAAACATAAAAAATATGCCTTTTTAGTGTATAATGCGGCTATCAAAATGGGACCAAGTAAAAGTACAACAATAATAAGAGAGGTATCTGCATATATTGGTTTGACAGGGCTTAATGTTGATAATATCAAGGCCCATTCACATTTGTGCATTATATGCACGCTTTACTATGAGTTGTCACAAAGCATGGCAACACACCTGCTCTATGTGTGATGAATTGCAGGCATCATAAATGACACCCTAAAGCATTGTACAGTGGAGCCCAAATGCACAACACATAACAGTGTTTTGAAAAAGGGTTATGTATGTGTTTTTATTTGATCTGGTGCTCTGGAAACCCATTCCTAATAAATAGACTGCCTTAAAGCAATTTTTTTCTATGAAAACAAACATGTTATACACACCTGCTCTGTGCAATGGTAGTGCACAGAGTGGCCTTGAACCTCCTCTTTTGGGCTTCCCGTCGGCACTCTAGACTGCTTTTCTTCTCAGTGCACTACCATAGAAAGCCATTTCCTATGGAGGCACACCTGTGGGCTCGCTCCCAAGCCAGGCTGTGTGCATCTATAGACACACATAGTGCAGCTTAGTCTTGCCCCCGATCAACCCTAGTAAGGTTTGATTGACAGTAGCACCTATGGCTCCCACAGCTCCCACTGAGTCCTGTGAGGAGAGGAAGAGGGAGCAGTGCTGCTGCATTTGGGCAGCATACTGGATCGAGATACGTAGGTATTTAGGGAAGTGGGGGGGGATTAAAATACTGGGACATTTTTTACCCTTAATGCATGCCATAATGGATGGCATGTGCATTAAGACTGCAACAGAATGCTTTAATGTGAATGGGCCCTCAAACTTACCAAAAGCCACCAGCTACGATAACATTGCTTGGGAATTGTGATTTCCTTTCAGTCTTGTGTGCATTTTATCTGTTTGCTGTAGGTGTGGAGCCAATTGTAGATTATCTTAGAGATAACAATTTGCAAAACATTTTTTAACAATTTGTACAGGGGTGTCAGTACGAGAGCCTCCTGGGCTGCCTGTACTACCACCTCCCCCAACACTATGCCACCGTAATATGACAGCAGGCTTACTATGCTGCTGCGATGATGTAGGGTTGGGAAGAGAGGTGCTGCATGTGGCCATTTAATAATGTGCATTGAACTCCACTTGCTTTAGGACTTTGAAACAAGTGGAATGCCATGCAAATGAACAAATGACAAATAAACCCCGTAGGTGGAGAGGCAAGCCCATCACCTGACCTGTGTAAGTTATGTTAGACCAAGACTGACCTCTTTTCTCAATGTACAGAATTCTCTCTGCAGTGTTAAGCAAAGGAAACCGTGGGACACCTCAAGCTCCACATTGTAGCCTATATATTATGAATAGGATGTAAAATGTAGGTACTATGTCCAAAGGAGAGCATTATGCAATGAAAATGGTTCCTTAATCGCATATGATTGCACAATGCTCCAAATGTGTGTTTTGCTAGCCAGCCTTATCATGTGTGTAGTAGTAGTGATCGACCAATATTGTTTTTTTTAGTGTCGATACCGATATTTTGGTCATCGGATATCGGTACCGGCTGATATTTTCAGACATTTAAAAAAAATGTTTTTTATTTTTCATAGGTACTCTTGTGGCGGGATCTGGGGGTCTAAAAGACCCCAAACCCCTCCTCTGCACTCAAAAGCATTCAAAACACCAAGTTTGGCTGTTTTGAATGCTCGCATTTTTTTTAATTTGCCTGCCGAGTACCGAGTAGTTTTTTACATGGAGACCCGATCGGATGCCCGTGGAAGGCAGCGGGAGGGGGGAGACGCTCCCTCCCGCTCCATGTAATGACAGCTGAGTGGCTTCTCAGCTGCATCAAAAATAAACAGCTGGCGCACAACGGGGAATGGGAGTATCACCAGGGACTTCACCAGTACTACTAAACACACAATGACCAGAGTGAATAGTTATCAATAAAAAGGACAATACATAAGTCCATGTATAATAAGGTCCATAAAAAAGTCCATAAAAATCCCAAGGTGCACTCCTGAGGCAGCTCTAGTGACAAGTAGAAGAATTGCTTGGAGCCAACTAGAAGGAAACACAGGCGCCACTCTAAGTGCAGTAACTCGGGTACATGCACTTTTCCGAAATATCGGCAATATCAGTAACCTCAGGGGCCGATTCCAATATATCGGGGAAAGTGAATATCAGCCCCCGATATAACGGCATTGCCGATAATCGGTTGATCCCTAGTGTGTAGTACTTTGTTCAATGCAGTGGGTTGTGTCTGAAACCACATCATGCCAACACCGCTGTGTGAATAGAGCTTAAAGAGCACGTCCACCTTTTCACAAAACACCAAATATCCTGTTGCTCATGATGTCCCTTGCTGCCGGTGTAGTGGTCTGTACACAATGCACCGCAGCACACAGCCACAAAGTATCCATTATAATGCTCTAAATGACAAGCTTTCATTGGACCATGTGAACCTGACCAATGAGAATCACTTCTTTATTCTTGGACAGAGAAGCCTCAAATGTGCTTCTCATTGGTCAGCATGTCATGTGGCTGTGCTGACAAATGAGCTTGCCATAGCAAGCATATTGATGGATAATTGCTGTGTACAATTTATGGACCACTACAACTACAGGCAGCTTAGGGCCCTACTGCCACTATGTGCAACAGGGTGCCGGGGGGGGGGGGGGGGATAGGGGCCAAGATATTAGTTAGCTGACCTTTTTTCATGAAAATGTGAATTAACCCTTGAATGAAATGTTAATGTCAATAAAATTCCAATAAAAAGAAAGATAAGAAAAGTAAACAGTGCAATACGTCACGGTCAGCCTTTTGGCACTGTGTCCTCCCAGTGCATACCACCGGCCATACAATCAGTGCAATCAACCCTAACTGGTAAAGTTCTTGGAGTGTCACACAGAGCCATAAGCAAACCATCCAAAGTGTTGCTCCTATGTTAATAAACAGACTTAAAGCATAGCTCCCATCTGTCTCTGATTTTGAGGGACTGTCCCTGATTTGGAACAAAGTCCCTCTGTCTCTATTTCCTCCTCATTTGTCCCTCATTTTATTCTGATCTATATAGTTGTATATAAAATGCACTAATTATCTTTCAAAAAGTGTTTCCCAGTGCTAAACTTTCCATCTACTTTCTAAATTGTCATATATTTAGGCCAAAATGTATTTAGCTACATGTCTTTGATAAAAAAAAAATCTCAATAAGCGTATATTTATTGGTTTGTGCAAAAGTTATAGCGTCTACAAACTATGGTGTATATACTGGAATTTACACAGCTTTTACTTTCTGACTGCCTATCTAATTTCTTGAAGTGCTAAAATGGCAGGGCAGTACAACCCCCCCCCCCCCAATCACCCCTTTTTTAAAGTAGACACCCCAAGGACTTTCCTGAGAGGCATGTTGAGCCCATTGAAAATTACATTTTTTTTTGTCACAGGTATTTGAAAAATGACAATATATATATATATATATATATATATATATATAATTTTTTTTCACAAAATTGTCATTGAAATGTCAGCTAAATTATATATTGCTCAAACATGCCATGGCTATATGTGAAATGACACCCCAAAATACATTCTGCTGCTTCTCCTGAGTACGGAGATACCACATGTGTGAGACTTTTTGGCAGTCTAGCCATGTACAGGACCCCGAAATCCAATCACCGCCTTCAGGCTTTCTAAGGGAGTAAATTGAGAGCTGCAAAACACTCACAATGCCTCTTAGCAAATACCTTGGGGTGTCTACTTTCTGAAAAGGGGTCATTTGGGGGGGGTTTGTGATATCTTGGCATCTCATGGCCTCCGAATCTGTGATTATGCCCTTAGAAAGCCTGAAGGCAGTAATTGGTTTTCAGGGTCCTGTCCGCGGCTAGAGTGCCAAAAAGTCTCATACTTGTGATAACCCTGTACTCAGGAGAAGCAGCAGAATGTATTTTGGGGTGTCATTTCACATATAGCCATGGCATGTCTGAGCAATATATTATTTAAGTGACAACTTTGTGTGAAAAAAAAAAAACATTTTTGTAATTTTCTCAAAACTTGAGGCAAAATATAAAATATTTCATGAACTCAACATGCCTCTCAGCAGATAGCTTGGAGTATCTACTTTCCCAAAAGGGGTCATTTGGGGGTGTTTGAACTGTCCTGGCATTTTATGCCCAATATTAGAAGCTTATGCCACACATCACCCACTCTTCTAACCACTTGAAGACCAAGCCTTTTCTGACACTTTTTATTTACATGAAGAAATTTTTTTTTTTTACTAGAAAATTACTTTGAACCACCAAACATTATATATTTTTTAAAGCAGAGGCCCTACAGAACAAAATGGTGGGTGTTGCAATTTTCCGTAGAGATTTTCCAAATGAAATTTTTTGGGGGGAAAAAATACTTTTTTTTAAATGAAATGCACAAATACACAATATATTGCCCAATTGTTTGGTAAAATATAAAAGATGATCTTATGCCGAGTACATAGATACCAAACATGACATGCTTTAAAATTGCACATGCCCGTGCAGCAGCGACAAACGTACATTTTTTAAAAGCCTTTACTGGTTGCCACTTTAGATGTACAGAGAAGGTCTACTGGAAGAATTACTGCCCTTGATCTGACATTCACGGAAATACCTCACATGCATGCTGCAATTGCTGTTTACATATGACACCAGACCGACGCTTGCGTTCACCTTTGCGCACAAACACGGGAGCACAAGGGTGCATACGTTTTTTTTATTATTTTTTGTTATTTTGCTTTTTTATATTATTTTGACACCTTCCCTTTCATTTTTTTTTGTATCATTTTTATTGTTATCACAGGGAATTTAAATATCCCCTATGGTAGCAATAAGTAGTGACAGGTACTCTTTTTTTAAAAAATTGGGGTCCATTAGACTCTAGATCTCTCCTCTGCCCTTAAAGTATCTGACCACACCAAGATTGATAAGATGCTTTTGCAATTTCCCAATGGCACTTTATATATCTGGCGAAACCGAAGTCATGAAATGCTCGTAGCTTCCGGTATCTTAGGCCATAGAGATGATTGGAGCCATTCTTATCTCCAATCAGCTCTATGGTCAGCTGACAAAACCATCGGCTGCAGCCCGAGAGCCACTAGGATTTCTTTTACATGAAAGCCGACCGCTGGCTGTAAAAAAAGATAGCAAGATGATGCCTAAATCTACAGGCATCACCCTGGTATCACCACTCAAAGTCCAGCGATGTACCAGTACATTGCTGGTACTTGTTGGGCATATAGTGTAAAGTTCTTTTTTTTTCCATGCAGCCTGTGGGCTGAACAAAAAAAGAGAACCTAACAGATTCCTCCATTGACATTGATCGATGTGGATAAAGAAATCTTTGCCAGAATGTGTGTGATATGCCCACCATTAGACCTCCCAGCATCTACCCACTTCTAATGATGGGCATACATGCAATGTTCTTTTTGCCCATGCTGAAGGAAAAAAAAGGATAGCTGTTTGTGTTCATATGCAAAGTTAATGTGACTGAGAGTGATTTTATAATTATCAACCAGCTGCTGCACTTTCAGGGTTTTACCTACACCTGATTTCCCTTTGGAAGCATCTTACTGAAAATGATAATTTTGTTGCAGGGGATGCCCAAAATCTGACTTTTATCTTAATTCAGACTTCTGGCAAAATCAGTAAGCCAATCACACAAGCAGGATGTTCTGCACATCATGTGTGTATAGAACTCCTTTAGGATGCCATATTGCATTGAATTTTGCAGACAAATTACAGCAGTGCAGATTGAAAAGCAATGCAAATTTTAATATCATTTAATTACAATGTGACTTGTGTAGCAGTTGTATATACAGGTGGTCCCCGGGTTACAAACAAGATAGGGACTGTAGGTTTGTTCTTAAGTCTAATTTGTATGTAAGTCGGAACAGGTAAATCTTTTAAGTTTAGCTCCAGCCAAAAGAACAATTTTTTTTGGATAGCATAGGGAAGGGTTAACACCCCTGTGCCATTTTGCTGTCTGTGCCCCAGAAATCAGAAGATTTTTACCTTACTTTGTCCCTATGACAACTGGATTTTGAAAATTTTGGGTTGTTGTGGAAACAAGGATTGGTGATACAGCTTGAGTGGAGACACCTTTTTCCCATGAGAACTCTAAAGCCTCGTACACACGATCAGATTATCGAACGATCTGTCGTCCGTTTTTTTGCGGCATGCTAGTCTGATGTGGAAAGTGAAGAAGTTATTTTCATACGAATTTTCCCGTATGACAGAATTCTACTTCAGAAGTGATGTCATGTGCTGGATTGTTTTGTATGTGTTCTTTCATCTCTGATCAAGCCTAGTCTTGCTCTTAAGATTTTTTTTACGTCGAAATCTGTACTAATGAGATGAAAATCGGACGTTGTTTTGACGGATGACCAAAATTATATAGCCTGCACACCAGGTTTTTGTTGGCTGAAAAGTCTGAGTCAGCTGTCGAAAGCTGTCGGACGAAATTTCCCTTCAGATTTTCTTATTGTGTGTACGGGCCTTAAGGGCCCTTTCACACAGGCAATCTGATCTGATCCGCCTGTCAGTTTTTCAAGTGGACCAGATCGGATGCTCCATGCACCCCTATGGGGCAGCGGATGTCAGCGGAGACATCACTGCTGACACCCGCTGCTATCTGATCCGATCCTGTCTGTTAAATACGGACGGATGGAAACCCTATTTTCCATCCGTCTGGAGGATCGGATCGGATGGGATCAGATGAGAACAGACAGGCGGTTCTCATCCAATCTCCCCACGGGTGGATCGATCCCCCGCTGAGCAGGACAGACTCCGTTGGGGCAAGGCCGGTGCTAGACTATTTTATGCCCTAGGCAAGACCAGCTACTTGCGCCCCCCCAAAAAATAAAAAGGGAAGGGGTTAAAAACTCCTCTGTCATACCCAGTGACCCTGATCCGATGGTTCCTCCATGTTATGCTTTCATACCCAGTGACCCCTCCCCCATATTCCTCCATGTCACACTCGGGGACCCTAATGTCCCTCCGTGTCACACCCAGGGACTTTGATGTTTTTCCATGTCACACCCTTGGGCCCCAATATTCCTCCTTGTCATGCTGTCATACCCACTGACCTTGATGTTCCTCCATGTCACACCCAGGGACCCCTGTATTCCTCCATGTCATGCTGTCATACTCAGTGACCCCAATGTTCCTCTATGTCAGACCCTGATGTTTTTCCATGTCACAGTTGGGGACCCTGATGTTCCTCCATGTCACACCTGGGGACCCTGATGTTCCTCCGTGTCACACTTGGGTACCCCAATCCCCCATGGCACACCCAGGGACCCCAATTCCTCATGGCACACCTGGTGACCCCGAACTCCTTCTACACCCGGTGACCCCCATCCTCCATGTCACACCTGGTGACTCAGATTCCCCATGGCACACCTGATGACCCCGATTCCCTTTCATACCAGGGATGCTCCATGTAACACCCAGGGACCCTGATCCCCTGTTCTGGGGACACTCACTGGGCAGTATGAAGAGAGTGGCCCGCACTCTGCCCTCCTTCACAGTGAGCCTGCTGATTCCTTCTCCCAGGACGCTCCTCTCCTGGACCACAGTGCTCACCACAGCTCCAACCGGCTCCTGGTGGAGGGAAAAGCAGCAGTCAGAGAGCTCCGCATGTCCTTCATCACCAACCTCCTCAGACCATTCCGGTGCCTCGTCGCTTCTGCCCCAGTAAAGGTTCCGCCCTCCAGTGCCGAGCTCCTGCTCAGGTTCAGCTTTCCTCCGCTCCCTACTTAATACCAACCCAGGGAAATGAACGGCTGCCTACTGGCTCAGTGCAGAGTCACTTCCTGCCTGGGGTTAAGGCCGTTCAGCTCCAGCTGAAGAGGATCATCATGCAGGCAGCACTCTGGTGGGCTCCATTCCTGCCTCTTGGGGCCCCTCCAACAGTGGTGGAAAGCCAGGGCCTGATAGTTCTGCCACTGCCCAAGACACCTGGCATCTTTCTCTGTCCCTTCTTCCTCCCCTACCGCCACCTTTCCCCTCGGCTGCCTAGTTTGCCTAGTGGAAGCACCGGCCCTGCGTTGGGGGGTGCGCCCATGTGAAAGGGGGCTTACAGGAGTGAATTTCCATTCCTAGGGGTAGATTTCTCCTCACTTCCTGTTGTCTCCCTTGTAAGTGGGAGTCATTTGAAAGTCGGATGTTTGTAATCCGGGGACCTCCTGTTCTGGAATGATTGCTTTTAGGCCCCTTTCACACACTCCGTCCGTCGGACGGACTCCGTTTTTCTCAACGGGGGATCGATCTGCCGATCCCCCCGCTGAGCAGGAGGATGACAGCTGTTCTCTGCATTGTGTGCGGAGACACAGCTGTCAGAGCCCCATACATCTCTATGGGGGAATCGGATGGGAACGGACCATCGGTCCGTTCTCATCCGATCCCATCCGATCCGCTGGAAGGATGGAAAATAGGGTTTCCATCTGTCCAGATTTGACGGATCGGATGTCAGTGGACATGTCTCCGCTGACATCCGATGCCCCATAGGGATGCATGGGGGAACCGTTCAGATCCGCCAAGAAAACTGACAGGCGGATCTGAACGGTCCGCCTGTGTGAAAGGGACCTTATAGGCATTTTTTTTTTTCCCATGAAAGTGGAGTTATCCTTTAACGTCTAGTTTTTTTTTCAGGCTGTCAGCAAATGAATCATTACAAGTGTCAATGACACATTTCACAATTACAACCGACTGGTGCCATTTGGGCTAATTGCTTTCCTTTTTCTTTTGTTTGGAACACATGTAGTGGTCTGATAACTAAGCAAATCAATATTTCTTTTTCTTTTTTGGGTACAGTAACTGCAACTCATGAAACGTGCATAAAAGCAGAAGAAATCAGTGCATGTGATCAAAGAGCCCCAGAACAGGCCAGCTTTTCATCCTGACAAGAAGTGGGTGAAGTGAACAGATCAGCACACTACGTTGCAGTGGGTGGATTTGCACCAGTAATCATCAGGTTCAAGATCAGATTGCAGTGAAGTCAGCATCTGGTTTTAAAGTATAGAGACTAATTAGGCCAGGTGTTTCCTGTGAGTGGAGGAGGGGAGATACAGGGGCTGGAGGAGCAGAGGAATATTTCAAGTCAAATGCTTGCCAGACTGCAGACAGTATTCAGATGCCTTTTCCCTAGCAAGTAAAAAAAACTCTAAGCTTATGTGGAAGCTATAAATGAAAAATGAGCAGCCACCTCCGATTCTGAACAAAAAAAGTATAGTTCATTATTAAGGCTTCTTGCACACGGATGGAAAAAAACACTCTGTTTGCAGGCTTTTCTTTTTCTTCTGTGGATTTGAGAATGCACACAGCTGTGTAAAGATCTGTAATGCAGCAATGCGTTCAGAGGTGTAAAAAGAGTAAAAATAGATCATTTTACAATGCAGTAATTTATGCATATACACGTGCATATGAGCATATGAGTGTAAACTGAAACACCGAAGAGAATAAAGAGGAATTTTATGTGTTTTAGGCAAAATCTTTATTAAACATAAAATTTCAGTTTTTCAGGCGGACCTGATCGGAAGCTCCACCATGCATCCCTATGGGGCAGCGGGTGTCAGCAGAGACATGTCCACTGACACCCGCTGCTATCTGATTTTCCATCCGTCTGGAGGATCGGATCGAATAGGATTGGATAAAAACGGACATGCGGTCTGTTTTCATCCGATCTCCCATATAGAGGAGAGCAGGAATCTGACGGCTCTGTCTCTGCATAGTAAGCAGAGACAGACCTGTCACCCGCCTGCTCAGCGGGGATCGGTGGATCGATCACCGCTGAGCAAAATGGAGTTCGCCGTGCCTAACACTCTTTTGAAAGGACCCTTACTCTGGATCTTTGTTAGCAAGATTCAGTGTCTAAACATCAGTAAATTATTACATCCGTGTGCAAGAGGTCTAAGGCCCCATTCACACGGGCGCCTCCATTTGATGGACTCCTAATGCTCAGCAGGAGATCGTTCCGCTGAGCAGGGGGATGACATGTCCATCTCCACTCACTGTGCAGAGACAGCACTGTCAGAGTCCCGCTCTCCTCTATGGGGAGATCGGATGAAAACAGACAGCCTGTACAATCCGACCTGCTGGACGGACGGCGAGCGTATCGCCATATGTCTGTTTTCTGCAGATCTTGTCGGATCGGATGCCAGGCGGGTGTCAGTTGACATCTGCCTGTCCATAGAGGACAATGGGTGGCCCTTTCGGGTCTGCCTGAAAGATGGACAGGCGGACACAATCAGTCGATCATGTGAATGAGGCCTAAAACATTAGAACAAGGTTGTTTCTGAAGGCCCTGTTGTGTCCTGATGCATGTTACTGCAATGGCCTATACTGCATGCTCCTTGTCATGGTGCAGTCCATGCTGTTCATTCTGAATGGCACCCCAATCTACCTTGCCGATGAAGGTTTAGATTGCAGTGTGCGTGCTATCAATAAAAGGTGCTGCTGGTATTGCTCCAACTTCTGGACTACTGAGCTGCATGACATCCCTTTCATTTTGAATGGGCTGCCTAATGCAGTGCATGTTAATGTCCAGAAAAAAAAAAGGTGTGTTTAACGCACTGTAAATCAATTATAATGTGTATACCTAGCCTTAAAAGCAACCTGTGTGCCAGTCCCTTTGTGTGTATACTTCCTTATTTGCCCACCCAAGGTGACTTGCCAATACTTGGTTCTCTGTTCTCTAAAAGGGCCGGTACTGGGAGTCAGTTAGGGAGTGGAACCAAGGGACAGTTCTCAGAGGTGGGTAGGGGCAGAGAGAGGGGGTGACTCAGAATAGGGGAGTACCTGCACCTATTCTCTGAGAAAAAAAACCCTGTCCTTAAAGTCTAACTCCACTATTGTTGAGAAAAAAAACATTCCCCTCTGGGTGATCTCTGTACATTACAAGCATTGTAACAAACTTTGTTGCAGATTCCTACCTTTAGTCATTCTGAAGAAATTATTGTTTGTTCCTCTGTGCTGAGTGGGTCTAATGGGAGTGGTTTCATAATTATCTATCAGCTGTGGCAGCTGCAGGGCTCTAATGAGGAAAGCTGCTGGGCCTGCATCCCTTTAGATGTGTTCCTATTGGAAGTATATCACCAAAAATGACATTTTTGTTACAGGGGATGCCAGAAATCGGACTTGTATCTTAGACTGGCCATACATGTTCAACTTTCTTGTACACTTTTCTGTTAAATTTACCACAAACCACATAACATGAGGTCAAAGCTAAACAACACTTTCACTTGTATACAATTAGGCAGGCCTTTGTACTACATAGTTTATTTATTCATTTCAGATACTTATATAGCGCTGTCAATTTACGCAGCACTTTACATATACATTGTACATTCACATCAGTCCCTGTCCTCAAGGAGCTTACAATCTAAGGTCCCTAACTCACATACATACACAGTAGAGCCAATTTTTTTATACAGGATCCAATTAACCTACCAGCATGTCCTTGGAGGGTGGGAGGAAATTGGAGTACGCGGGTTAAACCCACGCAGGCACAGGGAGAACATGCAAACTCCAGGCAGGTAGTGTCGTGGTTGGGATTCAAACCAGTGACCCTCTTGCTGCTAGGTGAAAGTGCTATGCTAACCACTACACCACTGGGCCGCCCATAGTTAAAGGTCAATTTCAAGAAAATTGTACAATATATGGCCAGCCTAAGTGCTAGTTCACACTGTTCTGACTTGTCAGGTCGACTTGGGATGTCTGCAGTACGCACTTTGTTGCTGCTAATAATAATAGAATCCCTGGAAGACATACACGTTTGTGTTGTGAAGTAGAGCAAAGCACAGTGACCCGATGAAAAGTGGATTAATCCAAGGCTGCCAATCTGATTTATGTTTGTTCAATGTAAAATCTGATTGGTTACTGTATGTGAGTTTATGCTGTGCATAGTAATTGCATGTTCCATTACAGTACTTCATAGAAGGGCCCTTGGTTGATCTAGGGCCTGTCATCAAATCTCCTATAAGCTTCAACATGGAAATTCAAAATTTGTTTTGATGATCCTGCCATTTAATCTGATTTGTGTTGTGAGGGGGTTAGAACCACTGTCAGGTTTATTTTTGCTTTCTGTGTCCCCATTGGGGAGATCCGCTCTCGCAAATTGTGCTGATCACCAGCATGACTATGAAGGAAAACGTTGGTGAATCCAAAATTTCAGAGCTGACAAAATCATAGGGGAAACCTTCCAACTGGAACACTTGTTTCCTTGACACCTGTCTAAGGATATTCCACATTTTGGAAAGATATCTACCTACTTCCTGTTGCATTTACAGGACAGGACATGAAGGTAAATAGTCCTAATAAGACAAAAAAAAAAACAAACTGACAGCCTTATTAACTATTCCCTACGTTATTCAAAATAAAAAAATGGCTTTGGATATACTTTAAGCCACTTCCAGATATAGGGTGGGACCTGTCCTAGTTGAGCTGTGACGTTCTCACCCTGTCAAAGACAGAAAGTCGGTAAACATTAATCTACAGCTGACCCTTGCTTGAGTGCATGGAGACCGGAAGTGACTGAAAGAGGGTGGAGAAGATCAGCTGTATTGAGGTACAAGGTTACAAAAATCACATGGTTATGGTATATAATACATATAATACATGAATACATATAATGTATGAAACGAAATGCCATACATTATGGGATTATAGGCCACACCTTCATCCAATGAAACTATAACTTAAACTAAAGAAATAACCAAACAGATCCGCAGTATTTGGCAAAGAAAATGGCCGCGGCACACTTTATTGGTTTCAAATATGAAAAGCAAACATTTAAAATGATCAAATAATAATACTTAAAACCAAACTCACTTAATGAAACCATAATTGTAATTGCACAGTTTTTTAGAACTCGAGCAAACAGTAATCTCAGAATTAACCAACAAAAATACAGTCCCCCCTAGAATACTAGGGTGACCCAACCACACAAAGGTGCATGAGACAAAGGGAGGGGGGGTGGAGAACTTTCCTGCAAAAGGAGGCACTCTAGCCTGGCACTTGCTTTTATCACCTTGCACCTGTATTCCAGAACCTTCCAAGCTTTCTCATTGGTTGATACTTGCCCCAGCACCAGAGGGGGAATTAACCCAGTAATAGCACACCTGTAACAAACACTGCCACTAAGCCTAAGGCCCCTTTCACACACTCCGTCCGTCGGACGGAGTCCATTTTTCTCAGCGGGGGGTCGATCCGCCGATCCCCCGCTGAGCAGCAGGAGGACAGCTGTGTCTCCGTGCTGTGTGCGGAGACACAGCTGTCAGTTCCCCATGCATCTCTATGGGGGAAATCGGATGGTCGATCCGATCCGCTGGACGGATGGAAAATAGGGTTTCCATCCATCCAGATTTGACAGATCAGATCGGATCGGGTCGGATGTCAGCGGACATGTCTCCGCTGCCATCCGATGCCCCATAGGAATGCATGGGGGGACCGTTCAGATCCGCCAAAAAAACGGACAGGCAGATCTGAACGGTCCGCCTGTGTGAAAGGGGCCTAAGGCTATTCTATTCTATTATACTGAGGGTGGCCACAATCCCATGCAGGTGGACACTAAATTGCACCCCCTTTTTTATTCTTATTATATAGTACAGTATTTATTTAGCTCCAACAGTTCATGCCATGCTTTACAATGTAAATGGAAGACAGTACAGCTACAATACAATACAAGAGGGTAAAGAGGGCCCTGCTCATAAGAGCTTACAATCTAATATCTAATACTGAGGGGTAAGTGGTAGAAAAGAGGATACCTGTGAGGGATGAGATGATGGAACAAATAACAGTTTAATTGTTAGGTAGAGCTGGTATAGGCTTCCCTGGAATAATTTGTTTTCATTGATCACCTAATGCCTCGTACACACGCAACGATTGTTGGCCGACCGATCGGCCGTCTTTTGTCCAGTGTTGTTGTGTTGGTTGAAATGTGCTCTAGACTGCACAAGAATTTTTTCGACCAACAACAACCAACTGCAGAAGTGATGTCATGTGATGGTTTACTTTCCATGTGTTTTTTCTTCTCTGAGCATGCCCAGTCTTGCTCATCTGATTTTTGTCTGCCGAAATCTGTACTGACTGACGAACAATCGGCCATTGTGTTGACGGCCAACAAAAATTTTATAGCATGCACACCAGATTTTGTTCGGCCGAAAAGTCGCAGTCGGTTGTCGAAAGCATCAAACTAACAAGCCGAAAATCGGCCGATCAGACAATTGTTGCGTGTGTACGAGGCATTAAGGTGGACACAGTAGGACATATTGAGGAGACAAACTGAGGTAGAGAGTTCTTGAAGATAAGAGTGGCTCTGGAGAAGTCATGCACACTGAACGTTTGCTCAGCTCCTCTGAATGCCTTTTCACCTGGCAGGAGAAAAGCTGCTTCAAAAATGCACTAAAAGCTGTGTATTGTAGAGTACACACTTTTATTCACATTTGCACGTATCTGCATTAATGCATTCTATTGACCAGAAAATGTATATTCTTTTGGTTATTAGAATGCATTAACGTGCCTAATGTTTAAAGGATAAGTCCACCTGTTTTAGGATGGAACATTAACATGTTCCCAATGCTGCATCCGCTTGCCGTTCCCTCCTCTTCCTGTGACCTCCGTATGGGGAGGGGAGAAGTTCCCCGTACTAGCTGTCAAAATAAAATAGTGTAGCGCTACCCCTCAAAAAGTGCAACTATGTATCAATATCTCCACAGGCATAAATATTATTGATAAAGTGCAAATATGTAAATCCAAAATAAATTGTTTGAATTCAAGTAATCATCACAACTCAACATATATATCAAGTATGGTCCAACTTGGAATAGTTAAGCATACAATGTGCATTGATTTTTTTTAAGTTATACATTAAGCACTTTTTTTTTTTTTTCTGCCCAAAAACTTTCTTGAACACACTGGTGATGTTTTGTTTTATGCCTGTAAACCCCTATGTGTGTATGAACACATAAGCTAACATAGAGCTGCATTTTCAGGCAGAAAAAAAGCCAAACGCCTGTAAATGCAGCGTTTCTTTTTAAGCCCAGTGTGCCTGGGGCCTTGGGGTTTATAGCTACTTTAACCACTCTGCAACCGCTCACAGTAATACTACTGCGGCAGAGTGGTTCGTTATCGTCCAGCCACGTAGTATTAACGTGACTGGACACTCCCCCTTCTGGGCGGCGCTTGCGCGCCGCCGGAGGCTCGCTCGCGCTGTTTTCATTCACAGCGGGAGTCGGGCCAGGGGAGGAGCAGCGGCGATCGCCGCTGCTCTTACCCGATCGTCGGGGATCGAGTCTGGAGATCCGCCCGCTGTGTGTAAACACAGCGGGCGGATCTCCATAGTGACAGGGAGTGACAGATCGGACTGTTCAGCATAGCTGGACATCCGATCTGTCCATGAATCACATAGTCACCTCCCCCCCTACACGTCAGTAAGCACCAGGCATACATTAACCCCTCCCTCTCCAATAAAATTAACCCCTTCCCTGCCAGTGTCATTTTTACAGTAACAGTGCATATATATAGCACTGATTACTGCAGTAATGTCACTGGTACCCCCAAAAGTGTCAAAAATGTCAGTCAGGGGTCCGGTCTGTCCGCCGCAATGTCGCAGTCCCGCAAAAAAAATCGCAGATCGCCGCCATTACGCGTTAAAAAAAAAACACCAAAAATGACAGAAATCTTTCCCTTTGTTAGTAAACGCAATAACTTTTGCGCAAACCAATCAAAATACGCTTATTGCGATTTTTTTTACCAAACATATGTAGCATAAAACAAATTGGCCAAAAACTTTTAAAAAAATTGGTTTTTACATCTTTTTTGGGGGGAATTTCATATAAAAAAATGTGAAAAATATTGTTATTTTTTCAAAATAAACGCTCTTTTTTTGTTTATAGCGCAAAAAGTAAAAATCGCACAGGTGATCAAATACCACCAAAAGAAAGCTCTGTTTGTGGGAAAAAAAGGACGTAAATTTCGTTTGGGTACGGCGTCGCACGACCGCGCAATTGTCAGTTGAAGTCACACAGCGCCGAATCGCAAAAAGTGGCCTGGACGGAAGACAGCAAAATCCTCCGGTTGTAAAGTGGTTAAATGTATAATTGGCACAGTAAATATTAATTCTATTGTGTGAGGATATTCAAGTACTCTACACATCAGGTTTAAACTGTAATTGTAAAACTCTGCCCAGTATAGTGCAGAGTTTCACTAATGCCTTCTAGGAATAGACATTTGAATATAAGGACAAACTTTGACAACTATATTTTATAAATATAGAACACCCTTAACCACTTCTGGACCAGAAGGTTTAATGACCAGGCCCATTTTTTGCGATACAGCACTGTTACTTTAACTGACAATTGCGCGGTCGTGCAACTCTGTACCCAAATAAAATTGATGTCCTTTATTTCTCACCAATAGAGCTTTCTTTTGGTGGTATTTGATCACCTACTATAAACAAAAAAAGAGCGACAACTCTGAAAAAAAAATATATATATTTTTTTTTTACTTCCTGCTATTCCCAATAAATAAAATGTATAAATCACATTTTTCTTAATCATTTCAGGCCAATTTGTATCCTGCTACATATTTTTGGTAAAAAAAAAAAAAAAATTGCAATAAGCATATATTGATTGGTTTGCTCAAAAGGTATGGTATCTAGAAACTACGGGAAAGAGTTATGTCATTATTATTTATTTATTTATTTTTTACTAGTAATGGCGGCGATCTGCGATTTTTAGCGGGATTGTGACATTGATGCGGATATATCGGACACCTAACTGTCATTTTTGACACTTTTGGGGGGACCCGTGCATTACTACAGTAATCAGTGCTAAAAATATACACTGTTACTGTACTAATGACACTGGCAAGGAAGGAGTTAACACCAAGGCTGATCAAAGGGTTAAATGTGTCCCAAGAGGGTGCTTTCTAACACTGGGGGGAATGGGCTTGCTGCATGAACACGGAGACCTGTGTTCCTAAATAAGAGGAACACAGGATCCCTGTGTTCATAACTGACAGAACAGCGGTCTGCTGTGTTTACAATGGCAGACCGCCATTCTGTCTCCACAGGGAGAAATTGCGGTTGCTGGACTCGCTTTTTGCTGGACAGGGCTGTAAATCTGCCATGGTTCCAATATTTTTAACTCCGGCTGCAGAGTTTCAGATGCAAAACTGCCAAACTTCAGCTATTTAGTTCAATAAGGCTGCACCAAAACTGTGTCAAATATCCTCCGGAAAGAGATCAGAATGTGGATCACTCTTCAGAGGGCACCACAAGTGTAAAAGAGCCCTAAATGTGTTACCCTTGCCTGCTGCTGCCCATACACATGCTATAATTGGAAGCGTTTCATCAAAAAGAATATCACATGGAACTGAGCAGTCCAAATTTTTAATTGTTTCCTGTTTTTTTTAACAGACAAATACAGTGGTGATCGAAAGTTTGGGTACCCCAGGTAAAAATTTGTATTAATGTGTTTAAAGAAGCCAAGGAAAGATGGAAAAATCTCCAAAAGGCATCAAATTACAGATTAGACATTCTTATAATATGTCAACAAAAGTTAGATGTTATTTCCATCATTTACACTTTCAAAATTACAGAAAACAAAAAAATGGTGTCTGCAAAAGTTTGGGCACCCTGCAGAATTTATAGCATGCACTGCCCTCTTTGCAAGGCTGAGACCTGCTAGTGTCATGGATTGTTCTCAATCATCGTCTGGGAAGACCAGGTGATGTCAATCTCAAAGGTTTTAAATGCCCAGACTCATCTGACCTTTCCCCAACAATCAGCACCATGGGATCTTCTAAGCAGTTGTCTAAATTCTAGAAAACTGAAAATAGTTAACGCTCACAAAGCTGGAGAAGGCTATAAGAAGATAGCAAAGCGTTTTCAGATGTCAATATCCTCTGTTTGGAATGTAATTAAGAAATGGCAGTCATCAGGAACAGTGGAAGTTAAAGCAAGATCTGGAAGACCAAGAAAAATATCAGACAGAACAGCTCGCAGGATTGTGAGTAAAACAATTCAAAACCCACGTTTGACTGCACGATCCCTCCAGAAAGATCTGGCTGACACTGGAGTTGTTGTACACTATTCCACTATAAAGAGATACTTGTACAAATATGGTCTTCATGGAAGAGTCATCAGAAGAAAACCTCTTCTACGTCCTCTCCACAAACATCAGCGTTGAACTTTGCAAATGAACATATAGACAAGCCTGATGCATTTTGGAAACAAGTTCTGTGGACTGATGAGGTTAAAATTGAACTTTTTGGCCGGAATGAGCAAAGGTACGTTTGGAGAAGAAGGGGCACAAAATTTAATGAAAAGAACCTCTGTCCAACTGTTAAGCATGGGGGTGGATCAATCATGCTTTGGGGTTGTATTGCAGCCAGTGGCACAGGGAACATCTCACGAGTAGAAGGAAAAATGGATTCAATAAAATTTAAGCAAATTTTGTATGGTAACTTGATGCCATCTGTGAAAAAGCTGAAGTTAAAGAGAGGATGGCTTCTACAAATGGATAATGATCCTAAACACACCTCGAAATCCACGGGGGATTACATCAAGAGGTGTAAACTGAAGGTTTTGCCATGGCCTTCACAATCTCCTGACCTCAACATAATTTAAAATCTATGGATAGACCTTAGAAGAGCAGTGCGTGACAGACAGCCCAGAAATCTCAAAGAACTGGAAGACTTTTGTAAGGAAGAATGGGCAAAGATACCTCAAACAAGAATTGAAAGACTCTTGGCTGGCTACAAAGATCGTTTACAAGCTGTGATACTTGCCAAAGGGGGCAGTACAAGATATTAACTCTGCAGGGTACCCAAACTTTTGCAGACACCATTTATTGTTTTCTGTTATTTTGAAAGTGTAAATGATGGAAATAAAATCTAACTTTTGTTGACATATTATAAGAATTTCTAATCTGTAGTTTGATGACTTTTGGAGATTTTTCCCTCTTTCCTTGGCTTCTTTAAGCACATTAATACAAATTTTTACCTGGGGTGCCCAAACTTTCGATCACCACTGTATTTGTCTGTTAAAAAAAAACAGGGAACAATTAAAACTGTGGACTGCTCAGTTCCATGCGATATTCTTTTTGATTAAACGCTTCCAATTATAGCATGTGTATGGGCAGCAGCTGGCAAGGGTAACACATTTAGGGCTCTTTTAACTTTGTGGTGCCCTCTGAAGAGTGATCCGCATTCTGATCTCTTTCCGGAGGGTATTTGACACAGTTTTGGTGCAGCCTTATTGAACTAAATAGCTGAAGTTTGGCAGATGGTGAGCATCTGAAACTCTGCAGCCAGAGCTAAAAATATTGCAACCATGGCAGTGTGATCTTTTTCCGATCAGCCCCTCCCCTTGGGCTGCTGTGTCAGTAGAGCAGGCTCAGGGCTGGTCAAGGATTTTTGTCTACTTAGGTCAAGGTGCATTTTTGGGCATTTTTGTGCCCCCCCCACCCTACAGTCCTTCTGCCAATCCCCCTCTCCCCTCCACAATGCAACCCCCAGTGTCCGCATCCGTGCTGGAACTTCCTTCATATTGTGTCCGTATTTGTGATGGGGTGCACCACGTAGGACCTCTCCTTAAATCTCCCCCAGGATAAATCCACCCCCAATCCCCCCTCTCAGCAAAAATCCTCCCTCCACTCCAGGTTTGGTGGGAACTTTTGGAGATATGAAAGAAATCCTGTGTATGCAGACTAAGGGCCTGCTCACACCAGAACGGCACTGGGCTCAGAGGTTCAGATACTTAAGCTGCCTATTGCTTGCTCCAGCCCTGAGCAGACTGTGTGTGTTAAAATAGCTCTTACCCTGAGCTTACCTGCTATGTGAGCATCGGATCGGCTCTCTGTGAAGTCTTCCCCTCCCGCTCGTGCCTGCTCTTCTGGCAGCAGAAGACCTGAGCCAATTGGAGGGAAAGCATTTACTATACAGATGCTAACGATTCTGGGAGCAGGAGCCCTTAAAGGAGCACTGCCCAGTACAAGTCAGTTGAGGATAATGGAGCTTTAGGCTTTAATACCCAGTGGTCCCTGCACCACAGAGAAGGAGAGACCAGAACTTTTCCTGGGCAAATTACAAGAGTTCAGGGCAGCCTAGTGCGGGAGCGAGAGTGCACAGACCTACCACTGGGCCTGTGAAGATACTTAGCTTCTAGGAGTGTTACTGTGCCATGAATGCCAGACCTGAGCTGAGAGACTTAGCCTTGTGAGGACCAAAGCTGAGAGACCTGATCTTGGGGACCTGACCGTGAGGACTGTAACATCTGGGACAACCGCAAAGGTCATGGGACTGGACTACAGAGCTCAAACCCTTACTACCCACAGTTAATACAATTGAGACTGCTATTTACTTTGCAGCACATTAGCCATCCATTGTTCATTCTTAAAGCGACAGCTTTACATGCATCAACCTACAGAAGGGCCCCAATGACAGCCAGCTAGTACTATTCTGCCAATCCGAGCAGGCTTTGCATTCAATAATAGAATACATCGCTCTCCCTGATTGGCTCAGCGCGGTATACTGTATGTAGCCGAAGCTACGGTACATACGGTATACTGGTACAGGATTCCCGCACAGCCAGCGTCTTGAGATTACATCTACTGGTAATACTTATACTTAGGGTACCTTGGAGATATTATGAGAGATTACATGTATTACAGTACTTGGGGTACCTTGGAGATCTATGAGAAATCTGATGTTTTTCAATGGTGTTGCCTTGCTTCAGAAGGGGGGTAGTCTTATACGGCGAGTATAGCCCAAAACCTATGTTTTAACTTGAAAATTAGGGGGGTTGTCTTATACGCCCAGTCGTCTTATACGCCGGAAAATACGGTAATTTTTGTCGTCCGTCAAAACAACGTTCGATTTTTGTCTCATTAGTACAGATTTCGACGGAAAAAAAATCTTAAGAGCAAGACTAGGCATGCTCATAGACGAAAGAACACATACAAAGCAATCCGACACATGACATCACTTCTGAAGTAGAATTCTGTCGTACGGGAAAATTCGTATGAAAATAACCTCTTCACTTTGCACATCAGACTAGCATGCCACAAAAAATGGACTACAGATCGTTCGATAATCTGATCGTGTGTACGGGGCTTTAGAGCCAGGGAGGGACAGACACACCATCACACTGATGCTGCATCCACCTAGGTAAGTATGATTTAAAAAAAAAAAGTCCCATACTTCTCTTTTAGGCCTGGAATACTAGAAACTATGCTTAAAAAAACTGCCACCAATATGTGTAAAATGTCCATGATCACTAAAAATTTAGTATTTTCCTCCAATACTTTGATCTCTCAGTAGATCTGTTTTGTGTAAGACATGTTTATAAATATGTAGGCGCCATATGTGAGCTCACTTCCAACTCATACGTGCACATTTGTCACACATGTGCAGCTGGAAGCAAGCCATGGCAATTGCCAAACATCCTTATTTTAAGATAAAGTCTAACAGATAGTGAAGGTTTTCTTCTAGGATTGCCTGTGTGCACAGGTATATGTGCTGGGTTATTGCTGCATGGGTAATATCACATGTGTATTGAGAAAATTGTCTGACATCATAAGAACACAAGGAGGCTGATTAACTAAAGGAGGCGAGAATATTTGCCCAAAATTGTGTGAAAATTCACTTCAGTTTCCCTATCCTGAAAAAATCAAATCGCTGTTCACTTTGAATACCCAGTCATGAGCATGATTGTATAGCCTCGTTTTTATTTTTTTAAGTTTAATTTTAATTTCTTGTAGTAGATCACACCTCAATGACTTTACTGAGAAATGTTCATCTTGTGAACAGTATTACACACTATACAATTTTCTTTACCATATAATATGAGGTCAGACCTAAGCACTTTTGATTTGTATGCAATCAGGCAGGCTCTTGCACTACATAGTTGAAGGTAAAGCCTCGTACACACGCAACGATTGTTGGCCGACCGATTAGCCGTCTTTTGTCCAGTGTTGTTGTGTTGGTTGAAATGTGCTCTAGACTGCACACAAATTTTGTCGGCCAACAACAACCAACTTCAGAAGTGATGTCATGTGCTGGTTTACTTTCCGTGTGTTTTTTCTTCTCTGAGCATGCCCAGTCTTACTCATCACATTTTTGTCTGCCGAAATCTGTACTGACTGAAGAACAATCGGCCGTTCTGGTGTTGGCCAACAAAAATTTTATAGCCTGCACACCAGATTTTGTTTGGCCGAAAAGTCGCAGTCGGTTGTCGGAAGCATCATACTAACAAGCCGACAATCGGCCGATCGGATGTTGGCCGAAAATTCACGGCCAACAATCGTTGCATGTGTACGAGGCTTTAATCTAAAGGAAATCTACCAACACAAATTGTATAGTGTATATCCAGCTTTACTCTTTCAGACCACCTTCACAGTGACCTACCTTTGGCTGTGAATCTGTGCTCACAGTTCCAAACTCTTTCATTTTAATAATTAGGCCTCATTCTCACAAGTGTACCTAAAGTGTTACTAAACCCACAACAGTAAAACCAGTCTGTATATGCAGTAAAGCATGCTTGTTATACTTAGTGGAGCCTAAGGGGTTAATCCTGCAAATGGTGTAAAAAGGCTGTTTGATCCTGTTTTCTCTGATCTTCCCCTTCTTCCACTGTCCCCAAACCATCTCCTGATAAGACCTAACCTTAGCAGTCACTCTGCACATGCTCAGTTTGGTGTGTATTGCTAGAGAGTTTTTTTTCTTGGAAGGGTAGATGTGATTGGCACAGGGCCTATCGGCACTGTCCAGACAAGAGGGTCAGGGGTTCTGCAGCCTCATAAGACAGTCAGAGGAGAATGAAAACTCCTCCTACAAGCTTTAACCAGACACTGATAGAAGTCACAAGACTGCTATATACTGCTGATGAGTTAAGGTATTTAGCCGTTTATATTTACTAAAATAATAGCTTTTTCTTTTTCTTTTTCTTTGTACTGTGCGAGATCATTCAGGTACACTCATGTGAGGACCATGTTTTGCCCACCCAGGATACACAGGTGTTTTCCGTGCATCTGCTTACAGGCAGTCCCATTCATGGTAATTAGGATGCAACACCTGCTCCCAGTTTGACATCGGTGCGGGTCCCCGAATGCAGACCGTGTGAGTTCAGGTACACACACACACACAGATGTCAAACTGGGAGCAGTGGCTGTGTCCATTCAGCTGCTGCTTCCCAATTAACATGAATAGGACTGCCTGTATGTGGTTACACAGAACACCTGTGCACCATCTGCGGGCAAAACACAGTTCTCACACAGGTGAATGCTTAAAGTGATTTATAATCTTGTAAAACAACCCAGTTTAAAATAGAAATGTAATGCAAAGTATGTTTGTATTGATATAAAAAGAAATAAGAAAACCTTAAAACCACTTGACCTCCAAAAGATTTACCCCCCCCCTCAATGACCAGGCCATTTTTTGCAATCCAGCACGGCGTTATTGTACCTGACAATTGCGCTATAACATTTTATGTCCTTTTTCCCCCCATAAATAGAGCTTTTTTTTTTTTTTTTTGGTGGTATTTGATCACCCCTGCGGTTTTATATTTTTTGTGCTAAAAACAAAATAAGACCAACAATTTTGAAAAAAAAAATAATAATCTTTTTTACTTTCTGTTATAAAATATCCAAAGAAAAAAAATGTAAAAAGTTTTTTTATGGATTTAGGCCCAAATGTATTTTGCTATAAATTTATGGTAAAAAAAAAAACAAAATCCCAATAAGCGTTTATTGATTGGTTTGCGCAAAAGTTATAGTGTCTACAAGCTATGGGATATTTTTATTTTTTTACTAGTAATGGTGGCGATCAGTGACTTATAGCAGGACTGTGATATTTTGGCCAACAGTCCAGACACTAACTGACACTTTTTGGGAACCAGTGACACTAATACAGTGGTCAGTGCTAAAAATATGCATGGTCACTGTACTAATGACACTGGCTGGGATTAACATCATTGGCAATCACAGGGTTAACTGTGTGCCTAGCATGGGCTTTCTTACTTTGGAGGAGGTGCTTTTACTATGGGAAGGCATTGATCCATGTTCTTGCTTTGCAGGAACACAAGATCAATACCTTCCCTACTGACAGAACAGCAATCTGCCTTGTTTACATAGGCAGATTGCCATTCTGCCTGTGTACTGTACAATTGGCAGGGGCCAGCAGACATCAATGCAGTGGTACCCGCCGCTGGGTTTCCGCTGTGTGTGATCACAGGGGGAGCAGCATGCGCACCTCAGACCTGGAAGTGTCAGATCATGTACTAGGTATGTGATCTGGCACAGATCGGCCGCCCCACTTTTTTTTTCCCCCTTGTTAATAAGTGATCACATTTTCTCCGCTCTCAACTACATAAGAGCTGGGGGAAGGAGAAGCAGCAGCACACTGAGCTTCCCGGTAAATGGCTGTGCAGCGGGGGTGTGTCAGTACAAGCCTGATAATTGGAGAACAGGCTGAGTTCCCAACATAGCTAGAGAACTGACCACGATGTGCTCTCCTGCTTAGTGTGGTCAGTTTTTAATAGGAAAAGCAGGGGGACTGGCAGGAACACCAGGGATTTTACACAAAAGAGGCAATACAAAGAGAACAGGATACTTTATCATACAAGTACATGGTACAGCAGGCACATATCAGGAATATGAAGTGCTGGGGTAACCAGTGCTTTAGGTATGCCCATGTAAACAAGGCCTTGCATTGTATTTATAGCCATTTTTTAGTTCTGGCTAGAGTAGGAAGCATTTAAAGCGGAGTTCCGGCCTTAAAAAACACTTTGGGCCATCCGCTTGCTGACAATCACCTGAAAAAGAAATGGATAGTCCCGATTTTTTTTCTTTTCTTTTTTTTACTTACCATGTTATTGAAGAAAATATACTTACCTTTCTTCCACTTCCTCCCTCTGCAGCCGCGGCCAGCGCTGTCTCTTCCTGCTTGCATTGACTCCTGGGAGCTGAACGTCATCGCTTCCAGGAATCAATGCACCTGCATCGGTCCCGCTCGTCAGTTCCGGTGCAAACACGTCATTCCCTGCTAAACAGCTTCTGGGCATGCCATCATTGCTGTATCTTGGCCTAGGCCAACAAGGCCCAGGCCTAGGGCAGCACTTTGCTGGGGGGCAGCAAAAAAGCTGATGGGGCTGCACTGATATGCTGACCTGATGGGCACTAATAGACTGCACTGATGGCCACTGATGAGGCAGGACTGATAAGCTGCACTGATAGGGCTGCACTGATAAGGCAGCACTGATGGGCACTGATATGATGCACTGATAGGCTGCACTAATGGGCACTGAGAGGCTGCACTGATTGCCACTGATGGGGCTGTACTGGTGGCCACTGATGAGGCTGTACTGGTGGCCACTGATGGGGCTGCACTGATATGCTGCACTGATGAGGCTGCACTGATGGGCAGTAATGAGGCTACACTGATGAGCACTGATGGGCACTGATGTAGCTGAACGTATGGGAACTGATGAGGCTTCACTGATGGGTACTGACAGACTGTGGTTGTGGTTTACAGATGACAGGGTGGATCATAAACAAGAAAGGGTGTGGCCTTTACAGGAAGGGGTAGGTCATATTTAAATTAGGTGTGCCCACCTTTAGTAAGGCCTAGGGCAGCACAAAACCTAAATACACCACTGCATGCCATATGAAGTACACCAACATAAATAAAGGGTTTAGTGTGATTTCAAAGAAATAGGTGACTTTCTCTTTACCCATGAAGTTCCACAGTGGTGTGCTCTCCTCCTGTTTTCACCCACTTACCAACAGTGGCAGACTCACTGAGTCATATAAGCATATAGATATTCAGAACAAATGACTTCTCCCTTTTATCCTCCTCCACTTCTCCAGCGTAATGCCCAGGATCAATGCAATGCTCTCGTACCATAGAAAAGGATATTGAGAAGAATCTCCATAGTGTACTATTGTTTGGCCTTTATTAAAAGATTTAAAAAAATTTCACTTACATTCACTTGTATGATAAAAGCATGTATACAAATCAAATCACTGCCTTGCCGTGCGTTCCAGCTGTCAAAACACTCGTCACTAACTGTCTTTGCTTGACATGTTTCGTCCCTCCCACTGGGCGTCCTCAGAAGCTGATCTCTCCTCTTGCTTCTTTTCAGTAGTTTTATGTTTAGGAATCTCATCTTTTATTATGTGCATAGCTTCTACAATATAAAGCATGCCGCAGAGCCAACAAAACTGGTAAAGCAATGAAAGCAATCCTAAATATTACCAGGTTACCCTGACTATCTGCAATAAAATTTACAGACATTTTTATATATGACTGTTCCCAATAATTGTATGAATTCTCTTCTTGTTTTTTTAAGGATCTGTTTTCATTATTAATAAACTTATGGAAATCACCCCTCCCCCTTCCCCCCAATCACTTGGTCATTGACTTTCATCTCATCAAGTGCCCCTTTCAGTTCTGGTTCTAAGCATACTGAAATTCGAGACAGGGAAAACTGAAGTTACGTATGTTATTGTTTTTACAATTGGGGAAAGTCTCCAATGTTTTCTGCTTCTCAAATACCTCTGCTGTGTTTGGCATCGAGGGACAGTCCACCGCAATTGTAGAATGTTCCAGTTATGCAAGTTTAAACTTTAACTTTTTAAAAGCTCTTGAGAGTTCTGAGATACATTTTAAAGTCCTGCAAAAATGCTTACGAAAGATAACTTTGTAACCTGAGAGATTTTTTTATTTTTTTTCATCAAATAGAGACATATTTTCATGCTTTATTATATATCATCTTGCAGATTAATTTGCTGTATAATTGTCCTGCCCTGGCCTCTAACCTTGTTCTTGATAGGGAAAGGTTTCTTATTCTTGTTGTATCTTGTTTTGTGGTAAATGTTTGCCTATGCAGTTTTGTGCTCTTGGTGTTGAATGCTTATATTTTAGATTTATGTTTGAAATTCTAACATTGTGCAGTTCCCCCAGAGATGGTAGTACATTATAAATCATTGATACCTAACCCATCCAAACAAGAGAACTTCAGCTTAATTCTTTAGGTGTATGTCAATCCAGAAACACTTTTAACCGCTTGCCGACCGCCGCACGACTATTTACGTCGGCGGTCAACCCCTCACAGGCAAAGTGATGTAGGTCTACGTCGCTAGCCTGTGAGGCTCTAGGGAGCGAGCGCGCGCCGCCGGAGGCGCGCTCCCCATCCCGCGCGGTCACAGACCCCCCCCCCCCGCGCGTGTGCCCGGCGGACCCGATGTCCGCCGGGCACTCGCGATCTTCCGTTACACCGGAAGAAAGGCAGGCGGCTAATGTAAACAAAGCCGCCTGTCATTCTCCCCTGTGTAAGAATGGAGATCACACGGTTCTACTATGTAGGACCGTTGATCTCTGTTCTTACACATCTAGCCACAGCCAATCACAGTTAGAAACACACCCCTAGGGACACACTTAACCCCTCCCTCTCCAATAAAGTTAACTCCTTCACTGCCAGTGTCATTTTTACAGTAACAGTGCATATGTTTAGCACTGATTACTGCAGTAATGTCACTGGTAACCCCAAAAGTGTAAAAAATGTCAGTCAAGGGTCCGATCTGTCCGCCGCAATGTTGCAGTCCCGCAAAAAAAAATCGCAGATCGCCGCCATTACTCGTTAAAAAAAAAACAACAAAAATGACAAAAATCTTTCCCTTAGTTAGTAAACGCAATAACTTTTGCGCAAACCAATCAAAATACGCTTTTTGCGATTTTTTTTTACCAAACATAGGTAGCATAAAACAAATTGGCCTAAAATGTTAAAAAATTTTGATTTTTACATTTTTTTTTTGGGAATTTCATATAAAAAAATGTGAAAAATATTGTTATTTTTGCAAAATTGACGCTCTTTTTTTGTTTATAGGGCATGATCAAATAATCGTACAGGTGATCAAATACCACCAAAAGAAAGCTCTGTTTGTGGGAAAAAAAGGACGTCAAATTCGTTTAGGTACAGTGTCGCACGACCGCGCAATTGTCCGGTAAAGTCACGCAGTGCCGAATCGCAAAATAGGCCCTGGTCAGGAAGGGGGTAAAATCTTCCGGGGCTTAAGTGGTTAAACGGAGTGGCAAAGGATTAGATCTTTTGACGGGGTTTTATTACAGCTATCTGGGGGTCCATTTTTTTTCCTCTCTTTCTGTTCAGCTGACAAAATTTACCAGGCAACTAACCAGGCAGTAAGTGAGTAGAACTTACAACAGTAACAGTCTTCCCATATACTCCTAAAGAAAATGGAAAATTCTGTCATACTTTGACAGAATTTCCAGGAGAGGAAATTCACTTACTTAGTAAAATTTCCTCTCCTGGTATCAATCTGTGGCAATATATACTGTATATGGCCTAGCTTCACCCTAATAGGACCAGTGCTTAGCTATAAAGTGCTTAAACCAAAGTGACATCCCATTTCATATCAAATGCTAGAAATGAGCTGGATGCGTTCAGTATGCTGCCATCGATTGGCATCAGAAATGGAAAATTATGAGGGGAGTATGCTATAATTTTTTTTCTGAATTTGAATTCTAAATTGTTTTGCTGGCACCAGAATTTTAGTTACAAAGAATTTTTTTTTTTTACAAGGAAAGAGATGAAGCTACAGTTCTAGCACTTGTGCCTTGTCAAGCCATGGTGGCGAAACATGTTGCCATAGTTAAGGGACCATCTTGATTGCCCTCCACTGCTTGCACGCTCCCCAGGCTGTTGTCCGGCTTCCTGGCGCGGTGATTGACGTCATCACCGGCCGCCCTTTCACACCTGCTTTCACCAGCTTGACCCACAGACCTGGGACGCCTTCTACCTCCTCCCTTCGGCCTTTGCCCTTCTGCCTTTGCCCTTCTGCCGATCGGTTTACCCAGAGACATTTAGTGGCTTTTTTGTCTGGAGTTCCATCTCGAACTCTGCCACCTTACCGGTATCCAGGGACACCTCCTTCAGTGTGACAAACAAGCAGATGCAACCCCAGTGAGCAGCAGTGTTTACCATCCAGGTGGCAAGTAAAAAGGGCTTTTAACTTTGTGTTTTTAGCCTTTCATAACTTTATTTATGTTGACAAATAAAGACTACAGCTTTTATGATAAGACTGTGGTGCCTTGCTTTGAATTGTTCGAATTGCTCCGTGGAACATTGATCAGTGAATATTATGACTTCTCACCCATAAGCCTGACTCCAAGCGCTCTTCTGTTTTGTGGTACTGACTTTGTGACTCTCCTTGCCAAGGAGGTTTTCATGAGCAGCTAAGGCATTCCAGGCTGTCATTTCCACCATTGTCTTCTCAGCGGGCACGAGATCTTCTTCTGGGGACCTTTTAGTTCTGGATTAAACCTTGTGTGTCTTGTTGCGTGAAAAGGCCACTGACCCCTTCCTGCGAACCCATACATCCACCAGGCCAGGGATCTGGTGCCCTTGTCTCCATCATTTGGGGACACAGTGCTTTGATAAGGTTGCTTCATGGCAAGGTACCATACCAATATTGAGAGCCTATTCCAGAAGAGATGGGGGCACACACTCACTGCCACTCCTTTCTCTGGCCAGTCTTCCACCTACAAGAATGAGGGAGGGGTACCCCTTTGTGGCTATGGTAGTGTTTTCCTAACCCCTTCATTCTGCATTACGAAGTGGTTAAATAACACTGCCCCTGGCCACTTGTGTAGCATAAAGGGGTACATTGAGACCGCCACTAAACACCATTGGGAGAGTTGTTTTAAATGACCTTCATGTAGGAAGAAGGTTAGGGGGCTACTAAGGAAGGGGAGCTTTGAAACAGCAGAACACCACTGTAAGTGGTATTATTGCAAAAACTGGCATCTATGTAGGGGGTTATTGCGAAAACTGGCACCAATGCAAGGGGTTATTATTGTGTAATTGACACCAATGTGGGAGTTTTTTTTTTTTTTTGCAGAAACTGGCACTGATGCTTGGGGTTATTATTGCTGCTACTGACCTCAAAGCTGGGAGTTATTGTTGCATAAACTGGCACAAATGTTTGGGGATTATTCTTGCGTAAACTAGCACCAATGCTGGGTGTTCTTATTGCATAAACTGGCACTGATGCTGGGGGTTATTATTGCTGCTACTTACCTGGGAACTGAACTGGGAGTTGTTATTGCATAAACTGGCAGCAACAAGGAGTTTTGTTTCTGTGGAAACTGGTACCAATGCTGGGCATTATTATTCTTGCTACTGACATGCTGGGAGTTGTTGTGAAAACTGGCAGCAAAACTGGGGGTGTTATTGTGCAAACTGGCACCAAACCGGGGTATTATTTTGTAAACTGGCACCAATGGTAGGGGTTAGAATTGTGTAAACTGGCCCCATTGCTGTAGGTTATTATGGCAAAAAATGGCACCAATGCTAGAGGTTATTACTGTGGAAACTGACACCAATGCTGAGGATTATAATAGGGAAATCTGGCACCAGTGCTGGGGGTTTTTATTGTGCCAAATACATCAATACTGGAGGCTACTAAAAATGCAATGATAGGTCTTATTTTAGTCCTACTTTCTCTTCAGTGGGCCTTGTGGTAAAAATACAGCAGGAATGACAATTTACAGCATATTATGCACCAATGCAAGTAAAACCGGCCTAAAAGAAAACCGTGGGAGCACTAGATATAGTGACATTGCAATGTGATAGTTTGCGTTGCAATCCACCGCACTGAAAAAAAGGACCGAAGCAGTATACAGTAAAACCTTGGATTGCGAGCATAATTCGTTCCGGAAGCATGCTTGTAATCCAAAGCACTCTTATATCAAAGTGAATTTCCCCATAAGAAATAATGGAAATTCAGATGATTCGTTCCACAACCATTTATTCATAAGTCCTTCGGTTTATAGTCCATATAAAAAGATTATAGCATTGCGATAGGTTGTGTAACTATAAAATGTCCATCCACAAATAGCCGCTTCCACAAGGGGATTAGAAGCAAAATCCAGCAGGAGCTACAGAGTATCAAAGAGAAGAGAGGCGCCTCTAAGTGTAGCAATATGGTTCCATTTAATGAAGGTACAACATTTAGCAACTCGCATGGTTGATGAATAAAACAGGCACATCCAAGTATGCAGGCATCCGGGGTAAAGCTGTCCACATAGACTATCTTCTGCACAGCCGGCTGCCAGTCAGTAATCCTGACCGGGAAGACCACCCTGCAGTAAAGCAATCTGAAATCAAGGGGCAGCATGGAAGGGATGACGTAGATGTCGGTGCGGAGGATGGTCTATGTGGACAGCTTTACCCCGGATGCCTGCATCCTTAGATGTGCCTGTTCCAATCATCAACCATGTGAGTTGCTAAATGTTGTACCTTCATTAAATTTAACCATATTGCTACACTTAGAGGCGCCTCTCTTCTCTTTTATACTTAGCTGTGACTTGAGGCTACTTGTATATCAAGACATCGCTTGTATATCAAGTCAAAATTTATTTGAAAATTTTGCTTGTCTTGCAAAGCGCTCTTAAACCAAGTTACTCTCAAACCAAGGTTTTACTGTATACTGTATTTTAATGTCTTAAAAAGACAATGAACTATTTATTATAAATCCTGGGAGGGGGGAGGGAAGCTTAGGGGGCCACTCCTGATGATATCATTGTGACAAAACGCATAGGGAGGAGCTCCAGCGTCATTGCATCACTTCTGGTACTCAGGTTTGTGGAGCGCATTGCGTCCCGGACTTCCTGATTCTTGTTATGCTGACTGATTTTTAAGCCAATGTAAGTACAATACTGTTTATTTTGATAAATTTTGATTTAAAGTATTACGCTATGGAGCTTGTTTCTACTATTTCCATGCATGTTTGAAACTTCTGGGGAGTGGAAGTAAGGATAAGGAGAGACATCCTAGGGATGGTCCTGGATATCCACATACAGCCAGGTGGAGCTATGAATGCTGGTTACCCCCTTGAGGGGAGAGATTTCTGGTGAGTGAAGCAACAAGAAGGGGGCATGCATGGAGACACAGAGCACATTGCATGACTTTGTAGAACTCTCTTCTGTTGCAGCATCACCAACAAATGCTTTCATAGCAGAACTATAGGGGCTTGCAGTGTGGGCACATGATGTTTGGAATATTGGATTAAGGAAGGACTATTGTCATTTTTTACCACATAAGGATTTACTATTTGGAGCATTGGTCACTTTATATGAATTTTGGCAATATTGATTTACTGTTGTCTCTAATCGCATTAGGTTTGATGTTATTTTTAGTACTGGTCACTTTTCACTTGGCACCAGTACACTTTTTTTATTATGAGGCACTGTATATGTATTTTGGTACGCTGTGATTTATGAATTTTTTGTTTTAACACTATAGGCATGCAAAGAGCAGCGCCAAACCCAATGTGAGAGTTTTTTTTGTTTCCATCTTTTTTGTTTCAAACTTCTATATTAGACATTACCTCGGTAGCCAGTCAAAGTGGGGGCAGCAGCCATACACATTTATCATTTATTATCCATAGCGTGGAATCACACAAACATATTACCCTAGGGGGGCATGGTTTGCCATTTTTGCCCTGTGCACCCAATAACCTTGTCATCTGCCCCTACTGCCCTCTCCACTGTTTTGCCTCTATTACTCTCCCACAATGCATTGCATAGCTGGGTACACACTGTCCAGCAGGTACTGACTTTCGGTCACTGTGTGCAATTGTCTGTCCAACAAAAGCTGGTCTGCCAACTGCTTCCAAAGGGACATGCTAGAAAACCAGCATTTCATCAACTCCCAGCCAGTGGCTGCAAGCAATCAATAGAACAGCAGGGAAGATTGCTGCACCATCGCCTGTTTTGGTATGGCAATCTGTCAGTTTAAAAAAAAAAAATTAACGAAAAAAACACTTGCAGTGTGTACTAGACTTAAGGTAGAACTATAGGCAAAACTTTTTTTTTTTCATTTTTGGATAGAGTAAGAGAGTTATAACCCCTGTCCAATTTTTTATGCTATCTGTGTCCCATTGGGGAGATTTACCTTCACTTCCTGCCCATAGCCAAAATAAAATCCCTACAAATGAGTGAATTCTTTGGGGACCACCAGGTCTCTAGAACTAGTGTCCACATTGGAAAATTTCCCCTCTATTACTTTTCTGGGGACAAACCAAAATGTGGGGTTTCTTTTACTTTCACTTTTAATGATAACAGTAAACAGGACAAATGGAGAGGGTAAATCTCCCTTACAGGGGCACAGGCAGCAAAACAAATTGACAGGAGCCGATTGACGGAAAAACTCGGGAACAATCAACCTGAGCCCACCCATACATGGATCAAAATTAGATTCATGTATGGCCGGCCTAAATAATGAGGTAGACCTATTGTTTGTGTAGACTGCAGACTACAGTGGCACAAGGTCCTCTGAAGTTCTGAAGTTCATCTATGCAATCTGTTAAAGAGTAATTCCAGGCACATGTGGAAGCATTTAGTAATCTACTAATGCTTTGCAGTCAAAAACAGAAATTGTGCAAAAGTCAGGACATTCAATCAATTTCACGTTATCTGCATTTTGTTTAATCATTGCAAAAGAAGCATTTACAGCTCCTTAGTGGAGCAAGGCATTACAACAAAATGGTCCTGAAGAAATATCTGTAAGGAACACATTTTGCACATATTACCAACAATATGATAAATAGAGTATGGCTTAGAGGGTTGGATTTCTGCATAGCCAACAATGGCTGCAGCTTTGGGAATCCAGGGCAACTAGGGGCCATTAGTAATGGTGGATGTGGATATGTGGATATATACATATATATATATATTTATCTATATATATATATATATATATATATATATAAATAATATAATTATGTATGTATATATGTGTGTGTGTGTGTGTATATGTATATATATATATATATATATATGTGTGTATGTATATATATGTATATATATATAATGTATGTATGCATGTATGTGTATGTGTGTGTATATATATATACAGTCAGGTCCATAAATATTGGGATATCAACACAATTCTAATCTTTTTGGCTCTATACACCACCACAATAATAGAAAGGTGTGTACATCTAATTCCATAAAGCAAATCACATGTATACACTAACAGCGCTACAACATAAATGCAGGATATTAAGCATGCTTCTGTTTATCCATAAAGTCCATAGATCTTGTCATGCACCACCACCTCACCGGCGTGCCCCCCAAGAAGTGCCCACGTACTTCAATGTGGGGGATAATGCGCCAAAAGGATGTGTACAAGGAACAAACTCCGAATCACAGGACTGATCTGGATCTCCAAAGGCTGGTACCTGGATCAATCATAATGTATACCATGTGTCATGCATATAAATAATAGGCTCATAGTGTGAATCCGTAAACACACTTAATTTATTGTTAAAAAAACAGCCCAAGTAATATGCACTCACAAAGGTAAATAATTACAAAGCTCATCAAACATGTCCCGGTCCGGGCTACCTGATAGTCATCCCGTCATACTTGTTCAGCCGAGACCGCGGCTAGGAAACCCCCGCGGGACTTCCGGGTTTCATCACTTACGCGTTTCATCACTGGCGGACTTCTACGGAGGCCGTGAGCACGCAACGCCATCACTCCCATTTATAATGTGACAAAGACGGGCGGAAGTATTCACTGGCAATGAAGCCTTCAGGTATCAACCTGACGTCAATTGGACAATCGGCCTTCCATATGTAAACAAAACAAAAGATCGTGCTAAGCTGTCATATTTCTATGATCAGCCGCACTAATCTATAATACCATGCAACTTGATACTTAATACTGTAATAATAATCAGTTCAATTACTTTAAATGGATACATTTATATGCTAAAACCGTACACTTGGACACATATAGTGCTCATGTACATAAAATAAAACCCTATGTCTAAAAGACACACAATTAATACCAATGCTGTGTGTACTATCGGCCATTAATTGTCCGCAGCTCTTGAACTACAAGAGCCTCCATACAGGCAGGTTAATGGGACCAGCTATAACATTCGAGGGGACCACTGGGATAAACTCTTAAAGTGATCACCACAGCTCCAGGAATTAACCCCCTTCACATGGCCATTATCCTGTCCCCATACTTATTAAAGTCACAAGACAGGACATAATTAGCCATTAATTTTCATTAGAGGGGTTAATATTCCCTAATGCATCCAAGCCTGGTTTTCTAAAAACACTTTCCACATCCTTATGCTGAGCATTGAAAGTTGAAATGAAACCCCACTCATGGCGGTTATCAACTACTTTATCTTTTGCAATTAGGCAGGTTTAGGTTTAGTTTTCCTTTGGCCATTTGTTATGATGGCCACTACCTATTCAAAGTGGCCATCATAACAAATGGCTTAAGAATATCCCTAAAGGACAACTACTTTGCATAAGAAGGAATTGTACCACAGACAATGATTTCTTCCAGCAAGCGGAGATTATTAAGGATCGCTTTGCCGAAAAGGGATATAAGGCCACGGACCTAGATCATACGATTAAATTGGTTGGTCAAAACTCACAGAAAACCTGACTAATTGTAAAAGATAAAGTAGTTGATAACCGCCACGAGTGGGGTTTCATTTCCACTTTCAATGCCCAGCATAAGGGACCTGCTGGTAAGAATTCCATGCAAATTTGAAATTGCATATGCTATACAAGTGCCAAAAATTGGGCCTTTGCGGTATGTGGTGCCTGAACACCATAACCAAGGCCTTGCAGTTACTTTTGCAGAGAGCAGGAACGGGACCTGCTGGTAAGAATTCCATACAAATTTGAAATTGCATGTGCTATACAAGTGCCAAAAATTGGGCCTTTGCCGTAGGTGGTGCCTGAACACCGTAACCAAGCCCTCGCAGTTACTCTTGCTGGGAGCAGTAATGGGACCTGCTGGTAAGAATTCCATACAGATTTGAAATTGCATGTGCTATACAAGTGCCAAAAATTGGGCCTTTGCCATAGGTGGTGCCTGAACACTGTAACCAAGGCCTCACAGTTACTCTTGCTGGGAGCAGGAATGGGACCTGCTGGTAAGAATACCATAGAAATTTGAAATTGCATGTGCTATATTAGCGCCAAAAATTGGGCCCTTGCCGTAGGTGGTGCCTGAACACCGTAACCAAGGCCTCGCAGTTACTCTTGCTGGGAGCAGGAATGAGACCTGCTGGTAAGAATTCCATACAAGTTTGAAATTGCATGTGCTATACAAGTGCCAAAAATTGGGCCTTTGCCGCAGGTGGTACCTGAACACCATAACCAAGGCCTCGCAGTTACTCTTACTGGGAGCAGGAATGGGACCTGCTGGTAAGAATTCCATACACTTTGAAACCTCATGTGTTATACAAGTGCCAAAAATTGGGCCTTTGCCGTTTGTGGTGCCTGAACACCGTAATCAAGGCCTCGCAGTTACTCTTGCTAGGAGCAGGAACAGGACCTGCTGGTAAGAATTCCATACAAATTTGAAATCGCATGTGCTATACAAGTGCAAAAAATTGGGCCTTTGCCGTAGGTGGTGCCTGAACACCGTAACCAAGGCCTCGCAGTTACTCTTGCTGGGAGAAGGAATGGGACCTGCTGGTAAGAATTCCATACAAGTTTGAAATTGCATGTGCTATACAAGTGCCAAAAAATGGGCCTTTGCGGCAGGTGGTACCTAAACACCATAACCAAGGCCTCGCAGTTACTCTTGCTGGAAGCAGGAACAGAACCTGCTGGTAAGAGTTCCATACAAATTTGAAATCGCATGTGCTATACAAGTGCCAAAAATTGGGCCTTTGCCGTAGTTGGTGCCTGAACACCGTAACTAAGGCCTCGCAGTTACTCCTGCTGGGAGCAGGAACAGGATCTGCTGGTAAGAATTCCATACAAATTTGAAATTGCAGGTACTATACAAGTGTCAAAAAATGGGCCTTTGCCGTTTGTGGTGCCTGAATACCGTAACCAAGCCCTCGCAGTTACTCTTTCTGGGAGCAGGAATGGGACCTGCTGGTAAGAATTCCATACAAATTTGAAATTGCATGTACTACACAGTTGCCAAAAATTGGGCCTTTGGTGTTGGTGGTGCCTGAACACCGTAAACCTTCACAGTTAGCAGGGCGCAGGGACAGGGCCTGCTGTTAAAAATGACATACAACATTTAAATTGTATGCACCTGTCATACAAGTGCAGAAAAATTAGGCCATGGGGATGGGTAGTGACTAGTGTTGAGCGAACACGGACTGTATTATTCGTGTTCGTACCGAATAATTGGATTTTTTGTACCCGAACACGGACACGGACACTTTACTGTATGTTCGGGTAAAAATCCGTGTTCGGTCGTTTTATTTCCGGGTTTTGCATGCTTTTGCGCTCTTTTCATGGCGGGCTTTCAACAGCCAATCAACAATCGTTTAACTGGTGTGCCTTAAGCCATCCCAGCCATGCCTGCAAATGTCTCAGTAGCTGTGATTGGCCGTCTGAAGCATGTGACCAAGTCTTTATAAGTTCGAGGCAGCCGCAGCGGCGTCATTATGCTGCTTAGATTCAGGGACAGAGCACACATCAACGTGCTGGCTGCTGATTAGGGAAAGATAGGCAGGAAAAAACCATTTGTGTCCGGATAGAATTGAGGGACAGGTCGGAGTGTTTAGGCAGGGCGAGTTGTAGGCATTTTAGGGATAGAGTCTGCTGAATTATATAGGGTCAGTGTCTTCTACAAACTACAATCGATATTGCTGTGTGGGGGGTGGGGTCTGCACTCAATCCTGATCTACGATCTCTTCTCAATCCTGTTAGGGACAGAGTCTGCTGAATTTTAGGGAAACTGTGTTCTACAAACTACAATCGATATTGCTGTGTGGTGTGGGATTGGAGATAGGCAGGTGTCAGTGATCCACATCCATTTTTCTGTGTGTGAGCTGCAGTGAACACAATCTTTTTGGGCTGCAGTGAACACAATCTTTTTGGGCTGCAGTGAACACAATCTTTTTGGGCTGCAGTGAACACAATCTTTTTGGGCTGCAGTGAACACAATCTTTTTGGGCTGCAGTGAACACAATCTTTTTGGGGTGCAGTGAACAAAATCTTTTTGGGGTGCAGTGAACACAATCCTTTTTGGTGTGCAGTGAACACAATCTTTGTGGGGTGCAGTGAACAAAATCCTTTGTGGGGTGCAGTGAACACAATCTTTTTGGGGTGCAGTGAACAAAATCCTTTTTGGGGTGCAGTGAACAACATCCTTTTTGGGGTGCAGTGAACACAATCTTTTTGGGGTGCAGTGAACAAAATCCTTTGTGGGGTGCAGTGAACACAATCTTTTTGGGGTGCAGTGAACACAATCTTTTTGGGGTGGAGTGAACAACATCCTTTTTGGGGTGCAGTGAACAAAATCCTTTTTGGGGTGCAGTGAACAAAATCATTTTTGGGGTGCAGTGAACACAATCTTTTTGGGGTGCAGTGAACACAATCTTTGTGGGGTGCAGTGAACACAATCTTTTTGGGGTGGAGTGAACAACATCCTTTTTGGGGTGCAGTGAACAACATCCTTTTTGGGGTGCAGTGAACACAATCTTTTTGGGGTGCAGTGAACACAATCTTTGTGGGGTACAGTGAACAGAATCTTTGTGGGGTGCAGTGAACACAATCTTTGGGGGGTACAGTGAACACAATCTTTGTGAGGTGCAGTGAACACAATCTTTGTGGGGTGCAGTGAACACAATCATTGTGGGGTGCAGTGAACTCAATCTTTGTGGGGTACAGTGAACACAATCTCATACTGAAGGTTTGAGGGTGCTGCCTGTTCCATACTCCCCCTACTCCTCATCTAGCCTTTTAGGGGTACAAACAATAGTAATTGGGGCCTAGTGTGGTTGTGTACGTGTGATATACATACACTTTTTTGGGATCATATTTTCTATTCCGCTATTTAATCAAAAACCTTTGGGGATCAGTTAAATTGGGGGATAGTCTGTGTTGTTACGTGTGAGAGAGATCCACCTTTCCAAGTTGTTGGGGTTCATCTCATACTTCTGAAGGTTTGAGGGTGCTGCCTGTTCCATACTCCCCCTACTCCTAGCCTTTTAGGGGTACAAACAATAGTAATTGGGGCCTAGTGTGGTTGTGTACGTGTGATATACATACACTTTTTTGGGATCATATTTTCTATTCCGCTATTTAATCAAAAACCTTTGGGGATCAGTTAAATTGGGGGATAGTCTGTGTTGGTACGTGTGAGAGAGATCCACCTTTCCAAGTTGTTGGGGTTCATCTCATACTTCTGAAGGTTTGAGGGTGCTGCCTGTTCCATACTCCCCCTACTCCTAGCCTTTTAGGGGTACAAACAATAGTAATTGGGGCCTAGTGTGGTTGTGTACGTGTGATATACATACACTTTTTTGGGATCATATTTTCTATTCCGCTATTTAATCAAAAACCTTTGGGGATCAGTTAAATTGGGGGATAGTCTGTGTTGGTACGTGTGAGAGAGATCCACCTTTCCAAGTTGTTGGGGTTCATCTCATACTTCTGAAGGTTTGAGGGTGCTGCCTGTTCCATACTCCCCCTACTCCTAGCCTTTTAGGGGTACAAACAATAGTAATTGGGGCCTAGTGTGGTTGTGTACGTGTGATATACATACACTTTTTTGGGATCATATTTTCTATTCCGCTATTTAATCAAAAACCTCTGGGGATCAGTTAAATTGGGGGATAGTCTGTGTTGGTACGTGTGAGAGAGATCCACCTTTCCAAGTTGTTGGGGTTCATCTCATACTTCTGAAGGTTTGAGGGTGCTGCCTGTTCCATACTCCCCCCTACTCCTAGCCTTTTAGGGGTACAAACAATAGTAATTGGGGCCTAGTGTGGTTGTGTACGTGTGATATACATACACTTTTTTGGGATCATATTTTCTATTCCGCTATTTAATCAAAAACCTCTGGGGATCAGTTAAATTGGGGGATAGTCTGTGTTGGTACGTGTGAGAGAGATCCACCTTTCCAAGTTGTTGGGGTTCATCTCATACTTCTGAAGGTTTGAGGGTGCTGCCTGTTCCATACTCCCCCTACTCCTAGCCTTTTAGGGGTACAAACAATAGTAATTGGGGCCTAGTGTGGTTGTGTACGTGTGATATACATACACTTTTTTGGGATCATATTTTCTATTCCGCTATTTAATCAAAAACCTCTGGGGATCAGTTAAATTGGGGGATAGTCTGTGTTGGTACGTGTGAGAGAGATCCACCTTTCCAAGTTGTTGGGGTTCATCTCATACTTCTGAAGGTTTGAGGGTGCTGCCTGTTCCATACTCCCCCTACTCCTAGCCTTTTAGGGGTACAAACAATAGTAATTGGGGCCTAGTGTGGTTGTGTACGTGTGATATACATACACTTTTTTGGGATCATATTTTCTATTCCGCTATTTAATCAAAAACCTCTGGGGATCAGTTAAATTGGGGGATAGTCTGTGTTGGTACGTGTGAGAGAGATCCACCTTTCCAAGTTGTTGGGGTTCATCTCATACTTCTGAAGGTTTGAGGGTGCTGCCTGTTCCATACTCCCCCTACTCCTAGCCTTTTAGGGGTACAAACAATAGTAATTGGGGCCTAGTGTGGTTGTGTACGTGTGATATACATACACTTTTTTGGGATCATATTTTCTATTCCGCTATTTAATCAAAAACCTCTGGGGATCAGTTAAATTGGGGGATAGTCTGTGTTGGTACGTGTGAGAGAGATCCACCTTTCCAAGTTGTTGGGGTTCATCTCATACTTCTGAAGGTTTGAGGGTGCTGCCTGTTCCATACTCCCCCTACTCCTAGCCTTTTAGGGGTACAAACAATAGTAATTGGGGCCTAGTGTGGTTGTGTACGTGTGATATACATACACTTTTTTGGGATCATATTTTCTATTCCGCTATTTAATCAAAAACCTCTGGGGATCAGTTAAATTGGGGGATAGTCTGTGTTGGTACGTGTGAGAGAGATCCACCTTTCCAAGTTGTTGGGGTTCATCTCATACTTCTGAAGGTTTGAGGGTGCTGCCTGTTCCATACTCCCCCTACTCCTAGCCTTTTAGGGGTACAAACAATAGTAATTGGGGCCTAGTGTGGTTGTGTACGTGTGATATACATACACTTTTTTGGGATCATATTTTCTATTCCGCTATTTAATCAAAAACCTTTGGGGATCAGTTAAATTGGGGGATAGTCTGTGTTGGTACGTGTGAGAGAGATCCACCTTTCCAAGTTGTTGGGGTTCATCTCATACTTCTGAAGGTTTGAGGGTGCTGCCTGTTCCATACTCCCCCTACTCCTAGCCTTTTAGGGGTACAAACAATAGTAATTGGGGCCCAGTGTGGTTGTGTACGTGTGATATACATACACTTTTTTTGGATCATATTTTCTATTCCGCTATTTAATTTAACTGGGCCTCCATGCGAGACCTGTGTGCCTTGTTGCGCTGTTTTGAGTACTCCACCAACATGGCCAGTGGCAATGACGCCGTTCTCAGCTTAACTATCCCACTTCTATGCCTCCTTGAAAAAACAATTCGGGCGATGATGGAAGAGGATGTGGCACAGGATGAGGAGGAGGAGGAGGATGAAGAGGTAACATTTCCAAGGCTTTCAGGGCAGTCATTCGCAAGGGGCTCCGAGGGTGGGTTCCTGCACACGCAAACGCCAGGGACGCAATTGTCCAGCAGGGGCACAGTTCTGGAGGATGAGGAGGATGAGGAGGAGGAGGAGCTGGAGGAGGAGATGGAACCATGTTCACAGCAGGGTGGCACCCAGGCCAGCTCATGGCCATCACTGGTGCGTGGCTGGGGGGATACAGAGGACACGGACCATACACCTCCCACAGAGGACAGCCTTTCGTTGCCTCTGGGCAGCCTGGCACACATGAGCGATTACATGCTGCAGTGTCTCCACAACGACCGCCGAGTTGCCCACATTCTAACTTGTGCTGATTACTGGGTGGCCACGCTGCTGGATCCCCGTTACAAGGACAACGTACCGTCCTTAATTCACTCACTGGAGCGCGATCGCAAGATGCGCGAGTACAAGCGCACGCTGGTAGACGCCATGCTGCTGGCATTCCCATCTGACAGCGGGGCCACAGTGGAAGCACAAGGCAGAGGAGGAGGAGGAGGAGGTCGCCAACGCAACCAGGGCACCGCCAGCACCTCAGAAGGCAGGGTTAGCATGGCCGAAATGTGGAAAAGCTTTGTCAGCACGCCACAACAAACAGCAGCACCAGCAGCTCAGATGGAACGTCTTAGCAGGAGGCAGCATTTTACCAACATGGTGGAGCAGTATGTGTGCACACGCCTACATGTAGTGAATGACGGGTCTGCCCCCTTCAACTTCTGGGTCTCCAAATTGGGCACATGGCCTGAGCTTGCCCTTTACGCCTTGGAGGTGCTGGCGTGCCCTGCAGCCAGTGTATTATCTGAACGGGTATTTAGCACGGCTGGGGGCGTTATAACAGACAAGCGCAGCCGCCTGTCCAGAGACAATGTGGACAAGCTCACGTTCATTAAAATGAACCAGGCATGGATCCCACGGGACTTTTCCGTACCTTATGCAGAATAGTAATGGATACCGACCTTACCCACCCATTGTTCCATTTTTGCTCTTTCTCACTCTTTTGGGGTGTACCCTCATTTAAAATTTGTGAAAAGAAGCAGTGTTGGCTACCTCGTCCTCCTCCTCAGGGCCAGATTAATGTAGGGTCTATTGGAGCTGCAGCTCCAGGCCCCTACCTTTTATATAGGCCCCGGGTTGGCCATATTCACTGTTACCGCTCTTCTGTCACTTGTAAACACAGAAGTCTGGCTTCTATGCTCGCTTCCCCAGGCAGCACCCTCAGAACCTCCCCACACAGCGTGAAGGCCGGACAAGGAGGGACAGTTGGCGATGCATGGATGTGTTTATGGGCTTCAGAGACAGCATCCCATGTTGAATTAGGCATGCATGGCTGCACCCTTCCTCCTCTGGGTGCATGGCAAGGCACGGCCCTAAGGCCCTTCAAAATCCTCAGCACCAAGCCCATGATGCTGTTAATCCGGCCCTGGTCCTCCTCCACCGCCGCTTCCACCTACACCGCCCATAGGTGTGCGCAGCCTATTGCATTAAGGTGTGCACCCCAAAGTTGAAATACACATGCATGTGTTTGCCAGCAGGGAGAGTAATGTATCGGGGCCATGTACCTGTAGGCAAGGAGAAATAGAGCAGAGCAGGTCCCAGGGAGATCTTTCCCATCTCCTCACTGGCAATGCTATGTGCCCTAGGTGATTAGGGTGTGCCCAGGCACACCCAGCACACCCTGTGCGCACGCCTATGTCACCGCCACATCCACCACCACCTCAACCTCCCTCCTACTCCATATGGGCCTCGTCCTTCAGAGATGAAGAAGAACATTGTTTTATTTTTCTGTTTTTTTTTGTTGTTTTAAGTTATTTCCCTATCCACATTTGTTTGCAGAGCACTTGCCATGCTCTTAATTACGTTTTGCTGCCATTTGCAGCACTCTAGCCCTTTCCTTTGGTGTTTTAGAGCCATTTTAGTGCCTTAAAGTTCGGGTCCCCATTGACTTCAATGGGGTTCGGTGTCCGGGAAAAGTTCGGTAAAAGTCCGGGACACGGACCCGGACTTTTTTTTAAAGTTCGGCCGAACCCGTCGAACACGGACATCTAGGTGTCCGCTCAACCCTAGTAGTGACCTAAGCCAAAAACATTGTTGGAAGCTAGCAGAATCAAGGTAGAGGAATAGGATAGGCAGCATACGCAGTCTTTAAGGGATGGCAGACCCCTAGCAAATTCCATCTGTTACATCAGCATCAGAGGCCTGATAGCTCTTGTTGATCCAGGACTGGTTCATTTTGATGAAAGTCAGCTGGTCAACAGAGTCTGTGGACAGACGCACTGTTTTGTCCTTTACAAAACCTCCAGCAGCACTGAACGTCCGTTTGGAAAGCACGCTGGAAGCAGGACAGGCCAGTAACTCCATTGCATTTTGAGCAAGTTCTGGCCAGTGGTCCATCCTCAAGACCCAGTAAGCCAGTGGATGGGCAGCTGGGAAGATCTCCAAGTCTGCTCTTGCGCCTAGATTATCATGCACCATATGATGGAGACGCTGGCGATGGTTGCTTAAACCTAACAGCCCTGGGTGCTGCTGAGGACAAAATAACTATTTAAAGGCATTGGTCAGCCGGCCGCCTTCTCCACCGCTCCTCCTTTGGCTGAATGCCTCAAAAACACGTCTGGAGAATGTTGACCTCCCAGTGTCTAAAAAAGGCGGTACACAAATTTTTTTTCAAGGCCTCCTCAAGATGTTTCATCCTCTGCTCCCTCTGCGAAGACAGGATTTTACCCTTGTAACGTCAATCAAGAAGGGTTGCCAACCAGTAATTATCCCTCTCCTTGATAGCATGAATCCTTGGGTCCTTTCTTAGGCTTTGCAGAATCAGGGAGCCCATGCAAATTAAGTTGGAGGAGGCATGAGCTTCTGAGTCCTCTGGGTCACTAAGGATGACTTTGTCAGCAGGAGCAGCCTCTCCCCAACCACGTACAACTCCTGTGGTTTCTGGGGAATCAAAAGCATCCCTTGAAGACTGCTGTATGCTATCCTCTTTCTCTACATCCATGCTGCCGAAATCCTCCTCCTCCTCTTCCTCCTGTGTGTTTTGTGGCCCTGCAGGAATGATGTCTGCATAAAGGGGGCCTTGTGAGGAAAGGAAGTCCTCCTTTTCCTGCCGCTGTTCTGCCTCAAGTGCCCTGTCCATGATTCAACGCAGCGTGTGCTCCAGCAGGTAGACTAGCGGGATAGTGTCACCGATGCATGCATCGTCCTGGCTCACCATCCTTGTGGCCTCCTCAAATAGTGACAGGACGATGCATGCATCCTTAATCAAAGGCCACTGGCGTGGCAAAAAATAGCCAAGCTCCCCTGACCCTGTCCTTGTGCCATACTCACATAGGTACTCATTGATGGCCCTCTGCTGCATGTGCAGCCGCTGCAACATTGCCAACGTTGAGTTCCACCTGGTGGGCATGTCACAAATGAGGCGGTTGGTGGGAAGGTTGAACTCCCCTTGAATGACAGATAAGCGAGCACTGGCATTGGACAAACGGCGGAAATGGCCACAGACTTTTCTGGCCTGCCTCAGGAGATCTTGGAAGCCCGGGTATCTGGTCAAGAAACGCTGCACCACCAGATTCAGAACATGTGCCAAGCATGGAACATGTGTCAAGTGTCCCTGTCGGAGGGCGGAGAGAAGGTTGGTGCCATTGTGGCACACAACCATTCCTGGCTCAAGCTGTCGTGGCATCAACAATCTCTGAGCCTGCCCCTGCAGAGCTGACAGAATCTCTGCACCGGTGTGACTCCTATCCCCTAGACAGACCAACTGAAACACAGCATGGCATCTTTTAGCCTGACTGCTTGCGTAGCCCCTTGAACGCTTAGGGAGCACTTCTGCTGCAGAGGAGAATTGAGCAGAAGAGGACATGGAGGAGGAGGTGGTGGAGTAGCCAGATGTGGCAGAACCAGCACCAGCTTTTTGGAGGCGTGGTGACAAAACAAGCTGCAACACCGAACCCTGTCCTGCATTCTTCCCAGCTGCCAGCAGAGTTACCTAGTGCGTCGTGAAAGAAATGTAATGTCCCTGTCCATACCTGCTGGACCAAGAGTAAGCAGTAATGTGCACCTTCCTGCTGACCGCTTTGTCCAACAAGGCCAAAACACTACCTTCCACATAGCGGTAGAGAGTCGTAATGGCCTTACGCAAAAAGAAATGCCTTTTTGGGACCTGCCACTGTGGTGCAGCACATTCCACAAATTTGCGAAAGGGAGCCGAGTCTACCAGCTGAAAAGGCAGCAACTGTAATGCTAGCAATTTGGCCAAGCTAGCATTAAGACACTGAGCATGTGGATGGCTGGGACAGTATTTCTTTCTACGGTTCAAATACTGGGGTAGTGAAATATGCCTGCTGCTCAAATCAAGTGGTGGTGTACTGCTAGCAGATTGGGTGCAAGTCTCTGTGCCACTCATTGCTATACCATCATCCCTCTCAATGCTGGTATTTGAGAAGGCATGAGGTATAGTAGGGTGAGAGATCGTAGATGAGGAGCAAGGTGATGTATGCTTGTTTTGATCTGGTGCCTCTTTCAGGTGCTGTTGCCAACGGACTGCATGGCAGGTCGTCTTATGCCTTGTCAAGCATGTGGTGCCCAAGCGGCTGGTGTTCTGGCCACACTTGATCTGCTTTAGACAGCTGTTGCAAACAGCAACTCTGCAGTCTACTGCACAGATGCTGAAAAAAGCCCACACTAATGAACTTTTTGGAGTCCACGGGGATTTTGCAGCACCCTGCACCTGTGGAACTCTGTGCTGTGACGCAATAGGTTGGCTACTGCTATGGCAGCCCCTGGAGCACATCCTGCCTCGCTGGAGTCGTGCGTCCTCCTTATCCTCCCCCTCCTCCTTCTCCTCTATCCTGTCAGTCACCCAAGTACAGTCAGTGACCTCATTATCCCCTCCCTCCTCGTCACTGGAGCAAACTTGGCAATATGCTTCGGCTGTGGCAACATGACTGCTGGTTTCTTGTCCGTCATTGTCATCCCCTCTCTTTAGGCTCACGTTATTCCCTTCATCAACCTAGGAACCAATATCACAGCTTTCAAATTGCTGCGCATCCTCCAGCAGCATGTCACTGACACTATGATCGAATAGTTCAGGTGACTCCTCCGTGCATGATGGTGGGTCAACTGATGGAGTAGCTGTGGAGAAGGAGTCTGTGGAATGGGCCGCTTTGGCAGCTGCGGTGGAAGGCAAACTACTGGGAGCGTGGGTGTCAGAGGAAGAGGAGGATGAGGACAGCTTATTGATCCACTCCACCAACTCTTCCACATGTTGTGGATGAATAGCACGGGCAGCACCGGAAATAAAGGATGGGCGTGCCCCGCCTGCAGAGGATGCACTATGTCGACTGTGACCACCACTTTTCACGATAGACACAGAGGTTGCTTGCCCTCTTTTCGTGGCCTGCGAGCGTCGGCCTCTCCTTGTCGGCCTTTCAGACATGATGTTGATACAGATCAAAATATGGTATACGCAACTGACCAATAGATACTCAATGACCTGATATGATGTAATTGAAAGCCCTATAGATGAGCTGTGGTGGTTATAGATGTACGCAAGTGACTGATTATCAATACTCTCACTGATATCTGATCTAATCTATAACCCTGTAGATGGATGAACTGTGATGCCTATAGAATGTTCCACAACTGACCAATGGTTACTCTGGCTGATATCTGAATGATCTTTATTGCTAGAGGTCTGTGATGCCTAAAGAAAGTTCAACAACAGAGCAATGGTTACTCTGGCTGATATCTGAAGTGATCTCTATTCCTAGAGGTCTGTGATCCTTATAGAAAGTTCCACAACTGAGCAATGGTTACTCTGGCTGATATCTGAAGTGATCCCTATTCCTATAGGTCTGTGAATAATATAGAATGTTGCAGAAACTGACCGATGAACAATACTGTGACTGGTATCTGATGTAAAGAAAGAAAGCTCTCCCTACCTCACACAGAAACCTGGCCCTCCCTACACTGCTACTCACTCACTGGCGTTATACTGTCTCATATGATGTAAATAAATAAATCTCTCCCTATCTCACACAGGAACCTGGCCCTCCCTACACTGCTAGGAATGTCTCTCTGCACTGTCTGACTCAAAAAAAAAAACCTACTCTCTCTCTCTCTCTGCCTGTCCCTGTCTCATCGCCCGCACAATGACACTACACGCTGCGGCTGTGCGAGCAGCCTTTATGTAGTGTGGGGCGTGTACTTGGCCCCTGAGCCATGATTGGCTAAAGACAGCCTGCCTTTAGTCCAATCATGGCGGAGATCATTTGGTTGGCCAAAGCATGAGGTCAGGGTGCATGCTTTGGGCAATCACACAACGCACTGCATGCGCAGCGCGTGTGCAGTGCATTATGGGAAACTCGAATTTCCCGCGAAGAAGCACATTTGTTCGTCATTCGGCGAACAATCGATGTTCGAGCCCAACGTAGCCTCGACATGAACTCGAAGCTCATCCCTATTGGTAAGCAGTTTGATGTGATGGTGTAGGAGATCCTGGAGGATTATTCCTTAAACGCAGTTTACAAAATATGGAGCATGATGTGTTGACACATATGGACTTTATGTCACCGATTTACAGCACTATATATGTTTGTGTGGGGTTTTTTTTTATGACATTGTAAGGGAGATTTCTTATTACTTATCAATTTCTGATTATTATTCACACGTGACGTTTCACAATTAGGAGTTTAAAGAGATAGCACAATACATTTATTTGATTCACATACCTAATGTATAGTGAAATGATACAGACTGCCTCCCTACCTGCGTTTCTGCTGGTGGAGTGCTTCACTATGTACAGTACTTAGTTTATGTGCTCTGTGTCCATACATCTGGAACTGAACTGTTGACAGACTAGCCTTCTGATCCTTGGTTATAGGTTAAGGCAGGTGAAGGAAGTGACTAACTGTCTCCTTCAACTTGTGTGCCCCTAGCCTTTGACATGCCTTGTGGGACTATGATATCTGATCTTGTTAGTGTGATACTAAGGTTAGCTAGTCAACTGGGATAGGAGGAGGGGGGAAGCACAAAACAGCCTAAGGGGACCAAAAGAAGGGACCAGGCCCATTAGACAATTTTAATGTTCTAATGTCTGGCTTGGCCTTTCTTCTTGGTTAAAAGCAGTGTAATTTTTTTTTTTTTTTTTAAGCCTAAAAAGATTTTAAACAAAAAGCTGTGTACGTGCCATCAAAATGTTAAAGTGACATTCCAAACACCCTGTAGTAGTCCGAAAATAAACCAAAAGTGGCAGTGCTTTAAACATAAGAGATGTTCCTGCATATGGTAAACATACACACACTATGTAATGGAATACACAATGACTTGTACATCCGTAAACACAGCTCGTCATTGTATATAAGGTGCAATGAACCATATTAGAACAAGTACTGTAATATATCGTAGCCGGAAACTTGTACCTTGTCCAAAAACCCTGGGATGTCCAGTTATTCATTAGCTGTAATTAGGTCCATACATGGTGTTTACAAAAATTATTAAGAATGGAACATGAAATAACACGGTCCTAAAGCAACAAGAAACAGATGGTTAAAATGTAGTTATTTTTATTGTCATTTATATTTTTGGCACTCACCATAGTTTATTACGTAGTTTATTACTCATTCAGTTTTTATACCTCAGAGGGGCCAAGAAAAATTCTTTATTATGAAAATCTAATTTTTATTTCCGTGTGAAAAAAAGCTTCAAATGGGACATTTTGTATACAATCAATGAAAAACAAAATGAAAGATCTTCTATAGATAGGTCAAAGGAAGAAAAAGGAATATTTAATTATATAAAATATATATTTATTTTAATTGGATGCTACAAAGAAACTTTTGGACACAAATGGTAAAATAAAATAATACAATACATACAAAAATAACATACAAATGGGGTCATTAAATATTTCCTGTTCCTGTTTCCAAATTATTTGAAAGACCAATTCCTGCTCTTGTTTGCGTTCCCTGTATATACCCTTCAGCTACAACTGTACTCCCTTTTTAAAGTACACGTAAACCCTAACTGGATGACATTAAAGCACTTTGATTAGCAACTTTTTCACAATATATATATTTTACATTCAACCTCTTTCGAAATGGCCTAGGCATCAGTGATGTTACTGGACCTATTTGCAGGATTCTGGGAAAGCTGAGAACCCCAAATCCCATGAGATTGTGCACTAGAACAATACTTAAACCTCCTCTTACAAGATTTGGGAGCCTCAGCTATCCTACTTGAGGTGATTGTAGCTATATTAGTGCACCTGCAGCAAAAAATGTACTGTCAATGATAATTTTTAATTTGCACTAACATTTGAAATTTTCATGACAAGCTTTCTGGGGTGTTCCCTTCTTCTCAGTCCAAGCAGGACTGAGAAGAAGGTACCGTCCCTGAATGATTGTCCTGACAATTTTAAATGTTGGTGCAAATGAAAAAAGTATCATGGACAGTACTAGGTCGTTTTTTTTCCAGCTGTCCCAGGATCCCATGGGGAGGGTCAGTTAGGTTCTAATGCCTTCAGGAAGTGTTCAAAAGCCAGGGATTGTAACCTATCCCCACTCTATTCAAAATGAACAAAAAAGTTTTGGATAGACATACTGTTGAAAGTTCATCATATTTACAGTGTAACATGTTACTATGCAGCAACACCCCTCTCCCTCCTCCTGTGACAGCAGTTGGGGGATCCTCTCCCCACAGCTGCTGTCACGTTTTTAAAATGGTGCAGCTGTGCAGGGTTCTGCCAGCACAACCACATCTTTCATTTACAGTGATCTGTGAATGAAGAAACTACAAGTTCTATCTGCCACCGCAGCAGATGGCTTATAGTTCTCAAAGGCCTGCGAAGGCGCTGATGGACACTCTCATTGTCCATTCACCCTTTCTCAAGCTTTGTCACAGAAAGTCCCTGCAGAGGTACAGGTACAAAGCTGGAGGGAGAGCATAATGAAGCCTGACATTTCACCCATGATCTACTGATCGTGGGTGCAATGCTTTGCAGACTCCTGAGAGAAAAATAAATACATGCACTTTTTTACCTGCAAAAACATATGCAGTAGGTATAGAAAATAATCACCCCTTAAAAATAATCACATTTTGTTGCTTTTCAGCCTGAAATTAAGACAGGCACATTTTTTTCTTTTAACCAGCTGTATTTACTAGTGCAACTTATAACATCCTACTGAAAGACATAACACCAATGTGTCAGAAAAAACAAAATAGTCAAAAACGATCACCGAGTTGGAAAACCCCCCTTTATGTCAGTATTTTGTTGGACCACATTTTGCTTTAATTACAGCCTTTAGTCTGTTGGGATTTGTCTCTACTAAATTTGCATGTCTAGACTTTGCAATATTTGCCCACTTTTTCCTTTGCAGAACTGCTCATATTCAGTGAAATTTTAAGGTGACCATTTGTAGACTGCAGTCTTCAAGTCATTTCACAGATTTTTAATGGGGTTTAAGTCTGGGCTCTAACTAAAGGGCCGTACACACTTGACGAAAATCGGACGAAATATCCTCCGATTTTTCTCTGTCTTCTCAGCGTTCATAACCGTTTTTAGTCGACAGTGCATAAATGTTCACGAAATTTCTCGTCCGATTTTTCTTTTTTTTGGCACATTTGTTCCTAGACTTCCGGGTTGTCAGCAACTTCAGAACATGCGCGGTCTTTCGTATGCGATTTTTCACGGACGTACTGCATACACATTAAACGAAAATCGGTCGGCTGGGGACGGACGAAAAAAATTTTGGCGTATGTCCCTCCGTTTTTTTTCGTTGAAAATGTCGGCATCGGCTGCTGAAAGTTGTGTACACACTAGGCGAAAATCGGACGATTTCACATCGGGCGGGAATTTTCGGCAGATTTTCTACTAGTGTACCCCACTTAAGCCATGCAAGGACATTGTCCTTTTTCTCCATCAACCATTGTGTGTTTTTTTTTTGCTGTGTGCTTTGGGTCATTGTCATGTTGGAAGGTAAACCTTCTTCTCATTGACAACTTTCTGGCAGATCGCAGCAGATAGTGAGCTGTATTGGCTTTCCGCCAGACATATTGTTTGATGTTGAAGCCAAATAATAAAATTATAGTCTCATTTGACCACCTTAAATGCATCTTGAAGATTCTGAGGCCACATGGAAAAAGGTGTTATGGTCAGATGGGACTTCAATTTCAACACCAAACAATATGCATTAAGATAAAAAGCCTTCTGTGTGCAACAGCCCGCCTCAGCCCTCCTAATACTTACCTTAGGTCCCTCTCTGTCAAGCAATGTCCACAAGTGTCTCAACCTTCCAAGATTCTCCCTCCTAATTGGCTTAGAAACCCTGCTGTTAATCAAATTCAGCTAGCCAATCAAAGGAGAGAGGGGGCGGAGCAGGCCGGGTCGTGTCGGGGCTTCGTGTCTGAATGGACACAGGGAGCTGTAACTAGGCTTGGGTGCCCCATAGCAAAATGCATGCCGTGGGGACACTGAACAGGAGGGAGGGGCCAGGATCACAGAAGAGGGACCTGAGAAGAGAGTATCTGGGCTGCTGTGTGCAAAACCACTGCAACAGAGCAGGTAAGTATAACATGTTTGTTATTTTAGAATTAAAAAATGAGACTTTACAATCACCAAAAATACTTCTATTGGACCCAGTTACACTCCTGACCTGAGATTCTATGCTGCTCCTTCGTTGTGTGACCTAAATTCAATATCTGAGTGTGCAAGATACTACTAATTTAGCTGACTTTACCTCTCTGAAGTTCACCTTTTCCAGTAAATATCCTATGCAATCAAGGATCACCAGTAGATATTAAAATCTGGGCAGCTTTGTAAAATGTTCATTCATTTTGTAATACAGTATCTCACAAAAGTGAGTACACCCCTCACATTTTTTAAAATATTTTATTATATCTTTTCATGTGACAACACTGAAGAAATTACACTTTTCTACAATGTAAAGTAGTGAGTGTACAACTTGTATAACCATGTAAATTTGCTGTCCCCTCAAAATAACTCAACGCACAGCCATTAATGTCTAAACTGCTGGCAACAAAAGTGAGTACACCCCTAAGTGGAAATGTCCAAGCTGGGCTTAAAGTGTCAATATTTTGTGTGGCCACCATTGTTTTCCAGCACTGCCTTAACCCTCCTGGGCATGAAGTTCAGGGGAGATTAATAGGTTGCCACTGGAGTCCTCTTCCACTCCTCTATGACGACATCACGAAGCTGGTGATGTTAGAGACCTTGCACTCCTCCACCTTCCATTTGAGGATGCCCCACAGATGCTCAATAGGGTTAAGGTCTTGAGACAAGCTTGGCCAGTCCAGCATCTTTACCCTCAGCTTCTTTAGCAATGCAGTGGTCATCTTCAAGGTGTGTTTGGGGTCGTTAACGTGTTTGAATACTGCCCAGCGGCCCAGTCTCTGATTAGAGGGGATTATGCTCTGCTTCAGTATGTCACAGTAAATGTTGGCATTCATGGTTCCCTCAATGAACTGTAGCTCCCCAGTGCTGGCAGCACTCATGCAGCCCAAGACCATGACACTCCCACCACCATGCTTGACTATAGGCAAGACACTTGTCTTTGTACTCCTCGCCTGATTGCCCCCACACACGCTTGACACCATCTGAACCAAAAAGGTTGATTTGTTCATAACAGACCACAGGACATGGTTCCAGTAATCCATGTCCTTAGTCTGCTTGTCTTTAGCAAACTGTTAGCATGCTTTCTTGTGCATCATCTTTAGAAGAGGCTTCCTTCTGGGACGACAGCCATGCAGACCAATTTGAAGCAGTGTGCAGCATATGGTCTGAGCACTGACAGGCTTACCCCCCACCCCATTAACCTCTCCAGCAATGCATGCAGCATTGATACATTTATTTCCCAAAGACAACCTCTGGATATGACGCTGAGCACGTGCACTCAACTTCTTTGGTCGACCATGGCGAGGGCTGTTCTGAGTGGAACTTGTCCTGTTAAACCGCTGTATGGTCTTGGCCACCGTGCTACCGCTTAGTTTCAGGGTCTTGGCAATTTTCTTATAGCCATCTTTATGTGTAGCAACAATTATATTTTTTAGATCCTCAGAGAGTTCTTTGCCATGAGGTGCCATGTTGAACTTCCAGTGACCAGTATGAGAGAGGGATAACACCAAATTTAACACACCTGCTCCCCATTCACACCTTGAGACCTTGTAACACTAACGAGTGACAAGGCACCGGAGAGGGAAAATGGCTAATTGGGCCCAATTTGGAGATTTTCACTTAGGGTGTACTCGCTTTTGTTGCCAGTGGTTTAGACATTAATGGCTGTGCGTTGAGTTATTTTGAGGGGACAGCAAATTTACACTGTTATACAAGCTGTACACTCGCTACTTTACATTGTAGCAAGGTGTCATTTCTTCAGCGTTGTCACATGAAAAGATATAATAAAATATTTACAAAAATGTGAGGGGTGTACTCACTTTTGTGAGACACTGTATGTGTAGGCCATTTATGACCCCCCAAAGTGTTTGACTGATTTCCAGGGGGAGCACCTCCTACCTTGTTGCACGGATTCAAAAACTGTTGATTTTCACTGCGGTAATTCTGAGAGTGCCTGTCCAACGGTTTTCAAGTCCTAGAAACAAGAGAGGACATGATTAAAAGAGAGTTTTTTGGTCAGGCTTCCAAATGGCCTACAGACATGACAATAAAATTAATGAGCATATGACAAAGCGGCATAGCTTTTAATAGCTACTAGGGCTCCTTGTCCGCATAGGCTATTTTGTGGAAAAGGTGAATTTAGCCTTTAAGCTATGGGATTAGGGGAACTCATAAAAACAATTCTGTGTAAATGTTAGTGCATATTTTATCTTTTTATTTTACCCACAGTTCCACTTTAGGACTTTAAATCCTATTTGTGTGTATATTTGTGGCAGCCCCACATTTTTCTTTTTACCAGACCATTAATAAATACTATTCACATACATTTTTTTTTTTTGATCGTTACGGAAAACTACTGTACTGGAAAATAACCTTTTTTTTTTATATATACTGAAATAAGTTCAGATGATGTGAATTAAAATCTTAGCAATTCCAACATTAATTCAAACGCTTAGATGTTTTTGTTGTGCCATGATCTGATCCCTTCTGGCTTTTAGTTCTGGTGCCATCAAATCTCATCTGTCCACTTAGAATTGCGGATGAGGAATCCTCATTGGTTACCCCCCATTGGGGGAGAAAGGAAGTAGTTCTCCGATAGTGTCTTTTAGGGCTGAAAACATGTCATAATTAAAAAAGCGAGCCAAAATTCCCCTGACGTGTCATCTATCCCCAAGTGTTAACCTAAAACCTGCCCTACCTGAGTCCTAGCTCTTACCCTTAAACCCTTAATGAAAGCCCCAAAAAAAGAATTGTTAAAATATATGTGCACCCAATCCCTAAAATTTAATATTTCCTAAAGGTTTAAGTAATTTCAAAAATCTACAATTTCGAAGTTACAAAGCTTACAGAGTGCCATTCACATTTGTAAAGCACATATCAGTATGTGGGGCTTTTCAAGGTATTGGCAATGGTTAAGCCATACTGCTGCTTTTTAAATGGGGCCTTTAGAGCACTTATTGTGTTAGGATTCCTGGCTGCCAATAGGCAGGAAACTTCTGGCTACTGTAGATTTTATAGTTGTTGCCCAGTCTTGTCACTTTTGGCAAGATTCGATAGCAATCTGATGTTAATGGGCATTGGGCACCATCAGAGTGTAGCAACCTTTGTTGCTGATTAATATCCCACTTATGTCTTTAAGCAACCTTAGATAACATTGTCGTTGAAAGTATTTGCTGAATGCATATGTATGCATGCTTATTTAAAATGATTCTTATGTCTGGAAAACCTGTTTTGGGAGTTGGATTATGCAATCATGTCTCGTAGATGTATGAAAAGAACAAGGTTGTGCAAGGAAGAAGGCTTTTGGCGGTTTCAAGAACTATTCACATCTATGGAAAAAAACATTTATATCTGAAAAACTATTTTCAGAGAATAACCTCAAATGACAAAAATAATACCACAGTCAATAAAATACCATATACAAGAAAAGGCAAAAAAACGAAAAGGGTAATTATATAAACAACATTCCTCAAGCTCTAATTTATTAGAAATACCAAATACCATACCAATACTATAAGTGATTTACACTCCCAACCTCCACACACATAAATAATATATATATATATATTTCTCCCTATAAGCATGTTCTGTCTCAGCACCATTTGCATGCAACACATATGACTCCCTCCTACTTCTTCCAGTCTGACTTCTGCAGTTAGGAAATTGCAGGAAGCTTATACTTTTGCTACTTGCATTCCATAAAATAACTACAGAAGTCTGACATGTCTTTCAGATCTGATAGTAGTTCAGGTTTAGATATAAGTATTTAAGGTATTCAATCTTGTTAAGTTTCTAAAGACCATTTGCTTTGACGAATCCTTTTTACACGAATATACACATAGATGTGCAGTTTTTGTAACTACTGTATAAACCACTTAAGCCCCGGAAGATTTTACCCCCTTCCTGACCAGGGCCTATTTTGCGATTCGGCACTGCATGACTTTAACGGACAATTGCGCGGTCGTGCGACGCTGTACCTAAACGAAATTGATGTCCATTTTCCCACAAATAGAGCTTTCTTTTGGTGGTATTTGATCACCTGTGCGATTTTTTTTTATCATGCGCTATAAACAAAAAAAGAGCGTAAATTTTGCAAAAATAACAATATATTTCACATTTTTTTATATGAAATTCCCCGAAAAAAATGTAAAAATCAAAATTTTTTAACATTTTCAGCCAATTTGTTTTATGCTACATATGTTTGGTAAAAAAAAATCGCAAAAAGCGTATTTTGATTGGTTTGCACAAAAGTTATCGCGTTTACTAACAAAGATTTTTGTCATTTTTGTTGTTTTTTTTTTTAACGAGTAATGGCGGCGATCTGCGATTTTTTTTTGCGGGACTGCGACATTGCGGTGGACAGATCGGACCCTTGACTGACATTTTTGACACTTTTGGGGTTACCAGTGACATTGCAGTAATCAGTGCTATACATATGCACTGTTACTGTAAAAATGACACTGGCAGTGAAGGGGTTAACTGTATTGGAGAGGGAGGGGTTAAGTGTGTCCTAGGGGCGTGCTTCTAACTGTGATTGGACATGGCTACTGGTGTAAGAACAGAGATCAACGGTCCTACATAATAGAACCGTCTGATCTCCATTCTTACACAGGGAAGAATGACAGGCGGCTTTGTTTACATCAGCCGCCTGCCTTTCTTCCGGTGTCACGGACGATCGCGAGTGCCCGGCGGACATCGGGTCCGCCGGGCACACGCGGGGGGGGGGGGGGGGTCCATGACCGCACGGGAGCGGGAGCCTTCCCGCTCCCTAGAAACCTCACAGGCTAGCGACGTAGTACTACGTCGCTTTGCCTGTGAGGGGCTGACCGCCGCAGTAAATAGTCGTGTGGCGGTCGGCAAGTGGTTTAACCACTTTAATACAGGGCACTTCCCTCCCTTCCCGCCCAGGCCAATTTTCCCCTTTTAGCGCTGTTGCATTTTGAATGACAATTGCGCGGTCATGCAACACTGTACTTACACCAAATTTATATCATTTCCCCCCCACAAATAGAGCTTTCTTTTGGTGGTATTTGATCACCTGTGCGATTTTTACTTTTTGCTAAACAAATAAAAAAAGGCAGAAAAGTTTGAAAAAAAAAAAAAGTTTTTTTGTTTATGTTATACAATTTTGTAAATAAATAAGTTTTTTTCTGCACTGATGAGCACTGATGAGACTGCTGACAGGCACTGATGAGGAGGCAATGATGGGGTGGCACTGATGGGGTGGCACTGATGGGGTGGCACTGATAGGCGGCACTGATAGGCGGCACTGATAGGCTGCACTGATAGGCACTGATATGTGGCACTGATAGGTAGCACTGATATGCAGCATTGGTGGGCACTGATAGGCGACACTGCTGGGCACTGATAGGCGGCATTGATGGGCACTGATAGTCGGCACTGACGGGCACTGATAGGCGGCACTGACGGGCACTAATGGGCACTGATAGGCAGCACTGGTGGGCACTGATGGGCACTGATGGGCGGCACTGATCGGCACTGACGGGCGGCACTGATGGGCACTAATGGGCACTGATAGGCGGCACTGGTGGGCAATAATGGGCACTGGTGGGCGACACTAAAGGATGGCAATGATGGGCACTTGTGGGCAGCACTGATAGGGAGGGCACTGGTGGGCATCACTGATGGGGAGGGCAATGGGGGGCTCCCTGAGCCCTGATCGCCATCCCTGGTGGCCATAGTGGGCATCCCTGGGGTCATAGTGGGCATCCCTGGTGGATCTAGTGGCATCCCCCCCCGAGGGTCTGCACTGGTAATCAATGATCTGATTACCAGTGCCGACCCCCCCCCTGTCAGGGGAGCCGCCGATCGGCGCTCCTTTACTCGTGTCTGTCAGGCACGAACTAAGGAAAGCCGATCAACGGCTGTTCCTGTTTTACTATGTGACCAGCCGTGATTGGACACGGCTGATCACATGGTAAAGAGCCTCCGTCAGAGGCTCTTTACCGAGATCGGAGATACAGGGTGTCAGACTGACACCTCGCATCACCGATCGCCGCTCTGCGCGCCCCCGGGGGGCGCCCAGAGCGGTGTTATCCTGCCGCCGTCATATGACGTCCGGTCAGGATAACTCAACCACATTCCCGCCGTCAATTTGTAATAGGGCAAAAAAAAAAAAATCATACTCCCCTAAATGGCTGCAGCACCGATCCCAACTTCAGCTCGGCTCTACACAGAGAACTGAGCAATCAAATATCACTGATCATTCATTTCTTGGTCTTCAGTCTGCAGAGAGCGGTGACTGTCATTCACTGGCTCTCTGCTCTGCCCCTCCAGCACTTATTGGAGCGCTGGGCTGTGCAGGGGGTGGGAACTTGCTGAAAGGCTGAGCCAGCTGCTGGTCGAAGGCATCTGGGTAGATCCCAATTGTAAAGATGGGATCTTTCCAGAGCCTGGACTGGCTGATTTACAGCTTGAGCCTGCTGTTGGCTGAAAACAAGAGTGCAGAACGAAGTGCACATAGGAGAAGTAGGGTCAAAATAACTTTTTAAAATAGTATAACATGATCATCAAAGCCACAATGTATAAGTAATTTCTTTGCTATTGATTTATTGTATTTTTTTCTGGACTATACACCAGATGATTTGTCTGTGAAATTAGAAGGGCAGTCAGCTATGCAACAGTCAAACAGTGCATTGGTTCTCTGGGCATGTAGCACTGCCACAAAGACAAAAGTGTTAAAACATTTTTCTTAAAACTATACCTCAGTCTCTTTATGCAGCTACGTATTCCTGTTACATTAGTGTGGAGAGACAGCAAACATGGAGAGTGGCACTAACACAGCATGTGAGGAACAAATATCGATTGGCATAGGTTTTTTTTAATCTGTCTAATCAGTTGTCCACCCCTCCCCCAAATGCAGCCATGTGAAACCCCCATAGACATGAGGCAGTTATCTGATCTGGCCAATCAGATTTGATCTAATAATTTATGGGTAACTTAATTGTTTAATGCTGCACTGACACCAGGCTGTCACGTATAGGTACACTCATATGTATTTAAACAAATTCCTGTTTTGTGCCTGAGTGCTGTTTTGCCATTGGAAAAATCATTGAGTTATTGGATCAGGTTTGTGAGACAAGGATCATGTGAAACTAATTTCATTGCGCCTTAAGGAGAATGAGTTGATTGACTGCTTGGGATCTAATCTACTTTACTAATCAGACACAATGACCTAAAGGAGGTTACTTTATAAATTAGGAAAATTCTATGTCAATTGTACATTCACATGAAAATCTACTTGACTTTAACAGAAGAACGAAGATCATAAATAATAACCTGGAGACCACCAAGTATCTGGTTGTGGCATAATCATTTTAGATTTAGGAACATAGATTTGGATCCCCAACATTTCATTTTCTTTCTTCTTTATATCTGACTCGTCTACTGGATACATATTGTAGGTACTTATTTTAGGTCTATTAGAGGTTCATATCTTTCAAAACAGCATTCTACTCCCAGAGCTGCCATCACAGGCTCTCTGCAGACCAGCATAGTCTAGTTACCCCCAAAGATTGAGAGATACTGTGTAGTTTCATGTGAAAAGAATAGCCATCCCAATAGAATAATTTGGCCTATAGGTGTCAGCAGGGCTTTTATTCTCAGAGAATAGGTTCAGGAACTCCTCCCTTTCAAGTCACCCTTTGACTCTGCCCCTTACCCACCTCCAAGCACCGTTCTTTGGTTCCACCCCTTACCCACCTCACAATACCGCCCCTTTTAGAGAATATAGTCCCAAGTATTATTTTGTGGTGCTAAGTAATTTGTATAGAATTTGTTAATGATAACAAGAAAGACAGTCAAATAGATCTAGCAACAATGGACACTTCAACAACAATAGATCCAACCCAGCAACAATAGACTCCCAACAGCCAGCATCAATAGACCCTCCAGCAGCCAGAAACAATGCCCCCTCCCTCATCAGTACATCCTTCCCAGCAATAACTACCCCTCTACAACATAAGACCCACCCCCAGCAACAATAGATCCCTACCAGCAACAATAGATCCCCCCTGAAAAAATAGATCCCTTCCAGCAACAAAAGGTTCCTCAGTAGCCAGTATCAATATACCCTACAGAAGCCACCAAAAATAGATTCCTACCAGCAACAATAGACCCCCCTGCAAAAATAGATCCCTACCAGCAACAATAGACCCCCCCCTGCAAAAATAGATCCCTTCCAGCAACAAAAGGTTCCTCAGTAGCCAGCATCAATATACCCTACAGAAGCCAGCAAAAATAGATCCCTTCCAGCAACAATAGACCCCCCTGCAAAAATAGATCCCTACCAGCAACAATAGACGCCCTGCAAAAATAGATCCCTTCCAGCAACAATATATCCCTCATCAGTCAGCATCCAAAGACCCCCCAGCACCTGCTATTACATACATTCAGTTCTGTCTGGAGGTGCCGGAACTGCGTTCCCCCACGTTCCCCCTGAAAAAAAGCCCTGGGTGTCAGGTAAATCCAAGATGTGAGCTGACCTTCTGAAGGAAAGTTTCTCACTCTTTTCTGCCCTTCAAGATTTCAAAATCCTAGCACTACTTACACATGGTCTTTGAAATTTTTTAAACCAGAGTTGTAAAAGGGTGGCCAGCAAAAACTGGTGACCCGGAAAAAAACTGGCAAGTTTAAATGGAGAGATCTTTGTTACAGCAAATACTTTTGTTCATCACTTTCAACACATAAGGATTAACAGAAGTGTTTCTCAATTCCAAATTTGTGAACAATCTAAGGCAGCTATAAACCGCTCTAAATTCAGCCGGATAAATAGGAACCGGACAAATTGCGATCTATGGGCAGGCTGGTTGTACTGAAGTCGATCTATCAATTTGACTTCAGTACAATCAGCTTGTTGGTTTTTACTCATATGACCACAGCCGGTGGCTATAGCCGCCAACAATGATCTCTGGTGATGAGGAAACCTCCCACTGGCAGAGTACAATAATGACACAGGAGAGATTCCCCCATCAACACTGACTGTGTTGATGGGGAATCAAGTGTTTTTCTTTCCTTCAACTTTTGCATGAAGAAAAAAAATTGCATACTCTATGGCCAGCCTTAGATTAGACTGCCCAACTTGACTTGGGTGGCCCGATCTTTCACATGCATACATAGTGTTTTAGTGTGTGTATATACAGTATATATACTGTGTGTATGTATATAGGAGCTGCATGAATAATCGTTAAGAAAATTGCGATCTCGATTAAACCCCCCTCACGATCTTAATCCAAGATTTCCACAATTCATTTAACCGATGCAGAGCAAAGGCAGGGGACAAAGTTTATCACAACATTGCTCAAAGCTTAAAAGAAACATTGTATCATTTGGTTCTTTTAGATCAAAAGGACGAACTTTGTCTGTAAATGAGGACAGTTTAACCACATAAAGTCCTTTTTTTCTGACACTTGTTGCTTACAAGTTAAAATCAGTATTTTTTGCTAGAAAATTACTTAGAACCCCCAAACATTATAATTTTTTTTAGCAGAGACCCTAGAGAATAAAATTGCGGTTGTTGCAATATTTTTTGTCACACCGTATTTGTGCAGCAGTCTTTCAAAAGCAATTTTTTGGCAAAAAATACATTTCAATGAAAAAACGAAAGTTAGCCCAATTTTATTTCTAATGTGAAAGATGTTAATCGTGACCTTTATTCTAAGCAAAAAAATCATGATTCTCACTTTATCCAGAATCGTGCAGCTCTAAGTGCCGGTTCACATATATGCGATGCGGGAACCCTGCAAATCCACTTGGGTTCCCGTATCGCATTCAAATCGCAGGCAGTTCACACCGCCATTTGCGAATCACTGGGGTCGTCAATACAACGTTAACGACACTCCCAGATCAGTTCGCATATCGCAGTGCAAACTGTCAGTTCGGACATGAATCGGATCGCATAGATGTGAACCACCATGCGATCCGATTCTGCTGCAGACCCAAAAAAGGGTCCTGTGTGTGTGTTGTGTCCGAATCCGATGCAAATTCAGCCATACAATCTGTATCGCTGAATTCGCATTGCACAGACATCGCATGTGATTTTCAGAGCAGTGCACACCTAATCACATGCTATGTCTGTCATCGCACCACTGTGAACCGGGACAAATAGTGTGTGTATGTTTGTGTGTTTGTGCTACAGGGTGGCGCTCCTGTGAAGAATCACGTGTGTGTGTGTGTGTGTGGGTGTTTGTGGGTGTGTGTGTGTGTGTTTATACAGTATCTCACAAAATTGGGTACACCCCTCACATTTTTGTAAATATTTTATTATAACTTTTCATGTGACAACACTGAAGAAATGACACTTTGCTACAATGTAAAGTAGTGAGTGTACAGCTTGTAAAACAGTGTAATTTTGCTGTCCACTCAAAATAACTCAACACACAGCCATTAGTGTCCAAACCGCTGGCAACAAAAGTGAGTACACCCCTCAGTAAAAATGTCCAAATTGGGCACAATTAGCCATTTTTCCTCCCCGGTGTCATGTGACTCGTTAGTGTTACAAGGTCTCAGGTGTGAATAGGGAACAGTTGTGTTAAATTTGATGTCTTCGCTCTCACTCTCTCATACTGGTTACTGGAAGTTCAACATGGCACCTCATGAGGATCTGAAAAAAATAATTGTTGCTCTACATAAAGATGGCCTAGACTATAAGAAGATTGCCAAGGCCCTGAAACTGAACTGCAGCACAGTGGCCAAGACCATACAGCAGTTTAACAGGACAGGTTCCACTCAGAACAGGCCTCTTCGGGGTCGACCAAAGAAGTTGAGTTCACGTGCTCAGCGTCATATCCAGAGGTTGTCTTTGGGAAATAGACGTATGAGTGCTGCCAGCATTGCTGCATTGGTTAAAGGGGGTGGGGGGCCAGCCTGTCAGTGCTCAGACCATACAGCGCACACTGCATCAAATTGGTCTGCATGGCTGTCATCCCAGAAGGAAGCCTCTTCTAAAGATGATGCACAAGAAAGCTTTCAAACAGTTTGCTGAAGACAAGCAGACTAAGGACATGGATTACTGGAACCATGTCCTGTGGTCTGATGAGACCAAGATAAACTTATTTGGTTCAGATGGTGTCAAGCATGTTTGGCGGCAACCAGGTGAGGAGTACAAAGACAAGTGTGTCTTGCCTACAGTCAAGCATGGTGGTGGGAGTGTCATGGTCTGGAGCTGCATAAGTGCTGCCGACACTGGGGAGCTACAGTTCATTGAGGGAACCATAAATGCCAACATGAACTGTGACATACTAAAGCAGAGCATGATCCCCTCCCTTCGGAGACTGGGCCGCAGGGCAGTATTCCAACATGATAACGACCCCCAAACACACCTCCAAGACGACCACTGCCTTGCTAAAGAAGCTGAGGGTAAAGGTGATGGACTGGCCAAGCATGTCTCCAGACCTAAACCCTATTGAGCATCTGTGGTAAATCCTCAAATGGAAGGTGGAGGAGTGCAAGGTCTCTAACATCCACCAGCTCTGTGATGTTGTCATGGAGGAGTGGAAGAGGACTCCAGTGGCAACCTGTGAAGCTCTGGTGAACTTCATGTCCAAGAGGGTTAAGGCAGTGCTGGAAAATAATGATGGCCACACAAAATATTGACACTTTAGGCCTAAATTTTACATATTCACTTAGGGATGTACTCCCTTTTGTTGCCAGCCGTTTAGACATTAATAGCTGTGTTGGGTTATTTTGAGGGGACAGCAAATTTACACTATTATACAAGCTGTACACTCACTACTTTACATTGTAGCAAAGTGTCATTTCTTCAGTGTTGTCACATGAAAAGATATAATAAAATATTTACAAAAATGTGAGGGATGTACTCACTTTTGTGAGATACTGTGTGTGTATATGTATGTGTATATGTATATACAGTATCTCACAAAAGTGAGGTGTTAAGGAAGCCCAGATTGCTTTGATAGAGGCCTTCAGCTCATCTGCTTTGTTGTGTCTGGTGTCTCTCATCTTCCTCTTGACAATACCCCACAGATTCTCTATGGGGTTTAGGTCAGGGGAGTTTGCTGGCCAATCAAGCACAGTGATACCATGATCATGAAACCAGGTATTGGTACTTTTGGCTGTGTTGGCAGGTGCCAAGTCCTGCTGTAAAATTAAATCAGCATCTCCATAAAGCTGGTAAGCAGAGGGAATCATGAAGTGCTCTAAAATTTCCTGGTAGAGAGCTACGCATGCTTTGGACTTGATAGAACACAGTGAACCAACACCAGCAGATGACATGGCTCCCCAAATCATCACTGACTGTGGAAACTTCACAATGGACCTCATGCAACGTGGATTCTGTGACTCTCCACACTTCCTCCAGACTCTGGGACCCTGATCTCTAAATGAAATGCAAAATTTTCCACAGTCAGTCATTTGCTGGTGTTGGTCCACTGTGTTTTATCAAATCCAAAGTCAGCACAGCCCTCTACCAGGAAATTCTAGAGCACTTCATGCTTCCCTCTGCGGACCAGCTTTATGGAGATGCTGATTTCATTTTCCAGCAGGACTTGGCTTTGTGTGCCATTGAGAAGATGATTCACTACACCTGACTGAGTTTGCAAGTCACTTTTAGGAGGGGGTGATCATTTTTCCAATTCAGAACAATAGGAAAAATTCCCCTGATTGTGGGATTTTATAGGCACTCAGACATAAATATGAATAACTTTGTAAACATATTGTTAAAATTTGATTAACTTTTATAAAATATGTTTACAAAGTTATTCATTTTTCCTATTGTTTAGATATATTTGGGATGCGGCACCGTGGGAAGCATTCAACACCAGCATACTTTCTTTGATTTTTCCTATTTAGGGACTCAGTTTCTTTGTTTTTTTTTTCTGACATGTTGGTGCTATATCTTTCACTTGGATGTTATAAGTTGAACTGAGTAAGTACAGCCGGCTAAAACAAAAACTGCATCTGTCTTCATTTCAGGTTGCAATGCAACAAAATGATTATTTTTTAGGGGGGTGATTCTTTTTTATACCCACACTATAATATACAGCAGGGGTATTGAATTAAAGTTTACAAAGGTCCAGTCAATAAAATATTCTTCCAGCAGAGGTCCGAATCGCATGTTTGTGCGATGACCGCCCTGTATCCTCGCAACCAATCACCTGCTTGTTAACTTGGATAGCCCCTGTCCTCTGTCTATAGCTGTCCTGCCTCCAGCTGTTGGCTCTATGAGACTGGCAGTGGTGATGGCTGTGGGCAGAACGACTAAAGGGTGGGACCGCAGGGGTCTGGATGAGACATTAACTGGGTCCGGATCCGGACCCCGGTCCACCATTTAGTGATGCCTGATATACAGTAATGTTTGGGTGTATGCTAAATGCAACATTTGCATCTACATATTTCTTATTATTAGCATACTAGTGATTTGCTAGCAGCCGGTTCTGTAATGTTAATGCTAGCTTGTATGGTACATGTTTAGCAAAATGCCACCAACAGTTACTTTGCTAGGAAGGACATGGACCTGCAGCATTCTGGGAATTGTGCCAAGATGAATGTCGAAGTGCGAAGGTCTCACACGGAAAATAAAACTTGCAGAGAACATTCTTTGTGTAATGTAATTCATTTTAATAAAATCTGTTTTATTTGTGTGCAGTAGTGACATTATAAATCATTCTTTTCAGGAACTCCTAGATCTTTTTGTCCTATGTTACATGTTGCTGTTCAGAGCTACAACAAGCACTGTTTTTACTTTCCAAGAAAAGCAGTTGCTTAATAGGACAAATGAGATCTAGAATAGGCTGAGTGAGATAACAGACAAATATTCCAAGAAAATATCCATGTGACACATTGCCTGGCTGGACATATTTGGGATGTTATTAACACAGTGAACCATTTTGAATGTGCTAAAAAAAAGTCCTTACTGCTAGGAACAATGTTAAGGAATAACTCCTTTTAAAGTGTAACTCCACTTTTATTGAGAAAAAAAACATTCCTCTCTGGGTGATCTATGTACAATGCAAGGATTATAACACCCTTTGTTGCAGATTCCTACATTTTGTTATTCTGAAGAAATCACTGTGTTTTCCTCTGTGCCCCTGTGCTAAATGGGTCCAATGGGAGTGGTTTCATAATTATCAATCAGCTGTGCAGCTGCAGGGCACTAATGAGGAAATTTGCTGGGCCTGCATCCCTTTAGATGTGTTCCTATTGGGAGTATCTCACCAAAAATGACATTTTTGCTGCAGGGGATGCCTGATATCCGACTTATGGGCCATACACACTATAAGATTTTCAGAAGACTTTTTCCTTTAGACTTACCAAAACCATATAATATGAGGTCAAACCTAAACACTTTCAATTTGTATGCAATCTGGCAGGCCGTTGCACTACATAGAAAAGGTAAATCTGAAGGAAATCTAACCACAAAAGTTGGATAGTGTGTATCCAGCTTTAGGCAAACATCTGGGAAAATTGGTGAGCCAATCACACAAGCAGGAAATGTTTCTGGGGTGCACATTCTGTGTACAGAACAACTCTAGGTAGCCATTTTGCATTGCATTTTTAGAAGATTACAATGGCTGCAGATTGAAAAGGAAAGGTCATTTTTAATAACATTTAATTACAATATGACTTGTGTCACAATTGTATACGCTATATTATTTTTTCTTTATTTGCTGTTTTTTTTCCCCCATGGAAGTGGAGTCACCCTTTAATTATGCAGATTGCTAATGATATTGGAATTTAAATCTTGCCAAAAAATCTTTTTTCAAAAGTAAGCCTAGGCACATGCCACCAACTTTGCCGACATACTGTAAGTGTCAACTAAGTTTTCTACAATGCATAATATGCTTTTTGTTAAATAAAACACCCATTTACTGTATTCTTTTTTTTAAATTACATTGTACATGTACAGTACAAGGTTCAAGATAAAACATACAGTACAGCTTTAACCACTTGCCGACCAGTCACGTTGCCTGTACTGCGGCAAAGTGGCTCGTTCCCATCCAGTGGCGTAGACCTACGTTGCTGGACTCCTCCCCTTGTGGGCGGCGCTCGTGCGCCGCGGAAGGCTCGCTCCCGCTGTTTTCAGTCACAGCGGGAGTCGGGCCAGGGGAGGAGTGGCGGTGATCACCTCCGCTCTTCCCCGATCGTCGGGGAATCGAGTCTGGAGATCCGCCCGCTTGTGTAAACAAAGCGGGCGGATCTCCTAAGTGACAAACAGTGACAGATTGCAGGGTTCAGCATAGCTGAACGTGCGATCTGTCCCTGTGTCACTCAGTCACCTCCCCCCTCACACGTTAGTAAGCACCCAGGATACACTAACCCCTTCCTCTCCAAAAAAATTAACCCCTTCCCTGCCATTGTCATTTTTACAGTAACAGTGCATATGTATAGCACTGATTACTGTAGAAATGTCACTGGTACCCCCAAAAGTGTCAAAAATGTCAGTCAAGGGTCCGATCTGTCCGCCGCAATGTCACAGTCCCGCAAAAAAAATCGCAAATCGCCGCCATTACTCGTTAAAAAAAAAACACCAAAAATGACAAATCTTTCCCTTAGTTAGTAAACGCAATAACTTTTGCGCAAACCAATCAAAATACGCTTATTGCGATTTTTTTTTTACCAAAAATATGTAGCAGAAAACAAATTGGCCAAAAATTTAAAAAAATGTAGATTTTTAAATTTTTTTGGGGGGGAATTTCATATAAAAAAAAATGTGAAAAATATTGTTATTTTTTCAAAATGTATGCTTTTTTTTGTTTATAGCGCAAAAAGTAAAAATTGCACAGGTGATCAAATACCACCAAAAGAAAGCTCTGTTTGTGGGGAAAAAAGGACGTAAATTTCGTTTGGGTACGGCGTCGCACGACCGCACAATTGTCAGTTAAAGTCGCACAGTGCCGAATCTCAAAAAGTGGCCTGGACGTAAGACAGCAAAATCCTCCGGTGGTAAAGTGGTTAAAGATAACAGTGTAATGTTCCTGTAACAGGTCAAGGTATATAGACATAGAAAGAAAAAAGTTCCTTCAGAAACGTTGTGCAGGAGCAACAGCTACATTCCACACTACAATACGTAACATGTAGGGGGGGGGGGGGGTGGTAATTATCACACTAAGCATTAAAAGTCACCAAATCAGATCAACAGATACTGCATGAGCCCATTACCTTTAGTCTTGGCTTGAAACGAGAAAAATGAGTTATCCAGGGAATCTGCGGGGTGGCAAGGGAGCAGCCAAAAGTGTGCATTTCTGCAGGGTGCAGATCTGTGATGGAACAGAGAGAGCCCAAGTCTGAGGGCTGGAGGAGCAGGGAGCTGCCAGAAAGAGAGCTGACATAGGTACAGCATTTGTAAATGAATACAAGGATGCTGTGTTTGATGGTCAGGAGGACCGGAGCAAAAGGCTTGGGCAGTGGCACTGCTGAACTACACCAGGAGACTGAATATGACTTTATTTTGTGTTGATGGTCGAAACTTCTGCAAGGGAAACTGCAACCGAATTTTGGAGAAAAGTAGGTTGGCATGGTGTTCAGTAAAGCTGGATACACACTATCCAACTTAGATTTCCTTCAGATTTACCTTTTCTATGTAGTGCAAGGGCCTGCCAGATTGCATACAAATTGAAAGTGTTTAGGTTTGACCTCATATTATATGGTTTTGGTAAGTCTAAAGGAAAAAGTCTTCAGAAAATCCTATAGTGTGTATGGCCCATAAGACTCCCAAATTCCTTTCCACAAAGTTTGGGGTCCATCAGACCTCACTATCATCACAATACAAAGTTGTAATGCAAAAAAATATAATGACCCTTTCTAATGACTTGAATATATCAGAGTATATCCTATTCTTTTGAATATGTATTTCACATTACTTACTGTATATCAGCCAAATATAATGGCTGTTTTTAAATGTTTTATTCATGCTGAATTGATCCTCCACGTTATAATGTACAAAGTTCTCTGTGAGTTTGGAGCTAGCGAGTAAGGACTGGATAGGGTGAACAATACCCTTCTTAATGGAACCAGTATTCAGTATTCATGGTTTTAAAACACAAATCATATCCTCAGGGTTGATAAGATGAGCAGCAGATGGAGAGTAGCCAGAAAAACTCTGAAACACAATCCCTTTGTGGTCTATTGAAGTTTCAGATGTAAAATGTTAGGCAGAGCAGAGGAGCACTGTAGTATGTTGTATGCTGCCTAAATTACCTGTATGGCTTACTGTACTTGATTTCCGTAGGGCTGTTTTAAGATACTGTACATATAAAGAATATGTTCTAGAAATATTTTATGACTGCTGCTGTTCTTTTAAGCAAACAATCTGTTTCAATAAGGATTTTCATGTTTGCACACGGCTATGTAAACTATGCATTCTTTAGGTGAACTCTAGGCAGATTAAAAACACCAACTCGTGCAGGTGTGCTTTGTTTTTTAAAGAAATAAAAATTTTAAAAGCAGCTAGTATAAGTAACTGAATTTGTTATCGACCTCTTGCAATTCTCCGATACAAAGAAGGTACCCCCAATGGTTTGGGACTTTGAATGCCACTAAAACACTGAAACAAGTATACAATAGAGTATTTTAACTTCAATTTTTATTATACATAGATAAAAACAAACAAACAATAAATAATAGTGCATAATTATATATACCCAACAACCAGCTGGATATACACAAAATTTAAAATTGCATGCAAGGACAGACCAGTTTCCGTACAGAAGACTCCTAGGTACCATTGGTGGAGAGAACCGGACCGGACCCTACAGGTTTCGGGTGTAATACCCTTCTTCAAGGGTCAACCAAAGTTCAATACACCAATTATACCAAAGGAAGTCCTCCTATAGAGATAACTGGGCTGTCAGTTAAAAACGGTATTCACCGAAAGAGGAGTGCCAAGTCTCCCATATACATAGTTCAATGGAGAAGAAAATAGTGTAGAAAATGGCTGGTAAGCAGCAGGACCGTGGGCGCCACAATGATCCACGTTTGGTCCGGGGAAATCCTTAATAGGCATATAGACCGGTATGAAATACCTGCCATAAATTAGTATTTCTCATGGCTAGAGGTCAACAAAGTATAATGGAAGTATTAATCCATAAGGTGGAGTATTCCTGAAGGTGAAAATCTGCGTCTTCCTGGGGAGATGGCAGCCTCTTGCAATTCTCCGCATAGCAGAACTTAATGATACACAGCACAAAAAGAGCCAATCTGTCGTGTTTACACTCTCATGTGCTACTAAAAAGTTTCCCCTTTCACTGTCCAATCACAGGCTGGAGGCAGGGACTAGACCTAACTGTACTATCTGCAGGTCTTCAGGTTGGTTGTGCTGTGTGGCAGGGCTGTGTAAATTTCAGCATGAACATGCAAACATACAAACCCTTGCACAACCAAAACCATTTATGTATATACTGTAGGTGCGCATCTCATAAAATGTAGAGTATCATCAAAAAGTTAATTTATTTCAGTAAATAAATTCATGTAGCACTGTAGCCGTAGGGCTTGCTGTGTGATGGCTTCTTGGGCCTCCCTCTGATTACCTGCACAAAGTTGCTGGGTATTTTTCACACAGCCATCCTTACTCCCACTTGCCCGTTACTCAATAAACAGTCCAGGGTATTTCTTTTTGTATTTATTGTGGAACTTGGAGGGGAGAAGGGAATAGTGAGATACTCCAACTGAACTATTTACAGTAGATAAGGACAACTCTCACTTGGCCTCACCAGGGTATTTGTGTAAGCAGACACACTGCTTCAACCATACTGCCACTTGTATGGAAGAATTGTCTTCTTGCTCTCTCTAGCAGCAGACTTGATGAAACTACTTTATCTTCAGGACACTCTATAGCATCCCCTTGACTGGCACCCTTCCACTGACTGTTCCACTGAAGGGATGGCCCTCACAGGACAGGTCCCATGATACAAATCTGTACTCACTGTAAGCAGAATCAGATCCTTTCCAGTTTTTTCCTTTCCAGTCAGCTCTGCAGGACATCTGGGTTCAGCTCCTATCTGACTTTCAGGCCATCAGGTCGACTACCCAAGGCCGCATGGCAGCTTCTACAGAGGAGGGGCAGCTGCCCCCTCCCTCTGGGACCCCACTCTCTAGCCAAAGACCCCAAGCAAATGTGCACTTGGCATTTATACAGTCACCCAGCATGCACTGAGGCACTTTCCTCTGCCAATCACCAGGGCTGTAAAATTTCCTGTGCACCCACTTGTCAGGTTTCCTTCCACTGTCCAATATGCCTCCCTATTGAACCAGTGTGAAACATTTCAGACAAGCTGAGCTGCATCTGAGTACCAGGAGCAAACCCTACCAATGGATCCTGCTCTCTGGTAGGCAGAGAGCAATCTAAATTTACCTGGCAATCTCTCTGGTAAGCAGAAAGACCCAAAACCTATACTCTCTTCTAGCACCTATCTATGAGGGTGCTACATCCTCCCCCTGCCAAACTGAGCTATGTCCTCATTGGCTCTGGGCGTCCACCCCTACAAAAATATGTGTACAAAAATATACAAGGAGTATCCCACAAACTTGGAAAAGGGAAAAAAACCTATGTACCCCATATGTGGCCAGTAAGCACAATATTTTCTGTGAAAAAATATAGACATCTGCTGTACAAGAATTTACAAATTTTTACAGAGGTATCCACCAAGTGCATTATATTAATACACCTACGCCAAACAAAAACTTAATCTAGCCCCCTAAGGACAACTCTTGACTCATCATCCTGTTGAAATATCCAATAAATTTCGTTCCACTTCATGATTGTGTCCCACTTGTTGTTGATTCTTCACAAAAAATTACAGTTTTATATATTTATGTTTGAAGCCTGAAATGTGGCAAAAGGTCGCAAAGTTCAAGGGGGCCGAATACTTTCGCAAGGCACTGTGTGTGTGTGTGTATATATATATATATATATATATATATATATATATATCATTTTTTTATTATTTTTTTCCCTTTTACACATATATATTTGCACAGAGCACTTTATTGTCATCATTTCATATATTGTATTGCACAATAATAATTTAGTTGGTTCATGAATTTGCTCTGCTGAGCTCATATTTGGTTGCAGTGAATTTATATATATATACCTTACGCCCCGTAGTGGCTTGCAGCAGTCATAATTGTATTTGTTTTCATTTAATTTGTTTTTTCTTTGGCGTAAGTGTATTTACAAGCACTATATTCCCACAGCCGATGCCTGGACGGGTTCTGATGCAGCTTGGGGACATTTAGAAAGTCCCAGACAGCTTCTTCACACCAAACCTCCCTCTTGCTTTCGATTCCTTCCATTTCCTCCCATGGAGCATATGGATAATCATATCCGTATTCCATAGCCACCTTCCTCTGAATGAGTCATTGGAAATGAGAGAACCTGGGAAGTTTCTGCCTATCTACTCTCCCAGGTGGGGTATACAGGGTCTCCATTTTAGAGATCAGCTTTGAATAAGCATTGTTCTGTGCTCTGGCCCGAGCGTAGGGGCGGGGATAAGTCTGGGACCCTTGTGGCATAGGCCTAACAGGACCCGAGATTCTTCGCACACCTCATGCGAACTACCGCTGCTTCTGTTTCATCGCTAAGTGAACGGGAATGTGGAGGACGACTTCTTCCTTCAGTTCCCCAGTCCCACTTAGTCCTCCACATCTGATCCCCATTCACTGATTCCCTCTTCCAGGGATCTGTATCCACACTTCAAGCTGGGGGACCCCACATCAATGATCCCTGCTGCCTCCTCACTGAATGAACCAGAGGACTTCAACTTCTGGATCTATTGATGCCCCTCTGCCTCTTTAAGAGCTGGGCCTTTTGTTGCTGTGGCCGCTGCTCGGCCCTCATGACTCGTGTGCATTGCACCTTTGAAATACGGATTTCCCTGGTTTGGCAGATGGTTGTGCTGGTCTGCACCACTGGTCCCGGCCCCAGAAGGGTTCTCGGCACTCCCCGTCCTCTTCCAAAGGGAATAGCTACTACTGGCATTAGCAGTTCAGAGGTGGTTCCTACCTCCCAGGTCATATATAGTCTTCTGAGCTGGCAATCGCCCTGCTCCAACTTCAGCAACATGTCACCGCAGTGACCAAACTGGCCCTACGCTCAGAGCCTCACAGATACATTTAAGTATCCTGCAGGCTCTCCGCCAACATGTGGGATAGCCTCCACGCTCCGGCACACCCCAGCATTCGCCATCTAGCTCCACCGCATATGTGTCTCCTACTCAGCTACACCTGACGGTGGAAGTGACATCACAGATCCCTTCCTCCGTTCAGATTGTCAGTCCCCAGTCTAGCTGACTCTGTGGTGGTGGCTCCTCCTACTAGGCAGATCTCTTTTGTGCGCTCTCTCCTGTGCCGTACAGTAACCCCTTCTATTCATTATGGGATGCAGTTTGTGTTATTGAAGAGCTGTTGCTGTTAAACCTCAGTATGTGCTTGGCTGAGGGCCTGAAAGAACCTGGACTTAGACTTTTGCTGGAGGATGCTACCGTCAAAAGATGGGCTGGAGAAGAACTCCCCTGAAGACTGTCACAGGTAGGATGGTAGGGGAACTGTCTCTGGACCAGTGTTTCTCCAACTTTTTTCAGTCATGCCACCCTTTAAATTATAGACAATCTCAAGGCACACTTTAAAATGGACAGTCTCGAGGCACCCCATTCTAAAATATAAAAAAACGATTCTGATAGTTTTACGTAATGCATCAACATCCACACGTAGGACACCCAACACTAGAGATGATTTTTTCTTCCTAAGCAAATACATTTTTGCACACTAATACTGACTAGTATTTCAATGTTTCTCTTCTCCCTCAATTTCTCTCCATCAGTCAGATAATGTCACCCCAGTGCTGAGGGAGAGGGGAACAGCAAGGCCAAACAAGGATGCTGTGGAAGAAACAGACATCCTCCTTATTAACTGTTGACACCATTGGTTGTTAGGATGCCAGTGTCTAGAAAGTTATAATGGTGCATAATGAAAACCCAGTGGCTTTGTGTAACTAAAAGGCAGGCTTCATCCACCTGCTGGCTTGTATAGAATTTTTGATCACATTGTAGGCATTTTACCTGAAGAAGCCCTAAGGCACCCTGGTTGAAAAACAGGCTGCTCTGGACATTGTGAGTAGGAACTTTTGCCTACATCTCCAGGTGTGTTTGTGCTTGACACCAGCGGTTGCTACAGGGAATCTGACTGCTCTTACAGAGTATGACTAGCTGGATTTCCCCTTTTTACCTCCAGCAATACTTAAAAGAGAGGTTTGGGATTAAAAAAAAAACACATTTACACAATACACATTTACACTAAACACATTTACACTATACTCAGGTGGATGCAGCATCAATCCTATGCTGCATCTTGACAAATAAAATGCAGTGAAGCACTAACAATAGGTATGAAAATAGGTGGAAATCTGCAGATGTTGGATAAAAATTGGCAACTGGGGTCAGACCACACAGACACCAACACAGAGGACGCAGCAGGGATGATGATCTGCAGCTCCTGGTGAAAATAATCAGAGGGGGATCTGTAGTGCAAGCAAAATAGTGAAGCAACCAGGGCGCTGAATGAGTAAATGTAATTTTAATTTATTGAAACAAAATGTAAAGACTTACACTATAGTTCAATGCTGCATCCGCCCCCTGCCCGGTCTGCAGTGAGAAATGAAAAATCTGGGTGGATCCTGACCATATTTGACGTCAGCCGAAGCGGGCTTTAGCCCTCTGTGGGCTGAAAATGAGTCACCAAAGTGCAGAACGAACTGCACTCTTGTGATCCATAGGAGAAGTATGGTCAAAAACCTTTTGGCCATACTTCTTCTTTAAGGTTGTGACTGAGGGATTGTGCCTGAGGATCTGTCCTCCTGCACCTGCTTGTGTTTTTGGAGTATTTTGAAGACCTTCTCTCCTGTTCAAGTACTGCAATAAAACTTCAAATATACACTCCTAGACTGAGCCTCAATTTTATCGGTGGACTCTGGAACTGGTACCTGGACCTGGCAGTTTCTGAACAGGTAGGGGAGATCTGGGCTATTTCTAGCAGCCCCTTCAGGGGTGAGTGCTACACTCAGAAGTACTGGGTATTCCTCAGTGGTTGAACAAAGCACCAAAAGGTAGGTATACAAACTTGTTGTGTGTCCTGCATTCATCAAAGAACATTTTTGCTTTATCATTTAAAGTGGTTGTAAACCCAGTAAAGTTAATAGCCTCAGATGATACACAGAGATGAAACAAACCCTACTATATACGTTTCACTTGTTTATTTGCAGCCTTCTCTTTTCTACATCCATTAAAAAGTGCACAATTGTGATAAAATTCTTCTTCATCTGTCAGAATCACAGAGGAGGGGATGGAGAGCTGCAGCTATACACTGTGTGAGAGCTGACTGGAGGAAAGGGACACCCCCCCCCCCCCCCCTCCACACACTGCATAGGAATGAAGGAACATACAAAGTTGTGTTCTGAGTAGACAAACTGTGGGCTGAGCTCCCTCCCCTGTCACAAATGTATCTCATGTGTCAGGAAAACTTCTCAGAAGTGACTCATGCTGATAACAGAGGAATGAAGCACCAGAGAGAAATGATACTTAGAGCTTTGGAGAGAGATAATTTAACACTACAGATATATGTGCTTTGTTCAGATTTTATGACTGAGGTTTACAACTACTTTAAAGTATATCTAAAACAAAATACTCTGTCACTTATAATTTCTTCCATCTTTGTTCCAATCGTTGTGGAGATTTCCCTTCACTTCCTATCCTGAAAACACAGCAGAAGGTGAAAGGAAACCTCGTCAATTGAGGGAAATTACCTAATAGATAGTTGACCTGGAAGATTTCCCTATCTATTGCTACCATGATGACAACTCAAGAACTTGGATTGTTTTCTCAATGGTTAACCAAGACCAAGAGAGACAGGGATTTATTTGATAAAAGACATTTAAACTGCGCCTACAATTTACACAGTGCTTTTACATACTGTTGATACACATTAGTCTCTGTCCACAAGGAGCTTTAGGTACAGTTCGAACATAGGTTTGGAAAAAACTTTACCTTTTTGCTTATTCGGTTGGAGCCAAATGTCAAACATAGAAGTGCTTTTTCTTCTGCCAGCTTCCTGTGCAGGCACCCACTGAATCTTTAGTAACCAATGATGCCACCTGCTGTCAATGGTTGGACACCTGCTGCATACTTAGCAACCGGTGACATCACTAAGCCCCATTAATTCTTTGGCTGGGAATCCTAAGCAATCTAAACAAAGGGGCAGGGATAGCACTGAAATCACTTAACACATGTGGGCACACTGCCATATTTGAGCAATGACATTAACTAAATATGACCATGATGACCACATTTGGTCAATGAGATCACTCTGGAGACCCCATTCCTTTGTTTATTGTTAGCTGTGAGGACTGGGAGATGTCATTCCATGGCGAATGAGCAGTGGGAATGAATTGTGTTGACATGGATCTGCATCGCTGCATAATATGATTGACAATGAATTTACACTATGGGGTTGATTTACTAAAACTGGAGAGGGCAAAATATGGTGCAGCTGTGCATGGTAGCCAATCAGCTTCTAACTTCAGCTTCTTCAATTAAGCTTTGACAAACAAAACCTGGAAGCTGATTGGTTTCTATGCAGAGTTGCACCAGACTCTCCAGTTTTAGTAAATAACCCCTGTGGGTAATTTTTTTTTTTAAATAAAGTATCTCACAAAAGTGAGTACACCCCTCACGTTTTTGTAAATGTTCTATTATCTTTTCATGTGACAACACTGAAGAAATGACACTTTGCTAATAGCTGTAATCCATAATCATCAAAATTAAAATAAAGAAATGTTTGAAATATATACTTCTCTGTATGTCATGCATCATATTAAATATATGAGTTTCACTTCTTGAAATGAACCACTGAAATAAATTAACTCTTTCATGATATTCTAATATGCACCTGTATATATATATATATATATATATATATATATATATATATATATATAGTATCTCACCAAAGTGAGTACACCCCTCACATTTTTGTAAGTATTTTATTATATCTTTTCATGTGACAACACTGAAGAAATGACACTTTGCTACAATGTAAAGTAGTGAGTGTACAGCTTGTATAACATTGTAAATTTGCTGTCCCCTCAAAATAACTCAACACCACACAGTCATTAATGTCTAAACTGCTGGCAACAAAAGTGAGTACACCTCTAAGTGATATTGTCCAAATTGGCCCAAAGTGTCAATATTTTGTGTGGCCACCATTATTTCCAACACTGCCTTTAACTCTCTTGGGCATGGAGTTCACCAGAGCTTCACAGGTTGCCACTGGAGTCCTCTTTCACTCCTTCATGACGACATCACGGAGCTGATGGATGCTAGAGACCTTGCGCTCCTCCACCTTTCCTTTGAGGATACCCCACAGATGCTCAATAGGGTTTAGGTCTGGAGACATGCTTGGCCAGTCCATCACCTTTACTATCAGTTTCTTTAGCAAGGCAATGGTCTTCTTGGAGGTGTGTTTGGGGTCATTATCATGTTGGAATATTGCCCTGCGGCTAATTTTCCAAAGGATCATGCTCTGCTTCAGTATGTCACAGTACATGTTGGCATTCATAGTTCCCTCAATGAACTGTAGCTCCCCAGTGCCCGTAGCATTCATGCAACCCCATACCATGACACTCCCACCACCATGCTTGACTGTAGGCAGGACACACTTGTCTGTACTCCTCCCCTGGTTGCTGCCACACATGCTTGACACCATCTAAACTAAATAAGTTTATCTTGGTCTCATCAGACCACAGGACATGGTTCCAATAATCCAAAGTAGTCTGCTTGTCTTCAGCAAACTGTTTGTGGGCTTTCTTGTGCATCATCTTTAGAAGAGGCTTCCTTCTAGGACGACAGCAATGCAAACACATTTGATGAAGTGTGCGGTGTATGGTCTGAGCACTGATGGGCTGACCCCCCAACCTCCGCAGCAATGCTGGCAGTACTCATACATCTATTTCCCAAAGACAGCCTCTGGATATGACGCTGAGCACGTGCACTAAACTTCTTTGGTCGACCATGGCGAGGCCTGTTCTGAGTGGAACCTGTCCTGTTAAACCGCTATATGGTCTTGGCCACCATGCTGCAGCTCAGTTTCAGGGTCTTGGCAATCTTCTTATAGCCTAGGCCATCTTTATGTAGAGCAACAATTATTTTTTTCAGATCCTCAGAGTTCTTTGCCATGAGGTGCCATGTTGAACTTCCAGTGACCAGTATGAGAGAGTGAGAGTGATAACACCAAATTTAACACACCTACTTCCCATTCACACCTGAGACCTTGTAACACTAACGAGTCACAATACACCCAGTAGGAAAAATGGCTTAATGTAGAAAAAGTGGTTGAAACAAATAGAGAAAATTCCAAACACTCGCCCAGCGCTTCTTATTAAAAGGGAAAAAACCATACAATAGATATAAAAATATAAAACCACATAAAATTTGCTGATCGCAGCCGCTGTAATAAAAAGCAATATATAGAAGATGTAAAAAATACTATAAAGAATACTCAGACTAGTATAGTTCAGCACTTAGTCACATCCAGCAGCGCCCAATATGTAAAAACATATATAAGATCATATAGTCCTCATAAATGAGTAAAAACACTGTCTTTTAGCTTGATTATTGTTCATAACATAGCCAGACAATCCACATTTTAGTGATCCCCGGTGTTTTGATGTATATAATCCGGTATCGACCTTCACCACACCATACGTGACCCCCTGAAGAGTGGGCACTCACCAGAAACACTATAAAGATACGCCTGTAAGCATTGGTTGCTTGAACCCTTGACACTCCTGGATATCTCTGCCAGTACCAGATGGCCTCCACATACGTGCTCCAATTAAGGATAAAAATCGGGTTAGAGGGTAAAACAGTATGCCTGAGTCCTCGGGATCGGAAGTGAAAAGGTTTAAACCCTTATTAAAGATAAATTCTTGGAGAAGGGTTATGAGGCACGTCATCTAGACAAAACCATTCGGGAAGTATTGGACATTCCCCAAAGTGAGTGTCTGGCTACCAAAGAAAAGGTTATTAATGACAGACACCAATGGGGTTTTATCACAGATTATAATGTACAATACCAGGAGTTTGAAGAAGTTTTTAAGGCACATTGGAAAATTTTAAAAATGGACAAAATTTTGGGACCTGTTTTACCCTCTAATCCGATTTTTATCTATCGCAAAGCACCCAGCATTGGAGATCGAATTGTGAAAAAAGTTTTGGATTTGCCGAAGGCTCCTCAGATGTTCTGGAACACTCCAGGCTTCTATGCCTGTAGACGCTGCAAACATGTCGGCAAGTAAACACGCACTTTAAGGGGCTCACTGCTTTCACATCCAATGCCAATGGCAGGACCTTTGAAATTAAAGAAACAATAACGTGCATGTCTACACATGTAGTATATGGCATGGAGGGCCCGTGCGGCATGATTTATATTGGCCGCACAAAGAGGAAACTGGGTGTAAGGATTGCAGAACATATCTATAACATTAGTATAGGTTTTAGAGAACATAGTGTCCCCTTACACTTTAGGGATATACATATGAGGGACCCATCGGGACTTAAGTTTTGGGGGATTGAAAAAATGCCCCACTCCTGGCGTGGTGCCAATAGGGTTAGAGAATTATCCAAGAAAGAGACAGAATGGATATACCGGACCAATGCCTTAACACCGAATGGTTTAAACGTGGACTTAGATTTAAATTGTTTTTTAAGTAATTATTGAGGGGCTTTTTTGCTTCCCCCCTCCATTTTTATGATTATCTTAACTAGCATAATACACATTTATCCTCGCCACTTTTAATAATATTTTATTGAGTAATTTACATTGTTTTATCAAGCGGTGAATACCTTTTAACATCTCTTATATCTCTGGTATTTTTTTATATTTTTAATAATTTTAATCATTTTTTAACATTTTTTGAGGTGATTTGATATTAATTTTATGTGCAATTGGTGTTTTTAGAATTCAAGCAGAATTGCGTTTTTAATATATTGATTTTACCGTACATAGTCCTTTATGTGGGGTATTGAAATGTATATAAACTATATTCCTGGTTGATGTGGAAGTATATCAGTGAAAACTGAATGCATATATGAATTTATTATCGCATATGTATTTTCATATTGTCAGGGAATTAGGACTGTCCCCTGGTGAGAATTATCATTAAAAATTATCGCGGGTATTAATAATATCAAACTGTAGTTTCCAGCCGCGGAAGGCACAATATTATCATGCCTACATTGACCGATCTGTACAGTCCCACTAGGGAACAACATCCGGGGTGAGTACTCCGGAAGTAGTTACAGCGGTAATAGCGGTATCAGTACGACCGGAAATGACGCTTGGATATCCGGCCAAAGGCTTTTGTTTATCTTCGACGTCACTTCCGGGATCGTCACTTCCGGTTTCCGGGATCGGAAGTGACGCTTGGACATCTAACCAAAAGCTTTTGTTTACTTTTGACGTCACTTCCGGTGTCGCGGATACCGGAAGCAAATAGATTGGCGGCCATTTGCGGCGTTTTGAGCTCCTCCTAGGGGGAGGAGCGATACTAAAAGCGATGGAAACAGTCCTAATTACCCTCTTTATAAAATGGGAACAGCAGACAGTATGCCTGAGTCCTCAGTAGAAGTCAAAACAGACGAAACGCATCAGGACACAGGCATGCTGTTTTCCTGGTAACCCTACGGAGTCGTGGCTGGGGTCCGGATCTCACCTACAGAGGAAGCTGGAAAATTATCATGCAGCAGCGGTGAGCTGGACATAACCAGTGGGTTACTATCATTTGTGCTTGAATAATTGTTTTTAATGTAAGCATATTGGATTTGGGGGGTTCACTTTAGAGTGGTTTGTTCAATAAATTTTTTGAAACGGTATCACTATTGTGCCCCCATTTTTATTTTCATGACACGATCTGATCCTTAATTGGAGCACATATGTGGAGGCCATCTGGTACTGGCAGAGATATCCAGGAGTGTCAAGGGTTCAGGAAAAATGGCTAATTGGGCCCAATTTTGACATTTTCGCCTAGGGATGTACTCACTTTTGTTGCCAGCAGTTTAGGCATTAATGGCTGTATGTTGAGTTATTTTGAGGGGACAGATAATTTACCTCGTTATACAAGCTGTACTCTAACTACTTTAAATTGTAGCAAAGTGTCATTTTTTTCAGTGTTGAAAAAGATATAATAAAATATTTACAAAAATGTGAGGGGTGCACTCACTTTTGTGAGATACTGTATGTGTATTTAATTTTCACATTGCCACAGGCATGCTATTTAAATTAATGTTGCCTTTGTTAATGGTGCCCTTTAAACATTGTTAAAATCTCTGCTCCCTGTCAAACTGATTTTATTTCTTTGCTTTGGTGCATGTCACCCAGGGTGGTGCCCAGTCCCCCATGCTATTTGTTTAACCGCTTGACCACTGCTCACTGTGCTGCTACTACAGACTCTCCCCTCTCTCGGCAGCGCGCAGATTCAGACACAGCGGGAGTTGGGCCAGGGGAGGAGAGGCAGTGATCACCGCCGCTCTTACCCGATCGTCGGGGATCGAGTGAGGAAATCCGCCCGCTTGTGTAAACAAAGCGGGCGGATCTCCTATGTGACAAACAGTGACAGATTACAGGATTCAGCATAGCTGAACCTGCGATCTGTGTCTCTGTCACACAACCCCCTCCCCCCACACACGTCAGTAAGCATGAGGCATACATTTAACCCCTTAATCACCAATAAAGTTAACCCCTTCCCTGCCAGTGTCATTATTACAGTAACAGTGCATATTTATAACACTGATTACTGTAGTAATGTCCCTGGTACCCCCAAAAGTGTCAAAAATGTCAGTTAGGGGTCCGATCTGTCTGCCGCAATGTCGCAGTCCCGCAAAAGAAAATCGCAGATCGCCGCCATTACTAGTAAAAAAAAATAAACAATAAAAATTACAAATCTTTCCCGTAGTTAGTAAACGCAATAACTTTTGCGCAAACCAATCAAAATACGCTTATTGTGATTTTTTTTTTACCAAAAATATGTAGCAGAAAAAAAAATGGCCTAAAATGTTAAAAAATTTTGATTTATACATTTTTTTGGGAATGTGATATATCAGAATGTAAAAAATATAGTTTTTTTTTTTCAAAATTGTCGCTCTTTTTTTAAAAAAATTAAAAATCGCACAGGTGATCAAATACCACCAAAAGAAAGCTCTATTTGTGGGGAAAAAAAGGACATAAATTGAATTTGGGTACATTTTCGCACAACCGCACAATTGTCCGTTAAAGTAACGCAGTGCCAAATCGCAAAATATAGCCTGGTCAGGAATGGGGTAAAATCTTCCAGTCTTAAAGCGGTTAAAAATATGGTCATTGAGAATTTTTTTGTCAAAGACATGTAGATAAATACATTTTGGCCTAAATATATGACAAAAATTGAATATATTGGATTTTTAACTGTCAAAGTAGAAAATGTCAGTTTTTTCGCAAAATTTTCGCTCTTTTTTTATTAATATCGCAAAAAATGAAAAGCGCAGAGGTGATCAAATACCACCAAAAGAAAGCTCTGTTTGTGGGAAAAAAAGGATGTAAATTTTGTTTGGGTACAGCGTTGCATGACCGCGCAATTGTCAGTTAGTTGCGCAGTGCCAAGTTGCAAAAAGTGGCCTGGACGTTAGGCAGGAAAATCCTCCGGTGGTAAAGTGGTTTAATAATACAGTTTATATTACCTAGAAAATGGTCATTACTGGTTTTTAACATTAAGCTTTGGCACCCAACCTTTAGTAATGTTCTCCAACTTGCAAGTTCAGGGAAAACATGAAAACTTCATGTACATAGCATCTTGGATTTGATGTGAACTGTAGTGCTGTAAGGCAGAAGTGCTAACCACCCACTCTCTCACTAACAAAGACAACAATAACACTTGACAGGGGTTCTGACTCCTCACCACTCTATTAAAAAAAAATAACAATAAAATGTATAATATTTATTAATAATATTTGGTCATTCAAAATAATTTAGAGATTTTCCCCATAGTCCAGTAAACCCGTTTTTAGAGCCGGTTTACACAACAATTTTGACATCCGGATGTGTTTCTGCTGTGCACTTTAAAAGCATTCCCGTGTGTTTATGGATGCATTTTTCATGCACTGCAGTGTGTTTTTTCCCGTCCTTTTTTTTCTTCATCTTAATTGAGAACAATTGAGGACATGTGTGTTCGGGAGCATTTTGTATGCGTTTTGCCGCATTACAGATGCGTTCCATACAGAAACAATGTAACCTGTTCTAGTTTTGTTGACTGCACTGGAACACACTGCACTTCATTTTCACGATTAACACAGCAACATAGCTTCTATGAGTATATTTATCACATAGTCAATTTAATATATCTGTTTATCGCACATCCATCATCATAACTAGTGATCGTATAGACAATTGATTTTACAATAACTTTTTACATAGGATACACAGTTTTGCGCAGCACAATCTTTATCATTTTACCATGTTAAACTCTGTTCATGTATTTTTGATGCAGAATAAACTCACTGGACTGCATCTGGCGTGAAATAGCCCTTAAATCATCTCCCTGCACTTTCATAAGCAGTTTGCTGATGTCATTCCTTATATTCAGGCTTCAGTTCTCACAAATCTTTTTGACTAGGTACAGCCCTGTAATTGTGAAATAGCCAGACAGGTTCCAGGTTAAGGTGGCGGGGGGCCCTTGTTTCCTTACATGCGAACATCTCATTCCCTTGTAATCATATGATATGGTAGGTCATATGACATGCCATAATTTTGACCTAGGCCGGAAACCACTAAGCAAGTGAAGAAATGTAACAAAAAGGTTTGAAACAAATAAATATAATAATGCCTTCTTATCTATTTACAAATGCTAGCAGCATAAGGATTGAACATAGTTAATGTTGTTTGGGAGAGTTTAGTTCCACTTTAAAGTGAAAATAGACTGATTAAAACAATATAATGGTACTATTATAATTTTTTTTAAAAGATTATTAAAAAAACTGTTACAATTAAAACAAAAAGATTACATTTTTTGTCAATTTTTCAGCTTATAATAAATGAAAAATTCCGAGCAGAATATTGATTATAATAAAAGACACACATGTGGGTAAAAAACACCAGAGCAAACACTTTCACATAGGAAAACTAGCCATAGAGTATAGTCACATTAAAGTGGAGTTCCACCCTATTTTTATACTTACCTCCATCTTCTCGCTCCGGGGCACCTGAAAAAGAAATGGATAATCGCATATTTTTTTTTTTTTTACTTACCTCGTAGCGAAGAAAAAATACTTACCTTACTTCCTTCTTCCTCCTTCCTTGGCCGCGGCCCGTCGTCACTTCCTGGCTCTGCAATGATTCCTGGGAGCTGGACGTCATAGCTCCCAGGAATCATTGCGCCTGCACCGGCCCCGACGTCAGTTCCGGGTCGCGCGCGTCATCCCCTTCTAAACAGCTTCTGGGCATGCCCAGAAGCTGTAGAGGGATGACGCGCGCGACCCGGAAGTGACGTCGGGGCCGGCGCAGAGCATCGTGGGACCAAAGAAGGCGGAAGAAGACGCCGAAGAGGATCTCGCTGGCTTCAAGCTGCCCACATCTGAGATGGCAGCGCTGGACAAGACGTTTGCAAGGTAAGTATTTGTCCTAACAGGTAAGTGCAACCCGGGACAGATCAGAGGCTAGCCATTGTGGAATGTACTAGCCCTGACTGTCCCGGGGGTATTAAAAAAAAAAAAAAAAAATCCAGGGTGGAACTCCGCTTTAACCGACGCATACGGGCACTGATAGATTTGACCTGAGCATCTAGGCAATGATGATCCTATGTCACAAATGGGATAATGCCAAGATGATCTATGGGAACTTTCACATAATAGCAGCTATTCTGACATTTGCAAGAGTCCCCAGATTGTCACAACCAGCCCACTTATGTCTGACTAATAAAAGGTGCAGAGCAGAAGGAGCTATTCATTAAAAGTAATGCCCTCGGGATTCAGCTAGTTGCTAGTTCAGTTGCTAGTTGCTAGTTCAGCTAAGTCATATTTAAAACGTGATAAAATATTCCAAATCCTATTGTAACACATATCATCAAAGCACAGCAAAATATAGTTCCAAGTGGCCTTCCCTCAAAACATTTCCATAAAGTTTGTGCTTGAGATTTACAACCTGACAGATTGTTTGTAATATGTTGTAGTATGTGGGGATAATAAATTATCTCAACCATAAATAGACTGTTTCTTTATGTGCATGTGTTTCTTGTGTATCACGTTAATGAAAGATGTAGGACAGATTTACAAAGTAGTGTGTAAGGAAAATATTCACCCATTGCAAACATCTGCATTTACAGATGTACAGATAGAAGATTTTGGGTAAAGTCATGATAATAAGCTCATCTTTTGGGTAAAGTAAACATTGATATGCACCAAATTAGCTGTCTGCATGCATTGATATGTAATCCCTGTGTTTGAGTGTATTTAGAGTAAGGTGAGGGTCCCAAAAGAAAAAGGTACAAAATGGGATGCTTGTGCAAAGAAAGGTGTACTTGTGGGGTACAGTGAATCTCAAAAGGGATAGCAAACTCTAAACCAAGACACAAACAGTGTAACCCTCAGTAGAAGTGTATTTGTTGATGAAACCTCAGTGTGTTAAAATTTTAATGAACTAACGCAAACAGGTCAAACTGAGGGAAATTCCACATCAGTGTCACATGAAGATAAGCAACAAAGTGACACAGAAACCGAAATTAAAGCAGACAATCCAAATGCTGTAAAAGATTAAACCAAGCCAAAAGAGGCTTCAATCAGGAAATTCACCAGAAGCAATAAAGGCATCCCAGCCAAACATCTGTTCTATGTTGCTCGCATAGCAATAAAACCAGAGCCAGATTCATGGGATGAGATGCAAAGACTTCCAACTCATTAGAAACAAATGTGGATCACAGTATTTGACAAAACTACTTACAAGAAACAGATTTATAGAACTGAGATCTGAAATGGCACTAATATAAAAAGTAGTTGTTGAGTGGAGGTGTTAAAAAACAGAATTTTATTTTGTGCAACAACTACTGTACATCAGTATTTAGTATAGCTATATTCTTCAGCCAGTAGATGGCAGTGTTTATAAGTTTGTAGCTGCCTCTATAGTATGCTCTATGCCTTTTCCCTAAATAAAGTTTCTGTTTCCTGTCTACAGTTAAGCAGAAAAGCCCACGTGGACTATGCACTGTCTGTTCTGTAAAGGCTATATATGGAATTTCTAACGTAAAGCGAAATTTTTACTGAGACAAATAGGTATTTTAGGCATTTTCTACCAATCGGTATTCACAAATCATAGCATTCAGACATACAGGACAATAAAGAGATAAAAAAAAATGTCCAAGACATCAACTGGGGTTTGAAGAGTGCTGTTGTATTCTTTAAAGCCATTGACCACATGAATAAGGGTAAGGACTTGGTTTAAATCGCCCCAGACTATGAATAGGAAGACATCTATATAAAAAGCCCAATGTTCTCTGTAAAACTCTGTGCACAGTGTTGTCCACGATATATATTTGCACTCAATTATTTATGTGCATATTAAATCATTAACTTGTATATAAATAAAAAGAAAAAACACCCATCTCATTCCATAGCTTAATTAACCTGTTTACAACCGCCTGCTGCAGATGTACTGCAGCAGGCAACCGCTCCTGCGTGAATCGCCATAACTGTACAGCGCTCACTCGCCCTTGTCAGTGGGGAAGCCGATGCAGCGGGCAGGTGGCTCCGATTGCCACCTGACACCCGCGATCGTTACCCGCTGAGAGAGAAGAATGGTCAGCTGTTGTAAACACAGCTGATCGTTCTTCTCCCTGGAATGGTCATAGAGCCCAAGTGATCCTTCTATATAGGATCACATGTCTCTATGGTCATTTCAGAAGCCACGCCCCCCCCCGCAATTAGAATCACTCCCCTAAGCTCACATTTAACCCCTTGATCACCCACAGGGTTAACCCCTTCCCTGCCAATGGCCAGACTTGTATAAAGTACTCAAAATTTCTACTTGAGTAAAAGTACAAGTGCTCGATCAAAAAATGACTTAAGTAGAAGTGGAAGTGCTCGCAGAAAAAGTTACTTAAGTAGAAGTACTAAAGTATTCAACATTTTTTTTACTTAAGTATTGCAAGTAGTTTTTTCAAAAAATTTGCTACTTAAGTACTAAAAATAAAAAGTACCAGTAGTTTTGAAAAAAAAATTCTACTTAAGTACTGAAAGTAGAAGTAGAAGTACTGTGTTATGTAGTTATTAAAGAAAGAAGTCAAAAGTTTGAACATCATATTGTTTTTTATTATTTCAAATGATTTATTCAAATGATTAACCTAAAGGACAATCACAATTCCTTAGGCTGTAACTTTTTGTAAACAAAAAACAGATAAAGTCCCTCCCTTCCCCTTTTAAAGCATCCACCTTTTAAAGCCAGGGGTGGTCTCCTTCCTGAGCTTCCTCACTCTCACAGCCAGGCAGATCACTTGAAGTTGAAGGGCCAGGGGTGGAAGGTGGTGTTTTTGGTTCGTCCATCTTTTCAGCTGATCAAAAGGCAGAACAGGAGCATGCGCAGTCTTCTTAATCGCGGTTTGATTTGATTTGCTCAATTGATGATAATGTGCCAGGCCAGCTTCATCAAACCTACAACGCTTAAAGTGAAAAATGCATCAAAAACTATTAACAAAGTGGCTGTGCTAAAAAATGCTAATAAAGTGCCTGCAATTATATATATTCTTCTTGTATTCAAAATCATCGCCCACAGTATCAAAAATAAAGTGACATGTCTGTGCTAAATGCAGTGCAAATTATTCCCACAATGTAAATGTAATTCATATAAAATATATATGACAATACCACAATAAAATAAGTTGTGATTGTGAATAAGTTAGGTGCAAGTTTAAGTGTGTAAACTAAACTTTATAACGAAAAGTCCATAACTGAATTCCAGTGTGCAATCTAAGAAGTGCTTGTCACTTGCTGTCAGATGCTTCCACCTTTCTTCTGTGATCTGCTCAAGTAAAGTGGTGGACTGGATAGCCTCTCTCTCTGTCTCTCTCTGCCTCTCACCTTAGTAGCACTGGCACTGCACTGGTTCAAAAAGCTGTCTATATTATTTTCATTATAAGAACTTGTCAGAACATGCTTCCACCACCTGTCCTTCACACTAGTAGTGCTCATTTGCTTTGCTCAAGTCAAGTGCCACTGCCAGTGGCCACTGCAGTGCAGGCACAGCCGCACAGGAAGAGGCAGGCCGCAGGAAGCACAGGCACCACCACAACACAACACTTATGGTCCATGGACCATGGATGGTCGGATAATCATCATAGCCGTCAGTCTCACTCTTCTTGGTTCAAAAAAGCCACCCATGACCCGTGTGTATATAATATATTAATATTTTACTGTATATTGATTATTTGATTCTCAAATGGCACATTTGCCATGGCAAGGATTAGGCCCTCTCCACGGTCCACCTCACGCACCTCATAGAGAAGAAGATGAGATGACGAAGAAAATGCTCCCGCGTCCCGCCGCCCGCGTCACAACTCCTCTCAGTTAGGGCCCTAAGGGGTGAAGTCTGAGTGACACACAACACGTTTAGAGGCGGAGACCTCGAGTGGGAAGACGGCAGCATGGCTCCTCCTGTGCGGTCTTAACTTGATGATCATGACAGTGATTCCGCGGGCCGCGGCGCGAGCGAGGCTGTGGGATTGATTGAATTGAGTTGTGCTGCCTACTGCTACACGCTACCTACTACTAAATTGTGAGTCAGTATATTTTATTTCATTTTTATATATAAAAGCGGTATTGTTGAGCACTACTAGCCACTAGATCTCCTGGCTGTCACTTTGTCACATGTTGGGGAATCACAGCGGCTCGGCTCCAGAAGTGGCGGGTGTCCCTGTCATCCTGCCAGGGTCGCCAAGAAGTTCATCACCTAAGTTATTAATATGTTATGAGGAGAGGACCTATGAGATTGAGAATTGAAATGATTAAATATATATGGCTTTTTGAACCAGTGCAGTCAGTGCCAGTGCCACAGTGCCACCCAGACGCTATCCACCAGTGCCACCACCATTAAGTGTGTTGGTCGGTCACTCGAGCACTGAAGGAGGTGGAAGCATCTGACAAGTGAAGTCACACTTTAGATTTGCACACTGGAATTAATTTATGGACTTTTCGTTATAGATAGGTTTACACACTTCAACTTGTTGCACGCACCTGACCTAACTTATTTCATAACTTATTTTATTGTGATTTATTGTCATATTTTATATGAATTGAATTTACTGTTACATTGTGGGAATAATTATTTTCACCACATTTAGGCTTTAGCACATTCATGTCACTTTTTTTTTGATACTGTGTGGAGTGTGGGCAGGGCACTGGGGGCAACGATGATATTATATTGATTGCACAGGCACTTTATTCGCACAGCACAAAAAAAAAATACTTGAGTAGAAGTATCGAAATCATCGGAAAAATGTAGTGAAGTAAAAGTAGAAGTAGGAGAAAAAAATTATACTCTAGGAAAGTACAGATACCGCATTTCGGTACTTAAGTACAGTACTTAAGTAGTTCTACTTCGTTACTATACATCTCTGCGCAATGGCATTATTACAGTAACAGTGCATATTTTTAGCACTGATTACTGTAGTAATGTCACGGGTAACCCAAAAGTGTCAAAAATGTCAGTTAGGGGTCCAATCTGTCCGCTGCAATGTTGCAGTCCCGCAAAAAATCTAAGATCGCCGCCATTACTAGTAAAAAAATAAATAAAAAATGACAAATCTTTTCCATAGTTAGTAGACGCAATAACTTTTGCGCAAACCAATCAAAATACGCTTATTGAGATTTTTTTTTTATACCAAAAATATGTAGCAGAAAACAAATTGGCCTAAAATGTTAAAAAATTTTGATTTTTACATTTTTTTTGGGAATGTTATATAGCAGAATGTGAAAAATATTGATTTTTTTTTCAGAATTGTAGCTCTTTTTTTGTGCATAGCGCAAAAAATAAAAATTGCACAGGTGATCAAATACCACCAAAAGAAAGCTCTATCTGTGGGAAAAAAAGGACGTAATTTTTGTTTGGGTACAGTGTCGCACGACCGTGCAATTGTCAGTTAAATTCACGCGGTGCCAAGTTGAAAAAAAGTGGCCTGCTCATTAAGGGGGCAAATCCTTCCGGTCTTAACCACTTAAGCCCCGGAAGATTTTACCCCCATTCCGACCAGGGGGTATTTTGCGATTCGGCACTGCGTGACTTTAACGGACAATTGCGCGGTCGTGCGATGCTGTACCTAAACGAATTTGGCGTCCTTTTTTTCCCACAAACAGAGCTTTCTTTTGGTGGTATTTGATCACCTGTGCGATTTTTTGATCACGCGCTATAAACAAAAAAAGAGCGTCAATTTTGCAAAAATAGCAATATTTTTCACATTTTTTTATATGAAATTCCCCCAAAAAAAAATTTAAAAATCAAAATTTTTTTACTTTTTCGGCCAATTTGTTTTATGCTACCTATGTTTGGTAAAAAAAATCGCAAAAAGCGTATTTTGATTGGTTTGCGCAAAAGTTATCGCGTTTACTAACAAAGGGAAAGATTTCTGTCATTTTTGTTGTTTTTTTTTTAACGTGTAATGGCGGCGATCTGCGATTTTTTTTGCGGTACTGCGACATTGGGGCGGACAGATCGGACCCTTGACTGACATTTTTGACACTTTTGGGGTTACCAGTGACATTTCTACAGTAATCAGTGCTATATATATGCACTGTTACTGTAAAAATACACTGGTAGTGAAGGGGTTAACTTTATTTGGGAGGGAGGGGCTGTGTGTATCCCTAGGGGCGTGCTTTCTACTATGATTGGCTGGGGCTTGAGCTGTATGGACACTGATCAACGGATCTACATACTAGATCCGAGTGATCAGTATCCTAACAGCAAGGAGAATGACAGGCAGCTTGTTTACACAGGCTGCCTGACATTCTCCCTCTCCCCCGCCGATCGCCGAGTGACCGGCGGACATCGGGTCCGCCGGTCACGCGCGCGGGGGGGTCCGTGACCACGCGGGAGCGGGAGCGCGCCTCCGGGGGCGCGCGCTCGCTCCCTAGACCCTCACAAGCTAGTGACGTAGCCCTACGTCACTTTGCCTGTGAGGGGCTGACTGCCGACGTAGATCGGCGTTAGGCAGTCGGCAAGTGGTTAAAGTGGTTAAGCAAAATACTGCAACATTTAACCTTCCAGCATACCTTGAATAAAAAAGCATTTTGTAATAAGATTTATATCAAATAATTGCATTAACTAATCAAATGGGATCTGCTGAACTATATCAGATCAGAGCAAGTAACCAAACTGACAGATAAATGGACAGTTATAGCACACGCAGAATGACATAATAGATCACTGATAACAAATGTCTTTACTTGAATTACAAAAAACATAGGTTTGCTGTAGAGTTAAGAGAATGTATAGAGTTTTCGTATATTTTTCCTAATCATATTCAGAACTAAAACATGATTTTAAAATATGAAATACAGTGTACAATATTCCATTATTTTCTAAAAGATGTTTAAGTTCTGAACTTAATTAAGAAATTATAGTAAGTGGAGATGTTGACTCTTTTTTTAATTGCTTGCCAGGCTTTTCTTTACTTGCTGTACAGAAAAAGGCTGTTATTTACAGAGAGGAATAGCTCAAACAGAAATTTACAGTCAGGAATGATTAAAGCGGAGTTCCGGCCTCTGGGGTAAAATTTAGCTAAAAATACCCCCGGGACAGTCAGGGCTAGTACATTCCACAATGGATAACCTCTGAACTGTTCCGGGTCGCACTTACCTTTTAGAAGAAATACTTACCTTGAAAATTTCTTCTCCAGCGCTGCCATCTCGGGTGTGGGCAGCTGAAGCCAGCGCGTCATCTTCTGCATCCTCTTCCGTGTCCTCTTCTCCCAGAATGCCCTGCACCGGCCTTGCTCGTCACTTCCGGCATGCCCAGAAGCTGTTTAGCAGGGAATGAGGCGCCCGCACCGGAACTGACGAGCGGGGCCGGTGCATTGATTCCAGGGAGCGATGACGTCCAGCTCCCAGGAATCAATACAAGGAGGAAGTGATGGGGCGGGCCGCGGCCGCAGAGGCAGGAAGTGGAAGAAAGGTGAGTATATTTTCTTCAATAACAAGGTAAGTAAACAAAAAAAAAGTCGTAACTATCCGTTTGTTTTTCAGGTGACCTAGAGCAAGCGGATGGCCCAAAATCAATTATGTCGATTTTGAGGCCAGAATTCCGCTTTAAGTAGAAATAGCGGCCTGTCACATACCTGGTGAAGAAGCATATTGAGATGAAGACCAATTTTATTACACCTTCAGCCCTAGGCCCCCATTTGAGTGAACCTTCACCGCCAGTGCTACCAAATTTACGAGTGTAAGAGTATCTGGAACAGTACCTCAAGTTTGTAGCGCAATTACTAAGGCCATTGTACTAGTGCAAGAGACTGCAGATTACTGTTTGTTGACTGTTTACCATTTATAAATGTCAGTGCATTAGGGCTTATCTAAAACCACCCCAGCAGCTGGAAATAACCTGTCAACCCAGGCTGAGATAATCAAAAATAAACAACCAACGCTATAGGGTCACAGTCCATAATAAAGGTCCATAAATTATGTGTTTCCTTCTGTTCTTAAATAGAGGATCAAATAAATGTATCATATGAATATGTGTCTTGTCTTTATTTCATGCAATTAACTTCTGCAGGGTGTATTTCTCTCATGCCATGCAAATAAATCAAACTCCAAACCAATTCCTGACCCCCCCCCCCTTATTTATGCTGCACCTTACAAAATGTACATTCACATCAGTCTCTGCTCTTACAATGTAAGCTCCTTACACCACATGCATATACATACTAGGGTCAATTTAGAAAAGAGCCTAATAACTTACCAGCATGTCTTTAGAGTTTGAGAGTAAACCCATGCAAGTTGAAATTTGAACTGATGATCTATGTGCTCCGTGACAGAAGTGCTAACCACTGTACTACCCATTGTACTGTATGCTACTGTAACAGCACTATTTAGACCGGTACTGAAATAAGGAAGTGGGCTTCTATTGCTGATATTGCCTTATGAAAATGTTAGTTGCACAGTGATCAGGCTTATCCAGTATGATCTGAACACTCCATATATGTCACATGCATACATAGACATACTAGGACCATTTTACCGGTCTTTGGAGCATGGGAGGGAACCCACAATAGCACATGGAGAACATGCAAACACAATGCAGATAGTATCTTGGTTGGGATTCAAGCTGAGGACCCTAGTACTACAAGGAGGAGTGCTAACCACTAGGTCAATGTTCTGCCACAAAGTTGATCAGATACAGATGAAGCAGGCAAAAGTATAGCTAAAGTGCAGGTCAGAGTCAGCAGCAGGCAGATGAGTAGGAGCAGATCAAGGCAAGCCAGGTCAGTATTGGATAGAGTTGGTAACACAGATCGGAGACTGCAGGTACTGATAAAGATAGGTCAGCAAAGGGCTTATGTGGCTGCCTTGTTTATATATCCTGGTTGGTGCCATCAGCAGCAACGAGCATGTGAACATGACCATGCATACTGTATGCGCACACAGATATGCACACTGCTGAGCGCACATACATGATCAGCAGGAACAGGAAAGGTGGTTGTGTGGTGGGTGAATCAATGCAAGTGTGTGGCTGTCCCCCTATTTTAATATAGAACAGGAAAATGGTGGTCCCAATTCCGTGGGGTTTAAATACAGCCAGCACTCAAAACAATTGTAAAAGTATTCAAAAAAGTTTATTTATACATCTTAAAAGACAGTAATGAGACAAAAACATGAATAACTAAAATACAGACATAAATATACCACTACGGTCAGTCATCTGTGCTCTAACATGGTTATACTGAATACGCTAACAGGCAGGGGTGAAGCTATAGGAGTAGCATTTCGGTACCATTATGCCCAACATGTTTCGGAAAATAAATTTCCTTTTTTAAGGGAGATAGCACAGGGTATAAACTTCTGTACTTCCAGACACTCAGATAGCAGGTGGTTCACTGGGCTGGTCAAAAGACAAGCCAAAACAACAAACACCCCCCCTCTCTTCCCCCTCCTATTCCTGGGGGGGGCCCCTGGACCGGTCCTTGTCTTTGGGGATCCTTGTGGGACGGTGTGGTGCAGCCTGGGCCATCTGCGAGGGAATCTTCCTGGAATCCAGCTAGTCATACTGCTGACCTCACGTCTCACGTCAAACGAGTTATCCCAACCCTTCCAGAACCAAATTTCTGGGGACACACCTCATGTGCCCATCTAAAAAGATCTAAAATTCATTTTTTTTTTTTTTGGCCCCATGACACAAGCCTAATTGTCCCATGGAAAACCAAAAAGGATTGGAAGTGAGAATTCCCTCTCTTGGTCAGAGAGATAATCTCCTCGGATGTCTTTTACCCTTACAGATATACCCTGGACAGATATACCCTGTGCTACCTCCCTTGAAAAAAGGAAATGTATTTTCCGAAACATGTTGGGCATAATGGTACCGAAATGCTACTCCTATGGCTTCACCCCTGCCTGTTAGCGTATTCGTTATAACCATGTTAGAGCACAGATGACTGACCGTAGTGGTATATTTATGTCTGTATTTTATTTATTCGTGTTTTTGTCTCATTACTGTCTTTTTAAGATGTATAAATAAACTTTTTTGAAAATTTTTACAATTGTTTCGAGAGTTGGCTGTATTTAAACCCCACGAATTGGGACCACCATTTTCCTGTTCTATACAGGATCAGCAGCAACCATGTGCATAAAGATGTGAGCTGACCTGTGCATGTTCACAGGTGCTCATGTGGAAATACTATCTTTCATTCTGGCACAACTCTCCACATCTGTATGCTCTGTACAGAGGGAGTCATATGGTGTTTCAATTAGAGATGGTTAGTCTGAAGGAAAGGAGCTCCTGACTGAGGTTTCTCTTTAGAAAAACCATGGAGCTCTGTGAACCAAACATATGTATGCACCATCTGTTAAATATTTGCAAATAAAGATTTAAAACAAATAGTGAAAAAAGCATAAAATGGTTTAAAAATGTATAAAGCTTAAAAAATTAAAAGAACCCAAACCTTAAATGTTTCAATGTATACCATTACATTGCCAAGATCCGAGTACAGGTTTTTTTACTTGCAGTCTACTTTGCCCTCCTGCTGTTCCATAAATCCTCAGTGCGTCCTTCACTGGACTTTACTTTTTCTCTTCTAATTGGTTCTTCTTTTAAGCACAAGAGACCTTAATTGATTCAGTGAAACCAGAGTCTAATGATAACTGATGAGCCTGCTCCAAGAATCAATTTACATAGATGTGTTAGTTCTGTCTGCTATGGGAGACCTGATTCCTATCTCTTTTTCTTCTCCATGACTTTCCCTTCTCTAGGGGGTTGTCCTGCATATCACAGCAATCAGCTGTAGCATATACTACTCTAAGCAAATGGCTAGGAAATTAGTACATTAGTGAATCTTGCCCTTTAGAAATGAATAAACTGCTGTTGGTTTAAAAAACTGGAGCAAAAGATGATCCACAGCAACCTATCAGATTTCTCCCTTAGGTTTAAGGCCATGCCAGATTTGTTGGTACTAGCAACACACCAATCATCAAGGTTTGCCCAAGTTTCCATGCATTTGACGCACTAATGAGAAGCCACGAGATGTGTGATTTTCATCTGATGATTCTCAATGGAACAAATAAGGGGTAAGTGGAAAGAAAGTACAGAAAATAATTTTGCTCATCCTAATTTAGAACAGTCAACTGCAGCTGTAAAACAAGTCAGCTGCAAAATAAAGTGAAGCCAATATGATGGAAACATAATACAGCAGACACAGAGCATCTTATTTGTCAGCTGATAGCGGATGGTTTAGTGTGCTCTCATTGAGCCTACAAAATGACAACGATTATGTTGCTAGTGACAGATTGGGGGATTGTCGTAAAATCTGCACAGGCTGTATTTTCCAAAGCACATATTTTATTACACACACCTGCATTATTCTTAATATTTTTTTATAAGGTAAACAATTAAAAAAAAAGCATTTTTAGTAAAGGCATAACATGTCCCAAAATTTCAGTGTTTGTTTTATATATGTCCAACATCTAGATACACAGCAGAAGCACCGCACAAAGGCAGGTCTGTGCTCATCAATGTGGATCAACCCAAGATCCTACTAATACAAAAAGAAAGCAGGGATTGCCACACCAATGAAGTTTTATTTAGAATCCAGTAAGTTCACATGAATCAAATTATACAATAGGAAACAATTTTAGGGAACATGCCCATTGTCAGACCTCAAAGCATCTGAACAAAGGAGAATTACCATGTATCTTTTATAGCAGAAAACTCAGAAGTTACTATTTTCCAAACAGTCAACAATAGAAATGACGAAAATGAAAAACACAATGGATTTTTCGAGTTACTGTAGGATGAAAAGGCTAAAAAGTAGGTTTATACAAAGTTGTTCACATAAATTCTAAAAATAAAAAATCATAAAAAAAACAGTTACAATTAAAATGGAACTCAATCTGATTGTAGATCCATATATTTTTGCACCACACCTCCATTTGCATTACAGTGTATACAGTAATGGGGTCCTTATGTGCCCTATGTATATGCCTCTACACATTTCACAGGGTGGCCCACTTCTTCACAAGGACTTCAAGGGATACATACATTCTAGATAATTAAGAAAGAGTAGACAAAACATTTCTTTAAAACCACATTTAAATAATAAAGTATTTATACTGTATACAAATTGTATTGTTTACTTACTGAGGTTAAAAGCTGTCTCTCCTCGCAAATCCCACAAGAGGAAAGCCCAAGTCATTAAGACCCCCGGGGGCATTTCTAAGAGCAAATAAAGAAAGAATCAGGGGACAAACATCATCACTATTGGGGTAAAGGACCATCCACACATACACCATATTACCAAAAGTATTGGGACACCTGCCTTAACACGCACATGGACTTTAATGGCATCCCAGTCTTAGTCAGTAGAGTTCAATATTGAGTTGGCCTGCCCTTTGCAGCTATAACAGCTTCAATTCTTCTAGGAAGGCTGTCCACAAGGTTTAGGAGTGTGTCTATGGGAATGTTTTTATCATTCTTCCAGAAGCACATTTGTGAGGTCAGACACTGACGATGGGCGAGAAGGTCAGGCTTGCAGTCTCAGCTCTAATTCATCCCAAAGGTGTTCTATCGGGTTGAGGTCAGGACTCTGTCCAGGTAAGTTAAGTTCCCCCCCCCCCCCAAAACTCGCTCATCCATGTCTTTGTAGACTTTGCTTTTTGCACTGGTGTGCAGTCATGTTGGAACAGTAAGGGGCCATCCCCAAACTGTTTCCACAAAGTTGGAGAGAATGAAATTGTCCAAAATGACTTGGTATACTGAAGCCTTAAATGTTACCTTCACTGGAACTAAGGGGCCAAGCCCAACCCTTGAAAAAAAACCTCACACCATATAAACCCCCCCCCCCTCCGCCAAATGATTTGGACCAGTGCACAAAGAAAGGTCCATAAAGACATGGATGAATGAGTTTGGAGTGGAGGAACGTGACTGGCCTGAACTCAGTCCTGACCTCAATCTGATAGAACACCTTTGGGATGAATTAGAGCACAGACTGCGAGCCAGGCCTTCTCTCCAATATCAGTGCTTGACCTCACAAATGCGCTTCTGGAAGAATGGTCAAATATTCCCATAGACACACTCCTAAACCTTGTGGACAGCCTTCCCAGAAGAGTTGAAGCTGTTATAGCTGTAAAGGGTGGGCCAACTCAATATTGAACCCTACGGACTAAGATTAGAATGCCATTAAAGGTCATGTGCGTGAAAAGGCAGTAAAAACACAGCTCAACCATGTGTTTTTGCCACCACTCAAATATAAGTGTAAATGAGGCTTAAAACTTCACTGGTGCTGCAATCCCTGCTTTCTATTTCTCTCTCTGTCTCTACCCAGGTGCAGAGTGCTGAAACAACTGCTGAATGGCGCCTCATAATCAGATAAGCAATATGTTGTCAGCACACCTTAATCTTCTACAAAAATACCTGCCTTTACTGATGTTCGGCCAGCATATCATACAAGGTGCAGTGATTTGGAACCAACACCAGAACCTGGTGGTTCAAAGTATTGCACTTTGCTGTATGACATGCTGAACGAATGTCAATAAAGATGGTTCTTTTTGCAGAAGATTAAGGTTTGCTGGCAACATATATCGTATCTGTCTGTAAGGGTTGTCACACACTCTACAGGGGCTGTGTTGTACAGAAAGAGATAGAGGAGAATGGCCAGTGGGCACAATTGAGGGCCCACAACATGGGATTGTGGTGGCCACAGTTCTGTTTTTTTTTTTCTTTGGTTACTGTGGCTTTAAGCCTTTACAGGCTCGTCACATAAATTGATGCGGGAAACACATGCGTACAAGTCAGGCGGGAAAAACGTGCCTTTCGAGAAGGTTTTTGTCACGTGGAAGAAGGGCTACATAAGGCGTTGCGTGAAGGCTCCCGTCACAGTTGATCCCCTCCCTCCACCCTGTCGCAGCACCTGTTATGTGGTTATGTCACCCTTGAATCAAGGGGGGACTCTGATTAATTATTTATTTGAGCATATTCGCTCGAGTTCTATGACTGAGTGAGAGATATGTATATTTGAATTTTAAGTTTAATATCTGTTTATTTTTTGAATTTTAATAGATATTTTATTAACAAATAATTTATATACCAATAAAGGTGCTGTGGCCATTTTACTACTATTTCTTGTGTTGGTAATTTTTATTCATGGTTTATATTTGAGAAGGGGTAAGTGTGCGGCCTACATTCCCAGTAGCAATGAAGGCAATGTTCTCAGGAGGGGAGGTAGGGTTTACCCTCAAAGAGTTTGTTGGCCTATATCTTTTAAGATGGTTGTGAACCATGTCATATCTTTAAACCTTCTCCTTCACCTTTCTCACCTGATCCCAGGTGCACGACCAATGGAGACACAGTAAAAACCAACAAGCAAAAAAATGGCAAGCACACCAAAATAAGAATGTCAAATATTTTCGTCGCCAATAGATTTACTGCTTGCTTTGTAATTGAAATCTCACTAAATATTTGAGGTTCTCTTTTTGGTATGCAGACCACTCCTATTTATTTTTTTTCTTTTGGTTCTAAACCAGTCTTGGACTTATTGTTTTTTTGCAGCTCTTGTACAACTACAGGTCCCAGCTTGTCCTCCTTAGGCAGGCAGGCAGGCAGGCAGGGCATGCTAGGAATGGGTAGTAAACACAATGCACCAGGGCCCACCAATAGGGGGGTACAGGCAGTACTTTCATATGGAAGGGGATGGGGGGGGGGGGGCTGTAAAGTAGGCTGTACAAGGTCCCATGATATTTAAAGGCTTCTGGGCTTCTGAATATAGATGAACTGATATGACTTCCCAGACACATCTTACCTGCTAGCTACAGTGCCTTAAAAAGTATTCACACCCCTTTAAATTTTCCACATTTTGTAAGGTTAAAACCACAAACGTAAATGGATTTTATGTGATAGACCAACACAAAGTGGCACATAATTGTGAAGTGTAAGGAAAAATATAACTTATTTTCATTTTTTTTTTGTTACAAATATGTGAAAAGTCTGGCATGCATTTGTAATCTGCCCCCCTGAGTCAATACTTTGTAGAACCACCTTTCACTGCAATTACAGCTGCAAGTCTTTTTGGGGATGTCTTTACCAGCTTTGCACATCTAGAGAGTGACATTTTTGTTTATTCTTTTTTGCAAAATAGCTCAAGCTCTGTCAGATTGGATGCCGAGCGTCTGTGAACAGCAAATTTTCAAGTCTTGCCACAGATTCTCAAGTGGATTTAGGTCTGGACTTTGGGCCATTCTAACACATGAATATGCTTTGATCTAAACCATTCCATTATAGCTCTGATTGTATGTTTAGGGTTGTTGTTCTGCTGGAAGGTGAACCTCAGCCCCAGTTTTAAGTCTTTTGCAGACTCTTCCTTCTAAGATTGCCCTGTATTTGGCTCCATCCTCCTTCCCATCAACTCTGACCAGCTTCCTTGTCCCTGCTGAAGAAAAGCATCCCTACAGCATGATGCTGCCACTAACATGTTTCACGGTGGGGATGCAGTGTTAGTTTTCCACCACACATAGCATTTTGCTTAAAGACCACAAAGTTCAATTTTGGTCTCATCCAACCATAGCACCTTCTTCCACATGTTTGCTGTGTTCCCCACATGGCTTCTCCCAAACTGCAAACAGGATTTCTTATGGCTTTCTTTTACCAATGGCTTTCTTCTTGCTACTCTTCCATAAAGGCCAGTTTTGTGGAGTGCACAACTAATAGTTGTCCTGTGGACAGATTTTCCCACCCAAGCTGTAGATCTCTGCAGCTCCTCCAGAGCTACCATGGGCCTCTTGGCTGCTTCTCTGATTCCTTTCCCGGCCTGTCAGTTTAGGTGGATGGCCATGTCTTGATAGATTTGCAGTTGTGCCATACTCTTTCCATTTTTGGATGATGGATTGAACAGTGCTCCCTGAGATGTTCAAAGCTTGGGATATTTTTTTATAGCCTATATCTGCTTTAAACGTCTCCACAACTTTATCCCTGACCTGTCTGGTGTGTTCCTTGGCCTTTATGATGCTGTCTGTTCACTAAGGTTCTCTAACAAACCTCTGAGGGCTTCACAGAACAGCTGTATTTATATTGAGATTAAGTTACACACAGGTAGACTCTATTTTCTAATTAGGTGACTTCTGAAGGCAATTGGTTCCACTAGATTTTAGTTAGAGGTATCACAGTAAAGGGGGCTGAATATAAATGCATGCCACACTTTTCACATATTTATTTGTAAAAAATGTTGAAAACCATTTATCAATTTTTTTTCCCACTTCACAATTATGTGCCCCTTTATGTTTGTTTACCACATTAAAACCCAATAAGATTTCCCAAGCTTTAAACATCCCAAGGAGCACTGTGCAAGTGATAATATTGAAATGGAAGGAGTATCAGACCACTGCAAATCTACGAAGACCTGGCCGTCCCTCTAAACTTTCAGCTCATACAAGGAGAAGACTGGTCAGGGATGCAGCCAAGAGGCCCATGATCACTCTGGATGAACTGCAGAGATCTACAGCTGAGTTGGGAGACTCTGTCCATAGGACAACAATCAGTCGGATACTGCACAAATCTGGCCTTTATGGAAGAGTGGCAAGAAGAAAGCCATTTCTTAAAGATATCCATAAAAAGTGTTGTTTAAAGTTTGCCAAAAGCCACCTGGGAGACACACCAAGCATGGGGAAGAAGGTGCTCTGGTCAGATGAAACCAAAATCAAACTTTTTGGCAACAATGCAAAACGTTATGTTTGGCGTAAAAGCAACACAGCTCATCACCCTGAACACACCATACCCACTGTCAAACATGGTGGTGGCAGCATCATGGTTTGGGCCTGCTTTTCTTCAGCAGGGACAGGGAAGATGGTTAAAATTGATGGGAAGATGGATGGAGCCAAATACAGGACCATTCTGGAAGAAAACCTGATGGAGTCTGCAAAAGACCTGAGACTGGGACAGAGATTTGTCTTCCAACAAGACAATGATCCAAAACATAAAGTCTACAATGGAATGGTTCACAAATAAACATATCCAGGTGTTAGAATGGCCAAGTCAAAGTCCAGACCTGAATCCAATCGAGAATCTGTGGAAAGAACTGAAAACTGTTGTTCACAAACGCTCTCCATCCAACCTCACTGAGCTCGAGCTGTTTTGCAAGGAGGAATGGGCAAAAATTTCAGTCTCTCGATGTGCAAAACTGATAGAGACATACCCCAAGCGACTTACAGCTGTAATCGCAGCAAAAGGGGGCGCTACAAAGTATTAACTTAAGGGGTCTGAATAATTTTGCACGCCCAATTTTTCAGTTTTTTATTTGTTAACAAAGTTTGAAATATCCAATAAATTTCGATCCACTTCATGATTGTGTCCCACTTGTTGATTCTTCACAAAAAATTACAGTTTTATATCTTTATGTTTGAAGCCTGAAATGTGGCAAAAGTTCGCAAAGTTCAAGGGGGCCGAATACTTTCGCAAGGCACTGTAACTATGTAACATAGGAAATATTTATGAAACTATGAAATATCTACAAACGACGACAGTCCTTTGCTGCAAAGAATAGTAAATGTACACCATAAATCACCACTGTGGTGATGATGTAACCTGTCAAGCCCCAGAACAGAGAAGAATGGAACAGTCACCTAAAGCAAAAAGACACTCACATTAGAACATTGAACACTGGCATCCGGTTGCTGTGAGCAATACTTCCATTAGTTCCTTCTTTGTTATAAATAAGCCCCACTGACACTATGCTATGCTGCAGTTTTATACAAATGGGTAACTCAGGGAACAGAAAGACAGGATATTACGTAATGCTTGCAAACAACCTCAGGTTGCAACACTTTTCTTTTTATGTTTCGGCTACAACCTAATGTAAATCAGAGACAGAATGAACCCCCATCTGTATGAAATAGAAAGTATGCACTTAGCCCACATCTTCTCTTTCCTTCATCTGCAGGACTTTGCAGTACGTCTGATGGATAGGATGTGGCATGCTTTGTGAGAGAACATTTGCATGTCATTCTAGCACTCCATGCTGGATATGAGGAACATTAGGCAAATCTGCTGTCTGAATGTAGTATACGGGCTCAGCTAAAGAGGAACTACATCTAAAAATATACCCTTCATATGTCACATGTAATCTCATGTATTTAACATTAGAAAATCTCTATTGCCTCACAAAACAAGATTATTTTAAAGTGAACTGTGAAGTAGATATAAACAGAATTTATTTCACTTATGTCTTTATTAAAATGACTCTTATACAGGATTTATACAGTTCCAACAGTTACTGCATTGCTTTAGAAAAATAAAGTTACAATACAATCCAAAACAAGAGGGATCAGAGGGCTCTGCTTTAAAGAGCTTAAAAAAAAGACTCTAAAACAGGGGTGGGCAAACTTTCGGAGGTTGAGATCTCCCTGGACAACATGTAGGGAAGCAAAGATCCCAGGGGAGTGGACAGCGCCATTAAAAAGAAAAAAAATATCAAGCTCCCAATAAAAAGGTCTATGTGGACGTCAACCCCCCTAACTGTAGTGTCCTCCTCCCCACCAAAGTAGTGTCCTATACCTCCCAATACTGCATCCTCTGCCCCTTCACATTACCCTGATCCCCATTTTAGTGTCCCCTGCCCCTTTACATTACCCTGCCACTGTAGTGTCCCCCCCAAAGCAGTGTCCTTTGCCCCCCTTCACATCACCACCCCCCTTGCCACTGTAGCGTCCTGTACCCCTCCCAAAAACAGTGTCTTCTACCTCCTTCACATTACCCCAACCTCACTGTAGCATCCTCTACCCCCCATAGCAGTGTCCTCTGCCCATTTTTCATCACAGTCCCTCCAATCCCCCCCTTCCTTACTGTAGTGTCCTCTGCCCTCCCTTCAACAGTGTCTACTCTGTCCACTTCACATCATCCTCCAGCCCCACATACATACAGTGTAGCCCAGATAGCAAGCAATTACGCTGCAAGTTTGAAAATGATTTGCTAAACTATTGCTAGACTTGCACAGTCTGCATTGCATGATTCCAGATCAACTTTCTTTGCAAACATTCTGCAAGTCTGCTGCAAGTTCTGGTTCAGTTATGCTGTGCTATAGTCATCCCACCACAGGGGTCACTGTGGCTGAATTTCCATGCTGTAGACTTACAGAGCTCTTGCTGTAGACTCACCACTGCAACTTTGCTCCTGCTAGAAACTTGCCACGCAAATTTGCTATAAATTGGAAAACTGTCAGCTAAAACTTGTGCTTCAAGTGCTCTGCAAGTGTACAACTTGCCAGTGAAAATGTGCAGCAAGTTAACAGACTTACAATTCAAACCTGCCACAACTTTGTAGCAAGTTATACTTGCTATCTGTAAGGTAGAACTTCCTACCTTCCAGCGTGTATATAGCAGAGAGATGATCAGGAGATGGTATAGTACTGGGTGGAAGACATTTCATAACAAGCTGGTTATTGGTTCCTAGGACCTCCTAGCAACCAATCACTGAGGCAGCTCCCGCCCCTGCCCTCCATCCAGCACTATGCTGCCTCCTGCTCTCCACTCTGAAATGAACGAGAGCGGCAGAGGCTGGGGGAGTAAGATCCACCTATCTGCTCCCTGCAGTCGACTGTTCAATTGTAATCAATGGCTTTCTGATCCCCAACCTAAAGGAAGGGTCAAGTGATATAAAAGGTAAAAAACTGTAAGAAATTAACTGATGGAGGTGATAAAAGTACAGTTTTTAGGTGGAGGAGGGATAGGTTTCCCTGAAGAGATGGGTTTTCAGGGATCGCCTAAAAGCAGACATAATGGAAGACAGCCAGACAGATTGGCATAAGGAGTGCCAGAGGATGGGAGGGACTTTAGAGAAATCCTAGAGGTGAGCATGGAAGAAAGTGACTCAGGAGCTAGTGAGCAGGAGATTTTGGAAAGAGTAAAGAAAATGGTTTGGGTGATATTTTGAGAGGAGGTGGTGATTTAGCTCAGGGCAGAGTTGCAGATGGCTTTGCATGTTGTGGTTGGTATGTTAAATTTTATCTGCTAGGCCCACAACAGTAAAATCAGTCTGTATATGCAGTAAAGCATACTTGTTATACTCACTGTGGAACCTAGAGGTTAATCCTTTGCATTATGTAAAAAGGCAGTTAAATCTTGTCTTCTCTGATTCTCCCCTTCTTCCACAGTCCCCAATCCATCTCCTGGTAGGACAGAGCCTTGTGGGGAACTGTGCACATGCTCAGCTTTGTGTATATTGCTAAAGATTTTTTTAATTTTTTTTTCATCAGCACAGGGCCAATTAGCCCTGTCCAGATAGAGGGTCAGCAGTTTGAAAAATTTTTTTACAAACTATTTTATTTTATTCAAAATTTTTGATATTTATCGGTTTAGCAAAAAAAAAAAAAAAAAAAAAACATTGGTGATTAAATACCACCAAAGGAATTTGTGTGAAAAAAAAAATGATAAAACTTTCATTTGGGTACAGTGTAGCATGACCGCGCAATTGTAATTCAAAGTGCGACCGTGCTAAAAGCTGAAAACTGGCCTGGGCAGAAAGGGGGTAAAAGTGCCCAGTAGGCATGTAGATAAATTGATCAGCTTTTATTTGTGTAAAACCTTTATCCCAAAAAGAGAAAAAAAAACAAAAAAAAAAACGATCTGCTGTAACTGATTATAAAGTTTTAGCTGGATTTCAGCTTCGATCTGTTGCTGTATTTAAATTTTCTAGTACTTTTACCACTCCCCTCTCCCCATACTGACAATGCCGCTGTCCAAATCTGCTCTGTGCCCCTTCATCCAGAGTGGTGTCTGTATAATACAGGAGGTGTGTTACTGGCCAGATCACCAGGGGTAAACAGAAAAAAAGAAAACCAAATCAGCTGTCACATCTAATATTTGGTACGCTGCAATATATCAAATTTTTGGTTTTATTAAAATTCTTTATTTTAACAAAGATACATAAATGATATACAGGCGGTCCGAGAAATAATGCAATGTAAGAGACAGCGTAAATACAACAAGTATACCCAAGCAGAACATCGTATGGTAGGATACCAAGTAAACTATCATGTTCAAACTATCATATACAGATAACTAAGAAAAACAGAGGATGTTTTTATTTTATTTCTTTATGCTTAATAAGGGGAAACAGAGGAAGGGTAGGGGAGGCAACCGCAGGCAAGTACCCGCCTTACCAGGAGGAATGGAGCAAAAAAAAAAAGGGGGGGGGGAAGGAGGGGAGAGGAAAAAGGGGGAGGCACAGAAGGAAGGGACTAGGAAAGGAAGAGAAAGAGAGAAAAGAGAAGGTAAAGCAGGTGAAGAGAGGCCAGAGAGGGGTGCCCAACATCAATCTAGCGTGTTCATGTAAAATCCTCACTACATCCCTCCCACCCCAAGAGGGGGTTCCTCACCATTAACTGCCGGGGATATCGCTTTGTAAGGCCAAGCCTTCATCTGAGAAAGCAAACATGTTCCAGCAATCCCATGTCTTAGTGTATTGTGCTTTCCTGTCTTGTGAAGATAACACTACATTTTTAGTTTTAACCACTTTACCACCGGAGGATTTTGCTGTCTTACGTCCAGGCCACTTTTTGCGATTCGGCACTGTGCGACTTTAACTGACAATTGTGCGGTCGTGCGACGCCGTATCCAAACTAAATATACGTCCTTTTTTTCCCACAAAAAGAGCTTTCTTTTGGTGGTATTTGATCACCTGTGCGATTTTTACTTTTTGCGCTATACAGTAAACCCCCCTCCATTGCGGGGGTTACGTTCCGGGCCCAGCCGCGAAAAGTGAAATTCTGCGAAATAGAAAAACCCTATTAAAATGCATTGTAGGCATGTTTATTTTACTGTCACTGTACCTGTAGAAGCATTTTAAGGTCTTTAAACACACTTTTAAAACAATAGAAACTCATTTAAACACATAAAAGATACTGAGAGACATAGCAAGAGCTATGGAAAACACAAAAATATTCCATTTTTAATGATTTATATAGTAAAATAACATTACAAAAAAAAAACGTGAATTACCGGGACCGCAAAAACTGAACCGCGATGGAGCGGGGGATTACTGTAAATAAAAAAATAGCGTTTATTTTGAAAAAATAACAATATTTTAAACATTTTTTTTATATGAAATTACCCCCCAAAAAAATGTAAAAATCAAAATGTTTTAAAATTTTTGGCCAATTTGTTTTCTGCTACCTATGTTTGGTAAAAAAAATCACAATAAGCGTATTTTGATTGGTTTGTGCAAAAGTTATTGCGTTTACTAACTAAGGGAAAGATTTCTGTCATTTTTGGTGTTTTTTTTTTTAGCGCGTAATGGCGGCGATCTGCGATTTTTTTTGCGGGACTGCGACATTGCTGCGGACAGATCGGATCCTTGACTGACATTTTTGACACTTTTGGGGGTACCAGTGACATTTCTATAGTAATCAGTGCTATAAATATGCACTGTTACTGTAAAAATGACACTGGCAGGGAAGGGGTTAATTTTATTGGAGAGGGAGGGGTTAATGTATGCCTGGTGCTTACTAACATGTGTGGGGGGAGGTGACTGAGTGACACAGGGATAGATCACATGTTCAGCTATGCTGAACACTGCAATCTGTCACTCCTTGTCACTTAGGAGATCCGCCCGCTCTGTTTACACAAGCGGGCGGATCGCCAAACTCGATTCCCCGACGATCGGGGAAGAGCAGCGGCGATCGCTGCCGCTCCTCCCCTGGCCCGACTCCCGCTGTGACTGAAAACAGCAGGAGCGCGCCTCCGGCGGCGCGCGTGCGCCACCGAGAAAGGGGAGTGTCTGGCGGCGTAGGTCTACGTCGCCAGAAGATAACGAACCACTTTGCCGCAGTAGAGCTCGAGTGAGCAGATGGCAAGTGGTTAATAAGGGGAAACAGAGGAAGGGTAGGGGAGGCAACCGCAGGCAAGAACCCGCCTTATTAGGAGGAATGGAGCAAAAAAAAAAAAAGGGGGGGAGGAGGGGAGGGAAAAAGGGGGAGGCACAGAAGGAAGGGACTAGGAAAGGAAGAGAAAGAGAGAAAAGAGAAGGTAAAGCAGGTGAAGAGAGGCCAGAGAGGGGTGCCCAACATCAATTTAGCTTGTTCATGTAAAATCCTCACTACATCCCTCCCACCCCAAGAGGGGGTTCCCCACCGTTAACTGCCGGGGAGATCGATTTGTAAGGCCAAGCCTTCATCTGAGAAAGCAAACATGTTCCAGCAATCCCATGTCTTAGTTCATTGTGCGTTCCTGTCTTGTGAAGATAATACTACATTTTTGGTTTTAATACAGTGGATTTCCAGGCTATTGCTACTAAGATTAAACTTCCTCCCACCCCTATCTAAATCCTATTCTAACTACCCTGTAGAAGGAAGGTATTTACCTAATCTGAGGGCGCTCTGGTCCGGTCAAGTGATCGGCTTCCAGCAGCAGCTTCAGGGGAGAGGAGGGACAGTCAACAATGGATGCCCCATAGCAAGCCTATGGGTGATATAACCGCAGTCACTGCAACCATTGTCGGCAGTTTCTCTTCTCCGCTGAAGCTGGTTGCTGGGGAGATTACATGACCGGACCGGAGCACCCTCAGAATAGGTACGTTTTCCCCTTTAAGCTAGCTAGATATCCATCGATTTCTCTATCCTCACTAAACAGCATGGGTGGACAAATCTTTGGCTGACGCAATTGGCACTGGCTGTCAAAATAACCAAACAGTGCCAGCATTTGATTGAATGCAGGCGCTACTAAGCTGACAGTTTTCTACCTGGCTCCTTTGATTTCTTTTTAGTGGAAGGACGTTGGGTGGAGTGGTGCCAACAAGGTCATTCATTTGACGAATTTTGTTTGGTTCATTAGGAACCAGCCAAGGTTTGCTCAGTGTATGGTCAGCTGTACTCACAATCTTTATTCTTGCTAGATATATTGAGATTACTGCATGATATTCAATCCCTCCTCTAAGATTTATCTGCGCTGAACTGCTCTGCTCATGTTTTTACAGTAAGTAAACAAAAAGCATTTCACTCCCCAGAAAATCTGAAGACGTTAAAATAATGTAAACAGTGCTTCCTGTACATGTTTAGCTTGCAATTTTCTGAATTCTGGGACTTCATTTTTTTGCATCTACTTAACTCTCCGGTTAACAATTGGGAAATTGATGTTAATCAGTTGTAGCTAGAAAATGAGCCTAAGACCATAAAAAGGAGAATCCCATTAATTGCTAATGCAGATGTTAGTAACCTATTGCTAAATGTGACCAGTTAACCTCCCTGGCGGTATGATTATGTCAGGAATTCTGTACCAAAAGCGGTACAATTTTTTTGCATGGAAATTTGGCGTTATGTATTATAGGCCTACAATTCTTAGTAATTACTGACTTAAACCTGACCAAAACAAGACTCTAGTAGACATCCCAGATGTGATAAATTTGAAATACAAACGCATGAATTATAATCGAATCAATAATATAATTTTATTATTTAATATATAATATAATATATATATTATATAATAAAATTATATTATTGATTAGATTATAATTCATGCGTTATATATTTTATATATATATATATATATATATGTGTGTGTGTATATATATATATATATATATATATATATATATATATGTGTGTGTGTGTGTGTGTGTATATATATTGTAACAGGAAGTCAGCTAAATCTGGGAATGTAGTCACAGGAAGGAGATACATTTCTACCTGATTTAGAAAGTCCATTAATTAATTTAGGGTGTTGGCTACAGAGCTAGCCAGCAGGAAGTTGAAAGGCCTTCACCTGTTCAGAATGAGGGAGTTAAGGCTCTATAATTTGTTCAGAGAAATTCCTATTGTTTGCTGCCTCCAGAAGCTGCATCCTGAAGCCATGTGGGCTGGGAGCAGGAGGACAGTCAGCGTGTGCCTCCCGACAGGATGTGTGGGCCTGGGAGAAGACCCCCCGGAGTGATGTGTGCCCGGGACGGTAACCAAGGGTGAATACGTCTCAAAGGTGAGAAGACGAACTGTTGATGTGAAAGAAACAAAAGGACTGTGTTGCCCTGTGAAGCTATTATAAAAGGACTATTGAGTGTCCGCTGTAGGACAAGGAAGTCTGCCCGACGGTAGGTTGGAGACAGACACTTAGGCAGGTTCCAGTTGTGAGAAGGTAGCCGCCCACAGAGGCAAGGATTTATTTTCTGTTTTATTTTATTTTGGATGTTTTGCTGCATACAGCCTGGTGAAGAAAACACCATTTAATAAACCACACTGTTTGTTTGCAAGCACTTGTCGGCTACCTCTCTGGGAAAACGCACCCCCCAAGGGGTCATCCACACCCGCCACCGAGCTAATCCCTCACATATGGTGGAGGTATGCAGTGGGCATAAGCAGAGATCCCTGCAATGGAGTGCATATGTTTGATGAACTTTGTCTGGTGCATGAGATTGCACAATCTATGTGTGCAGGAGAGAAGATCCTGACAGAAAAAAAAAAAAAAAAGTGTTTTAAAGAGACAGGGGTCTCAAAATTTTTTGATGAACTTTGTTGTGTCTGGTGCAAGTGACTGCACAAACTGTGTGCGCAGGAAAAGAGATCCTGCAAGAGAGAGAAAAACTACATGTGTTAAAGAGACAGTGGTCTGAAAAATTTTTGCTGGACTGTGAAAAATTTGTTTGTGGAGTTATTGAAGATGGGGCGTTCAAAACGCCTGAAGAATGCAAAGATAGATGAAATGAGAGACCGGATTCTATGGATGGAGGGGATGCTACCGTCTGAACCAGCCCCATCCATGCCTAAAGAGAGTCTACTAAAGAGGAAGGTTGTTGTCCCTAGCAACACTGATGAAACTGCTATGGAGACGCAGTGTGCTCAGATGAAAAGTAAGCTCAAAATGGAGGAGATGTTGAAACAACTGATTATATCAAATGCAGCTCAACAAAAGGCTCATCAAGAGAGCATGGCAGGCTGGAAACAGAGACGCCAGCAGCCAATGGAGGCCATCGGTTTGGAAGAAACCGAGTATGTGTGCAGGGCTGAGTTGGATGCCTTGCAACGGAAAATGGAAGAAAAGGAACAAGCCTTGGAATTGCTTAAGATGGAGCATAGAAACTTGCAGGAAACGAATGAACTACTCAAGTCTCATGTGTCACAGTGGGAAGAATCCACTGCTCTTCTTTTGGTCGAGTTGCAAAAACGTCAAGACACTATAAAGGAGAAAGATACCATCCTCATGGAAAAGGAAATTGAAATTCAGACTTTGCAGAAGCAAAGCATGTGTGAAATGTTGGAGTTGCGTAATCAGCTGGAAAAAAGTCTTCAGTGTTTGGAAGCTACAAAAATAGACCTGCAGGAGTCGCAGGAACAGAATGTCGCTCTGAAAACGACATTGTCTCTCAGCGACAACGAGAAAAGTGAAAGAGAGGCTAAATTACTGAGTACTGTGTATGAGCTCACCACTTTGAGCAATGTGGTAGATGAATTACGTGCAGACTGTGAAAGTTGGAAAGGTGAAGCCCAACGTTTCCAGCAGCAGTTAAAGGAGAAAGAAGCCTGTGTGGCAGAATTACAGTCTCATTCCCAGAAACTAGCCAATGAGGTGAAGGCTCTTATGCAGGGAAAAGGAGATTGTGAACATAAGAGGGAAAAAGTAGAGGCACGGCTTCTGGAATCGCAAGTCAAGGTGTCAGAAGGTGACCGATTGTGTGCTAAGCTGTTAGAGAAGGCAAACCGATTGCAGGTTGAGTTGGACAGTGTCACAAATCGGCTTTCTCAAGCAGACAGCAAATCTAGAGAAATTGCGGAAGATTTTTCTATCTTGGAATCGCAGCTGCAAGACACGCAGGAACTCTTACAGGAAGAGAGGTGTCAAAGGCTGAGTTTTAGCACAAAGCTCAAACAAATGGAAGATGAGAAAAATGGCTTCCTGGAACAATTAAAAGAGGAGGCGGAAGCAAAGAAAAACCTATCAGAGCAAGTCGCAACATTGCAAGCTCAGATAGCGGATATGAAAAAACGCATGGAAGAAAGCGTTGGTTCATTACAGTGTGTTGAAGATGTGAAAAAGAAGTTTGATCAGATGCTTGGTGAAGAGAAGACTGTGTCTGCAAAATATGCAGAAGAACGCGCCCGTGCAGAAACGGAGGTGCGTGATAACGAGAGCAAAGCCCTGTTCTTGGCTCGCTCTTTGGAGGAAGCTCTAGAGTCTAAGGCTGAACTAGAAAGAGTTAACAAGCAGCTATGTACAGAGATGGAACATGTGGTCAGCTCCAAGGATGATGTTGTGAAAAGAGTTCAGGAGCTAGAAAAGTCTAAGCGAGCCTTAGAACAGCAAGTAGAAGAGATGAAGATTCCGTTGCAGGAACTGGAAGAGGAATTCCAGGCAACAGAGGATCTGTCCCAAAGAGGGGATAGTGTGCCTGATGCAGTTTTTAAAAGGATCAGTGTTTTGGGGTCTGTCCTGAGTGAGCCTCAGAAATGTGATGACACGTGGCTTGAATCACCCCTTTGGAATAAACCGTTCCTTCAAAAACTTCAAGCATTGGAAAATGTATCATTAGAACTTCAGCAAACAAAGGAGCTGAGTAAGAAATGTGGTGATTTCTCAGTTCAGGCTGAAAACCTAGTGGAGAAAACTAAGGCTGTTGGTGAAAACGTGAAGCAAATGAATAAGTGCCTTTCAGGGAGTGTTTCCAAAATGGAACTGGTGAAAGACGGGTGGCAGAAGTTTGATCGTGATCTTGAGATGCATTCCATGTGGAATTCAGATAGAGAAAAAGAACTAGGTGACCTTGAGCGGTCAAATAGTTCAGCAGAAAGTGCATTGAAGAAACCTGTAAAAGAATGTGTTGCAGTTCCATGCTTCTTCACTGATGCAGAGAGGAGGTCTATAATGGATACCACCCAGATCGCTGGGTTCAACGGTGTTGTTGCCTTTGACCCCTATGTTGGTGGAAGGAAAGTTGATGATCTGGTTGGCTACTTCTGTGAAGAGTTTGGCAAGAAATATAAACTGAATATCAAATCAAGTAGTAGGCCTTTACTGCGACTCGCTCAGGAGGGCGAAAAGTTTAAGAAGTTGATGAGTGCAAATGCTTCAGATCTGCCTATGAATATGAAATGTTTGAATGATATTGATATCTCTGGGAAAAGGAACAGGGGTCACTTTGAAGAAATGTGTGACAGCCTGTTGTCTCAATTGGAAAATCCTCTGCACAGCATCTTAGAGCAAGCAAAGCTCAAGAAGGAAGATCATTCCCTTTTACAACAAAAAGTCAATGATTGTGTACAGCTGTATGGAGAGGCAACTCAAGTCACAGAGGGATGTCAAGAGTCCCTACTTGGAACAAAGCTTAGTGAAGCAAAGGTTCTCAAAGTTTTGTGGAAAACATTTATGGATTGCAGAGAGAGGCGTCTTAAGAATGTTGAAGACATTAAGACTAGCCCAATTGAGTTGCCTATGGATCACGGTCCTCCATGGTGGATTGGACAGACGGTTATGAGGGACAAGCTGTCTGACATTTATGAGAAAGCTGTCAATGAAGATGACAGAAACGAGAAGGAGCGAAATGATGCCAAAAATGCAGTTGAAGAATGTGTATATGAGATGAGAGACAAACTGTGTGGCATTTATGAGAAATCCGTCAATGAAGATGACAAAACAGTTTCATCCGGAAGCTTGAGGATAATAGGAGGCTTATCAGTGAGTCAGCAGTGCTTGACACATGCGTGCCTGGAAATCTGTGTCCCAACCCTAGGGTTGAAACAAGAGGGGGGGGTATGTAACAGGAAGTCAGCTAAATCTGGGAATGTAGTCACAGGAAGGAGATACATTTCTACCTGATTTAGAAAGTCCATTAATTAATTTAGGGTGTTGGCTACAGAGCTAGCCAGCAGGAAGTTGAAAGGCCTTCACCTGTTCAGAATGAGGGAGTTAAGGCTCTATAATTTGTTCAGAGAAATTCCTATTGTTTGCTGCCTCCAGAAGCTGCATCCTGAAGCCATGTGGGCTGGGAGCAGGAGGACAGTCAGCGTGTGCCTCCCGACAGGATGTGTGGGCCTGGGAGAAGACCCCCCGGAGTGATGTGTGCCCGGGACGGTAACCAAGGGTGAATACGTCTCAAAGGTGAGAAGACGAACTGTTGATGTGAAAGAAACAAAAGGACTGTGTTGCCCTGTGAAGCTATTATAAAAGGACTATTGAGTGTCCGCTGTAGGACAAGGAAGTCTGCCCGACGGTAGGTTGGAGACAGACACTTAGGCAGGTTCCAGTTGTGAGAAGGTAGCCGCCCACAGAGGCAAGGATTTATTTTCTGTTTTATTTTATTTTGGATGTTTTGCTGCATACAGCCTGGTGAAGAAAACACCATTTAATAAACCACACTGTTTGTTTGCAAGCACTTGTCGGCTACCTCTCTGGGAAAACGCACCCCCCAAGGGGTCATCCACACCCGCCACCGAGCTAATCCCTCACAATATATATATATATATATATATATACACACACATATATGTATATATATATTTATATAAAATATATATATATAATATAAATGGTATGTGTTTGTGTTTTGTGCAACGTTTGAATTTCCCTCCCTAGTTCCGCTCCCATGCAGCATTGCTGCTGCAGGGAACGGAACCAGGAAGTCATCAGACCGACGGACGAGCGGCGGGGATCTCGGCTGGCGGTCACAGCAATGGGAGATCATCGCTGGATCGCCAGGAGAAGGTAAGAGACAGCGCTGCAGGCTCTGCTCATCTACCCCGAGCGTTATTCGGGGATACCGATAATAGCATGGAAAAAACATGTCCACCAGAAAAAAAAATATGAGGAACCTGAGGGTTTTTCAGGGTAAGTTGGACACCAGTTACTGATCATCCTCAGTCATACAAGCTGTTAATAGATGTTTACCTGTCTAAATACAATATAATTAAGCTTATAGGAGACAACATTGAGAGCAGCCATTATGACCATTAGCATCAGGTTCTCCGTGGCCTCAGTCACAGTCTTGTAGATGTTTAAAAAAGGTGCTTTTAGAAGTAAGAATGTACTTGAGACATAATGAGCATTTGGACCCTTTACTTACCTTCCACTCAGTCCCCAATACCCCCAATCTACCTCATTCAATGGTTCACGGGGTGTGTAAATAACAGTAGCTATAATCATAAATCAAAATAACACATAGACACCATAAATTTGGTTCAAAGTTGCCAAAAGGCCACAATGTTTTATTAAGGGGTGTCCCAAATATATTTAGGCATAAATAAGTAATGTAACCCCTAGACACCAACCTCACACAAATATGCAGCCCCACTTGACTGAGCTTTATCAATGGGGCCTTATATTTGCGTATCACAGAGAACGGGTCTCACTGAGAGCCCCAGGCCTTGTACTAACAATAGGGACCCAGAACACCTGATTCCGGGTCACCTGATCGCTGTAATAGCCTCTGATTGGCAACCACTGTTATCAGTCACTGGCAAACCCGTCCCTATGTTTTCTCTCTCTGTGGATGGAGGCGAGAGATACACTATATTGTCAAAAGTATTGGGACACTTGTCTTTACACACACATGAACTTTAATGGCATCCCAGTCTTAGTCCGTAGGGTTCAATATTGAGTTGACCTACCCTTTGCAGCTATAAGAGCTTCAACTCTTCCGGGAAGGCTGTTTAGGAGTGTGTCCATGGGCATGTTTGACCACTCTTCTAGAAGCGCATTTGTGAGGTCAGGGAAAAGGCCTGGCTCGCAGTCTCCCCTCTTATTCATCCCAAAGGTGTTCTATCGGGTTGAGATCAGGACTCTGTGCAGGCCTGTCAAGTTCCTCCACCCCAAACTTGCTCATCCATGTATTTATGGACCTTGCTTTGTGCACTGTTCCAAATCATTTGGTGGAGGGAGGATTATGGTGTGGGGTTGTTTTTCAGGGGTTGGGCTTGGCCCCTTAGTTCCAGTGAAGGGAACTCTTAAGGTGTCAGCATACCAAGACATTTTGTACAATTTCATGCTCCCAACTTTGTGGGAACAGTTTTGGGATGGCCCTTTACTGTTCCAACATGACTGCATACCAGTGTGAACACAAGGCCCTTTAACCACCTCAATACTGGCCATTTTCACTCCCTTCTTTCCCAGGCCAATTTTTAGCTTTCAGCGCTCTTACAATTTGAATGACAATTACACAGTCATGCAACTCTATACCCAAATAAAATGTTATCATTTTTTTCACATAACTAGAGCTTTCTTTTGGTGGTATTTATTTACCACTAGGGTTTTTATTTTTTGCGCTACAAATGAAAAAAGACCGAAAATTTGGTTTCTGTTATACAATTTTGCAAATAAGTAATTTCTCTTTATAAATTTTGACCAAAATTTATACGGCTACATTTCTTTGGTAAAAAATAACCCAAATCAGGGTATATTATTTGGTCAGTGTGAAAGAGAGTCTAGAAAATGGTACCAATCACTAAAAATTGATCACACCTGATTTACTGATGGCCTATGTGTCTTTACAGAGGAAGACGTTCTAAGATTGCTGTCTAAAGTGAAGACAAATAAGTCACAGGGTCCTGATGAGATACACCCAAAATTATTAAAAGAGCTTAGTGGTGAGCTGGCAAAACCATTAACAGATTTATTTAACCAATCATTAGTAACAGGAGTCGTCCCGGAAGATTGGAAATTGGCAAATGTCGTGCCCATTCACAAGAAAGGTAGTAGGGAGGAATCGAGCAACTATAGACCAGTGAGCCTGACATCAATAGTAGGCAAATTAATGGAAACCCTATTAAAGGATAGGATTGTGGAAAATCTTAAATCCCATGGATTGCAAGATGAAAAACAACATGGGTTTACTTCAGGGAGATCATGTCAAACAAATCTTATAGATTTTTTTGACTGGGTGACTAAAATAATAGACGGTGGAGGACATTGCATATCTAGATTTTAGTAAGGCTTTTGACACTGTCCCACATAGAAGACTTATCAATAAACTGCAGTCATTGAGCATGGACTCCCATATTGTTGAGTGGATTAGGCAGTGGCTGAGTGACAGACAGAGGGTTGTAGTCAATGGAGAACATTCAGAACAAGGTCATGTTACCAGTGGGGTACCTCAGGGATCTGTACTGGGACCAATTTTGTTTAATATCTTCATAAGTGATATTGCAAAAGGCCTCCATGGTAAGGTTTGTCTTTTTGCGGATGACACAAAGATATGTAACAGGGTTGATGTTCCTGGAGGGAAACGCCAAATGGAAAAGGATTTAGGAAAACTAGAAGAATGGTCAGAACTCTGGCAACTGAAATTTAATGTGGATAAGTGCAAGATAATGCACCTGGGGCGTAAAAACCCAAGGGCAGAATATAGAATATTTGACACAGTCCTGACCTCAGTATCTGAGGAAAGGGATTTAGGAGTAATTATTTCAGAAGACTTAAAGGTAGGAAGACAATGTAATAGAGCAGCACGAAATGCCAGCAGAATGCTTGGATGTATAGGGGGAGGTATAAGCAGTAGAAAGAGAGAAGTGCTTATGCCGCTGTACAGAACACTGGTGAGACCTCACTTGGAGTATTGTGCGCAGTACTGGAGGCCATATCTCCAGAAGGATATAGATACTCTAGAGAGAGTTCAGAGAAGAGCTACTAAACTAGTACATGGATTGCAGGAAAAAACTTACCAGGAAAGGTTAAAGGACCTTAACATGTATAGCTTGGAAGAAAGAAGAGACAGAGGGGATATGATAGAAACTTTTAAATACATAAAGGGAATCAACTCGGTAAAGGAGGAGAGCATATTTAAAAGAAGAAAAACTACCACAAGAGGACACAGATTTAAATTAGAGGGGCAAAGGTTTAAAAGTAATATGAGGAAGTATTACTTTACTGAGAGAGTAGTAGATGCATGGAATAACCTTCCTGCAGAAGTGGTAGCTGCAAATACAGTGAAGGAGTTTAAGCATGCATGGGATAGGCATAAGGCTATCCTTCATATAAGATAGGGCCAGGGACTATTCATAGGATTCAGATATATTGGGCAGACTAGATGGGCCAAATGGTTCTTATCTGCCGACACATTCTATGTTTCTATCTCATTTCTTGAGGCCCTAACATGTCAAGACAGTACAAATACCCCCCCCCCCCCTCCACATTACCCCTTTTTTGGAAAGTAAACAGTCCGGGGTATATAGTAAAAGGCATGGCAAATTTTTTGAAGTTGTAATTTTTCCCCATAATTCTTTGGAAAATTAAGAAATAATTTTTTTTCACACACGGCATTGCCATACTTGAGTATGGAGATACCACACGTGTGAGACTTTTTCACAGCCTAGCCACATAGATAAGCGCAACATCCAAATAGCACCTTCAGCCATAATGCACTTGAAGGACCAGGCCTTCTTCTGACCCTTTATGTTTACAAGTAAAAATCTGTATTTTTGCTAGAAAACGACTTAGAACCACCAAACATTATATCTTTTTGTAGCAGAGGCCCTGGAGATTAAATTGGTGTTTTTTTTTAATTTTTATGTCTCACAGTATTTGCACAGCAGTTTTTTTTAACGCAATTTTACACACTAATGCATAAATACATATTATTACATTTCAATGCACACAGAGACAATATAATACAGTACCCAAATGTTCTGGAAAATATAAAATATGGCATTATGCTGGATAAACAGATACCAAACATATCACACTGTAAAATTGCGCACGTTAGTGAAATGGCTCCAAACGTCGGTATTTGAAAATCTCCATAGGCGACACTTTATAAGCCTTTATTGGTTACCAGTTTAGAGCTACGCAGGTGGTCTGGTACTAGAATTATTGCTCCCACTCAGACGTTGGCGGGGATACCTCATGTGTGGTGTTATTGCTGTTTACGTATGCGTGCGTTCGCCTTTACACACGAGCATGGTGGTGCTTATTGCTGTTTACGTATGCGTGCGGGACCAACGCGTGCGTTCGCCTTTACACACGAGCATGGCGGTGCTTTAAATGTTTTATTTATTGGTGTGACACTGGTACACTGACAGATCTTGATCGGCCACTGGCAAATTTTGAGGATTTCACAATGGTGCAGATGATATGCGTGACTGACAGATGTTTTGTGCACTGGTGCAGATGTTATACGTGACTGACAGATGTTTTATGGGGACACTGACAGATGTCTATGGGGACAGGGGTGCTGTGTACTGTTTGTGGGAGATCTGTGACAGCTCTGTGTGTAAAATCATCCTTACACACGGAACTGTCACAGATCTTGCAGATCCCCCCCCACACAGCTCTAAACTCAGCGGGGAGAACTGTCACAGAGACAAGCGTCTCTGTTTACATTGTGAAGGCTGTGAATGAACACAACAATCACGTGATCTTGAGGGCCAATCACAGCACCCATATCACAATCTCATCTTGGCTTTGTCCTGTGATCATAGCCTTCACTGAACTCGTACGGGAACGTCCACTCAGAACGACGGAGCTCCCACCAAGCCATTTATATACAGTGTCCAGGTGGGAGAAGGTTAAAAACATGAATGTGTGATTTTGGGGTGGAGGAACTTGACTGGCATTCACAGAATCCTGATCTCAACTCGATAGAACATCTTTGGGATGAATAAGAGCAGAGATTGCGTGCCAGGGCCTTCTCATCCATATCAGTGCCTGACCTCACAAATTTGCTTCAGGAAGAATGATCAGACATTCCCATAGCCACATTCCGAAAACCTTGTGGACAGCCTTCCCAGAAGAGTTGACACTATTATAGCTGCAAAGAGTGTGCCAACCAAATATTGAACCCTAAGACACAGTGCTCTGGAGCCTAAGACTGGGATGCCATTAAAGTTTATGTACATGTAAAGGCAGGCATCCCAATACTTTTGAAAATATAGTGTACATCATAGCTCTCTCTTTCATTGCAGAGAGAAAAAAAAATAAAAAAGGTGTGTGTAAAAAAAAAAAAAAAAAATACCTAGACCAACGTTCGATCTAGGTCAGTGCCAGGGTAATGGCCCATACCCATGATCTGAAAATCAGACCAAAAATACCGCTTTCCAAAGCAATTGTACGATAATCGGATCATTAGTACACAGCCTTCAAGAGCCAATCACGACAGTTCATCCAATAATATCCAATCGAACAACCACGAAAACCAGATCGTACGATTTTTGTTTAATCAGTACAGTTGTCGCCCAAAAATACAAATACACTACAAAACATTACATAACTTCTGATTTTTTATTCTCTCATACAAAAATTTTCTGAACTTTAGTAACCTCTCCATTTTCAATATGCGACTAGCATGCAAAAAAAAAAAAACTTGTACAATCTGTCATCCTATTTTTGAGTCGTGTGTACAGTCCATTAGTGTTTGGGTCAAAGTCAGAGACTGTATTTGTTTGGACAGAATTTTTTTTTTAATTAGTATCAGTTCTGTTTTAGGTAGGGTAAAAAAAAAAAAAAAAAAAAAAAGCAAAATGCGCACTATTGTTTCTGGCCTGTAATACCGGTACAAGCAAAAAATAACATGGTGTTGCTGCGATCGTCAGGGGCAGGAGAATTTATTTTGTGTTGTTCTTTGGTGGAAGGTTATGGCAGTAGAAAGAAATATACTAGGGATGCACCGAAATGAAATTCTTGGCCGAGCCGAATAATAATGAAATGCTTGGCCGAAGGCCGAATACCGAACGCGGTGTTTCGCATTTTTTCCATTTATTTTGCCAATTTTTAGGGGGCACGCTGATGGGCACATTTTATGTTAGGGGGCACGCTGATGGGCACATTTTATGTTAGGGGGCACTCTGATGGGCAAAACAAAACATTTAAATCAGCGTTGCTCTTAACATAAAATATGCCCATTAGCGTGCCCCTTAACATAAAATATGCCCATCAGAGTGCCCCTTAACATAAAATATGCTCATCAGCATGTCCCTTAGCATAAAATAAGGGGCACGCTGATGGCCACATTTTATGTCAAGGGAGCGCTCTGTTGGGCACATTCCTTTTCTTTTTTTTTTAAGGGGCACTTTATAGGGCACTCTAATGAGCATGGCAAGTGGCAACATATGGCAAAATATGCCAGTCTGCACACTAATGCTTGTGCAGCTACCGTATTCTCCCCCAAATGTGCTCCACATACCTGAACTGCAGCCAGGTCGGAGCCAAAAGCCGCCAACCGGGGGGCGGGGCGTGCACATAGTGTCACGCTCGCTGGACCTAGTGTGAAGGAGCCGCAGTCAGGAGCAGGGGGCGGGACGCGCGCGTGACGTCACACCCCCTACTCGCGGCCGGACAGGACACCGGCGGCGTGTGAGCAGGGAGCCGGGAGCCGCAATGAGGAAGGGGACTGAAGGACTCCTAGGTAGCGGGCTCGCGGTCCGGGCGGAAGCATCGCGCGTGCCGCCATTTAGTGACCGCCGCTGACATTGTTCGGCACAAATTTATTCGGCCTTTTTACTTATTCGGCCGAACACCGAAAGTGCTATTTTTTCTATTTTCGGCCGAACAATGTTCGGCCGCCGAACATTCGGTGCATCCCTAAAATATACAGCTAAATTTTTAAAAATAGATTTCTTTTTTTTACTATTTTGGGCTAGTTTTCGTTCGACAGTAAAAGAAAATCAGGAGATATACCATATTACCATTTACCACCAAATGAAAGCCCAATTTATCCTAAAAAGAGAAAAAAAAAAAAAAAAAAGGGTATAATCCACCTGGATGCACAAAGTATGTTTATGTACGGCTTTACTAACGCATGTCAAAGTTGCAAAATTGTGCTTAGGCATTACGATTTGTTTTACCCTTAGGCGCGAAGGGGTTAAATAATAATAATAATTAAACTACATAACCAATGGCCCTGTTCACCAGGCTAATAAAAAACAAAAATACCTTAATTTATTTGTGAAGTATAAGGCAAGGCAATAATTCTCCCTAAAACAAAGCATCCAGGAAGGGAAGCTCACAGCTTAAACTATATAAATGATAGGTAAGCATGCAGAGCTTTCAGAATATCAGTTAACTGGTTATAGGTTTAGCCATTCATAACCAATGAGAAGTTACTACGCAGATCTGTAAATAGCACAATTAAAAGGAGCCCCCTCTATTCAAAGGGGTCTCATAACAGGAACATATAACACTTACCTGCCCCTCCAAAACGCAGTGCTTGGTACCTGTGTGACCAATCACTCATCTCAAGTATCGTTACATAGTTAGGTTGAAAAAAAGACCCAAGTCCATCTGGCTCAACCAAAAAAAAACAGTCATATGAGAAAATTTGTATGGCAATCTCTAGGTAGGGGAACCTTGGAAGCAAATTAAGGTAGCACTGGAGCTCAAGGAAGGTGAGTTAATGCTCTTAAAGTGATTGTAAAGTCAAATTTTTTTCTTTGCTTAAAAATAACAAACGTGTTATACTTACCTGCTCTGTGCAGTTGGTTTTGCACAGAGCAGCGCAGATCCTCCTCTTTTCAGGTCCCTCTTAGCTGCTCCTGGCCCCTCCCTCCTGACAGGTGCCCCCACAGCAAGCAACTTGCTTTAGGGGCACCTTAACCACTTAAGCCCCGGAAGATTTTACCCCCTTCCTGACCAGGGGGTTTTTTGCGATTTTTTACTGTGTGACTGACGGACAATTGCGCGGTCGTGCGACGCTGTACCTAAACAAATTTCACGTCCTTTTTTTCCCACAAACAGAGCTTTTTTTTGGTGGTATTTGATCACCTGTGCGATTTTTTGATCATGCGCTATAAACAAAAAAAGCGTAATTTTTGCAAAAATAACAATATTTTTCACTTTTTTTATATATGAAATTCCCCCCCAAAAAAATGTAAATATCAAATTTTTTTAACATTTTCGGCCAAATTGTTTTACACTACATATGTTTGGTAAAAAAAAAAAAATCGCAAAAAGCATATTTTGATTGGTTTGCGCAAAAGTTATCGCGTTTACTAACAAAGGGAAAGATTTTTTGTCATTTTTGGTGTTTTTTTTTTAACGAGTAATGGCGGCAATCTGCGAGTTTTTTTTTCGGTACTGCGACATTGCGGCGGACAGATCGGACCCTTGACTGACATTTTTGACACTTTTGGGGGTACCAGTGACATTACTGCAGTAATCAGTGCTATATATATGCACTGTTACTGCAAAAATGACACTGGCAGGGGAGGGGTTAACTGTATTGGAGAGGGAGGGGTTAAGTGTGTCCTAGGGGCGTGATTCTAACTGTAGGGGGACAGGTCTCCTAGTGTAAAAACAAAGATCAACGGTTCTACATAGTAGAACCGTCTGATCTTCATTTTTACACAGGGGAGAATGACAGGCAGCTTGTTTACATAAGCCGCTCTGTCTTTCTCCCGCTGTACCGGCGATGGTAGTGTGACCGGCGGACATCGGGTCTGCCGGTCACACGCCCGCACTCCTCTGTGAACGAGCCGAGGCGGGCGCTCGCCCGCTATTGGCTCTAAAAGGAGTGACAGGCGAGCGACGTAGACCTACGTCACTCTGCCTGGCCGGGGCTGACTGCCGCAGTAAATATACTGTGAGCAGTCGGCAACCGGTTAACGGAGGCGTAGCACCATGTGTCCATTCAGACAGGGAGCCCCAGCCCCCTCTCTCTCCTCAGTGGCTCACTGACTGATTGACAGCAGCAAGAGCCAATGGCGCTCTGCTACTGTCTCTGCCACTGAGGAGGAGAGTCCCGGGCAGCTGAGTCTCTCATGTAACATCGCTGGATCGAGATGGACATCAGTTAAGTATTAGGGGGGCTGCAGCACACAGGTTTTTTATCCTAATACATATAATGCATTACGATAAAAAAAAACCTTCTGCCTTTGCAATCACTTTAGGGAACCTTAAACATCATCCAGGATAGACAAATTTCAGGTTCACTTTGGGGTCCATTCAGACTATATTTTGCTTTAATTTGACGCATTACTGGGCACAGCTTAAAAAGCCTATTCATTTTACCTTGGAAGATTACCTTAAGGCCCCAAAAATCAAACATTTTTTAAAAACTGTGTGTTTTGGTACTTTGCGGAGTGCCATCAAAATGAATGGCACCGCACATTTATTTATGTACTTGTTACAGGCAGTATTATAGCACCGAAAATGTAAGCATTATTGTGCATTCACATCAGTCCCTGCGCTCAAGGAGCTTACAATCTAGGATCCATATCTCACAAGCATACACAGTGCTGGGATAAAGTCCACCAGTGTCCAGAAAGAAGATGGCCAACTGCACTGGAAGGGAACTGGGGACTAAAAGCCGCACACTAGAGCAAAATGTAGAGTATGTAACAACTGTGCAATATGCTGAAATGGTACAAATAGTTTGATATACTGCAGCAAACTGAAGAGTTCAAAACGAGTGCACAAATATGGGGCCAATAGTCACTGCATTGGTGGTGTCACTGGAAAGAAAAATGTCCCTACAATGGTGGTGTCACTGAAAGGAAAGAATGCCTCCGGGTTAGTGATGTTGCTAGGAAAAATTCAGCTGCATCGCTGGTGTCAGTCTGAAGAGGACTAATTGACATCTATATTAGTGAGATGAATGAGGGAAGAGGAGGTGTGTTCTGAAGGTTGCAAAGAACTAGAGCTCCAGGGGGGCTCTGAGGGAGAAAGTGGGGCTGAAAGTACTCTAAGGGCTCGTTCAGATTTACGGCTACCATTGCTGCCCCTCTAAAAAATGATTGGTAGCAGATTGCTTTCCAGCGAGAGTTTGACAGGCGATGAGGATGCGATATGTCTCCTCCTCGCTGTCTGCTTTAACCATGAAAATGCCAACACACTGTGCTGCAGCTCGTGTGCGTTGCACGCAGTTGCAGCATGGCCCTTCTCCATTGAATTCTTACTGTGGCCGCAAAGCATGGAGCCCATGGCATGTGTACAGACCTGAACAGCTGCATCACCTTGTTCAGAGAGGTGGTCAGGAGGTAAGGTGTACAAATGTGGCTCAACTGCTTGCTTTTGCTGTCCTGTGTTCACTCATGTGGATTAGCCTTAAGGCTGTTCGTTTGGGCAATTGCCTTTGAGGCAGGCTGTGGACTGTGTTGCTGTTCTGTGAAGTGGCAGAGCTGGGACCTGGGTGATCTGGAACTGACTACAGGACTTAAACAAAGGGTTCTGTTCCAGAGAAGGACCGTCTCACTCACTGAACCATGTCTAGAGGAAGCTGGAAGGTGACAGCTCTCCTGGGGACTTGTGAGTAATTACCCTGAATTGATTACTGGTGACTGTGCTTTTGGGATATAAGTGCCAGAGGTTGCTTGGACAGAGACTGCTCTCATAGGCTCTCAGACAGTGTTAATTTTGGCATCAAATTTTGATTTAGTTTTAGTCATAGTCTGTTGACTAAAATGCTATTTTAGTTTTAGTCATCACTAATTGTTTTAGTTGTATTTTGTCAACTAAAATCTGCAGTACATTTTAGTCAACTAGAATCTAATGGGTATAGTTAAATCGTAAGGCATTTAAGCATTTCTCTAGAATTTACAAACTCATATACTCCTGAAGTGTAAAAAAAAAAAAAAATGGGATTTTTGACTTACCGTGCAATCCATTTCTCTGATGTTCATTGACGGACACAGCTTCTGATTCTTCTTAAACATTTGGTTATACTGCCCCCTACAGGAGTAGGACACAAGGCAGGAAAAAGCTTGACTACACCTATGGGCAGTCCCAGGGGGTATACACCCACTTTCAGCTGTTACAAATAGTATCAGAAGCAAACCAACTCCACAGAGGGGTGGGTGCTGTGTCCATCGAACATCATAGAAATGGATTTTACAGTAAGTCAAAAATCCCATTTTCTCTTTTGTTCATTGACGGACACAGCTACCGATTCTTCTTAACCATTGGGATGTCCCAAAGCAGTTTTAGATTTGAGGGGTGGGGGGAAAAAAAAAAAATTCCCAAGGCTAACCTTCGCCAACCAGGTAACATGGAGCTCACCTGAAAATTAACAATACAAAAAAAAAAAACAAAAGGTATCCCCAGAGGGCTAATCCAGAAAGGCTAAAGCGATAGCACTTTCAGAAAAAAAAAAGTATTTGTAAAAATATATACAGACTATATACATTTTGCAAATGTGATAGAGGAGGAAGGAGCAACATACTATTGGGCAGTCCATTTTAAAGAGCTAGTTCTTGCGGAGACACAACTGATGAAACACCTCTGGATGAAGGGACCACTCCCTGAGATAATCCGCCTGCCAGTTTTCTACCCCAGGAATGCGTATGGCATTGTTCGGTTGAATGCACACTGGACATCCCTGAAGATGCTCCGTCCAATAGTCCAGGCACAGTCTGACTGCTCGGAGTTCCAAGACATTGATTGGTAGTTTGGACTCTTCCCGTGTCCAGAGCCCCTGAGCAGAATTTTTGCCATGGACGCCTCCCCCGCTGGACAGGCTGGCATCCATGGTGACCACTGTCCAATACAAGGGGAGGAAGGATTTGCCCAGCCAAAGCACCGGAGAACGAAGCTACCATATCAGGGACTCCGATTCCCAACTCAGCCAGATCTGATTGTCCAGAGACTGGGGAGTCTTGTCCCATTTGGCCAGAATCTCCTCTTGCAGGGACCTTTGTATGGAACTGTGCAAAAGGAACCGCCTTGAAGGTAGACACCATCAAGCCCAGCACCTGCATGCAAGTCCAGAGGGATGACCATCTGCTGGACAGCAGGAGACGAATTGCAGCCTGCAATTTCTGGAGCTTGTCCAGTGGAAGGAGCACTCTGGCTAAGGCTGAGTCCAGAGTCAAGCCCAGATAGTCCAGCTTTGTGGACAGAACCAGAGCAGACTTCTGAAAATTCAGAATCCAGCCGCACTCCCTTAGAGTTTGTATGGTGATTTCCAGGTTTTCCACCAGAGCAGGAGGAGACTCGGCTTGCAGAAGGTTATCCAAGTAGCCCAGTACCGCAATCCCCCGTTGGGGTAACAATGCTAGCACCATGGATAACACTTTTGTGAAGACCTTAGCAGCAGAGGCGAGACCAAAGGGTAACACCCCAAACTGATAATGCTCCTCTCCCACAACAAAGCGAAGGAAGCGCTGGTGACCGACACATATTGGAATGTGAAGGTAAGCAAACATGATGTCGATAGAGGCAAGAAAATTCCCCTGATGCAGGGATGCCAGCACTGTGTGAATGGACTCCTTCCTGAACTTCTGCACCCCCACAAAGCAGTTCAGCGCCTTGAGGTCCAGGATTGGACACACCTTGCCTTCCTATCTGGGAACTGTAAACAGATTTGAGTAAAATCCCTGAAAAGGTTCTGAAGTCGGAACCGGGACAATCATCCCTTGAACAGGTCTTGTACCACCCCAAACAGACCCTGTAAGCGGTCTAGGGACAGGCGCAAGTTGGAAGGAAAGAACCTTGCCGGGGGCACAAGAGCAAAACTCTATCTTGTAGATGGACCAAATTACTTTGTGGACCCACTTGTCTTGTACCAGGGAAGTCCACGGGTCCAGAAACCAGCAAAGACATCCCCCCCACCCCTGATACGGGTGAGGGCGCACCTTCATGCTGAAGGAGCCTTGTCCACAGGTCTGGAGAAGCCTGCTCTCGGCTTGCCAGACCAGGTTCGTTTGGCTCCTCCAGAGGAGGCGCTGAAAGGCTTTGAGCCCTTGTCAGTTGACCGTGAGGGACGATAAAACTTCTGATGAGCCAAGGAGGGCCCACATCTACGACGAGGGTCCTTGCCCTTAGTAGCCTGCGGAAGAAAGGTACTCTTTCCCCCTGTAAGACCTGTAATGATGTCATCCAGGGTAGCTTCAAACAGGCAATCTCCTTAAAAGGGAAGATCAGTCGAGGCCTTTTTAGAAGTCTGGTCTGCAGACCAGCATTTGAGCCAAAAGACACGCTGAAGGACCACTGCTGAAACAGCCCAGCAACTAGGGGAGCCGCATACAAAGATGCATCACAGATAAACTGCAGCCCCTGGACCAGCTGGTCCGCCAGCTCAACAAAGGCAGGGGGGAGCTGTTCTCCCTCCAGGTCACGGCGTAGATGCTTAGCCCACTCAGAGTTTGCGACACCAGTGCAATGGTGAATACCGGCCTCAGTGCTGAACCAGCCAGAATGTACATATTGCAGGCAATAGCCTCGGCCTTCCTGGCAGCCGGATCCTTAAAGGCCAGGGACTCTGCACCTGAAATTAAGGTTGCCTTGTTCAATCTGAAAACTGGAGGGTCCACCATCTGGTGGAACAGTCCACTTCTTAAGAAGGGACTCCTCATAGGGGGTATCGCCTAGCAAAACGCTTAGGGACCCCAAGGGGACACTTTGGTTGTCCCCACTCTTTAAACGACAATTCTGTCAAAATAGACAGGGAAAGGAAACCCCTTTGCTGCTCTGGATAGCTTGTGAGTGCCAAAGCAAACCTGCGCCTCTGTCGCAGCTGCGTCCTACATTTTAAGGGTCTCACGCACAGATACAATCAGACGTCCACCAGCGCCTTTTCCTGCGCGGTTGCAGATGTGGAGGAATCATCCCCACTATCAGAGGATTCCGGGCGTGTGGTCCCAGACTCAGCAGGTAGACCCACGTCTATGGTGGCTGAATCCGATTCAGGATCTAATGAGACAGAAGGGGGGGGGGGCTTTTTGCTAGCCTGTCACCCGAAAACCACCTCCACCCGGGACACAAAGGACTCCAGGACCGCCGTCAGTGCAACGATGGATGGTTGGGACCCGGAGGGCCCCACAGCCTCAGAGAGGCGATCAGGAGGGGGGGGATGTGCTCCAAAGACTCCATGAGTTACAAGGGGGATTGCATAAAAAGTGAAAATCACTGCAAAGGGACAACCCCCACCACGCTGGCAGCACCTTCCGGTCACCAGGCACAAAGCACCAAGCGATCCTCAGCAGAGAGGGAGAGGACCCCACCAGACTCCCCACCCAGCAGAAACGGGCACCCGCAGCCACCAGGATAATCTGCACTGCACGTGCAGCAATCAGGTGAAAAGATCCAGAAGCCAGCACCAGGGGATGAGAAGGGGTTCCCACTGCCAAAATTGTCACGCAAAGGGCTCCACAGTCATGGCCGCCGCTATTTTCAATAGTAAACCACCGCAAAGAGCAGTCAGCCAGCAGGAATGCTGTGACTCAGGCGGAGACTCAGTCGTATGCGACCTTACCAGGCATTTAACTCGCAGGCCAGCCCCCATCCGGTGGGGATATATTGCGGCTGACCGAGTGCAGAGCTGAGGTCTGCGCACACTCGCTAGCCAGACTGGGGTGACCACTGGATCTAGATTATCCAGCCCATCGCCCAGTCCAGCAGTTGACTGCAGATCTAGCAGGAAAAGAAAAGAGAAAAATTTCTAAACTAAAATCTAAAGAAAAAATTGCTAGGACCATAGATCCCAGGAAGGAACTAGGTCCTTACTCCTGACTGGGCAGAAAAAAGCAGAGAGAGGGAGTATATCCCCTGGGACTGCCCATAGGCGTAGCCAGACTTTTTTTTTTCTGTCTAGTGTCCTACTCCCATAGAGGGGCAGTATAACCTAATGTTTAAGAATATCAGGAGCTTTGTCTGTCAATGAACGAAAGAGAAAAATAGGAATGGACCCCAAATTTTGCAAGGTCTTTGAAGAACAGGGTGATCCTGACTCTGCAACTCCCAAATTCCTTTGAACCCCAAAACACTCACACGTGGCAAAAAAGCATCAGAACAGGAAGCAGTCAAAAAAAAAAAAATTGAATATAGATTGCTCAGTACTCTGAATAACTGCAAAAGGGGAGTTTCCTCTCACAAAGTAAAATGAATAGAATTGCTTCTACTTACAGCAGGCTTGGCTGCCTGCTTGGTGAGCAAAGTTCAGTTTCACAGCACAGGATTCCCAGCATATAGACAGCCACACTGGACAAAGGCCCCCACAAGGACCAGGATAGCAGGGATCCCAAAAAAAAAAAAAAATGCTGTAGGCCATGAGCTAGCAGGTTTTTGGAATTTGGTCACCCAGCTGAAAGCCTGAAGTATCTGAATTTTCCTGTGAATATTTACAGATATCTGAAAGAGAAAGAAGGGTCATTCAGAACAAAGTCATCTAGATAACCTGTTACCTGGATGCCCAGAGTTCTTAACAGAGCAAGAAGGGGTTCTAGGATCTATGTGAATACCCTAGAAGCAGAGGATAGGATCAAAGGGCAGTGTGACAAACCACATAGAAAGCGCTGATTAGGTGGATAACTGGGAATATACAAGACATCCTGGATGTCTACAGATGCCAAGTAATCCCTTTGTCTCAGAGGGGCAAAAATGGACCTTTGCAGGTTCCATGCAAAATTTAGGGATTTGCAGAGGAATTGTAGGTTTAGGATAGCAGGAATACCGCCACTGGGTTTTGGCATTGTGAATAGTTCAAATAAAATCCTTTGATTCTGTCCTCTAGAAGTACTGCACAAATACTCCCTTGGAGTGATGGTTCAAGGCATTCTAAAACTCTGATTGATTTAGGGTAGCCTCCACTAAATGGCAGACCGCTGTCCGGTTCTGGCCCCAGTACCCATCCTACCCGAACCGCAGCCTCGCCAAGTAGCTCCCTGTGTCCAGTCTCTGCTGCCGGCTCGACTGCCTGCCGCTATGTTCACTGTCCATTTATTTTTATAATTATTATTGTCCCTATGTTTATCTGTCCCTTTCATAATATTGCTGCATTGCCCCCCCCCCCCACCCCACACACACTGGCTGTCTTATTCATACAAGATGTGAAGCGTGGCCGCTCTGAACAAAGGGCAGGACTTTTTAGGTTAAGAAGCAGGTGATTGGTTGTTGGCAGTGGGGCGATCCCAGCAATCAATCGCCCACCTTTAACGTGAAAAGTCTCACCCTTTGTCCAAGACTGCTGTGATTTCTGTCTTGTGTGCATAAGGTAGAACTCTGTGGGTGGGGGGGGGAGTGCTGTTATGAAAAAGGACAGGAGTTTAATATCAAGGGAGGACTGTGATACTGGGGGGGGTCTGTGATTGGGGGGTTAGGTCATGGGTCAGTCTGTGGTGGGGGGGGGGGGGGGGTCTGTTATGTGTCAGACTGATGGAGGAGGGAGGGGGTCTGTGATGGGCCAGTCTGTGGTGGGGGAGTCTGTAATGAGTCAGTCTTTGGTGGGTCTGTGATGTGTCAGTCTGTGACTAGGGGGTTCTGGGATGGGTCACTGTGATGTAAAAGGTGGTGGGGGTGTTAAGGGGGGGTCTGATGTGAAGGGGTGACTGAGGACACTAATGTAAACGGGGATCTGTGAAGGGGATGGGGGGGGGGGGGACTGAGGACATTGATCTAAAAGGGGGTCTGTGATTTCTGCACTAGCAAAACACAGGCCTCTGCAAGGACAATAGAAAACAATGGTTTTCTGTGTGTCCTAATAACACTGCAACAGCACCCCTGAGTGCTGAGCAGTGCAGTGCGAAATGCATACTATTTCTATTCACCGCAACAGAGCTGCAGTGCATAAACAAAAATGAAATGTAACTGACATTTCAATAAAGTTAAAGAAAAAAAAAAAAAAAGGACAAAGCGTGACGTGTGGGCCTTAACCACTTTACAACCGCCCACTGCAGATATACTGCGGAAGGCAGCTGCTCCTGGGCAAAGTGACATAGGTATACGTCACTCGCTCTCAGGAGGCTAGGGGGCGAGCGCGCGCCACCAACAGCGCGCTCCCGCCCCCACTTGTCAGCGGGGAAGCCGATGCGTGTGTCAGGCAGCTCCCATTGCCGCCTGACACCTGCGATCGTTCCCCGCTTATAGAGAGAACGGTCAGCTTTTGTAAACACAGCTAACCTTTCTTCTCCCTGCAATGATCATAGAGCCCATGTGATCCTTCTATATAGGATCACATGTCGCTATGGTCATTTCAGAAGCCCCCCCACATTTAGAAAAAATGCAAGAAATGTTGGACCCGGCGCTACCACTTTAAAATAGTATTGTGCAAATATGTGCTGTAAAAGTGCATGTGTTGCAATCAACAAAGTGAAAAAGTGCTACGTGCCGTTTAAAACCAACAATAGGTATTAACCTGGGCTGTGCTCATTGTGCCACATTAAAATGTCATATACCATACATTTATACAAAGTGCCAAGTGCTGATAAAACCAAGTGCCACGTGTTGTGATCCGTGTTAAAACAATATATGGCGCCGGCGGATATTCCACCAGAAAAAACACCGCTGCTTACCGCACTCTTAAGCCTTTGACTCGACACTTCTTGGTCACTACAACAAAGAATAAACCTCCATTGCGTAGCATTTGTTGTATAAAGCGAAAATATTTAGCATCCACTCACAGTTTGGGGAGTTCACGATCAGCTTGAATGGTGTTCGCCGGGTCGCTTCCGCGTTCCACTGGCTCAAACCACCAAAACCGGAAGTGACGTATTGACGTACACAAACCACGCCCTACGCGTTTCGTCATACGACGTCATCTGGAACGCTCACGCTTACCGCACTCTACTACCTCAGAGGTAGGTTGGAGGCAGCTTACACCACAAAAAATTGATTTTGTACTGAAACTCCATAGCGCTGGTATATAACCCCCCTTTTTTTTCCCCCACATTTAGAATCACTCCCCTAGGCTCATTTTTAACCCCTTGATCACCCATGTTAACCCCTTACCTGCCAGTGTCATTATTACAGTGCATATTTTTAGCACTAACTACTGTAGTAATGTCACTGGTCCCCCCAAAAGTGTCAAAAATATCAGTCAAGGGTCCGATCTGTACACTGCAACGTCACAGTCCTGGAAAAAAAAAAAATAAAATCGCAGATTGCAGCCATTACTAGAAAAAATAAATAAATAAAAATGACAAATCTTTCCCGTAGTTAGTAGAAGCGATAACTTTTGCGCAAACCAATCAAAATACGCTTATTGCGATTTTTTTACCAAAAATATGTAGCAAAATACAAATTGGCCTAAAATGTTTAAAAAAAATTTGATTTTTAATTTTTTTTTTTGAGAATGTCATTTAGAATGTGAAAAATATATATTTTTTTTCAAAATTGTCGCTCTTTTTGTTTATAGCGCAAAAAATAAAAATCGCACAGGTGATAAAATACCACCAAAAGAAAGCTCTATTTGTGGGAAAAGACATCAATTTTATTTGGGTACAACGTCGCATTACCACACAATTGTCCATTAAAGTAACAGTGCCGAATCGCAAAATAGGGCCTGGTCATTAAGGGGGCAAATCCTTCCAGTCTTAAAGTGGTTAAAGCTGTGGGGGGCACTGTGACGTGCATCAGAGGCTATCATGTGGAGTCATAGCCCCAATATGGCACTCGGACCTATGCTGGAAGAACATTTTTCCGACCAGACCCCCATGGATTTTATTTAAGTACCCCTGATCTGGGGCATATTTTGGTAAAGAGGATTAGGCCCCGAAATTGAATGAGTGTGGTCACATTAAATAAAAAGGAGCTTTAAAGTGGATTCTTCGGAAAGGTTTGTATCTATTGATGATAAAAAACACCATCAATGAGTTTCCTGGATCTTTAGTGACCACTTTGTCAGAAAAGGGTGTACAGTACACTTTAACGGGTGCTTTGGGGAAACCCTGGTGAGCTTAGTGGGTCAAGTATTGCACTGAAAAAAAAGGGCTGAACTTAGGCTTATAAGTTGAAGCCTGGGTAGGAGAGTGCTGAGGTGATCTGTGTTTTCAGGAGGTAGAGGCTCCTTAGGAAAGAGATTTTTGAACTTTCCACTTGAAAAACCTTTAACCACCCCCCGTCCGCGCTACAGCCTATATACGGCTGCAGCGCGGACTCGAATTTTCGGGAGGCCGTTTTTAAACGGCCTCCCAGTGACACGCCCCCAGCGCGCTCCCGCGAGCGCGCTGCGGGGAAAATCTGTGTCGGCCGTGTCCCTTGGACACAGCCGATCACAGATCGTGGTGAATGGCCAATCACAGCGGCCATTCACCACGTGATCTGGCCGTCCAATGAGCGATGATCTCATATGTAAACATATGAGATCATCTCTCATCGCCGGCGCTCCTTCCTCACACGGAGCCTGCAGTGTGAGGAAGGAGGGGGAGCCGACAGCCGCTGGGGACACACAGCAATGTAATCAGGGCACTGATCACCAGTGCCCTGATTACTAAAAGGTAAAAACACACACACAGTGCCCCCACATCAGTGCCCACAGTGCCCGCCATCAGTGCCCCCCATCAATGCCCACAATCAGTGCCCATAGTGCTGCTAGTCAGTGCCCATCAGTGCCTGCTCATCTAGGCACTGATGAGCACTGACTGGCAGCACTATGGGCACTGAGTGTGGGCACTGATGGTGCTGCCCATCAGTGCCGCTCATCAGTGCCACCCGTCAGTGTCCAGTGCCATCCGCCAGTGCCCATCAGTGCCGCCTATCAGTGCCCATCAGTGCCGCCTCTCAGTGCCCAGCAGTGCCACCTGTCAGTGCCCAACAGTGCCACCTCTCAGTGCCCAGCAGTGCCGCCTCTCAGTGCCCAGCAGTGCCGCCTCTCAGTGCCCAGCAGTGCCGCCTCTCAGTGCCCAGCAGTGCCGCCTCTCAGTGCCCAGCAGTGCCGCCTATCAGTGCCCAGCAGTGCCGCCTCTCAGTGCTCATCAGTGCCGCCTCTCAGTGCTGCCTCTCAGTGCCGCCTCTCAGTGCTCATCAGTGCGGCATATTAGTACCTCCTCATCAGTGCCCATAAGTGCCACCTCATCAGTGCCCATCAGTGCAGCCTATCAGTGCCCATCAGTGCCGCCTCATCAGCGCACATCAGTGAAGGAGAAAAATTTATTTTCAAAATTTACTCGCAGAAAATAAGAAAAACTTTTTTTTTTTTTCAAAATTTTTTGTCTTTATTCTTTTTTTTTGTAAAAAATAAAAAACCCAGAGATGATTAAATACCACCAAAAGAAAGCTCTATTTGTGTGAAAAAAATGATAAAAATTTCATATGGGTACAGTGTAGCATGACCGCGCAATTGTCATTCAAAGTGTGACAGCGCTGAAAGCTGAAAATTGGCCTGGATGGGAAGGGTGTTTAAGTGCACAGAAGGCAAGTGGTTAATGAACTTGTAAAGTGCTTCACAAAAGAGAGGTCCCCCTTAAAAGGCATAAGTGTGAGGCATCTTGCGGGTAGTTTTAACAAGATACCGGAAATCCGTCATTCTGGAGATTAGTTTAAAAAAAAAAAAAAAAAACTTGTTCTAGGGCATACACCCAAAATAGCACAGCAGAAAGTAATTACTCAGTTAGAGCCGGTTCACACTACTCCGACTGGTCAGGCAACTTGGTCGCCTGACAAGTAGCTCCCAATGCTGTGCAATGGAACCGTACTAGCTAATCAGAGCGACTCTAGTCGCTCCGACTTAGAAAAAGGTTCCTGCACTATTTTTTGGCGAAGTCGGAGCGACTTGCATTGACTTCTATTATGAGAAGTAGTTTGCAAGCCGCAATAAAGTCACGCTGCACGGGCGACTTAAAAGTCGCCCGAAGTCGGGGCGACTTTTGAGTCCGATTAGTGTGAACTGGCTCTTAAAGTATGGTCCAGGATCAGAGGATCCTGCTGGTTGCTCATTGCCCTAATCCAGTTAGCTGTAATTTGGCAAATAGAAATTGCATCAATAGCTGGTTGCAAGCGTAAAGAAACAATCTCAAACTTTTACCTGCATTATCTGTTAATGAAGGATCTTCAGTCACTACAGTGAGTTGTGCACTACCAGAAAGGATCATGTTTTTGTGAACTTTTTCCATTAGATAGTACTCTACAACTTTTTTCAGAGCGGTGAAAATCTTTTCTGGATTGAACCAATCATAAATTTCCATTCTATTTGTTCATTTATGGGGAAAGCCTTTTTAGATTTATCAGGTCTCCTTGTACCCAAAGGGCATGACAAGATGGTGGGAGATTCAAGCGCACACAGCAGAACATATTAACATTGGCAAGCAAATTGTGTGAAGTTCTGAGATCAGATGCGGAGCGGTCAGTTTTCCGTTCAGCCCTATTTGGTTAAACGAAGAAAAAAAAAACGAATAGTGTGTACTAGGCTTTAATAAAGAGCTCTGTTCAAGAGGCATTAACGTGTGCGATACGTTATGTAACAGCTGGTCGTCAACCTGAGACTAAGCCCAGGTAGTTGAAATTTAGACCAAAGTTTGAAAAATGTACACTGTCAAAGTGAATAAATTCCAATCCGTTCCAGTTTCCTGATAGTTATTACGTAGGAACAGATATTATTTAAGAGGACATGTCCTCAAAATCTTGCAAGTGCCCAATTACCTAAAAGGTACCAGCCTATACCAGGGTCTATAAATATTCTGCCTGCATCCTGTATGATTAAGATACAGTTTATAAACATACCAATGTTCCCAAAAATACCATAACTGCTTATCTTTTCACGGAAATTAGTGTACTACATACATTGGTAAATGCAACACCTGCACAGAGGAACCTCTGACTTGGCAGTTCAAAGCATTCCTCATTTGCAATCATCACAGGGAGCCGTCACCAAGTCCAAAATGTATATAAAAATCCTACGGGATAAATATTCATGGTAAGGCCACCCTTTTAGTGGGTGGTGCTGGCTGTGCCATCACAATCACAAATTTTGCTCATGTTTCAGTTTTATGTTGTAGGGAAAGAGATGAAAAGCACCAACTGACCAGTTGCTATGAGCAGCATGTTTGATTCGTAGTTATAGGTTTAATACCTTTTCTAACAGCATAAAAAGAACACTATATTTTTCCTCCAAACAATATAGAAAGGTATATTCACCTTCTGAAATTATATTCCCAAAATGATGCTTGCAAACATATAAAGCTGAACTCCAGTCACAAAAACTTAAATATATTGCTAAATAGCCACAAAATATACAAATTAGACTGTGCACCAAAGGTCTTTGCAAACCTAGTTATTACCTTACCTTGCCTATTGCCTGCAGAAAACTAGAGAAGGGGGCACATTCAAGACGAGTCACTCTGCACAAGGAGAGAGAGCAGCAGTGACAAGCCTTTATTATAGGCAGAGGCAAAGTTTTACATTGGATTATTCCACAGATCTGGAAGAAATCCACAAAGCACAAAAGAACAATTTGCGCACCTGTGTTTACACAATATTTGTGTATCTCGGAGTTCAGATTTAGGCCCCGTTCACACTGGGTGACGCTACTTCCCGGGGCGACCTCCGAGGTCGCGGCGCGCTGCTCGCGCCGCGACCTCGGAGCGGCCGGCACGGACTTCATAACATTGAAGTCTATGCAGGTCGCTCCGGGTCGCCCCAAAGAAGCTCCGGACCCTTTTTCTAAGTCAGAGCGACTTGTGTCGCTCCTATTAGAACGGGTCCATAGCTTCTCAATGCAAGGCGACCTACGGCGACCAGGTCGCCTGACAGGTCGCCCCAGTGTGAACGGGGGCTTAAAACTTTGATTGCAGGCAACACAACAATCTAATAACACAAGCACACTGCAACATCCTATCACTAGCAACCTGATCCAACTACAACAGACTAAAATCTAGGTAAAGATAATCCTAAAAGTGAATTAAACAGGATGTAGTGTTAAATGTAGATTTTAACCATACACACCTTTAGTAAACACAAACATTAAATCAAGAAAAACCATCGTGTTTGTGAACTGTCTTTTTTTAAATATACTTTTTTATTTTGTATATATTTTCATATACATCTTTCAGCTTTATTCGGCTAAGACCACAACAAAACACTGGAAACTGGAGTAGAGAACGTGGGACATTCTTGGCCCTGTAAACAATTGAGCACTATAATACACCAGTAAAAATTGAAGTTTGGGTATACACCTTTCCAATAAAACACCCACACAGTGACAAGAATGAGACTTTAATTGGTTTTAAGTGGAGTTTATAACACTAAGATAAAGGGATGTTAACACATACAATAACAAATGGACATGTGAATTTGTATGAGGCATTATCCTGTACATGTAATTTGTTGTATATTCTCAGTGCATAGCATTACACACAGAGCCACTGCTGCACAGCACAATAGTATCTGAAGAGGCTGAACCGGAGAGAAGACTGACCGATTGAGAGAAAAGTATATATAATAAAAACATTACAGGGAATTCTTGAATTCTTCAAAAATCTGAGCTTAGAATGGACAGAATATTCCCAACTCCAGTTGTAGCCTCTTAATAGTGCACAGTTCCACCCATTCCATTTGCATGCATGACAAGTTTAACAGTATTCAACAAGGAGAAATAAAAAATAAAAAAAATTTAAACGAGGCACTTTGTGGCAACCACAGGCATCGTTAGACATATTGCACAAATTCATATGGGAATGTACTGGATATATATATATATATATATATATATATATATATATATATATATCCCCAGTACGCTCCACTTAAATTGATGGCCTGTGCCACAGAACAAGAACACCATGGATGCTATGTACAAAACTATTTTCTGTGGCAAAAATCAGACTGGGATACTTGTTCAGTGTTTGGATTGACCTGCATGCCCTGACAGTGTATCAACACTACCCAAAGCAATGATTTTAATTCTAGAAAAAAAAAAAAAAAGTTCTACACACTTACAGGCCACAATGTCTCGGGGCCATCATGAATAGTAACCAGAATTCAATAATGGGCTTAGGGCAAAAAAAATAAAATAAAAAATAAAATACTGTCATCGTTAGACTGTTTCAGAAACTGGAAGGAGTGAGCAAATCAGTCAGTCAAATAAATTCTTGTCAAAGTATAGGGGGATGGTAACTGAAGTAAACGCATAGAAGAGTATGTCATATATATTTTTTATATTTATACATATATAATGCCATTTTTACCCACTTCGGATGACTATACCATAAAATGTTAGCAAGGCTTCTCAAAAATAGTTTAACTCTTAAAATTAAAAATGGATTCCATTTTTTAAGGGAGAAAAAAAAAAAACAGTGCAAAATCCCATAATTTTGGCTTCATGATTTACCCTTCTGTAAATCAAGATAAACTGTATATCTAAACACAATAGGTGTGAGGCAATAGGAAACAAATATGTACTAGATAAACAAGGATAAATGTCCATGTCTGCATCACTGGTGACTCCCCAAGTTAGTGCAATCTGTTTGTCCATGCCAAGTCTTCACTCCTGGCAATGTCAGTAAGGCAACAAATGAGCTGAACCATCATTATTTCTGAGGCCATACAGAATATCCAAAAAAACAAAATGGATCATTTACCTTTAGAATATTAAGTGCTACCTGGACATCAATATATGCTCTTTAAATAGCTTTCTTAGGTAAGAAATTAAGACCTATGAAATTCAATCTATGCTTGGTTTTACTGTTTTAGGCCCTAAAGTTTGAAAAGTGCTTTTAATATTAGGCAGCTGTGTTGCAAAACATCTTGTATAGCATATTTAGTGCGTCAAACTGTGCTTAGTCCTGATGTGATCCACCATCACTAACTGAGAATTGTCATTTACCAAAATGTGCCAAGATACCGCCTCATAAAAATGGAGGGAAGGGAAAAGCAGAGGTATGGTTCATAGCAGCCGATTGGATACCAGCTTTCCCTTTTTAGCCAATGAAAAAACAATTACAGCGTGGATCTAGTAACTGTGGGCAAGACACTTTCTTCTCCTCCCAATTTTTATGCAAGAGGCCCACTCATTTTAGAGGGCAGTCAAGTCCTATTATTCAAGTAACATATTCCTCTTGGTAGTCAAGCAATAGCCAAAGAGGTACAACACTGCCGTAACCTTTTAGCATATATTTGAACTGGGGTATGCATTTTAAGAAAGATTGAAACTGCCAATAAATTCATTTTATATTTGTAAATAAAGGCTGCATATGGTATTTAAAAAAAAATAAAAATGCAAGCTTAAAAATATTAAAATGTTGCATTAAAGGGGCAAAAAAAAAATAATTGAAAAATAATTTCCACTTCTGGAAAGAGGTGAATAATTTTAAAGTGAAAATTAAGCTCTATATCCATTCACCATACTAAAAAGGCAGGGGTGTGGATAAAACAAAAAACTGCAGCAATTGTTGCATACAGCTAGCTATTTAGTATGTTTATTTTCTGATACAATCGAGAAATTGAAAACTATTAAAGATTAAGGCTCCATTCACACTAAAGCGACTTGTCAGCCTGACAAGTCACGGTCCCTCACGGTCCTTTGACTGCTACAGGACCCGTTCTAATAGGAGCGACACAAGTCGCTCCGACTTAGAAAAAGTGTCCTGTACTACTTCGGAGCGACTTGCATAGACATTCATTATATGAAGTCCGTGCAAGTCGCGGTGCACGGGGCTTCACAAGTCGCCCCCGAAGTAGTACAGAGTCGTGCCGCTTCAGTGTGAATGCGGTCTAAAGGGCAAAAGTGTTTTGATCTAATCTTTATGAATCTAAATATTTAAACAACCCATAAGTGGAAAGAGATGTGTTTGGTTCAAGAAGACACCGATTTATATGCACATGTAGGTCCAAAACTGAGCCCTCCAATTCTTTTAAACTATATTCCGACAGTCATGAATAACACTGGTTTCTCAATCTAAGGGAAAAACAATCCTTCCAAATACTTGAATTAGAGTTTCCAATGTTAAGTAGGTCATAGTATAAACAAACTATATCAAATGGGATTTTACACTGTCATGAAATGTATTTTCACAAAAAGAATATTTTTTAGCATTTGAACTGGAGCTTGAAACTGGAAACTGATAGAAAAAAAACTAACAAAACAAAAAAAGAAAAGAAAAGAAAAAAAAAAAAAACACAACACGGTTTCATTTTTCTTCTTCAGTCTGGCAAAAGAAGAAGAAAAAAATTAAAAAGTGGAATGCCAGTCCACAATACCGGTGATCAGTGTTACAGCCAGTTCAAAGTTCCCATAATGTAATAGATAGCAATCAAACTATATAGAGTATTTGGGACGCATTATAATTTTGATATACACCATCTTATATCTGTGCCGTGTTGAAACTTTTAAAGCAACACTGACTTCATTACCATGTGTAATGTAAATAAAAAAACAAATATATATCTATATAAAAAAAAAAAAAAAAAAAAAAAAAGACATTGAAGCTACTAAACATTCTTCAAGTAAAATTCCCTAACAGTTAATGACATAAAAAGTGTGCAAAACTGCAAAACTCATTGTAATAGAATGTGTACGATCAAAAAGGGTGGATTTGCTGACAGCTATACAATTAAATAAACGCATGACTTTTTGTATAGATCTGTTCAAACTGAACGTTGCTATTTCCTGTGCACTGTTAAAATAGTTCATATTTGATGGAGGGCAGGGGACAAAACCTATAGCAGAAACTTGCAGGCAGCACTTGAAGCATTCACAAAAGTTATATGACTGGAAAAAAAAAAGAATGCAATAATTAGACCTTTATGATTAACCATTATGAGCCCAAGTTGTCTTTATGCCCCTTTCACACTTGTGCAACCTGAAAGTTGTGCTACTTAAAGCAATGCCTGTGTAATGGTCTATGGACCTCGAGTCGCATCAAAGTCGGACCCAAGTAGTGCAGGGGCTACTTTGAAGTCGCACAGATATGAACGGTACTCATTGGAAATCATAGGGTACAACGTGTCATGAGACTCTGCAGTCCCAAGTCGCAGGACAAGTCTCACAAGTGTGAAAGGGGTCTAAAGCATACCTGAGATAAAATTATATAACTGGAGACAAGAAAAGTCGGATGTGGTGTCAACTAAATGCTTGCTCTCATTTTTAAAGTGGCACTATAAAAATGACAGCTGGAATCTGGCTACTATGGCAAAGACCTCCACTTGCAATAGTGTTCATAAAGGAGCATGAATGTGCTTTGAAAGAATCCCCTGGCACACAGATGGTTAATATCTCACAAAAAAACAGCACTTTTTCAGCACTGGCCTTAATTATGCATGGGATGGAACCATCATTGCAATTGTTTGGCGTAAAGATTTTGATTTGCAGAACCTAAAATCATTGCTAGTTTACTTATTTCGAATAAAACTGGTAAAAATATTCACAATGGACAGCTAGCCTTAACATTTATTTAGAGAACTACCAAGTTATAAAAGGACATTTGAGACCCTGCTAACTTGTGGCAGATCTTCACACACGTGGGTCCTCTCATGATGGCCTGGATGGTTCAATCCTGTACCTCTATAGAAGAACCACTCCCTACAGCTGCCTTTTCTAGCACCATTATGCAAAAAAAAAATAAAATAAAAAAATAAAAGCAGCGACAGTGGACAATTCCTTATATGTTCAGGATTACTGCAGCACGCAAAACAAATAAAAAAAGGAGCATGTAAAAAGCATGAGATGGTACATGAATCCAGCTGGTAAGAGATTCAGCTTTAAATATTAAATTCTCCACCGCATTTAATAAACATACGTACATGGAAATAACCCTTGAACATTCTATAGCCAATTGAAAAATATAACTGTTGCCACACTGGTTGTGAAGAGGCAGGAGGTGAACCTAATATTTCACAAAAGCACATTATAAACTTCACTTGTGACAAAAAAAAAAAAAAATAAAAAAGGGGGAAGGGATCCTATGTATACACAGCTCCACTTTTGGAAAGGGGGGGGGGGGGGAATAACAAAAAACAAACATAAAAAACTGGAATAAAATGGGAAAGTGCCATCTTTATTTATCCTAATTAAGATTTAAATGTCCTTTTGACACGAAAAGGATATTTACATAACATTGTTACGTAAGCTTTTCTTCTTTTTTTTTGTACTTTGCTTTTTCCTCTTTTTTTCCTCTCCTTTTTCCTCATTCCATTGGACAACAGTGCCAAAAACCCTGCTGGGCAAAAAAATATTGGTCAAGGAAAAAAAAAAAAAAAAATTGCTCCTATAACTTGTAGTCTGACAATGCGATTTGCCATTTAAAAAGGTCCTTTATCAGTTTATTCAAGTTTGTCTTTCTGTGGTTTTAATTCCCTCGATTAAAAAAAAAAAAAAAACAAAAAAAAAAACAAACTCAGACTTTTGTAATCTGATCTTCATCAAAAGGTTCATTCTCTGGGTCAGAGTCAGTGGTGTCAGAGTATCGATAATGATCAGGTTCATTGTCACTAACATCCGGTGTTACTGAAGTTGAGCTGCTTGCTTCTGAATTTGAAGATTCTTCTACGGTTTTAGTGAAAAATAGCTTTACCTAAAGAAAAAAAGAAAACGGTAATCAACACACAAAGTAAATAAGCAGTTTTGATATGCGTTAATGCTTAAAAACACTCAACTTTGAAACTCCGGAAATTACAAATTTGAAGGCCTCTTTCATACGAACAGTTAGATATCAGCTTTTGGCTGCAGAAAGAGGAACATATTTACCACAGCTAAATGCAGACAATGCATCCCATGGCCCCATTCGCCCATTGCGTTTAGCAACGTTTTCATAACATACAGTTTTGTGCATTTAGGAAAAATAAAGTTGACAGCGTCCAGGAGCGATGTACCACAGCTATCGGTATATAAAGACAGTTAATCGCAGTACAAAGAAAGTAAACAGCTGCTTTACAAAAGGCAAGAATTGACACCGCAGCTAAACGCAGCCGCATGTAAATGCAAGTAATCGCACATAATCGCAATGCACAAATGTGAGTAATCTTTGTGCCAGGAGTGTTGGAATTTCAAAATGACCAAATATGCCTTTACCAGCGGCACAACAACTGCCCGTGTGAAAGGGGTCTTAAGACACCAAAAACCCCAAAGGTGACGATAGAATTATTTCTTATACATGCACAACAGCATCTGGTTACTTTACACAAAGCCATCTCTAGCTTCAGAAGTTTTTAATAATTACAGTTACAACTATTATATGAAGTAAGCTTTGTATCTAGATTTACCCTAGATCACAGGTGTTAAACAAGGTCCGGGGGGGCCGAATGCGTCCCCCCCCCCCAGGCCATTTCATGTGGCCCTCGCACCTCTCCTGCAGCTGTGGCAGACCCCTGGTCTCTGCCCCTACCTTGTCTATGTAGTCGGCAGCAGGAGAGGACAAAACTCCTTTGCCAGATCCTGCAGTCCTCTGTGCAGAAAGGCTCGTCTTTGAGGGCAGAAATCCTCCTAAAGATCCGTCAACACCACCTTGTCTTTGCCTCCCCTGATCTCAGCATTCAGCAGACTCTGGAAGACGACTCCAGCCCTCCTCTGGTTCTCCTCCAGACCCTGCACTTCTTCCCAGATCCACCCGCATCTTCTTCCTGGCAGCAGCACAAGGTAAGGGGGTGCATTGTGATGTAAGGAAGGGTGGGTGACTCTTGACCTCTGATGGTGGGGTGGCTCTTGACATCTCATATAAGGGGGCGTGGGGTGCTCTGGACATCTAATCCTATAGATATAACTGGCCCTTTGAGGGCAACCATAATACTGATGTGGCCCGCGATAAAAATAACATTTGACACCCCTGCCCTAGATAAAGCCAACAATCGTAATGCTCCCTTATTTTCAAAATTTAACTTTTTCACTGCCAGAGTTCATTTTTTTTTTCGTGCATGTAAAAATGCATATTTTAAGCCTGAAGATTACCTAAAACCCCCAAAACATTATATACTATCTGAAAGTAGAAGCCCTGTACAATAAAATGGACACAATTGCAATTTTATTTTTATTTTTTTATGTCACATGAAATAAGCATAATTGTTTATCAAAACCATATTTTCAGCCAAAACTCCCTAACTGCAAGGCACATATACCCAATCCTTTTTATAAAATATAATAGATGAGATTATGTTGCACGCCTGTGAAATGTTGGGAAAACTACAGTAGCGCAAATTATCCATAGGTGATGCTTTAAAAGCCTTTACAGCGTATGCATTTATATTTAACAGGAAATGACAGCCCTAGAATTATTGCGATTACTCTGGCACATGTGGTGATACCTAAATGTGTGGCGCAATCATCAATTTTCATATCCAAGCACACTCAATGTGCACATTTTAGGTTATCACAAGAGGGCTGCTGATAAGCCCCATATGTAATAAAACAGGTTCTCTTTACGGCCTCTTTCACACGATCAGACCGATTGGATCCTCCTGTTCATTTTTCAGGTGGACCCAATCGAGCCACCCATTGTCCTCTATAGGAGGAGGCCTGGCATCCGATCCGACAGATCCGCTGAAAACAGACGTATGGCAATACGTTCGTCATCCGTCCAGCAAGTTGGATCAGATGAAAAATGGACAGGCTTTCTGTTTTCATCTTTTCTCCCCATAGAGGACAGCGGGACTCTGATAGGGCTGTCTCTGCATAGTGAGTGGAGACAGACCAGTCATCCGCCTGCTCAGCGGGGATCAGCAAGCAGAGTCTGTCAAAACGGATCCGCACCATGCGAAAAGGGCCTAAAGGAGAGTATGGGGGCCTTTTAGAGCCCTAATTACCTTACTGGGGAGAGAAGTCAACTGGGCACAGCATCTTCTGCATCATGTAGAAATTATCAAGCAGCTTTAAAACTGCCCAAATCACTTCTACAAAAAAGCTGATGACACAGTGAAAAGGGGAATTCTCCCAGCACCTGTTTACATGATGGTACTACCGCCAACATAATCCTGATATCGGAGCAAGGAAAGGATCACTTGTCAATCCTGGGTGTATTTTGGCTACACAAACATGAAAATTGGATATTACTAAAAGAGAAACTCCAGGCTACAAGTTATAGCGATTAGTAAGCTGCTACTGCTATCCAGCAAATGGCAGCTGTGCTAAAATCAGAACATTTCCCTAATTTACCTTAATCTAAGGTCTCCATGAACCACCATATCCACAGCCAACATAAAACTCAAAGGTCTATGGGAGGTCAATAGGAATGTACTTCCTGAAGCATGTGCAGTTTAACTTGGGCTCACATTGGTTCATGTACCACCAATTACATTTATATTTTAAGGCAGGTTTAAACGAAAGGAATGCCTAGATAAAAAAAATGAAGGTAGGCTGTGCTGCCTTGCATGTTTATTAAAGATCAAGCTTCAAATCTGGTTAATTCCTAAGTGTACATTGCAGCGAGTGGGAAATTACATATCTGGGGGCATTCTGTGCATCTGTGTATGGAACACCTTGAGGTCGCCATATTACATTTTACAGTAAATTACAGCACTGCAACGAAAAGGTATTTTTTTTATAGCAATCAATTACAATATGACTTGTGTAGCAATTGTATAGGCTATACTTTTTTTTACTTGCAATTGTTTTTCGGCACAAAAATTAGATTTTTGACTTACCGTAAAATTCATTTCTCTGATGTTCATTATCGGACACAGCTTCTGTCATTCTTGACAATTGGGTTATGCTGCCACCTACAGGAGTAAGACACTAGGCAGAAAAAAAAAAAAACAACTTCTGGCTACACTCATGGGCATGTACTCCCTCTCCCTGCTATAGACAATTTTGTTACAAGCAGTGTCCGGAGAATTATAACTCCACAGAGGGGTGGGCGCTGTGTCCGTCAATGAACATCAGAGAAATGGATTTTACAGTAAGTCAAAAATCCCATTCCCATCCCAACCCAAATGGTGGGAAACAGCAAAAAATCCCCAAGGCTAAACATTAGCCTACCAGGCAACAGGGGCTCAACCAAAACAACTGGAGCCCACCTGAAAACAACAATACACCCTCAAATAGGATCAGGTCCTCTTAAATAGCCTGCAAAACCTTGTGGCCAAAGGCAGATGCCAACACATTCATTTTTATAAAACTTTGTAAAAGTGTGCACCAATGACCAGGTGGCCGCCTTGCAAACCTGCGTCACCGACGCTTGATGAAGGAAGGCCCAGGAGGCACTAAGCACCCTAGTAGAGTGCGCCATGACATGGAAAGGAGGAACCTGACCCCCCCCCCCCCCCCGATGGAATAGACCTGAACCACCATCCCAAATCAAGATCCCAAGGCGGCAGTGGAGCCCGCACTGGAGGAACCAAATGTCGAAAAGTACGCACCAGGAAGTGTGTGGCCAAAGGTCATTGGAAAAAGACCGCCAAGGCTGATAACTGGCCCTTGATGGTTCTCAAGGCAAAATTCTGTTCAACCCCCCATTGAAGAAAGGTTAATATCCGAGCCCCTGAGAAGGAGCCAGGATGAACCCAAAGAGACTCGCACCACTCAATAAAACGTCTTTTCCATGTACGATGGTAAATATTTCTAGCTTTCAACAGGGTAGGAATCACAGACTCAGATAAACCCCTATCCTTCAGCACCCGGCGTTCAACAGCCAAGCCGTCGCCAAGACAGCAACTGTAAGGCAGGATGGAAGATTGGTCCTTGGGACAGCAGATCCTCCCTGAGTGGAAGCTTCCAAGGAACATTGGTGACTGGTAAGATGACCGGAAACCCTTCTGCCTTGATCCTGCGTAGGAGTCTGGGCAGAAGCTTGAGAGGAGGGAAGGCGTAGATCAGATGATACTAACCCTACTGGGCCACCAGCCCGTCTGTGGCGTCTGCTAGAGGATCCCTTGACCTCTGCACCTTTCTATTGAGCCGAGACGCCAACAGATACACCTTGTGGGTGCTCCACCAGAGACACAGCTGATGAAACACCTCCAGATGAAGGGACCACTCCCCTTGGTCCAACACCTGTCAACTAAGGTATTCTGCCTGTCAATTTTTCACCCTTGGAATGTGAATGGCAGAGAGGGCTGGAATGAACCATTCTGCTCACCTTAGAATACCGGCTACCTCCAGAGCCACCAGGGCACTTTTTGTGCCCCCTTGGTGATTAATATAAGCCACAGCCGTGGCATTGTCCGATTGAATGTGTACTGGGCATTCCTGAAGACGATCAGTCCAATGATCCAGACAGTCTGATCACTCATAGTTCCTGGACATTGATAGGTAGTCTAGACTCTTCCAGCGTCCAGATCACCTGAGCAGAATGCTTGCCGAGGACGCTTCCCCAGCCCGATAGGCTGGCATCCATGGTGACCACTGTCCAATACAAGGGGAAAAATGATTTTCCTAGCCGAAGCACCAGAGAGCCAAGCCACCATATCAGGGTCTTCTTTGTTCCCCGCCTCAGCCGGATCGGACTGTCCAGAGACTGCGGAGTCTTGTCCCATTTGGTCAGAATCCATCTTTGCAGGGACCTCGTATGGAACTGTGCAAAAGGAACCACCTCAAAAAGGTAGATACCATCAGGCCCAGCACCCGCATGCATGTTTGTAGGGATGATCATCTGTTGGACAGCAGGAGGTGAATTGCAGCCTGCAATTTCTGGAGTTTGTCCAGCGGAAGAAGCACTCTGGCTATGACCGAGTCCAGAGTAAGGCCCAAATAGTCCAGCTTCATGGACAGAACCAGGGCAGACTTCTGAAAATTCAGAATCCAGCCAAACTCCCACAGAGTTCGTATTGTGATCTCCAGGTTATCCACCAGAGACTCCGCTCACAGAAGGAGATCGTCCAAGTAGCCCAGTACTGCGAACCCCCATTGGCATAGCAAGGCTAGCACCGTAGCCAACACTTTTGTGAAGACCTGAGAAGCGGAGGCGAGACCAAAGGGTCACACCACACACTGATAATGCTCCTCTCCTACAGCAAAGAGGAGAAAACCGCTGGTGACTGGCACATATTGGAATGTGAAGATAGGCATCCTTGATATCTATAGAGGCGAGAACATCCTCCTGATGCAGGGATGCCACCACCGTTCCGACTCCATTCTGAACTTCTGTACCCGCACAAAGCAGTTTAGTGCCTTGAGGTCCAGGATTTGACACACTTTACCTTCCTACCTGGGGACTTTTAACAGGTTTGAGTAAAAACCCTGAAAACTTTCCGAAGTTGGAACTGGGATATTCACTCCTTAAAAGGAACAGGTCTTGTACCACCCCAAATAAAGGCCCTGTAAGCAGTCTGTGGTCAGGAGCAGGTTGGAAGGAAAAACCTTGCCGGGGACAAGAGCGAAACTTGATCTTCTAATCGGACCGATGACTTGGTGGACCCACTTGTCTTGTACCCGGGAGGTCCACGGGTGCGGAAACCAGGAAAGCCTCGGGAACCTCGGTACAAGTTCTACGATGAGGTTCTATGCCCTTAGTAGCCTGCAGAAGAAGGGTACTCTTCCCCCCCCCCCCCCCAGAGAGACCTTTAATGATGTCATCCAGGGTAGCTCCAGACAATCTAGAAAGGGAATATCAGGCAAGGTCTTTTTAGAAGCCTGGTCCGCAGACCAGCATTTGTGCCAAAAGACATGCCAAAGGATCACCGCCAAAAGCAGAGAAGCGAGCCAACAGGGGAGCTGCATCCAAAGAGGCATCACAGAAACTGCAGCCCCTGGATCAGCTGGTCCCCCAGCTCAGCAAAGGCAGGAGGGAGTTGTTCTCTCTCCAGGTCACGGCACAGGAGCTTAGCCCACTCAAAATTTGCGACACTAGGGCAATGGTAAATACCGGCCTCATTACCAAACCAGCAAAGGTGTACATAATGCGGGCCACAGTCTCCGTTTTCTGGTCAGCCAGATCCTTAAAGGCCAGGGGCTCTTTCACCGGAATCACCGTTGCCTTGCTTAATCTGGAAACTGGAGAGTCCACCACAAGTGGCACAGTCCACTTCTTAAGAAAGGACTTAGGAACCCCACGGGGTTGCTATGGTCATCCCCCAATCTTAAGCGACAATTCTGTCAAAATAGGCGGGGACAGGTTAACACCTTTGCTGCTCTGGATGGCCTGTGAGTGCCAAAGGGTACCTGCGCCTCTGACGCAGCGTCAGCTGCGTCCATCATCTTCGGGTGACCCACGTCTGCGGCGGTCAAATAAGATTCAGGATCTGGAGACAGATGAGGCAGGGGAAGGCGAAGGGTGCTTTTTGCTAACCCGTTTCCCCGCAAGCCTCCCCCTGGGATACAAGGGACCGCCGTCAATGCATGGATGGATGGTTGGGACCCGGAGGGCCCCGCAGTCTCAGAGCGGGGATCAGGTGAGCAAACATGCTCCAAAGATTCCAGGAGTCACCAGGGGGACCCCACAAAATGTGTAACACACCGCTAAGGGACAACCCCCACGGTGCTGGCAGCACCACCCGGTCGCCAAGTACAAGGCACAGAGCGATACTCAGCAGAGAGGGAGAGGACCCCCACCAGACTTATCACCTGGCCGACACAGGCACCTGGAATCACCAGGAGAATCTGCACTACACATGTGGCGATCAGGAAGATAAATGATCCAGGAGTCAGCACCAGGGGACAAGGAGGGGCTCTCACTGCCGAAATCACCGCCCACGGGGCTCCAATGTCATGGCTGCCGCCATTTGCCATGCAAACTAAAAGAAAATGGCCCAGCAATCGGGAGACCAGGCAGTACAGGGGGCTCTGGCAGGAACCCCTACCAGGTACAACCTCACCCCCCCCCCACACCAGGAAATTGGCCAGACCACCCCAAAAAAATACACCCCCCCAGCATACGTGGGGGGGGGGGGGGGTTTGGGGCTTGGCAGACGAGGAACTTGGCAGGAGGGGGGTGCCTGCAGAAGAGAGGGGAACCTGGGGGTACCACCATCCCAAGGAGGGGCCCACTTCCACCCCAAAACCCTCCAAGAATAGAGGGAGGGGAGGGGACAGGACGACAGCTATTCACCATACCAGGAACCAGGTAGGCACCGATCCAGACAGATCCTCCTTTCCATCGAAATGGGGCCAGGAGGAACGCTCCGACTCAGGCCAAGACCAGGACGTATGTGACCTCGCAGGGCTTTTAACTCACAGGACCAGCCCCCATCCAGTGGGACTATGTCTCGGCCGACCTAGCACGGAGCTGAGGCATGCGCACGCTCGCTGGCTAGACTGGAGTGGCCACTGGATCTAGATTATCCAGCCCGTCGCTCAGTCTGACAATTGATAGTAGATCTCACAGCAAGAATCCAGGAAAAAAAAAAATTTCCATCTAAAAAATTTTGTCAGGACCCAAGATCCCAGCAAGGAACTAGGTCCTCAATCCTGACTAGGCAGAAAAAAAAATGAGTGACTATAAACAGGGAGGGGGAAGATACCCCCTGGGACTGCTCATGGGTATAGCCAGAAGTATTTTTCTGCCTAGTGTCCTTCTCCTGTAGGGGGCAGCATAACCCAATGGTCAAAAATAACAGGAGCTGTGTCCGTCAATGAACGAAAGAGAAATTAACTTATCTACAGGCAACGCCCTACAATGCAAGCGTGGGTTGGCCATTTCAATGCAGAAGTGCCAATCTCTATTACCTGGGGGAAAAAAACTCTGTGTTGCAGAAAATAGTGAATTAAAAAAACAGATTGTTAAAAACACTTCTGCAGGAGAAGTTGCACATCATTATATAGTACCACGCAACTAAAAAGCATGTAATCCAAACTTCAAGTTCTTTAAGGCTGGTAGTTTTATTACTACCACATAATACTATTGGATGAGTTCTGCTATCAAAAGGGAAGACCACAAGTGAAAAATTCAGACTTACTTTAAAGTTTGGGGAGAAGTATCTGTTGGCCTTGTCTTTATTAGCTTTATCTAGGTCATTCTTTGTTAACGTGAGAGCGAGATATTCCTTGTCATTATCTGAACGTTCCGTGCTTTTGATACCATCAAGTTCCTGCTCTCCAAGTAACGTTCCATTCTCTACTTTGTCTGAATACTCTTCGGGACCAGGTATGAAGAATGTATTTATCCAAAAATGAAACATTTTTTCCTATAGGGAGAAATAAAAATTAGCACTATGTAAGAAGGCAAAGTTATCTTGCAATCTCTTTAATAGAAAACTCAAAAGAGATAGAGAGGGAAAGCGAAAAAGCATACAAAGAGAACGTATAGTAAGAAGAGATTTTTTTTTCAGATATTTGTAAAAAAAATGTGACTATGATTTATCATTTTCCTTCCACTTCACAATTATGTGCCACTTTTGGTTGGTCTATCACATGAAATCCAAATAAAGTACATTTACGTTTTTGGAAAATTTCAAGGGGTATGAATACTTTTTCAAGGCACTGTATATTAAGACCTAAGTGAAATACTTACAAGAAAACGGGCCTAGAGAGAAAGGTTGCAGTTGTATATAACCACTGTTGTGACTAGGCATTGTAACGTCCGCTATTTCTACTTTTAAATGATACAAGGCGCAGATGGAGAATGGCTGCTGCAGCAACAGTCACCTGTACACTGCACTCAGCTACTACAGAAACTATGCAGGATCTTGAAAAGCAGCATTAAAAAGGTTCTAAAGGCTGGGTGTTTTTACCTATATGCATTCACTGCATTAAAGGAAAAGAACCACTAGTCCCCCACCCCATCTAAACACTTATCAGAGCCTGTCGGAGATCCAGCACTGTGCCCAGCTGCAATCTTCTCTCTCCTCCCTTCACACAGGGACCTAGGCAGCAGCAGGAGCTGCTGTCAATCAAATGTTGTGAGGAGGGAGCGAGGGGTTGGATCGAACTGCGCTGGCACTGTGGCTCGAATGTGAGCCAGCAAGTGTGCATCCATAGCAAGTGGCTTGCTATGGGGGCACACAGAAAAGCGGAGAAGCCAAGAGTGCCAGCAGGGAACCCCAGAAGAGAAGTATTGGGGCTGCTCTGTGCAAAATCATTGAAAAAAAAAAAAAAAAAAATTCAAGGCTTTACATTCACTTTAAATTACCAGCAGCAGCTTGAAAGAAGAATGGTTGAAAACTAAAACTAAGGTCAACAAAACTGGAGAGATTTATAACCTCCTCAGTACACTAAGCGAAACGTCGCTTTAGAGCGGGAGTAAAGGAAAGAGCTGGCCAGTGTTTGGATTTGCATACTGTCAAACTTCCTGGAAGCAGCAGCGCTCCCACACAATAAAGACTGAAGCAGTGTCCTCTGATGAACACTGGACTAAACACTGTAGTAAATATAAACATTTATAATGAAAAGCGGCTCTCTTTATGCTCTGTTGGACATGACAGAGTTAACTCCACACTACACCATTTCATGATTAATAAAAAAAAATAAAAAATGCAGTGCAGAGCCTACAGTGTCCCACAGAGTTCTGTCTGCATTATGTGACTGCTGGAGAGGCAGCAATCACATTTTTTCATTCACTGGAATAAATAGCACTCTGCGTGCTTTGTGTTTCCGAAACATACAGAACCTAAAGCACATAAACGCCACTGTGCTTTCTACTTGTGACTGTATATTTCAGCTTTTTCTTGTGGTATGACCACAATAAGGCCATACCACTGCTTTATAAACCAGCCAAAGCTGCTTTTGTAAAACTACAGAGAGATTATAGCGTCCCAACTAAGATTATTCACACTATGTGAACATCTATTGGTACCACATCACACTGCACCAGAGACCTAAATGGCACATAACGTTGTACACTCCAAGGCCTCATGCACACTAGACATTATAAAAACGTCAGTAGAAAGCTGTAGAGGTTTTATAGCTTTTTTGCAGTAGCCTTTTTTCAGCTGTAGCTTTTTTTTTTTTTTTTTTTAGCAAAACTATACTCCCACAAAAGCTTATGGCTCAAAACACTTTGATAAACGCTGAATAACCGCGCTTTTCAGCTTTTACCAGAGGTAGAGCATTTTTACAGCTGAAAAACTCCTCTCAAAACCCACTAGTTCTGGGGGGTTTTTCCAGCCAGAAAATGCCCCTGCCAAAAACTGCTGATAACAGCCTATGTGTGCATGGACACATAAAATAACATGCTGGGAGTTTGCTGGCTGCAGAAAAAAATGTCTGACGCCAAAAACAGCAGCTATAAGTTAAATAAAAGGGTAAAAACGGAGCATCAAGTCACTGCCTGGCAAAAAAAAAAAAAAAAAGACACCACCCCACAAATGAAAACAGAGTCCTTAAGTGAGCGGTTAGTGTTGAATGATGCCCTTACTAAACTTAGTACAGTGCATTAAGAAAGTATTCATAGCGCTTCACATTTCCACATTTTGTTATATACAGCCTTATTCCAAAATGGATTTAATTCATTATTTTCCCTCAAAATCCAACAAACAATACTCCATAATGGCAATGTGAAAGAAGTTTGTTCGGAATCTTTGCAAATTTATTAAATCTAAAAAAAAAAAAAAAAAAAAAAAAGGCCTCCTCGGTAAAAGGCACATGACAGCCTGCCTGGAGTTTGCCAAAAGGCACCTGAAAGACTCTCAGACCATGAGAAACAAAATTTTCTGGTCTGATGAAACAAAGATTTAACTCTTTGGCCTGAATGGCAAGCATGTCTGGAGGAAACCAGGCACCGCTCATCACCTGGACAATACCATCCCTACAGTGAAGCATGGTGGCGGTAGCATCATGCTGTGGGGATGTTTTTCAGCAGCGGGAACTGGGAGACTAGTCAGGATCGAGGGAAAGCTGAATGCAGCAATGTAGAGACATCCTTGATGAGAACTTGAGCGCTCTGGACCTCAGACTGGGATGAAGGTTCATCTTCCAACAGGACAACGACCCTAAAGCACACACCCAAGAAAACAAAGGAGTGGCTACGGGACAACTCTGTGAATGTCCTTGAGTGGCCCAGTCTTGAACCCGATTAAACATCCCAGGAGAAATCTGAAAATGGTTGTGCACCGACACCCCCCATCCAACCTAGCATGAGAGGTCCTGCAAAGAAGAATGAGAGAAACTGTCCAAAAATAGGTGTGCCAAGCTTGTAGCATCATACTAAAAAAAGACTTGAGGCTGTAATTGGTACCAAAGGTGCTTTAACATTGTATTGAGCAAAAGCTATGAATACTTATGTACATGTGATTTTTTTTCATTTTTTTTTTTTCAATAAATTTGCAAAGATTTCAAAACAAACTTCTTTCATGTTTTTATGGGTTATTTTTTGTAAAATTTTGAGGAAAAACTGGATTTTCGTCTTACTGTAAAAGCCTTTTCTCTGATGTTCATTGACAGACACAGCTCCATATCTTCTTTGACCCTTGGGTTATGCTGCTCTCCATAGCAGTAGGAGACTAGGCAGAGAAAAACAGACTACGCCCATAGGGCATTCTTGGGGGGTATACTCCTACTTCCTGCTATAGGACTTCAGTTTTGTAACAAGCAGTGTCAGAAGAATACATAATCCAACTCAACAGAGGGGTGGGTGCTGTGTCCGTCAAACATCAGAGAAAAGGATTTTATAAGACAAGAACCCAGTTTTCTCTTTCGTTCACTGATGCACACAGCTCCCCATCTTCTTTGACCCTTGGGACATCCCAAAGCAGTGTCAACATGAGGGGTGGGAAAAAAAAAAACACAGCAATTCACATATTCCCAAAAAGGGCTAAACATAGCCAATTAGGTTAACCAGGAGCTCAACCAGGAACAACTGGAGCTCACCAACCAGAAATAATACACCCTAAAGAGACAGAAACCTCTGCAACAGCAGCCTGCAAAACTTTGCGGCCGAACGCAGCATCCGCAGATGCAAGTAAATCCACCTTGTAAAACTTGGTAAATGTATGCACAGACGACCGTGTGACTGTCTTGCACACCTGAACCACTGACGCCTGATGACGGAAAGGCCCATGAGGCACTAATTGCCCTTGTAGAATGAGCCTTAACAGGGAAAGAAGGAGCCTGGCCCTTAAAGGAATAGGTCTGCACCACCGTCTGACTGATCCATCTGAAAATGGTCGCAGCAGATGCGAACTGCCCCTTACGAGATGCATCCATAAGGACAAACAAGGAATCCGATTTCCGAATCGACTCAGTCCCCGCCAGGTACACCGTCTGCCCGAACCACATCCAGGGAATATAAGGCAATCTCTTTAGGATGCTTAGGCCACAAGGAAGGCAACACAATGTCTTCATTTAAGTGGAAACCTGAGACAACCTTAGGAAGGAACGACAGGCAGGGACGTAGCACCACTTTGTCCCTGTGAACCACCAGGTAAGGTGACCGACAGAACAATGCAGCCAACTTGGACAACCTGCATGCAGCAGTAATAGCCACCAAAAAGGGCACCTTCTGTGACAAAGTAAGCAGAGGAAGTTCACAAATATTTTAAAAGGGCGGTTTTTGAAGAGCCAACAGTACCAAATTGAGGTCCCACAGACCTTACCTGAGGAGCCAGGTGGCGCACCCCTGAACAAAAGTGTGAAACAAGGAATTTGTGGCCAACGGGCGTTTGCAAAAGATTGCCAAAGCGTAAATCTGGCCCTTTATTGTGCCCAGGGCCAAATGCTGATCTACACTTCTTTGTAGAAAGTCTAGCAGACGAGACAACAAAAAGGATGTATGCCCTCCAAACTTGACGATAAACGTTTCTAGAAGTAGATTTCCTAGCTTTTAACTGTGTAGGAATTACCAAATCCGACAACCTTCTTTCCCTCAGTACCAGTTTTTTTAATAGCCAGGCTGTTAAAGCCAGCGCATGCTGCAACTTCAGAATTTTTGTCTCTGGAAGAAACACCTGGGCTGAGGCTGAATCCAGAGTCAGGCCCAGGCAGTCCAGTTTGGTGGACGGAGTCAGAGCTGATTTCTGAAAATTCAGTGTCCAGCCGAACTTTTGCAAAGTTCGCACAGTGATGTCCAAATCGTCTTAAGGCCGTCAGAGACTCTGCGCGCAGGAGATCATCCTGGTACCCCAGTACCACGATTCCCCTCTACCTGAGCAAAGCTCAAACTGGGACAAAAACTTTCGGAACACTTTAGTAAATGCGAGACCAAAGGGTAACGCCACAAATTGATAGTGCTCCTCGCCCACGGCAAAGCGAAGAAAACGTGATGTCTGACATATTGGGATATGAAGGTAAGCATCCTTGATATCAATAAAAGGTCAGAAAATCCCCTTGTGAATGGACTCCATCCAAAATTTCTGAACCCGCACAAAGCGGTTCAGGGTCTTGAGATCCAAGATTGGATGGACCTCGCCTTTCTTCCTGAGAACAGTAAATAGGTTTGAATAAAACCCATGAAAACGTTCAGACTCTGGAACTTGTACAATGACTCGATGCGATAACAGATCCTGTACCACCCCGAGAAGGCCTTGCAGACGATCCGGGGAGAGAGCCAAGTTGTAAGGGAAGAACCGAAACTAGATCTTGTAACCGGACTAAATCAACTCGTGGACCCATTTGCCTTGAATGAAGGAGGTCCACAGACCATTTATGATCTCTTTCATAGAAGCTCCTAACAGAAGGTCTTCTACAAAAGGGGGGATCGGTCAGCACCTTCTTGGAAGCCTGGTCTGCAGACCAGCATTTCAGCCAAATCATACAGCGAAGAGTGACTGCTGTCACAGACACTCTGCAAGCTAAATGAGCCACATCCAGAGAGGCATCAGATATCCTGTAACCCCTGTACTAACTGACCTGCCAGTTCCGTCAGCTCAGGAGGGTGCTGACCCCCTTCCAAATCCTGGCACAGAAAGAAGCTTAGCCTATTCCATTAAGGTCTGGGAGACCAAGGTTATGGCAAACACCGGCCTCAAAATTTACCTGGCCACGGTAAAAAGGTATCGGACCAGAGACTCCGCTCTCTTGTCCACCGGGTGTTTAAAAGGACAGAGAGTCCTCCACCGGCAGTAGTGTGGCTTTATTTAACCTGGAAACCTGAGAATCCACCACCGGCGGAACTGTAAGTTTCTTTAACCACTTGCCGTCTGCTCACTAGAGCTCTACTGCGGCAAAGTGGTTAGTTGTCATCTGGCGACGTAGACCTACGTCGCCAGACACTCCCCTTTCTCGGCGGCGCTCCCGCTGTATTCAGTCACAGCGGGAGTCGGGCCAGGGGAGGAGCAGCGGCGATCGCCACTGCTCTTCCCTGATCGGCGGGGAATCGAGTCTGGAGATCCGCCCGCTTGTGTAAACAGAGTGGGCGGATCTCCTAAGTGACAGGCAGGGTCAGATTGCAGGGTTCAGCATAGCTGAACCTGCGATCTGTCCTTGCGTCACTCAGTCACCTCCCCCCACACATGTCAGTAAGCACCAGGCATACATTAACCCCTCCCTCTCCAATAAAATTAACCCCTTCCCTGCCAGTGTCATTTTTACAGTAACAGTGCACATGTATAGCACTGATTACTGTAGTAATGTCACCGGTACCCCCAAAAGTGTCAAAAATGTCAGTCAAGGGTCCGATCTGTCCGCCGCAATGTCGCAGTCCCGCAAAAAAAAACAAACACGCAGATCGCCGCCATACTCGTTAAAAAGAAAACCCCAAAAATGACAGAAATCTTTCCCTTAGTAAACGCAATAACTTTTGCGTAAACCAATCAAAATACGCTTATTGTGATTTTTTTTTTTTTGGGGGGGAATTTCATATAAAAAAAAAAAATGTGAAAAATAGTTACTTTCAAAATTTACGCTCTTGTTTATAGCGCAAAAAGTAAAAAATCGTAGAGGTGATCAAATACCACCAAAAGAAAGCTCTGTTTGTGGGAAAAAAAGGACGTAAATTTCGTTTGGGTACGGCGTTGCATGACCGCGCAACTGTCAGTTAAAGTCGCACAGTGCCGAATCGCAAAAAGTGGCCCAGACGTAAGACCGCAAAATCCTCCGGTGGTAAAGTGGTTAACAACGTCCCTACCGGCGCATTGTAAAATGACGCTGGCAGGAATGCCTCGTCTCTCCAGGTGGACGTCATGTGATGTCCGTCTGTCCTCATCGCTCTCCCGTACCCCTGGGGGGCGTGCAGTGCAGCGATTGGGGATGAAGCGTGTCCCGAAGGACACAGACATCCCTGATCAGTGTATAGAGCCAATAAAAATTGCTCTTTACCATGTGACCGGCTGTCCAATCACAGCCAGCCACATGCACTGTCCTTGAGCACGCCGCTCGTGCACCCCCCGTCCCCAGGGGCGCGCAGAGCTGCGATCGGGAATGGGGAGTGTCACTGACAATTAAATTGGCTCTACACCACGTGACCAGCTGTGTCCAATCACAGCAGGTCACAGAATGTAAACAAGCCGCAGTAACTAGCTGTAACTGGGCTCTCCTCCTCACATAATGATCCTGTGTGAGGAGATTGCGGTAACCGCTAGTTACCGCTTACAGTGCACAGTAAAACAAACTGATTAACCACCAATAAAAAGGACCTGTCTCCAGCCCATCGGGGTTGCCAAGTACCTGCCACCGGGGTAGCCGAGTACCTATCACCAGCCCATCAGAGCACCCGGGTACCAGAGTGCCCGCCATCGGGGTACCAGAGTGCCCGCCACCGGGGTACCAGAGTGCCCGCCACCGGGGTACCAGAGTGCCTATCTGCAGCCCAATGGAGTACCAGAGTACCTGTCTGCAGTCCATCAAAGTACTCGAGTACCTCTCTGCAGACCATCAGAGTACCCGAGTACCTTTCTGAAGCCGATCACTGTACCCGAGTACCTGTCTGCAGCCCATCAGACTATCTGCAGCTAAAGAGTACCTATCTGCAGCCCATGCCTCAGATTGTTGTTTTGGGGTGTTTGCTTTCCTAAATGGGGTAATTTTGCAGGCGTTTCTATAGTCCTGGTGCTCCAGGGCCTTCAAAAGTGTGATAGGTTGTAATGAAATTAGATGTGTAATTTATGCTCCTAGAACGCCTGAAGGTGCTACTTAGCTGTTGGGCCTCTGTATGTGGCCAGGCTGTGTAAAAGTCTAAAACAAGTGGTATTGCCATACTTACGAGTAGCAGAATGCATTTTGGGGTGTAATTACAAGTATGCATATGCTGTGTAAGAGAAATAACTTATTAGGATCATTTTAAATTGTGAAAAAAACAAAATGTGGGAAAAAATTACAACTTAAAAAAACTCACTATGCATCTTACTAAATACCCTGGAATGTCTCCTTTCCAAAAAGAGGTAATTTGGGGGGTATTCGTACTGTCCTGACATTTCAGGGCTTCAAGAAATTAGATAGGCCATCTGTACATCAGGTGTGATCAATTTTCAATGATTGGCACCATAGCTTGTACACTCAATAACATTCACACAGACTAAATATTATCCATTCATTTGGGTTATTTTTACCAAATATATGTAGCAGTAGAAAAATTTGGCCCAAATTTATAAAAAGAAATTGCTTATTTGCAAAATATAAAACTAAAACAAAATGTATTAAATTTTCACTCTTTTTTCACTTCTATCGCAAAAAAATAAACTCAGTGGTGATTAAATGCCACCAAAAGAAAGCTCCATTTGTGTGAAAAAAAAAATTAAAAAAATGTTGACTGAGTAAATATTCAAAGTGTGACAACGCTGAAAGCTGAAAATTGATCTGGGCAGGAAGGGGATAAACAGTGCCCTGTGTTGAAGTGGTTAAAAGGGACTCTTCAAAAGGATACCTCCTAGCGAAATGCTTAGGTATTCCGACCGTGCGTTTTGGGGAGCCCCTCTTGAGACAATATCGTTGAAACCGGTGGGAAAGGGGAACACCTTAGTGGCCTTGGATGGCCTCTGGATACCAAATTGCACCGGCGCAGCCGACACAGCATTAGCGGAGTCCTCCAATTCTAAAGTTTCCCACACTGATACAATCAGTGCCTCCACAAGTGCCTTTTCATGCGTGGCTGTAGTGGAAGAGGATTCATCCTCACTGTCAGAGCACTCAGGGTGCGTGGACGCAGACCCAGTAGGGTGACTTACTCATGCTCGCTGGCCTGACTGGGAAGACCGCAAGGATCTAGGATATTCAGTGTGTCACCCAGTCCAGCAGTTGATTGTAGTTCTCACTGGAACAAACTTGATTGTAGTTCAGGAAATAAAAGAAAAGAATTCTGTATTAAAAAGGAAAAAATGCCAGGACCAGAGATCCCAGCAAGGAACTAGGTCCTTCCACCTGACTAGGCAGAAAAAAAACTGAAGTCCTATAGCAGGAAGTGGGAGTATATCCCCTAGGACTGCCCTATAGGCATAGTCAATTTTGTTCTGCCTAGTGTCCTACTCCAATGGAGAGCAGCATAACCCAAGGGTCAAAGATATGGAGCTGTGTCAGTCAATGAAAGAAAGAGAAATAATTAAATTTAATCCATTTTGTAATAAGGCTGTAATATAAAATGTGAAAAAGTTAAGCGCTGTTAATACTTTCCTGATGCACAGTAAATTACATGAATTGTATTACCTGGTTAACCTATTAAGTTTTAAAAACACAAATTAATGTGAATTTGAAGCAATCTCAAACATCACACCAATCTTGCAGCAGAAAAGATGCTCAATATACAAAATATGCATGCCATATGGCTCGCCAGAACTACCTGAGAGTCTATTTAAAAAGGACTTGTGGATAGGATTGTCACTAAGATGATGTCACCAGATCTCCTATTTATAGCATAGGAGGATGGGCAAAAAGTGGAATAGAAGCAGTAGCCAATGCAAGCTATGAACATTGCTGCAGGGCAATGAATAGGCACAGGGAGTGTGGCCAGTGACATTATGCTGGCAGAAACGCAGCATTTCCTGCGCTAAAAATCTGAAGTAATACACTGGTAAACCACATATGCACCTTGCAACACAGCTGACGACCTGTTCAGTAAACCTATTTGAAACACTCATTTTTGTTTGAGATTTTTTTCTGTGCAACTAACAAAATATTAATCATGATTCATGACTTGGGGTTGGTTTGTTGTCTAAACACATATTGATAAACCCAAACTGAATGACTGTTAAAAGGTATACACTCTTTGAAAGCAAACATGGTATATACAGTCTTTGAAAGCAAGCATGTTTTCACAGAAAGGGATGTTTTTCTAAAGCTGCATTAGGGATATCGAACGAGATTAGTTTAAGGCTCGGTTGCCACTGGTACGACTCCAAAGTCGCACGACTTTTAGTGCAACTTTGGGGCCCGACTTTGATACAACTTTGCTGTGACTTTTTACACTCTGTGGCATTGAAGTCGTATCAAAGTCGGACCAAAATAGTGAAGGAACCCTAGTATCAGTTAAGACAGCTCTCATAAGGGAAACATGGAGTTTCACGGCATCCGACTTGGGGCCTTCCAAGACCGATCCTATGTTGCATCAGTGTGAACCGAGCCAAAATGCAACCAGCGCTTTGAATTTTTTTTTTTGACACCCAATTTTATATTACCTGTAGATACAAGGCAACAAGTAGGGCAACCTGGAAATCAAAGGTCAATAATTAAAGGTAGGGCTGAGCCCAAATTTTACATTTTGTTCTTCCAAGCAGGAGGTATAGCTGCCAACTCAGGGGTCTACTTGCATTCAAGAGAGTGTTAATGATAAGCAATGGCTCTATATATATTTCACCTACAGATACCTCTGTTAATTTTCCATAGGAAGCAAATGCAAAAAAAAAAAAAAAGCCAAGTCTCAGACATAACATGGTATCCCAGCAGCCATTGTTGAGTCACATAGGAAGTCCTTTGCCAGCTGAGGAATGTACAGGGAATGTGGCAGCATGCGGATAAACTGTGCTGCAGTAATGTTAGGAATGCTGAGCTTTGCTTTTAACATAACCAATCTTTTACTTTTAAAATAAAATTTCAGGGATCAGAGACCTTAGAACTTTTCTTATGTCTGCAAAATGTTTTGGCCACTGGAAAACACCAACCTTTTTCATCATCTTGTTCTGTTTGTGGAAAAACTCAACCTTTATATCTCCACAAACAGGAAGAGGCTGCGGGAAGTCAAAATACATGTATTTCTCCTCACGTCTTGTGGGTCCTGTAGAGGATGTAAATATCTTAACCTTCAGCTGATAGATGACAAACTGGGGATCTACAGGAGTGGGAAAAGGCACAAAGTTAGAATCGTTCATACAATATATCAAGTATGCAAGATGAATTTATCAGAAGTTGTTAATTGTGTGACGTTCAGGGAAAAAAAAAAAAAAAAACACATTGCTTAAAAGCATAGTCCACCTTTTACAAAAATATAACAACACACCCACAATAATAAAAACATTTGCATTAAAACCTTCAGAGCAATGAAGGGTAATGCACAGGCACCGTTTACTTCCCAGCACCAGAACGAAGTAAGAAATGGGCTACAAGCGTGGCAACACTGAGATCTGAGTCCATCTGTCATGGTGGCAAATGGGACTTGTAGTCTTTTCATTCACAGGTTTCCGTGAATGGGTGGCATGGCTGTGTAAACTGGGCCATGCACAGCAGTGCCTGATCTACACACAAAGTCGCAGGGGGAAGAACACCTTGATTCTGGTAAGGGGAGTGGGGTGGAGTGGAGTGGGGGGGGGGGCGGGGAGTGGGGTGGAGTGGGGGGGGGGATTGGGTAATGTGACCATGTTTCATGTTAGCCTCTGAATATGAAACATGGTCATATAGGTGGACAAAGCCTTTAACCTAAGCTAATGACCTCTATACAAATTTTATGTACAAAAAATTTGGGTAGTTTTTGCAATGAAATGTTATTTGTGGTAAGGGTAATGCCAGTATCAGAAGTACTCTTTAACCACTTGACCTCCAGAAGATTAACCCCCTTCATGACCAGGCTTTTTTTTTGCAATACAGCAGTGCATTACTTTAACTAGCAATTGTGTGGTTATGCGACGCTGTCCTGAAATAAAATGTATGGGTGGATGACCTTAAGCAGTTAAATAGCTATACAGTTCACACTGCCACATGCAATACGCAGGGGGTGACAATTAAAAGTTAACGACACCGCCAGTTGCAGTCGCATATCGCAGTGCGATCTGCAAGTTCGCACAGAATCGGATCGCACTAGTGTGAACCACTATGTGATCCGATTCTGCTGCGAATAAAAAAAAAAAAGCCTCATGTGCGAGTTTAGTGCGGATGCGGTGCGAATTCAGCCATACAAAGTGTATGGCTGAAATTCGCACCGCACATGAGATCGCATGCAATTTAGGAGCAGTGTGCTCCGAATTACATGCGATCTCCGCAATCGCACAAATGTGAACCGGGGCTGATCGGAAAATGCAGTGAGCTTGACAGAATCGCATTGAATGGTGTTAACACCCATGCAATGAGATTTTGATGCGGGGGAAAAAGGGTCCAACATTTGCACCAAATGTTTTAGGACCCTTTTTTCCCCGCACCTAAATCTTATCACATGTCTGTGAACACCCATGCGATGCAATTCTAGCAAGCATTGCATTGTGGGAAAGTGGGAGTCACTAAAAAAGCAGAGAGGTGCTTTTTAGCAAAAAACACCAAAAACCGCTAACGCCCCAAAAAAAAAAAAAGCTAAAAAGTGCCAATTTCCAAAAGGCTGAAAAACGCTCAAAAACTCACTACAAAGCTCATGGCGTTTTTATAACCTCCAGTGTGCATGAGGCCTAATATGTAAGCTTTTGCGCAAGTTGTGCTATACTATACAGCCATTTGATTTATCTGGTATTTGCGGTGGGTGAAATCACTGTTTAACTTTTTAGCTGGCAAATTGATGTAGCAAAAATGTTTATTTACACCTTTTGAACAAGTATTTTTTATAATTGTAATTGTGAGGATTGATCTATTTCACTTAAAGCGTTTGTTACCCTAAATAAAAAGGATCCTGTTCTTTTAGTGCCGGTTCACACACATGCGATGCGGGAACCCTGTGAATCCACTGTGGATTCCCACATCGCATTTGACTCGCAGGCAGTTCACACTGCCATATGCGGATCACTGGGGGGTGTCAATACAAAGTTAACACCCCCAGATCAGTTTGCATATCGCAGTGCGAACTGTCAGTTCTGACATGAATCGGATAGTATAGGTGTGAACACCCATGTGATCCGATTCTGGTGCGGACCAAAAAAAACGGTTCCTGTGTGTCTTTGGTCCGAATGCAAAGCAAATTCAGCCATACAATCTGTATGGCTAAATTTGCAACACACAGACATCGCATGTGATTTGCATTGCAATGCAGTGCGAATCACATGCGATGTCTGACATCCCATTTATTATTTTTCATTCTCTCCCCGTCACCCCACACAGCCGAAGGCCCTTTCACGTGGGCTGTCGGATCAGGTCCGCCTGTCAGTTTTACAGGCGGACCTGATTGGATCCTTCAGTCTCCTCTATGGAGTGGCGGATGTCCGCTAAAAACCGCCATCCGATCCTGTGCGCCAAAAACAGACAGATGGTGGTCCTATTTCCCACCTGTCCAGCAGATCGAATCAGATGGCATCAGTTGGAAGTGGATAGGCAGTCCATTTCCATCTGATTGCCCCATAGAGGAGAGTGGGACTGTCAGTGTTCGCTAACAGGACCAGTCATCGGCCTGCTCAGCTGGGATCAGCTAAAAAAATCACAGCTGAGCAAGCGAATTCTGCTTAGTGGAGGTGCCCGTATGAAAGGGGCCTAAGGTGGCATGAGTTACTGGATCTCCTATCGCCCCCACCTTGCTGCACTGTCCTTACCAAGTGACCAACTGCCCATCACCCCATCAAGCCAAGTACACATGGGTCGAATGCCAGGCAACATCAGCCGGTTCAATAAAAACTGGCTGCCATTCGGCCCGTGTGTATTGCCGGCGGTCTCACAGAAGCCGGCCATTCGACACGCACAAAAAAAAAAAAAAAACTGGCTGCTAACTTTTTAAGCTGGCTCCTAGATTCCAAGCAAAATTGTCAAAGGTAAAGGCTACATGTACAGCTGTGAGAACAAAAAGGGAAGAAGGTTGGTGCAGAGGGTGTACTCACAAGTACTACTCCACTGAGTACTATTTTCATAATCGATTAGTTGGTCTGCAAACAGAATGCATTATTTGTTTACATATCAGGAAATACAGTGCAGCACAAATACAGCTCAGTACACCATCCATGACCGTAAGTTCCTAAGAACTTGTTAATGAGTGAGGAGCAATGCCTCATGGGACATGTAGTCCGGGGAAGGAAGTGAGTGGTTCTAAAGGCAAAATTTTTTTGTTTTTTTTACCTTGCTATAGGGGCACTCTAATATACTTTGCAGCTTGCTATAGGGGCACTCCGAGGGCAGGAGGCCAGAAAGGTTGGTGGGGGATCCCTTTAGCGGAGAATCAGGGCTGCTCTGTGCAAAGCCATTACACAGAGCAGGGGAGTATAACATGTTTGTTGTTTAAAAAATAAAAAATAAATCACTTTAAAAAGACTGTGTGCAGGGAAGATCAGCAGCTGCGCCCAGAGAGGGTGGAGGCTGATACACTGGGGGAGGGGGGGGGGGGAAGTTGTTTGTTCCTCCTCCAGGTCACAGTGTAGGAGCTTAGCCCACTCGGTCAGAGTTTGCGACACTAGGGCAATGGTGAATACCGGCCTCATTGCCGAACCAGCCAGAGTGTACATAGTGCGGGTCACAGCCTCCGCCTTCCGATCAGCCGGATCCTTAAAGGCTGGGGACTCTTCAACCGGAATCAAGGTTGCCTTGTTTAATCTGGAAACCGAAGGGTCCACCACCGGTGGCACAATCCACTTCTTAAGAAGGGACTTCTCATAGGGATAATGCCTAGTAAAGCGAGTAGGAACCCCATGGGGACACTTTGGTCGTCCCCACTCTTTAGCGAAAATTCTGTCAAAATAGGCAGGGAAAGGAAACACCTTTGCCACTTTGGCACTCACAAGCCTTCCAAAGGGCACCTGTGCCTCTGTAGCAGCTTCAGCTGCGTCCTACATCTTCAGTGTCTCACGCACAGATACAATAAGTGCATCCACCAGCACCTTTTTGTGCGCCGTCGCAGACGTGGAGGAATCATCCTCACTATCAGAGGATTCCAGGTGCGTAGTTGCAGACCCAGCACGGTGACCCACATCCATGGCGGCCGAATAAGATTCAGGATCTGATAAGGCATATAAGGCAGGGGAAGGTGGGGGGCACCTTTTGCTAACCTGTTGCCCACAAGCCAACTCCACCCGGGACACAAGGGACTCCAGGACCGCCGTCAGTACATGGATGGATGGTTGGGACCCGGAGGGCTCCGCAGCCTCAGAGAGGGGGATCAGGTGAAAAAATGTGCTCCAAAGACTCCAAGAGTCACCAGGGGGACCCCACAAAAAGTGTAAAACACTGCTAAGGGACAACCCCCACCAGGCACAAAGCACCAAGCGATCCTCAGCAGAGAGGGAGAAAACCCCACCAGACTCACCGCTCACAGAAACAGGCACCTGCAGCCACCAGGAGAATCTGCACTACAAGTGCAGCGATCAGCAAGCGTAGGCTATGGAGATTTTTAAGTACTGAAGTTTGGCGCCATTCCACAAGTGTGTGAAAATTTTAAAGCGTGACATGTTAGGTATCTATTTACTTGGCGTAACATCTTTTACATTATACAAAAAAAAATTAGGGTAAATATTGTGCATTTTTTCCAAAAAAGTTGTGTTTGAAGAATCGCTGCACAAATACCGTGTGACATGAATTGCAACAATCTGAGTTTTATTTGCTAGGGTCTCTGCTAAAAAAAAAAAAAAAAAAAAAAAAACATGATTGGGGGTTCGGAGTAATTTTTCAGCATGCACGCAGGAGCTGTCAGTCACAGCACACTGCTCTAAAGAAACGGGACGGGTGGCCGTTACGTCAATGACGCATGCGCTCTGAAGGAACTGGATGCTACCTCAGTAAATATCTCCTAAACAATGCATGTTTAAGAGAGATTTATACTACCTATAGGTAAAACTTAAAGATGGAAGTTTACTTCCTCTTTAAACTGTAAAGAGCTGCTTGCCTAAACTTGCCATAACATTTTCTTCATATGCAAATGTGTACAGTCCCTAAAGTATAACTAAGGGCAAAACTTTTTGTTTTGTTCTGAAGAGAGCGGAGAGGGATTAGAATATCTATCTGTCCTTGTTAGGGAGATTCACCCCTCTGTTATTTTCTTTCATCACTGGAAGTGAAAGTGAATGAAAATACCAAATTTTGGGTTGTCCCCAGAACAGGAATATAGGGGAAATCAAAGAGAAATCTCCCCAATGGGACACAGATGACAAAAAACAAAACAAACAAAAAAATAAAAAGTCATACTCTAATATTGAAAAAAAAGGATGGGAGGAGGGAACCTGAGGACATGTCCGACCGTCAATGGAGGTTACCCGCGTCCACTCCAAAAAAATAAATACCAAAAAGGGAAGAGGGGGGATTGTACTTACCGTTCCATGGTGCAGGTAACGCTCCAGACAGAATGCTTGCCACAGAAGTAGAGGAGCGGATAGCCAAGGGACTGCTGTGACTCAGACCCACGCCCAGTCGAATGCGACCCAGCGAGATGTTTAACTTGGCCAGCCTCAGTCTGTAAGGCTACATCGCAGCCTATCTAACACGTAGCTGTGGTCTGGACACGCTCACTAGCTGGTGGGTACCACTGGATCTAGATTATCCAGCCCGTTGCCCAGCTCGGCAGTTGATTGTAGATCTCCAGAGAGAAAGACAAAAAAGATGTAAGGAAGGAGAAAAAAAAAAAAAATGCTAGGACCAGAGATTACAGCCAGGAGCCTAGGTCCTTACCCCTGACTAGACAGATTAAAACTGATTACCTAGAGCAGACAGGTGGGAGGTGGGTTATATACCAGCTGAGGACGGCCCATGGGCATAGCCAGGTGTTTTTTGTTCTGCCTAGTCCTACTCCTGGAGAAGGCAATATAACCCAGTAGGTATGATTTATGGAGCGCTGTGTCCGTCGATGAACAAAGAAGCCTGCAAACTCTCCAGCAGAATGTATCAGTGGCGGGGGGGGGGGGGGGGGGGTCTGCTGTTGAAATTAAACTTTTATTTATGGATTCAAAACCTTTATCCCAAAAAGGATCTGCTTAAGTGTAAGTTTGACTTCAGGTGGTTAATGATTCTATATCTGCTACTAAGCAGAACATTCCCCTTACCCAAGACTGACAACGGTGCTGTGCTTCCTCTGCTGATTCATCCAGAATTATATCTCAATACAGGAGATGTGTTAGTGGCCAGATAACCAGGTAAAAAACAGAGGGGAAAAAGCCAAAAAAATGAATTTTTGTAAAATCTTACCGTAAAATTCCTTTCTCTGAGTCCTCCGACAGTTGCCGCCCACTCATACAGTCTTCACCAATGGGTATTGACCTCTTATCCATAGGAGCAAGCTAGGCATAAGACTTGTTAAAAACAAAGCATTTACATAGACACACCTATGGGGGCTGTCCCAGTGGTCCAATACCCCCCTGCCATCAGGCTTCCCAACTCAGTTTGGTAGCAAGCAGTTAGAGTCCAAGAACCCCAAAAAGAGGGGCGGGGGCAGTACCCGTTCCTTCAACGAATAGGCCTGTACAATTGTCTGTCTGATCCATTTCGAAATGGTCGCACAGACACAGCCATACCCTTCCAAGATCCCTCAGGAAGGACAAAAAGAGAATCCGATTTCCGAAAGGATTCAGTTGACGACAGGTAAACCCTGATCGCCCTGACAACATCCAAGGAATGCAAAGCAACCTCCTTAGGATGCTTAGGATTCGCACAGAGCGAAGGCAAAACAATGTCCTCATTAAGGTGAAAATCAGAGACCACCTTTGGAAGAAAGGACTGGTTAGGTCGCAAGACCACCTTATCCCTATGAACCACCAGGTAAGGGGAGCAACAAGACAAGGCCGCCAACTCCGACACTCTGCGAGCAGAAGTGATTGCCACAAGAAAGGCAACCTTTTTAGACAGCAGAGTTAACGAGATTTCCCTGATGTTTTCAAACGGGGAACGCAACACGGACAGAACCAAGTTCAAGTCCCATGGAGGTAAGGGCGCCCTTCGAGGAGGAGCCAAGTGACGCACACCTTGAATGAAGGTGCGAATCAAAGAATCAGACGCCAAGGGGCGCTGGAAAAGGACAGCCAGTGCAGATACCTGGCCCTTAATCGTGGCCAACGTAAGGTGCTGGTCCACATCAGACTGAAGGAAAGCCAACACTCTCGCCACAGAGTATGAACGAGGAGAGAAGCCCCTGGACTCACACCAGGCAAAATAAGCTTCCCATGTACGGTAATAAATCTTACCAGATGAGGCTTTCCTAGCCTTGAGTAAGGTAGAAATGACCTCTGAAGAGAGACCCCCTGTCTGTCAGGACCTGGCTTTCAACAGACATGCCGTTAAAGCCAGCGACTGTAAAGCAGGATGGAAGATCGGTCCTTGAGACAGTAGATCTTCTCGCATTGGCAGCCGCCATGGAGGCTCGACGGCCAGTTGAACGATGTCCGCGTACCAGGACCGGCGTGGCCGGTGTTGGTTCCGAGGCCAACCTGCGAAGGAACCTGGACAACAACTGAATCGGAGGAAAGGCATATATCAGATGATACCGATGCCAAGGCACCACCAGCGCATCCGAGGCGTCTGCCAGAGGATTGCGCGTTCTTGCCCCGAACCTTTCCACCTTGTTGTTTAGCGGAGACGCGAAACAGATCCACATCCGGGGGATCCCCATTTCGCACACAGCATTTGAAATACCTCCGGGTGCAGGGACCATTCCCCCTGGTCCAGGGTCTGGCGGCTCAGATAATCGGCCTGCTAATTCTCCACACCCGGAATGCCGATATCGCCGGGACAGGAGTCTCGGCCCAAGACAGAATTCTGGTCACTTCCTGGGCCGCCCGGGCACTCCTGGTGCCCCCTTGGTGATTGATGTAAGCCACCGCAGTGGCATTGTCCGTCTGCACCCGTACAGGACGGCCCTGGAGACGATCCGACCAATGGAGCAGGCACAGCCTGATCGCTCTCAATTCCAATATGTTTATGGGGAGGGAGGATTCCTGCACCGACCAAGTGCCCTGTGCAGACAGGTTGCCCAGGACTCCACCCCAGCCTGACAGGCTGGCATCCGTGGTAATTACCGTCCACAGTAATGGCCAGAAGGATTTTCCATCCGCCACCGCCGGGGACTGAAGGCACCACAGAAGATCCATTCTGGTTTGGTGACTCAAGACACCCTCAGATCCAAGGACTGAGGCAACCTGTCCCATCTGGCCAGGATCTCCGCTTGGAGAGACCTGGTGTGAAACTGTGCAAGCGGTATGGCCTCGAAGGCCAACACAATCAACCCCAGGGACCACATACAGGTCCTCAGTGACGAGGATTCATTTTTCCTGAGGGCCCTGACCCCATTCTGTAGGGTCCGGAGTTTGTCCTCCGGCAGGAACACCTTTGCTTGAGCAGAGTCCAGAACCATTCCCAAGTATGGGAGACGAACCGAAGGAGACAAGGTCGACTTCTGCACGTTGATGGTCCATCCAAACTCCTGAAGCGTCTGAACTGTAGTGGACAGATCACGCAGCAGGCTCTGACTGGCACTCGATCTTAACAGGAGATCGTCCAGATATCCCAAGACCGCAATGCCCTGTGCCCCTAACAGGCCCAGAACGGGAGCCAGCACTTTGGTAAAACACCCTTGGAGCCGAAGCGAGACCGAAGGGTAACGCCACAAACTGATAATGTTCCTCCGCGATAGCGAATCGGATGTACCTCTGATGACCCTCGAAAACGGGGATGTGTAAATACGCATCCTTCAGGTTGATAGAGGCCAGGAATTCGCCTGGACTCAGGAAGGCTACCACCGAACGGAGTGATTCCATGCGGAACTTCCGAACGCGTACAAAGCGGTTCAGAGCTTTCAAGTCCAGAATCGGACGCACCTTGCCCTCTTTTCTAGGGCACAGTGAACAGATTCGAGTAAAACCCCTGAAACCTGTCCCGATAAGGCACTGGGACGATCACCCCCTGGGCGAGGAGATCCTGCACCGCCTGATGCAGGTCCTGTAACCGCCCTGGGGTCAAATTAAGATTTGAGGGAAAGAATCTGTCCGCCGGCCGCGAAAGGAATTCGATCTTGTATCCTGATCGAATGATTTCCTGAACCCACCTGTCCAGAATTCGGAGCAGCCAAGGTTGGAGGAAACCGCGCAAATGTCCCCCCACCCCTGAAACGGGTGAGGGCGCCCCTTCAGGCAGAGGCAGACTGGGCCGCCGCACCAGCCTGGGCGGTCTTTGGTTTGCCTGCCCAGGGCTTTCTCTGGTTTTCCCTTGTCCTGTGCCTTGAAGGCACGAAAGGACCCCTGATTTGGTTTAAGGGAGGGGCTCCGCTTACCGCGGAAAAACTTGCCCTTAGGATTCTGGGGCAGCAGAGTGCTCTTGCCCCCAGTGACCCCTTTAACCAATTCATTCAGGGAGTCCCCAAAAAGGCGAGACCCCGCATAGGGGATGTCAGCCACCGATTTCCTGGAAGTCTGGTCAGCCGACCAGCTTTTCAACCATATCAGGCGACGGTTATTCACTGCGACACTGATAATGGGGCCTCATTCAAGGCCGCATCGCACAAATACATGACCCCTTGATAAATCTGGTCCACCATCTCCACGGTAGTAGGGGGGGGCAGAATCAGCCATGAGGGTGCGTCTCAGCACCTTGGTCCAATCTGCCACCGCCTGAGCCACCATCACAGAAGCGAAAATAGGTTTTAGCATGGAACTCGCCACCATGTAGGCATGGCGGGCAAGGGATTCCATCCTCCTATCCGTAGGATCCCTAAACACCGGAGAATCTTCGGTGGGTACCAGAGTAGCCTTGTTCAACCTGGCCACAATGTGATCCACCTGAGGAGCCACACACCAGCGCGAATCCGTAGGAGACGCAAAGGGATTTAGGAGTTGAAACTTTCTTGGCACCACAAAGGTGCGTTTTAAATGACGCCATTGATCATTCACAGTAGCGTGAAACTCAGCGGGGCAAGGAAACACCTGTGTGTACCAAAAGAGGACACAATTCCCGGAGGATTGGGCTCGTCCTCTAAATGTAGTGTTTCCTTAATGGCAAGAATTAGCGCATCCAAAGCTGCCCGGTCTTCGGCCGTCCCAGGGGGGAAATCATCCACCCCTGCAACCTCCGCCTCCCCCTCAGACTGAGAAGAGTGAGACTCTGCCAGGGGCACGCTACCTATGGCAACCATGTCAGATTCAGAATCAGAAGAAAAAGAAACCCTAGGCCTTTTTCTATTAGCTCATTCAGTCATCAGAATATCCACTTTGGACACCAAAGTTGCCACTGCAGCAGACAAAGTAGTCAGAGCAGAAGATTCAGAAGAACCTGAATCCCCCCACTAAGGCTGGGGAAAATTTGCTGTCCTGAGATTCCATAATAAAAAAAGTTTTCTTTTTTTTTTTGGTGGTACTGGCCCTTTAAGCGCACCGCGGACCCCCGCAGCACACGGCTACAAGACTGTGACAAACGGACCCCTAAGCAGGAATAAACTGATAGCCAGAAGTATTTGCACAAAAAAAGGACAGCAGACAGACCCCCACAAAGTGTTACCACCGCAGCCGATCTCTCCTGAACAGAAGGAGGAAGTGATGTCACCGCAAGAGGCTGAACAGAGACTTCAGGCCAAGGAAAAATGGTTGCCTATAAAAAGTAATGGGAGGCTTGGGAAAATGGCCGCCGACATGTGCTCGGAACGAGCGTTTTGCCACAGACAAGATGGCGCCGCAAGGCGCCAAAACACACCACATACAATGCTGTATAAGCGCCCACAGTGGAGCCAGACATGCTGCCCACACCTAAAATTAGCGGACCGGCGGTGTTTAACCCCGCAGCGGTCGCCACACGTGTCTGTACCTACCAAAGCACCCTAAAGTGACACAGGAGAGGGACCCCCACAAACCCACACAGTGCACAGCCCGTGAGAAAAAACCCCCGCAGGGACCGGGATCAGGGAGCCCAAAAAAACGCACAGACATGAGGGGATAACACAGACACACAGGACTGCCAGCCCCAGACAGAGGCCCCACACAGAATGTACTTACATGTACCCGATGGCATGGGGTGCCTCTCATCGACCGGAAACCACGAGGAGTGCCATCAGCCAAAACGCAGGATGCTAACAGTGCACGGAGAACCGCGGGGAGACGTCCAGGCGAGGTAGCCACCTCGCAGGCTTGCATCCCTGAGGACAGGGATGGGTCCTTTGCGAGGCCAGGGCGAACACATAGCCTGCTAAACACTCCATGGCGGGCTGGGATTCCATAAGGCCCTCTGTCCTGGAGAACCAGGATGACCAGTCCGACTCCCAGCTCCGCAACGCCGTCATCATCTTGAAAAAGTGACTAACTAAAAGATGAGAAATAACAGCTAGTAATGTGAAGAAAAAACACATTCCCTGAAATAAAATCATAAAGAAAAAAAGAAGGCGGCTAAGACTGTAGCCCCAGCACAGGGAGAGCCTATCTCACTCCTAACTAGGCAGAAGACAAACTGAGTTGGGATGGCTGATAGCAGGGGGGTATTGGACCAGTGGGACAGCCCCCATAGGTGTGTCTGCTTTGTTTTTAACAAGTCTTATGCCTAGCTTGCTCCTATGGATAAGAGGTCAATACCCATTGGTGAAGACTGTATGAGTGGGCGGCGTCTGTCGGAGGACGTAAGAGCAAAACAAAAACTAATGCAGCCACCACAGCTGATTGGTAAGCTGAAATATAATACATTTTCGGTTCTGGGTCTGGGCTTAATACCACTTGAAAAGACTCCTATCAGGAGACATACATACACACACACATATATATATATATATATATATATATATATATATATATATATCCCACATGAGTATGCAGTGCTTGAGAGAAGACAGGTGACACCATAGTGTTTGGGCAATAAATATTCCATAAGTAAAGCCACTGAGTAAGAAAAATTTAAAGTCCAAATAATTTGAATCCTGAATAAGCCAAGAAAAATTTTCCTCATTGGTTCTTTTCCCATGCTCATACATTGTTTTCGGGCCTTTGTGGTTTAGCGGCATTCTGAGCACACACAAGATTCTTTAAAACAGATGCTCAATATTCTAATGCCAATTTTCCTAAGCAGTTTTAATATACAGACCATGCAAAATACAGGTACACTTTATATGAATTTAGAACTTTCTACAAAAGGATTAGGAAAGCAATATTGTATCTCTCAAATACGACTGCTAAGACAAGCCATGCAAAGAAAATCTAAATCTATAACCAAATGCCAAAAGCTCTGCTTCATATTTAGTACTCACTGCAGTCAATATTATTCCAACAAAGGCTACAGTAGTTACACCAAATAAATCTCAAGTTTGTAAACTTTTAGGGAGGTAAGCTCTGTTTAGGGTTGGGTTAGGTGCACAAAACCACTCTGCCTCAAATTAAGAACAGGAAGGGAGGAGGCTTTAAACCCATATCAAAAGAAAGCCAGAAGAAACCACAATGGTACGTTAAACGTAGGACAAAATAATAGCAAGGGTTGTGCTGATCAGCTGAACAGTGACAGATCACTTATTAAAAAGAAAAAAAAAACTGTTACCCTAACTAGCATAGCTGCATAAAAATTTAAAAACGTGGACTTTTTTTGTATCAATTAAGAAATAATCTTTCAAAATATGGGGGGGGGGATGCTGACTTGCAGTAGAACCAAATTAAACATTGCCTAGGGCCTAATCATGGCGCTGCTTCTCTAAAGAGGGGGGACCCAAAAAATACCACCACAAAACTTTCTGGACTTCAATGTTTCCAGGCATTTGTCAGTGCAAGTTAGAGATTAAAGTTAAAATAACTGTAATCACTTGCCAACCAGGCTTTTTCTGGCACGTTTTGTTTACAAGTTTAAATCAGTATTTTTTGCTAGAAAATTAATTATAACCCCCAAGCATTATACATTTTTTATTTCGCATGGTATTTGCGCAGCGGTTTTGCGAACACAATTTTTTTTTTCTAAAAAAAATAGTTACCAATTTTTTTGTAGAATGTTAAAGATGAGAGTACGCCGAGTAAATACATGCCAAACTTGTGCACGCTCATAGAATGGCAAAATACGGTACTTAAAAATCTTTATGGATAAATGCTTTTAAATGCCTTTACATGTTACCGGTTTTGAGTACACTATCCCTTTAATTTTTTTTGATCACTTTTATTCCTATCACAAGAACATTCCTTGTAATAGAAATATTGCATGACAGGTCCTCATTATGGAGGCCCCAGATATCTCCTCAACCTTGGAAACCATGGGCACAAAAAAAAAAAAAACACATTGATCGCTACTTTCTAGGGAGAATAAAATGAGTGTTCATGTCACTTCCAGCCTCCCAGGGTCATAGATATGGCCTGGGACCATCTGGTCCTCAACCAGCCCTGTGGTAATCTAGCTCTCTCTCTAGATTGGATCTACGGTTTTCCATCGCACCGGAAAGCCCAGAGAGGCATCGATGGGCAGCAGGGCATCCCCTCCCCCTGCCTTTTACAGTGAAGGGAATTGCAGGCTGAAAAGAAAGATATCTGGATGATGCCTGTAGCTGCAGGCATCATCCAGATATAGCCATTTTAAATCCACGGTGTCATACGACCTCATGCGGGTGGAAAGTAGTTAAGTTATAACAGCATGGTGCTTCACATTTTACACTACTTCTTTATAAAGCCTTTGTTAAGTCGAAGAGAAAAAAAAAAACAAAAAAAAATACCAAAATCCGGTCATGTTCTGATCTGCTCCAGAGAGAATCTGGACAAGCAGCAGACATTTATTACACAAGGTCCAATAATGTTAGAAAGAGGCTAATATTTGAAGCCTGCAGGACTTGGAGCTTGGCAAGATACTGAATGCAATACAAATGCATTTTCAAAGCCTTGAGCACGCTCTGAGTTTTTCTAAAGGAAAACAGTTTGTGAACTCAAATCAAGCCAGATTCAGAGATTTTCCCGTAGCAGAATCCAATGTCTCTTTTGAATGGTTAGCGGATATCAGTGAGGCAAACTATACATATTTTACCTATTCATTCTTGCATTGGTGTTACAGCAAACAAAAAGGAGACACTCATTCAACTTACTGCATGTTCCACCGCTGAACATTGGAATTGTTTCAAACATCATCTTGTGAAATAGAAGTGCCACTGGTCTGTAATCCAAATGATTCTTTAACAAGTAGCTGTAGTAATATACGTAGCGCCTTTGGCTGGGAATTGTCACACCCTAAAAATATACAAGACATTAATTCTGCAGTCTGCGCCACATTGGTTTACAACCGCTGTACTTTTCTTAACTTTTTTTTTTTATTATCTCAGAAGAAAGCTATTTTAAACACACCTTAGTACACAAATCTTTTTAAAACATTGGCAGAAAAGTCATAGCAATGAAATGGACTTTGTTACATTGCTCAGCCTAAAGAAAGCTTGCATCACTTAAGGCTCCTTTTTGGTTTTTGGTTTTTAATGCTAATTTTAAACTTACAAACACAATGCTTATTGGAACACTTGGAGGACACTTTAGGTTGTGCATTAAAAAAAAAAAAAATTAGGATTTTTAGCTTACCTGTAAAGTCCATTTCTTGGAGTACACAGGACGCAGAGGGGTTGCCAGTCATTACTACATTGGTTATGCTGCCATCCTGAGTTGAATGTGCACTGGCCAGAAGAAAAGAAAGGGCTGGCATCCCTGCCCGGGCAGAACCGCTGCAAGCACAGCTAAGCCTCATTTTTGTAGCAATAAGGAACAGTCAGAGGGGAGTTTACAGATAAACCAAAAATCCTAATTTCTTAATCATACATTACAAAACAGAGGAGTGGATAGTCATTACTACACAGGGTAAATATAAGGGGAGGGCAACAAAGCAACAAGGCCAATAAGCCCAATTCCCCCTTACAAAGCCACCTGTAGGACCCTTCATACAATTGCACTCTAACAAGGAGACCCTGAAGGCAGACAGATTAGTGCAAGAGTGACAGCCAAATCACCTGAAGTTCCAGGATGCAAATCAGTTATTTTTTTTCTCTGACCACCATGTTCCTGACAGGTAAGCATCTGTCCTATAGATATTCCAGGTCACTGGAAGGATTTCCCTGAATCCAGCATCTGTATGGATAACCAGCACTCCAGAACAACTTTGGTCTTTTGAGTCAGATGCAATGGCTGATCCAAGGACTCCAACACCTGTCACATACCGCCTGTATATTGAGACGCAGGGTTCTGAAAAGAAAAATGTGCATGGTTCGGGTGGGGGGTTGTGGACAGGCTAAAGGTAACACCATAAACTGGTAGCGGCGATCCTCCTTAGCAAAATATAGAAATTTTTGAATTTTCAGGAACGTGTTGGAACCTTTGAGATAGGATAGGCTGGAAGTCTCTGGTTTGATAACTATGAAATGGGTTGGAGTAAAAAAAGCCTTGAGACCTCTCCTCTAAAAAGGCACAGGAGGGATGATCCCTTAGGACAATAAGCTTTTTAGGGCTACAAAGAAAACCGCTCTTTCATGAATCTAAAGTGCTTAAAGCAGGAGGGGGGGGGACGGAAAATTCCAGCTTGAATCCTCTGGACAGCATGCTGAGGTCCCCTGCGTCCAACTCCTTGTAAGGTATCTTTCCACCAAAGCTCCCACCAGTACCATTCCTCCCAAAAAAACACATTTTGAGAAGTAAAAAAAATTCCATTAAAAAGAAAAAAATGCTCTGACCAGAGATCCTAGCAAGGAACTAGGTCCTTACTCCTGGCTAGGCATAAAAAAACTGAAGACCTATAGCAGGAAGTGGAACTGCCCTATGGCCATAGGTGAACTTTTTTCCGCCTAGTGTCCTACTCCTGTAGGGGTCAGCATAAACCCAAGGGTAAAGATGATATGGAGCTGTGTCCGTCAATGAATGAAAGAGAAACAGCCAATTTCTTTCATTTGCAAAATAACCTTTTAATGCTTTGTACCATTGCTAAAAGCTGAAGTGTAAACAAAAAATGTTGCTGTAGGTATCAGTAATTGGTATCAGAGAGTACTAGAAAAAAAGAAACCCCAATACTTAATGGTCATTTTTATGTACTTTTCTTGAAATTTGATTAAAGCAAAGAGTATTAGGTCTTGTTTTACTGCCATCTAGTTTGGCAACTTAATGTTCAGAGGTTGCAAATCTTTAGAATTAAAAAGTTCTTCAGAATCGTGACCTTTAGTCTAAGCAAAAAATTGTGATTCTCGTTTTATTCAGAATCGTGCAGCTCTAATGTAGGCTTTTATTTGGAGTTAGAGATTGATTTCTTAGGAAAGTAACTCCTTGAATGTTGAAGACGTTACTGGCTTTTAGCCTATAACCTTTGCTTTCTTCTTAATGGCCAAGAGAATACTCTTCCCTATGGTCACCTTTTGGATGTAGGCATCCAAAGATAGTCTGAATAGGTGTTCACCCTCAAAAGAGCCGCCTCTCAATGTGTATCCTGTAGATAAATTCTGCCAATCAACACCTAAACCATAAGAGCCTTCTCATTCTGACAGACAGTGCCCACTCCTGAAAGTTAGCTTATGAAATTCCCCAATGCACCACACAGCCTACAGAGCCACTCCAACAGAGAGAATGATGCCTTAAAGAGGGCTTCTTCTAATCCAAGGAGTCTTTTAAGACAAGGACATCATCCAAGGGGACCAGTCAGGTCTTATTCGTATAGTAAACAGCTAGGTCAACAGCTAGCCAACCCAATTTTTCCTATAGAACTCTCTCCATGGGGTAGTGAGTAAGCATTTCAGTGGCAAAAACACCTTCTGGACACTAGCACAAAACTGAGGCTTACCTAAGGTGGCAGAGGTTATCTCTGGACACTGACGCCTGCCTTTTTTCTGGCCAGTGTCCATTCACCTGAATGTGGTGGCATAACCAACGTAATAATTATTAACTCCTCTGTATCTTGTGATGCACAACTAAGAAAAAAAAAATCCCAAAATTATATGAAATAAAGGAATACTCTGAAGTGAATTTACTAAGACTGGCACAGACAGAAACTGGAGCAGTGGTGCATGGCAACCACTTTAGGTTTCATTTTCATGGCTTAAATGGAAAGGCTGAAGATAGACGCAGATTGGTTTCTATGCACAGCTGTTTCAGATTCTGTCTGCTCCAGTTTTTAATAAATTTCCCCTACTGAATTTTGTCGCTGCATGTACCAACTACAAATAATTACAATACAATTAGTTTTTTTTAGATAGCTGCCCTTTAAAGTAGAATTTTAGCCAAACAACTACATAAACAATTTAAAAACACAATCCTTCCACCTGACAAATGGACAGTAAACATTGTTAATAAAGCTGGCCATACACAAATATTTTTTCTGTTCAGCCTGCAGGCTGAATAAAATGAAACAGATTCCAGAATCTCCTGCTGCGGCTATAGTATTCTGACAGCTGTTCTCACCGGCTGTCAAAAATCTAACGAGTGGCTGCATGCGGTTGGATGCAGGCGCTGTTCGCTAATAATCATGTTGTGGGGATGTTTTTGCCTTAAAGCACATAATGCATTAGGGGGAGAAAACATTTTGACCTTAGAACCACTTTAAAATAAAGCTAAATGAGATGGTAGAAATTAGATAATGGAAACCCTTCTTGAAGTGTATGCAAACTTTATTTGCTCTCATCTGGGTCTTTTAAATGTATAAAATGTTTTATCTGCTAAAAGAAAAAAAAAGTCTGCTGACCATGCCAGCAATCCAGGGTTGTCTGGTGCAATCTGCAGTATTCAATAGAACAGTCCTATCTCTGCCTAGTCTACCTCTAACTACTATATGTTAGAATTTGGATCTGACACATAGCTTGTTCTGTTTCCACAGGCAAATGGACCAGCATACAGGCACATTTCAAACAACTTCACAAGTCAGTGATGGTCAGTAAACATGAACGGCAAAACAAAAAAAGGCACTCAACACACAACTTTAGCACTAATTTATCATCTATCTGCACAGTGGACTTATGTACAATATAATTCTAGTACCTGATATTATTTTAAAGGTGTTAAAAGTTTGCTTTACATTTGCATATTTCCTGTAGTGATTTTGTTTGTCAACTCATTAGCAAGAAAGGTCATTTACAAGGCTTGAAGACAAATTAAAAACAATACCGACCTTTTTGTCCCTGGTCCGAACTTCTCCATAAAAATCTAATGCCTCTTGTGCTTTTAGAAACTTGCCTCGATGTAGCAAATAAGCACAGATCATGACTCCTGTACGACCTTTGCCTGCTTTACAGTGGATTGCTGCTACATTATCATTTTCACTTAGCCATTGGTCAAGATCTTCACAAAATGGTTTGATTAGCTCTAACTGTGGTGGATTGTGGTCTTCAAAAGGATACTGTGCAACTAATAAAAGAAAAAAACATTTATTCAGCACCACACTACTTTTACAAATTAGTGAAAATAACAGCATAAAACTGCAATGGCATCACACTTGCAACACTCTTGGTCAAGCACATCTAGGAGTTCAGCAACTATGTTAAAAGTGTAGGTACGTTATGAGTTAAAGTGGTAGTATCCCGCTTTTTGACACTTTTACCTACAGGTAAGCCTATAATAAGGCTTACCTGTAGGTACAAATAATATCCGGGGGGACCTTCAATTATGTTTGCCGGGAGCTTGCCGGAAAATCACTCCCGCGCGCATGCGCGGGAGTGACGCCATCGCGGCTCCGGCCAATCATCGCGCTGGAGCCGTCTCTTCCGGGCAATCACCGCGCCGGAGCCCGCAGCGATGTCCGGTGGTCCGTGTCGGGGCTTCGTTCTAAGGTAAGTTACACATAATGGGCTAGTATGCGATGCATACTAGCTCATTATGCCTTTTTCTTGCAGGTTTTTTTTTTTTTTTTTTTTTAGGGTTTACAACTGCTTTAAGTCCAACCAAGTGTCTGCCACCTATTGGTGCTCTTTAATTTAGATCTGACAGGTTTATTATGCTCCAGCAAGATCAATTCAAGAGCTCTGAAGTGGATCGCTCTAGTCTCAGCTCCTTCAAGTGTAGAGTTGGTGCAGCTACTATGTCTGGCCTCTTCCCCTCCACCTGTTCAATCACAGAAGCCTTTGTATCATGCAAACTAACAAAATACAAAGGCTTCTGTGAAAGGGCAGTGGAGGGGAGGGGAGGGGCATAGCTGCTCTGTGTGCTTCTTTCACATCTTACAGCTCCAAATGTCTGCAGTATATTCTCCAGCAGAGCAATAAATTCATCAAATATAAATAGATATAAGCCCAAAAGGAGGCAGGCACCCGGTTGGACTAAACTCATTATTGTGCCTGCACTTTTTACAGAGTTGCAGAATTCAGCTTTATCCAGGTTCACACTGGTGCAATGCGGGAATCCCTGTGATTCAGTGCCGGTTCCCGCATCGCACCTGAATCGCACACTAGTTCACACTGAGGTTTGCAAACTGTTGGGGGTGTTAATGTAAAATTAAGGACACCCGCAGATCGCAGTGCGAACTGTAAAATGGTGTAGAAATCGGATTGCATGGGTGTGAACACCCATGCGATCAGATTCCAAAGCAGAACACAAAAAGGGACCTGTGCTCATTTTGCTGCAAATGTGATGCGATTTCAGCCAGTTTGTATGGTTGAAATCACATTGCTTGTGATCAGCACGTGCGGTGTGGATCACATGCGATGTCGGTCATCGCATCGCCCAATTGTGAACCCTGCCTCAAGCTATGAACTTTTCTTAAAGTGAACTTGTGCTTTGCCATCATAACTAGATGAGCAGGCACTGATGGGCACTGACTGGCAGCACTATGGGCACTGATTGTGGGCATTGATGGGGGGCACTGATGGCGGGCACTGTGGGCACTGATGGGGGGGCAATTTGTGTATTTTTTTACCTTTAGTAATCAGGGCACTGGTGATCATTGCCCTGATTACACTGCTGTGTGTCCCCAGCGGCTGACGGCTCCCCCTCCTTCCTCACACTGCAGTCTCTGTGTGAGGAAGGAGCGCCGGCGATGAGAGATGATCTCATATGTTTACATATGAGATCATCTCTCATTGGACGGCTTGATCACGTGGTGAATGGCCGCTGTGATTGGCCATTCACCACGATCTGTGATCGGCTGTGTCCAAGGGACACGGCCGACACAGATTCTCCCCGATGCGCGCTCGCGGGAGCGTGCGGGGAGAGTCTTTCTGGGAGGCCGCTTAAAAACAGCCTCCCGAAAATTCAAGTCCGCGCTGCAGCCGTATATAGGCTGTAGTGCGGATGTGAGGAAGTTCATAAGCTAGCCCAAGGAATGCAAAAAAAAAAAAAAGAAAAAAAAAGTGAAATTTGCTTACTCTATGTTTTATACCTTTAAAAAAGCTGCACAAGGGGATCTGCAAGAAACCCTATGAGATTCAAATTACTGTGTGGGCTAATAGAACCTCACAGAAATCCAAACCAGCACTGTCGGCCTTGCCTGCTGGACTACAGAACCTCCTCTATCCCCCAATTCCACTAAATATGCATAGATTGATTTATTTTTCAGCAAAGCAGAGCTATTGCTTCGACTCCCTAGAGCAGGGAACCTCAAACCACGGCCCTCCAGCTGTTGCAGAACTACACATCCCATGAGGCATTGTAAAATTCTGACATTCACAGACATGGCTAAGCATTGTGGGATTTGTAGTTCCCGAGCAACTGGAGGGCCATAGTTTGAAGACCCTAGAGCTTGCCCACACATTGTTTGGGAAAAGGGTTCTTGAGAGATGTAATTCTGGGCGCCCCTGCAGCTGAAACAAGGTAAAAACAAAATCCAGAACATACTCTAGAACAGCGTTTTAAAACAACCCTTTAAAATTCAGCACAATCTCAATGCCCTCCATTCAAAAATGTAAAACTAAACCAAAAGCTTTATTTACTGCAGCAGCATGCACACAAGTAGGGCACCCAAAATTAGAGGTGATTTATTGTTACAAAGCTAAATATACCTGTATTGAAAGTCTAATATTTTAGTGTTTCTCTCCCTCACCTTGCTAGTGTGACTCCAGTGCTGATGTAGAGGGGCAGGGGAGGGGGCAGACAAGGATGGCGTGCAAGTACCTGACGTCATTTGTTGTAAGTATGCCAGTGGCTGGCTCGAATAGTGCCCAGTGTTGTAATGATGCATAATGAGAACGTGTGACTGTGTAACAAAAAAGGTAGGCTTGCTCAATTTGCTGACCATTTTTGGTGCAATTTATAGGCATTCTGCCATGGCACCTTGGTTGAAAAAGGCTGCTCTAAAGAAGCAGGAGGATAAGGTTACATTTGGGCAATACCTGAACATATATATTATTCATCCATGTCTGTGTTTATACCCAACAGATATGGGTGGTCTAGGCAGGTGCCTTTTGAGGGAAATAGAATTGTACCTTTGCAACACCATCACAATAAAAGGTACACTGCGCATTCAAAAGAGTAAAGCCTTAAAACCCATACATGTAAACGCAATTTACCTGTAAAACTAAAAGTTATTCTTGATTTTTCATGTGCCACAATGACCAAGCAAACCTTAAGCCATTTACAATAAAACAAAACCAATATTTTTAGAGTAATCAATTTAATTTTTAGGGCGAATAATTACGGAGTCTCTTACTTGAGATTTATCCGGCATCTCCACCCAGGATTGTGACCCCACAAATAAAAGGTTCGTTAATGCGGACTGCACTTGAGTCCCATAAACTCAAGGGGGATTAAAGAACAAGAATTCACAGGACTTTTCCGCTGAGAAGTTATTGGGTGTACCTCTCTTTTTCAAATTACTTATTGCCTGGAGTTGGTCTTTACAAAAAGGACCAACACCAAAGCTGCTCTTGCATTTCAGTAACGGGTAGCTGTTAAAATGCGCAATCAACACAAGATAGTTATAAAGTTCAAGCAAAAATGCACAACTTACCTCTGCAGCTAAATTTGTTGGTATCATAATGTCTTTCAGCACATCTGTAAGAAAAGGAGGTAATGCTAAGCTATAGATTACAGTAAATGTATTAGCAATCAAACATGCGAAAACCTTCATTGTACATATGCTAAACACCTTTTCTAAAGTATCCGTTCCACAAAAAGGTGCTGAAATTGTATATCAAACTAAATCTATTTAGCAACAAAGGAAAAATGGTCTAATTATTTCTAATTTCCATTTGTAGCCAAATCTTGTAGTACACATTACTCTGCATTATTTAAATGGATATGCATTTAAGATCTCAGGCATTGATCTTGGAAAGCTCTTAGAGTGCAAGTGCCATGTGATGTCATTATTGGCTTGGCTCCTTAAGAGGACATTACATTTACAGCCTGACTTTGGGTAGTGGCCTTTGTGAAGGACATGTCTACCCATTGTTAAATAACGTCTTGCAGAAGTGCTTCATAAAAATGATCTAAGTGCATATCTAAGAATGAGATATTTCTGAAGTGCTGACTCACAGGTCCAAAAGTTTATTATGGTGACAACAGTATTTAAAGAACAAGAATTAAACCAATATTTAAAGATGAACTGCAGGCAAGTAAAGGTATTATAATTTCTCAGTATTTATTTTTTTAAATACATAAGCATCTCAAAAAATTAGAATATCATCAAAAAGTTATTTTATTTTACTAATTCAATTCAAAAAGTTATTAGAGAAATAGGGCTGGGCTAACAGTTCAGCCTGAGCATGGGTTCGCCGACTGAATTTGCAGGGTGTTCATCCGCAAGCTCTGCAGGGTGCATTTCTGTGCCCTGATCGGGCAAAGCCTTGCCCAATCAGAGTGCAGTGTAAGCTGGTTGTTAAGGAGCCGAGCCAGCAAGCCGGCCGCGCCGTCTTTAACAACCGATGAGTCATCAGCTGTCAATGGGTTTCCCTGCTGACAGCTGAAAAAAAAAAAAGAAAGAAAAAAAAAAAAAAAGAAGAGGGGGGCGGTAAAAAATAAAAAAAAACGACCTGGGTTCCCCCCAAAATCCATACCACACCCTTATCTGGGACAAGGGTCTGTGACGTAGCCAGGTGGCCCCGCCCCTTGCTGATATAAGAAATGTCAAAGCGCAGCACGGGCATCAGTGTCATTTTGGAAGCAAATTTTGATTTGGGTATAGTCTTGACTAAAATGCTATTTTAGTTTTAGTTGTATTTTATTCATCTGACTGAATTGTTTTAGTCGACTAAAATCTTATACATTTTCGTCAACTACAAATGGAATGGGTTTAGGTAAATTGTAATGCATTATTTTAACATCTCTCTAGGATTTCCAAATTATATACTCCTGGAGTAAAAATCTAATATGATATTTCTGGTATTAAGGTTTAAACATGCACTACAGACACAGACTTAGCCATTGTAATATATAACGTCTTTCTAAATAAAACCAAGTTTCATATACAAACAAAAATATTGATTTTGGACAAACAGAAATACAACTTTAAAAAAAAAAAAAAAAAAAATGTAAACTCTATAGGCTGTGATGTTAAAGTGGAGTTCCACCCATTTTTAACAAGTTGGATTACATAGATGTATGTAATCGCCTTTAAAACGACTTTTACCAATGGAAACTTTTTTTTGTTGCTAGTAAATACCTTATTTTCTGCTTTATTCATCCTCTCCTCACTTCCGGGTCCGGTCGGCGATTACGTCATTCGGCGATTCGCAGTGTGTGCTGGGATGTATCTCAGGGCATGAAATCTCGCATTATTACACAGGAGATGAGCTGCACTGCATGCTCTGCCCCGCCTCCTCTCAGTGAGCTGTACTGTATGTATTGTATTGAGGCCGTGCTCCGCCCCGCCTCCTCTCAGTGAGCGAGGACTGAAAGCATTAAATCCTCACTGAGCTCACTGAGAGGAGGCAGGGTGGAGCACGGCCTCAATACAATACATACAGTACAGCTCACTGAGAGGAGGCGGGCGGAGGCAGGGCATGCAGTGCAGCTCATCTCCTGTGTAATAATGCGAGATTTCATGCCCTGAGATACATCCCAGCACACCCTGCGAATCGCCGAATGACGTAATCGCCGACCGGACCCGGAAGTGAGGATGAATAAAGCAGAAAATAAGGTATTTACTAGCAAAAAAAAAAAAAAGTTTCCATTGGTAAAAGTCGTTTTAAAGGGGATTACATACATCTAAAGTTGCTAAAATGGGCGGAACTCCACTTTAATGCACATATTACCTGAATATATTACCAGCATTAAATATTAAGAAACAAAAATATCAGAAAAGCCTTTTTCTTAATTTTTCTCTTTCAGCAGTTTAGTAGATACTCCATACTTATGCGGTAGTGCAATAAATGGTTTAAACTTTATTGTGCTATAATTACAGGGTCTGGATGGAATTGTGCTGCAGACCCTTATCCCCATCAACATGGGAACAATGTGCTTTGGGGTGTGGAGGGCAGTGCCCCCTCTGCCCAACAGCACCCCCCATGTTGAGGGCATGTGGCCTGGTAGGGTTGGGGGGCGCCCGACAAGGGTCTGGTATGGATTTTGCAAGGGGGGGATCCCCCACAGTTTTTTTTTTAACGTGCCTGTAAAGACATTTTTAATTTTTATTGCATCACTGCTCCTAAAAAAGCGATTGTTTAAAAAAATCTTTTATACGGATACATATCCCCCAAGGCAGTAGCCAGACCCCCATACCCCTTTTATGGCCAATTACTTGCATATAATCATTTATTGGCTCAGGAAACCTTTACAGGTGTTTTGAGTTTTTTAGCCGATTAGAGTGTGACACCTTGAGCCCACAATATTGAACTTTTTAAGTATTACCTTGGGGAAATGCAGACTAGAATACTGCAATCACTGAGCAGCAAATGAGATCACCTGTGATGTCATTTAGTTATCTTGCAAAACTAGCCTGTTAGTGGGACCCGAGGACCGCAGTTGAGGACCACTGATGTACATGATTACTAGTCACAGCAGTAAAATGCCACCACAATGACACTGCACTGGTGACAGTATAAAACTAGTATTTTCTTTTTTTTTTCACATACTGTCACCAGAGAAGTGCACTCTTAGTTACTATGGTGACAGTGTAATTCTGTGGCTAGTGACCAGAGACACTGGCTGCAATGTTCAGCCAGTGTTTCTGATCACTAGATGCAGTAGAACGTTCTCATAGCGATACTGCACATAAAACTTCCTGTGGCATTCTCCATTTCAATTATATACACACACACACACACACACACACACACACTGGAAGGATGATCGTTCATAATTTTCACAAAACTTCAGCAGAATCACCGTTTACAATGCAAGCAGTCACTTAGCAATACACATATACAGAAGTGCAAAAGTTTTAGACGAGTGCGAAGAAATGTAAAGTAAGAATGCTTTTAAAAAAAAAAAAAAAAAAAAAATTGATTTTTGCCTTACCGTAAAATCCTTTTTTCTGAGGTTCACTGACAGACAGCTTAAATTCTTCAGACCAGTGGGCTTAATGCTGTCTCTTCAGGAGTATGACTAGGCCGAAACCTTTTTGGTTACGCCCCTGGAGCAGTCCCAGAGGGTTTACCATCACTTCCTGCTGTAGGACCCCAGTTTGTAACAAGCAGTGTCAGAACAAAAAATAACTCAACCCCAACAGTATGGCGGGTGCGGTGTCCGTCAGTGAACCTCAGAGAAAAGGACAAAAATCCAGTTCTTTCATTCCCTGACAGAAACAGCTTCAATGCATAAGACCAGTGGGATGTCCCAAAGCAGTGGGGAAAATAAGACACAGCAAACACAGAATTCCCAACAAGGCTAAACATAGCCAACAACAGGAGCCCAACTAGGAACTGGAACTCCCCACCAGGAAAAATTTTCACCCTCAAGAAGCGGAAGCCTCTGCAACCGCAGTTTGCAAAACTTTGCGGCCAAACGCCACATCCGAAGATGCAAGTACATCTACCTTATAACATTTTCTGAATGTGTGTACAGATGACCACGTAGCCGCCTTGCACACCTGAACCACTGTTGCCTGATGACAGAAGGCCCAGGAGGAACCTGACCCCTAATGGCGTAGGCCTGCACCACCGTCTGCTGGATCCACTTAGAAATGGTAGAAACAAATGCGGCCTGCCCCTTACGAGGTCCATCTTTTAAGAACAAAGAACTGGACTCTCTAATCGGTTCAGTCACCGCCACGTAAACCCGAATCGCCCTTACCACATCTAAGGAATATAAGGCAACTTCCTTAGGATGTGTAGGCTTAGGACATAGGGACGGAAGCACAAGGTCTTCATTCAATTGAAACCAGAGACATTCTTAGGCAGGAACGCCTGACTGGGTCGCAACACCATCTTGTCCCTATGAATCACCAAGTAAGGTGACCGACAGGACAACGCAGCCAACTCCGACACGCGACGTGTGGAAGTAAAAGCCACCTTCTGCGACAGAGTGAGCAGAGGAATTTCTCGAATATTTTTAAAAAGGAGACTTTTGAAGCACCGACAGAACAAAATTGAGATCCCACAGAGGTACTAGGGATCGTAAGGGAGGAGCCAGATGGCAAACTCCCTGCACAAAAGTGTGAAACAAGGACTTCACCGCCAATGGCCTTTGGAAAAAAATAGTCAAAGTGGAAATCTGGCCCTTGATGGTGCCTAGAGCAAAACGTTGATCTACACCCAATTGTAGAAACTCCAACAGGCGAAACAGAGAAAAGGAGCGGGGAGAACCCCCCCCCCCGCGACTCACACCAAGTTATGTACGCCTTCCAAACTCGATGATAAACCTTCCTGGAAGAAAGTTCCTAGCCTCCAACGGTGTAGGAATTACCGACTCACGACAGCCCTCTGTCTTTCAGCACCTGGCTTTCAATAGCCAAGCCGTTAAAGCCAGCGACTGTAAAGCAGGATGGAAAATTGGTCCCCGAGACAGAAGATCTTCCCTGAGAGGAAGTCTCCAAGGAACGTCTGCTACCAGCCTTACCAGGCCAGCGTACCAAGACTGGCGAGGCCAGTCTGGTGCCACCAGAATGACTGGAATTCCTTCTACCTTAATTCTGCGTAGCAGTCTTGACAGATGTTCTATTGGAAGAAAGGTGTAAATCAGACGATACTGACCCCCAGGGGGCCACCAGAGTGTCTGCGGCATCAGAGGATCCTAAGACCTTTACACGAAACTCTGCACCTTCCTGTTGAGACGGGAAGCCAGCAGGTCTACATCGGAGGCCCTTACTGAAGACAGTTGATGAAATACTTCTGGGTAAAGAGAGCATTCTCCCAGATCCAACTTCTGCAGACAGATAGCCCGCTAGAAAATTCTCTACCCCCAAAATGTGCACATCAGAGAGGGCTGGAACATATCGTTCTGCCCACCTCAAGATGCCAGCCACTTCCAGGGCCGCCAGGGCACTTCTTGTGTGCCCTTCATGATTGACATATGCCACAGCCATAGCATTGTCCGATTGTATCCGCACAGGGCATCCCTGCAGACGATCCATTCATTGAGACAGAAAGTCTGATCGCCTGAATTTCCAGGATGTTGATCGGCAATCCTGGACTCGCGTGTCCACACATTGGGCCGAACACACTCCCAAGACACCTCGCCATCCGGACAGACTGGCATCCATTGTGATTAGAGTCCACAGGGAAAGGGAAGATTTTCCCAGATGTAGAGCCAGGGAGCGGAGCCACCATGGCCCCCGACTCACAGGATCAGAGTGTCCAATGACAGGGCATCCTTGTTCCATTTGATCAGAATCTCCCTTTGAAAAGGTCTGGTGTGGAAATGGGCAAACAGAGCCGCCTCGAAGGTGGATACAATCCGCACTTGCATTCAATTCCTGAGTGATGATTGATGGTTGGACAACAGGAGCCGAACAACATTATGTAGCTTCAGAGGTTTTGTTTGAGGAAGAAACACCCGGGCTGATGCTGAATCCAGCATCAGACCCCAAGTAGTCCAGTTTTGTGAACAGACAGTGCCAATTTCTGAAAATTCAGCGTCCACCCAAACTCCTACAGAGGTAGCACCGTAACCTCAAAGTCGGCTTCTAGACTAGAGAAAGACTCTGCATGAAGAAGCAGATCGTCCAGGTAACCTAGTAGAGCAATCCCCTTGTTGCCGTAACAAGCCCAACACTGGGGCCAAAACCTTTGTGAACACCCGGAGAGCTGAGGCGAGACCAAAGCATAACGCCATGAATTGAAAGTGCTCCTCCCCCACGGCAAAACAAAGAAAATGCTGATGCCCTACATATATTGGAATATGAAGGTAAGCGTCCTTGAGATCGATCAAAGCCAGCAGATCTCCTTGATGAAGGGAAGCTACTACTGTGCGGATGGACGAAATTTCTGAACCCGCACAAAGCGGTTCAGAGCCTTCAGATCCACGATTGGATGAAACTTGCCTTCCTTCCTGGGAAATGTAAAGTAATGCACTTGGGTGCCAGAAACCAGAAATCAAGCTACTCATTAGGGGGGGGGGGGCCTCTGGGTGAGTCTAGGATGGAAAAGGACCTGGGGTACTGGTAGACAACAGGCTTGGAAGTGGCATGCAATGCCAAGCCGCTGCAAGCAAAGTCAACAGAATACTGGGATATATAAAAAAGGGGATTCACTCCAGAAATAAATGGATTTTTGTAAAATCTTACCGTAAAATCCTTTTCTCTTAGCTCATCGACAGACGTAGTCCTCGGTGATACACCACCTTCGGGCTATGTTACCTCCGCAGGAGCAGGACTAGACAGGAAATTAAAAAGCTCTGGCCACACCCCAGGGGCAGCCCCAGAGGGTATATCCCCTCTCTCTCTGCCTCAGCAAATCAGTTATGTGAAAAAGCAGTGCTTAGAGAATTTAACCCAACCCAACTCCAAAACAGAGGGGCGGGGACTACGTCTGTCGATGAGCTAAGAGAAAAGGATTTTACGGTAAGATTTTACAAAAATCCATTTTTCTCTAGCGCTCATCGACAGACGTAGTCCTCGGTGATACACCACCTTCGGGACGTCCCAGAGCAGTATCACAACTGAGGGGTGGGAAAATGGAAATCAAATCCCAATCTAGAAGGCCCAACCGGTGCCAACTAGAAGTTTACAATGCTCATCCTTAATGATGAGACTCAACCAAAAAAAGAGAAAACAAATTTTTTTTTTTTTTTTTTCAAACAGAAAAAAACCCTCGAGGTAGACCACCGGTCTCCTCAAATTGCGGCCTGCAAAACCTTGCGGCCAAATGAGGCATCCGCCGATGCCGTCACATCAATTTTTAGAATTTTGTAAAGGTATGTACCGACGACCAGGTGGCCGCCTTACATACCTGGACCACTGACGCCTGATGGCGAAAGGCCCAGGAAGTACTGAGCGCTCGAGTGGAGTGCGCCCTAACAGGGAACGGAGGACTCTGACCCTTAATAGAATAAGCCTGTACCACCGTTTGTCTAATCCATTTGGCAATGGTCGCGGCAGATACAGGCAAACCCTTTCTGGGGCCATCCGTGATCACAAAAAGTGAATCCGTCTTACGGAATGATTCCGTAGCTTCCAGGTATACCCTGATTGCCCGAACCACATCTAAGGAATGCAACGCATGTTCCCGACGATGCTTGGGCTGAGGACACAAGGAAGGTAGTACAATATCTTCATTCAGATGAAAATCTGAAACCACCTTGGGAAGAAAAGATGGCTTAGGATGAAGTACTACCTTATCCCTATGAATCACTAGGTATGGTGACTGGCATGATAATGCAGCCAGTTCTGACACCCTGCGAGCAGAAGTAATAGCCACCAAGAAGGCCACCTTCTGGGATAGAGTAAGCAAGGGAATCTCCCTGATGTTTTCAAAGGGAGGTTTCTGTAGAACCGACAAAACCAAATTAAGATCCCAGGGCGGTAAGGGCGCGCGGACTGGAGGAGCCAGGTGCCGCACCCCCTGGATGAAATTCCGCACCAAGGATTTGGTAGCTAAAGGCTTCTGAAAGAAGATTGCTAATGCTGAAACTTGACCCTTGATGGTGCTCAAGGCTAGCTTCTGCTCAACCCCTTGTTGCAAAAAGGCCAATATTCGAGTCACCGAATAGGTACGTGGAGGAAATCCTAAAGATTCGCACCACGCAATATAGGTCTTCCATGTGTGATAATAGACTTTGCTGGAAGTCGCTTTCCTTGCTTTAATAAGGGTAGGAATGACTGAAGTAGACAAACCTCTGTCCTTCAGTACTTGGGTCTCAATGGCCAGGCCATTAAAACCAGCGACTGTAAAGCACGAAGGTAAATTGGTCCTTGAGACCACAGACACTCCCTGAGACGAAGTTCCCACGGAACGTCTGCGACTAACATGTCCAAGTCGGCCAGGCCGGCTTGAGGAGGCCAGCCTAGAATTTCTAGGACCACTGGCGCTGATTGGATCTGAACCAGGCGTCCCTAGAGCTATCTGGCCCCGACCATCCGAGAAAGTCTGGTCGTTTCCTGTTCCCACACATTTATCAGATACCTGATAGTTATCAGGAAAGGTGATCTTTTCTGGTTGAACCTCAGGGACCGAAGTCACCCGACTAGAGGCTACTTGGCCTATCTGGTCAACCAGATCCGATTCCTGTGAGGTATCGGGACTAATCTTAGGAAAAGGTAAAGGAAAAGATCTTTTCAGGGAACGGTAACTACCGCTTCCTGTGGTACTTAAATGTTGGAAGGGAAGAATCGCACCGGTAGTAGTGGTTGATGCTCGATCTAATGTCCTGAATACCGGTGAAAACGTCCCCCCACCCTGACACCAGGTGGGGGCGCACCTTCAGGCTGTGTACTCCTTTGCTTCGGGTTTGGCTGGGTTGGTCCCCTTCTTGAACCCTCCTGGAGGAGTCTTGCCTTTCCCGCTAGTACCAGCCGGGCGCCCTTTATGGGCGGTAAAGAAAGGTCCTCGCTTGTTGCGAGGTCCCTTAGCTTTTGCAGCCTGTGGCAAAAAAGTGCTCTTGCCCCCAGTGGCATCCTTAATGATTTCATCTAGGTTGGCTCCAAATAGACGATTCCCCTGATCAAATCAGATGTCTCCTGGGGAATATCTTTTCCCCTAAGATCTTGGCGTACCATTTTCGCCCATTCCGTAAGTGTCTGGGAAACTAGACCAATAACGATTACTGGTCTAAATGCTGACCCTATCAGGGAAAAGATAGTGCGGGACTCTGCTTCTATCTTTCGATCCACCGGATCCTTAAAGGACGAAGTGTCCTCCACTGGAATAACCGTGGCTTTATTCAGCCTGGAAATAGGCGGATCCACGACTGGTGGTACCGTCCATTTCTTAATGATGGATTCCTCAAACGGATAGCGTCTAGCAATACGCTTGGAAATAGTAAAGGTACGTTTAGAATGCTCCCATTCTCCTTTAATCTGATTACCAAAACATTTAGGTACAGGAAAAGCCTTCGCCGTCTTGATGGGCTTATTAGTCCCAAAAGGCCTCTCTGTTTCAGTTGCCTCTGCCGGTAAAGCCTCAAGTTTTAAGGTTTCTTGCACTGCCACAACTAGTGCGTCCACCAATGCTTCTTCCTGAATTATAGCAAGAGAAGAAGCGTCCTCCTCACTGTCTGAGGGGGCTTTACCTGGGATAACAGCCCTTGCAGAGGAACCTGCAACTGCCGTGACCATCTCTGAATCTGAGTCAGAGGTGTCAGATGGTATAGGGGTAGGCGGGGGTCGCTTCCTTGACCCCCGTCCCTGACAGGCCGCCTCCACCCGAGCCACCATAGACTCCAAAATTGCTGTAAATGACTCTATACTCTGTGCACCGGCGGGTCCCGAGGCCCCCTCGAGGGAAACAGGTGGGGGAATATGTGTGGCAGGGTCCATAATAACTCCAGTTACTTCCTGGATAATATAATTCAAAAGTAAAGAAAAAAACTTTTTTTTTTTTTTTTTTTTTTTGACCCCCAGCGCCACAAAAAAGCCCCTTAGAGTTACCTGCTTAGGGATCCCTATCGATCGAGAGAGAGAGAGATAGACCCCCAGGCTCACCACTTGATGCTCAGAGTTAAACTGCAACAGCTTACAGCGCTGTCTTGACAAACAGGAAGTCTTTTGGCTGGCTGCCCAGGAAGAAAGGAGGAGGCGGCTCCGCCCCTCTGCACGCCTTCCGGCGCCTCCCCCAAGCTCCACGAGGTGTAGGATCACCTCAAACATGGCCGCCCCCATGCTGGAGACACGAGGCTACGCCAAAATGGCGGCTCGTGCGATCCAGCAAAAAAAAAAAAAAATGGCGGCGGCCTAAACTGAATAGCGGTGTGCTGCAGGGCACACAACACTCTCTCTGCATGGGGATATGGCGTGGTTGGCGGTACCGGCCCTGGCGGACCGCGTGGCCGTTCGGGAGGCCTGCTAATAGCTGGAGATCTGATTTGGAAGGCAGTCTACATGTCCGTGGCTTCTGACTGGTAGGTAGCTTATACTTAACCCATAAGATTCCCAGAATGCCACAGATTACATCTTTAAAACATGTATACAATAGATTGTTAGCTCCCAAGCCAAGCTTCCTGGCTTTTGCACACATAAATCACACTCAAAGTAGGAGGATTTGTGACATGTTATAGGATAGAAAGAACTCTTTCTTACCATACAGAGAGGGGCCCGCGTTCACCACAAAACCCGTCAGGGAAAAAGGGGGAACATACTACTCACCATACCGGAACCAGGCGGGCACCAACTCCTGACAGTACCCCTCTCCACCGGGGCGGGAGGGCTGTCGACCGATACGGACGCCGTGACTCATGGTCTTTGGCGTTTCGGCGAGACGTTTAACTCGCGTGGACAGTCCTTTAATGGGACTTTGTCGCGGCCGACCCAGCGCGGAGCTATGGCCTGCACGCGCTCGTAGGCTGAACTGGGGTGACCACCGGATCTCAACATCCAGCCCGTCGCCCAGTTCAGCTTTCTTGCTTGAAGATCTCACAGGAACACTGGAGAAAAAAGCTGTCTAAAAAAATCCTTTAAGAAAAAATTCTTGCCAGGACCTAAGATCCCAGCAAGGTGTCTAGGTCCTTACTCCTAACTAGACAGAAAATAACTGATTTGCTGAGGCAGAGAGAGAGGGGATATACCCTCTGGGGCTGCCCCTGGGGTGTGGCCAGAGCTTTTTAATTTCCTGTCTAGTCCTGCTCCTGCGGAGGTAACATAGCCCGAAGGTGGTGTATCACCGAGGACTACGTCTGTCGATGAGCGCTAGAGAAAAAGAGATTATTGTCCCACTCTACAAGACTCTGGTCCAGCCACATCTGGAGTATGCTGTCCCATTTCGGAGCACCGGTCCTCAGGAAGGATGTGCTGGAACTGGAGAAAGTCCAGAGAAGGGCAATAAAAATAATTAGGGGAATGGAGGACATCAGCTATGAGGAAAGACTACAAGCACTGAACTTATTCTCTCTGGAGAAGAGACGATTGAGGGGGGATACGATATCAATGTACAAATACTGTACTGGCAACCCTAGCATATGGAAAAACCTATTCAGAAAAAGTGAATACAATAAGACACGTGGCCACTCACTAAAACTAGAGGAAAGGCGGTTTAACCTTAAAATACGCAGGGGGTTCTTCACTGTAAGAGCAGTAAGGATGCGGAATGCTCTTCTGCAAGCAGTCGTATCAGCAGGCAGCATAGATAGTTTCAAAAAACTATTAGATGGGCACCTTAAAGACCACAACATACAGGGGTATACAATGTACGGTTAACAGCAAACACACTCACACATGATAGGTTGAACTGGATGGACTGATGTCTTTTTTCAACCTCACTAACTATGTAACTGTAAATAGATTTGAATAAAAACTTTGGAAACGTTCTGACTCTGGAACCGGCACAAAAACTCCTTGTGCCAACAAGTCCTGCACTTCTCCGTAGAGACCCTGTAGCCGCTCTGGAGACAGGCGTAAGTTGCAAGGAAAGAACCAAAACTTGATCTTGTAACCGTACCGAATCAATTTGTGGAACCATTTGTCCTGAATAAGCAAGGTCTACGGATCCGGAAAGAAGCGAAGACGCCCCCCCCACACCAAACGTGGGTGAAGACGCCCCTTCTGGTTGAGGAAGGCTTGTCTGCGGAACCAGAAGTGCCCGCTTTGGACTTACCATTCCAGGGCCTCTTGGAGCCTCCCGCAAAGTTACGGGTGGATCTCGAGCCCTTATCTTGAGATTCACATGGACAAAAGGGTCGCTTGTGAGCCGAAAAGAAGGGCCCCTGCTTGCGGCGAGGTTCCTTGCCCTGAGCAGCCTGCGGAAGCAATATACTGTGGCCTCCCGTAAGGCCCTTAATCTCTTCCATAGAGACCCTGAACAGACGGTCCCCTACAAAAGGAAGATCAGTCCGCACCTTTTTAAAAGCCTGGTCAGCTGACCAGTACTTCAACCAGATCATGCAGAGAAGGATCACCAATGTCTCAGAAACTCTGCAGGCCAGGATGGGGGGGGGGGGGGGGCGCATCCAGGGATGCATCACAAATATACTGTAACCCTTGGATCAACTGATCCGCCAGCTCAGAAGGGTTTTGACTCCCCTCCAGATCCTGGCGCAAAATCTTAAAAAAAAAAAAAAAAGCTGATTTCAACCTGATTTCACAGCGCCTCCCAGTGCTCACATGACTCCCTAGCTCTCTCCTCCAGGACTGACGTCAGCAGGAGTTCTCGGCCCCACCCACTGGAGCTGTCAGACAAGGAAGGGGGAGAGTCGGGGGGGGAGGGACTGTGAAATCAGGAAGAAATCAGTATATACACACACACACACACACACACACACACACACTATATTATATATATATACATATATACTTACACACATACAGACACACACCCTTTTCCAAATTATTATGCAAATTCTAAGTGTCACAAAGATTAAATATTTAGTTTTTCAGTTTAACTCGTGGATGGCATTGTGTCTCAGGGCTCTTTTGATGACTGAAAACAATTTCGGACACCTGTGATAATTAGATTGCCAGGTGAGCCCAATTTAAGGAAAAACTACTAAAGGAGGGTGTTCCACATTATTAAGCAGAGCACCATTTTCATGCAATATGGGGAAGAAAAAGGATCTCTCTGCTGCCGAAAAGAGTGAAATAGTTTAATGCCTTGGACAAGATATGAAAACATTAGATATTTCATGAAAACGTAAGTGTGATCATTGCACTATTAATAGATTTATGGCTGATTCAGAGCACAGACGGGTTTGCGCAGATAAAGGCACATTGAGGGAGATTTCTGCCAGATCCATGCATCGGATCAAGAGAGCAGCTGCTAAAATACCATTACATAGCAGCAAAGAGATATTTGAAGCTGCTGGTGCCTCTGGAGTCCCAAGGACATGTTGCAGTCCTCCAGAGTGTTGCAACTGTGCATAAACCTTCTATTCGGCCACCACTAACCAATGCTCACAAGCAGAAATGGCTGCATTGGGCAGAAAAATACATGAAGACTAATTTTCAAACAGTCCTGTTCACTGATGAGTTCTATGCAAGCCTGGATGGTCCAGATGGACGGAGTAGTGGATGTTTGGAGGACGGACACCCTGTTTCAACAAGGCTGTGACGTCAGCAAGGCGGTGGTGAAGTCATGTTTTGGGCCAGAATCATGGGAAGAGAGCTGGTCGGCGCCTTTAGGGTCCCCGAATGTGTAAAGATGACCTCTGCAAAGTATGCAGAGTTTCTGACTGACCCCTTTCTTCCCTATGCTTTCCGTAATAAAATCTTCATGCATGACAATGTACCATCTCATGCTGCAAAGATTATCTCTGCATCAATAGCTGCTATGGGGATAAAAAGGAGAGAAAGTCATAGTGTGGCCTCCATCCTCCCCTGACCTCAATCCTATTGAGAACCTTTGGAGCATCCTCAAGCAAAAGATCTATGAGGGTGGGAGGCAGTTTACATCCAAACAGCAGCTCTGAGAGGCTATTCTGACATCTTGCAAACAAATTCAAGCAGAAACTGTCCAAAAACTCACAAGTTCAATGGATACAAGACTTGTGAAGCGGCTATCAAATAAGGGGTCCTATGTTAAAATGTAACTGGACCTGTTAAAATGTCTAAAAAGTTAGATAGATTAAATTAAATAGCTTTTGATTTCAGTAAATATGCTGCAAACACAACAAATGATCACTTTCAGTTCTTTACAACCTATAAAGTGTTTTGGAACTTACTATGCATAATAATTTGGAACAGTGCATTGTAAGGTTTTCATGTTTAAAAAAAATACTGTTATCATTAGGACGTTTGTTCAATACAATTTGAATTGTACTCTTAACAGTTGATATGTGAAGCACAGACACTAGAACACATGTTCTTATCCAACAATGGGGATGGTATAAAGATAACATAGTTGCTTAACGGCCACTTTAAAACTGGGTGAGGAATGGGAAAATGAAAAAAGGCAGCAGGTTCTCTGGAATGTGGAGTCAAAATTTGAAATATTTTAACTGTAGCAGGAGGCAGTTTCTTTACCGAAGGGCTAGAGAGTGGTACAAAAATGAGAGTCTGCAACAGTGAAGCATAGAGAGGGTTCCTTGAAAGTTTGGGGCTGCATTTCTGCAAATGGAGTTGGGATTTGGTCAGGATCAATGGTCTCCTCAATGCTGACAAATACAGGCAGATACTTATCAATCACGCCATACCATCAGGGAGGTGTGCGATTGGCCCCAAATTTATTCTGCAGCAGAACAGCCCAAAAAATACAGCCAATGTCATTAAAGTGTCACTAAAGCCAGGACCCTGCATTCACTATATCTGGTCTCCCACAGTACACAAATCATGGAAATGCAATTATTTTTGTTAATATAAACTGCTAAATATCTTATTATCAGCAGTTAGAACAGTCTTGTGACTTCTATCAGTGTCCAGCCAAGCATGGGTTAAAGCTCGTAAGAGTTGTTTTCGGACTATCCTATGAGAATGCAGGACTCCTGACCCTCTGTCTGGACAGTGCCGATTGGTCCTGTGCTGATCACATGCACTCTCCCGGGGGAACAGAAAAACGGAACAGAACTGAAAGGACGCAAATCGGATGTCAGTGGATGGTCATCTGCTGACATCCGCAATCCCATTTACATGCATTATGTCCGTATATCACCGGCAAACGGATGGGGTGATATACGGACATACGGAACGTCCGTGTGAAAGGGGCCTTAGGGTATTCTCCCAATACACAGTCTTTTAGGGGCACTTTAGATAACCTAAATAAATGCAAACATTTTTTTAGAAGAGTAAAATTCAACTGAGTAAAACCTTGCATACTGTATGAGTTTTTGCATGCACTAAAGTGTGTAGCTCATTTCCTCACAACAGGCTACAGGGGTTACACAGCACAAAAAAAAAAACTCAGCTGTGAGAGGCACAAAACATTCACCTGTGTGATTTCCAAGAGCTTCTCCCAGAAGTCCACAAGTCATTACATTGTCCATGCGTTCTATTACCATTCAGCACATGGTCACAGACCATGAAGTGGGCTTGTTTCCAAGTCATTTAAAAGTAGATCAAGTAACATGAATGCCTGCCAAAATTCCATTTAACCTTGTCACTCTACCAACATAACCAAGCTAACTGAAGTCTCCATTAAGCTTCAACAATTAATTGTTTTCAGCATAGATGTCAGTAAAACAATACCCTTCTAGTCATTCTACAGAAATTAAAAGTAAGAAACCTTCTCTTAAAGGGACATTTGACCTGCAGCATTTTGCAAAGTGGGCATTCGAAATACACACTCCAAATATACTTACAGATTGTAGATCTTGTAATGGTTTTTATGCTTGGAATCCAAAAACCTTAAAAAGAAAATATGAAGCAGAATTATAATGTGAATAGATTTAATGGATAATACATGCTGCCTACTGTAAAATATGCTTGACCACAAACTACTGCCAACTAAAATCAAAACTATTCACACAAAAATCAGTATTTTTGGTGAAAAGAGTAGTCTAAAAGAAAGCTCTATTTGTGGGGGGGGGGGGGGGGGGGGAACATACATTTTAATTGGGTACAGCGTAGCACCACTGCACAATTGTCCATTAAAGTAACAATGCCGCGTTGCAAAAATGGCCTGGTCATAAAGGGGGGGTTAATCTTCCAGAGGACAGGTGGTTAAACTGTACATTATAATGTATAGCTATACTGTTTAGTAACACGTTATGTTATAGAAAGCATAAAATGGACCGCTGAGAGGGAACAGACTGTTTAATTGTATGTTAACCCAAACAATGAACTTCTTTTATCCGCTTGCCTTCGGGTCTGATAAATATACTATTAAATATTGTTTTTTCTGCTTGATGAGTGCAAAAACTACCTGTCTGTGCACAAGGAGGGGGTGTGGAGATGAGGTGGGGGCATGAGAAGAGGTCTGTGTTCTTGGTAATCCATCAGTAATGAAGCAAAGCTAACATGATGCACTATGGAATTCAGAGCCAAAATCACACTGTGCTGTCATGTCAAAAAGGATGCCACTATATTTCTGGCACGTCAACAGCTCTTTTCTATATTGCAGATTGCAATAAAACATAAGTATATGTGCTTTTACTGCAAAAAAAAAAAAAAAACATACCCTGTAAAAACCCATACATTTATAATGTCAATGAAGCATATACAAAAAAACAAAAACAAAAAAACAATCAATCAATCTAGCCCCTTTAACAAAAACTGACTGGGAAATAGCTGGTTTACCGGCAAAAAGGTTTGTAAAATACTTTCTCAGTTATTCTAGAAAAATCACAACTGAACCACATAATCACTGTATTATGAGAATTGTTCTTGCCCGTTTAGGTACTCCTTGAGAGCACTATGCATGCTGTGCTACACCCTTTATTTGCCATTGTACTAACTGGCTGGCAGCCAAATGTTAATACTACAAAGTCTGAAAGATGAGGAAAAACAATGGCAAGTACTGAGTGGACAAGTCTCATTGCGTGCAAACTATGAAGGTGGTTCCAGGCTCCAGAGCAACAGGGCCTTAGTAAGATTCTAGAGAATTTACTGCAGACATCGAAATATCAACAATGGCAAATCTTCCTTGATGAGCATTTTCTTTGGTTTTATTTTCACATTACTTTCAGACTGCAGTATTTTTAATTAATTTTGCCAAGAGCAACAACTAAAAAGCCTGCTTTAATTTCTAAGGCACCTCCAGAATCAGGAATTAAACTAGAACTTAGGGCTGGGCGATATGGCTGAAAACTGTATCACGATATCAGTGTTTCATATCGGTCGGTATCGATAATTATTGATATTTTTTATTACCCATTTAAAATAAGGACCCTAGGGTGAGAATGCAGGGCGGCGGGCATGGTGCAGGAGAATGCAGGGTACTGGCATGGTGCAGGAGAATGCAGGGCACTGGCATGATGCATGAGAATGCAGGGCACTGGCATGATGCATGAGAATGCAGGGCACTGGCATGATGCATGAGAATGCAGGGCACTGGCATGATGCATGAGAATGCAGGGCACTGGCATGATGCATGAGAATGCAGGGCACTGGCATGGTACAGGAGAATGCAGGGTACTGGCATGGTACAGGAGAATGCAGGGTACTGGCATGGTACAGGAGAATGCAGGGTACTGGCATGGTACAGGAGAATGCAGGGTACTGGCATGGTACAGGAGAATGCAGGGTACTGGCATGGTACAGGAGAATGCAGGGTACTGGCATGGTACAGGAGAATGCAGGGTACTGGCATGGTACAGGAGAATGCAGGGTACTGGCATGGTACAAGAGGATCCGGGGTTGTGGGCATACTACAGGAGATGCAGTGCTGTGGGCATGGTACAGGTAGACCATGCCCGCAGCACTGCATCCCTTGTAGTGTGCCCGCAGCCCTGCATAATGGCAGGTAGTGAAGCTGTTTCACTTACCTGTTCCAGAGGCGCCTTCATTTTAAAAATGGCGCCGCCCGGCGCCGGCACGTCATTGCGCACGCGCCGCCACCGCTCGTGTAATTTCGTCTATTCCCGGCCTCTCCCGAGCGGCGGCGGCGCGTGCGCGGTGACATGTATGCAACGGGCGGCGCCATTTTTAAAGCTTAAACCCGTCGGAGCGGACTTTTCGTTTTATCGTTCGAAGCCTTTTATTGCTATCGAGCACGGGACTATCGCGATACCCATCGGTATCGTTTTATCGCCCAGCCCTACTAGCACTATAGGCAAAAACTGGATTTTTGTAAAATCCTTTTCTCTGATGTTCATTGACAGACGCAGCTCTATATCTGGACCGATGGGTTTATGCTGCTCTCCATAGGAGTAGGACACTATGCTGGGGAAAAAAAAAATTTGACCACGCCTATAGGGCAGTCCCAGGGGGATACTCTAGGGATAGACCGATATGGTTTTTTTCAGGGCCGATACCGATATATTGGTCACAACTTATCAGGCTCGGCCGATATTTTGTACATCCTATGTCAGGGTCCGAGACTAGTCTTCTCCTCCTCAAACCATTAGGTGGTGATGCTCATGTAAGGGTAAAATGATGTCACATAGCATAATTACGTTTAGAAATGTTATTGAATATGCTACTCACATATGTACAAAAGATATAAGCAATTCCACATTAGCAGATATGCTGGCAGATCGGTATCTCTCACCCACTTGCCATACGCGATACCCGGGTGATACCGCTCCGTCCGGCACCCACCCGATACCGCTCCGTCTCTCACCTGCTTTGTCTCCCCCCCACCTGATACCACGCCGTCTCTCACCCACTTGCCGTGACACCCGGGTGATACCGCTCCGTCCGGCATACGATCTCAGAAGACACGAGGTCATGCAGAACAGAGCGGTATCACCCGGGTATCACTTAGGGCAAGTGGGTGAGAAATACCGATCTGCCAGCAGATCTGCTAATGTGGAATTGCTTGCATCTTTTGTACATATGTGAGTAGCATATTCAATAACATTTGTAAACCGAATTATGCTATGTGACATTATTTTACCCTTACATGAGCAATATTTGGAATATCGGTAATATCAACCAGTTCCGGGGCTGATACAGATATAATCGGCAAAAGTAAATATCGGCCCTCCGATAATCGGTCGATCCCTAGTATACTCCCACTGTGTGCTATAGGGCTTCAGTTTGTAATAAGCAGTGACAGAAGAACATAAAACCCAACTCAATAGAGAGGTGGGTGCTGTGTCCGTCAAACATCAAAGAAAAGGATTTTACGGTAAGACAAAAATCCAGTTTTCTTTTGTTCATTGACGGACACAGCTATACATCTTCTTGACCGATGGGACGTCCAAAAGCAGGGTCAATGAGGAGTGGGAATAACATAGCAACAAAACACACACTTCCCAAAGGCTAAACATAGCCAGGCAAAACAAGAGCTCAACCAGGAAAAACTGGAGCTTACCTGACAAAAATAAATACACCCTCAGAGGACTAAACCTCACCAATAGCGGCCTGCAAAACCTTGCGGCCAAAAGAATCATCCGTAGATGCCAACACATCCACCTTATAAAATTTTGTGAAAGTCTGCACTGACAACCATGTGGCTGCCTTGCAAACCTGCATCACTGACGCCCGATAACGGAAGGCCCAGAAGGCATTAAGCACCCTCGTAGAATGCGCCTCAACAGGGAGAGGAGGACCCTGACCCTTAATGGAATAGGCCTGCACCACCGTCTGTCTGATCCATCAGGAAATGGTCGTAGCAGACACGACCATCCCCCTACGGGGTTCATCCATAAGGACAAACCGAGAATCAGATTTCCGGAACGACTGTCACTGTCAGAGATACACCCCGATTGCCCGAACCACATCCAAGGAATGTAAGGCGATCTCTTTAGGATGCTTCGGACACAGAGAAGGCAACACAAGGTCTTCATTTAAAATGGAAACCAAAGACGACTTTAGGAAGGAATGACTGACAGGTACAAAGCACCAACTTGTCTCTGTGAACCACCAGGTGGGGTTAATGACAGGACAACGTAGCCAGCGCCGACACCCTGCGCGCAGAAGTATTAGACCCCAAGAAAGCTACCTTTTGTTTCAAAGTGAGCATGGAATCTCACAAATATTTTCAAAGGGCGGTTTCAGAAGACAGGCTGTCAAAGCCAGGGACTGTATAGCAGGATGGAAGATCGGTCCTTGAGTTAACAGATCTTCTCTGACAGGGAGTCTCCAAGGGACATCGATGACCAGCCATACTAGGTCTGCATACCAAGACCTGTGAGGCCAGTCCAGTGCGCCCCTAGGAAGCGTTCAGATTCCGGAAACGGTACAAAGACCCTCTGTGACAGCAGATCCTGTACTGCCCCAAAATGACCTTGTAGACGATCTGGGGACAAATGCAGATTGGAAGGAAAGAACCTTGCCGGAGGCAAGGACCGAAACTCGATCTTGTACCCAGGCTGAATCAACTCGTGGACCCATTTGTTTTGAATCCAGGAGGTCCACGGATCCAGGAAAGAAGCGAAGACATCCCCCCACCCAAAGTACGGGTGAGGGCACCCCTTCAGGCAGAAGCGAGTGTGTCTGTGGTCCCGGAGGGGCCCCCTCCTAGAGCCTTTTGGGACCCGCTGCGGGGTTACAGGTGGATTTTGATCCCTGGTCCTTAGATCCCGAAGGAAAAAAGGACTGCTTATGGGCTGAGAAGAAAGGACCAAGTTTACGACGAGTCTCTTTACTCCTGGCAGACTGCGGAAGCAGTACTCTTACCTCCTGTAAGACCCTTAATGATCTCCTTCATGGAAGCACCGAACAAGCGGTCTCCTACAAAGGGCGGCGGCCAAATCCACCTCGGAAAAGAATCTGAGGAGACAGAGAGGATGCAGGTGAAGGAAGAGAACGCTTTTTACTTGTTCCATTTTGGAGGAACAAATCTACTTTTGACACCAGTGACTGCAGGACAGCCGCCATAGCATACAAAGCGGACTGGGACCCTGCAGGTCCGCAGCCTCAGAGAAGGGGGGTCAGGTGGTGACATGCTCCAGGGACTCCATGGGTTAACCTGCAACCGCCAGCAAAATGTGTAAAATTGCGGCGAAAAAAAATACCAACCCACCACTGCACCAGCAGTGCTACAAGTGCACCAAAATCGATATAGCAGTAAGATAGAGCCAAATAACCCCCACAGGGACTCACCACCCCCTTCCCAGATGTCTTGATCATACTATAGTTGGCAATATAAGAAAGATGTAAGCTAGCAGCAAAAATGGATGAAATGCTTTAGAGGGATATTTTTTCTTCTCCCCCCCCCCCCCAGCCCCTCCACCCTGCCAAGTGCACCCCAGCAGGCTAGCTCCTAAGCTGCTGTTCTGCGTGTTTATTCAGACACAGAGCCACAGCTCAGCTCCGCCCCCTCTTTTCTCATTGGCTATGGACAGCAAATGAGAAGGGAGAGTCCATAAAAGGCTCTCGTGTACATCGCTGGATCGCAATGGGGTTTAGGCAAGTATTGAGGGGGATGCTGCACACAGGTTTTTTACCTTTATGCATAGCATGTATAAAGGTAAAAAAACTTCAGCCTTTAGAACCACTTTATTATACTGAAGATGACAAAAACTGTATAGATAATACCAGCTTATTACAGTGGAAAATTAGTAAAGAAACTGCCCAGAGGGGTATGAAAAACACAACATTATCAGAGTCCAGATTTTTATGTATTGTACACTTTTATATTTTATATTTAGATATTAAAATATAATTAAAAAAAATAAGCAGCCCCGAATATCTTCACAATAAAAGACAAATCAATGCTGTGCACTCTTTTCAGGAATATTTAAAATGGTTTTAAGATAAGGTTAATTTCTGCCTACTAGGCCCTTAGGGTGTCCATGCCATAGGCAACCTATCTGCTCTTGGCAGCAGTAATTTTTGGTCTATGAAGGAAACAATGCCACTCTACTGACCATGAAGCAGTTAAATTCAAAACAGCAGAACTTCCTCCTCAGAGATCATTGGGGCATTCTGAATTGTGATGCTGCACACCCCCGCTCCTGTCTAGACACACTAGGCCCACCACCTCCACATAGTTGTATCTGTTTCATCACCTCAAAGCTTTCCTTTACAGTACTGGTAACTGATGTAGAGCATGTACACGAATGTCAACTATGAGGATAAGTGTATATTCATGTATTACACAGCAACATGCATGCAATGCCATTATTTAATCTGAAGGCAGTTTCTCCTACGATTAAGAGGACAACTCAAATTCCCTGGTCCAATTCCCTTTCCTCTCCTGACAAAATGTAAAAACCATAGAACAGCCCTCACACACAGATGCATTCACCACTCCAGGCTTCATACCATTGGCAATAGGAAAAAGCCTGGGCCCTTACCAAACTTAATACATGCACCCAGAATAGCCATGGCTAGACCCTGAGCGTGTACCTTGGATGGAACATGATCTTACAGATAGGGTTTTCCACCCATAGAGCTAAACTGAAGAGCCCACCAGCTTGCAAACCCTGCCAAGATGGTCTCTAAATTATCTGCTATTGCCCAAAAGACAAGCTCTGAGAAGTAAAAGGAAGCCCTGATTAAAGCTTAAACCCCTAAATAGAGGTCTGTCTGAAGAATTTAGTAGCAACTATCAAGTTAGTTGGTACAAATATACTTTAACAAATTTGCCCATTTAAGGCAAAGCAAAAAGTTCTCTTGTAAGAACAAAGCTCCTACCCAATAAAGCTCCCCTCTTCTTTAGGAAGCAGGGGTCCAAACCATGTGCAAGCTCAAGAGCAAAAAGGACAGTTTTTTTTAAATTTCTGATAATCCGTAAAATATTTTGTAGTTGAAAAGGCTGAAGTTTTACCTTAACCACTTTACCACTGAGTACTGTAGTACTACTGCGGCAAAGTGGCTCGTTATCGTCCGACGACGTAGTACTACGTCGTCAGACACTCCCCTTTTTCGGCGGCGCGCATGTGTATCCAGTCACAGCGGGAGTCGGGCCAGGGGAGGAGCAGCGGCGATCGCCTCTGCTCTTCCCCGATCGTCGGGGATCTAGTGTGGAGATCCGCCTGCTTGTGTAAACACAAGCGGGCGGATCTCCCAAGTGACAGGCAGGGTCAGATTGCAGGGTTCAGCATAGCTGAACCCTGGATCTGTCCTTGTGTCACACAGTCACCTCCCCCCCACACGTCAGTAAGCACCAGGCATACATTAACCCCTCCCTCTCCAATAAAATTAACCCCTTCCCTGCAAGTGTCATTTTTACAGTAATAGTGCATATATATAGCACTGCAGTAATGTCACCGGTACCCCCAAAAGTGTCAAAAATGTCAGTCAAGGGTCCGATCTGTCCGCCGCAATGTCGCAGTCCCGCAAAAGAAATCGCAGATCGCCGCCATTACGCGTTAAAAAAAAAAAAACACCAAAAATGACAGAAATCTTTCCCTTTGTTAGTAAACGCAATAACTTTTGCGCAAACCAATCAAAATACGCTTATTGTGAATTTTTTTACCAAACATAGGTAGCAGAAAACAAATTGGCCAAAAATTTAAAAAAAATTTAGATTTTTACATTTTTTGGGGGGAATTTCATATAAAAAAATGTGAAAAATATTGTTTTTTCAAAATTTACGCTATTTTTTTGTTTATAGCGCAAAAAGTAAAAATCACACAGGTGATCAAATACCACCAAAAGAAAGCTCTGTTTGTGGGAAAAAAAAGGACGTAAATTTCGTTTGGGTACGGCATCGCACGACCGCGCAATTGTCAGTTAAAGTCGCACAGTGCCGAATCGCAAAAAGTGGCCCAGACGTAAGACAGCAAAATCCTCTAGTGGTAAAGTGGTTAATGCATTCAATGCATTAAGGTAAAAGACCTACCTTCTGCGTGCTGCTCCCCCAACAGCCCCCCTAATACTTACCTGAGCTCCCTCTTGATCCAGCGTTGTGCATGAGAGTCTCAGCTGTCCCTGGGACTTCCTCTCCTCATTGGCTGAGACAGTATTGGGAGCCATTGGTTCCCATTGCTGTGAATCTTAGCCAGTGAGCTAATGAGGAGAGATTGGGTGGTGGGTGGCGAGGCCACGCCACGGCTCTGTATGTCTTATGGATGCACAGGGCTTGGGAGCGAGCGCACCAGTGCCAACACTGCAAGTGGCTTGCTATTGGGGGCACTGGTCCAGAGCCAGGAGAACCAGTGGGGGACCCGAGAAGACATGGATCAGCGTTGCTTTGTGCAAAACCACTGCGCAGAGCATGCAAGTATAACATATTTGTTATTAAAAAAAAAAAAAAAAAAGCTAAATCTTTAACAGCGTTAAACATTGTGGGGAATGTATCAAAACTGGAATAGCCACAGTGCATAGCAACCAATACACTTCTAGCTTTCGTTTTCAAAGCAGGACTAAACCCATTGATTCAGTTTCCCCAACAGTTACAATCAAGGCAGCATGCCATGAATGACAGCTATCAGTTGCTTGTACTCTCCATGGCAACTGCAGATCAAACAGAGGCCAAGAAGCAGCTTTCCTTGGCTGTAAAGGAGAGGAGAATTTATTTCTGCTTTAACTTAACAAGCTGATTGGTTACTATGCACAGCTGTCCATATTTTGTCCAGTTATGAAAATTAACACAAATAGTCTTCAAATGTTTTTATTAAGCTAGCAAAAGATCAGTTTCTGGCTTCCAGCAGAACAACAGACTATTTCAGACGCTGCTACTATATCCCATACACAAATAATGTATAAAAATAGGTACGGCTATGCAGAACAATGGCTACAGTGCATATAAGCGTACAAGTACAAATTAGTGTTGCTCTCGACTGCAGTAAACCAGGATTTAAGGTGAATGTCAGTTACTGGAAATGTAAAAGGTCAGAAAAGATTCTAGAACTTTGGGCTGGATCAGAAAAACCCAATACAAACTCTATTCCCAGCACACAGTAAAATAATACTGCATATTCTCAACGGAGACAACGTTCATCTAACTAGACCTAATTTGATTATAGATAGAACAAAGGCATGCAGGAACCACCAGTCTAATGACGCGATTTACCATGGATGGCATTTTGGTGCCTTTGTGTAGCTACACATCCTGTTAGAAAATGAAGGAAGTTGTTTAGACAATGCAATCTGGGTCACATCTAGTTCACTTGTAGCCATTTGGTTAAAAAGCATACACCAAGCAAAAAGGTAAAATAAAAAAAAAAGAAGCAGCGGAACTACAATAGATTTATGAATGTGCAGTACAAATCGGGTATGGTCAACTAATGAGTCTCTATATACGGATTAGCTTCCAAATTTGTACTAGATAAATGTGTGTGCACAGATTAATCCATTTAATAATGCAAATGTACAGTGCAACAAGCTAACATTGTTTATATCTCTCCAACCCTGCAAGCTGGCCTAGTGTGAGAACTGCTGTGTCAGTATTCCCTAATATGGTGAAAAAAGGATATGATGAGCTGGAAGAGAGATAACATGAGTGAGGAGAAGCACTTTTAAATAAAAAGATTATAGCTAAACACAGCTGAAACACATTATAAAAGTTATTTGATCTGTCAAAGGTTCTGCATTTCTTTCCATTCATTTGATTTACAAAGCCCTATCAGGCAGCATGGCCAGGTTGGCTCTCTACTGCTTGATTACCACACTGGGCCAGCAAGAAATGGAATAATAAGGACAGCAGCATACTGTTGAGCTCCACCCTCTGCTCTTTACTCCCATGAGGATACCAATCAGCCCTAACTTTTTGACCACTGACAGGTTAAGTAAACAATATTAATTATCTTGTTACAATCGCAGCTAAAAAGTGGATGGGATATTAGGCGGCAAGTGAACATGTTGTCCCTAAAGTTGATGTGTTCAAAGAAGAAAAATGGACATTGCAGGTTGTTGTGAATGGGGCTGCATAGCAACAGACTGTTCAGGGTGCCCATGCTGACCCTTGTCACTTGACAAAAGTGCCTACAATGGCCATGTAAGCATAAGAACTGGACCACTGAGCAATAGAAGAAGGTGGCCTAGTCTGATGAATAACATTATCTTTTACATCATGTGGATGGGCACAAGTGCATGTGTCAAGAAGTGGCACCAGGTTGCACTATGGGACGAAGGCAAGTCAGTGGTAGTGTGATGCTTTGGGCAATGTTCTGCTGGGAAACCTTGGGTCCTGCCATTCATGCGGATTATACTTGACATATACCTCCTTCCTTAACATGGTTTCTGACTTCGTACACCTCCTTATGGAAACGATATTCCCTGAAGGCAGTGGCCTCTTTCAGCAGGATATAGTACCCTGTCACACTGCAAGAATATGAATGAGAACACAAAAACGTTTCTTTCACTCATGGTTAGCGTTTGGCTGAAGCCATTTATTATCAACCAACTGCGTTTACTCTTTTTAAATCATAATGACAACAGAACCTACCCAAATGGGCAAAAAATTTGGGGGAGCATACCCATGTATTTCTAAAGCTGCTGCAGCTATGAACCAAAAGACATGTATATTAAAAAAGAATAGCGCGCAAATGCAAAAGAAATAACTACCAAATCTGAAGACAATCAATAAATAAAATGGATATAAAAAATAAAAAAAATATATTCGGTCTGACCAACCCTCCCCACCCCCCCACACACACCTGTACTCAGTGTCCACCATCAAGTGGATATAGGAGGAGTCCCCTGTAGTGCATTTGCACATCCTTCCCAGCAAGGAGTATTATCTCCATGGGTTAGAAAGGCTGGATTCATCTCTTTTTCATGGATAGTGTAGGACCCACTGATAATGGGGTACTTTGACGCAGTAGTGGGCTTGAGCACGATATGGCCATATGGTGGGACCAAACCCCCATTTTTATTTATGGATTGTCTTCAGATTTGGTAGTTATTTCTTTTGCATTTGCGCGCTATTCTTTTTTAATATACATGTCTTTTGGTTCATAGCTGCAGCAGCTTTAGAAATACACGGGTATGCTCCCCCAAATTTTTTGCCTGTTTATTATGTATTCGGTCTGACCAGACTATCGAGGTTGAGCAACCCTCCCCACCCCCCCACACACACCTGTACTCAATCAGTGTCCACCATCAAGTGGATATAGGAGGAGTCCCCTGTAGTGCATTTGCACATCCTTCCCAGCAAGGAGTATTATCTCCATGGGTTAGAAAGGCTGGATTCATCTCTTTTTCATGGATAGTGTAGGACCCACTGATAATGGGGTACTTTGACGCAGTAGTGGGCTTGAGCACGATATGGCCATATGGTGGGACCAAACCCCCATTTTTATTTATGGATTGTCTTCAGATTTTGTAGTTATTTCTTTTGCATTTGCGCGCTATTCTTTTTTAATATTTTAAACTACCCAAATGACCCTGATGATTTTGGCCTGATAAGTTGACACAAAGGGGTTTGAATGGCTATTAAAAAGGTAACCATCCTCACCTGTGATCTGTTTGCTTGTAATTAGTGTGTGTGTATGTGTAAAAAAAGAGTTTCTGGACTCCTGACAGACCCTTGCATCTTTCATCCAGTGCTGCACTGAAGTTTCTAGATTCTGAGTCATAGGAAAAGCAAAAGAATTGTAAAATGATCTGCAGAAAAAGGTAGTTGAACTGTATAAAACAGGAAAGGGATATAAAAAGATATGCAAGGAATTGAGAATGCCAATCAGCAGTGTTCAAACTCTAATCAAGAAGTGGATAATGAGGGGTTCTGTTGAAACCAAACCAGTCAGGTAGACCAACTAAAATTTCAGCCACAACTGCCAGGAAAATTGTTTGGGATGCAAAGAAAAACCCACAAATAACTTCAGGTAAAATACAAGACTCTCTGAAAACATGTGGTGTGGCTGTTTCAAGATGCACAATAAGGAGGCATTTGAAGAAAGATGGGCTGCATGGTTGAGTCGCCAGAAGAAAGCCATTACTACACAAATGCCACCAAGTATCCCGCTTACAATACGCCAAACAGCACAGACAAGCCTCAAACCTTCTGGCACAAAGTCATTTGGAGTGATGAGACCAAAATTGAGCTTTTTTGCCACAACCATAAAACACTACATTTGGAGTCAACAAGGCCTATGATGAAAGCTACACCATTCCTACTGTGAAACACGGAGGTGGATTGCTGATGTTTTGGTTAGGAGTGAGCTACAAAAAGGCACAGGAAATTTGGTGAGAATTAATGGCAAGATGAATGCAGTATGTTATCAAAAAATACTGGAGAAAAAATTGCATTCATCAGCCTGGAAGCTGCGCATGGGACGTACTTGGACATTCCAACATGACAATGATCCTTAACACAAGGCCCTGTCTTTGGCTACAGCAGAATAAAATGAAGGTTCTGGAGTGGCCATCTCAGTCTCCTGACCTCGATATCATTGAGCCACTCTGGGGAGATCTCAAAACGTGCAGTTCATGCAAGACAGCCCAAGAATTTACAGGAACTGGAGGCTTTTTGCCAGGAAGAATGGGCAGCTTTACCATTTGAGAAGATAAAGAGCCTCATCCACAAATACCACAAAAGACTTCAAGCTGTATTTGATGATAAAGGGGGCAATACACGGTATTAAGAACTGGGGTATGTAAACTTTTGACCAGGGTCATTTGGGTAGTTTGTTGTCATTAGGATTTAAAAAGAGTAAACACAGCTGATTGATAATAAATGGCTTCAGCCAAACACTAAACCATGAGTGAAAAAAGTTTTTGTGTTATTCATATTCTCTGAAAAAAGGCCAAGAAATCAAATTCTGCTAGGGTATGTAAACTTATGTGCACAAAAAGGATTCGCTACTGTCGGCTTGGTGCCAGATACCACAGCATACCTTCAGAGGTCTAGTGGCATGTATGTGGTGATAGGTCAGGGCTGTTTTCATCACAAAAGGGGGCCCTATTTAATATTAGATGGGTGGTCATAAAGTTATGGCTGATCAGTGTATGCCCAATGCCATCATATACGCATCTAAAAAGCATTAGCTGGAGTTCAGCTTTAATTTGTTAAATTAATCTAAATCTTCTAGTACATCTAACAGTACTCTCTCTACAGGCTAACAATGCTGCTAAGGTTGGCTTCTATGCTCCTCCACTAAGCGCAGTCACCTTTATAAGTCTGTTACTGACTGGATCACTAGGTGAAAAATTAAAATAAAAAAAATAAAACTAAGCTATCAAAAATTTAAGGATTGGTTAACTGCAATAAATTCCATTTTGGTTGCGTTATGCTTTATAGCTGAACTCCAAATTTTTCACTAGAACTGAATAGGATGATCTGTCCCAGCATAGATCTTGGCTCGGTACTATGTTGCTCTGTTGTCTGCAGACCCAGGATATTCTGGGCTTATAGCCTGCTGATAGATTCTGTTCCTTCCACAGCCACTCCCCTGCAGCAGCTATAGTCTGTACGCTCCCCTGCAGCAGCTATAGTCTGTACGCTCCCCTGCAGCAGCTACAGTATGTACACTCCCTTTTGTAGTCTTTCAGTCTCTGCAAATTATGCAACTTCCTTTACAGCTCTGATGGTGTGTAGTACCGAAAACTTTTCCCCAAAAAATTGCGCTTGAAAGACCGCTCTACGAATATAGTGTGACATAAAATATTGCAATGAGCGCCATTTTATTATTCTCTAGGGTCTCTGCTAAATATATATATATATATATATATATATATATATATATATATATATATATATATAGATAGAATGTTTGGGCATTCTAAGTAATTTTATAGCAAAAAAGACAGATTTTAACTAGTAAGCAAGAAGTGTCAGAAAAAAGGCTTAGGCATGAAGGGGTTAAACTGACCTCAATTGCAGACTAAAGTTCATCCCTTTAAAGTGGAAGTAAACCCTCCTCTGACACTTGTACCTATAGGTAAGCTTATATTAAGGCTTACCTATAGGTACTGTAAATATCTCCTAAACATGCACCGTTTAGGAGATATTTACCTTACATGCAGCCAGTGACGTCACTGGCGCATGCGCTCTGAAGGAACGGCCGCTGGTGCCGTTCCATCAGAACTCCGTGCCGTGACCGTCGGCTCCCGCGCGGGAGTGACGTCACCGCGGCATCTGGCCAATCAGATGGCCGGATGCCGCGATCCCGGAAGACGGGCGACTGGACATGTCGCCCGTCATACAGCTAAGCGGGCGGCACGGCAGGGGCTCGTTCTAAGGTATTTCATAATGAGCTAGTATGCGATGCATACTAGCTCATTATGTGTTTGAGGGTGAAAAAGAAAGAAAAAAAAAAAAGGGTTTACAAACTCTTTAAAGCGGAGTTCCACCCGAAATTTATACTTACCTCCATCTTCTCGCTCCCGGTCACCTGAAAAACAAATGGATAATCGCAATTTTTTTTTTTTTCCACTTACCTTTTAGAGAAAATATACTTACCTTACTTCCTGCTTCCTCCCCTCGGCGGCCACGGCGATTCGTCACTTCCTGGCTTTTGCAATGATTCCTGGGAGCTGAACGTCATCGCTCCCAGGAATCATTGCGCCTGCACCGGCCCCGACGTCAGTTCCGGGGCGCGCGCGTCATTCCCTTCTAAACCGCTTCTGGGCATGCCCAGAAGCTGTGGAGGGATGACGCGCGCGACCCGGAAGTGACGTCGGGGCCGGTGCAGTGCATCGTGGGACCGAAGGAGGAAGAGGACCGAAGAGGACGCGGAAGAGGATCGCGCTGGCTTCAAGCTGCCCACACCTGAGATGGCAGCGCTGGAGAAGACAATTTCAAGGTAAGTATTTCTCCTGAAAGGTAAGTGCAACCCGGGACAGATCAGAGGCTAGCCATTGTGGAATGTGCTAGCCCTGAGACCCGGTTCACACTTCTGCGTGTGCCGGGTTCGCATGTCATGTCGGAGCGCACTGCTCCGACATGACATGCGATCAGCTGTGCGGTGCGAGTATAGCCATACAGTTTGTATGGCTAAATTCGCACCGCACCCGCAGCAAAGACGCACAGGAGGCATTTTTGCTGCCGCATCAGGATCGGATCGCACAGCGGTTCACACTTGTGCGATCCGATCCTGTGCGAACTGCACGATCGCACTGCGATATGCGATCAAACTGGGGGGGTCGTTAAGATTACATTGACACCCCCAGCGGATCGCATATGGCAGTGTGAACTGCCGGGGGTGCGTGTGCGATGCGGGAACAGGCTGCGAATTCGCAGCCTTCCCGCATCGCAATAGTGTGAACCGAGCCTAAAGCGGAGTTCCACCCTAGTTATACATTTTTTTTATAAAAATACCCCCGGGACAGTTAAACTGTAAATGACCAGAAAGATAAGGTTTCTTTTTAATCTCTTTCAGCATTGTTGATAAACATTGCCGGCTGCTTTTTTTTTTTTTTTCACAGCTGTAACTGCTCTGAACCGGTTACATGAATGGAGGAAATGCTGGATTAAGATTGTGTGGGGGATTGAATCAAGCGCGGCTCTAGATTACATCTTTATTAGCATTCAATCCCACCCAGTCACACCTACAGGAAGAGTCCAAACTTCCCAAGTCTGCCTTACAGATGCAAGCATTCAAGAAGAAAACCCCTTCATACACAGCCGTTCTGAAAGTTACCTGTGCTGCTGCTGGGAAGGATGGAAGAGATCACAATTAGAATTAAATCCTGACCAACTAAATATGCCTACCAGTGCAACCAATTAAGAGTCCCACCCTCCCAATACCCTGCTCATTTACATATGAGGGAAACCCCTTCATAATACCGTCCCCATAGCCCTTCCTCTGTCGTCTTGCAGTAAGCCATTATTCTTTCATATACTTTGGCATGCTACAAGCAGAAATGGCAGCGGGGGAGGCATGACACATTTACACCTTTCTCCACCCACATCAACTTCTAGAAACACCCACAGTAACCCTAGGACCCACCCACATCAACTCACAGAACTGGTACAAGTGAGTCCCATACCCTGCCCGGAAGATACAGAGGTTTAAAGGATGATGGGAAATGTAGTATCAGGACTGGTAAAGAAAGGACACAAGAAGTCAGAGAACTTTGAAAGTGATAAAGGGCTCTTTCACACGGGCGCTCCGTATGTCCGTATTTAATCCCATTTTTTTGCGGATGAAAAAACGGACATAATGCATGTCAATGGGATTGCGGATGTCAGCGGATAACCATCCGCTGACATCCGATTTGCGTCCTTTCAGTGCTGTTCCGTTTTTTGGAACGGAACAGAACCCTATTTTTTCTTCCGTTTAAAAAAAAGGAACGGATGCAAAATCGGATGTCAGCGGTGTCATCCGCAATCCCCATAGACATACATTATGTCCGTATATCATCCGCAAACGGATGGGATGTTATGCGGACATACGGAGCAGATGACACAAGTGTCATCCGTGTCCATGAAAAAAAAAATGCCGCAGCGGGGAAAAAAAAAAAATCGGAGCGGCCGTGTGAAAGAGCCCAAAGTCTTTTTTTTTTGGTTTAAAAACAAACATGTTATACACACCTGCTTTGTGCAGTGGTTTTGTACAGGGCAGCCTGGATCCTCTTCTTGGGTCCTTCGCCAGTGCTCCTGGCCCCTCCTTCCTGCCAAGTGCCCTCACAGAAAATCTTGCTATTGGGGCATCCAGGCCGGTGCCGCTGCTCTGTGTCCATTCAGACACGGACCCGCGTCTCAGCCCCGCCAATTGCGCCCGCTGCTGTGTTCCAGCCAAGAGGGAGAGTCCAGAATAGCCAAGGCTGGATTGAGATGGGGCTCAGGTAAGTATTAGGGGGGGCTGCTGCACACAGGTTTTTTTTATCTTAATGCATTAACATAAAAACCTTCTGCCTTTAGAACAACTTTAAGCCAGGAGTAGCATCACAGAAACCTGCTGTATGCAAGGGCGTGGTTTCCGCATGGAGCTGTGAAGGCGCTTTCTCTGTGATCTCCTCTGGAGGTATCTTCTCTACGCTTTACCAGCACCTTACTAGAACACCATACCCTTGCTCTCGCTATGGGGAAACGCACAGGAAAGTCCCTGACAGCTAAAAACCCTTCTTCAGGGTCCATCAAGGTTACTGGAATCTGAAGATTGCTTAGATGGAGGCGAACTAGTCCACTCGCCTTGTGGTGGTGGCTCTGCCCTCAGACAAAGAACCCTCTTTGTGCCGTAGTTCTCCGGCCTCTTTCTACAGTTCAGACAGAGAAAGCCGCTTCCTGGGGAGATCGGAAGTAGCGGCTCCGGTCAGTGGACTTCCTACCAAATCAGAACTGGCCTCGATGCTCCATAGCCTGCAAAATGCTATTAAAAAGGAAGTGTGGATCGGATTTATCCAAAAATACTGCTACGGGTAGAAGAGTCTGAACAATCATAGAAATAATATTCAAATCCATGGCATACCCGAAGCTACTAGAGAGGAGGACCTGTTACCTACAATTCGGGGGATATTTAACAAATTACTGGGCAATCCTGCTGATGACCCAATAAAGAAAGAGTCCATTGTGCCCCACGCCCACAAAACCTTTCCTTGGAGATTCTCAGGGACATGATCTGTAGGGTAAAATCATCAAAAAGAGCAAATAATGTCCGAAGCGAAAGAGGCCGCGTCACTAGAAATTAATGGAGCTCTTCTCCCTTTCTTCCCTGACAAAGCCAGAGAGACAATAGATCAATGCCGAGCCTTACAGCCTCTTACAGAGAAGGTTCGTCACAACGCCATACAATACAGCTGGGGATTTCAAGTCTGCCTCGTCGCCACCAGAGATGGAAGAACTGCTACCCTTCGCTTCCCTGAAGACCTGGAAAAGTTCTGTATGGACCTCAACATCTCTCCTCCAGAACTCCCAGGTTGGCAAGATCGACATCCCTATACTGGAATCTACATCTGCAGCACAATGGCAGAAACCTACCAAGAAACACCACACTGCTACGCCACACACAAAAATGGGTAAGCGTCCACACGGATCATTGCTGAGGCCATACTCCACAACTAGCCAACGTTCCTCACCTCCCAAAGTGTGGCCACTTTTCTCCTACCTTTTACCAACATCAGAACCTGCTCTCTTCAGCTTGGTTGGTCTACACAGCGGTCCTATTGTTCACATGTGCCTCCCAGTTTATTATTAACATTACCACGTTTTACTTGTTATTTTATAATGTTTTAACACAGTTTGCTGGTTTTCTTTTGCACTTAATGCATTAGGAGTGCCTCCGGGGGGTGAGCGATACCTCATACTTTGTTTGTCGGCCTTTGCTCTCCCTCTGATGCCTTCCCGCCTTCAGCCCCCTAATGGGGCTCACTGTACCTCAGACCCCACTCATGTTCGCAGCCTCGGCGAAACTAATGGTGGATCGAGGGATGGCGATTCCCTGTTTAAGCACTGCAAACGTTAGCGTGCCTTGACTGGACTTGATCAGAAAATTGTTTTACCCATGATTTTCTCTCCCCTCCCTTTCCTATACAACCTTTCTTACCTCGCGCTACCCTTTTGTCCTCCACCTCCTCGCCTATACCTACACCCTGCTCCTTTACAGAATATATTGATTAATCAGTTGGGCCCCTCTCTGCAATCCCCATGGCAATCATCAACCTAATTACGATCAATGTCAGAGGTCTCCACGTCTTCGGTAAGAGACATGGTTTGTACAGGGAACTTAAAAAGGCTACACTGATGTAGCTTTGTTTCAGGAAACTCATCTCACACACTCAACTACCACTAGACTGTTCTCTCCAAACTTTCCAGACTGGTATTACAGCCTCTCTGATTTCCATAAAGGAAAAGGGGTGGCCATTGGTTTTCGCAGAGGGTCATCCTTCACGTGATGCCACTATGGTGGATATGTATGGGAGATACTTATTTTTAGGGGCAATCTGGGAAACATGCCCTGTACGTTAGTGAATGTATACGCCCCCAACCAAAATCAAGTAGATTTCTTGTCTAACACCTTAAGAAAATTGAAGGAACTTGGGAAAGGTTGCATTTTTTTAGCTGGAGATCTCAATGTTCCCCTGTAACCCAAACTAAACACTTCTTTAGGTAAATCATCCCCATCTCATACAAGTCTCACCTTTCAACGTAAGCAACTCCATGACACACAGCTAATGGATACATGGCACATTATGCATCCTTCAGCACGATAGCTCCTTTTCACAAAGACACCAAACCTATTCCAGGATCGATTATATCTTCATCGACTGCCACCACTTAGAGTCTATTTTGGCTTGCGATAAATTACCTTATTACATATCGGATCATGCTCCGATTTGTTTAACACTGAAGGTTTCCTCCTTGCCCATGAAATCCTCCAACTGGAAACTTAACGACTCTTTACTACTTGACGAGGTGAATAAGTCCCAGATTGGAGCGGATATCTCATCCTATTATATTGAGAACACATCCGACAATACATCCCCTGCGGTTGTCTGGGAAGCCCACAAAGTGTTTATATACGGAGCAGATTCATAGAGCTAGGTTCACGCAAGAGAGGTTACAGCACCAATCTGGTCTCCTCCAGAAGATACAGGCTCTCAAAACGTAAAACACAAGGCTTCCCTGTCACTATCTCTTCTCCAATCCTTAAAGCGCAGCTCCACTTTTGTTGAGAAAAAAAAAAAAACACGCCCCTCTGGGTGATCCATGTACATTGCAGGGATTTTAACAAACTTTGTTGCAGATTCCTACCTTTTGTTATTCTGAATAAATCATTGTTTGTTCCTCTCATGCCTCTGTGCTGAGTGGGTCAAATGGGAGAGGTTTCATAATTATCTGTCAGCTGTGGCAGCTGCAGGGCACTAATGAGGAAATCTGCTGGGCCTGCATCCCTTTAGACGTGTTCCTATATGTGTATCTCACCAAAAATAAAGTTTTTCTTGCAGGGGATGCCAGAAATCTGACTTGTATCTTAGGCAGACTTCTGGGAAAATTGGTGAACCAATCACACAAGCAGGAAATTATGTTTCTGGGGTGTGATCAGTACACATTTTGTGTACAGAACAGCTCCAGGTAGCCATATTTCACTGCATTTTCAGAAAATTACAACAGCTGCAGGTTGAAAAGGAAAGGTAATTTTTAATTTCAATATGATTTTTGTCACAATTGTATACGCTATATTGTAGAGCTGCACGATTCTGGCCAAAATGAGAATCACGATTTTTTAGCTTGGAATAAAGATCACGATTCTCTCACGATTCTCTGTGTAACAAAAAAAAATTGGGATAACTTTACTGTTACGTTTTTTTTTTTATTCATTAAAAAGTTTATTAATTGCGTTTGAAAGACTGCTGCGCAAATACAGTGTGACATAAAATATTACAACAATCGCCATTTTATTCTGTAGGGTCTCTGCTAAAAAAATATTTAAAATGTTTGGGGGTTCTAAGTACTTTTCTAGCAAAAAAAAACTGATTTTAACTTGCAAGCAACAAGTGTCAGAGAAAGGTCCAGTCTTTAAGAGGTTAAACTTCCTTTCTTCCTGGCAGAGGGATGGAAAAGATACAATGTAATCATTTTGTTTATAGTTACTGGGAGACTTAGGCTACATTCACACCTGAGCGTAACGTTTTTCGCGCGTTTTTTACCGCGATTTTACCGCGATTTTTGCGGCGTTTTTTACCGCGATTTTTACCGCGATTTTTGTGCAGGCGTTTTTAGATTGAATAGAGATCAATGGAAAACGCCTGTAATCTGCCCAAAAAGAAGCTCATGTACTTTTTTGAGCGTTGGGCGTTTTGTATACAGCGTCAAAACGCTCAGATGTGAACAGGGGCCATTGAAATGAATAGGATTTGTCTTGTTGGGCGTTTTGAGAGCTGATCCTAGAGCAGAAAAACGCCCCAAAAACGCCCCAAAACGCCTAGATGTGAACGGAGCCTTAATGCTGATAGGCGTTTGCGGGAGGAAAGATACAATGTAATCATTTTGTTTATAGTTACTGGGAGTTTTCCACAGCTGTTTTCTCTGCTCCCTCAGCTATGCAAAGAATCGAGACTATGTCAGGTTTAGATCGTCAAGGGGGGTGAATCGAGATCGCGATTTTCATACGATTAATCGTGCAGCTCTACTATATTGTTTTTTCTTTATTTGCTGATTTTTTTCCCCACGAAAGTGGAGTTACCCTTTAAACGCAAAAAAAAAGGGAGGAGCTGAAAGCTATTCACTATGTTAAACATAAATGCGCTTTCCATAAATTAGCTCAAAAAATATACGAATGGGGAGACAAGCCCAGTAGATGCTTGGCCGGGTCATTGCACAATAAAATAAAAATCAGCATCTTTTATATCTAAAAATAAAACCCCAACAGATGCGCTCGTGTATGAATCTAAAGCCATAGCCAAGGAATTCAGAACTTTATACCAACACTTATACCAAGTACAAAAAACCCATCGGAGACGAACTATGATGCAGGATTTTTTTGTCCCAAGCTTATCTAAACCACCCCCCCCCCCCCCCCAAACACCTACTACCGCGCTTTTCAAGACAAAGTACTCTCTTTTCTAGCTACGTGTCAACACAATTCGATCGGGGGGGGGGGGGGGGGAGAACATTGCAATCTGAAACATTACATGCCAATGTTCCGGTCATCCCCAAACCTGAGAAAGACCCTAGTCTTAGTGGGAGTAACAAGCCAATCTCACTTTTAAGCATTGATGCCAAGTTGTACGCAAAGGTGTTATCCTCCAGACTTTTGCCTCTGATCCTTCGACTCCTCTCCAGTGATCAGACAGGCTTTATCCCTGGCAGAGAGGCTAGAGATAATGCAGCTCGTACAATCTCCCTCATTTCATATGCCCAGAGATTTTATCAGCCCACCCTACTCCTATCCACTTATGCTGAAAAAGCATTTGATAGGGTGGACTGGGAATATCTGATGTCTACTCTCTCCTATTCGGGCCCAATATTTTGCCCATGATTGCAGCATTGTATAATGCCCCCAAAGCTCAAATCCGGGTCAATGGCATTCTGAGTGACACTTTCACGCTGTATAAAGCCACTAGACAGAGTTGTGCTCTCTCCCCTATCCTATTTGCCCTTTCCCTTGAACTCTTCCTCACATCCATCCGTAATAACCCCAATATTCATGGAATTCAAGTGGATGATCAAGAATACAAATACGCTGCGCATGCAGATGATATTTTACTTCATGTTCAACAACCCAATATCACCTTGCCCAATCTCACGGTGGCCTTTAACATCTTTGGGAATATTTCTTATTTTAAAAATAATCTCTCCAAATCAGAAATACTCAAACATTTCAATGACCAGACCGGAGGCTAGGAGACTACAACCCAATTTCCCATTTTCCTGGCAGCCCTACACTCTAAAATACTTAGGGATACATTTGATTGCCAACCCCTCCAAAGCATTTCACACTATCTACATCCCCCTTTAAAATACATCAGACAAGATCTCCACAAATGGAACCATTTAGCCATCTCATGGTTGGGCAGAGTGAACTTCATTAAAATGAATGTACTTCCAAAAGGGAGCTCTTTTTCAAATGAGCCCCTTTAACATACCCTGTTTTTTTAAAAATTCTGAGGTCTTTAATCCTTAAATATGTATGGTATCGTTCACATCCACATATCTCCCTGTCCACTCACCAGGTTGAAAATCGGACAGATGATTGGCTCTCCCTGATTTCAAAACATTTTCATGCAATCATACTCAATAGAATCTCAGATTGGAAACCCCACCTAAAAACTCTAAACTTTGGGTTTAAGTGGAACATAGCCTGAGTGGCATGGAGGCATAGAACTTTATTTAAAATTTGGCTCCCCAATCGATTTAGATGTTTTACAACCCACACCTTTCCGTTAACGAGATCTACGTTCGCTATATGGGATGCCATGCACAGAATATTTGGATGGAAAAAAATTCTCTGCTCATGCCTATCTTAGGCCAATCTTTTTTCCCTCCTGGCCAACTAGACCCTAAAACTGGCTTCCTAAACCTGGCTTCCATGCCCTACTCCTCTTCATCACGTGACGACAGAGCATAGCCTGGTAGCCCTCGCCACTATTGTTCCTTCTTCCTCCTCCATGGACCACTGGAGATACACCCAGCTGAAACAATTCGTGAAAACATTGCCTTATCCCTTATGGATTTTGTCAGACTTCACCCCAACGCAAGTACTCTTGAACACCGACCAACCTCCTCGGAAAATCATCTCCCAATTCTACAAATCCTTAAAGACTTTAGACTCTGCTGAATCCCCAACCTTCATAACATTATGGGAAAAAGACTTTCAACAACCTTTATCAAATATTCAGTAGCTAAAAATACTTTGTCTTGCTCATACTTCGCCCATCTCTTCAAAAGACAGCCAAATCCAATTATAAACTATTAACTAGATGGCATCATTCACCCGCAAAATTACATCAGATATTCCTAGACATCTCAAAACTCTGCTGGAGAGGTTGTGCCACCCATGCCCACATCTGGTGGCAGGGTCCACTCGTCTCATACAGCCTTACTGGTCTACAATACTGAAACACATTGAATCTATCGAAGGTTATCCAAATAAAGATGACCCCTGGGAAGTACTATTCCACTGCACAGAGGCCAGCAGACCAATATCGAAGATCAATCACCCCCCATCTTCTGAATGCAGCAAAATACCTTATCATATTGGAAGCAATCTACAATCCCCACGGTTAATGGTTAAAAGTTGTAGATCACATCTACCATATGGTGGACATGACTTTAGAATACGTCAGTTAAATCGCATAAGATATGAGCCTGCTGCTTATCCTTTACCTATTCATCTACTTATGCTGAAATAATGTCTCAAACCTGATGATGCCCTTACTTATGTATATCTTTTCTTTAATACTATCTTAGGAGCAGGTACCCCCTTTTCTCTTCCCTACCCTTCTTTCTTTTCCTCCATCTCTTTTCTTCCATTCCCCCTCTGCTACTCTTTATTTACCAAACTAAACAGCCATGTTCTGATGGTTTACAGTTTCTTTCGATAAAAAGTGTTTTTATAAAACACCAGTTTAACGTTATGTGAAAGTGACAACTTATTTAAGTAATCTGTACAAGCTCAGCATTTATTTTGTGCTTTATTTCTGTTCTTACATTGTGAATTTCTTTCAATAAACATTTATTAAACAAAAAAGAATCCTGCTGTATACAGCTAATGGAGGTAAGTTACACAAACATGACAGTGTGGCAGGGATTCACTCACATCCACAATGCATCTGTTTGTTTTGAGGAAAAGCTGGAGTTCTTCTTTAAGAATCAAAAGGAGCTGGATGCAAAAATGGAATTCAAAAGCCAAATGCGGGCTGAACCCCACATTCAACTTTTAGGTCAATATGATGAAAGGGAGCACCAACAAAATGTGGAAATACGATCACCTTGTAAAAGAAAACCATTCAGTTTAAAATAAAAATGAAAAAGGCAAAGCATTTTTTGTATAGATATAAAAAATAAAATACCTTTTTTCCCCCTTTTTTTATAAGTGATCACATTCCCTCTGCTCTTAGCTGCATAAGAGCTGGGGGGAGGAGGAGAAGCAGGACACCAAGATTCCCAGTGAAAGGCTGTGCAGTGGGGTAACAAACGCTATATATGCTTTTTCAGACAGGACAACTGGAGGAAAAGGGTCAAACCTGCAACACAACTTTCAACACCATTTTGAAGAAAGCTGTAGACTCAGAGGCACACAATTCTCATTTATTTAATATCAAAATGCTTTTTTTAAGAATCAGTAAAAAAACACTTACCTTACAACATCATCTATATTGTTTCGGTATACACCTTCAAGTCTTTCTGCCGGAAATCCCATAGCAATTATATTTGGATAAATATCTAAAGATTTCTGTCAAGGTAACTAACAAATGTTACAGTGGTAAGCAAAAGGAATAGTTTATGGCAGATCACTTAAAGACTGATAAAATTCAAGAATTTTTTTTTTTTTTTTTAGACAACACTGACCCTAAATGCATATGAAGTAAAAAATCCAGCTGGTTACTTTACCTATATTTTACCAATTAATGAGACTGTATCAGAAGCCAGATATACTGTTAACCCTTACAACTCTCAAAACTAACCAAAATTAGCCCAATCCCATGTGCAAACACTTGTCAACATTATATTATGATATTAGGGCAAAGCAATAGAAGAAAGCAATGCTCATTACACGCCTATAGAATTTATGATGTGATTGCGACCCATGTTTGTTGTATTACTGAAGCGTTGAAAAAGCATAGAGAATTCTTGTTAAATGCCCATAAAAGTTAAAGTAAAGGAAATTATTTGAAGGGGACGTGATGTAGAAATAATTATCTGCTATGAGCAATGTTTAGGATGCAATAGGAATTTGAGAATTCTCTGCAAAATGGATCTTGCTTGGCAAGTTGTTGCTAGATCTATTTTTTGTATTAGTTGCAATAGCGCAGGATACCAGGCTCATTTAACCACTTGCCGACCGCTGCACGACTATCTACGTCGGCGGTCAGCCCCTCACAGGCAAACTAACGTAGGGCTACGTTGCTTGCTTGTGAGGGTCTAGGGAGAGAGCGCGCGCTCCCGCTCCCACGTGGTCACGGACCCCCCCGCGCGTGTGACCAGCGGACCCGATGTCCGCCGGCCACTCGGCGATCGGCGGGGGGTCATTCTCCTCGCTGTAAAGACACTGATCACATGGATCTACTATGTAGATCCGTTGATCAGTGTCCTTACAGCTCAAGCCACAGCCAATCACAGTAGAAAGCACGCCCCTAGGGACACACACACAGCCCCTCCCTCCCAAATAAAGTTAACCCCTTCACTACCAGTGTATTTTTACAGTAACAGTGCATATATATAGCACTGATTACTGTAGAAATGTCACTGGTAACCCCAAAAGTGTCAAAAATGTCAGTCAAGGGTCCGATCTGTCCGCCGCAATGTCGCAGTACCGCAAAAAAAAAAAAAATCGCAGATCGCCGCCATTAGGCGTTAAAAAAAAAAAAAAACAACAAATAAGACAAAAATCTTTCCCTTTGTTAGTAAACGCGATAACTTTTGCGCAAACCAATCAAAATACGCTTTTTGCGATTTTTTTTACCAAACATAGGTAGCATAAAACAAATTGGCCGAAAATGTTAAAAAATTTTGATTTTTACATTTTTTTTGGGGGGAATTTCATATAAAAAATGTGAAAATATTGCTATTTTTGCAAAATTGACGCTCTTTTTTTGTTTATAGCGCGTGATCAAAAAATCGCACAGGTGATCAAATACCACCAAAAGAAAGCTCTGTTTGTGGGAAAAAAAGGACGCCAAATTCGTTTAGGTACAGCGTCGCACGACCGCGCAATTGTCCGTTAAAGTCACGCAGTGCCGAATCGCAAAATACCCCCTGGTCGGAATGGGGGTAAAATCTTCCGGGGCTTAAGTGGTTAAAGGACAAGTTCATCTTTTAGAACATGTATTAAGGTATGCAACATGTTCTAGCTCCTACCGTCTCTCCCCCCCCCCCGAATTCCCAAAGTGTGACAACAGGCAGAGGATCTTCTCCTCACACCTGAGGTCTCATTTCAAAAACCGTGCAGCTGTGCGAGCTCCACCCCCACACAGTCACGTCATTCATTCAGTGTTTCCTGTGAAAGAATGAACTACAAGTACTGCCAGGCATCACAGCAGATGGTTTGTAGTTCTGAATGAACTGCAAGAGCACTGAGGAGCACCCCTTGTTCATTCACAAGCCCTGCAGTTTTCACATTGACAGCCTATATGGCGGTACAGACGGAAAGCTGCAAGGCTTGTCTGCAGAAGACGGATATTGGACCCTGATCCATTGATCACAGGTACAATGCTTTCAACGCTTTTGTAGGAAACATTAAAGCAGTATTAATCCCAAAAGCAATTATATTATATTGCAGTTTACCAAATCTTAAATGTGACGGCTGCATTCATTTTCATTTGGTGAACCAGCTAGTGTTTCTCAACAGAACAAGATCTCCGGTAAATGTAGCAGTTAGAGAGAGGCAAAACACTGATCAGCTTTTATTTAATCATGTAAAACCTTTAGGCTCCTTTCACACTATCCGTCCGTCGGACGGATTCCGTTTTTCTCAGCGGGGGATCGATCCGCCGATCCCCCGCTGAGCAGGAGTATGACAGCTGTGTCTCTGCGCTGTGTGCGGAGACACAGCTGTCAGTTCCCCTTGTATCTCTATGGGGGAAATCGGATGGGAACGGACCTGTCAAACAGTACTCATTTCTACTGTTCCTATCCAAATCAAGAAAAGATTACTTACAACTTTTACTATGTTACAAGAGATTTTTTCTATGTAAAATTTTAACAGATTGAAATATAAATGACCTAAATACATTTCAAGTGCAACAAAACAAAAACTATGCAAACTCATAGTTTTAGATCTTTAAAAAAATAAATAAATCAGCCACTGCTGAAACGTGAACGCTTGTCCTGTGCCAGTATGTTGCAGAGAGGAACCCTTGTTCTCTGTGGGGAAGCAAAGAAATCTTTTCAGAGGTCTGACAAGCCACCTGCTAAGTCAAAGTCAGGGTCCCCAATCAGTGGGAAGCATGAGCTTGTAGATTGAAGGGCTATAGGACTGACTCAGCTGGGGGCAGTTTGGCAGTAAGACTTCATGGCTTACTGGATGAGGTTGCGTTTGTGGCATCACCTGGTCACCTCCCCACCTCAGCCATCATAGAAAGCTTTGTACTAATTCATAAAAATACAAGGCAGTCTATGAATGGTGAACAGCACTCAGCCCAACAATTTTGACCCATGAACGGGGTAGAAGTCCCTGTACCACTGCTGCAAAATATATGTAGTTGATGCTACACACAGTTCATACAGCAGCCACATGTATTAGCCAAAGAAATTGCTTATTTGGGCCAGCTTGACACAAGACACTATTTAAATTGAAAGTTGGAGTTTAGCTTCAAAAACTGTATTGAAAGGGATAAACCACCAATTAAAAATAAAAAAAAAAATCAGTTGAGAAAAAAAAAAAAAAAAAAAACTTGCCAAAAAAGGCTTTAAAAAGCTCCATCCAAAAAGAAAATAAAAATTGAGTATAGCTGGTCTTTAAATGCATCAAGTAAACTTTGCAACGCTTGCAAGAAAATATCAAGTCATTGAACGTAAGAAAAACAATATGGTGTCCAATAACGAGTCTATGTGATTTTTTGGAAAAAGTATGGCACTGGTATCTTGCCAGAATATTGTGACACAGACGAATATTTCCAAAATGCAATGATCCAGCAGAAATGAGAGTAAAATAAAATATATTTTCTACAGAGCTGTTGTAATCAGCATTTTGTATTCGACTAAGCATACCGATTTCCCTGGTACTCTTGCACACTGGCTTGTGAGTCCATTCAGGGTAATAGCCACAGTCTTTCTCCACCCAAGCAGTCAAGGTGCAGCATACACAGCCTGTCATTAGCATTAATTAGGCAAGGCCGATATATCGAGGGCCGATATGCACTTTCCCAGATATATCGGTATCGGCCCCGGAAGTTGCCGATATTGCCGATATTTTCGTGAGGTCATTCTGCCTACTTAGGCCGCCTCTTTTGCCTTGGACAGCCGCATCTGGAGTCGGGACTAGTCTCGCGGGAGTGTATCACAGCCATATACACACCCACCCACAGCAGCCCGGTGCCAGCCAGCCACCCACTCATAGGCCCTGTACCAGCGAGTCAGCCAAAGGCACTGTACCAGCGAGCCAGCCACCAACACACACACCCACCCACAGGCCCTGTACCAGCCAGCCACCCACCACAGGGTGCCAGCCAGCCACCCACACACACCCACAGCAGCCCGGTGCCAGCCAGCCACCCACTCACAGGCCCTGTACCAGCGAGCCAGCCAGCCAGCCACACACCCACCCACAGCAGCCCGGTGCCAGCCAGCCACCCAGCACCAGGCCCTGTACCAGCCAGCCACCCACCACAGGGTGCCAGACAGACAGCCACCCACAGGCCCTGTACCAGCCAGCCACCCACAGGCCCTGTACCAGCCAGACAGCACCCCACAGGCCCTGTACCAGCCAGACAGCCACCCACAGGCCCTGTACCAGCCAGCCAGCCACCCACAGGCCCTGTACCAGCCAGCCAGCCACCCACAGGCCCTGTACCAGCCAGCCAACCACAGGCCCTGTACCAGCCAGCCAACCACCCACAGGCCCTGTACCAGCCAGTGGCACTGTACCAGCCAGCCGCCCACAAGCCCTGTGCCAGCCACCCACCCACAGGCCCTGTGCCAACCAGCCAGCCACCCACCCACCCCAGGGTACCAGCCAGCCACCCACCACAGGGTGCCAGCCACCCACCACAGGGTGCCAACAAGCCAGCTATTAAACATTAAACAAAAATTAACATGTTCAGTACCAGATTTGTGTCAAAAATTGTCTTTATTTTTCAACACTTTAAATGTACAAAATATCGGCGCATATCGATCTCGGTAACGAAAAAACAATATCGATCCATCCCTAACAATTAGTTGCGCTCTGCTGTCCTCGTGCATATGATGGTGCTATGGTGGTAAACACGAGTATAGTGTATGGGAGTATGCAAAAAAAAAATTAAAAATAGAAAAAGATAAGTTTAAAGTATACGCGGTGCTCCTGTTTACGATCACACCAATGTACACAAGTATAGCGGCACCCAGTTATTCAATGTCAATGACATGTTGTATGCTGCACCTAGGCTACCTGGGCTGAGGAAAGTCGGCTGCAATTACGCTGAACATGCGATTGCCCTAATGCAGTTCAACATATCCCACAAGGGAGAAAAGCAAACAGTCCTCACTAGTCCCACACATCTAAAAAGCTATGATGGCATACTTGTCTTTTATTACACGTGTGATGTTTTTGGTAAAGACAGTCGGGTAAACCTGCGATAAAGAAAGATGGTTACGAATATATAGTAGCGAGTGTTGTCCACAATGCCTAAGCCAAGAGGGAAAATTACTATGGATAATTTGCATGTTTAAAAGAGACTGTAACCTTGACCCTTCAGAGCAATGTGACAGGGAGGTAGACTTTACACAGACCCTAACCTTCATTAGACTCATCTCTGTTGCTCATTTTTTACTGTAGTGGTGCCACAAAACACCAGGTTCTTTCCAGTATGGAGGAGCATCTAATGTCTCAAGTGCCTAGGGCCAATTACTAAATCCAATATCACTATACTCTCTAAGCTTATACACAGGTCAGTTATTTTGCAGGGGCTGCAATTGAAGGCGGAATGCTGTACCAGCAGGTAGTCAGGCAACGTACTTTTAAACAGATGACTTCACTCTGCCCTGAATGGGTAAGGTGACAGGCTCCCCTTAATATAAGGTTAGAGAACTATGTACACAACTAGCCACACACAATTTTACTGTACAATCACACAAATCAGTGGGCTCACACAAAAAATGTATATAAAACATTGACTGAACACAGTAGAATATTTTTACTAGACCTAATATCACAGCCGGCAACGTACGTTACAAAACAATTGCACAATTTCTTGAAGATTTATCAACAACTTTACAGGGCAAGTGTATACGTGAAAAGAAAAAACAGTTTAAGTGCTGGTTCACACTTGTGCGGCTGCAGAGATCGCATGTAATTCGGAGCGCACTGCTCCTTCATTACATGCGATCTCATGTGCGGTGCGAATTTCAGCCATACACTTTGTATGGCTGAATTCGCACCAAAGACGCACAGGAGGCATTTTTTGAGCCGCATCAAAATCGGATCGCAAAGTGGTTCACACTTGTGCGATCTGATTCTGTGCGTACTTGCAGATCGCACTGCGATATGCAATCAAACTGGGGGTGTCAACTTTCAATTGACACCCCCTGCGTATCACATATGGTAGTGTGAACTGCCAGATATGCGGATGAGATGCGGGAACACGCTGCATATTCGCAGCGTTCCCGCATCGCACAAGTGTGAACCGAGCCTTAGTCTTTGGTCCGGAACTCTGCATGTGGCCCATCACCTGTTGGTCACCAGGGAGAAAAAAAACAAAGCATTCCTATTGGTTGAACTGGATGGAATTGTGTCTTTTTTCAACCAGACGAACTATGTAACATCTGATGTGCTGAGATTGGTCTTAAATCCATCAGGGAAAAAAAATGCTGTCCGCCAATAATCCCCAGGTTGTAAAAACCATGGAATATTCTGTGTGACATTGGTATTATAATGGATAAACATTAACCACCTGCACAAGAGCAAAATGCCATTCAGAATTTAAGGCTCCATTCACATTTCGCCTACCAGAAACACCAGTTCCCTTTTGTGATCTTTTTTGCACATTTAATACGCATTTCTGTGTATTGTGTTTGTCACTACAAATAAGCTCAAGGACCTAAATTTTAGCCCGAGTCAAGTGTGTTTTCACATGCATGATTTGCTGCATTTTGTGCATGTTGTGAAGCAAAATCGCAATGCGTCTAAGGTGCCATTAAAGTGTTACTAAACCCACATAAGTAAAATCAGTATTTGCAGTAAAGCATGCTTGTTTTATACTCACTGGGGAACCTAAGGGGTTAATCTGTTTGATCCGGTCTCCTCTGACCCTCCCATTCTTTTAGTGTCTCCAATATATCTCCTGATGTTTACAGAAATGGATGACAAGCTGCACATGCTCAGTTTGGTGTGTATTGCCAGACAGTTTTTTTTCTTTGGTGAGCGCGTGTGAATAGCACAGGGCCAAACAGCACTGTCCAGACAGGGGTTCAGGGGTCCTGCATTCTCATTGCACAATCGTGGGAGAATGAAAACTCCTCCAAGCTTCAAACAGACACCGATAGAAGTCACTAGACTGCTATATTACAGCTGAGAAAACATATTTAGTAGTTTATATTTACTAAAATAATTGAATTTCAATGTGCTGTGTACAGTGCGTGATCAGATATAGTGAATGCACATTTCTGCGTTTGGTAACACAAAGAATGAATGGCACCCAAACACACATCACACATTTTGCTGCAATTTAGAATCTTCATGATTCCACCTATGATTCTAAATCCCTAAGTGAATGGGGCCTTAAAGAGATTGTAAAGTCTCGTTTTTTTGTTCTACTAAAATACCAAACATGGTATACTTATCTGCTCTGTGAAGGGGTTATGCACAGGGCAGCCCAGAACCCTCTCTTCTCCTCAGGTCCCTGGCTGGAGTTCCTTGCCCCTCCCTTTGAGTGACCCCAAAGCAAGCAGCTTGATATGGAGGCACCTGAGCCGATCTGCAGCTCCATGTATCTATTCACACACAAATCTGCTGTTCAGCCCCTGCCCTCTCTCCCCTGATTGGCTAATGGAGTTTGATTGACAGCAGGGAGAGCCAAATGGCACTGCTGCTATGTCTCAGCCAATCAGGAGAGAGTTCTGGGCGGTAGAGGCACTCATGGACATCGCTGGACAGAGAAGGCGCTCAGGTAAGTATTAGGGGGGGCTTCTGCACACAGGCGGCTTTTTATCTTAATGCATAAAAAGCATTAACATAAAAAAACCTTCCTGATTTACAACTCATTTAAAGATCACAAACCTATGAAAATGTCAGTTGTGTTAATGGTCTGCAAAAACCCAACTTGATCTCATCTGAAAGTTACAGTAATGTTTTACACAAATAGATTCATTTTTCCTGGGTGCATGAAGTACAAATAGTAGATTTAAAAAAAAACAAAGCTATTGTAGCACATTGAACATGTTGGGGACTGCATATGTGTTCCCCGATATTTACCAGATTGACCCCCACTGCTCTAGACAGTTCAGGACAAATGTAATAGTGACAAACCTGTACAATTAGACTAGCATCTGGCCAGCTTTAAAATGAATACACACCTAAACTTGTTTAAGCCGTTTTCTTACATCCTGATTGGAAGATATTTGTACTGTTTGACCCAATGCTGAAAAAGTGGACCATGAGACAGCATGCGCATTCCATGATTACCATAAGACTTCAAATTCCCTTAACTAAAAATACAGAAGCGTAGTATCTCAAAGTAAAGACCGCATCAGTAGTATGCCACAGTAAAATGTTGAAAACCAATGTCCACTAGGCGGCCACAGGTCAACAACAATCTCTTCACATTGTACAACTAGACAACAAAAAATTTCCACCATTCTGGAAATATTCCAGGAAGAAGCAAAACGAACGTGTGTGAATTTCATTGCAAAGTACTGGCAGATAAGGAACAGGGACATTATCTGTTCCTTACCAGTTTATTGAAAAGGTAAAGGTTGAAATATTTTCAATGCCAATTTGTTATTTTACTCAGACAACCAGGGGCATCCTTAACTACATCACTACACTGCAAAATGAAACAAAAAAAGGGTATAAATTGATGTGACACTAAACCAGTAATGTACAGAGAGGAGTTGGAGTACAAGCACCAGGGATATAAAGCAGTGTCTGTTCTCAGTCATGGTGCAGACTTTCAGCAGTATCTCCTCTTTCAACAGTGAACACTTTGTGCTCGGGATACCACGGCTAGGCCAAGGAAAACGCCTTTGGTATTTTCAGCATAGGGGATATATTCATGGTGTCTGCCAAGCTCATTTCTGAAGTGACTGTACTTGAAAAAAAGCACTGTTATACTTTAAACTTCAAATCCTGGGGCAGGAAATAATCCTTTTTGGCTTGAAAACGCTTTTTGAAAATGTTCTTCGAAGAATGCCTGTTTCACTCCGTAAGCAAAGGAGAGAGCACTTGTGGATAACGCATTGCTAGGGGGAGGAAGAAGAATTAAAGAGACCTGAACACAATGAACTCCACATACTCTACAGTGTTCTCACCTACATTTACAACAAGGCATTCACAGTAGTTCCAGAAAAAAAATTTATGTCACATAAGAGTGGTTTTAACATGTCATTTTTTCATAGGCTTCACGATTGCAAGCCATAACTGTTCTGCCAATGCAACTCATTACTTTTAACACTATAAATACAACCAATCATTTTTTCTTTGATCATAATACAACGGGATATTTAATAAAAAGGTATATATATTTTCAAAGCTTGCATTAACAATCCATTGAACAGCAAATCTGTCCAGTTTTGCCCTAAGGGTAGAATTACATGGGAGTACAATTCTCCATTTACGCACTTCAGGGGCTGCTGACAAGTGGTGAGGAAGTGACATGACGCCTCCAAGCAACCTGTTTTAACCCCCAAAAATTGCCACAACTATATGCACTGCACACAGTTGTGGGGTGTTTGCAGTGATTCCCCATGTGCTTGAATGTGTAGTGTTTGGGTAAACTTGGCTGCACAGTCCCCAACTGCACATCTAAATGAAGCCTTAGGCCCCCTTTCACACAGGCGGACCCGTTCAGATCCGCCTGTCAGTTTTTTTGTCGGATCTGAACGGTCCCCCCCATGCATCCCTATGGGGCATCGGATGTCAGCGGAGAAATGTCCGCTGACATCCGATCCGTCAAATCTGGACGGATGGAAACCCTATTTTTCATCCGTCCAGCGGATCGGATGAGAACGGACCGATGGTCCATTCTTATCCGATTCCCCCATAGAGATGCATGGGGACCTGACAGATGTGTGTCTCTGCATACAGCGTGGAGAACAGCTGTCATCCTCCTGCTCAGCGGGTGATCGGCAGATCGATCCCACGCTGAGAAAAATGGAGTACGTCCGACGGACGGACAGACTGTGTGAAAGGGGCCTTAGTATTAAGGATCATCATTACCTGTCAAATTTCCCATGAAAAAAAAAAAAAATGAAATTTCTTCATGGCTATATACCCCTGAGGAAGAGAGAACGCTTGAAAACACAATTGTTGACTACTACTAAAAACGTATTGTTTTGGAATCTATATCTGTATTTGATATACTGTGTATTCTCTTAAACTTCAATTTTAAAAAAAAATGTAGTGAAAGTGAAACTTCTTTAGTCATCTAGATCCTGGACATTAACTGCAGTGGCAGCTCAACTTGGTCAATATTACGCTCTCAAAATGCTAGCTGGACAATGAAGGAGCAGTACCAAACGGACAGGTCATGATCCCACTTCTCTGGTGCTGCTATGTGCAAGAATATTCAAGGAAACTCACAAACTTGCTATAAACGTCATGTGCATTAAAAGGGAATATTTAGTACTTTTTCTCGGAGAACTTTTTTTAGCCTAGGATCACACTGGTGCGTGCAAAACACTGAATCTGATTCTAACAGGACTCGCACCACATTCCTGTGCACATCATGCAATTTCAATGCAGTTTTGTATGGCCCAAATTGCATTGCATCTGCACCAAAATGGTGCAGGACCCTTTTTTCCCCTGCACCTGAATCGCATTGCATGGGTGCTCACACCCATTCGATGCAATTCTGGCAATTGCACTGCTTTTTTAAATCTGTTTCAGGGTGCCATTGCTGTGGGGGCACCTGGTAGGAGGGAAGAGCCAGGAGTGCCAGAGTGGGACCCGAGAAAAGAAGGATCCGGGCTGCTCTGTGCAAAACAGTTGCACAGAGCAGGCAAGTATAAAGTTTTTTTTTTTTTTTTTAATTAAAAACCCACCACACACAAGGCTTTAATATCGCTTTAAAGATGAATTCCTGTATTACTTACACTGACCTTCCCTCTTCAGACTACTCTATACAATCAAATACAGAGATTTTTCCAGATTTTCTATTACCTATAGTTTAAGAATACAAAACTATTACATGCTGCAACAGAAAAATTGCATTTCCTAAGGCTGGCCATACACTATACAATTTTCTTGTTCAACTTTCCTTTAGATTTACCAAAACCATGTAATATAGGGTCAAACCTAAACACTTTCAATTTGTATGCAGTCAGGCAGGCCCTTGCACTACATAGAAAAGGTAAATCTAAAGGAAATGGAATAAGAAAATTGTATAGTGTATGGCCAGCCTAACAGTGACCGATGATATATCATCCTACAGATGCAAAACTTACTGAATACCAGAATGAGCTTAGCAACACAAAATCAAAGGACTACCAATGAATACCAGACAAGTCAGTAAAATCATTTCCTAAAGCCTTTCCCAATAAATTCACAGATTTGTATTACAACCCAACAAAGCTATCACACAAAAATTCTTTAGTGTGGTTAAAATGCCAAGTACCCAAACTACATTTCCAGAGACTAATCTATATTAGAAATATGGCCTGTTTTTTTTATTTAAACGTCTAAACATTTTAGGAGAAAGTCAGAACAGAAGCCATTTAGGGCTTAAAAAGGCCCTTTTTACAGGTGTTTGACTTTTTGCCTGTAAAAGCACCTCTAGGTTAGCCTGTGTGTCCATGAGTTTATAGGTATATTACACAAGGAGTGTTTCCAGGCTGAAAAAAAAAAAAAAAACCATAACCAGCACATTCAGGAGAGGAGATTTTGGGCAGAAAAACACTTATTGTGTATAAATGTTGTTAAACATGTTTAGAGCTTGAGGGTTCAATCATTTCAATGGGCAGAATAAATTAACATTCTGGAATTCATAAACACCAAAACACTTGACACGCTTAGCCCCCATTCACACTGGGGCGACGCTACTTCGCACCGCGACCTCCGAGGTCGCGGTGCGAGCAGCGCGCCGCGACCTCGGAGCGGCCGCCACGGACTTCGTAACATTGAAGTCTATGGCGGTCGCCTCCTGGTCGCCCCAAAGAAGCTCCGGACCCTTTTTCTGAGTCGGAGCGACTTGTGTCGCTCCTATCAGAACGGGTCCGCAGCTTCCCTATGGGAGGCGACCTGCGGCGACCTGTGAGGCGACCAGGTCGCCTCACAGGTCGCCCCAGTGTGAATGGGGGCTTAAACATGCGGCTCATTTTTAGGCTCCATGCACAATGGCTTAAAAAATAAAAATAAACCCTTCTTCTACAGAGTTTGTTTTGCCAATCTAGGCAGCTCACCGTTCTCCTATGTGTCCATGCCCATTAGGACATTTCGACCCGGTTGACACTGCCTTGGTCGCCTGACAAGTCGTGCTCCATTCTATGCAATGGAACCGTTCTAATCAGAGCGACTCAACTCCCTGCACTACTTCGGGGCGACATCGGAGCGGCTTGCATTGACCTCTATTATAGAAGTCGTTTGCAAGCCGCGATGAAGTCATGCTCCACGGGGCGGCACAAAGTCGGGGAGACCCAGTCACCCCAGTGTGAACCTGGCTCTTAGAGGCATATTTTAAGCTTGTTCTGGTTAACGTTTCTGATTAGAATTTTCTTTTACTTTTACTGATGATGTTAAACTGACCATATAGAGAGGAAACTCCCCAATAGGGCACAGACACCAATAGAAACCTTTAAATTGTCCTAATCTCTCTGGGGTGGGGGGGGGGGGAACCACCAAAAAAAAAAAAAAACCACGCGCTACAAAACGGTTTGCCTTTATATCTACTTTAACCAGTTCTGGCCCGGAAGGATTTGCCCCCTTAATGACAAGGCTTTTTTTTGCGATTGCGGGGAACGATCGCGGATGGCTGGCAGCAATCGGAGCCACCTGCCCCGTGCATCAGAGCCCCCTAGCAGCAGGCGCGTGCCTGACATACAGTTACGTCGGTTTGCGCAGGAGGGGCTGCCTGCCGCAGTCCTTAAGTGGTTAACATGGATCTCTTTCTGTTGCTTTACACATCTAAATGAATACATTTCCAATGTATCAATACACAGAATCAGTTCTTGGAACTTTTATATATAAAAAAGGGAGTCGTCCTGTCTGTCTATTGGCGCTTTTCCACTGCATGGAACCGAACGTTTCAGCTCGCTTTTTTGCTTTTCCACTGCTGGTAACGCATGGTACGGTGTAGGAACGGTTCGGTACGGTAAGGCAGCGCTTTTCCACTGCATGGAACCGAACGGTACGGCTCTCAAAACAGTACCACCTCGATTGTGGTTCCAAGAGGTACCATACCCGGTACCATATCCCACAATCCTTTGCATGCAGTCACTACTAGCCACTGATTGGTCAGAGAATCGTTGTTATCCCACCACTTAACTTTAGTACTACTTTAGTGGAAAAGCAAACCGTACCGTACCGAACCGTTCCAACACCGTACCATGCAGTACCAGCAGTGGAAAAGCAAACCGGGCCAAGCAGGGCTGAGTAGAGCCGAGCCGGTACTGGCAGTGGAAAAGTGCCATATTATTATACAGAATTTATATAGCGCCAATAGTTTACGCAGCACTTTACGACGTCAGGCCAGACACCACAGTTTACATGGAGAAGTCATCAATCTGCTGCAGGCAGCATTTCCTCATCTTCTATTCCCCCGGCAATCATTCACCATTGTGCCACTGTTTAGACTGGGGCATTTTCTTACACTGTTGCTGTCACTCAGGCAGCACTGCATGACAATGAAAATCACATTCTCTATGGTGCAAAGGTTCAGGTGCTACTTTAGTGTAGTTTCAGTGCAATTTTGGCCTCAGACTTCATAAGAACGAGTGTAAAACGCATAGACATTTTTATTGCATTTTTTGGCAGGTGTGTATTAACACACTGAAAAACACATCATGCTGCATGCAGCAGCACTAGTGTGAGCCTAGCCTGTAAAGTCATACCAAGTCAAAGGAGAGAGAAGCTGTGGCTGTGATCTTTGTCAAAACATTTGTGAATGCAGCAAAGTGGTGCAACAGCACCAGGATTTACATGATTGTTATATCTCAAAGCCACAGCATCTCTTGCCCAGGAATCAGATGCAGACCCTGGCTAGTGCTTGAAAGATATATAGATTAGGATGAATTTTATTGCATAGTTGTATTGATCCAACTTGAACCAATGCAAGTATGCATCTCCCAAACCTGAGCGATCCCTGTGCAAGCTGCAAATCTCGTTAGTAGTAGTCGCTGCTACTAGAGTGATAGCAGCAGTCTTCCAGGTCCAGTGCCAAGTGGGCTGCCCTTCTGCATAGTAAGCATTGCCACCATTCACAGAACACATTTTTTTTCAATGAATGCAAGAGTATTCTATGACTAGACAAGGTGGAGAGGCGGGGCAATAAAGTCACCATGGCCACCTTGTCCAATACATAGAATGCCTTGTATCCCGTATTCCGTGAAAAAAAAAAATACCAAGTGTTCTTTCAGAGGCAGCCATGCAGAGCTCCAAACACTAAAAAACATCTGATGCTTTGTCCACTTTAAGAGCTGGGTGAGTAGGGTGTACATGTGGAACAAGAAGGGAGTGCTCTCTCTCTATAGTGTGTGTGTGTGTGTGTGTGTGTGTGTGTGTGTATCTCTTTTTATGTGACAACACTGAGGAAATGACATTTTGCTACAATGTAAAGTAGTGAGAGTACAGCTTGTATAACAGTGTAAATTTGCTGGACCCTCAAAATAACTCAACACACAGCCATTAATGTCTAAACTGCTGGCAACCAACAGTAAGTACACCCTTAAGTGAAAATGTCCAAATTGGGCCCAATTAGTAATTTTCCCTCCCTGGTGTAATGTGACTCGTTAGTGTTACAAGGTCTCAGGTGTGAATGGGGAGCAGGTGTTAAATTTGGTGTTATCGCTCTCACTCTCTCATGCTGGTCACTGGAAGTTCAACATGGCACCTCATGGCAAAGAACTCTCTGGAGGATCTGAAAAAAAGAATTGTTGCTCTACATAAAGATGGCCCTAGGTTATAAGAATATTGCCAAGACCATGAAACTGAGCTGCAGAACGGTGGCCAAGACCATACAGCGGTTTAACAGGACAAGTTCCACTTTGAACAGCCCTCGCCATGGTCGACCAAAGAAGTTGAGTGCACGTGCTCAGTGTCGTATCTAGAGGTTGTCTTCTGGAAATAGACATATGAGTGCTGCCAGCATTGCTGCAGAGGTTGAAGGGGTGGAGGGTCAGCCTGTCAGTGCTCAGACCATACGCTGCACACTGCATCAAATTGGTCTGCATGGTTGTCATCCCAGAAGGAAGCCTCTTCAAAAGATGATGTACCAGAAAGCCCGCAAACAGTTTGCTGAAGACAAAGAGACTAAGGCTGCAGATTACTGGAACCATGCCCTGGGGTCTGATGAGACCAAGATAAACTTATTTGGTTCAGATGGTGTCAAGCGTGTGCGGCGGCAACCAGGTGAAGAGAACAAAGACAAGTGTGCCCTGCCTAAAGTCAAGCATGGTGGTGGGACTGTTATGGTCTGGGGCTGCATGAATGCTGTCGGCACGGGGGGGGGGGCTACAATTTATTGAGGGAACCATGCAGGGCTCGACAATCCCCGGGCGCCAGGTCGCATTTGCGACTAGAATTAGCGACCTGGCGCCTGGGGGTGCACTGCAGAAGGTGCCCTGTCATTTTTGCCCGGACTTCCGCGCACGGAGTGCACGGACTTCCGGGCCATCCGAAAATTGAGGCCCCGGCTTTTCGGCCTACTTGAGATGACAGGCTTCCAATGGGGAACTGGCGCCCTCTTGTGGAGGCCGGACGTAATGACTGTTGTAATGACTGTTTCCACTGCCTTTTTGTTCTCAATTCATTACCATCTCCCTGTCCAGTTAGTTACCTTTGACAGGGAGTGTGGTTATTATTATTTAATTTATTTTTTAAATGTAAAAAAAAAATAAGTAATATTTTCTTCTTTTTTTTTAATTATTAAAAAAAAAAATTCTTTTTTTTCCAATTATTAAAAAAAAATATATATATAATAATATATACTGTTTTTTTTTTTTTTTCCTCATCGCCATGCCACAGCCGAAGGCCCCTTTCACACGGGCTGTCTGATCAGGTCCGCCTGTCAGTTTTTCAGGCAGACCTGATCGGACCCTTGATTCTCCTATATGAAGCAGTAATCTGCCACCATCTGATCCTGTCCGCCAAAAGCAGACGGATGGTGGTTCTATTTTCTATCCATCCCGTGGATCGTATCAGATGGCATCGGATGGAAACAGACAGACAGTCTGTTTTCATCCAATTGTGCTATAGAGGAGAGTGGGGTTCTAGTCGTATTTAAGTGTAAATTTAGTATCCGTTTTATTAAATAAAGCTTGGTTGTTTAAAAAAAAAAAAAAAAACTGGCTCCTAACTTTTAGCTGGCTCCTAGATTTCAGGAAAATTTGTCAAGCCCTGGGAACCATGAATGCCAACATGTACCGTGACATACTGAAACAGAGCATGATCCCCTCTCTTTGGAGACTGGGATGCAGGGCAATATTTCCAAATGATAATGACCCCATACACACCTCCAAGATGACCATTGCATTGCTAAAGAAGCTGAGGGTAAAGGTGATGGACTGGCCAAGCATGTCTCCAGACCTAAACCCTATTGAGCTTATGTGGGACATCCTCAAATGGAAGGTGGAGGAGAGCAAGGTCTCTAACATCCACCAGCTCCATGATGTTGTCATGGAGGAGTGAAAGAGGACTCCACTGGCAACCTGTGAGAACTCCATGCCCAAGAGGGTTAAGGCAGTGCTGGAAAATAAATGGTGGCCACACAAAATATTGACACTTTGGGCCCAATTTGGACATTATAACTTCTTATCACTGTCTTCATTTTGTAAAGCGCTGTACAAACTGTTGGCGAATATATTACAGCAGGTAAAAAGTATTGAACACATCATCATTGTTCTAGGTATATTTCTAAAGGTGCTATTTACAGAAAATATACTAAGACATTCTTGATAAACATCTGCTGCCACCTACCAGAATGATGAAGATGAAACAAGGGTGGACATTTCAGCAAGACAATGATCCCAAATACAAAGCCAAGGAAACTCTCAATTGGTTTCAAAGAAATAAAATAAGGCTGCTAGAATGGCCCAGCCAACTGACTTAAATCCAATGGAAAATCTTTGGAAAGAACTAAGGATCAGCGTTCGTAGAAGAGGCCCACAGAACATTCAAGATTTGAAGACTGTTTGTGTGAAGGAATGGGCCAAAAATCACACCTGAGCAATGCATGCAACTAGTTTCTCCATACAGGAGGTTATCTTGAAGCTGCAATTACCAACAAAGGATTTTGTATGAAGTGGTTAAAACATTTCAGAAGGCCCCTTTCACACAGGCTTTCTAATCGGGTTCCGCCTGTCAGTTTTTCAGGCAGACCTGATCGGACACTCCATGCTCCTCTATGGGGCAATGGATGTCAGCAGTGACATGTCCGCTGAAACCCGCTGCTATCTGATCCTGTCCGTGAAATCCAGATCAGGATAGGATAAAAACAAACAGGCAGTCTGGTTTCATCAGATCTCCCACAGAAGAGAGCGGGGCTCTCATTGGTCCGTCTCAGCACAGTAAGCAGAGACAGACCTGTAATCGGCCTGCTCAGGGGGCATCAGCGGATTGATCCCCTGCTGAGCAAAGCAGACCTAGCCGGTTGGAAAGCCCATGTGAAAGGGCCCTAAGGCTCGGTTCACACTGGGGCGGCACGACTCCTTACTTCTTCGGGGGCGACTTGTGCATTCCCATGCACCACGACTTCGGAGCGACTTGCATGGACTTTACATATAGAAAGTCTATGCAAGTCGCTCCGAGGTCGTCCCAAAGTAGTACAGGACACTTTTTGACTTGTGTCGCTCCTATTAGAACGGGTCCTGTAGCAGTCAATGGACCGCGACTTGTCAGGCTGACAAGTCGCCTGACAAGTCGCGCTAGTGTGGACCGGGTCTTCGCGTGTTCAATATTTTTTTTATAGTGAATAAAAACAAAGTTTCCATCTGAAAAAAATGGTAAGAACAAGACTACGCATGCCCCAAAAAGAAAGAATACATTCCAAAACAATGCAACACATTACATCACTTCTGAAGTTGTATTCTGTCTTACGAGAATTTTCAAAGTTGAATAACTGCCTTATTTTTGATACGAGACTAGCATGCAAAAAGAAACGAATGATTATTCTTCCCATAACCTTGTCGTGTGTACCAGGCTTCAGTAAAGCAGCCATCTGCCAAGCAAAACAGTGTCCCCCATCATTAAAACACTTCCAAGAATCAAATTTGCTAAATGAGAAAACATAACTGGGCCAGCTTGAGCAAGAGCTGAAAAGTAGCTGCAGTCAATATAAAATACCAATGTCCACGGACACATTCATAGGCAATGATAATCAGCCAATACCTAGGTGAATCTGTAATGGCACTTTTCCACTGCAAGTACCGGCTCGGCTCTACTCGGCCCCGCTTGGCCGGTTTGCTTTTCCACTGCTGGTACCGCATGGTATAGTGTCGGAACGGTTCGGTACGGTATAGTTTTGCTTTTCCACTAAAGTAGTACTAAGTTAAGTGGGTGGGATAACAACGGGGTGGGTGGGATTCTCTGACCAATCAGTGGCTAGTAGTGACTGCATGCAAAGGATTTTGGGATATGGTACCAGTTTGGTACCTGTTGGAACCACAATCGAGTAGGCACTGTTTTTTCAGAGCCGTACCGTTCGGTTCCATGCAGTGGAAAAACAAACCTATACCGTACCGTACCGAACCGTTCCGACCCTATACCATGCGGTACCAGCAGTGGAAAAGCACAAAAGCGTGCCGAACCGGTACGGTTCCATGCAGTGGAAAAGCGCCATAACAAATATGGGAGCAGTGACTGACAACTTTGAGGCCAAGTTCACACTCATGCGAATTGGATGCGAGTTTCTCCGCATCCTATTCACATGACAGGAGTGTGTGACCGGTGTTCTACCGAAAACTCCAACTTGCCGAGATCTCCAACGATGTTATTTCTAGTGAGCGTACAACCAGGAATAATTGGAGATTTTGACCACTTGGGGTTTTCACAAAACTCCCGCCAGCCTATACACTCCGGTAGATGCTATAATTAGTGCAGATTGTTAGTCCACCCACTACAACCAGAAACATGGCCGCCTTTAAAGGCAGCGACAGCTAGCAGGCAGACTAACAATCTGCACTAATTATAGCATCTACTGGAATGTAAAGGCTGCTGGTGTTGTCTGAAAACACCAAGTGGTCAAAATCGCCAATTCTTCCTGGTGTACACTCACCGGAAAGAACATGGTTGGAGATCTCGGTAAGTTGGAGTTTTCGGCAGAACACCGGCTCTATATGGAGCTGGTTCACACACCTCCGGGGTAGCAGGGGCCAGCATTTAGAAAGGGTCCTGTGCATCTTTGGCTCCGAATCAGGTGCAAATTCAGGCAGAAATTTGTACGTGATTCGCACCCGAATCCGTGAACAGGGACGCACCCGACACCAGCATTGAGCTGCGGCCGCATGTGTGAAATCAGCCTGATGGAAATAATCCCTGTCCTGTCTTTAGTTCCTTTTTAAATACCTGTCCTGGACCAAGAATGCAACATGAATGTTTAGACCGGGGACAGGATGATAAACTTGCAGAGCCTGCACCTTAAAATCAAGGATATCAAAAATTCCTTATAAAGGGTATTAAAAAGGTGGGCAAGCTCATGTCATAATGCGGGCATATATCCATCCTTTTTAACTAGCTAGCACTATACCTTCTCCCAAGCCAGCAGATTTTATCCACATCTTCTGGCAGTGCCCAGTATTTAAAACATTTTTGGCAGGGGGTGATTCCAACATGAGGGCATCACAGGGGGTGGGGTTGAGAGGGAGGGTTTATTTGGGGACTTACAGTCCCACGTGACTTTGAACTGGCCATGGTCATACCTTGTATATCAATTATATATGTATATTATTGATATAAATCAAGAAAAAAAAAAAAAAAAAAGGGAAGGGTATCAAATTCTATGCCCCCAAGTTTGCCTAGAACAAATGACCAGATCTTTGCAAGTGGAGTGAAAATGATGACCTACTCCTGAAAAAGGAAACTGTACATGTACATGTTCCTGAAAGTTCCCTTTTTCAAAGAACTGTATGAAAAACCTGAAAGTCAAGACACAAAAGTTGCATATTCCAGTAAGAAGAATGCAGTTTATCAGGTGAAGAAAACTACCTTTCTTTTCCAATGATGTCGTCATCAACTACACTGATCCTACACCAGAGCTGAATGAACTATACAGGAATAGATTTTTACTTATTTTAACATCTAGGGGACTGTTTAAAGTGGAATATAAAACAATGTTAGACTCCAAACTTCAAACAGCCCCACCATTACAGAATCCAGGGGTTCTACTCCCTGCCAGCTCCTATCATGTTGGAATTTGGTGCTGCTTTTTGCAAAAAGTATGCATTTACTATTTTCTTTTTGTAAAAGGTGGATTTCTCTCAACATTGAAAAGACACCAAACAGGAATTCGCTGGGCTGGCTGCATAAATGCAATGTGATGAAATCTGACAGGAAACTACACAAGCTTCCTATCACCAACCCCTCCCCCCTCCCCTCCAACCAATGTCCATTACTACCCATTGAATCCTGATATTTACACAGTACAGTCACATAGCACAACCAGTTTAATGACATAACTTGCCTGCAGAATGCAGTAACTCCAAGTTGAGAGCCTGACCATAACAATGTTCATGATGGAGAAGCACATTCAGATATTCTCTTCCCTTTGTGCCATGCTCCAGTCATCATTCAGTATAAAAATACAGCAAACATAGTCCTGCCCTTGCCCTTCCCGTTGTTGCTGCCGAATGCTGCTGTACAGGGAGGGGATTAAAATAGGCAGCAATCAAGTCAAAATTATGCACTTATAATGGATGCAAAAAATACATTTTATGATACATTTATGAAAAAGCTGCATGAATGTGTGTTTGTATATCTGCCAAGAATTTAGCTCTACGGCAGCATTTATCCCTATCAAGCCTGGTTGTGAAAACAGACAGCCATTAAAATTTTTTAAATCACATAGCAGCTGAACTGCATTAGAGCAGCAGTTCCATTTAACCTCTTAGGCCCCTTTCATACAGGCGGACCCCGTTCAGATCCGCCTGTCCGTTTTTTTGGCGGATCATCGGGTCCCCCCATGCATCCCTATGGGGCATCGGATGTCAGCGGAGACATGTCCGCTGACACCTGATCCGATCCGTCAAATCTGGATGGAAACCCTATTTTCCATCCATCTAGCGGATCGGATCGGATCAGATGAGAACGGACTGACGGTCTGTTCCCATCTGATTTCCCCCATAGAGATGCATGGGGAACTGACAGCTGTATCTCCACACACAGCGCGGAGACACAGCTGTCATCCTCCTGCTCAGCGGGGGATCGGCGGATCGATCCCCCGCTGAGAAAAGCGGAGTCCGTTTGACGGACTACAAGTGTGAAAGAGCCCTTAAGGACCGGAGGGTTTTGCCCCCTTAATGACCAGGTCATTTTTTGCGATACAGCACTGCGTTACTTTAACTGACAATTGCGCGGTCGTACGGCGCTGTACCCAAATAAAATTGATATCCTTTTTCCCCCACAAATAGAGCTCTCTTTTGGTGGTATTTGACCACCTCTGCGAATTTTATTTTTTGCGCTTTAAACAAAAAAAAAAAAAAAAAAAAAAGAAGAGCAACAATTTTGAAAAAAGAAAAAAATATATTGAGAGCTGTGAGAACCAAGCATTCTGCGGTACTAGATTGCTTGGTTCTCAGTCTTATAGGCGCTGGGGGACAGATGCAGCATCAGATCGATGCTGCATCCACCTAAATAGGATTCAAGAAAAATTCCCATACATCTCTGATGTAAGAAGCGGATTACAATGTACAACTGCACCAGATTTTGCATTCTCCAGTTTTAGTAAATCAACTCCAGAGTGTCCCAAACGTAAAGATGGGCAGAGGTTTACCAATCTGTAAAAATAAATAAGTATAACAATTTCTTAATTTCAGAATAATGTTCCTCAACGTAAAAAATTTCAAAGCCGATAAGTTACATCTACAGTACATTATATATCAAAAGATTCTACAAATCTGGAGAAATCTTTGTGTATATGGGGCAAGGCTGAAGCACAATATTGGATGCCCATGATCTTCTGTCCTCAAGATGGCAATGCATTAAAAACAGGCATGATTCTGCAATAGCATCTCTATATGGGCTCAGGAATACTTCCAAAAAATCATTCTGTGAACACAGTTCACCGTGCCAACCAAAAGCAAGGTAAAGCTCTATAATGCAAAGAAGAAGCCATGTCTGAACATAATCCACGAATGCCACCCACCGTTTACCCTATGCCGAAGCTCATTTAAAATGGTCTGTAGCAAAATGGAAGACTGCTCTGTGGTCAGACAGATCTAAATTTGATTCTTTTTTGGCAACAATGGGTTCTGCTTCCTCCAGACTAAAGAGGAGAGAGACCTTCTGGGTTATCAGCACTTCGTTGAAAAGTCTACATCTCTGATGGTAAGGGGGCTCATTAGTTATAGAATGAGCAGCTTTCACATCTGGAAAAGCAATGTTGAAAGATATACCCAGGTTTTAGAGTAGCAAATGCTCCCATCCAGACAACATCTTTCAGGGAAGGCGTTGCATATGTCAGCAGGAGAATGCTAAACAGCATAGTGTATCTATAACAGCATGGCTCGTAGAAGAGCCTGGGTGCTTAACTGGCATGCCTGCAGTCCAGACCTTTCGCCAACTGAAAATATTTGGCGCATCTTGAAAATAAAAATATGACAAAGACGGCCCAGGACAGGACTGTTGAAGAGTTAGAATCCTATATAAGAAGATTGCCAAGACCTTGAAACTGAACTACAGCGCGTTGGCAAAGACCATACAGCAGTTTAACAGTACAGGTTTCACTCAGAACAGGCCTCACCATAGTCAACCAAAGAAGTTGAGTGCACATGCTCAGTGTCATATCCAGAGGTTGTCTTTGGGAAATAGACATAGGAGTTCTGCTAGTATTGCTGCAGAAGTTAACCGGGTGGGGGGGGGATCAGCCTGTCATTGCTCAGACCATACGCCGCACACTGTATCAAATTGGTCTGCATATCTGTTGTCCCAGAAGGAAGCCTCTTCTAAAGACGATGCACAAGAAAGCCTGCAAACAGTCTGCTGAAGACAAGCAGACTAAGGACATGAATTACTGGAACCATGTCTGGTGGTCCGATGAGAAGATAAACCTATTTGGTTCAAATGGTGTCAAGCGTGTGTGGTGGCAACCAGGTGAGGAGTACAAAGACAAGTGTGTCTTGCCTACAGTCAAGCATGGTGATGGGAGTGTTGTGGTATGAAGCTGCAGCACTGGGGAGCTACAGTTCTTTGAGGGAACCATGAATGCCAACATTAACTGTGACATACTGAAGCAGAGTATAATCCCCTCCCTTTGGAGACTGAGCTGCAGGGCAGTATTCCAACATGATAATAACCACAAACACACCTCCAAGACAACCACTGCCTTGCTAAAGAAGCAAAGGGTAAAGGTGATGGATTGACCAAGCATGTCTCCAGACCTAAAACCTATTGAGCATCTGTGGGGCATCCTCAAATGGAAGGCGGAGGAGCGCAAGGTCTCTAGCATCCACCTGCTACGTGATGTCGTCATGGAGGAGCTTAAGAGGACTCCAGTGGCTACCTGTGAAGATCTGGTGAACTCCATGCCCAAGAGGGTTAAGGCAGCGCTGGAAATAATGGTGGCCACACAAAATATTGACACTGACACTTTGGACTCAATTTGGACATTTTAACTTAGGGGTGTACTTTTTTTGCCAGCGGTTTAGACATTAATGGCTGTGTGTTGGGGTATTTTGAGGGGACAGCAAATTGACAATGTTATATAAGCTGTACACTCACTACTTTACATTGTAGCAAATTCCTTTCTTCAGTGTTGTCACATGAAAAGCCATAATAAAATATTTACAAAAATGTGAGGGGGTGTACTCACTTTTGTGAGATACTGTAGGTCTCTTCTGTGATAAAATAACATGCCTGTTCACATTAGGATATAAAAGAGTTCAGTTTTGTGTTAACATTTTTGTTTGTGTGTTCACTACATTTGTGCAGTTAATTTTGAACAGACTTCGTTTAGTTAAAAAGTTTTGCGCTCATAGCTACAGTCACGTCACTTGCCTGTGATGTCCCACAACTGTCACGCAGCTGGGTTTCTATAGAAATGTGTGCATTAATGACAGGTTCTCTTCCTGCTGCTCAACTTCTGAGGGAGTCAATAGCACCAAGCCTTCAGTGAGCTGCACTGAGGGAAAAAAAAAAAATCTTAAGGGTACCTCCTTTCCGCCATTGAGAAAACTGCATGCATCGATTACACTGCATGTAACACAACCTGTGAATGTGAGAAAAGAATACGGTCATTCAAGAGACTTTACCCCATTCACAGATCATGTTACATGAAGTGTATTCAATGCATGGGCGTTTTTCAATGGGTGAGATGGGAGTAGGGGCGGGTCCCTGTCCAATCTTTTCTTGATCAGAAGCTATTATCTCCCTCCATAGGAAGAGGACCTGTCATCACTGCACAGAAGGTTTCTCCAGGATCCAGCTGCCTGACCGACATGAGACATGCTTCATTACAGGTAAGTGATGCGATTGAAGCTATAGGAGCAAAATAATTTTTTGGCTAAAGTTTGGCTTTAACAAATTAATAATATCAACGACTTGTGGACCACATAACGCCGTTATACGATGGCAAAGTGGCTCTCCCGTGCCCGGCACTTCCAGGTAGGTGGCGCACATGCCAGCTGTGATTACACACAGCACAAGCTGATCAGCAGGTCCTGGCCAAGGAATGGTCGCCGGCACCCGCTGATTGGCAAGGAGGAAGACCGAGCACTGTCCTGTCAGTTGGGATGTGGTGGTTTTTGTTTCCCTGAAAAGCATGGAATAAAAAAAACTTTTACATCCCTTTGTAAAAGCAGCACACGTATTAACACTGGTTAGGCACACATTTAACCCTGTCCCAGCCAGTGTCATTAATACAGTGACAGTGCATATTTTTAGCACTGATCACTGTATTCAGGTCACTGGTTCCCACAAAGTGTCAGTTGTGTTAGACTGCATGCCATACTATCACAGTCCTGTAATAAGTCACTGATCGCAGCCATCATGTTTGGTTTTCAAACTTTGTTTTTTTTTTTAGTTAATAGCACAAAAAATAAAAAAACCACAGAGGTGATCAAATACCACCAAAAGAAAGCTCAAAAAAAGCCAAAACTGGCCTGGTCATTAAGGGGGTAAATCTTCCGGAGGGCAGGTGGTTAAAGAACAGACTATTAAGCCTCGTACACACGTGTCGAAAATCGGCAGAGAATTTTCGGCTTGTTAGTATGATGCTTCCGACAACCGACTCAGACTTTTCGGCCGAAAAAATTCTGGTGTGCAGGCTATAAAATTTTTGTCTGCCGTCAAAACACGGCCGATTTTCGTGCAGTCAGTACAGATTTCGACAGGGAAAAATCTAATGAGCAAGACTGGGCATGCTTAGAGAAGAAAGAACACAAAGAAAGCAATCCAGCACATGACATCACTTCTGAAGTAGAATTTTGTCGGCGAGAAAATTCCTGTGCAGTCTAGGCACATTCCAACCAACAAAACACCACTCGGTCGGCCGATAATCGTTGCGTGTGTACTAGGCTTTACTTTATTAATGGAACAACTTTAAAGCCATTCCCAGACGCCTTGTATTTTTCTAATGAATGCAAGCTATTCTCTGACTGGATAAAGGTGAAGTTTACGATGTCTTCTGCCCCTCCTCTCCATCTCGCTTAATCACAGACAGCCTTGTATTAATTGAAAAAAATACAAGGCGTTCTATGAGTGGCGTTGCCGAGCGTGCAAGCCCCTGTGTTTTGTGTGGGGAAAGTAAGCCTAATTGCAGCTACCACTGTAGTGGCACCATCTACAATAGTGATATTCAGCTTTACCAGCAGCCCATCAGGTATGAAACATGCTTACTTATGTAGTGCCAAGCAGGAGCAATAAGTATAGAACACAGATCTTTCCTGGCGTTCAGCATTAACCACTTGTCTACCAGCGTTGTATATAAACAGAGGCTGGTGGAAAAGGATTGTAATCCTTCCTTCCGCTGCCACTGATGAATGGCATATGTTAACAGCAGCAGGTGGTTTTATACACAGTCCCGACTGCTACATAAATGTGACAAACCGACTTTCATGGATTCCTGATATAGTTGCCAAAACCCCCCAATCCACCACGCATGTTTATCAGGCTTCCCAATTACATCGATGAACCCAAGACTGCCATGGTAGGTATCGCTGAGCAGAGGGGAGGGAGACCAGTCAACTTCCACTTACTGATCTCACCTATATAAGAACCAACATTTATTTCATCACTTCTAGGTTTGGCGGTCACCTTGCACCTTGCCCGACTGTAGAAAAAGCTAATAGAGAATCATCTTCACTCAATTAGCTTCAACGGAGGTCAGAGGAGACATAAGAAGTTAAAAAAAAAAAAAAACAGAACCTATTGCACAAAAAAATAAATCTTATTACATAGAGAACGTTTAACCCACCACTTGCTGCCCACTGCACTTGACATTTTTTCTCATACATGTTAAAATCAACTTATGATAGAAAATTGCTTAAAACACACAAACATACACTGATCAGCCATGACGTTATTTTACCGTGTGCAAAACCTGAAAAATATAGTAGAAAAGGGGTTAAACCATGTATCAGATGCCAAAAGAATTGTGGTAGCTGTGCCTGTCTCTCACAGCACAGACAAGTCATGAACCTGGAGCGAACAAATGTCAAATTCTAAAAGTGGGGGGGGGGGGGGGGTGGCATTTTAACATGGGGTTTTCCCCAACACACTAATATAGTTACTGTTGGTGGGGAGGCAGGCGCTGAAACGCCTGGACTATCAGCATTGCCATACACGGTCTTCTGGCAATCAAGGAAGGATGCCCAAGTGGTGGAAAAGGACCCAACACTGGAATCCTAGACAGCAAAAAATATTTGCATAGCTCTACAACAATTTTCCACAGGAGATATTTAATGAAGCAAAACTTTCATAAAACATTTGTCTCGCCACTCCTGCCTAAGCCTTCCAACAAAATAATATTTCCTTGTGTATTGTTGGATCAGAAACCAGTCAGCACGGTTTCTGTACTCCCCATCCAACTCCATTTACAAGACTCAGTTTGAGCAAAAGGAAGGAGACAATTCAATATTGTGAAATATTGACGGAAAGTACGTGTTAAATATTGTAAAGGATAAGTTCACCTTTGGAATATGTTACACGGTCCATTCATATTTAGAGTGGAACATGAAACATTCCAGCTCCTGCCCCTCCTGCTCTCTTTTTCCCTGCGAGTGTGTGCGAGGGGGAGATCTTCTCCCTGCACCCGCTGTCAGAATTTAAAAACAGCCTGGCCATGCGGTGCTCCACCCATATGGACACATCACTCATTCACAGAGTTTTGTGAATGAACTAAAAGTACCATCAGCCTCTGCTGCCGATGCTAGTGAGCGTTCTCGTAGTCCATGGATTCTTCCTGCCATTCAGTAACTGCCTGCGCGTATCAGGGACAGTGTACCGAGAGTCTGCAGGATCCTGGCATTGCATCTATAATCTGCTAATTGTGGGTGCAATTTTTTTAAAGGCTGCAGTGTAAAAAAAATAAAATGCATATTTTTCTACCTGCTGCCAAAAAATTAGCATTTATTATTTATAAAAGGTGAACTTATCCTTTAAAGCAACCCTAGCATGAGAGAGATCTGTGAAGCCTTTTGCTTTATGCTGAAAGGCAGAGGTAGGCAGCTTAACCTGTTCACGACCGCCCGCCGCAGTTACACGGCGGTAGGCAGCCGCTCCCAGGCGAATCGCCATAGCTGTACGTCGCTTGCTGGCAGGAGGCTAGGGGGGGGAGCGCGCGCCGTAGGCGGCATGCTGCCGCCCCCGATCATCAGAGGGGAAGCTGATGCAGCGGGCAGGTGGCTCGGATTGCCGTGACACCCGCGATCGCTCCCCGCTGAGAGAGAACGGTCAGCTGTTGTAAACACAGCTGACCATTCTTCTCCCTGGAATGATCATAGAGTCAATGTGATCCTTCTATATAGGATCACACGTCTCTGTGGTCATTTTAGAAGCGACGCCCCCTACAGTTAGAATCATTCCCCTAGGCTCACATTTAACCCCTTAATCCCCCATAATGTTAACCCCTTCCCTGCCAGTGTCATTATTACAGCAACAGTGCATATTTTTAGCACTGATTACTATAGTAATGTCACTGGTCCCCCCCAAAAGTGTCAAAAAAGTCAGTTAGGGGTCCGATCTGTCCACTGCAATGTCGCAGTCCCGCAAAATAAAAAAAAAAAAAAAAAAAAAAAAAAATCACAGATTGCCGCCATTACTAGTAAAAGAAAATAAATAAATAAATAAATAAAACAAATGACAAATCTTTCCCATAGTTTGTAGATGCGATAACTTTTGCGCACACCAATCAAAATACGCTAATATGTAGCAGAAAACAAATTGCCCTAAAATGGTAAAAAATTTTGATTTTTAAATTTTTTTTTTGAGATGGTCATACAGCAGAAAGTGAAAAATAGTTTTTTTTTTTTTTTTTAAATTGTCGCTTTTTTTGCTTAGAACGCAAAAAAAAAAAAAAAAAAAAAAAAATTGCACAGGTGATCAAATACCACCAAAAGAAAGCTCCATTTGTGGGGAAAAAAGGACATCAATTTTATTTGGGTACAGCATCGCACGACCATGCAATTGTCCGTTAAAGTAACGCAGTGCCGAATCGCAAAATAGGGCCTGGTCAGGAAGGGGGCAGATCCTAAAGTGGTTAAAGAGGTGGGGGGATCAACCTGAGCAACATGGAGGAAGTCAGATCACAGGGCTGCCAGTGTCACCTCTAATTGTTGTAATCGAGCGCATTACATAGCAATCATGACTTTAAATCAGGTGGTGAGGAGGCTTGTGAATGAGCCCTTAGTTGCATTTGACAGTGGCACCTTTAGGGCTCGTTCACAAGTATAGTTGGCAGTGGTAAAACCCTGCAGTTGAGATGCGCTTTTACAGCCCCCAATCCCTACCCTCCTTTAGCTGCTAAGGCAGCAGGCAAAAGGTATACAAATGCCACAGCAGGAATTATGCCACCTGTTGCTTTTGATGGTTGCTACCACCTGCAAATCGCGACCCATTTAAGTAAATGGGGCCACTCCGCAAGTTCCTCTGGCAGCTGCATGCTCCTGTGGGGTCCAGGTAGGGGGTGAGAAAAACGCAACGCTGCCTCCTTTAACTCATTGTTTGCTGTACTGAACAAGGTTTTAGGGCACTTGCACAGTGGTCTCATTCACTTGAATGGGTCATGCTTAGCAGGTGCTACACCCACCAACCATGACAGGGCATATAACTCCTGCTGCAGCAAGTGAACACCCCCAACGGCTGTAGTTAAAGGGGGTGCGGTTGGGGCTATGGTGTTTTACCACCCCCCAAACTACAAATGTAAATGAACCCTTGCTGTCCTAATCCCCCTGTAAGCCTTCTTTAACACTGATGTGCTGCGGTTTACCTTTTCCGCAGGTGCAACGCAGTGCATCTGCAACTTTCCTGGGTTAGTTGCGCTTTTCTAAAGACTTCTATTATATCCTGCAGGTGTGGCGCTCTTTCTGAAAGGACAGCAAAGCGGCAGAATATACTGCATGAAAACTGTAGGTACACTGCACTGCAGTGTACGTAAACCACAGCACATCAATGTTAAAGCAGCCTTAAAGGGCGCTCAGAAGAGTAAGGTTTCATTTAAATTTGCAGTTTGGGGGGGGGTGGTGATAAAACCCCATAATTAGGATGCATCTGTGTGAAAGCAGCCGTGTACCAATATGCCAAGTGTATTGCTTCACAATGACATGAATATCTCCTCTTTCCTGCTGCTGGCACCACTCTGGAGACCGCTAGCTGGGATGAGAGGTGGAGTGCAGTTGGCATCACTCCACATGGGACAGGAGAGGCCATGGCTTATGCGGCTCTTGTTCCCTAATACAGCTCCAACTTTGCAAGTAGTCTAGGGCTGCAACAAACGATTATTTTCATAATCGGTTAGTTGGCCAATTATTGTTTCGATTGATCGGATAAAGAAAAAAAAAAAAAAAAATGTTTGGCGTATAATTTAGTTATTAAAGAAAAGTTAAAAAAAAAAGAAAAAGTATATTCTCAAATATCTCTATGCAGTGGTAAATACAAATAATCATCTATATGGTGAGTAAAGATATACATGTGCTCAAATCCCAATAGCTTGCTCATGTATTTAAACTATCAGGTGCTAAAGGGGTGTGACCACATAACACTACAAATTCTGGAATGGACTATATGTAAACTAAATATCCCTGTTTTTCATTGTATAGTTTACTGGAAAGGGTGCTCTGATACTAAAACAGATACCTTTCTTCAATTCCATTGACTTGCATTGAGTTTCTTTAAATTAAGTCACAAGCCGCAATGAAATCAGGAGGTCCAAATCACATTATCCGCGGCTTTGAAACCATGCTGAAATAGCCCAATTTCAAAAGCCACAGAAGAACTGTTCACAATTATAAAGAAACTGTAATAATTTAGGATTAGTCAAAAAAAAAAAAAAAAAAATTATCACGACATTAAAAATTTAGTAACTAGTTTTAGTAACTGATATCGGGGAGTACATGAGAAAAAGTATCAGTACTCGTACTTCCTCTTCTGGGGTGCCCTGTCGGTGCTTCTTGCTCCTCTTTTCTAAAGAGTGCCCCTACAGCAAACCGCAAAGTATAACATAGAGTTCCCCTATAGCAAGATAAAAAAATAAGACTGCCTTTAGAATGACTTCAAATCACTTCCTTCTCCTTGCCAGGACTACATGTCCCATGAGGCATTGCTCCTCACACATTCACAAGCTTACTGAAATGTATGGAGGGTAGGAATGGGCTCGGGCGTGTTCAGGATCCCACCAGGACGCAGACACTGCACAGAGCTAATCACAGGCAGTGAAACATTTTCCAATTCACAGCTGCACAGATCGGGAAATGTCTCACTGCCTGTGATTAGTTGTGTGCAATGTCGGCTTCCTGGCAGATTTGGGCAGGTGGGATCCCGAACACGCCCAAGCCCATCTCTAATGGAGGGTGTACTGAGCTGTACGTGGGCTGCACTGTGTATACTGACATGTATGGAGGGTGTACTGAGCTGTATGTGTGCTGCACTGTGTATACTGACATGTATGGAGGGTGTACTGAGCTGTACGTGTGCTGCACTGTGTATACTGACATGTATGGAGGGTGTACTGAGGTGCATACTGACGTGTATGGAGGGTGTACTGAGCTGTATGTGTGCTGCACTGTGTATAATGAAATGTATGGAGGGTGTACTGAGCTGTATGTGTGCTGCACTGTGTATACTGACTTGTATGGAGGGTGTACTGAGCTGTACGTGTGCTGCACTGTGTATACTGACATGTATGGAGGGTGTACTGAGGTGCATACTGACGTGTATGGAGGGTGTACTGAGCTGTATGTGTGCTGCACTGTGTATAATGAAATGTATGGAGGGTGTACTGAGCTGTATGTGTGCTGCACTGTGTATACTGACTTGTATGGAGGGTGTACTGAGCTGTACGTGTGCTGCACTGTGTATACTGACATGTATGGAGGGTGTACTGAGGTGCATACTGACGTGTATGGAGGGTGTACTGAGCTGTATGTGTGCTGCACTGTGTATAATGAAATGTATGGAGGGTGTACTGAGCTGTATGTGTGCTGCACTGTGTATACTGACATGTATGGAGGGTGTACTGGGGTGCATACTGACGTGTATGGAGGGTGTACTGAGCTGTATGTGTGCTGCGCTGTGTATAATGAAATGTATGGAGGGTGTACTGAGCTGTAGGTGTGCTGCGCTGTGTATACTGACATGTATGGAGGGTGTACTGAGCTGTATGTGTGCTGCACTGTGTATACTGACTTGTATGGAGGGTGTACTGAGCTGTACGTGTGCTGCACTGTGTATACTGACATGTATGGAGGGTGTACTGAGGTGCATACTGACGTGTATGGAGGGTGTACTGAGCTGTATGTGTGCTGCACTGTGTATAATGAAATGTATGGAGGGTGTACTGAGCTGTATGTGTGCTGCACTGTGTATACTGACATGTATGGAGGGTGTACTGAGGTGCATACTGACGTGTATGGAGGGTGTACTGAGCTGTATGTGTGCTGCGCTGTGTATAATGAAATGTATGGAGGGTGTACTGAGCTGTAGGTGTGCTGCGCTGTGTATACTGACATGTATGGAGGGTGTACTGAGCTGTATGTGTGCTGCACTGTGTATACTGACATGTATGGAGGGTGTACTGAGCTGTATGTGTGCTGCACTGTGTATACTGACATGTATGGAGGGTGTACTGAGGTGCATACTGACGTGTATGGAGGGTGTACTGAGCTGTATGTGTGCTGCGCTGTGTATAATGAAATGTATGGAGGGTGTACTGAGCTGTAGGTGTGCTGCGCTGTGTATACTGACATGTATGGAGGGTGTACTAAGCTGTATGTGTGCTGCACTATATTTTAGATGTAAACAAATAATGCATTCTGTATGCAGGCCAACTAATTGGCTGACCAACCAATAGATTATGAAAATAGCTAACAACTATTTCCATAATCCATTAGTTGTTTCAGCCCTAAAGTAGTCCCTCTGCATTGCACTGTTTGATGCTCTGGAATGGTAAGGTAATCAAAAAAGCCAACTGAGGTTTTTCAGGTATCAACTAGGTATAAGCCCCTGTTCACACTAGTGCGACTTTAGGTGCGTCATGCAATTTACAATTCTCGCCTGAAGTCGCATCCAATGTCTTTCTATGGCATAGTCTTAAGTGCAATTTCCAGTACCTTGATTTGAAAAATAGTTCCTGCGCTATTTTTGACTACTTCGTGTGCGACTTGCATTGACATCTGCACATGAAATCGCACAGATGTCTGCAAGCCGCAGAAGCATCCGCACTATCCTGCGGCTTTGAAATCCCACTGAAGTAGCAAGATTTCAAAACCCTATTGTTCAGTGTGAAATGGTGGGGGCTTAGGGGACGAGGTTGGGACATTATTAGTGGTAAACTTGGCGCTTCCAGAGGGCTGCACATTGGCAGCTTTTTAAGGTGCATTGCCTTGAGTTTGGCTATAATGCACCAAGGCCTGACAATTTTGCTCCTACTCTTATTTACAGCACACTACAGAAGGGAATTGGGAGTAAACTACGCCCCATCGTTGGTGTTAGTGAATGCAATAATAGCTCCCAGCTTTGATGTCTGCAGGTGCAGCAAGAAAACCCGAGCATTGGTGTCCATGGATTCTCTAACAAGTCCCAGCACCGGCATTAGTGACAGCAATAACACCCTTTATTGTTGGCAGTGACCACAACAACCACCACCCCTTGCATTGGTGTCCATGGATGAAACAACTGTCAGCATTGGCATAGGTCAGGGATCGACAAACCCCAGGTGCCATGGAAAACAGAAGTTTCGACCTTGCGCCTGGGCTGCCGCCTGAATGCTCTGCACACCCCCTGCCATGTGTACTGGGCTCTGCATGGCCATGTGCAGGCCCAGGACCAGCATAACGGGAGGCGGGACGAGAGCTGCTCACCTCCGCTTTTGGTTGTGGACCCGGAAGTGACCTGCGACGTCCCTGTTGACAGTTTCTCCGGCCATCAAGGCTGGGAAACAATGTAATGCAGTGCGATGTGCATTGCATTACATTCAGAGGAGCACATAGGAGACATGCAGGGTCTTTTTGATATTGTGCGACATAAAAAATTGGAACTACCGCTATTTTATGCTCTAGGGTGTCTGATTTCAGAAATATATAATGTTTGGGGGTTTTGAGTAATTTTCAGGACTAAAGTGATTTTTTAAACGTTTATAAAATAAAAAAAAAAAAAAAAAAAAAAAAAAAAACGCAAAAATTGGATCTGGCTGTGAAAGGGTTAAAAGATAATTTCACCTTCTAAAACATGCTACATCCATAAGATTTGTTAGAAGAAAAAAAAAAACTGGCTCCAAGATTCAAAGCAAATTTGTCAAGCCCTGGCGTATGTGGATGCAATAGTAACCCCCAACACTGATTTCAAAATGTATTAATGCCCAGTATTGGCATCATACATCCCCATTCACTTCCCCTCCAACATTGGCAGTCAGTATTAGTGCTTTTAGTGCCCCCCCCCCAAACACGTAGCAAATGGCAGGCAGTAGCAGTATTTTAAACCCCCCACTTGGCAGTCAGTAGTCTTTTGTAAACTGTACCCCCACCTCCCCAAGTGGTCAGTGGCAGTGTTTTTTCAAAAAATCCCACCATTGATGGTCAGTGGTCATAAAATTAAACCCCCAACATTGGCGGTCAGTGGTTACTTACAATTATCTTGCACTCTCATACCGCTCTCTCTTTCCTATCTGACCAGGACTATACTTGAACTGGTTAAGGCTCCGTTCACATGTAGGCGTTTTGGGGCGTTTTTGGGGCGTTTTTCTGCTCTAGGATCAGCTCTCAAAACGCCCAACAAGACAAATCCTATTCATTTCAATGGCCCCTGTTCACATCTGAGCGTTTTGACGCTGTATACAAAACGCCCAACGCTCAAAAAAGTACATGAGCTTCTTTTTGGGCAGATTACAGGCGTTTTCCATTGATCTCTATTCATTCTAAAAACGCCTGCACAAAAATCGCGGTAAAAAACGCGGTAAAATCGCGGTAAAAATCGCCGCAAAAATCGCGGTAAAAAACGCGCGAAAAACGCTACGCTCAGGTGTGAATGTAGCCTAAGTGAAAAATCACTCTGCTAGACATTACCAGCATTGTTTTGGTGTCAGGTGCTGCAACAGAGAAAGAATTTAAGTACATGGCACCCTGCTGACACTCTAAAAAGTGCCCAACAGGTGGTAGACCTAGCAGGCTGCATACAGAGAGCCAGCAGGGCACATGGGAACCAGTGGGTAACAACCTCTATCATGTGTTAATTGCATCTAGGTCTGCAACATGGAGACTTATTGTAATGACCTTGTCACTGGGACTGGAAATGATGGAAATAGGCCTGGTAAGCTGCTATTTTTTTGTTTTTGGGTTTAGGTCTCCCACATTGCAGAATGTATAGTATTTTAGGAAGGTTAGACACATGCAGCCCAGTATAATAGAAACTATGAGAGTTATACTGCCCCAAATCCTTATAATATGGTTGGAACTGCAGGCAAAATCCAACTAACCACAAGGCAACAAGTCCATAAGCTTTGAAACCTCTGAATACATCAATTCAGAGGAGGTGTAGAATATGAGCAGAACACGCACATTCCAGTGGCACGTTATCTTGGGCAGAACATTAATAGGAGTGCATGCTCACCTGTCCCATCAATGTCCCTCTTATGACTTGATCATTGGCAAAACGCCAGCCTTCCACAAGGTAAACCATATTTTTACCCAGTCTGGTAAAAAAAACAAAAGCCAGGTTTGGTGACTTATCTCACATCAATGGGCCACTTTAGCCCATGCAGGTCACTGGAACGCGGTCCTGTTTGAGCTTCATATGCGTAGTCTAGTCAATGCATTTTCAAAACTGCTAGGCATTCATCCAGCAGCATATCACATATACAATAATCCTTACCAAAATCAATACGGCAAGGCACAAACCGCTCCAAAACAAGTTTCTAGACACACAGCAAACCTTTATTCAGAAAGTACAATTTAAGTACTGTACCATTGTCCCACTACAGTAAAAGAACACTGTAAGCCATCAACCTGTGCCTGCGTGGGTTTCCTCTGGGTACTCCGCTTTCCTCCCACACTCCAAAGACATGCTGGTAGGTTAATTGGATCCTGTATAAAATTGGCCCTACTATCTATGTATGAATGTGAGTTAGGGACCTTAGATTGTACGCTCCTTGAAGGCAGGGACTGACGTGAATGTACAATGTATATGTAAAAGCGCTGCGTAAATTAACAGAGCTATACAAGTACCTGAAATAAATAATAGCTAGCAACTTGCACTGAAAAGGGATAAAGTTTATAAATATTTCTATGATGAAAGGTGCATTATACTGAAGATGTGGAACGTTTATAAGGCTATATGTATACTAGCCTACCCTGACTGCGGCCTTTTACCTTGATATGCGCGGCCAAAACGTTCCTATCCTAAACACGAATCTTCCATGTACAGGAGAGGGAGGTTAAACCTCATCTAAATGTGGCAGCTCCTAAACTCTTGTAAAATATATGTACATGGAAGCTCGGTTCACACGATGCAATTCGGGAACCCTGCAAATCCACTGTTACCGCACTGCATCCGACTCGCAGGCAGTTCACACTGCCATATTCCAACTGCTGGGAGCGTCAATGTAAAGTTAACCACACCCCCAGATCAGTTTGCATATCGCAGTGACAAATGTCAATTCGGACAAGAATCAAATCGCATGGGTGTGGTCCTGCACAATGCAAATTAAGCCATACAATCTGCATGGCTGAATTCGCATCGCACAGACATATGTGATTTGCATAGCAGTGCGAATCGCATGCGATGTCTAACATCGCTGTAGTGTGAACCGCCACGGACACACAGGCTTTTATGGAGGTGAGTTAAGGAGCATTGGCAAAAAAAAAAAAACGCCAAAAGCTCCTAAACTCGAGTTTAGGAGCTGACAGTACATGAAGCCTGAGCTTGGCATAAGAAAGCATTTGTCAATATGAAGGTCCTAGGAATCTGGCTGCAGAAATGTGTCCAGCTTGTATATAAAAGTTATTATATACATACAACATACAGACATTTGTGTGTGAGCCAGCCTTCATTTACTGCTATTCAGACATTTCCTGTTTGAATGACAGGGCTGTCTCTTAGCAACATTTGCACAATACTACTAAACTAGTTCTACATTCTAATGGGTTTCTGTGAGAAATATTCTGCCTACTGAATTCAAAGCCACATGCTTACACACACACAACCAAAAAACTGTACATCACCAATAAAATGACAATACTTTATATATTTCTTCAGTTTGTAAAGAAAACTGTCTTATACTATAAAAACACAACAAAAAATTACTCTAGCAACGAAGCTTATTACATAAAAAATAGGAACAGATAACATTCCAAATATAAAAATGGATATTACACCATTTCAATAGAATCAGAATACCGGGACTCAAAGTTTTGGAAAAACAGCAGCAAATGAAATCCATAAGAAAATAATGAGCTTTAGGAGTGTTTCGGGTCTGTATGCCCTTACCACCAAGTGAACAAAAAGTAATGATCAGAACTACATACACAGTGGAGGGCTCCACATTCAGCTGATGACACAGAAGAGACTTCAGTGGCCCCAACACAGCATGTGGCTGAACAATTAACACGGATGAACTTTATGCATGCAAATTCAGGAAGTTCTACTTCTAGGAATGAAGCAAAGACCTATGTTGATCAAGGAATGAAGCAAAGACCTATGTTGATCAAGGAATGAAGCAAAGACCTATGTTGATCAAGGAATGAAGCAAAGACCTATGTTGATCAAGGAATGAAGCAAAGACCTATGTTGATCAGTCAATACTGATATTAGCGTAGTCCAACTTACTTTGCATGAACAATCTTGCTGTTCCATTTCAAAAGGTCCTACTAACTAGTAAATCTGAAACAGTCAAAAGCCTCTGCCACCAGTAGTACAGAAGAAGTTATTTTCAGAACGTAATACACTGGCAAGATTGTACAGAGGTCACCCACCCTATTTGAACCAACACGGTTTCCGGTCATATTTCCCAATACATAAAATAAACTGATAAAACCCTTTAAAAAAAATAAATTCGTAATATGTTGCATGCTCCAGATATACCAAAAGAAAAAACTTCCAACTTAAAGCGGAGTTCCAGCCTAACCGCACACTCACCTGTCCTACGGTCCAGCGATGCACCGTCTTCTCCCTCTCTGCTCCGCGGCATCACTGATGTGGGCACCCGGCTGTGACAGTTTGCTGTTTCACAGCCGGGTACGCACTGCACATGCGCGAGTGGCCAGCAATCTTCTGGGACCTCTGATGTGTCCCAGAAGATTGCAGGGAGGGAGAGAGGAGAACTTCCGCTCAGGGCGCCGCGGCACTCCGAGCGGAAGTGGGAGCGGATACCTGTCAAAACTAGGTACCCGCTCCCCCCCCCCCCCCCAAAAAAATGACATGCCAAATGTGGCATGTCAGGGGGTTAGGACTATTTAAAGCGGAAGTTCCACTTTTGGGTAGAACTCCGCTTTAAAGAGGACGTAAACCCTCCTCTGCAAGTTGTACCTATAGGTAAGCCTATGATAAGGCTTACCTATCTATAGGTACTGTAAATATCTCCTAAACATGTACCGTTTAGGAGATATTTACCTTACATGCAGCCAGTGACCTCACTGGCGCATGCGCTCTGAAGGAACGGCCGCTGGTGCCGTTCCTTCAGAGCCTCGAGCCGTGACCGTCAGCTCCCGCGCAGTGACGTCACCACGCCTCCAGCCAATCAGATGGCCGGATGCCGCGATACCGGAAGACGGGCGACTGAACATGTCGCCCGTCATAGAGGTAAGCGGGCGGCACAGCGGGGGCTCGTTCTAAGGTAAGTATTTCATGCATATGCATACTAGCTCATTATGTGTTTCTCTTTCAGGGTGAAAAAAAAATAAAAAATTGGGTTTACAACCTCTTTAATGAACCACAACTGCACAACAAAGACATCTGGCATTATCACAATACCTTTATTTTCAAACTGTCCTTCTGCCATGCTAAAATGTTTGTGCCCTTGATTAAAAAAAATATACAAAATACTGCTGAACAAAAGACGAGTCAAAGCACAAGAAGATCCATCTTCTGCACACAATGAACCCTTGACATGGCAGAGGCCTTTACTTCCTAATGCCTAGTGTGTAGTCCACAAGCAAGGTTCAATCTAAACAGATGCAACATTCTAAAGAAGATTAAACATTTGAGTTAGACCGCATTCACACTGAAGCGGCACAACTTCGGGGGCGACATGTGAAGTCGCGTGCAGTGCAACTTCGGCACGACTTGCACGGACTTCACAGAATGAATGTCTATGCAAGTCGCTCCGAGGTTGCCCCGAAGTAGTACAGGAACCTTTTTCTAAGTCGGAGCGACTTGTGTGGCTCCTATTAGAACGGTTCCCGTACCACACAACGGACCGCGACTTGTCAGGCTGACAAGTCGTATTAGTGTGAATGGAGACTTAGTTACTTATATATTATTAGGCCACTACTAGGGGGGAAAAAAAAAAAAAAAAAAACAGCATTAGTCATACCCATAAGATACAACCATTCAACCCTAAAACCTCTCGAAGGCTCCATTCACACCTGAGCGTATCGTTTTCAGGTGTTTCTTGGGGCTTTTTTTTTCCAAGCGTTTTTTTGCAGGTAGGCATTGACATCTAACAATAACGCTTGTAATCTGTCAAAAAAGAAGCTCACGTACTTGCTTCAGGCGACAACACGCTCATATGTTAACAGGGACCATTGAAATTAATGGGATTTTGCTTGTTGGGCGTTTTGAGACTTTAGAGATCAGCATTTTATGAACTGAAAAACGCTGATGTGTGAACAGGGCCTAAGAAAGCTATGGCACCTGACTGCATTACAAAAGACTTGACAGCATCCTAAAAGCACCCATCATTATTCAAGCTTCCATCTTTTATGGCACAACCATTTCATAGAATGCAAAATATTACCAACTGCAGTACTGAAGAGATAAACCTCAACAAGATGGAACCAACTGCAGAATGTAAACCATACCTAACAAAATCCTTTTAACCTTGCCATGCTACCCCAAATGTATTTTTGTTACAAGAAAGTTTTAATATTTTCCACATCCTTTAAAAATGAAGTACTCAGCATGAGCCTAGGTCTCCTTCTGCTACAAGTGTCTCAAAACATTTTTTCTAGGAAGCAAATCTTAAAGCGGAGTTCCGGGCACAGAAACCATTTTTCAATGAACCCCAGGGACAGTCAGGGCTAGCACATTCCACAATTGATAGCATCTGATCTGTCCCGGTTCGCACTTACCTGCAAGAAGAAATACTTACTTATAAAATTTCTTCCACAGCGTTTTCATCTCTCTTGTGGGCAGCTGAAGCCGGCACGATCCTCTTCCGCGTCTTCTTCCGCGTCCTATTCTCCCAGAATGCGCCTGCACTGGCCCCTCTTGTCACTTCCGGTGCGGCGCCGCATTCCTCCACAGCTTCTGGGCATGCCCAGAAGCTGTTTAGCAGGGAATGCGGCGTCGCCCCGGAAGTGATGAGCGGGGCCGGTGCCGTCGCATTGATTCCTGGGAGCGACGACGTTCAGCTCCCAGGAATCATTGCAAGCCCGGAAGTGACGGCGGAGCCACGGCGCAGAGGGAGGAAGTGAAGAATAGGTGAGTATCTTCGATCTACAATTACAAGGTGAGTAAAAAAAAAAAAATATACCCAACTATCCAATTCTGTTTCAGGTGAAGGTGAACAAGCGGACGGGCACAAAAAAAAAAAAAAAATTGATTTTGTGCCCGGAACTCCGCTTTAAGACAAGGTGGAAAATTATATTAGAAGTATATATAAAACATGGTTCTCGGCGCGACCATGGGATTATAAAACCCAAGAAACTAAGGCCTTATTCACACTAGCCGCTGCACCGCACATGCACTAATCAGTGTACAGTGTGTAAGGGCAGTGTTTTCCCCATTATAAAAAATAAACCCACACAAAATAATACTTCAGGCTGGGTTCACATGTGCGAATTGGATGCAATTTTCATCACATCCAATTCACATGACCGGCTCTCAATCGAGCCGGTTCACACAGGTCCAAGGCAACCGCAGAGCGTTTTGGGTCCGGTTCAGGTGCAAATTCAGGAAAAAATTCAGACCTGAATTAATAAACAAAAACGCACCGGACCCCAGGCATGAAATCGCACCCACACATGTGAACCTGGCCTTATTCAAGTCTATCACCGCAGTGTGATGTGGCAAGTTGAGCTGGGTAAAATTGCAGGTACACAGTGTTTTTATACAGTGCACTACACCTCAACGCAGTGTTGTGGTGTTAACTGGCCTTAGAAACTGGTTTCTATGTGCCCTTGTGTTCAGCCTTGCGTTGATCTGGGCAGCTCTCCTGACATGATGCAAGTCTTCAACAACTACACAAGCTTTGGTATGAAGGAAGGTAAATCCAAGACCTATTACTGAACTTTTAAGTAAGCCTAAACATGTTAATGAAAGTCAGAAGATTTTTAATCTGTATCACATACAAGAAGTATACCTGGTGACCCCACCAGGAAGGCCCTTCTTCAGCCACTTCCTGTTACAGGCAACTGTCTTCCAATTGTGCTCCTGCGCTGTCACATGCACACCCTGATTCTACATGCAGCATCACCAACACATTACACAGCCATGATCCACTAATGTCACCATCAGGCAGCCAGTCCTAAGCAATGATTTGCAGCCAAGTGTGTGTATGTAGACAGAAAGGGGCTGAGAAGGGCCGAAAAAAAAAAAAAAAAAAAATCAGCAGTACCGTGTTGCAAACAAGGATTAAAAAAAAGGGATGAAAACAAATGTGAAATAGTATTTTCGTATAAATACTATGGTAATATTTTAAGATACACAGGATTACGCAAATCAAATGACAAGGATTTAGATCAGTACCTCTCAACCTTTTAACATCAGAAGAACCCATAAAATCATATTCAAGTCTCAGCAAACCTCTTCTACAACCTATTTATCAGCGATGAGTGGCAAGTGGGACCCCCCCCTCCCTTATGATGGTGGTCTTTGGGAAGAACACCCATCACAATGATGGGCAGAGGAAAGAATACCATCTTCACCCCAACCCCCCCCCCCCCCACCCCGGTGTTCAGTGGGAATATTGCCTCCATAGAATGGTGCAAAAAATGTCCCCTTGAAATGGTCTTTGGGGGAAAGAAAGGCCCTCACAGTGGCGATGACTGAGAACACCACCCCCTTATAATGGTGGTTATTGGTAATACTATTCCTTTCCACCGAGAACGCCTCCCCCACACTGGTGGTCAGTGAGAGAGAATCCCCCCCCCAAAACTGGTGGTCAGTGGGAAGAACCCCCCCAACACTGGTGGTCAGTGGGAAGAACCCCCCCCCCCCAAAACTGGTGGTCAGTGGGAAGAACCCCCCCAACACTGGTGGTCAGTGGGAAGAACCCCCCCCCCCCCAAAACTGGTGGTCAGTGGGAAGAACCCCCCCAACACTGGTGGTCAGTGGGAAGAACCCCCCCCCCCCCAAAACTGGTGGTCAGTGGGAAGAATGCCCCCCCCCCCAACACTGGTGGTCAGTGGGAAGAACCCCCCCCCCCCCAAAACTGGTGGTCAGTGGGAAGAATGCCCCCCACCCCCCCCCCCCCACCAACACTGGTGGTCAGTGGGAAGAACCACACACACACACACACACACACACACACACACACACACACACACACACACACACACACACACACACACACAGGTGGTCAGTGGGAAGAATCGCCCACTTACAAAACAGGCATTGTTGCACCAATGGAGGTCAATTAGCCACAGCAAGAAATCACCAGCAACCTCTTGAGGAACCCTGGATGAGGATGGCTGGTTCACCTGAAATCCCCACACCTGAGCAACAAGCCTCGGCCTTGTATATCAGCGCTGACATGAAACCCCAGCAGAGGTCCAACCAATCCCAAGATGGAATCCACTGGCATCACTTTCTGTGAAAACTTCAATAAAATGACATCACCCCCCAGAGAACCTGTGTGTCTGTGTGAGTGCGAGTGTCAGCAGTGTGTGAGTGTGTGTCAATGAGTGTGTGTCAGTGAGTGTGTGTAAGAGCGTCAGTGAGTGTGAGTGTGTGTAAGAGCGTCAATGAGTAAGTGTGTCAGTGAGTGTGTGTGTAAAAGTGTCAGTGAGTGTGTAAGAGTGTGAGTGTGTGTAAGAGCGTCAGTGAGTAAGAGTGTCAGTGAGTGTGTGTCAGTGTGTAACAGTGTCAGTGAGTGTCAGTGTGTAAGAGTGACACACACCAGTGTGTGTCAGTGTGTGCGCATGAGCGAGTCCGTCGGTGTGCCAATTTTTGTCAGTGAGTCTGAGTGTCAGTATGTGTGTCAGGGAGTCTGAGAGTCAGTGTGTGTGAGTGTCAGTGCCAGTCTGAGTGTCAGTGTGTGTGTCAGTGCCAGTCTGAGTGTCAGTGTGTGTGTCAGTGCCAGTCTGAGTGTCAGTGTGTGTGTCAGTGCCAGTCTGAGTGTCAGTGTGTGTGTCAGTGCCAGTCTGAGTGTCAGTGTGTGTGTCAGTGCCAGTGAGTGTTGGTCTCAGTGTCAGTGTGTGTGTGTGTCAGTGTCAGTCTGAGTGTGTGTCAGCAAGTCTGAGTGTTGGTCTCAGTGTCAGTGTGTGCCAGTCTGAGTGTCAGTGTGTGTGTGTGTGTGTGTGTGTGTCAGTGCCAGTCTGAGTGTCAGTGCCAGTCTGAGTATCAGTGCCAGTCTGAGTGTTGGTCTCAGTGTGTGCCAGTCTGAGTATCAGTGCCAGTCTGAGTGTTGGTCTCAGTGTGTGCCAGTCTGAGTGTCAGTGCCAGTCTGAGTGTTGGTCTCAGTGTGTGCCAGTCTGAGTGTCAGTGCCAGTCTGAGTGTTGGTCTCAGTGTGTGCCAGTCTGAGTATCAGTGCCAGTCTGAGTATCAGTGCCAGTCTGAGTGTTGGTCTCAGTGTGTGCCAGTCTGAGTGTCAGTGCCAGTCTGAGTGTTGGTCTCAGTGTGTGCCAGTCTGAGTGTCAGTGAATGTTACTTTCCCCCGGTCATGCCCCCATGCAGACCAGAATGAATGTAGATCAGAATAAATGCAGCACTGCCCCCCCCCCCCCCCCCCCCCATCCCCCCGGGCCACCCATAGAGAGAGGCGCACACACATAAAAAGGGATACAGGTCAAGTCCAAGTCGAATCCATCCTCCTGGTATCGCCTTTTGTTCCTGCTGACGAACTCCTTGATGATGGCGGTCATGTCGGGGAGCCGGGGGGTGGGGAAGAAGGAGGAGAGGGGGGCTGAGAGTTGGTGGGGGGCCGCTGCGGGCCCAGATCGGGGGTCAGCCTCCTGGGGCTCCCCTCTGCGCCCCCTCCTCCTCCGGCTGCTGCTGCGGACGCTCCGGGGGCTGCCCGGGGAGGCCAGAGTCCGGCCGGGAGGGAAGAGGGGAGGGGGAAAAGGGGAAGGGGGAGGGGATGCGGCCTAGTCCGGAGGCCGGCTCGTACACCTCAGTCACCGTATATCCAGCAATGGGCCGACTGCCCCGTCACCCTACGGAGCGCCACTCGGGACAACCAAGTCCGGTCCGGGGTCTCCCCTCCACTGCTCGGTGGTGTCGTGATCCTCCGAGTAGGGAGGGCCAAGCCGCGGCTCCTTCCTGCAATGGCCAGTGCTTTAATCCCTTCGTGTCGGCCTTTCTCCAGGGGAGGGGGGGTCACTACACAGCCGGGGCTGGGGGGACCGGGGTGGTCGGTGCAGGAGCCCGCCTGCCGCGTCTCATGTCTCCGCCGTCGCACGCTCAAGCTCCCATCATGGCTTCCCTACGAGAGTCAGCGAACAGGCTCCGCGTATCCCTCCGCCTCCCCCTCCACAGATCCCTCCGCCTTCTGTTCAAACACAACATAGTCCGCGCCACATCATCCATCTACCGCCGGGCCAACGCCGCTCTGCAAACCCTTCACACCGAGCCGGACTCAGCGGGACCTCACCCCCTACTGGACGGAGCCTTCCCCGGGGCGGGCAGGAGAGGATTCCGGGGAGAAGTGGAAGGATTCGAGGCTGAGGGCGGAAGGATATTTTTCCACAGAGGGGACTACTTTTCGTTCCTTGAGGAGGGAGAGTCACGTGGTGTAGAAGTGGGGAACTTTTGCAGAATGTCATCTTTTTACTTCATTTCCCTTTCTTCCTCCTGTATGTGGAGGAAAAGTCACACAGGCCTGCTCCCCCTCCTCTTCTCCTCTCATATACCCGGGAGTGCACATCCCTTTATCCTTCCAATAATGATTATGTCATATTTAATTATACCACCCCCCTTAATATTAACAGAGCAATCATAAATGGCATCCAGGATGTACTCAATACTGGGCACTCTCACCCCCTGCCTGCCCAGGCCAGCTTTCAGCTGTCACACTTTGAATGACAATTACTCAATCATTCAACTCTGTACCCATATGACATTTGTATCATTTTTTCGCACACACAGATAGTTTTCTTTTGATGATTTTAATCGCCGTTGGGCTTTTTATTTTTGTTTCTAAACAAATAAAGAAAGAAAATTTTGAAAAAAAAAAAAAAAAAGTTTTTTTTTAATTTCTGTCACAAAATTTTGTAAATAAGTAATGTTTACCTTTTTACTGATGGGTGTTAATGAGGCTGCCCTGATGGGCACTGAAGAGGCTGCTCTGATGGGCACTGATGAGGCTGCTCTGATGGGCGCTGATGAGGCTGCTCTGATGGGTGCTGATGAGGCTGCCCTGATGGGTGCTGATGAGGCTGCCCTGATGGGTGCTGATGAGGCTGCCCTGATGGGTGCTGATGAGGCTGCCCTGATGGGTGCTGATGAGGCTGCTCTGATGGGCGCTGATGAGGCTCTTCTGATGGGCGCTGATGAGGCTGCTCTGATGGGTGCTGATGAGGCTGCTCTGATGGGTGCTGATGAGGCTGCTCTGATGGGTGCTGATGAGGCTGCTCTGATGGGTGCTGATGAGGCTGCCCTAATGGGCGTTGATGAGGCTGGCCTGATGGGTGCTGAAGAGGCTGACCTGATGGGTGCTGATGAGGCTGCCCTGATGGGTGCTGATGAGGCTGCCCTGATGGGCGCTGATGAGGCTGCCTTGATGGGCGCTGATGAAGCTGCTCTGATGAGGCTGCCCTGATGGGCGTTGATGAGGCTGCCTTGATGGGCACTGATGAGGCTGCACTGATGAGGCTGCCCTGATGGGCGTTGATGAGGCTGCCTTGATGGGCACTGATGAGGCTGCTCTGATGGCCACTGATGAGGCTGCTCTTATGGGCGTTGATGAGGCTGCCCTGATGGGTGCTGAAGAGGCTGCCCTGATGGGTGTTGATGAGGCTGCCTTGATGGGCACTGATAAGGCTGCTCTGATGGGCGCTGATGAGGCTACCCTGATGGGCGTTGATGAGGCTGCCTTGATGGGCGCTGATGAGGCTGCTCTGATGGCCACTGATGAGGCTGCTCTGATGGGCACTGAAGAGGCTGCTCTGATGGGCACTGATGAGGCTGCTCTGATGGGCACTGATGAGGCTGCTCTGATGGGTGCTGATGAGGCTGCTCTGATGGGTGCTGATGAGGCTGCCCTGATGGGTGCTGATGAGGCTGCCCTGATGGGTGCTGATGAGGCTGCCCTGATGGGTGCTGATGAGGCTGCTCTGATGGGCGCTGATGAGGCTGTTCTGATGGGCGCTGATGAGGCTGCTCTGATGGGTGCTGATGAGGCTGCTCTGATGGGTGCTGATGAGGCTGCCCTAATGGGCATTGATGAGGCTGCCCTGATGGGTGCTGAAGAGGCTGACCTGATGGGTGCTGATGAGGCTGCCCTGATGGGTGCTGATGAGGCTGCCCTGATGGGTGCTGAAGAGGCTGCCCTAATGGGCGCTGATGAGGCTGCCCTGATGGGCGCTGATGAGGCTGCCTTGATGGGCGCTGATGAAGCTGCTCTGATGGGCGCTGATGAGGCTGCCCTGATGGGCGTTGATGAGGCTGCCTTGATGGGCACTGATGAGGCTGCACTGATGAGGCTGCCCTGATGGGCGTTGATGAGGCTGCCTTGATGGGCACTGATGAGGCTGCTCTGATGGCCACTGATGAGGCTGCTCTTATGGGCGTTGATGAGGCTGCCCTGATGGGTGCTGAAGAGGCTGCCCTGATGGGTGTTGATGAGGCTGCCTTGATGGGCACTGATGAGGCTGCTCTGATGGGCGCTGATGAGGCTGCCCTGATGGGCGTTGATGAGGCTGCCTTGATGGGCGCTGATGAGGCTGCTCTGATGGCCACTGATGAGGCTGCTCTGATGGGCACTGATGAGGCTGTTCTGATGGGCGCTGATGAGGCTGCTCTGATGGGTGCTGATGAGGCTGCTCTGATGGGTGCTGATGAGGCTGCCCTAATGGGCGTTGATGAGGCTGCCCTGATGGGTGCTGAAGAGGCTGACCTGATGGGTGCTGATGAGGCTGCCCTGATGGGTGCTGATGAGGCTGCCCTGATGGGTGCTGAAGAGGCTGCCCTAATGGGCGCTGATGAGGCTGCCCTGATGGGCGCTGATGAGGCTGCCTTGATGGGCGCTGATGAAGCTGCTCTGATGGGCGCTGATGAAGCTGCTCTGATGGGCGCTGATGAGGCTGCCCTGATGGGCGTTGATGAGGCTGCCTTGATGGGCACTGATGAGGCTGCACTGATGAGGCTGCCCTGATGGGCGTTGATGAGGCTGCCTTGATGGGCACTGATGAGGCTGCTCTGATGGCCACTGATGAGGCTGCTCTTATGGGCGTTGATGAGGCTGCCCTGATGGGTGCTGAAGAGGCTGCCCTGATGGGTGTTGATGAGGCTGCCTTGATGGGCACTGATGAGGCTGCTCTGATGGGCGCTGATGAGGCTGCCCTGATGGGCGTTGATGAGGCTGCCTTGATGGGCGCTGATGAGGCTGCTCTGATGGCCACTGATGAGGCTGCTCTGATGGGCGTTGATGAGGCTGCTCTGATGGGCGCTGATGAGGCTGCTCTGATGGGCGCTGATGAGGCTGCTCTGATGGGCGCTGATGAGGCTGCTCTGATGGGCGTTGATGAGGCTGCTCTGATGGGCGCTGATGAGGCTGCTCTGATGGCCACTGATGAGGCTGCCCTGATGGGCGCTGATGAGGCTGCCCTGATGGGCGTTGATGAGAAGGCACTGATTGGAATCACTGGTGGGCACTGGCATTGATCGCTGATGGGACTCCATTGATAATCAATGCAGACCCTCCCCCTGTCAGGAGAGCCGCTTATGCGTTCTACTCTACTCACAGGCTGTCAGTGCGAGTAGAGGAATGGCGATAACCTATTTACACTGTGATTGGACACAGCTGATCACATGGTACAGAGCCTACGCCATAGACTCCTTACCGAGATCGGAGATGCTGTGTGTCAGAGCAACACACCACACCACCAATCACGCGCCCCAGGGGTGTGCATGAGTGGCTTGTTCTGAAAGACCTCATATGACTTCCAGTCAGAACAATGAAACCCCCGCCTGGCCATACTTTTCGTGCACCATTTAGGAGATATTTACTTGTGAAGCCGTCAGTGACATCACAGGCCCATGCGCTGTGACTCGTGCCATTCCTTCAGAGTCCTGTGCCTGTGCCGTGAACAGCGTCATCGCAGCTCATCAAATTGAAGGCCTGGAGCCAACCCGGAAGGAAGACCGGGAGAATATGGAAGCCCTGTCAGGGGTGACAGTGCTAGCTACTAGCACATTATAAGTTTGCCTTGCAGGTTTTTAAAAAATAAAATAAATTTACTACCACTTTAACCACTTCTATACCGGGCCAATTCTGGAATTCCTCTCCTACATGTAAAAAAATGATCTCTTTTTTTTTTTGCTAGAAAATTACTCAGAACCCGCAAAAATTATATATATTTTTGTAGCAGAGATCCTAGCGTATAAAAGTGATTGTTGCATTTTGTTATTTCACATTGTATTTGCACAGTAATTTTTTAAATGCAATTGTTTTGGAAAAAATAAAAACACTTTTGTGAAATAAAAAAAAAAAGCATAATATTTACTCCCATTTTTTTGTATAAAGTGAAAGATGATGTTAGCCCAAGTAAATAGATATCTAACATGTCACGCTTTAAAATTGCGCACGTTCATGGACTAGCGCCAAACGTCGGTACTTTAGAATCTCCATACGCTTTAAATTGTTTTACAGGTTACCAGTTTAGAGTTGCAGAGGAGGTCTTGTACTAGAATTATTGCTCTCGCTCTAACGTTCGAGGTGACACTTCACATGTGTGGTTCGAACGCCATTCAAATATGCGAGCGCAACCTACATATGCATTCGCTTCTGCGTGTGAGCACAAGGGGACGACACTTTAATTTATTTTTTTTTATCACTTTTTTTTCTATTACAAGAAATGTGAACATCCCTTGTAATAAGAATAAGGCATGACAGGTCTTCTTTATTGAGAGATCTGGGGTCAATGAGACCCCAGATCTCTCCTCTACCCTGCATAGCCTGAGAATTAAAAAAAAAAAAAAAAAAAAACATCAAAATCTGCTTTCCAGATAAAAAAAAAAAAGAAAAACAGTCAGTGTGCATCTGCCAGGCCTGGAAGTGATGTCATGAAATGGCTTCCTGCCTCCCAGATTTATAAAGATAGCCGGGGATCATCTGGGCCACAGCCAGCTCTATGGTAATCTAGCGCTGCCGCCAGATCATTAATCTGGCCTTCAGATCGCATGGAAGAGCCCAGAAAGGCACCAGATGGAGGCAGGGGGATAAAAGTTCTACATAAATGATTAAAATCTTATTATTGTAAGAACCCCTGTCAGTGATCGGGGTAAAGTGGCACATCTGTAACCTGCATGGAACACGCTATAGCAAAAATGACATTTCTAAAGAAAAAAAACAAGTCAAATCACATTTAAATTTCCTCGTGGTTTTCATTGCAGGCACCCGGCTATGGGAAAAAAGTAAAGAAAAAACTGGTGTAGAGTCCCCCCTCAGTCCATACTAGGCCCTTTGGGACTGATATGGATTTTAAGGGGAACCCACGCTAAAATGTAAAAAAAAATGGCCCACCCCCCCCCCCCAAATTCATACCAGACCCTTATCCGAGCATGCCTCCTGGCAGGTCAGGAAAGGGAGGAGACATGGTCTCCTACCCCAAAGAACCTTGTCCCCATGTTGTTGACAATGGCCTCATCCCCACAACCATGGCCGGTGGTTGTGGGCTTATGCGGGCAGGGGGCTTATAGGAATCTAGAAGTCCCATTTAACAAGGGGGCCCCCAGATCCCACCCCCCATGTGAATGAGTATGGGGTATCCCATTTTACCAAAATAGTGTAAAAAAAGTAATAATAACAGAGACAATTTTTGACAATTCCTTTGATAAAAAATAAAAAAAAAATGTCCCCTGATGTAAATCCATCATCAATCACGCCCCCACCGCACCCAAAAAATAAAAAAAAAATCACTCCCGCCATCCATGAAGGCCGTCCACCTACCGCAGGCTCCTCCGTTTGACAGTTCTTTTATAGGGAAGGGTGGGGCCACCTGGCGACATCACCTACCTATAAGGCCCTCTTCACAGGGCTCCGTTCCGTCGACTGAGCCGTTCTGCTCAGCGGGGGATCGATCCGCTGATCCCCGCCGAGCAGGCGGATGACAGCTCTGTCTCAGCGCTGTGTGCAGAGATGGAGCTGTCAGATCCCCACTGTCCCCTATGGGGGAATTGGATGAGAATGGACCGCCTGTCCGTTCTCATCCGATCCGTCAGACGGATGGAAAATAGGGTTTCCATCTGTCCGGATTTGACGGACAGGATCGGATCGGATGTCAGCGGACATGTCTCCGCTGACATCCGCTGCCCCATAGAGATGCATGGGGCATCCATTCCGATCTGCCTGAAAACCGACAGGCGGATCTGAATAGTCCGCATGTGTGAAAGGGGCCTAAGGGCTAGTTTACATCAAAGAAATTGAGTCCAGATGCGTTCCGTAAACTTTTCTGCATGCACGTTTTCGATGCGTTTTTGGTGCGTTTTGGATGCAGTCCAGTGAAATTTTTTCCCCCTCTTTTTTCTTAACCTTAACCTCTTCAATACCGCGCACTTTTCCCCCTTCCCGCCCTGGCCAATTTATAGCTTTTAGCGCTGTTGCATTTTGAAGGACAATTGCGCGGTCATGCAACACTGTACCTACACCAAATTTATGGCATTTTTAAACCCACAAATAGAGCTTTCTTTTGGTGGTATTTGATCACCGCAAGGTTTTTTCTTTTTTGCTAAACAAATAAAAAAAGACCGAAAAGTTTGGGAAAAAAAAAAAATTTTTTTGTTTACCGTATATACTCGAGTATAAGCCGACCCGAATATAAGCTGAGGCCCCTAATTTTACCACAAAAAAGTGGGAAAACTTATTGACTCGAGTATAAGCCTAGGGTGGGAAATGCAGCAGCTACTGGACCCAACGGGACCACCACGAGACACAAAACAGGGGCTGCGGGCACGGTGCAGGAGATGGTTCAGGCATGGTACAGGAGATGGCACAGGTCATGGTACCAGAGGCGTAACTAGAGCCTTCAGGGCCCCGATGCAAGAAACCATGAAGGGCCCCCCCAGATCCCTGGCCGGGGCCCTTCCCTTCAAGCCCAGGGCTCTTCCCACTAATCCTGGGGCTCTTTACTCTCGTTGCATGGCCTTTTATTACGGTCCCGCAGCAGGATCCTTTCACAAGTTCTGCAGTGGGCTCCCTTCCTGCAATCTTTGGGCCTCCCCACAGTGGTGCAATGCCAGGGCCCGCTCGCAAGTGTGACTTTTGCAATCCTGAAAGTTCACCCACTGGTTTGCTACTGGGCCCCCTGGAGCATGGGGCCCGGTAGCAATCGCAACCCCTGCAACCCCTGTAGTTACGCCCCTGCATGGTACAGGTCATGGTACAGGCATGGCACAGATCATGGTATAGGCATGGCACAGGAGATGGTACAGGAATGGCACAGGTGATGGTACAGGCATGGCACAGGTGATGGTACAGGCAGGGCACAGGTGATGGTATAGGCATGGTACAGGCATGGCACAGGTGATGGTATAGGCATGGCACAGGTCATGGTACAGGCATGGCACAGGTCATGGTACAAGAGATGGTATAGGCATGGCACAGGGGATGGTATAGGCATGGCACAGGTCATGGTATAGGCATGGCACAGTAGGTATAGGCATGGCACAGTAGGTACAGGCATAACACAGGAGATGCAGTGCTGCGGGCATGGTACAGGAGAATGTCCTGTACCGTGCCCGCAGCACTGCATGAGGAAATGCAGGGGCTGCGGAGGAGTCTCACTTACCTGTCGGTGAGGCGCCTTCGATTTAAAAATGGCACCGCCCGGCGCCAACACGTCACCACGCATGCACCGACGATGCTCGGGAAAGCTCGTACACGTTCGACTATTCCCGGGCTTGCGGCGCATGCGCAGTGACATGTCGGCGCCGGGCGGCGCCATTTTTAAAAAGTAAGTGAGCCAGTGACTCAAGTTAACTCGAGTATATACGGTATGTAATAAAATTTTCTAAATAGATACGTTTTTCCTGCACTGATGAGCACTGATGAGGCCGCACTGATAGGCACTGATGAGGAGGCACTGATGGAGTAGCACTGATGGGGTGGCACTAATATGCAGCACTGATAGGCAGCACTGATATGCAGCACCGATGGGCACTGATATGTGGCACTGATAGGTAGCACTGATATGCAGCATTGGTGGGCACTGATAGGTGGCACTGATGGGCATTGATAGGCGGCATTGATGGGCACTGATAGACAGCACTGATGGGCACTGATAGATGACACTGATGGGCACTGATAGGTGGCACTGATAGGCGGCACTGATGGGCACTGATAGGCAGCACTGGTGGGCAATAATGGGCACTGGTGGGCGGCACTGATAGATGGCAATGATGGGCACTGGTGGATAGCACTGATGGGGAGGGCACTGGTGGGCAGCACAGATGGGGAGGGCACTGGTGGGCTCCCTGAGCCTTGATTGCCATCCCTGGTGGCCATGGTGGGCATTCCTGGGGTCATGGGTGGGCATCCCTGGTGGCTCTAGTGGCACCCCCCCCCCCCAAGGGTCTGCACTGGTAATCAATGCTCTGATTATCAGTGCAAACCCCCCTCAGGAGAGCCACAGATTGGCTCTCCTCTACTCGTGCCTGTCACGATGGACGGCACTTCCTATTTACTATGTGACCAGCTATGATTGGACACAGCTGGTCACATGGTAAGGAGCCTACGTCAGTAGATGCTGAAAAAAAAAAACGCACTGGACTGCATGTGGTGTGAACTGTGGTAAGGAACTGTCAAACAGAGAAGCCTGCAGTAGGCAGCCAGCCTTCATGGACAGCCGGAGGGTTTTTTTTTTTTTTGGGGTCTGGCGGTGCGGCGGACGAGGTGAATGACAATGGACTTACATTGGGAGTCACTGTTTTTTTTATTTTTCAATAAGGGAGTTGTCAAAAACTGTCTCTGTGTTTTTATGACTTTTTGACAGCTTTTTGGTGAATTGGGGGGGGGGCCTGGGATCTGGGGGCTGGTGGATTCCAGCTTTTGATAAGCCCCCTACCCGCAGACCCTTACAACCAGCAGACACGGCTGTGGGAATGAGGCCCTTGTACCTCATGGGGACAAGGTGCTTTAAGGCAGGGAGGGCAGAGCACCAAAAGCACCCACCCCCCATGTTGAGGGCACGTGGCCTGGTATGGTTCAGGAGGGGGGGCGTTCGCTCGATCCCCCCTCTTTCCTGACCTGCTGGGCTGCATGCTCGAATAAGGGTTTGTATTGATTTTGGGGGGGGGGGTAACCCACGCCTTTTTATTAATTTTTTTTTATTTTGGCATGGGGTTCCCTTTAAAATCTATATCAGACCCGAAGGACAAAGGGGATAGTTTGCCAGTAATTGTACACAGATATATACTGCTCAAACAAATTAAAGGAACACTTTTTAATCAGAGTATAGCGTCAAGTCAATTAAACCCCTGGGATATTAATCTGGTTGGTCAGTTAAATAGCAGAGGGGGTTGTTTCAGCTGCTTTGGTGTTAATGAATCTACCAACAGGTGCACTAGATGGGCAATAATCAGACAACCTTCAAAACAGGAGTGGTTTTACAGGTCGAGGCTATTGATGTTTTTTTCCCTACTCATCTTTTCTGACTGTTTTTCACTAGTTTTGCATTTGGCTAGGGTTAGGGATGGGCTCAATGTTCGAACATCAAAAAAAAAAAAAAAAAAATCACATGTACATAAGTATTCACAGCCTTTTTCATGACACTCAAAATTGAGCTCAGGCGCATCCTGTTTCCACTGATCATCCTTGAGCTGTTTCTACAACTTGATTGAAGTGCACCTGTGGTAAATTCAGTTAACTGGACATGATTTGGAAAGGCGCACATCTGTCTATATAAGGTCCCACAGTTAAAAGTGCATGTCAGAGCACAAACCAAGCCATGAAGTCCAAGGAATTGTCTAGACCTTTGAGATAGGATTGTATCAAAGCAGAGAAGGGTACAGAGAAATGTCTGCAGCATTGAATATTCCAATCCATAAATGGAAGAAGTTTGGAACCACCAGGACTCTTTCAAGAGCAGGCCGCCCGGCCAAACTGAGCGATTGGAGGAGAAGGGCCTTAGTCAGGGAGGTGACAAAGATCATGATGGTCACTCTGACAGAGCTCGAGTGTTTCTCTTTGGAGAGAGGAGAACCTTCCAGTAGAACAACCATCTCTGCAGCACTCCACCCATCAGCCCTGTATGGTAGAGTGGCCAGATGGAAGCCACTCCTCAGTAAAAGGCACATGACAGCCCGCTTGGAGTTTGCCAAAAGGCACGCAAAGGACTCTCAGACAATGAGAAACAAAATTCTGTGGTCTGATGAAACAAAGATTGAACTCTTTGACCTGAATGGCAAGTGTCATGTCTGGAGAAAAGCAGGCACGGCTCAGCACCTGGCCAATATCATCCCTACAGTGAAGCATGGTGGTGGCAGCATCATGCTGTGGGGGATGTTTTTCAGTGGCAGGAGCTCGGAGACTACTCAGGATCGAGGGGAAGATGTATGTAGCATGGTACAGAGACATCCTTGGTGGAAACCTGCTCCAGAGCGCTCTGGACCTCAGACTGGGATGAAGGTTCATCTTCCAAGAGGACCATGACCCTAAGCACACAGCCAAGATAACAAAGGAGTAGCTACGGGACAACTCTGTGAATGTCCTTGAGTGGCCCAGCCAGAGCCCAGACTTGAACCAGATTGAACATCTCTAGAGAGACCTGAAAATAGCTGTGCACAGATGCTCCCCATCCAACCTGATGGAGCTTGAGAGGTACTGCAAAGAAGAATGGGAGAAACTGCCTAAAAATAGGTGTGCCCAGCTTGTAGCATACTCAAAAAGACTTGAGACTGTAAATGGTGCAAAAGGTGCTTTAACAAAGTACTGAGCAAAGGCTTATGTAAATGTGATTTTTTTTTTCCGTTTTTTTTATTTTAATGAATTTACAAAGATTTCAAACAAGCTTCTTTTACATTGTCATTATGAGGGATTGTTTTTAGAATTTTAAGGACAATAATGCATTTAATCCATTTTGGAATAACGATGCTTAAAAAAATGTGGAAAAAGTGAAGCGATGTGAATACTTTCCGAATGCACAATACCTCTGCTAAATGTGACAGCTTCTTGCTCAGGCCAGTTGCCACCATCCCCGCCCCTTTATTTAGAAACCAGCTGTCAGACAGCAATCTGTCATTTAGCAAGGAGTAGCTACAGAAGCGGATCACCTTGGCAGTTGGTGGACATTGTTCATTGTGATTGTTGAGGATGCGCATCTCTAAATAATGTGATTGACAATGGATTTACATTGTGGGATGTTTTTTTTAAGTGGTTCTAAAGGCAGAGGTATTTTTTTTTTTTTTTACTTTATTGCATTCTATGCATTAATGTGAAAAACCATCTACATGCAGCTCCCCATCATGGGCGTCCGCAGAACTTTTTTCAGGGGAGGGACATCATTTTAAGGTCACCCTTGCTCCACCCCATTTTCAACAATGTCATGAAGGGGAGGGATTTAATCATTATACTTATTTTGAGCATCTATTTTTAAAGAGCAAACGGCAGCATTTATTTTTAAAGCATTTGTTAACCTAACAAAAAAAAATATCCTGTTCCCTTAAAGCATGTTATACAGCACAGTGCTTTGCTGTGTAATTTGGCTCCTTCTATCACCTAAAATACCTGGCTGATCCTGCCTGGTTATGTCCTCCCCTCTGTAAACTGACCACTGTATACCATGGCTGCTGAGCCCTGATACTGTGGTCAGTTTACGTGCCTCCATCACCTGCAGCCCTCCTGTCCTCCTCTGTCCTCTCTTCCCCCTCTCTCCCTGCCTGTCTGCTCCTGTTTTTTTTAAAGTTTTATATCCCGTCTACAGTCCATTTAATAACCCTGTGTGCCCCTGTGTCTGTGTTTTATAAAAAAAAAAGCCATTCTTTACAAGTTTTTAGAGTTCCACTCTCCTCCTCTCCCTCTCCCCTCCTCCTCCCCTCCCATCTGACATCAATGAGGAATCCTCGGCCCTGCCTGCTGCAGGCAGCTGTCAGGCGTAGAGAGGAGAGAGCCAATGGGTCACGTGAGCGGCACTCGGCCCTCTGAAAACTGGTAAAGAACGGCTTATTTTTGTAAAACACATAGACAGGCACACAAGATTATTAAACAGACCAGACAGGATGGTATAAAGTGGCTTAACAACCACTTGAAAGGGGAAGCTGAGATTCCGGGGGGGGGGGCATTTGCCCCCCCCCCTTGCACCTACCAATACTTTTTGTAATAAAGTGTATGTTCACTAGTGGTTAAATAGGATCATTAAGCACAATACTTTCCGGATGCACAATACCTCTGCTAAATGTGACAGCTTCTTGCTCAGGCCAGTTGCCACCATCCCCGCCCCTTTATTTAGAAACCAGCTGTCAGACAGCAATCTGTCATTTAGCAAGGAGTAGCTACAGAAGCGGATCACCTTGGCAGTTGGTGGACATTGTTCATTGTGATTGTTGAGGATGTGCATCTCTAAATAATGTGATTGACAATGGATTTACATTGTGGGATGTTTTTTTTAAGTGGTTCTAAAGGCAGAGGTATTTTTTTTTTTTTACTTTATTGCATTCTATGCATTAATGTGAAAAACCATCTACATGCAGCTCCCCATCATGGGCGTCCGCAGAACTTTTTTCAGGGGAGGGACATCATTTTAAGGTCACCCTTGCTCCACCCCATTTTCAACAATGTCATGAAGGGGAGGGGTTTAATCATTATACTTATTTTGAGCATCTATTTTTAAAGAGCAAACGGCAGCATTTATTTTTAAAGCATTTGTTAACCTAACAAAAAAAAATATCCTGTTCCCTTAAAGCATGTTATACAGCACAGTGCTTTGCTGTGTAATTTGGCTCCTTCTATCACCTAAAATACCTGGCTGATCCTGCCTGGTTATGTCCTCCCCTCTGTAAACTGACCACTGTATACCATGGCTGCTGAGCCCTGATACTGTGGTCAGTTTACGTGCCTCCATCACCTGCAGCCCTCCTGTCCTCCTCTGTCCTCTCTTCCCCCTCTCTCCCTGCCTGTCTGCTCCTGTTTTTTTTAAAGTTTTATATCCCGTCTACAGTCCATTTAATAACCCTGTGTGCCCCTGTGTCTGTGTTTTATAAAAAAAAAAGCCATTCTTTACAAGTTTTTAGAGTTCCACTCTCCTCCTCTCCCTCTCCCCTCCTCCTCCCCTCCCATCCCATCTGACATCAATGAGGAATCCTCGGCCCTGCCTGCTGCAGGCAGCTGTCAGACGTAGAGAGAGCCAATGGGTCACGTGAGCGGCACTCGGCCCTCTGAAAACTGGTAAAGAACGGCTTATTTTTGTAAAACACATAGACAGGCACACAAGATTATTAAACAGACCAGACAGGATGGTATAAAGTGGCTTAACAACCACTTGAAAGCGGAAGCTGAGATTCCGGGGGGGGGGGGCATTTGCCCCCCCCCCCTTGCACCTACCAATACTTTTTGTAATAAAGTGTATGTTCACTAGTGGTTAAATAGGATCATTAAGCACATCAGTTGTTTATATTTTAATAGTTGTTAGTTATTTAATTAATTTTATTGTTTTTATATATCTTTTATACATAGAAATCTTGCCCTATATATACTGGTTCACTTTTGTTTATAATTATTAAGACTTTATATAGGGTTTTTTATATACGCCCAGGGGGGGGGGGCCATCAGTGACCCTACTTCAAAATTATCTATTTTCCCGTCACTGCAAATAAGAAAGACTTATACAGTAAATGATAACGTTTATTCTCTTATAAAAAATGTTTTTGTTAGTATTTAGGCTCCATGCACACAGGGCGTCATAAAAACGTGCTCCAAAGCTGTTTACATAACGCCGGGAAACAGCAGCTGTAAAAACGTGCTTTCAGTAGCTTTTCCTACTAGCGTTATTGCACGTTTGGCCACAGTAGCTGTTAGCAGCGTTTTTTTCTGCCTCCATTCAAAATCAATGGTTCCCTATGGGAGCCTATTGATTTGAATGGAAGTCACACCGCAGGTCGGATCAGGGTGATCCGACTTGCGGTGCGACCTGCACTGTGAGAATCTTGAGGGGGAACTCCACGCCAAAATGGGGAAAAAAACGGCGTGGGGTTCCCCCCCAGGTTCCAAACCAGGCCCTTCGGATCTGGTATGGAATTTGAGGGTAGCCCCGCGCCGAAAAAACAGCGTGGGGTCCCCCCCAAAATCCATACCAGACCCTTATCCGAGCATGCAGTCCGGCATGCCAGGAAAGGGGAGGGGACGAGCGAGCGGCCCCACCCCCCCTGGATCATACCAGGCCACACGCCCTCAACATGGGGGGGTGTGGGTGCTTTGGGGCAGGGGGGGGGCTCTGCACCCCGCACCTCAAAGCACCTTGCCCCCATGTTGATGAGGACAAGGGCCTCATCCCCACAACCCTGGCCGGTGGTTGTGGGGGTCTGCGGGCAGGGGGCTCATCGGAATCTGGAGGCCCCCTTTAACAAGGGGGCCCCCGATCCCGGACCCCCTCCCTATGTGAATGGGTATGGGGTACACTGTACCCCTACTCATTCACCCCATAAAATGCAGTGTATGGAAATGACGACAGGAGACGTTTTGGAAAATTTATTAAAAATCTTCATCCGGCTCTTGTCCTCTCCGGGGGTCTTCTCCTCTCCGAGGGTCTTCTGCTCTTTTGCTGTCCGCCCTTCTTGTCTTCTCCTCTCCGGGGTCTTCTGCTGTCTTCTCCTCTCCGGGGGTCTTCTGCTGTCTTCTCTCCGAGGGTCTTCTGCTCTGTTGCTGTCCGCCCTTCTTGTCTTCTCCTCCCCGGGGGTCTTCTGCTGTCCGCCCTTCTGCTGTCCAATCTTCTTGTCTTCTCCGCTCCGGTCTTCTGCTCTTTTGCTGTCGGCTGTCCTTCTTCCTCCGGTCCTCCTCCGACGACGTCTTCAGCGATTATGCCGGCCTCTGGTCTCCGCAGCTTATTATATAGCCATTAGGGGCGTGGCCGCCAGATGACGTAATCGGGAGACCACGCCCCTTTGTGTCACATGTGACGTCACCTGTGACACAAAGGGGCGTGGTCTCCCGATTACGTCATCTGGCGGCCACGCCCCTAATGGCTATATAATAAGCTGCGGAGACCAGAGGCCGGCATAATCGCTGAAGACGTCGTCGGAGGAGGACCGGAGGAAGAAGGACAGCCGACAGCAAAAGAGCAGAAGACCGGAGCGGAGAAGACAAGAAGATTGGACAGCAGAAGGGCGGACAGCAGAAGACCCCCGGGGAGGAGAAGACAAGAAGGGCGGACAGCAACAGAGCAGAAGACCCTCGGAGAGAAGACAGCAGAAGACCCCCGGAGAGGAGAAGACAGCAGAAGACCCCGGAGAGGAGAAGACAAGAAGGGCGGACAGCAAAAGAGCAGAAGACCCTCGGAGAGGAGAAGACCCCCGGAGAGGACAAGAGCCGGATGAAGATTTTTAATAAATTTTCCAAAACGTCTCCTGTCGTCATTTCCATACACTGCATTTTATGGGGTGAATGAGTAGGGGTACAGTGTACCCCATACCCATTCACATAGGGAGGGGGTCCGGGATCGGGGGCCCCCTTGTTAAAGGGGGCCTCCAGATTCCGATGAGCCCCCTGCCCGCAGACCCCCACAACCACCGGCCAGGGTTGTGGGGATGAGGCCCTTGTCCTCATCAACATGGGGGCAAGGTGCTTTGAGGTGCGGGGTGCAGAGCCCCCCCCCCTGCCCCAAAGCACCCACACCCCCCCATGTTGAGGGCGTGTGGCCTGGTATGATCCAGGGGGGGTGGGGCCGCTCGCTCGTCCCCTCCCCTTTCCTGGCATGCCGGACTGCATGCTCGGATAAGGGTCTGGTATGGATTTTGGGGGGACCCCACGCCGTTTTTTCGGCGCGGGGCTACCCTCAAATTCCATACCAGATCCGAAGGGCCTGGTTTGGAACCTGGGGGGGAACCCCACGCCGTTTTTTTCCCCATTTTGGCGTGGAGTTCCCCCTCAAGATTCTCACAGTGCAGGTCGCACCGCAAGTCGGATCACCCTGATCCGACCTGCGGTGTGACTTCCATTCAAATCAATAGGGAACCATTGATTTTGAATGGAAGAAAAAAAACGTATAACGTGGCTTAACGCACGTTAAGCAACGTTATGGAGCCCTTAGCAGCGTCAGACGTTTTTTGCAGCTTGACGCTGGAGCTCCTGAACCCACAGTTTCTGGGTTTTTTTTGGAGCTGTAAAACGCCTATGCCACTTGGAGCTCCTAAAAGCTCTATGTGTGCATGAGGCCATAGAATAACATGGATGGGCGTTCTGCAGCTGCAAAAAAAAACGTCTGACGCTGCTAACAGCAGCTGTAAAAACGTCCAGTGTGCATGAGGCCTAAACATTCAGAAATTGGGTTCTGCAAAGGGATGAGTAAGTCACGTTTCTAAATCAATATTCAGCTTTGATTGGGCAGAGTCATTGGAGGGAGTTAAAAGTTAAATTCCGGGGGCGTGGCTGAACCGTTCATGTGAGCAGTCGTGTCTTGAGCTGGCTCCGTGATCCTGATTGTAATTATCCTGTCGTTTGGACCCGAATCCCCGCTAAAATTGATCGACTGCTCCGCTCCCGTGCCTGCATCACCCCAGTGACTGCTCCGGATGCCCGGCCGCACAGAAACACTATGTCCAAGAAGAAGGAGGACAGCCCCTCTGCCCAGAAGCAGGCCCAAGATGGCGGCCCCCCGCACCCCCAGCGCGCGGGCCGTGAGAAACAGCCTACAGCGATCTCTAAGCTGGGGAAATTCGCCCGCGATCCCACGAAGCACCAGTCACATACCTCACCGACGGCCTCCTCAGCGGCTCCCCGGGATCGTCCGTCTCCTCCCTCGCCAGCGCTGTCTCCATGCCTCAATCACCCGGCTGGGCCTTCCCAAGTGAACGCAGTGAGTACAACTCCCGCCCCTGCTGTCAGGCCCGGTTCTCTGGAGGATGTGGAGCAGCCTCTCCCCACCATACAAGATGTATTAACTGCGGTGCACACGTATGGTACATCCCTCTCTGAATTGTCCATTGAGGTAAAAGCATGAAAAAGGGCCTGCTGCACATCCGTCAGGACATGCAGAAAATGAGGGAGCGTACCACGGCCCTGGAGGGACGGGTGAGTGCAGTAGAGGATGATTTACCCCCCATTCTGCAAGATGTGCGCATTAATTCCTCAGGGGTTGCTGAGGCGATGCACAGACTGGAGGATATGGAGAACCGATTACGCCGCAGCAATCTGCGCTTGGTGGGCATCCCGGAGAAATCGGAGGGTAAATCACCTGTGGAGTTCATTGAACAATGGCTGATCACCACTTTTGGAAAGGACAATCTTTCACCATTCTTTTCCGTGGAGCGGGCACACAGGGTGCCTTTCAGGGCTCCCCCGCCTGGGGGCCCTGACCGTCCATTCCTACTGAAGCTACTGCACTACAAGGACAGGGACATTATTCTGAAATCGGCCCGCCAGCAACCCCGTATGGAAATACAGGGTGCTAAGGTCTCCATTTACCCTGACTTTTCAGCTGCCCTGCAAAAACAGAGGGCGCGATTTACTGATGTGAAGAAACGACTGCGTGCCATCCCTTTGGTCTACTCCATGATGTATCCGGCTAAACTACGAGTGGTCGCGAATGGCACAGTACACTTTTTCGAAAATCCTGCCTTGGCAACCAACTGGCTGGATCGTCAAGAGAGGCACCTGAGAGCGGCTGTGGAATAATACTATCTTCAAGCAAGTTGAAGAGTTTTGCTTTGTCGGGTCTATTAGTCCCCTGTTTGGAGCCATGACGCAGAGTTCTGCTTGAATTTCTATGGCTCTACTGTTCGCTCCTTCTTTGAAGCCCGTGGCAGGGAAGTGCCGGGTTTCTGACTTTGTCTGAGTTCGGGCCCTCTTCTCATACCCCTCGGCCCCATTGGGGCTTACAGACTGTTCCCTGCGGGGCATGGATGGCAGTGGCTTTCCCTGCTGCTCTCCATCAGTTTTTGTTGTTACTGTTTTTTTTGTTGAGATTTTCCTTTTCTTTTTCTTTTTTTTCTTGTCCGGCTTACATTATGGTGAATTCCCCTATGATGCTCTCCCTGCTCCTGATCTGCCTTACTACTATGGTGCTACTGATTGTGTCCCTTGGTCCTCTGGCCTGCTGCTTCAGGCGGCGGTCCGCTGCTGGGAACTGACGCGACTGCCAGTCGGAGACTTCCCCTGTCCTTATCCTATACTGACATCTCCTCATGGCTGACACCAAGGAATCTATGCTCTCGTGGAATGTCAGAGGTCTGGGGGACGAACTGCTGTACTGACTCTGTTGTCTCACCATGTTCCTGCTCTGGTCTGCCTGCAGGAAACCCACCTTACCCAGGACACGACTGGGTATCTCCGTTCTCGGAGGTATCCAGTCCAATTTCATTCTTTTCATAGTCAATATTCAAGGGGGGTCTCTGTTTTGATATCTGCCTTGGTAAAATTTGAACTAGTGGACTCTGTGATAGACTCTCAGGGTAGATTTATTTTCCTAGTGGGTATTTGGAATGTCTTTAAATGTCTTATTGCGAATGTATATCTTCCTCCCCCGTTCTCCTTCGAGGTGCTAGAGTGTCTGTCTCGGTTTATGGGGAGGCACCCTCAGGTTCCGGTACTGGTGATGGGTGATTTTAATAATATCCTTGACCCGACCTTGGATTTGTATAAACGCTTTTGCCCTGGAGGATCCAGGACACCCACTCCCTTCGCCAAATTTATGGGGGAGTTGGGTCTTGTGGATCTCTGGCGCAGTAAACATCCCTTAGAAGCTGGATTCTCCTGTCACTCACTGTCTCATTCCACTTTATCTCGCATTGATCTAGCCTTTGGCTCGAATCTAGTTCACACTCTTACGCCCACAGTTGAGTATTTGGCTAGGGGTCTCTCCAATCATTCCCCGGTCCTGGTCAACCTTCGGTTTCCTGGCCCCAGGTTGCCCGTGCATTGGAAGCTGAACCCGTTTTGGCTACAGCTGTTCCCAGACCCTGCCTCCCTCAGTACCCAACTGGAACAATTCTTTACTGACAACAGACACTCTGCAGCTCCTGGTATTGTATGGGATACTATGAAGGCGTTCTTGCGTGGTCTGTCTGTGCATTAGAGAGGTATCTACTATCAAATCTAAGAGCAGGAGTTGGGCGCAGGATGCCAGTGAGGCAGTGCTTCACGCTGAGCGCGACTACCTGCGCTCCCCCACATCCGACACTGAGGGCTGCTGGTTGGAAGCGCAACGCTTCTATCGTTCTGTACAGCAACAGCAGGCGGACCATAAGCGTTTATTCTCCTCTCAGGCTTATTTCGAGGAGGGGGAGAAAACCGGTCACATGCTTGCTGTTATCTCCCGGGCTCAACACCCTCCGTCCATCATTCATAAGCTAGTGCTTCCTTCTGCTAGAGTGGTTGATGACACAGCTGACATATTGCAGGGTTTCCGTTGCTTTTTTGAGGATCTGTACTCCTCCAAAGTAGCTTATGACCCAGAGGACCTGCGAACATTTTTAGGGGAACTTCAGTTACCACAGGTATCCGCCAGAGACCGAACCATGCTGGACTCCCCCATTAAGTTGGAGGAACTCCAGGAGGCGCTGGCATCATTCCCTAACTCTAAAGCACCGGGGACGGATGGGCTCCCTATAGAGGTGTATAAAGCCTTTGGTGGGGTATTGCTACCTGAACTGCTTAAAGTTATCCAGGCCTCTTTTGAGGGAGGGGAGCTTCCACGATCTATGTATGACGCTGTGGTGGTAGTCCTGTTAAAGCCCGGGAAGGATCCGCTCCACCCTGAATCTTATCGCCCGATCTCTTTATTGCCCACTGACCTGAAACTATTGGCTAAAGTATTGGCCAACCGCTTGTCTAAGGTTATCGCTCACTTGGTTCATGGGGACCAGTCTGGGTTCATCCCTGGCAGGTCCACAGCTACCAATATCCGTAGATTGTATCTGAATATGCAATTGCCCTCTGATAACTGTGGTCATAGAGCAATACTGTCACTCGACGCTGCTAAAGCTTTTGATAGCGTTGAGTGGCAGTATCTTTGGGCGGCCCTTGAGAGCTTTGGGTTTGGTCCGTCCTTCATTAACTGGCTTAAATTACTGTATAGGGCGCCTATGGCCTGTATCCGAGTCAACAATTCCCTTTCTCAGTCGTTTCCGTTGCACAGGGGCACTAGGCAGGGGTGTCCGCTGTCGCCCCTGCTGTTTGCCCTGGCGGTGGAACCCCTGGCGGTGGCTATTAGAGTTGACCCAGCTATTGTTGGTTTTTGCAGGGGGGCGGGGGAAAACAAGATTGCGTTATATGCTGATGACGCACTATTGTTTTTAGGAGACACGTCAGGTTCACTGGTAGCGCCGATGCACCTGATAGGCAGGTTCGGATCCTTCTCGGGTTTTCAAATAAACTGGGACAAATCTGTTTTGCTGCCACTGGACCCCCTTGAGGTCGCTTTGCCTCCTGCTGCGTCGCAGATCATGGTGGTGGACCGGTTCCGTTATTTGGGGGGGGTGATCCACCCTGATCTGAGACAGTATGTTAAGCTTAATGTTCTCCCTCTCCTGCATAGATTCCGTGAGAAATTGGCCAGTTGGATCCGGTTGCCTCTGTCGGTAGTTGGCAGATGTAATCTGATCAAGATGATCTGGAATCCCCAGTTACTGTATGCCTTGCACAACTCCCTGTGTGGATCCCCATTCACATTTTCAAGCAATTCAACACAGTCTATCGTGCACTCATTTGGAGGAAGCAGTCACCTAGAATTCGTCTAGAGACGCTTCAGGAGGCTAAAGATAGTGGCGGATTGGCTGTTCCAAACCCCTACTATTATTTCCTGTCATCCCAGCTGCAGCACCTGACGGGTTGGCTACTGGATAGTGACTCTGATCCTGTCCAGCAGGTCGTCAGGGCACAGCTGGCAGGTGGGACACTGGTAGAGTCGCTGGAGGCTGGTGTCCTGCGGGGCTCTTCTGGCTGTCCCACCCTGGTGCTTCTTGATAGGATTTGGCAGAAGGCTAAAAAACACTTTGCTTACAATGGCTTCTCAAGGTACTCTCGCATTCTTAACAATGTCAATTATCCCGAATTGGATAAACTGCGGAGCTCTCTGCGCTGGGACAGTTATGGAGTAAGGTTCATCTCCCAGCTGTACAGAGGAGAGGTGCTTAAAGACTTCCAGACTATTCGTGATGAGTTTGGCCTCCCCAACTCCCTTTTTTTTCAATATTTGCAGCTTAGACACGCCCTTGCCTCTCAAGCCAAGGTCTCTCCCTGGGGTTTGTGTAATCCTGTTATACTTATTAATTTGGTAAGCACTACCATTAAAAAGGGGCAGATCTCTTCATTATATACAGCCTTTATGGAACAAATCTCTAGGGCTATGACATATAAGTGTCGGGAGGACTGGGCAGTGGATCTGGGTCCCATCTCCTCAGAGGAGTGGACAGGCATACTTGATAATATACCTAAGGTCTCTCTATCTTCTTCGCACAGGCTTACGCAGCTATTTATTTTGCACCGCTCGTACAGGACTCCACAACGCCTGCATCGCTGGCAGAGGAGGGATTTCCCTCTCTGCCCTCGGTGTAAGGTGCACACAGGCGACTTGCTACACATGCTTTGGAGGTGCCCGAAATTGCATCGCTACTGGCATGCAGTTTTGCGCTCAATCAATGATATTTAGAAATTGTCTCTTTCTGCGGAACCAAAACTGTGTATACTGGGCTGGCTAGATGAAGAACTCTACCCCCCAGAAGTACACACTGCGGTCCTCAGGGCTCTTTTTCTTGCCAGGAAGCTAATAGGGCAGAAGTGGATTTCCGCCCTTGCACCTACTCATGCTGAATGGATTGAGGAGGTGAAGTTACTTCTGAATAGGGAGCACCTCACGTACAAACACAGAGGGAATGCACTTAAATCTGACCGTATTTGGGGACCTTGGCTTGATGTACCGGGTCTGGCCTCTCTTCACCTATTATCCAACAGGCTGATGGGTGGGGTGGTCTCCTCAGCGTAGTGTGGCTATTTGCTCTACCCTGCACGTAGGCGGGCGGGGAGGGGATTGCATCCGTTGACCTGTATCTTATGCGGGTATCTAATTACGGGACTTCGGTATTAGCATACTCCATATGGGCAATTTGATGGAATTCACCGGTGTGGTTTTGTTTTGTTGTGTTTCTTGTTTTTAATTGGCGATGGTGTCCATCTATATATCTTGGTTACTGCTTGATTTCATGTATACTTTGGTTCGCTAACATTAACAAGTGATGACCGTTGGGGATGTTCTAGTAACATTCAATGAACGTGTATGGCATATTACTCTGTTCGCAATGCAGTCCATCTTGAGACTAAGTAGACTACTGTGTTCTTCTGACATGTAATCGCCAATTTGTGCCTCTTTCTGTTCTGTGGTTTTGTTTTTGTGCTGTATGTGAAAAAATAGTTTTTTTCTTTTCAATAAAAATAATCTGATTAAAAAAAAAAGTTAAATTCCAGATTTAGTGTTTTTTGCATAGTTACATTGGTCCAGCTTGGAGTAATGAAAGTACAGTAAAACCTTGGTTTGAGAGTAACTTGGTTTAAGAGCGCTTTGCAAGACAAGCAAAATTTTCAAATAAATTTTGACTTGATATACAAGCGATGTCTTGATATACAAGTAGCCTCAAGTCCCAGCTGAGTATAAAAGAGAAGAGAGGCGCCTCTAAGTGTAGCAATATTGCTAAATTTAATGAAGGTACAACATTTAGCAACTCACATGGTTGATGATTGAAACAGGCACATCTAAGGATGCAGGCATCAGGGGTAAAGCTGTCCACATAGGACCATCCTCCGCACCGTCATCTACGTCATCCTTTCAATGCTGCCCCTCGCTTTACTGCAGGGGGGTCTTCCCGTTCAGGATTACAGACTAGCAGCCGGCGGTGCAGACGATGGTCTATGTGGACAGCTTTACCCCGGATGCCTGCATACTTAGATGTGCCTGTTTTATTCATCAACCATGTGAGTTGCTAAATGTTGTACCTTCATTAAATGGAACCATATTGCTACACTTAGAGGCGCCTCTCTTCTCTTTGATACCCTGTATCTCCTGCTGGATTTTGCTTCCAATCCCCTTGTGGAAGCGGCTATTTGTGGATGGACATTTTATGGTTATATAACCTATCGCAATGCTATAATCTTTTTATATGGACTATAAATTGAAGGATTTATGAATAAATGGTTGTGAAACGAATCATCTGAGTTTCCATTATTTCTTATGGGGAAATTCGCTTTGATATAAGAGTGCTTTGGATTACAAGCATGCTTCCGGAACGAATTATGCTCGCAATCCAAGGTTTTACTGTATGTATGTTTCATACCTGTGGGATCCCATTGGAAGCTGGAAAAACACTGTAGGAGTCTTTACTGTTTACTGAACACAAGATGTGGCTTGCTCGGCACAGGCGCCATGAAAAGAACACGTTGAAGGTTTTCATTAAATACAAAGAGTTCTCTGATTGGAGAAGGTGGAGATCACCGTCCTGCCTCTTTATCTCCTCCAATCAGAAAATGCTTTGCATTCATGCAAAGTGTTCTCTGAATGGGACCTAAGCTGACTGAGTACATTCCTGTCTTCTGGGACGGGACCCTGAAACCAGCAGTAATCACTGTAGTAGCAGTGCAGACCACAGCGATTTCCAGCTTTCACTGGGATTGGCCAGGTACGACACATGAATACTTGCAATGGTTCAAGCTGGACCAATGTAACTATGCAAGAATAGCTATGCCTGGAATTCAGCGTCAAATCTTACAGTATCTCCAGGGAAAAAAGATACAAAGATCAAATACATATATGATAGGAGTTGCTTGTGATTGAAAAATGGAAGGAAGTGCAGTAGACCCATGGCTGTCTTTAACGCGGGGTAAAAGAGCCAAATGCCCTGGGCCCAGTCATGGTTGTAGGGCCAATAGCAGCTGCCCCTTGAGACCTAAACTGCTTGCATATATTTCCCTGATGTAGCAAGCGCAGCCTATTGGCCTGCCAGGCTTGCTTTCCTGGATGCAATGATACAAACGGCAAAGCTGTGAATGGGGAGAGGCACAGCTGGGGGCTGTATGCACTAGAGCCCCCTTTTCCCTCTGTCAGGACCGCAGAGGATGTGACAGGAAGTGAGAAAGAGCGGCTCTCTGTGTTCCCTCGCTCGACCCTCCTTCTCCTGTTAGCAGCGTGAAAGATGAAACACACAGAGTGGGAAACCTGCTCTACTGCAACCTTCTTCTGTCAGCAGCGGGAGGGGGGGGGGCAGAAGATTAATAAAGCAGCAGTAGGATGGGAGCAACTTGCAGAGGGGAGAACTGTGAGCAACCAATGTTGAGCAGTAATGATGTACAGTAACCTCTAGCCACCAATCACTGAGCTGATATGATGTGTAGTAGCCTCTAGCAATCAATCAGTGAGCAATAATGATGTGCAGTAACCTCTAGCAACCAATGGGTGAGCGGTAATGATGAGCAGTAACCTCTAGCAATCAATGGGTGAATGGTAATGATGTGCAGTAACCTCTAGCAACTAAGCAACTCTTTTGTGAGTATAATGATGTGCAGTAGTCTATAGCAACCAATGGTAAAGAGTAATGATGTGCAGTAACCTCTAGCAATCAATTAATGAGCTGTAATTATGTGTAGTAACCTCTAGCAACCAATAGTGAGCAGTAATGATGTGCAGTAACCTCTAGAAACTAATCAGTGAGTAATAATGATGTGCAGTAACCTAAAGCAGCAAATGGTGAGTAGTAATGATGTACGATAACCTCTAGCAACCAATCAGTGAACTGTAATGATGTGCAGTACCCTCTTTCAACCAATAGTGAGCAGTAATGATGTGTAATAACCTCTAGCAACCAATGGTGAGCAGTAATGATGTGCAATAACCGCTAGCAACCAATGAGTGAGCAGTAATGATGTGCGGTAACCTTTAGAAACAAATTTGAATATTGTAAGGATGTGCAGTAAGCTCTAGAAACCAATAGTGAGCAGTAATGATATGCAGTAACCTCTAGCAACCAATGGGTAAGTGGTAATGATGTACAGTAACCTCTAGCAACTAATCAGTGACCTGTAATAATGCGTAGTACCCTCTTTTAACCAATAGTGAGTGGTATTGATGTGCAGTAACCTCTAGCAACCAATGCTGAGCAGTAATGATGTGCAGTAACTGCTAGCAACCAATCGGTGAGCAGTAATGATGTGCAGTAACTTTTAGAGACTAATCAGAAAATGGTAAGGATGTGCAGTAACCTCTAGCAACCAATGGGTGAGCAGTAATGATGTGCAATAACCTCTAGCAACCAATTGTGAAAGGTAATGGTGTGCAAAAAACTATAGCAACCAATAGTGAGCAGTAATGATGTGCAGTAACTTCTATCAACCAATGGTGAGCAGTAATGATGTGCAGTAACCACTAGCAACCAATGGGTGAGCAGTAATGATGTGCAGTAACCTTTAGAAACTAATCAGAAAATGGTAAGGATGTACAGTAACCTCTAGCAACCAATGGGTGAGCAGTAATGATGTGCAATAACCTCTAGCAACCAATTGTGAAAAGGTAATGGTGTGCAATAACCTATAGCAACCAGTAGTGAGCAGTAATGATGTGCAGTAACCTATAGCAACCAATAGTGAGCAGTAATGATGTGCAGTAACCTCTAGCAACCAATGGGTAAGTGGTAATGATGTACAGTAACCTCTAGCAACCAATCAGTGATCTATAATGATGTGTAGTACCCTCTTTCAACCAATAGCGAGCAGTAATGATGTGCAGTAACAGCTATCAACCAATGGGTGAGCAGTAAGGATGTGCAGTAACCTTTTGAAACTAATCAGAAAATGGTAAGGGTAAGGATGTGCAGTGACCTTTAACAACCAATCGGTGAGCAGTAATGATGTGCAATAACGTCTAACAACCAATTGTGAAAGGTAATGGTGTGCATTAACCTATAGCAACCAATAGTGAGCAGAAATTATGTGCAGTAACCTCCAGCAACCAATGGGTAAGTGGTAATGATGTACAGTAACCTCTAGCAACTAATCAGTAAAAGGTAAGGATATGCAGTAACCTCTAACAAACAGTAGGCGAGCAGTATTGATGTGAAATAACCTCTAACAATCAATCAGTGAACAATAATGATGTGCAGTAACTTCTAGCAACCAATCAGTGAGTGGTAATGATGTGCTGCAACCCCTAGCAAACAATCAATGAGCAGTAACAATGTGCAGTAACCTCTAGTACAGGGATTCCCAAACTATGGCTCTCTAGTTGTTCAGGAACTACAATTCCCATAATGCCTAGTCATGTATGTGAATGTCAGAGTTTTACAATGCCTCATGGGATGTGTAGTTCTGCAACAGCTGCAGGGCCGTAGTTTGTGAATTCCTGCTCTAGTAACAAATGGGTAAGCGGCAATGATGTGTAGTAAACTCTAGCAACCAATTAGTGAGCGGTAAGACTGTGCAGTAACCTCTAGCAACCAATCAGTGAGCCTGGACCAATCAGTGAGCGTGGACCAGTTAATTTTATTTACATTGTTGTGAGATTCTATGTGTGTGTTTGTTTGTTTGTTTTTTGGGATGTTGGGGTGGAGAGCAATATTGCATGATGGGGATATGGGTGCCCAAGACATGCTGATAGAAAAAGAGAGCAGAGTGATCAAGCTCATCAGTCTACTCAAGGCCGTCTATAATACTTATTAGACCCGGTGCAAATATTTTCTTGGGCACCCATATCCCCATAATGCAATATTACTCTCCACCCCAACATCCCAAAAAACAAACAAACAAACACACACATAGAATCTCACAACAATGTAAATAAAATTAACTGGTCCACGCTCACTGATTGGTCCAAGCTCACTGATCTCATGACTGGCATCTTGTGCTGCTTCTTCCTCCCTGAGCCTGAGCTATGCTGTATTAGATTGTAAGAGGCTCATAAAATGTAAAATGCAGGCACTTACATTGCTTGGATTTAAAAAAAAATATGTTACATTTGTGCCTTTTATATCTGCCTGGAGTTCAGCTTTATCAATCTGAACCAAAAGTTTTATAGCATTTTGCTTCCAACTGTGCAACACTGACATTTGGCATGCTCCCCTATGGTGCCTTGGATGCAATTCAGACCTCTTTTGAGCATGCTCGTTCTTTGGAACAGCCATCATCTCACATTCTTCCAGCTTGTCAGTACTTGTATAGGGCTTGTTGGGTTAGCCTGTGCCACACACAGAGGCTGACAGCTAGGCTGAAATGCTAAAATACTGAACATGGATAGGGATATAAGTAGAAAGTTAGTCTCCTTGCTTCTGTAATCCTGCATAGCCTAAAGAAATACCAAATAATTTTTTCATGTGAGACTATAAATAAATTGCTGTGACAAGCGGAATTGAAAAATAATTTGATAATTTGTTAAATACTTAATTTCTATTTTTTTTTTCCTTTGTACGCCTAGTCTGATTTTTTAATATTTACTGCCAAATTCATGTTCAAGTATGGAAAGCATGCCTGTTCTATGCCTATGTACAGTATTTGTGGACATCTTTCAGTTGTAGTGACAATACATATTTTTCTTCCTTTGATCATTCTTTAGCAAGAGCAGCAGTAAGTCAACATTCCACTGTCCTGATTCAAAGTATTTGTGCAAAGTTTTTTCATTACAGGTTGACATTATTAAAATACCCCATTTCCTGCATACTCCACAATGCACAGTCGTTTACTTATTTTAAAGCATGGCTCGAGGCCTTCCACAGGGTATAATGGCTGTCCCAGTCACATATGCTCAGTATGGGCATTTTATTCTATGCAATCTTTTGCCACATGCTCAAGGTTAGGATTGTGATCCACCAACATCCAACGACCTGAATGCACTCAACACTATGGAAACAGAAACGATTAGAGGTGGTTTGGCGGAAAATTCCATTCTTATTTAGGTGACCACTTTTTTGAGTCATTGGTAAAGGTGGGCTGTACCCTGCCAAATATTGGTCACCTTATTAAAATTAGGATTTGTTTGTATACTAGTCTAAAAATCCTGTGAGTGCAAACCACATCCATCACATATACTGTATATATATAATAAAGATAGACAGGGAGATAGAGTGAATGATAGACAGCAGATGCACTGCACAACAGCAGGTTGGTGCTCATCAATGTGGATCAGCCCAAGGTCCAGGTACACATAGAAATAAAGCAGTGATTGCAGCAAAACTCAGTATCATATCTTGTAGAATATCTTTTAAAAAAGTGATTTTTATAAAACAAAAAAATCATATTGTGTATTAGGGCCTCTTGGTTGTATAGTATCAAGTCAAAGAGCTCATTCTACCTTTTTTTACTTTTAAATCTTTTTCTACCTCCCCCTGTTTTCAATCTAGGCAAATGATTGATAATTACATAACGTAGCTGTGAAACAGAATGTTTTTGTTCAATAAACTATCTGTCAGCCGGCAGGCCAATTTGTTTCTTAATAATGGAATATTTGTGTCTAATAATGCATTCTTTAACTTTTTGTGTTGTCTCCCCAATGTAACATAAGCTACATGGACACTTGATTGAATAAACTACAAAACTTGTTTGGCAAGTATATAACTTTTTATGTGCATTATCTTACCAGAATGAGAATGAATAAAAGTCTCTCCCTTGATAAGGTTAAAGTTGTGAATCCAGCGTCCAGAGACATGGATAACACATAACACCTTCATTTTTTATTTGGTCCTAGTACTATTAGCAATCTCACGGTGTGTACTTCTATAAAATGTACCCTAACTATTTTGCCACAAATTATTTTTCCTCTTCTGGATGATTTTAATGGTGGGGATTGAAATTCTGCCATGTTAGGGTAGCTTTCTCTTAACAAATATTTATTAAAAAATTGGGTTTTTTTTTTTTTTTTTTAATTACCAGCAAAAATATCCCAAAACTTTTTTTTTAATGTAAAATTTATTTCGTTCCGTATGTCGGTATATCACCCCATCCGTTTGCGGGTGATATACGGATATAATGCTTGTCAATGGGATTGCGGATGTCAGCCAATCCTTCCGATTTTTGTCCTTTCAGTTCTGTTCCGTTTTTTGGAACGGAACAGAACCCTATTTTTCCTCCATTAAAAAACCGGAACTGATGCAAAATTGGATATCAGCGGTGTCATCTGCTGACATCCGCAATCCCCATAGACTAACATTATGTCCGTATATCATCCGCAAACGGATGGGATGATATGCGGACATACGGACCGGATGACACAAGTGTCATCCGTGTCCGTAAAAAAAAAGAAAAAAAGTGCCGCAGCGGACAAAAAAAAACAGAGCGGCCGTGTGAAAGAGGCCTTAAGCTGGTCCAGGCTCTGAAAAGATATGGTCGGGATTCACCCAGAAGTCTGGACTGACAGCTGGTTCAGCCTCTCCATAGCTTGGCGTTTCAATGAGCACCGGAGGGCCAGAGCAAAGAGCTGGTGACTGACTAGCTCTCAGCAGGTTGAGGATCAATAGCTGAGAGATCGCTCAGTTCTTGGTCTTGGTCTTAGAGGTGGCAGGTACAGCTGCAGCTGATCATACACAGAGCCTCACAATCCACAATCTCTCCACAATCTCTCTCGTCTGTCCATGTAGCTCAGCCCTACATGTTTCGTCTAACTGCCATCATCAAGGTTTTGTAGGTTTGTGCAGTTTTCTCTGAAAACCAGAGGCTTTAAACATTTGTGAGAGGGATGAAGCCTCTGACCCTGTGTCCACATCTTACTGGAGACCAGAAACTTGATTGTATAAGTGTGCCCAGCTCCTTTTAGTCAAGGGGTGTAGGGCTCCTTTCTTGGAGACAATTGACTGCACGAGCAGTGTGTGTGTGTGTGTGTGTGTGTGTGTGTGAAGAGACACTGGCCTTTGGCCTTAAGGATAGGACACCTGACCAGGCCATTACCTGAGACATGTTAAGAGACTGTGTGTCAATAGGCAGGAGCCTGTGCAACCCAGGTGGGCATTTTGTTTATTACAAAGCTGACTGAGACAATGTGGTAAGTCTGTGTGGAGATAGACTCGGGGACTATGAAGGCAAGATAGCCAGGAAGCTGAGAAATTTATGTTCTGTTATGATGATGCCGAAAACACCCCATGTGAGGGTAACCCTGTGAGTTATTTTTGAACATTACTTTTAAACAAAAGTGGGCCAAAAACCCTACAAATGTACTTCCCTGGCTGGATTGGAGTTGATGTAAAGCACTACACTTGAGCGAATCCCCACAATATACTGTAAATATATACAATATAAAACACCTAAACAATCAAAATATGAAACACTCCCTTTCACACTACGTACCCATTTGCAACAAAATTTCAAATTCAAATGGGCGCCTTTAGCTATTAAATATCTAGGTAATCCCATCCTGTCCAACGTAAAAACTGTCTTCACTTTCAATTTCCCACCCTTTCTCTGTCAGGTCCCTGATTTATTTGCCACATAGAATACAGGATCACTCTTGGTTGGCTCACTGAAACATTATCAAAATGTTGATATTGCCTAAATTATTCTATCTTCTCCAGACACCTATGCCTGCAGTCTTGTTCAAGAAAGTCAATACTATTTTTACCAATTTTATCTGGTCAAATAAACGTCCTAGACTTTAACGCACCCTGTAGATATTTCCCAAATCCAAAGGTAGCCATAGCTACCCATTACAAAGACTACCATCTGACTAGACTTCTTCATTGGTGCAGACATAACGCTCTAAAATGATGGTTAACCATTAAGCAGGCTTTTTCTGACTTTCCTCTGTAAAGCTTCCCCTGGTGTGCTCAACATATATCCCCCTCCTTGAAATCACATCCCATTATAGGCACCTCTATTACAGTCTGTTCTGCATTCTCAACTGAATACCCCATCTCTACTACAACCTCCCCACTCTATTCAATCAATCGTAATCCAAGATTTCTCCCGGATTCACTCTCTGGGCCACTGCCTTCCCTGTTCCCCAAACAAAGCCCATCTCTGCACCTGGAATTACTGGGGCACCTTCCTCCTCTCAGATGAGGGTAAGGCCCTACTGATGAGTTGTTCCTGGAATCATTTTTGGGTGGACCCCTCACTGCATCCTTTATTTCCTCCCCTTGCTCTCATCTTGTGTTTTGCTTCTCACCCTTCTTTCTAATTTCTTGCTTCTCTCTTTTTCTATCTGCCCTTGCTTGTGATAATTCCTGCTTTTTTTGTCCCAGATTATTTATTTCGAATGGGCATTTTTCATGTTATTTCTATAAAACAAAGCTTCGGAATGAGCTACCATCCTGTGCAGATCTTACAGCATTGACTGGAACAGTTTCCTCTTCCATTCTAACTTATTAGGGGCTTAATATCTCTTTTGATTTCTTTCATTGTTGTAATTAACAGTTATTTACAATAAATGATTCTGAAGTTTCAATAAATAAAGAATTTGGAAAGAAAAGGGAAATAGACAAAGCAAAAGTAAATTAAAGTAGTTTCTTCTGGTCACCTCTCTATGCATTTGGGTGGAAAGAGTGATACCATAAATAGGAACTCAGAAGCAATTATCCAATTTCTTTCTTAAAAAAAAAACTTTAAACCCCATAAATACCCACATTGGAAGTGGTTATCCCACCCCAATATTAATTGTAATTTTTAATTTGGCAAATCAGAAGAGTGCACTTTTTTACTTATGTATTCAGCTTTTCGCCTGCTCTCAAATTCTGCATCTGAATAAGTTGCTTTTGAGCAAAAAGTCCATCAAGCTTAGCAATAATACAAGTGATTATCAAATGATTCAGTAGAGGAACAACTGCAGTATCAAAGGCTGCCAAACTCATATTAGGAGACCTTTTTGCTCATGTCCCATCGTGAACATTTTTTTTTCTATCTGCAAGCCAAGTTCTAGGGCAGCTGCCTCTCTGGATCAGCTGATGTTCTCCAGCTGCCCTCCTGCTTGTATGACTGCATCCTGGCTGTTTTAAAGGCAGGCTGGCACTTGCACATGGAACATGTCTGCTGGTATTTCATTTCATCCTAGCACTGGAACAAAGTCCAAAAACCTCATGGGAGATGCTGCAGCCACTGGGCTGTTCCTAAAATCAAGACAAAGTGATCATTATCTAATTTTCCTTATGTTGTCAATTGTAATCTGATTATATACAGTAGGTATACTGTATATTGTAATTGTAATATATGTTTATAAATATATATATATATATATATATATATATATATATATATATATATATATATATATATATATATATATATTATTATTATTATAACTGAAATACAATTATATACAGTAGGTATGGGAAATAAAATGTAATGCTGACGGATACAATCTGCAAATAAAAGTAGATGCTGGCAGATACAATCTCATAAAATCAACATATACAGGGAACAATTCATTTTCCAGAAGACAGATGGTAGTGTTAAAACTGTCATGGCCTAAATTGGAAGCCTGTTGGCACATTTTTTTATCGGTGAAGATCTTTCCAAATAGTGGACTATAGCAGTGGTTCTCAAATCCAGTCCTCAGGACCCACTAACAGGCCAGATTTTAAGTATTACCTTGGGGAGATGCGGACTGGAGTATTGCAATCACTGAGCAGCAAATTATATCACCTGTGATGTATTTCGGTTATCTTGCAAACCTGGCCTGTTAGTGGGTCCTGAGGACCGGAGTTGAGAACCACTGGACTATAGGACAAATACTGACAAACATTAATAAATAATCATACTGTCTTCTGAGAAAAATCTACACATTCAAAAGTGTATGTTATTAAAATGTAACTAAAGGCAAAACTTTTTTTTAGTTTTGGATATAGTGGAAATGGATTAGAAACCCTGTCAGTTTTTATTGCTGTTTGTGCCCCTGTTTTATAGATTCACCCTCTCTATTTGTCCCGTTTACCATTATCATGAAAGTGAAAGTAAATCCCAAATTGTCCCTCGAAAAGTAATAAAAGGGACATTTTCCAATGGGGACACTAGTTTTGGTGACCAAGGAGTCCATAAGTGATTCCCCTAATTTGCAAGGATTTCCTCTCAATTCCTGTTCGGCTAAGGGACAAGAAGTGAAAAAAATCTCCAAAATGGGATACAGATGGCGAAAAAAAAAAAATCTGACAAGGGTTATAACCCTACTTGGGGTGGAGCATGGATTGCACCGATTTATGTTTACTGCATGGATTGCACCCATTTATGTTTGCAGCACTTGGCACTACAGCATTTTAAGTCACTATGGAATCCTTATATTTACTAAGAAGATCACCTATAATGATGGACTATTTTGGACATTTGATTAATTGAAGGTATGAGTTTATTGATATGTTTATGAGATTGATTTATGTGTATTGATAAGAATATTTAATCAGAATATCAGTGAGAGTGCTTTATACCCCAATACACATAACTTCATTTCTGATCAGTTTGAACTCAATTTTGATTTAAATCGAACAGCCAGGATGGAAAATTATGCATCGTTTTGTAACAATCACCAGCCCAGAGATGATTCAATCATAATTTTGATCAGCTGCCACAAGAAGGATTAGTAAGCTGTTATGTATTACATTTTTGATTTAGAGTTTAGATACACTTTAAGGACTCCATCACACTGCCATTTGGCCGCATCCAGCAAAGCACCAAAGTCTAGCGGTAAGAATTAGTAGATTCTTGCAGCTAGAATGACAAGTGTCATGTGAATAATAGAGGCAGCCATATAAACGAATGACAAGCGGACAGTGGCCACCACTGTTAGTGTGTGATCGAACACCAAGGGTTTACCTGAGGTTAGGGTCAGATGTCCGAGCCTGGACACACTAAGCTGCGTCCAGGCTGGGACATCTGTAACTAACTGCAGTTAACTGCTTGGTGTGCGGCTACATACAAACAATGGAGGCTGCTGTAACCTTGTCATTAGTGATGCAAGAATCCATCGTTTCTTGCCACTGGAATCCTGCCATTGCTAACCAAGAAGAAGGAGGCCTAATAGTTATTGTGGTATGTTACCAACAAATTAAGATTATTTACTAACATATACTCAAAGTAAACTAATATAATGGTATCATTTATGTATTACTTTATTGTTAGATTCATCTTCCTGACCATCATTTCACTTTGTAGTTGGTGCTCATAAATCACCTTAGTAAAAAACACTAAAGTTTTATTGTGCTACTCCCCCTGCTGGTTGTTGTTAGTATACCATTAAATGAGTTATGTAATAATACTGCAAAAGCAGGAGAATGCGTTAGCCCAAAGCAATCAGTGCAAAATCAGTTTTAATCATCTTCATTGCTGGAAATGTAATTGGTGGAAAAACTGCTATCAGTTACTTCACTATTTTATTATTTTGTATTCTCTGTCGATATTGGCTTCCATGCTGTACACAAGTAAACACATACACACACATCAGACAGGCAGTACTCACAGCCACACATCAGCAGTATGCTAGGATAGAATATATCTGTGTATGCAGAGGAAACATAACTGTACAATAGAGAGACATTGCTACAGTATCTTCAGGACCTATTTCTGTACAGCCAGGTTCATGGCCTGTCCTGTCTGTTTTTTCCTTTTGCTCATACTCCAGTTAATGGGTCTTTTTGCAATGGTCAGTTGTATGTTAGCATACTTTAATTTGTGCAGAGTGTACTCTTATGCCTCGTACACACGCATCGATTATTGGCCGGGAATTTTCCACCAACGTCCGATCGGCCGATTTTCGGCTTGTTAGTATGATGCTTTCGACAACCGACTCCGACTTTTCGGCCGAATACAATCTGGTGTGCAGGCTATAAAATTTTTGTTGGCCGTCAACACAACGGCCGATATTCCGTCAGTCAGTACAGATTTCGGCAGACAAAAATCTGATGAGCAAGACTGGGCATGCTCAGAGAAGAAAAAACACACAGAAAGTAAACCAGCACATGACATCACTTCTGAAGTAGATTTTTGTTGGCCGAGAAAATTCGTGTGCAGTCTAGGCACATTCCAACCAACAAAACACAACTCTGGAAAAAAGTCGGACGATCGGTCGGCCGATAATCGTTGTGTGTGTACGAGGCATTAGTCTTTTGGGGGTAGGTTCCATTATGGTGACCTGTTAGGGCTGGGCTTCTGCTATTACTAGCAGCTCTCTTCTCTGTACCCCAGGCTGCTCAGCTGTCGGTTAATACCAGGCACTCATTGTTTCCACAGTGACTCACCTGGTCATTACCTGCCTCAATAGTCCAGCCTACAGCCAGACCCTTTTTGCTATTTAAACTGCCTTGCTCGTTCCCTCTATGCCTTTGCATGGTCAACATCTCATGTGTGTCTCTGCTGTGTTCCTGTGTATGGCTTTGCCTGTCTGCCGTCTCTTCTGATTCCGGATCCTCATTTTTGGCTTCTGACAATGCTGACTTCTGCTTTTCTGATTTCCGCTCGTCTGATTACCTACTCTGGCTTCCAAACTCTGGCTTCTGTTTTTGACTATGTTCCTAATCTGTGTTATTTTTGCTATTACATTAAAGGTGTAATTTTAACTGCATCTTCTGTCTCTGCCTGGCTTATGGTTCTTGACATGATCATTGCTCTGACTTTTAGTCAGCTGCCCTTTTCATGAGATTGCCATTGTTCTGCCTTGCTTGTTGCCAACCTTGTTTGTTTACGATTATTCTTGCCAGACCCTTGTCTCAGCCTCTGTCTGGACTTTAGCTATTCTTGCTTGCTGCCCGTCCCGACCCCTGTCTAGACATTGAGCATTCCTGCCTGCCACCTGCTTTGACCTCAGCCCAAAAGCTCGACCAGCTTTAGTGCCATCTACCTGTCTCCACATTGTAGTTATTCTGCTCCTGCAAACCCCCTTGGTGGGGCAATCCTGATTTGTCTGTATCTAGTGAAATCTTGCAGCAATGTAGCAAAGGAGCCTCAAGGATCACCAGCCCATCACTTATTGCAGGGTGTCTTTTAGACTTAGCCACTTAGGTGAACCCATGTCACTGGCAAGGGGTGTCACCTGTAGCAGGTGTGAATCGGGTCGGGTGACGCAAGCACACTACGAGCCTTGGCCACTTTCAATTGTTTTACTTTGATGCTCATTTTTATTGGATATCCTGTAAGAAGAATCTGAATAAAATCTTTGCCTATTAAGAACGTGCTTGCACACCTCTCTATGTTTATTGCATTGGTGTATGCCTTGTGATCTGGGAGCCGAGCTGAGTGAGCACATGTTCGTGATACCAGTTGTGGATATTTGTAGTCCTATATAAAGCCCTTAATGCCCCGTACACACGTGCAGATTATCTGAAGACTTTTGTCTGTAGACTTACCAAAACCATATAATATGAGGTCAAACCTAAACACTTTCAATTTGTATGCAATCCAGCAGGCCCTTGCACTACATAGAAAACGTAAATCTGAAGACAAAAGTCTTCAGATAATCTGCACGTGTGTACAGGGCATTAGAGTCTGATAGGAGCCAGCTGTTTGCTGTTTGATGCTGTGGAGGAAGATAGATCAGTTTTACAGGCTTTATTGACTTCTCTATAACAATAGGGTTGAACTCCTTTGGTAAGGAGATTAGTTGGAAACACTGTGGTGTAGTAAGTTTCTTTCTTCACACTGAAGCTGGTGCAGGGCTCTCATCTGTTCTCCTTCATCATTTACTGTGTGGACTATCTCTAACCATATTGGACCAGCGCTGCATATAGAAATTTCATACAGATTGTATGCCTGAATTTGCATCGCATTTGGACCAAAATGGTGCAGGACCCTTTTTAGTCCACACTGGAATCGGATCTCATGGGCATTCACACCTATGCGATCCAATTCCGACACCATTTCGCAGTTCGCACTGCGATCTGCCAACCAATCTGGGGATGCCATTAACTTTGTGTTGATGCCCACAGCGGTTTGCAAAGGGCAGTGTGACCTGCCTGCTAGAGACATGAGTGCAGGAACCAGCACTGGAATCACGCTGGTTCCTGCATCGCATATGGGTGAACCCAGCATCAATGTTTTACGCAGCCATACCTATAAAAGGGATCAGCCTGAAGTGATCTATCAGGACCTAATTTTCTGACTTTAGGTTATCCAATGTGGATAACTGTTCAGTTGACATTGACAACTGTCTAACAAGGAAATTCCTCACTTTGGTGAGATTTCCTTTCATTTTCTGTTGCTTCCCCAGGATAGGAAATGAAGAGAAATCTCCCCAGCTAGACCTAGGGATTAGGGTTTTACCACTTCCCTAATTTGCATAAAATAAAAGGAAGTGCTAATTAGGATTTTTTTTCTTTATCCCACCACTTCCCTTAATGATGTCAAGAATAAAATATTAATTCTTTTTTCTTGACATCAACTGAGATTTTTATTGCAGGATATCGAATATTTTAGTTATATACAATCCTATACTTATTTTCCACAGTATTTATTCAGTTTATTGTGAATTTAAAAACTGCAAGAATTCTTTTATTTCTATCATTTAGCTTTGTGGCTAAGATTCTGGCTGTATTAATATTCAGGGTGTTGTTATCTCTGCTGCATGACATTGCACAAGCACAGGTAGGCGACAGTTTTACTGTGGATTTATATTATCAGCACGATTACCTGGCATACTGCTTTGTTGTCTTTGGACGTTATGTGGCATTTTGTACTGATAATTCTGACCATGACAGGACTAACAGATAGCTCATTAATCATTTTATTCCAGTCATAAGAACATTAACCCATTCATTTGTGGTATGCTTTGAAAATATGACGAATGAATTGCATCCCATACGTTCATTTAGAGAACTGTAACTATATATTTGCCATACCATGAAAGCAGTGTATCACTGTAGTAGTCACTACTATTACAATCATTTCCGCAATCATAACATCACCGCCTCATCTCCCCAGCTCGTCCAATTACAGAATGGCTTGCATTCATTGAGAAAAATGCAAGGCGTTCTGTAAATGGTGCCTGCGCTGACCATGTTACCCCCGGTGGTTACTATTCAGCAGGGCAGCCACTTGGCACAGGATCTGGAAGACAGCAGCGATCACTGTAGTAGCCACTGTAGTTCTCTACCTCCACATTAGTCCCACAAGTACAGTATGTATATATGCATAATAGCATGCTGAACAATGTAAATATGCAAAAAAATTCATACCTAAAGTTCAGATTTAAAGTAGATATAAATCTTAGCGGAATGACTTTTAGTTTGCTAAAGCACAGTGTGTCATAAACGATTGCAATTTTTTCAAAGCAGTTCTATAGGCTTGATTTTTTTGCGCCTTTAAAATAACAAACAAGCCCTAATCCTCCCTTTCTTAGGTCCCCCACTTGCGCTTTTGGCCGCTCCCCCTTGCCGGGTGCCCCAGAGGAAGCTGCTTACTCTGGGGGCACTTGTGTATGCTCACTCCTGATCCTCCTCTGTGTGTGTTTGGGACACACAGAGTGTGTCTCAGTCCCGCCTCCTCTCCCTCCTCACTGGCTGTGATTGACAACAGGAAGTGTCTGAATAAAGAGGAAGTTCAGTCAAGATAAAGAAACTATTAAAAAAACAACTGTAGCAGGTAAAAATATTAATTATAATATATAAAGACATAATTTTTAAAAATACCTTCTGTTTCCATGTAAAAGTTTTATTAGTACAGCACACCTGATATCTGACGGTGGCCATTTTAACTAGTGATCGACCGGTATCGGTTTTTCGTTGCCGATACCGATATGTTGGCCAATGCATATCGGTATCGGCCGATATGGGCCGATATTTTTGTACATTTAAAAACAATTGTTTTCTTTATTTTTTTTTTTATTTATTTATTTTTTTTATATGGAACGCTTCACGAATTTGCATGTCATCCTTGCGCAGGGGCCATGCTAATCTTCTCTGTATCGTTCCAATTTTAGTATATGTCCTGCCAAAGCGAGGACTTCTTTATTTTTTTTGACAGGTACTTTTGTGGAGGGATCTGGGGGTCTAAAAGACCCCAAACCCTTCCTCTGCACTTAAAAGCATTCAAAATGCCATGTTTGGCTGTTTTGAATGCTGTCATTTTTTTTTTAACCAGACAGTACCCGGAAGTGATGTCACTCATGACATCACTTCCGGGTTTTTGCATGGAGACCCGATCAGAGCCGAATTCGGCTTTGATCGGGTCTTCGGCGGCGGTGCAGGCTGTTTGCCCGCGTCTCCCGGTGGGATGGGAGACCTGGGAAAGCCGTGGATGTCCCCTCCCGCTTCTTGTAATGACTGCCGAGAAGCTTCTCAGCCGCATCAGTTGTCATTACAAGACAGCCAACCATCGGCTATGGACCCTGGTACCGGGGTGATGCCTCTAGCTGCAGGCATCACTCCAGTACAAGCACTTTCCCGAAATATCGGCAATATCGGTAACCTCTGGGGCTGATTCCGATATATCAGGAAAAGTGCATATCGGCCCTCGATATATCGGCTTTTCCGATAATCGGTCGATTCCTAATTTTAACTCGGGGCAAACTCAGCACCCATTCCGAGAAATGCAGCAACTGCAACTCCATGATGTGCTGCTAAATTACATACCTGCATACTAAGGACACAGCTTTCCTTCACATAACCTATCCCTCTTCCATATTCCTCCACCCTCCTCTGCCCTTCAATGATGGTAATCTCACAAATAAAAATAAAAAAAAAACAAAAAAAAACAAAGCTGCCCTAAGACTCCTGTATCTATGATGCTAATATCCCAGGAGTCAACGGTAGGAGAGACTGTCATTCGCCTAGGTGAAAAAAGGAAAGATTTGATCAAGACCATTTAAAAAAGAGGTATTTGGACAGCAAAAAGAAAAAAAAATTATGCCCAATTGCATTCTACGAGGGGGAGGAATTGTAATAGGTGGAACTTTAAAAAATAGACTGAAGGTCACCTTCTTAGCAGGACCACCACTATTATTTTAACAAAAGTTGCAGATTTAAAAACGATTAAAGAGGACTTTTGGGATAACATTGAATTATGTGTAAGAATATTTTATGCTATTTTTTTTTTAGGAGAGGGTAACAGAAGAAGCTGACAAGGGCACAGGGAACACTAACATTTATTGAAATATTTGCAGTTACTGCAGTTCTTTCCTTAGATTTTCCTGACTCTTACATAATTGGTACATGTTGTTCATTAATCCCATAAGAAACAGAACATTTGAAAAGAGGGTGGTTCTGTGAAAGAAGAACTGTTGTAAATAGGCATGCTGCCCTTTCATTCACACTGACACACCCTGCTGTAATTTAAAAAATAGTCCTGGCTGCCAACCGAACAGACGGCTGAGAAGCCACATGTACCATTTACTCTGTTAATACAGCTGCAGTAGCCAGGATGCTTACCATGCACTCACTTAGCCTAAGTTTACTTAACCACTTCTGGACCGGAAGGATTTGCCCCCTTAATGACGAGGCCATTTTTTGCGATTCGGCACTGTGTTATTTTAACGGACAATTGCGCGGTTAATGTGATGCTGTACCCAAATAAAATTGATGTCCTTTTTTTCCCCACAAATAGAGATTTCTTTTGGTGGTATTTGCTCACCTCTGCAATAATTTAAAGAGCTACAATGCTGGGAAAAAAAACATTTCATTTTCCACATTCTGCTATATAACATTTCATTTCCAATAAAAAAAAATGTAAAAATCAAATTTTTCCATAATTTTAGGGCAATTTGTAATCTGCTACATATTTTTGGTAATAAACGTTGGTTTGCGCAAAAGTTATTGCGTCTACAAACTATGGGAAAATTTTTGTCATTTTTATTTTTTTCACTAGTAATGGCGGCGATCTGCAATTTTTAGCAGGACTGCGACATTGCGGCCGACAGATCGGGCCTCTAACTGACATTTTTGACACTTTTGAGGGGACCAGTGACATTACTACAGCAATCAGTGCAAAAAATATTCACTATTACTGTAATAATGACACTGGCAGGGAAGGGGTTAACCCAGGGGAGATCAAAAGATTAAGTGTGAGCCTAGGGGGTGCTTTCTAACTGTATAGGGGAGGGACTTGTGGAATCAACACAGAGCCCTGCGATCCTAAATAGGGGGATCACAGGCACTCTGTGTTCATTCCAGAGAGAACAACGGTCTGCTGTGTTTACAACAGCAGACCGTTGATCTCTTTCCACGGGGAGCGATCCACAGGGAGCGACGGCAGCCCAGAACTGCCTCCCTCGCGCGCCCCCGGGGGCGCGTAGAGCGGTGATCGTGGCCGCGCCGTGTTGCTAGGAGACAGCGCGACCCCGATCTCGGTATAGAGTAAATGACATAACTCTTTACCCATGTGATCAGCTGTGTCCAATCACAGCCGATCACATATAAATGAGAAAGTGCCATTATTCGGCTCTCCTCGCCTCACACTGTCAGTGTGTGAGGCGAGGAAAGCTGATCAGCGGCTCCTCCTCATAGGGGAGACAAAGACATGTAATCAGGGCACTAATCATCAGTGCCTTGATTACACAAATGTGAAATCAAGTGCTAATCAGTGCCCACCATCAGTGCCCAAAATCAGTGCCAATAGTGATGCCAGTCAGTGCCCATCAGTGCCTGCTCATCTAGGCACTGACTGGCAGCATTATGGGCACTGATTGTGGGCACTGTGTAACGCTCCTGCGTTTTTATATGGTGTGGATTTTCAGCTGCAGAAATAGTTCCACGTCAGCAGTCATGTAAGAGATATGCTGAGACACCATTCCCAACCTCAATGACTCATCATGTGTGGAAGGTCTTATTTCAGCCAGTAAATACACACAATTAGCAAGCTGGTTCTTAGAGTGACTTTATGCATGTGGTAACACAATGATGAAGGTTGAGTGGAGGTGGTAGGTGATAGACACTTGAAGGTGAGACAGTAGCAGATGGATGCAGGAAGGTTTAGCAATGTTGTATGATAGCAGATGATAGAATAGCAGGTGGACATACAAAAGAGATCAACCCAGTGCAGAAAAGTAGCAGTAGTCTCAAGAGCTAGCAATCTAGTTTATGCAGATGTGATAAACAGTCTCTACTATGCAGAGCTAGATAGTGTAAGCTTAGTATAAGTTTATAGAGAATTCCCCTGTGGGGTACTTAGCACTATTAGCGATACAGCCGAAGGGTGGTTCAGGAGAGGCGGATGATCCAGTAGCGGGATACAGGGATCAGCGCAGCGAGGTTCCGTCAGCGAAGTAAGCTTGCAAGCATGGAAGCTTCAAGCAAGGTTAGCATCCAGATAAGGGTGTTTGAACGAACACATGTGAGTGAGAACCGACGCCTTAAATAGCCATCTAGTCCGGCGCTGAGTGATGACAGCTCCAGTCTTAAAGGTGTATGCGCACCTTTCCAAAAGTAAATGGTAGGGCGCATACACTTGTGGAAAGTGTAATTTAGGGTACCAAAGGTACCGGAACATTACAATACCCCCCCCTTAAGGCCTGCTCCTGAAGGCCTCTGGAGCTGGTTTGTCTGGGTATCTCGCATGAAAATTGCGGATTAATCTAGGGGCATGTATGTCAGAGGTGTTTAGCCAGGTGTCGTCTTGGGGCCCATAGTTCTTCCATCTAACCAAGTACTGAAGTCTTCTTCTGTAGATACGAGAATCCAGAATCTCTTTTATCTCGTATTCTTCTCCACCTTCAACTTGTACAGGAGGGGGAGGTGGAATATTAGGCCTTATTCCTTGGTCCGGAACATGGGGTTTTAGTAGCGACACATGGAAAATGGGATGGATTTTTAGGTCCATTGGCAATGTAAGCTGCACTGCAGCTTTTCCAATAAGTTTCTTGATTGGGAAAGGTCCCAAGAACAGAGGTCCAAGCTTTTTGCTAGGGATCTTCAGTCTCAAGTTTTTTGTTGAGAGCCAAACGAGGTCCCCGATAGTATACTGTGGAGAAGGTCTTCTACGAAGATCATAGTACTTCTTTTGTTGACTGTGAGCGTGTGCAATGGTAGTATTTAGTAAACCCAGAGAATCCTTTATTTGGGAAAGATAGTCTGAGGCTACTGGGTTATTTGAAGGAAGGATGCGTGGAGGGAGAATAGAGGGATGGAACCCATAGTTCAAGTAGAACGGACTCTGCTTGGTTGTACTGTGAGTTGCGTTGTTGTAGGCAAATTCTGCCAGGGGGAGAAGATCCAACCAATTATCCTGTTGGTAAGAAGTGTAACAACGTAAATACTGCTCGATGCATTGGTTGACTCTTTCAGTCTGTCCGTTGGTCTGCGGATGGTAAGGAGAAGTGAGCTTCCGCTCAATCCGTAGTATGTGACATAGTTCTTGCCAGAATTTAGAAATAAATTGGGATCCACGGTCAGACAAAAGAGTTTTTGGGATACCATGTAATCTGAAGACATGTTTCATCAGGAGTTCTGCCGTTTGTTTGGATGAAGGTAGTCTGCGAATAGCAATGAAATGTGCCATCTTTGTCAGATGGTCCACTGACACCAAGATGGTATTAAATCCTTTGGAAGGAGGCAATTCTACGATGAAGTCCAATGACAGAACCTCCCATGGAGTTTGGGGTATTGGTAGACTGCATAGTAGACCGGATGGTCTCGTAGTGTCAATTTTGGACCTGGCACAGACATTGCATGAAGAGACGAATTTTTGTATAGATGTTTTCATGTCAGGCCACCAGAATTGCCGAGAAATCAAATTGAAAGTCTTTGTCATACCCATATGTCCTGCCATAGGCACATCATGCGATAATTCCAAGATCTTGGTGCGTAGGGTAGGTGGTATGTAAAGTTTGTCGTTGTAGTAGAGGAAGCCTTCTGCATCAGTATTTAGTTGTGGTGGGGGTGAATCCAACCTTATACCATGCAGAACCTCTTCCTTCAAGGAACGGACAACTCCAATAATGCGTTTGTGAGGTATTATAGGAACGGAAGGAATTTCAAAGTAGTTTTCTTCAGTTAGTCGTGATAGTGCATCCGCCTTTTTGTTCTTATCTGCAGGTGTGTAGGTCACTAGGAAGTTAAACCTTAGAAAGAATAGTGACCATCGTACCTGTCGATGCGAGAGAGTTTTGCTAGTCTGAAGATATTGGAGGTTTTTATGGTCCGTGTATATAATTATTGGTAATTGGGTGCCTTCGAGTAAATGTCGCCAATTCTCCAGAGCCAATTTTATAGCAAGCAGTTCCTTCTCACCCACGGGGTAATTTATCTCGGGACTGCTCAGGGATTTAGAAAAAAAGGCGACTGGATGAAGTGGTGAAGTGGGGGTAGGTCGTTGAGAGAGTATTGCTCCTACTGCCAGGTTTGACGCATCTACCTCCAGAATGTATTGGAGGGATGGGTCTGGATGGCGTAATATGGGAGCGGAAGTAAACATTGTCTTTAACAAGTGGAAAGCCTTATTTGCTTTTTCTGACCATTTAAATGGTATTTTTATGCTAGTGAGCTGTGTGAGGGGTCTCACAATAGCAGAAAAGTTTTTTATGAACTTCCTGTAGAAATTTGAAAATCCCAGGAATCGCTGTAGCGCCTTGCGTGTAGTTGGTGTAGGCCAATCCTGAATGCAGGATATTTTACTCATGTCCATCTCGATTCCTGTTTTGGATATGATGTAGCCTAGAAAGAGTACCTCATCTTTATGGAACAAGCATTTCTTCAGCTTCACATAAAGATTATGTGCAAGCAATCTCGATAATACAAGTCTTACATGTCTTATGTGTTCAGACAGGGTCTGTGAATATATAAGTATATCGTCCAGATATACCACAACACAGACATCTAGTAAGTCTTTAAAAATATAGTTTATAAATCGTTGGAAAACTGCAGGGGCATTGCATAGGCCGAATGGCATCACAAGATATTCGAACAATCCGTATCTAGTTCTGAACGCAGTCTTCCACTCGTGTCCATCACGGATTCGAATGAGATTGTATGCTCCTTTCAGGTCTAATTTTGAAAAATAGGTAGCTCCACGCACCTGCTCAATGAGCTCTGGGATAAGCGGTAGAGGATAGCGATCTTTTATTGTGATAGCATTCAATTTCCTGTAGTCGATGATAGGTCTGAGACTTGAATCTTTATTGCGAACAAAAAAGAGTCCTGCTGCTGTGGAAGAAGTGGAAGGTCTAATAAAACCTTTTTCCAAGTTCTCATCCAAATAGGTTTTGAGATGGGCAAGTTCATCCTGTGAAAGAGGATAAACATGACCGAACGGCAATTTGCTATTTGGGAGTAGATCAATGCTACAATCATAGTCTCGATGAGGAGGTAATGCTTGAGCATTTTTCTCAAGAAAAACCTCAGAAAGATCCTGATAACATAGTGGTGCAATCTCATCTGTCACCACAGACAGAATCTTCCCGGAAAACGGGAGGTTACACGTTTCCTCGCAATAACAAGAAGGGAAGGTCAAGGACCGTTTCTTCCAATCTATGGTTGGTTGGTGTGTGTGCAACCAGGGAAGTCCCAACACAATGGGAAAGTGGGGTGATGGTATTAAATCGAAGGTAGAAGTCTCCCTATGAGACTCGTTAATAGTGACTAGAAGTGCTTGTGTCTGATCGGTGATCGGACCAGAGGATAACGGAACACCGGTAATAAGACTTACTGAGACAGGTTTGAGTTTAGAAATAATAGGAATTTTATTTAAAGCAGCAAAACATATATCCATATAATTTCCACAAGATCCTGTGTCAATCATGGCCTTAGTAGTAATCCTGTTCTGGTCCCACTGTAATGTCAAAAAAACAGAAATGTAGGGGTTAGTGAATGAAGTTGTCAATCCTCCTAGAGAGACATGTGAACACTCACCCTTCTTTTTGTTGACTAGGGGACAGACGTTTATCTTGTGATCCGGGGATGCACAGTACAAGCAGAGATTTTCATTTCGTCTTTTGGCTTTTTCCATAGTTGATAGCGGTGGGCGTATGGTTCCTACCTCCATAGGAACGGCCAGACTCCGAGAGGAAACGGATAATGGCATTCCCATCTTTTCAGCCTTTCTTTCTCGTAGTCTTCTATCTATGGTAATACTGAGTTGTATTAATGCATCCAGGGTTTTTGGCAGATCCGCTCGGGCGAGCTCGTCCTTAACGGCTTCTGATAGGCCAAGCCTAAATTGGGTTTTCAGAGATGCATCATTCCATTCTGAATCAAGGGTCCATCTCTTGAACTCTGCGACAAAGTCTTCCACAGCCCTCCTTCCTTGTTTCAAGGATCTTAACTGAAGATCAGCAGTACTCTGCCTATTGGGGTCATCATATAGGCTAGTGAGCTCTGCCAGGAACAAGGCATAGGAGTTGAGAAGCTGGTCGTTTTTCTCAAAAAGAGAATCTGCCCAGGCTCGAGGATCGCTTGATAGGTAAGAAATAATAGTACAAACCTTAATGTGATCAGTAAGGTAGGTACGAAGTTTTAGCAAAAAAAGTAACTCACATGCGTTTTTAAATTCGCGAAATTTTTTGCGATCGCCTGTAAATACCAAAGGGGGATTTATCTTGGGTTCAGGGGACTGAGCAGAGGTAAGTTGCGTCAGTCTAATTACCTGCTGCGACAGAGCCTGATTGTCTTCTTTTAATTCAGCAAGTGCGTGTATTAACGCAGATACTTGCTGTTTTAATTGTGTCACCTGAGTGGTTATTTCTGGAACTATTTCTGCTGAATCCATTTTTTGGTTCGTTCAATCTGTAACGCTCCTGCGTTTTTATATGGTGTGGATTTTCAGCTGCAGAAATAGTTCCACGTCAGCAGTCATGTAAGAGATATGCTGAGACACCATTCCCAACCTCAATGACTCATCATGTGTGGAAGGTCTTATTTCAGACAGTAAATACACACAATTAGCAAGCTGGTTCTTAGAGTGACTTTATGCATGTGGTAACACAATGATGAAGGTTGAGTGGAGGTGGTAGGTGATAGACACTTGAAGGTGAGACAGTAGCAGATGGATGCAGGAAGGTTTAGCAATGTTGTATGATAGCAGATGATAGAATAGCAGGTGGACATACAAAAGAGATCAACCCAGTGCAGAAAAGTAGCAGTAGTCTCAAGAGCTAGCAATCTAGTTTATGCAGATGTGATAAACAGTCTCTACTATGCAGAGCTAGATAGTGTAAGCTTAGTATAAGTTTATAGAGAATTCCCCTGTGGGGTACTTAGCACTATTAGCGATACAGCCGAAGGGTGGTTCAGGAGAGGCGGATGATCCAGTAGCGGGATACAGGGATCAGCGCAGCGAGGTTCCGTCAGCGAAGTAAGCTTGCAAGCATGGAAGCTTCAAGCAAGGTTAGCATCCAGATAAGGGTGTTTGAACGAACACATGTGAGTGAGAACCGACGCCTTAAATAGCCATCTAGTCCGGCGCTGAGTGATGACAGCTCCAGTCTTAAAGGTGTATGCGCACCTTTCCAAAAGTAAATGGTAGGGCGCATACACTTGTGGAAAGTGTAATTTAGGGTACCAAAGGTACCGGAACATTAAACACTGATGGTGCTGCGCATCAGCGTCCATCAGTGCTGCCCATCAGTGCCGACCGTCAGTGCTGCCTCTCAGTGCCCATCAGTGCCACCACTCAGTGCCCATCAGTGCCGCCTGTCAGTGCTCATCAGTGCCGCCTGTCAGTGCCACACATCAGTGCAGCATATTAGTACCTCCTAATCAGTGCCACCTCATCAGTGCCCATAAGTGCCACCTCATCATAGCCCATCAGTGCAGCCTATCAGTGTGCATCAGTGAAGGAGAAAAACTGAAAATTGTTATCAAATACTTACCGTAATTTTCCTTTCCTGATGGACTCCATGGCAGCATACGTTTGGGTAGCCCTGCCTCCACTCCTACCCCATAGGACCCCACTCCCATAAATCCTTGCTCCCTTTCAGCATCGGTGTTCTGTAACTAGCCTACTCAGGACTGGGAGGGGACTCCTGCTGCCATGGAGTCCATCAGGAAAGGAAAATTACGGTAAGTATTTGATAACAATTTTCCGTTTTCCTGACAGACCCCATGGCAGCATACGTTTGGGAAATAACTCGCCAAAACACAACAGGGTGGGCAGATGTTGAAAAATGTAATTAACACCTGCAACTGACAACACTTGAGTACCAAAATTAACAGAGGAAAGAGCCGCTGGCTCAACACAATAATGCGACATATACGTGTGAATGGACGACCAAGACGCTGCTCTGCAGACCACATCCGGAGCGACATGTCTTGAAACTGCCCATGAAGTAGCAACACCACAAGTTGAATGCGCAGTCACCGCCAGTGGCGTACCAATAGGGGGGGCGGTCCGCCCCGGGTGCCACACATTAGGGGGGTGTCAGTGTGTCAGGGAAGATCAGGGTGACACCCGGGGCCGGCCGCCAGACTGCTTCCACCGCGGAGGAGGAGGAACTGTTTAAAGCAGAGAGGATGTGAGAGACTCACTGTCACTCCCGAGCCCTGAATACACAGCGATCGGCGCTGCCGCAGTTTACTATGCTGGTTAATGAGAAGGCGATTGGTTGCTAGGACCACCTATCAACCAATCACCTGCTCATTAACCAGCATAGTAACTTCTGCAGTTCCCGCCGAGGCGCCGATCACTGTGTATTCAGGGCTCGGGAGTGACAGTGAGTCTCTCACATCCTCTCTGCTTTAAACAGTTCCTCCTCCTCCACTCTCCTCCTAAAAAGGTAGGGGGGGGGGCTTTGTATTGTAAAGGGGTTATTTTGAGGGGGGGGGCTTTGTATTGTAAAGGGGTTATTTTGAGGGGGGGGCGGGGGGGCTTTGTATTGTAAAGGGGTTATTTTGAGGGGGGAGGGAGGGGGCGGGCGGGCCGGGGGTTGCTTTGTATTGTAAAGGGGTTATTTTGAGGGGGGCAGGGGGGCTTTGTATTGTAAAGGGGTTATTTTGAGGGGGGGGCGGGGGGGGGGGCTTTGTATTGTAAAGGGGTTATTTTGAGGGGGGGGTGACTTTGTATTGTAAAGGGGTTCTTTTTTTGGGGGGGTGGCTTTGTATTGTATAGGGGTTCTATGGGGGGGGGGCTTTGTATTGTATAGGGGTTCTATGGGGGGGGGGCTTTGTATTGTATAGGGGTTCTATGGGGGATTTATTGTAGAGGGGTTCTATGGGGGGATTTATTGTAGAGGGGTTCTATTGGTGGGGGCTTTGTATTGTAAAGGGGTTATATTGGGGGGCTGTGTAATGTAAAGGGTTGTATGGGGGATGGGGCTGTGTAATGTAAAGGGTTCCAATGGGGGGCTGTGTAATGTAAAGGGGTCCAGGGGTAAGGGGGCAGTGTAATGTAAAGGGGTCCAGGGGTACAGGGGCTGTGTAATGTAAAGGGGTCCAGGGGTAAGGGGGCAGTGTAATGTAAAGGGGTCCAGGGGTAAGGGGGCTGTGTAATGTAAAGGGGTCCAGGGGTACAGGGGCTGTGTAATGTAAAGGGGTCCAGGGGTAAGGGGGCAGTGTAATGTAAAGGGGTCCAGGGGTACAGGGGCTGTGTAATGTAAAGGGGTCCAGGGGTAAGGGGGCTGTGTAATGTAAAGGGGTCCAGGGGTAAGGGGGCTGTGTAATGTACAGGGGCTGTGTAATGTAAAGGGGTCCAGAGGTAAGGGGGCTGTGTAATGTAAAGGGGTCCAGGGGTAAGGGGGCTGTGTAATGTAAAGGGGTCCAGGGGTACAGGGGCTGTGTAATGTAAAGGGGTCCAGGGGTACGGGGGCTGTGTAATGTAAAGGGGTCCAGGGGTAAGGGTTCTGTGTAATGTAAAAGGGGGTCTCCATACATTTTACACATGACACGTCAATGTTCGTTGCCTGGGGGGGGGGTGCCAGATATATGATCCGCCCCGGGTGCCAAATGCTCTAGGTACGCCCCTGGTCACCGCTTTAGGAGGAACCAAGCCCTTCTCTCTATAAGCCATTGAATGGCCTCTACTATCCAGGAGGCAATTGATCTCGAAGAGGCACGCATACCCTTGTTCTTTCCTGAAAAAAGGGTAAAGAGGTAATCCGTCTTCCGGAAAGGAGCTGTAACTTCCAGATACTGTTTAAGCGTGTTGCCGACATTCAGCGGATGGACTTCCAGAGACTCGGCAGATGAGTTGAAGGTAGGAAGAACAATTTCCTGGTTCTCGTGAAAAACCGAGGTGACTTTAGGCCTTGACCCGAGCATCGGGATAAGAACAACCCTGTCCGGGAAAAAGGGCAGGAAAGGTTCCTTACTTCTGAGACTTTGAATCTCTGAGACTCTTTTCGCAGAAGTGACAGCTACTAGGAAGACCACCCTGAGGTTGAGTTTTTTAACCGAGATGGGTTCCTTGGGATTTGTGTCAACTGAAGACAGGAAGTCAAGGACCAAGGGAAGGTCCCACTTGGGGAATCTCAGCCCATGAAACATCCGTGAAAGCGGAGATAGCTGAAACCTGCACTCGCAGGGCGCTCACTGAAAGGGGTTACTCCAATCCTGACTGTAGGAAAGACAGGATATCCTGCACAGAAGGTGTTGACCAAGATTTTCCATTGGTTTCCAGGAAGGAAGTAAATTTAGACCAGATTCTTTCATAAGTCTTATTCGTGCTCTGTCTCCTAGCACTCAAGAGAGTTGGCATGGCCACTTCAGGACATCCTTACTCTTCCAGCCTTTCCCTCTCAAAAACCAGACCTGAAGGTGAAGACGAGCTGGGCACGGGTGAAATATGGAGCCCTGAGACAGTAGATCCGGTCTGAGAAGAAGAGGTACTGGGTCGCGATAGCTGAGCGGAAACACCAGAGGAAACCACGGCCTGTTGGGCCAAAAGGGGATAACTGCCACTGACCTCACCGATTTTGTCTTGACTCTCCGTAGAAATTGGAAGATGACCGGTACTGGGGGAAAGGCGTAGGCCTTGCGGAATTTCCAGCGATCTGTAAGGGCATCCACCCCGAACGCTCTGGGATGCCTGTCCCTCGAATAGTACTTCTCCAATTTCCTGTTGTGGAAGGAGGCAAAGAGATCTACCCCTGGGATGAATCCTAAGGAAAGGATCCAATTGAACACATCCTCGTGGAGAGACCACTCGTTGTTGTTGAGCTGTGTTCTGGAGAGGAAATTTGCTTGTGTGTTCTGAGCCCCTGGTATGTACACTGCTGACAGATTGACCAGGTTTCTCTGAGCCCAGGTCATTATTGGCTCTACTTCCCAGGGATGCACTGCGAGTTCCACCTTGTCTCCTCACATAGGCTACTGCGGTCGTGTTGTCTAGCCTCAGCATGACTGAGGTGCCCTGAATAAAATAAATAAAAAGGTGACCGAAGGCTAGCAGTACCTGAAAGACCGCCTGAAGTTCCAGGATGTTGGAAACTATCTGGCGAGACTGGAAATCCCATCTCCCCTGTGCCATCTCTATTCCGCAATGACCATCCCAACCGGTGCTGCTGGCGTCTGATGTCACTATTACCCAAGATATGGGGGCTATGGAGTGACATTTGCGCAAATTCTTCAGCTGTAACCACCAAGGAAGCTAGCTCTTCATGGCTGCGGTTATGAATATTCGCTTAGAATTGCTGGTTCCCTTCCATTGTTGAAGAAAACCCCTCTGAAAAGGTCTCATTTTCCAGAGAGCCCACTTCACCATAGGGGCTGTTGACACCTTCGTGCCAATTATCCTCAGGCATTGTTTAGCCGTGAGATGGGAAGCCGGCAAAGCCAGAGACACCCTGTCCTGAATTATTGGGATCTTTTCTTCTGGAAGAGAGATGGTATTGTCCTTGGTGTTGAACAGAGCACCCAGAAAGACCAGGGACTGTGTAGGGATTAGGTGACTCTTTTCCCTGTTCAGGATCCACCCGAACTTCTCCAGAGACGAGATTACCAGAGATAGATGATCTAGGATTACAGACTTGTCTTGGGCAAGCAGAAGAAGGTCGTCCAGATAATGATAAAGACGGACTCCTCTCAACCTTATCAAAGCTACCATCGCTAACAAGACCTTCGAAAATGTACGAGGCGATGTGGAAAGCCCGAAGGGGAGACACACAAACTGCAGATGAATCTGGCCGACTGAGAACCTTAGGAATCGCTGGAACTCCGCTGCCACTGGCACGTGGAAGTATGCGTCCTTCAGGTCTACGGAGACCATCCAGTCCCATGGTTGAACAGCCTGCTGAATGGAGAACAAGGTTTCCATCTTGAACTTCTCCCCTTTGATAAAGCGGTTTAAGTGCGTCAGGTCTATTACTGGTCTCCAGGCGCCGCTCTTCTTGCGAACCATGAAAAGAGGTGAGTACACACTGAGCCTTTTTCGGACTCTGGCACTGGAACCGCTGCCTCTTGAGTGACTAGAGAGTTGACGTAAGATAGCAGAATATCTCTTTTTTCGCCTGACCAAGGAAGGGAGGTAGGAACAAATATGTCTCTGGGCACACTGGTGAAGGTCCAGGATTGTCCTGCAGAGACTGTGCTGACAACCCAAGAGTCCTGGATTGAGGCCGCCCAGACATGCCGAAAGTGGAAGAGACGACCTCCCACCCGTCCTTTCTGAGCGGGCCCAATCTCAAAAGGACTTAGGCGTGTCCCTGTCCCCAGACGGATTGCTCTTGGGGCCCTTCCGGAAAGAAGTCTGCCTAGAACTCCAATTTCTTCCAAACTCCCTTCCCGGCCTATAACTACGTGCTTCCCTGGCACGGTCAGTGTTTGGCTTCCTAGGAGGTAGTCTCTTCTGACCAAGAAGACGCCTATCCTGAGGGAGAAAGCCCGACTTACCACCCGTAGCCCGGGAGATGGCGCTGTCCAACTTGTTCCCGAAGAGGGAAGAACCCTCAAAGGGAATGCGGCACCACAACTGCTTAGAAGCAGGATCAGCCAACCAAGGGCGCAACCAAAGTGCACGCTTCGCAGTAACAGAGGACAGCATCCCCCGTGCTGATAAGCGGATAATATCAATAGACTTCTCCCCCAGGAAGGCCAAAGCCAGTTTCAATTCCTGAATAGGGGAACTCTTGGCTGCCTCTTCAGAAAAACCCCTGAGGGTATCATCCACATTATCCACCCAGACTTCCATGGCTTTGGATAGGGTTGCCAGGGCTAGTGCTGGTTTGCAGGCAGCCCCTGCTGACAGATAAACACGCTTCAGATCCGTGTCGATTCTCCTATCAAGGGGATCTTTGAAGGAAACGGTGTCTTCAAGAAGCAAAGTTACATGTTTCACTAGCCTCATAACTGCCGCATCCACTAGGGGAAGAGATTCCAAATGTTTCACTTCTTCTTCCTTAAAAGGATAAAGTTTAGCCAGTTTTGAGAGCATGGAGTTCTTCCTCTCCACCTTGCTCCAGTCATCCATAATAATTTCCCCCAATTCTGGCAGGAACGGAAAATTCAGTCGCTCTCTGCTTAGCTGTTTGAAATATTTTCTCTGCTTGGGGGCAGAGACCACTGGGTCTTCCCAATTTAAAGTCTCTCTGACAGCCTTCATCAAGGGTGGGACCAGACTGAAGGAGAATCCCAAACTGCGTTCATCTTGATCCGAATCGCTCTCCGACTCGAACACTGAAGGATGGCTAGGCTCGGATGACTTCAGGACCCGTCCGCCAGTAGAATCTCTAACAGGAGAGACAGATGGCTCTGGCGCTGGTGACCTTCGCACATTAAGATCAGCCAGAGAGTCCTTAACTATGCGTTTGACCATGGATTCAAGTTGTTGGTCAGAATTTCCCCTTTCACCTGCTGCACGGGAATAACAGGAGTCGCATAGTGATTTTACGTCCAGCATCCAGACACCACAGCCCCAGCATTTTGCCTCGCTGGATTGGCGTGAAGACCTAGGTGGTGAAGGTCTTTACTACAATATCTGGACTTAGATGAGGAGCCATGTCTTGAGGAAGAGCGATTTAACATGCTGCAATTTAGAATGGCGATCTTCCCTCGTGCCCTGAGGTTGCTCAGACCTAGAAGAGGAGCTGAAAAGGGAAACATATGGAGGGATAAGGTAACAAGACCGCCCGCATCTCCCGCTCCCCCCCCTCATTCCAGCCCATAGAGTCCAAAGAGCCTCCCGGACCACCAGGAAGGATACAGAGAGACAAGGAGCCGCAGTATAACACGTTATACCACCAGGGAAGCCAGCAACGATCACTAGATCACCAGGCAAGTAAGGGGATCAAAATGAGGGAGAAAAGACTTACCTTTCCACCTGCTTACCATTTAAACACCAGGGATACAGCAGAGCCAGCAGACCAGGACACACACTCCAACGGTGGGGCAATACAATGAGGCCACCCGCAGCAGCTGGGCTCATCGGTCATGCCATTTCACATACCCATATATACCATACAAAATTGAATTAATCTATCTAAATGAAAAGACCACCAGACATTGGGTTGGAATAAATAAGGCCGTGGCCATTTTTTATTAGTTTTCAAAGATAATAAATATTCATAACACTCAAAAAAACCTAGCCGCTACGACTCAGATTTGCGCCAAAATATTTATCCACTAATACAGGAATTAACATATGATAAATAACAACACTCACATTCAGAGCCGGTTCACACTGAGGCGATCCGACTTGCCGGGGCGACCTGTGAAGTCGCGGTGCACAGCGCGCACCGTGACCTCGGAGCGACATGCACGGACTTCATATCATTGAAGTCAATGCAGGTTGCTCCAGGTCGCCCCAAAGTAGTACAGGACCCTTTTTCTAAGTCGGAGCCACTTGTGTCGCTCCTATTAGAACGGGTCCTGTGCTAATCTATGGCAGGCGACCAAGTCGCCTGACAAGTCGCCCCAGTGTGAACCAGCTCTTAAACTAATTCAGTCCTCCTTTGCAACAAACAAAGGTGACACTACCACATAATATTTTTGCTGCGACAACCAAGGGGAGGAAGGGAACACCACAGTTCCGTTTCTGAAGCGATTGGATTCACACTGCTGAGGCGCTCCTTAAATACCCTATTTAGGCGGGATAAATGAGCGGAAAGAAGCCACTTGACCCCAGGGAAGAGGTCAGCTAACCCATTCTCCCTTGATACAAGGATAGCTCTGAGTGGGAAATTTGAGCGGGAAGGAGGCTAATTGACCTCTCAAGGAAAAGGTCATCTAACCCTTACCTCAGAGGTAATGACCCCAATCCCCTCAAACAAAATGAAAGTTAATACCTTATAAAACCTGCTCCTGCCGCCATCCCATGAGAAAAGGGGGTGCTATATAATGCTCCCCTTTTTTCCCCATTCTACATTAATAATTTCAAACTCTCTTTAACCTAATGAACATGCAATCGTACCATGAACTGTAGAAATCATTTTTAGTGATCCCTGAGAACTGAAAGTTTTTCTAAGAGTTCCTTCATGGCAAAAAGGTTTACAAAGACTGGGCAAGGGTGTAGTGTTGGTGGCTTTTCCTGTTGCTATAGTAATAATTGTATTATAATTATTATTATTATTATTATTATTATACAGGTTTATATAGCGCCAACAGTTTGCGCAGCGCTTTACAACATGAAGGCAGACAGTACATTTACAATACAATTCAATACAAGAGGAATCAGAGGGCCCTGCTCACTAGAGCTTACAATCTAGTAAATGTAAAAGGTTATCTGTTGCAAATCAAAGATGGCCACCTGCATACCTCTCCACTTTCTGAGATGGGAACGAGGGACACCTATTAGCAAAAGTATGTAGGCATAGGACACACCCCCTGTCACGCCCTCTTAAAGGAGAATTGTACAAAATGTACAATGGTTAAAGCATAACTCCACTTTTGTGTAGAAAAAAACATTCCCCTCTGGGTGATCTCTGTACATTGCAAGGGTTTTAACAAACCTTGTTGCAGATTACTACCTTTTGTTATTCTGAAGAAATCATGGTTTGTTCCTCTGTGCTGAGTGGGTCTAATGGGAGTGGTTTCATAATTATCTATCAGCTGTGGCAGCTGCAGGGCTCTAATGAGGAAATCTTCTGGGCCTGCATCCCTTTAGACGTGTTCCTATTGGAAGAATCTCACCAAAAATGGCATTTTTGTTGCAGGGGATGCCAGAAATCTGACTTGTATCTTAGGCAGACTTCTGGGAAAATTGGTGAGCCAATCACACAAGCAGGAAATGATGTTTCTGGGGTGTGGTCAGTACACATTCTGTGTACAGAACAGCTCCAGGTAGCCATATTGCATTGCATTTTCAGAAAATTACAGCAGCTGCAAATTGAAAAGGAAAGGTCATTTTTTTATATACCTTCAATGACAACATGATTTGTATACACTATATTGTTTTATCCCCATGAAAGTGGAGTTACCCTTTAAAGCCACAAGTGCTTTTTTTTACCACTGTTTTCTTTATATAGGTTATTGGGATTTACAAATGCAGCTATTTTTTTTTAAAACGGATGAAAGGTTTAGCACTGTAAAACACTTTTTTGAAAATAGTGCATTTTATATAAACCTATATAGATCAGGCCAAATTGGGAAGAGGGAGAGAGGGACTTTGTTCCAAGTGAGGGACATTCCCTCAAAATCAGGGACAGTTGGAAGCTATGCACTTGTAAAAAAAAAAAAACAGTTCCAAACAAATGTACAACCAAGCAACAATCTAATCCTAACAAGTGGGGTTATATATATAAGTGCATTTTTTTACCCCTATTATAGAGACTTCATATTACATGCAGCCTGAGAAAGCTGACTTTATATTTTTTCATAGATAAAGAAATCACATCTTATTCTTCACAGTTCATAATGTTCACACTCAAAGCAACACTGCCATCTAGCTGAAGCTTTTTGACATTGATTAACGTGTACCTATGCCAAAACATTTTCTGGTTCAAGTGTGGAAGGCTTGGAACCTTTGTCAGGTGTTCAGTGCTATATGGGACCCCTCTAGGAAGAATCCCCATCACTTCCTATCCTGTGAATAGCGTTATCATTGGGACAATAAATGATGGGATCTCTGTTACAACAGTAATAAAATTATCTTTTTGATAGTTTTGGGGAAAAAACAAATCCTACTTTTTTTTTTTTAAAACTGGAGTTACTGTATTACCAAATAATACAAATTGTTATTTACAAATACTATTAAAACTACTACCTTGTAACAAATGTGTTGCTCAAAAAGGTAGATTTCGGCCCGGCTCACATTAGATCACAGGGAATTTGCTGAAAATTTGCACTGCATGAAAATCGCAACCTGTTCATGCAAACTGATTGTGCAATCAGTTTGCAAAACGCAGCACATGCGATGTGTGAACAGCCATGCGATCTGATTCTGGTGCAGACAAAAAAAAAGGGATCTGCATGAGTTTGGTCCGAATGCAATGCAAATTCAACTATACAGTTTGTAGGGCTGAATTTGCATTGCACAGACATCACATGTGATCTGAACAGCAATGTGGTGCGAATCACTTACGATGTCTGCTATCGCACTAGTATGAACTGGCCCTTAACCACTTTACCACCGGAGGATTTTGCTGTCTTACGTCCAGGCCACTTTTTGCGATTCGGCAATGAGTGAATTTAACTGACAGTTGCGCGGCCGTGCGATGCCGTACCCAAATGAAATTTACGTCTTTTTTTCCTACAAACAGAGCTTTCTTTTGGTGGTATTTGATCACCTGTGCGATTTTTACTTTTTGCGCTATAAAAAAAAAATAATAATATTTTTCACATTTTTTTATATGAAATTCCCCCCAAAAAAATGTAAAAATCAAATTTTTTTTACATTTTTGGCCAATTTGTTTTCTGCTACCTATGTTTGGTAAAAAAAATCACAATAAGCGTATTTTGATTGGTTTGCGCAAAAGTTATTGCGTTTACTAACTAAGGAAAAGATTTCTGTAATTTTTGGTGTTTTTTTTTTTTAACGAGTAATGGCGGCGATCTGCGATTTTTTTTGTGGGACTACGACATTGCGGCGGACAGATCGGACCATTGACTGACATTTTTGACACTTTTGGGGGTACCAGTGACATTACTACAGTAATCAGTGCTATAAATATGCACTGTTACTGTAAAAATGATACTGGCAGGGAAGGGGTTAATTTTATTGGAGAGGAAGGGGTTAATGTATGCTTGGTGCTTACTGACGTGTGTGGGGGGAGGTGACTGAGTGACACAGGGACAGATCGCAGGTTCAGCTATGCTGAACACTGCAATCTGACCCTGCCTGTCACTTAGGAGATCCTAAGTGTAAACAAAGCGGGCGGATCTCCAGAATCCATTCCCAGACGATCGGGGAAGAGCAGCGGCGATCGCCGCCGCTCCTCCCCTGGCCTGACTCCCGCTGTGACTGAATGCAGCGGGAGCGAGCCTCCGGCGGCGCGCGCGCTGCCCACAGGGGGAGGAGTCCAGCGACGTAGGTCTATGTCGCTGGACGGGAACGAGCCACTTTGCCGTAGTACGGTCAACGTGACCGGTCGGCAAGTGGTTAAGCAGATACGAGATAAATTATATACTGGGATACCATTTATTTATTAATTGTTTTAAATCTCCTCTTTAACACTTTATAACAGAAGCCCTTTCATAGGTATAAATACACACATAGACCATCTATATTGTTTTACTTCTGCAAGGTGAAATGTATTAATATGATCAGTGAAGTGTTTTATTATTTTTTTTTTTCCATTGAATACAAGGTGTTCTCTGATTGGAAAAGGTAGAGATTGCAATATCACTGTTTCTCCTCTCTACCTTGTCCAATCATAGAATGCCTTGTATTTAATGTAAAAATACAAGGAGTTTTAAGAATGTCGAGCAAGCGACACCTTGTGGTCAATGTGCAGAGGGGCAGCTGCTTCCACAGGACCCAGAAGATCGTGGCTATCACTGTAGTAGCAGTGACTTCTACAGTCAGTCAGCTTTTCCAGTGACCTCTCAGGTAGGAATTTTGCATTAATTTATTAGTCCAAGCTGGGCCAATGTAAGTGTGCAATAAAGATCATACCTGGAGATCAGCATTGTTAACCAAATGTTAATTTAATATTATGTAGCACCCTCCTAGGTAGGTGCTAGTGAGAAAGTATAGTTTTTGGCTCTGTCTGCCTATCATAGAAGCAGCAGGGAAATCTATATTGCTTTCTGCCTACCAGAGAGCAGGATCTGTGAGTTAGGTCTGCTCAGGATGCTAAGTGTGCGATTCATTGGGTCTAGTTTCACACTTGTCCAATAGGGAGGCATGTTGGACAGTGGGAGGAAACCTGACCAATGGATACACAGGCTTTGATACAATCCCAGTGATTGGTAGAGACTGTCTGTCTTTGTGCATTATGGGATACTGTATAAAAGCCAGGAGCACATGTGCTGTGGGGTCTTTGGCTGGTGAGCAGAGTTCCACAGGGAGGGTGGCGGCTGCCTCTTCCTCTGTAGCAGTGGCACGCGGTCACAGGCAGTCGGCCTGGGGACCAGAAGACAGGAACTGAACCCAGAAGTCCAGGAGAACTGACTGGAGGGGTAGAGAGAGACACTAGAGACCCTCGAAAAACAGTATCTTGAGTACAGGGGATTGTGTCTAGGGGCCTGACCTGAGCAGGCCACCCCAGTGTAGAATAGTCAGAGGACGGGTGTCAGTCTGTGGAGTGAAAGGGGATACTAGGCAGGTATCCCGAACATAATCTACCTAAGTCGTCTGAACAGAGACTTGACCTAAATTTATCTAGTGGCAAGGTGAATCTACAGCCAGGCTGCATCTCCGATAGGAGTCCTCATCCATTGTGAATAGTTCAGTTTGGAGTATCCCACTATTCCCTTCTCTTATCCCTATTTAAAATAAAACACCAAAACCAACTACATACCCCTGGAATGATCATTGACTGAGCCAAAGAAGTAAAGTGTTAATCTGTGAATGCCGATGTTGCTAACGGTAACCCAGGGGGACCCAAAGGTGTGTTATCCAGCAGTCCTCAAGGGGGCAGTGCTACAATTACAAATACTAAGAGGGAACCATTTACATCTCCCTGTGGCGGTTTAATTTAAATGCAACAAATTAAAAAGTTCCAAGAATTTGAAATTTTGTCAAAGTACACCACAGTCAGGAAAACATGTAGGCTTCCATTCTGACCTTTGAAAATAGTAGATGACCCAAAACAGGTAAAGACATAAGAAATCCAAACACATTCTGGCACTTATTCTGCATGGTTGTTGCAAGTCTTTAACAATAGAAATGATAAAGCCAGAGACAGACAAGCCTATATAATATATAAAGTGCAGCGCTAATGATTATAACTGTGATTAGACAAATAAAGGTTCTAAATGCAAAGAAAAAAGATCTCATATAGTAATCAAAGTGTATATAAAGTCCAAAAATAGAATCCAAAGGTGTATGCAGCAATCAGAAGTCACTTGCCTGGCTTATTATATTCAAGTGATTTCTCCAGTGATGGACACAGAGTGTCAGAACACTCACCAGACAGAAGTCAGGTTCAGTCGGCCCCAGGGTCAGTTATCATATGAAATGTGCTGTATAAAAAAGTTCACCAGCAGAAGCCAAAATGATGCTAATATAGTGAAATATTTATTATAAATTAAAAGTACATGAAGAAATAAATGGCCATAAAACTCACATGAAAGACTGCCGCTCCTAACACGAGGAAGCGGCGGCCAAGATGTGAGTGTGTAGGCCCCTACCAATGCGTTTTGTGCTCAAAGACAAGATTAAGGGCTCCGCCTACTGATTGGCAGATCCCTTGACAAGGTGTTTGAGCACGAAAGGCGTCTGGAGGGGGCCTATACGCTCACGTCTTGTCCTGATAGGCGGATCCCTTGACAACGTGTTTGAGCACGTAAAACGTTGGTAGGGGCCTACACGCCGACGTCTCGGCTGCCACATCCTCATGTTAGGAGCGGCGGTCTTTCATTTGAGTTTTTTGGCCATTTATTTCTTTCTGTACATGTACTTTTAATTTATAATAAACACTACACTATATTAGCATCATTTTGGCTCCTGCTGGTGAGCTTTTTTATACAGCACATTTCGTATGATAACTGACCCTAGGGCCGTCAGAGCACGCCATGCTTCCAGTATTCTGACTGACAGCGTTACAGGGCTTGTTGCATCCCAGCATCTGGTGAGTGCATTCAATGTAGGAGGGAGAGCACAATGAAGTAACCTTTGGTAACACAGGGGGTGTTTCACTTTTTGCATTTCACGGCTGTCTTTTGACTTCTGTCTGGTGAGTGTTCTGGCACCCTGTGTCCGTCACTGGAGAAATCACTTGAATATAATAAGCCAGGCAATTGACTTTGATTGCTCCTCACCCCTTTGGAATCTATTTTTGGGCTTTATATACACTTTGATTACTATATGAGATATTTTTTCTTTGCATTTAGAATTTTAGAATCACAGTTATAATTTATTAGCGCTGCACTTATATATATTATATACTGTTATCTGGAGGTTGTATATTCTCCTTTTATTTGTGCCAGCTGCTATTCACAATATTTATCTCTAGCGCTCACTTCATATCTAGATTTTAGAGACAGAAAAGCACCTAGCATTTTTAGAACAAGGCCAGCAATGGCCGCCTTCGTGAGGTCCTTTATAGTGAAACTCAACTTACAAACAGAGGTTGCAAGGTCAGCCTAGCAAACATTAAAAAAAAAAAGCCTAGGGCTCAATCTACTCTCAGAAAATAGTAATTATAAAATATTCTTATGAAATGTCTAATTATCACCTGACTGGAGTATGAAAAAATATTTATACATATTTATATAGTATCATAAATCCTAATTAGCATTTTTTTTGTTGTGCACATACAACTAGAAAACTCCAGTATTATTAAAGTGAACTGCCCATCCAGGTTCACTTAATACTCTATTTTCTCATGGTTTTGTTCAACTGCCTGGCGTGAAAAGAAATACCTGGTACTGGAAAATTGAGAGTCTGTAACTCTTTGAGCGTCCGATTACCCAGCCCCAGTGCTGTTACATAGCCAAGGTGAGAGAGTCCATAGCCCTTTGTGAGCTCCAAGAGTGCCATAGAGTTCCATAGGTAAACAGTGCCATTGGGTGGTGAATGGATGGTTAGTATAAGCAGTTGGGGGAGGGTGGAAGTTAAGTGAACCTGTTACTTTGTACTATATTGTAAATTTAGAAATATTTCAGCATGGAAACCTCTGTGAATGAGAATGTAAAATTGTATCGTTTACCTCAGTATTGGTAGTTTATCACATTAGCTGTATCATTTATGACCACGTACAAAAATGTGCATAATGAAGTACACATTTTTAACACGCAAGCTTTAGATCTTTATTCAAATAGTACCTACAACTAAGTCCCCGTTCACACTAAGGCGACCTGTGAGGCGACCTGGTCGCCTCACAGGTCGCCGTAGGTCGCCTCCAATAGGGAAGCTGCGGACCCGTTCTAATAGGAGCGACACAAGTCACTCCGTTGCGGCCGCTCCGAGGTCGTGGCGCGGTGCGAAGTAGCGTCGCTTGTATGTGAACGGGGCCTAAGGGGGATATGTTGCATAAGAATAAAATAAATATTTGCTTTTTCAATCATTTGTTCAACAAAAACATCAATAGATCTTCTTGTGTGCACTGTGGGAAAAATAGGATTTTTGTACTCACCGTAAAATCCATTTCTCTAACTTCATTGAAGGATACAGCGCTCCATATTAAGAACCTTCATGATTGTGTCCCACTTGTTGATTCTTCACAAAAAATTACAGTTCTATATCTTTATGTTTGAAGCCTGAAATGTGGCAAAAGGTTGCAAAGTTCAAGGGGGCCGAATACTTTCGCAAGGCACTGTAGTTGGGATTACCGACCCAGACAAAACTCTATTCTTCAGCACCTGGCTTTTAAGAGCCAGGCCGTCAAATCCTGTGACAGATCAGCCCTTGGGACAGCAGGTCCTCCCTGAGAGGCAGTCTCCAGGGGACATCAGCGACCAATCGCACAAAGTCAGCGTATCAAGACCGGCGAGGCCATTCTGGAGCAAACAGAATGACCGGAGGAGGAAAAGCGTAGATCAGACGGTACTGGCCCCCCCCGGGCCACCAGAGCGTCTGTGGCATCCGCCAGAAGATCCCGTGACCTTGCCACAAACCTCAGTACCTTTCAGTTAAGCCGAGACACCAACGGATCCACCTCGGGGGTGCCCCCCACAGACATATCAGATGAAACACGTCCGGATGAAGGGACCGCTCCCCTTGGTCTAACGTCTGCCGACTGAGATAATCCGCCTGGCAGTTTTTCACTCCTAGAATGTGTACAGCGAAGAAGGCTGGAACAAAGCGTTCTGCCCACTGGTGAATGCCGGCTACTTTTTGTTCCGCCAACACACTTTTTGTTCCGCCCTGGTGATTGACATAAGCCACTGCCATGACATTGTCTGACTGAATCCTTACTGGGAGCCTCAGGAGTCAATCCATCCAGTGATCCAGGCACAGCTTGATTGCCCAAAGTTCCAAGACATTTATTGGAAGTCTGGATTCCTCCGGCATCCAACAACAAAATCTGGTGCAGCTCTGCATAGAAATCATTCGGTTTCCTTTTTTTTTGTCAACGCTAAATTGAAAAGTTAAAAGCTGATTAGCTACCATGCACAGCTGCTCCAGATTTTGCACTCTCCAGTTTTACTAAATCAAGGTCTGCGATGTATTTGACCACTTCCCAATGCAAAATTCATTCAGTTGCAAGATACTCGTGGGCTTCCTTGCATAAACTGCCTGTCGTCGCAGTTAAAATTGCGCAAGCAGAATCGCGGGACGCCTGTCGCCTAAAAGAAGTTGTACTTTTTTTGGGCAACAGGCGTCCCACAATTTTGTTTCCGCAATTTTACCGCGATTCGTCGGGCAACAATCGAGGCAAATCGCGCAGTGTTGGGGGTGCCATTTCAAGTCACGTGAATCGCATGAGCATCCCTCGATTTGCAATGATTCGGGATCACGGGCAGAATTGCAGCGATTTTGCCCACGATCCGAGACACCTATATGAGAATGGAGCCTTACAGTAGGCTCACCGCCAAGATGTTGGTCCCACACTGGGGTTAGGGCTCCTCTGTGGCAGGGATGCCAGACAGCCCACTACTTCCTTGACACAGGTGCTGATTTATCTTTGCTGCCTTTCAAACCTCTCCTGCGTGGGGCTTAAACCCTTTGGGACCAGAGTCCTGGTAGTCAAGGTTTGGAGTACAGCAACGTCTCCACAGCTGTCTCCCTTAAAGGGACCACAGCCAAGATATTGGAGAAATGTACCTGCCCTCTGTGTGTTCTGTACAATATATACAGAGAAGTCACATATTAAAACTCATCTGCACAAGCTGGGCACAGGATACCTGCTGCTCCATGATATTCTGCATTACATAATCATGACCAGTCATGTTTATCACACATATTTTAGTGCCTCTTCCCGTACTGACCCTGGCTAGATGAGGAGGTCTTTTATTATTCTTGCACATGTGTTACATGGTTGGCAAGAGGTTAACCAGTTGCAGACTCTGGTTGTACTAGACACGCCTAAATAAATGTTATTAGTGTACACAGGGCGTGTCTAGTACGCCAAGTCCTTCTGCCCTGCTGCTTGGATCCCCCCTGTCCCAGTACACGGCAATTCAGCTCTGATTATTCACAGTATTACAAAGATTTATACGATAAAGACATAAAACCACTCACAAATGTAGAGGAGTAAGTAAGCCTGTATAGATGTCCTGTGTGAAGTGTCAAATTTCCCCAGGCAACGTTGGAGGATGAGGAAGGGAGTCCGTGCTCTGTGATGGAACTTTCGGCTGAATCGGCAGCAGGGGCTTCCCGGAAGATGTAGACGTCATCGCAGCCAGCCAGCTCGGAAACGCGTTGCGTGTTAGTGACGTCACTTCCTCCTTCAGGACAGTGTTTGTGATCCAGGCCTCGATATCGACTCGTCCTCCAACTAGCCTACATCTTCTGGGAAGCCCCCGCTACCGATTCAGCCGGCAGTTCCATCACGGAGCACGGACTCCCTTCCTCGTCCTCCACCGTTGCCTGGGGAAATTTGACGCTTCACACAGGACATCTATACAGGCTTACTTACTCCTCTACATTTGTGAGTGGTTTTATGTCTTTTTCCAATAAATCTTTGTAATACTACACTATTACTATTGAGTTGGCCCACCTATTGCAGCTATAACAGCTTAAACTCTTCTGGGAAGGCTGTCCACAAGGTTTAGGAGTGTGTTTATGGGAATGTTTGACCATTCTTCCAAAAGTGCATTTGTGAGGTCAGGCACTGATGTGGATGAAAAGGCCTGGCTTGCAGTCTGCTCTCTAAATCATCCCAAAGGTGTTCTATTGGGTTGAGGTCAAGACTCTGTGCAGGCCAGCCAAGTTCCTCTACTCCAAACTCAATCATCCATGTCTTTATGGACCTTGTTTGTGCACTGGTGCAGTCATGTTTGAACTGGAAGGGCCAACCTCAATTTGTTCCCACAAAGTTGGGAGCATGAAATTGTCCAAAATGTCTTGCTATGTCAATGCCTTAGGAGTTCCCTTCACTGGAACTTAGGGGGCAAGCCCAACCCCTGAAAAGCAACCCTACACCATAATCCCCCCTCCACCAAATGATTTGGGCCAGTGCACAAAGCAAGGTCCATAAAGACATGGATGAGTGAGTTTGGGGTGGAGGAACTTGGCTGGCCTGCACAGATTGCTGACCTCAATCCGATAGAACACCTAACTTCTCACTCTAACCGTTTACATATGTGGGCGAGACTTGTGTATGCATTCACTTCTTCGCATGAGTTCGGAGGAACGGGGCGCTTTAAATTTCTTTTTTTCTTAATTTATTTTACCTTTTATTTTTACACTGTCCCTTTAAAAAAAAATGTTTTTGATCACTTTTATTCCTATTACAAGGAATGTAAACATCCCTTTGTAATAGAAATAAGCAGGACAGGTCCTCTTTAATGTGAGATCTGGGGGTCAAAAAGACCTCAGATCTCACATCTACACTTAAAAGCCCCCCCAAAAAAAGCCTTTTTTCAGCACGACGTATGGCTTCTCTCTGGTCCTCCAAGGCCAGGGTCAAGTGGGGCCCATCTTACCTGGGACATGGCTGGACTGGACCATTTTCCCCGCTACCGACGGCTCCAGTAAGCGGGGAAAATGACCGGGAAGCGGCGGGAGGTGGGGCACCTCTCCCGTCCCCCATAAAAATTATCCTGCGTTGAATCTGCCGCTGGGACGACTTTTATGTGAAAGAGGACCGCACCCTGTAAGAAAAAACCGGGGTTAGGGCAGCTATTTGCTGCCCTAACCCTGGTATTTAAGGTCAAAGTACCGACGTAAAACTGCGGCAGGTAGTCCGGAAGTGGTTAAAGAGACGACTGAGGGGGGATATGATATCAATGTACAAATACTGTACTGGTGATGACCCTAGCATAAGGAACAAACTTTTTAGAGAAAGGAACTAAAACTAGAGGAAAACCGGTTTAACCTTAAAATATGTAAGGGGTTCTTCACTGTCAGAGCAGTAAGGATGTGGAATTCTCTTCCACAAGCAGTCGTATCAGCAGGGAGCATCGATAATTTAAAAAAACTATTAGATGGGCACCTTAAAGACCACAACATACAGGGGTATTCAATGTACGGTTAACAGCAAACACACACATACATCATAGGTTGAACTGGATGGACTCATTGGACTGATGTCTTTTTTCAACCTCACAAACTATGTAACTATGTAAAAAAAAAAAACACAAGTCCTTAATTCATTTATTTTTTTTTTAATTAAATTAATTATTTACCTTTCGCATGTTTAGTGATGTTCTAAAATGCCCAGCTGGATCTGGTTCAGAGTTGGTCTGCTGAAACTCAAGTTTTAAATTTGCCACGCTGAGCAAGGTTTTATGTGCCCTAGGTAATTCTGTGAATGAAGTTCTTTGCCCATATTTATGAAAAATCATACCCGTAAAGCTCATCTTTGACATCACCTGTTCTTTCCTCCTACGTTGTGGGAGTGCATCAGAATTCAAGTGCAGTAGCTGCTTGGAGGTTGAAATGTGGCAGAACTCACCAACATCAGCCAGGTGCATGTAGGGCACTCTGCCAGCCCCTACCACTGGTGAGTGCAACTAGCAATTTTAAGCAGACCTTGTAATTATGTCATAGGGTTTAAAAAACAAAATCATTTGACAAAGGAGCAAGGTATTCTAAAAATTATTTTTAAATGTTTCGGGAGACTAAGTGAGGTTTGGGCATGTTTAGATCATGGATCATCAGGATATCAACATAAAAATAGGTATGAGAATGGTAACTCATGAGCTTAATTAATCCTGTCACAGACACAAAAGCATTAAAAAAAAAAATGAAAAAAATAATGAAAAAATAAATAAATAAAAGCATAAGGCTCTTTTGTGCTAACAGCGCCATCTGCAGGTCCCCTATTATATTATGCTGAAAATGATCTTGTTTTACAGAAAGAACAACACTAATACAATTAAAATTGAATACACACTTTAGGTCATTGTAAAATGTTTCAAAAGGTGGAGACCGTTTTCTCTGTCAGCAAATCTTTCACCATCCTCTTCTCATTGAAAGATCTGAATTCTAAGGGACGTTTATGAGATCTGACATCTAGAAGTCTAAATGCAACCAGTCACCATATTTTGGACTATTTAATGATTTACACATTTGTTTCAACAAAGTATAAAAACCGAAAAGTGCACTTCTGGTTCTTTTAATGCTAGTCTCCTAAAAACAAAACAAATGCAACACAGTAAATGTGGATTCATTATTTAATTAACACACAAAATAGCTGAAATGAAAGAAGTTAAATCATTTGTTGGCAGAACGAAATGATCTTACTGGACTGAGAAGGATATGAAAAGGCTGGACACATGTAAAGTCTTTTCCTTTGTAGGATAAAATGTCACTTATAAACATGGAGACAAATCCTTTGTACAGGCAAGCTGCTGCATGTGTTGGGAAGTGACAGTATGCCACTTGCTATTGTCCTCCTTAAGGAACCACGTCGCACACAGTCTGTGGGGTATTCAAGTACTGTAAAACCTCATTATGACTTTACTCTTCATGCTTTTTAGGACCTCTTGTCCTTCCATCAGCGGGTTCAGAAGACTTATTCTTTCCCTTTTTCTCAGATTCCCTCTCCGCCGACACAACACTTTTTTGCAAAAGAGATCTTCTTTTCTTATATCGAACAAGATCCTCCCGACCAATTTCAATCATCTGTTCTTCCCAAGCATTTAACTCGTTTTGGTATCTAACTTTGTCATCTTCAGCTAACTGCAAATACACCTGTCAAAAGAGAAAATAATAATAAAACAGAAACGGTTCTAATGCACTTATATAAAATCTGGCAATATAACACAATACCAAGCAAGCAGATTGAATTAACCTCTTGTCGGTGAAGTAGACAAAACATCCGGGATACAAACATCCTACTTACAAAGGGAAGTAGAAAACAGGAAGTGAGAGGAAATCTACCCCTAGGAAAGGAAATTCACTCCTGTAAGTTATTATGGGGAAAAAGGTGTCTCCACTGAGGCTTTATCATCAATCTTTCTTTCTACAACAACTCAAAATTTTCAAAATCTAATTGTCATAGGGACAAAGAGTGAGGGAAAATCTTCTAAACAGGGGCACAGACAGCAAAACAAACATTACAGGGGTGTTAACCCTTCCCTATGCTATCCAAAAAAATGTAGAAATTGGATTCTTAACTTACCGCAAAAACATTTTTCTGATGTTCATTGACTGACAAAGCTTCTGATATTCATAACCATTGGTTTATACTGGCCCCTACAGGAGTAGGACACTAGGCAGAAAAGGATTCTGGCTACACCCATGGGCAGTCCCAGGGGTATACTCCCTCTCTCTGCTATAGCCACTCAGTTTTGTTACAAGCAGTGTCAGGAGAAATACCGCCACCGAGGGGGTGGGTGCGGTGTCTGTCAATGAACATCAGACAAATGGATTTCACAGTAAGTGAAAAATCCCATTTTCTCTGCTGTTCATTGACGGACACAGCTCCAGATATTCATAACCATTGGGACGTCCCAAAGCAGTGTTAAACATGAGGGGTGGGAACAACAAAAAAATTTCCAATGCTAAACATTAGTCAACCAGGCATCAGGAGCTCAACCAAACAACTGGAGAACACCTGAAATAAACAACACACCCTAAAAGAGGATCAGGTCCTCTTAAACAGCAGCCTGCAAAACCTTGCGGCCAAAAGGAGCATCCGCCGATGGCAACACATCCACTTTATAAAACTTTGTAAAAGTGTGCACCAGCGACCAGGTGGCCGCCTTGCAAACCTGCATCACGGACACCTGATAATGGAATGCCCAGAAGGCACTAAGCACCCTAGTAGAGTGCGCCTGGACAGGGAAAGGAGGAACCTGACCCCCGATGGAATAGGCCTGAACCACTGTCTGTCTGATCCATCTAGAAATGGTCACAGAGGAAGCGGAAAACCCTTTCAGAGGTCCATCCGTGAGCACAAAGAGATTCTGACTTTCTGAAAGACTCCGTAGCTGCCAGGTACACCCTGATTGCCCAGACCACATCCAAAGCATGCAAGGCAATTTCATAGTTACATAGTTAGTGAGGCTGAAAAAAGACACCAGTCCATCCAGTTCAACCTATGATGTGTGTGCGTGTTTGCTTTTAACCGTACATTGTATACCCCTGTATGTTGTGGTCTCTAAGGTGCCCATCTAATAGTTTTTTGAAACTATCAATGCTCCCTGCTGATACGACTGCTTGTGGAAGAGAATTCCACATCCTTACCGCTCTTACAGTGAAGAACCCCTTACGCATTATAAGGTTAAACCGCCTTTCCTCTAGTTTTAGTGAGTGGCCACGTGTCTTATTGTATCTCCTTTCTCTGAATAGTTTGTTCTTTATGCTAGGGTCGCCAGTACAGTATTTGTACATTGATATCATATCCCCTCTCAAGCGTCTCTTCTCCAGAGAGAATAGGTTCAGTGCTTGTAGTCTTTCCTCATAGCTGATGTCCTCCATTCCCCTTATTATTTTTGTTGCCCTTCTCTGGACTCTTTCCAATTCCAGCACATCCTTCCTGAGGACCGGTGCCCAGAACTGGACAGCATACTCCAGATGTGGCCGGACCAGAGTCTTGTAGAGAGGGAGAATAATCTCTTTATTTCTGGAGTGAATCCCCTTTTTTATACATCCCAGTATTCTGTTGGCTTTGCTTGCAGCGGCTTGGCATTGCATGCCACTGCCAAGCCTGTTGTCTACCAGTACCCCCAAGTCTTTTTCCATCCTAGACTCACCCAGAGGTTCCCCCCCTAGTGAGTAGCTTGGTTTCTGGCCCCCAAGTGCATTACTTTACATTTTTCAACATTAAACCTCATCTGCCATGTAGTTGCCCACCCCATTATTTTGTTCAGGTCTGTTTGTAAGGGTTCCACATCCTGCATAGAAGATATTGGCATGCTTAGTTTAGTATCATCCGCAAATACTGAGATTGTACTAGATATGCCCTCCTCTAGATCATTTATGAATAAATTAAACAGTATTGGTCCCAGGAAAGAACCCTGGGGGACCCCACTTTTCACACCCGCCCAATCCGAGTACTCCCCATTAATCATCACCCTCTGGACTCTCCCCTGGAGCCAGTTCTCTATCCAGGTACTCACCTTATGGTCCATACCTACCTTCCTTAGTTTGTACAGTAAGCATTTGTGGGGAACGGTGTCAAAGGCCTTTGCAAAGTCCAGATACACCACATCCACAGGCTTACCTTTATCTAGGTGGCAGCTCACTTCATCGTAGAAGGTTAATAGATTGGTTTGGCAAGAACGATTTTTCATGAATCCATGCTGATTACTACTAATAATACAGTTTTCATTACTAAAGTCCTGTATGTGGTCCCTTAACATCCCCTCCAAAATCTTGCAAACTACAGATGTTAGGCTGACCGGCCTATAGTTACCCGGGATACATCTCGGCCCCTTTTTAAATATTGGTACCACGTTGGCTTTTTTCCAATCAGCTGGCACCATACCCGTCTGTAAACTATCCTTAAAGATCAAGAATAATGGTCTGGCAATCACCTGGCTGAGCTCCTTAAGAACCCTCGGGTGCAAGCCATCCGGTCCCGGTGATTTATTTATGTTAAGTTTCTCTAGTTTAGTTCTAAGTCTATCTTCTGTTAGCCATGGCGGTATTTCCTGAGGTGTGTTGTTTAGTTCGGCCTTACAAGCTGGGTTAGTGAAGCCCCCCCGATTCTTTTGTGAAGACTGAAGAGAAGAAATTATTTAACACTTCCGCCTTTTCTCTGTCCTCATTGGCCATATTTCCTTTGTCATCTTTTATGAGGCCAATGTGTTCTGGCCTCGCTTTCTTACTGTTTATATACTTAAAGAACTTCTTGGGGTTCTTTTTACTCCCCTCCGCTATAGGTCTCTCGTGTTCTATTTTAGCCGCCCTGATTTCAACTTTACATCTCTTATTACACTCTTTGTAATGCTTAAATGCTGCCAATGACCCCTCAGTCTTGTATTTTTTGAAGGCCTTTTTTTTTAGCACTAATATGCATTTTTATGTTGGAGTTTAGCCACCCAGGGTTTAGTTTTGCTCTTTTAAATTTATTTCCCTTTGGAATGCACTGGTCAATCCCCTTGTTAAGTATGCTCTTGAAGCACTCCCATTTTTCCTCCGTGTTCTTTGTTCCCAGGGTTCTATCCCAATTGATATTTTCTAGCAGCGAGCGCAGTTTTGGGAAATTGGCTCTTTTGAAATTCAGCGTCCTTATATTACCCCTCTGCTTCCTATTACTGTAATTAATACTGAAACTTATTGACCTATGGTCACTGTTTCCTAAGTTGCCCCGTATTTCTATATCCGTGAGCAGGTCTGTATTGTTGGTAATCAGTAGGTCAAGTACCGCATTGTTTCTTGTCGGTGCATTCACCATCTGACCCATGAAATTGTCCTGCAAAACATTTAGGAACTGCCGAGCCTTGGCTGAATGCGCGGTTCCTTCTGCCCAGTCTATATCAGCATAATTAAAGTCCCCCATTATAATGACATTTCCCATCCTTGCTGCCAATCCTATCTGTAAAATTAGGTCTGCCTCCCCCTCCTCCCTCTGGTTGGGGGGCCTATAGCATACGCCCAATATTACCTTCCCCACCGTGCCTTCCCTTTGAAGCTCTACCCATAGGGATTCTGCCTCGTCCATAGCTCCATTATTAATATCATCCCTCATATTTACCTGTATACTGTTCTAAATATACAGACATACCCCTCCCCCTTTTTTACCTTCTCTATCTCTGCGATAAAGGGAATACCCCTGAATGGTCGCCATCCAGTCATGAGAGCTGTCAAACCAAGTCTCAGTTATCCCCACAAAATCTAAGTCCTCCTCAAACATCAGTAGCTCCAGCTCTCCCATCTTGTTGGTCAGGCTTCTGGCATTGGTATACAAACCTCTTAATTTTGACCGGTTACATATATCCTCTTTTGATGTTTTTAGGCTGCTCTCTTGATTTTTCCCCATACCCACCCTGGGTATAGGAGCTCCGAACACCCTACCGCTAATGCCCCCATTTCTGCCCTCTGAAACTTGCTTTCCACTGGCTAATTCTACATCTGTACCCTCCCCCCAGTTTCCTTCGGATGTTTAGGCCTGGGACACAGGGAAGGCAACACAATGTCTTCATTCAAATGAAAAACAGTGACAACATTTAGAAGCAACGATGGACAGGGGCGAAGAACCACCTTAACCCTGTGAATCACCAGGTAGAGGTAAACGACAGGATAATGCCGCTAGTTCCGACACCCTGCGTGCAGAAGTGATGTCCACTAAAAAGGCCACCTTCTGGGACAGCGTAAGCAGGGGAATCTCCCGAATATTTTCAAAGGGAGGCTTCTGTAGAGCTGAAAGCACCAAAATAAGATCCCAAACCAAATGTCGGACACCCTGAAGAAAAGTACGCACCAGAGAGTGTGGCCAAAGGTTGTTAAAAGAAGACCGCCAAAGCTGACACCTGGCCCTTGGTGATACTCAAGGCCAAATTCTGTTCAACCCTCCGGTTGAAGGAAGGTCAAGATCCGAGCCACCGAGAAGGAGCGAGGAAGAACCCCAAGAGACTTACACCACGCAATGTACATCTTCCACGTACGATGGTAAATCTTCCTAGAGGTAGAATTCCTAGCTTTCAACGGTGTAGGAATCACTGACTCAGATAAACCCCTATCCTTCAGCACCTGGCATTTAACACCCAAGCTGTCAAAGTCAACGACTGTAAAGCAGGATGGAAGATCGGTCCTAGAAACAGCAAATCCTCCCTGGGAGGAAGCTGCCAAGGAAGGTTCATGACCAGTAGCACCAGATTGGCGTACCAAGCCCGATGAGGCCTGTCTGGAACCACTAAGATAACCAGAATACCTTCTGCCTCGATCCTGCATAGAAGACTTGGCAGAAGCTTGAGAGGAGGGAAGGCGTAAATCAGATGATATCGACCCCACGGGGCCACCAACGCGTCTGTGGCGTCTGCCAGAGGATCCCTTGACTGAGCCACAAACCTCTGCACCTTTCTGCTGAGCGGAGATGCCAACAGATCCACTTCGGGGGGTGCTCCATCTGAGACACAGGTGATGAAACACTTCCAGAATGCTTGCCAATGACGCCTCCCCAGCCAGACAGGCTGGCATCCGTGGTGACCACTGTCCAATACAAGGGAAGGAAGGATTTTCCCAGCCAAAGCACAGAAGAACGAAGCCACCGCGTAGGGACTCCGTGCTCTGACTCAGCCATGTCTGATTGTCCAGAGACTGCTGACTCTTGTCCCATTAGGTCAGAATTACCTTTGCAGGGACTTGTATGGAACTGTGCAAACGGAACCGCCTCAAAAGGTAGACACCATCAGGCCCAGTACCTGCATGCAAGTCCAAAGGGATGACAATCTCTTGGACAGCAGGAGACGAAGTGCAGCCTGCAATATCTGGAGTTTGCCCAGAGGAAGGAGCACTCTGGCTAAGGCTGAGTCCAGAGTCAGGCCCAGATATTCCAGCTTTGTGGACAGAACCAGGGCAGACTTCTGAAAATTCAGAATCCAGCCGAACTCCCGCAGAGTTCGTATTGTAATCTCCAGGTTTTTCACCAGAGCAGGAGACTCCGCTCCCAGGAGGAGATCGTCCAAGTAGCCCAGTACCGCAATCCCCCGTTGGCGTAGCAGAGCTAGCACCGAGGCTAACACTTTTGTGAAGAACCGAGGAGCAGAGGCAGTGAGCAGAGAGCAGTTGTGGCGTTACCCCAAGGGTATCCTCATCAGGTACAACCCCCCCACACAGTCGTTCGCCTGTTTGCCGGCGGCGCAGCCCCCCCCCCCCGGCCCCCATTGCCAGCATAGCGCCCTGCCCCACCCCAGGAGGTGGATCAGACCACCCAAACAGCCCAAAACATTTGTGGAGAGGGAGGGAGGGGGGTAGGATGGGGGACAGATGACATAGGGGCGGTCCGGTGGGAAGGAGGGGAATCCGAGGGTCCGACCGTCCCAAGGAGGGGCCCACGTCCAACCCAAAACCCTCCAGGGTGAATGGTGATTTTCAGATTTGTCACCAACCCCTTGGGAGACTCTGCATGTAGAAGCAGATCGTCCAGGTAACCCAGGACCGAAATCCCCCGCTGCCGTAACAGCGCCAACACCATGGTGAAGACCCGAGGAGCACAGACGAGACCAAAGGGCAAAGCCACAAACTGATAGTGATCCTCTCTCACTGCAAAACTGAGAAACTGTTGGGGTCCTGCATAGATTGGAATGTGACGGTAGGCATCTTTGATGTCTACGGAGGCCAGGAAATGCCCCTAATGTAGGGAGGCCACCACCGTGCGAACAGATTCCATGTTGAATTTTTGAACTCGCACAAAGCAATTCAGTGCCTTCAGGTCCTTGCCTTTCTTCCTGGGAACCGTGAACAGGTCTGAATAAAAGCCGCGAAAACATTCTGCACACGAAACCGGAACTTTTACCCCCTGTTGTACCAGGTCCTGAACTGCCCCAGAGAGCACCAGCAAGCGATCTGGGGACAGTCGCACATTGGAAGGGAAAAAACCTTACCAGGGGGACCAGGACCAGGGGTCGATCTTGTAACCGGACCGTATGAACTCTTGAACCCATTTGTCTGGTATCCGGGATAGCCATAGGTCCGGAAACCAGCAAAGACATCTCCCACCCCAGATAAGGGTGAGGGCGCACCTTCAGGCTGAGGTGGTCTTGTTTGCCAGACCAGGGTCGCTTGGAACCGCCCAAGGGAGACTTAAAGGGCTTCACCTTATCGACTGACCCTGAGGGACGAAAAAACTTCTTGTGTGCTGAAAAGGAGGGACCCCGTCTACGACGAGGGTCCTTACCCTTGTTAGCCTGCAGGAGAGAGGTACTTAGGCATACACCTAAGTCATCATGCACATTTTTAGCCTCTGTGCATGAGATTCCAACCTCTCAGGCAGAAGGCACATCTGTCCAGCCCCGCTGCTGGCAGTCTGAAAAACTCTATGAAAGGCTGAAAGCAGCCATGGCACCAAGTGGCACTAACGTTTAGGTAAGTAAAGGGAGGAATGCCCAGAATGCAAGAAATCTGCACTCTGTCTGGACAAATGTCCCTAAGTGCATACTGCCCTAAACATTCGTATCACTCAGTGCAGCATCAACCCCCAGTATCTTTCAGCTGCTCAAAGTTTTACAGGCTGTCAGCAGTAGGGCTGCACTTTGCTCCTTTACTTCCATCTGCAAAAGAATGTCAAAATCTTATGCACAGGGGCTAAATGCCCAGTGTGCACAGGGCCTTAAAGAGACCCAAGTTATTAATACATCAGCGGTATCATTCAATTCAAAGCTCTGAATTTTTCTTTGGCCATGCAGTTTCAGGTAAAAACAAAGCCCACATACAACCAATGTGAACATCTTCGCTTTTGCAGCAAAGAGCATTGATGGAAAGATTTCTTCAAACATTTAGAGCCTTTGAGTTTCGATTATATTATATTCAAAAGCTATACCATCAAAACAACATAATCCTTTGGGAAGCTACCACGATGTTGGTTATCAGGAAAGGACACATGCTAATAACTCTTACCTGTTTTTTTGAGCTAGGCATATTTTCCCACTGATGTTTTAAGCTCCTCGTCTTTGCCTGTAAGACAGTAATAACATTAATAGTTTCTTCCCCTGTCTTGCTCTCTGCTATATGTTTTTAAGGCTTTTTTTTTTTTTGCAAACAATACTGTATATGGAAGAAGGGCTTGAACACTCTAAAACCGTCATAATTACAAAAATGTCACAAGTTATATTGCTAACCATATTTTGCATAAAAAATATTTTTTAAAGTCTGCAGAAAATTGGATCCAAAATGCTTCTTGTTGAATTGTGATAGCTGTATGTGTGTGCATATATCTATATACAGTATCTCCCAAAAGTGACTACACCCCTCACATTTTTGTAAATATTTTATTATATCTTTTCATGTGACGACACTGAAGAAATGACACTTTACTACAATGTAAAGTAGTGAGTGTACAGCTTGTATAACAGTGTGAATTTGCTTTCCCCTCAAAATAACTCAACACACAGCCATTAATGTCTAAACCGCTGGCAACAAAAGTGAGTACACCCCTAAGTGATTATTTTCAAATTGGGCACAATTAACCATTTTCCCTCTCCAGTGTCATGTGACTAGTTAGTTTTACAAGGTCTCAGGTGGAAATGGGGAGCAGGTGTGTTAAATTTGGTGTTAATCACTCTCACTCTCTCATACTGGTCACTGGAAGTTCAACCTCATGGCAAAGATATCTCTGAAGTTTGGAAAAAAAAAAGAAGAATTGAAAACTGAGCTGCAGCATGGTGGCAAAGACCAAACAGTGGTTTAACAGGACAGGTGTCACTCAGAACAGGCCTTGCCATGATGGACCAAAGAAGTTGAGTGCACGTGCTCAGCATCATATCCAGAGTTTGTCTTTAGGAAATATACAGACGAGTGCTGCCAGCATTGCTGCAGAGGTTGAAGGGGTGGGGGGTCAGCCTGTCAGTGCTCAGACCATACGCTGCACACTGCATCAAATTGGTCTGCATGGCTGTCATCCCAGAATGAAGCCTCTTCTAAAGATGATGCACAAGAAAGCCTGCAAAACCAATAGAAATTGGCTGTTTACCATGTGATCGGCTGTGTCAATCACAGCCGATCACATGAGCGGCTCCAGCGCGAGCTGCTCGTTCTCTCCGCCATGCGCGCCTCCGGGGGCCTGCAGTGTGATCCCTTGGACAGAGCCCATCCCCGATCTAGGTAAAAAGCCAATGGAATTGGCTTTTTACCACATGACCGGCTGTGTCCAATCACAGCCGGTCACAAAATGTCAGAGAAAACAGTAACTAGCTGTCACCGTGTTCTCCTCCTCACACACTGATCCTGCGTGAGCAGGAGATTGTGGTAACAGCTAGTTACCGATCACAGTGCACCCCAAAACACACTGATTTCTCCCCCCCCCCCCAATAAAGAGTACCTGTCACTAACCCATCAAAGTACCTGTCACCAGCCCTTCAGAGTACCTGTCACCAGCCCATCATTTACTCTGGTGATAGGTACTCAGGTACTCTAATGGGCTGATGACAGGTACTCAGAGTACCCGAGTACCTGTCATCAGAGTACCGGAGTACCTGTCATCGGAGTACCCGAGTACCTGTCATCAACCCATCAGAGTACCCAAGTACCTCTCTGTATCCCATCAGAGTACCCGAGAACATGTCATCAGCGAACCCAAGTACCAGTCACTAGCCCATCAGAGTACACGAGTACCTGTCTCCAGCCCAGAGTACACGAGTACCTGTCTCCAGCCCAGAGTACACGAGTACCTGTCTCCAGCCCAGAGTACACGAGTACCTGTCTCCAGCCCAGAGTACACGAGTACCTGTCTCCAGCCCAGAGTACACGAATACCTGTCTCCAGCCCAGAGTACCTCTCTGCAGCCCTTCAGAGTACCCGAGAACATGTCATCAGCGTACCCAAGTATCAGTCACTAGCCCATCAGCGTACCCGAGTACCAGTCACTAGCCCATCAGAGTACCCGTGTACCCAAGTACCCGTCTCCAGCCCAAAGTACCCATCTCCAGCCCAGAGCGCCCGAGTACCCGTCTCCAGCCCAGAGCGCCCGAGTACCCGTCTCCAGCCCAGAGCGCCCGAGTACCCGTCTCCAGCCCAGAGCGCCCGAGTACCCGTCTCCAGCCCAGAGCGCCCGAGTACCCGTCTCCTGCCCAGAGTACCCGACTCCAGCCCAGAGTACCCGACTCCAGCCCAGAGTACCCGACTCCAGCCCAGAGTACCCGACTCCAGCCCAGAGTACCCGACTCCAGCCCAGAGTACCCGACTCCAGCCCAGAGTACCCGACTCCAGCCCAGAGTACCCGACTCCAGCCCAGAGTACCCGACTCCAGCCCAGAGTACCCGAGTACCTCTCTCCGTCCCAGAGTACCCGAGTACCTGTCTCCGGCCCAGAGTACCCGAGTACCTGTCTGCAGCCCATCAGATTACCTGAGTACCTGTCTCTAGCCCATCAGAATACCTGAGTACCTGTCTCTAGCCCATCAGAATACCTGAGTACCTGTCTCTAGCCCATCAGAATACCCAAGAACCTTTCTGAAGAAGATCAGTGTAACTAAGTAACTGTCTGCAGCTCATCAGAGTACCTGAGTACCTATCTGCAGCCCATGCCTCCTAGATTATGTGTTGGGGTGTTTGTTTTCCAAAATGGGGTCATTTTGTGGGGGGTTTCCATTGTCCTGGGGTTTCAGGGCCTTCAAAAGTGTGATTGGTTGTAATGAAATTAGATGTGTAATTTATGCTCCTAGAACACCTGACGGTGCTCCTTGCATGTTGGGTCTCTGAATGTGGCCAGGCTGTGACAAAGTCTCACATATGTGGTATCGCCATACTCCGGAAGAGTGGCAGAATGTATTTTGGGGTGTAATTTTTGCTATGCACATCCTATGCATTAGAAATATCTTATAAATTGACAACTTTGTGTAAAAAAAAAAAAAAAAACGCGTTTTCATTTTCTTTCCACATTTTCCAAAAACTTGTGGAAAAAAAATGACATGTTCAAAACACTCATTATGCCTCATAGAATATACGTTGGGGTGTTTGCTTTCCAAAATGGGGTCATTTTGTGGATAATTCCATTGTCCTGGTGCTCCAGGGCCTTCAAAAGTTTGATAGGTCGTCAGGAAATTATATGTGTAATTTATGCTCCTAGAACACCTGACGGTGCTCCTTGCATGTTGGGCCTCTGTATGTGGCCAGGCGGTGTAAAAGTCTCACACATTTGGTATCGCCACACTCAGGATGAGTAGCAGAATGTATTTTGGGGTGTAATTACAAGTATGCATACATTGTGTGAGAGAAATAACTTGTTATGACAATTGTGTGTTAAAAAAAAAAAAAAAAAATGATTTTATTTTCCCAAGAATTGTGGGAAAAAAATTACAACTTCAAACAACTCACCATGCCTCTTACTAAATACCTTGGAATGTCTACTTTCCAAAAAGGGGTAATTTGGGGGGTATTTGTACTGTCCTGACATTTCAGGGCCTCAAGAAATTAGATAGGCCGTCGGTACATCAGGTGATCAATTTTCAATGATTGGCACCATAGCTTGTAGACTCTATAACCTTCACATAGACTAAATAATATCCACTAATTTGGGTTATTTTTACCAAAGGTATGTAGTAGTATAAATTTTGGCCCAAATTTAAGAAAAAAATTTACTTATTTGCAAAATTTTATAACAGAAACTATAACAAAAATTTTTTTTTTTTCAAACTTTTCGCTCTTTTTTCACTAACAGTGGTGATTGAAAGTTTGGGCACCCCCAGGTAAAAATTTGTATTAATGTGCATAAAGAAGCCAAGGAAAGATGGAAAAATCTCCAAAAGGCATCAAATTACAGATTAGACATTCTTATAATATGTCAACAAAAGTTAGATTTTATTTCCATCATTTACACTTTCAAAATACAAGAAAACAAAAAAATGGCGTCTGCAAACGTTTGGGCACCCTGCAGAGTTAATATCTTGTACTGCCCCCTTTGGCAAGTATCACAGCTTGTAAACGCTTTTTGTAGCCAGCCAAGAGTCTTTCAATTCTTGTTTGAGGTATCTTTGCCCATTCTTCCTTACAAAAGTCTTCCAGTTCTTTGAGATTTCTGGGCTGTCTGCCACGCACTGTTCTTTTAAGGTCTATCCATAGATTTTAAATTATGTTGAGGTCAAGAGATTGTGAAGGCCATGACAAAACCTTCAGTTTACGCCTCGATGTAATCCCCCGTGGATTTCGAGGTGTGTTTAGGATCATTATCCATTTGTAGAAGCCATTCTCTCTAACTTCAGCTTTTTCACAGATGGCATTCAAGTTACCATCCAAAATTTGCTGAAATGTTATTGAATCCATTTTTCCTTCTACTCGTGAGATGTTCCCTGTGCCACTGGCTGCAATACAACCCCAAAGCATGATTGATCCACCCCCATGCTAAACAGTTGGACAGAGGTTCTTTTCATTAAATTCTGTGCCCCTTCTTCTCCAAACGTACCTTTGCTCATTCCGGCCATAAAGTTCAATTTAACCTCATCGATCCACAGAACTGGTTTCCAAAATGCATCAGGCTTGTCTATATGTTCATTTGCAAAGTTCAAACGCTGATTTTTGTGGTAAGGACATAGAAGAGGTTTTCTTCTGATGACTCTTCCATGAAGACCATATTTGTACAAGTAAATGGATTTTTGTAAGAACTTACCGTAAAATCCTTTTCTCTTAAGCTCATTGACAGACGTAGTCTTCTTGATTCTCAAGAGCTGGGTTATGTTGTCTCCGCAGGAGTAGGACTAGGCAGAATGACAAAACGTTCTGGCTCCACCCTAGGGGCAGTCCCTGAGGGTATATCCTCCCTCTCTCTGCTACAGGGAATCAGTTCTGTTTAAAGCAGTACAGAGAATTTAACCCAACCCAACTCAATGATAGAGGGGCGGGTACTACGTCTGTCAATGAGCTTAAGAGAAAAGGATTTTACGGTAAGTTCTTACAAAAATCCATTTTTCTCTATCGCTCATTGACAGACGTAGTCTTCTTGATTCTCAAGAGCTGGGACATCCAGAAGCAGTGCCACAAATGAGGGGTGGGATTGACAAAATCAAATCCAATCTAGAAGGCCCAACCGGTGCCAAACTAGAAGTCTTAAAGGCTCATTATAAACAAAGAATGAGGCTAAAGAAAAAATTTTCCGACGGAAAAAAACCCTCGAGGTAGACCACTGGTCTCCTCAAATTGCGGCCTGCAAAACCTTGCGGCCAAATGAGGCATCAGACGATGCCATTACATCAACTTTATAATGTTTAGAGAAGGTATGCACCGACGACCAGGTAGCCGCCTTGCACACCTGGACCACTGACGCCTGATGGCGAAAGGCCCATGACGCACTAAGTGCCCGAGTGGAGTGCGCCTTAACAGGGAACGGGGGCTCCCGACCCTTAATAGAATAAGCCTGCACTACCGTCTGCCCGTCGCCCGGCCCCGCATACTTACTTGAATATGTCGCGGCCGACCAAGCGCAATGCCATGGTCTGCACGCGCTCGTAGGCCGGCTGGGGTGACCACAAGTGTCGCCCAGTCCGGCATTTTTGCTTGAAGATCTCACAGGAAAAAAACACTACCTAAACACTACCTAAAAAATGTCTTTTTCTTAAAGAAAAAAAGTCTTGCCAGGACCAAAAAGATCCCAGCAAGGAGCTTAGGTCCTTACTCCTGACTAGACAGAAAAAAACTGATTCCCTGTAGCAGAGAGAGGGAGGATATACCCTCAGGGACTGCCCCTAGGGTGGAGCCAGAACGTTTTGTCATTCTGCCTAGTCCTACTCCTGCGGAGACAACATAACCCAGCTCTTGAGAATCAAGAAGACTACGTCTGTCAATGAGCGATAGAGAAATCTCTTTATAGTGGAATAGTGTACCACAACTCCAGTGTCTGCCAGATCTTTCTGGAGGGATCGTGCAGTCAAACGTGGGTTTTGAATTGTTTTTCTCACAATCCTGCGAGCTGTTCTGTCTGATATTTTTCTTGGTCTTCCAGATCTTGCTTTAACTTGTGTTTAACACTGATCCTGATGACTGCCATTTCTTAATTACATTCCGAACAGAGGATATTGACATCTGAAAACGCTTTGCTATCTTCTTATAGCCTTCTCCAGCTTTGTGAGCGTCAACTATTTTCAGTTTCAGTTTTCTAGACAACTGCTTAGAAGATCCCATGGTGCTGATTGTTGGGGCAAGGTCAGATGAGTCTGGGCATTTAAAAACTTTGAGATTGACATCACCTTCCCAGATGATGATTGAGAACAATCCATGACACTGGCAGGTCTCAGCCTTGCAAAGGGGGCAGTGCATGCTATAAACTTTTTCAGACGCCATTTTTTTGTTTTCTGTAATTTTGAAAAGTGTCAATGATGGAAATAAAATCTAACTTTTGTTGACATATTATAAGAATGTCTAATCTGTAATTTGATGCCTTTTGGAAATTTTTCCATCTTTCCTTGGCTTCTTTATGCACATTAATACAAATTTTTACCTGGGGTGTAAATATTCAGCATATAAATGTGTTAATAAATATTTTCTTGCAATACCCTCAGAAACAAGTACTATGTTTTTGCATACACTTACAGGTAAAGTATCGCCTTCGGCTTCATCGTAATGTTCTGACAGGAAGATATTGAAGGCACTACGAGTTCTTTTGGGTCTCCCAAGTAATTTGCGCTCCTAAATAATAAAATGTAAACACTAGTTCAAACAGTTCATAACACAGCTTTACTTATTTAATAGATGTGTATCTGCTAAATGTAGAAAATAAAAATTGCTTATAAATGTAATAAGACCCTAGTAACATGGTCTTCTTAAATGGAAACTTGCTGTGCAACTAAAAATATCTTAAAAAAACCCTGTCACTTAAAAATAAATAAAATCTAAATAAAGAGGAAACATACTCACCTTATTGGGGACCCGTGTCTCCTATCTTCCCTCCATTTCAGTGCTGCAGCCTCTATCAGATTCTTTAGCATTCACCATTTCTGGGAGTAACGGATGCCTGTGTCCTCTTCTGTCTGCTGTGGTTTTTCCCCTGACTCTCTAGACTACTACAGGACAGCAATGATGTAGGGAATTTAAGGATGAAACCACAAAACATGCGGTGAAGAAGGCATCCAATACTTACAGACATGTGAATGCTGTAGAGCCTAATGGAAGCTGTAGTGCTGAAACAGAGAATAGACAGGCGATACAGGCAGCTGGAGATGTAAGCACAATCCCTTTTTTAGTGCAGGGACCTGACATTTTCATCTTTTTTTTTTAATCTGAAGGCTCAGGGTCTCTACAGACAATTAATGTATAATCACCATGAAACTGAAGTTATTTTTCTCTGGTCAACAATTAGAGCATAAGAAAGAGTGCTGCAAAGCAAGAAAAATTAAGCCCACGCTGAACCACATACAAAAAAGCAATTTTAACTCACATTAGGGTGGATAGACCCCAAAGTGAACCTATGGTTCACTAAACTACCCCTCCCTCTCCAGCTGCCCAAACTTTCCTGCCTTCACATTCCCACAATTTTATTTTACAACAGGGGAGTGAAAATTACTATTCAATACCTCCATGTATGGAAAGCATACACTACCGTTCAAAAGTTTGGGGTCACTTAGAAATGTCCTTATTTTTTAAAGAAAAGCACTTTTTTTTTTTTTTTTCAATGAAGATAACATTAATCAGAAATACAGTCTAGACATTGTAAAGGTGGTAAATGACTATTCTAGCTGGAAACTGCTGATTTTTAATGGACTATCTACATAGGTGTACAGAGGCCCATTTCCAGCAACCATCACTCCTGTGTTCTAATGGTACATTGTGTTAGCTAATCTTGTTAAAAGGCTAATTGATGATTACAAAACCCTTGTGCAATTATGTTAGCACAGCTGAAAACTGTTGTGCTGATTAGAGAAGCTATAAAACTGGCCTTCCTTTGAGCTAGTTGAGTGTCTGGAGCACAAGCATTTGTAGTAGGGATGCACCGAAATGAAAATTTTGGGCCGAAACCGAAAATGCAGGACACCCTTGGCTGAAAACCGAAACCGAAAATTACCTTTTCCCCAAAAAAATTTTTAATGGATAGAACAGGGGCATACACCAAAAACAGGCAGCGACGTACACCTGTCGCTGCCACCCTGTCACAGTATATGTACTGTGATGGGTTGGCAAGAGGTTAATTTAATTACCAATGGTATTTGTATTATGAAGCATGAGGGGTTAATGTATTGTCACTGCTGGTCACTCATCTATTAGTGATCAACCAGTGGCAGGTAATTAACCCCTTTGTGCTGCATTAGTGCAACCAGTGTTAATTAACACTGATACTGGTTGCACTAATGCAGCAAAAAAGGGTTAATTACCTGCCACTGGTCGATCACTAATAGATGAGTGACCAGCAGTGACAATACATTAACCCCTCATGCTTCATAATACAAATACCATTGGTAAGCTGCCTCAGCTCCCCCCCCCACCCCACTGCCTCCGCGTCCTCCTCCTCGGGTGTCCTGCATTCAAAAGTCCCGCCTCTGGCCGGCGGCACCGCCTCTCAATGACGTCCCTACTACGATCTGTGCATTATGAATGGACATACTAGGCGGGGGGGGGGCGGGGTGAGCGGCCGCTATAGAGAGAACTAATGTGATCCTTCACTGTCAGCTCCTCACGTCTATGTGTGAATGAGAACAGAACTGACACCGGGCGGGGGGGGGGGGGCGGGCGGAGCGGCCGCTATAGAGAGAACTAATGTGAGCCATCCCTGTCAGCTCAGCCGGACTATGTGTGAATGAGAACAGAACTGAGCTGACACCGGGCGGGGGGGGGGGGGGGGGGGGGGCTTCACTTCCTTGTCAGCGGAGATACATGCCTGTCAGGGAAGCTCTCACATAGTTACAGCTAATAGCGGCCGCTCCGCCCGCCCGGTGTCAGCTCAGTTCTGTTCTCATTCACACATAGACGCGCTGAGCTGACAGGGATGGATCACATTAGTTCTCTCTGTAGCGGCCGCTCGCCCCGCCCCCCCCCCCCCCGCCTGGTATAATTCATAATGCACAGATCGTAGTAGGGATGTCATTAAGAGGCGGACGGCCGGCCAGAGGCGGGACTTTTAAAACCTGCCCTGCGCTGCGCCCTCCTTCCCCACGGCGGCCATATTTATTTTCGGCACTGTTAACCCATTTTCGGCCGATAATTTCGGTGGCCGAAATTTCAGTGCATCCCTAATTTGTAGGTTTGATTATACTCTCAAAATGGCCAGAAAAAGAGAATTTTCTTCTGAAACTCCAAATTCTATTCTTGTTCTGAGAAATGAAGGCTATTCCATGCGAGAAATTGCCAAGACACTGAAGATTTCATACAATGGTGTGTACTACTCCCTTCAGAGAACAGCAGAAATGGGCTTTAACGAGGAAAGAAAGAGAAGTAGGAGGCCCCGGTGCACAACTAAGCAAGAGGACAAGTACATTAGAGTCTGTAGTTTGAGAAATAGACGCCTCACAGGTCCTCAACTGGCAGCTTCATTAAATGGTACCCAAAAAACGCCAGTTCCAATGTCCACAGGGAAGAGCGACTACAGGATGCTGGCCTTCTAGGCAGAGTGGCAAAGAAAAAGCCATAGCTGAGACTGGCCAATAAAAGGAAAAGATTAAGATGGGCAAAAGAACACAGACAATGGACAAAGGAAGATTGGAAAAAAGTGTTAAGGACAGACAAATCTAAGTTTGAGGTGTCTGGATCACACAGAACAACATTTGTGAGACGCAGAACAAGTGAACGGATGCTGGAGGAGTGCCTGACGCCATCTGTCAAGCATGGTGAAGGTTATGTGATGGTTTGGGGCTGCTTTGGTGCTGGTAAAGTGGGAGATTTGTACAAGATAAAAGGGATTTTGAATAAGGAAGGCTGTCACTCGATTTTGCAACGCCAAGCCAATGAAGCCATACCCTGTGGACAGCTCTTGATTGGAGCCAATTTCCTCCTACAACAGGACAATGACCCAAAGTACACCTCCAAATTATGCAAGAACTATTTAGGGAAGAAGCAGTCAGCTGGTATTGTCTGTAATGCAGTGGCCAGCGCAGTCACCAGATCTCAACCCTATTGAGCTGTTGTGGGAACAGCTTAACCGTATGGTACGTAAGAAGTGCCCATCAAGCCAATCCAACTAGTGGGAGGTGCTTCAGGAAGCGTAGGGTGAAATTTCTTTAGATTACCTCAACAAATTGACAGCAAGAATTCCAAAGTCTGCAAGGCTGTAATTGCTACAAATGGAGAATTATTTGATGAAAGTCTGAAGGACAAAATTATTATTTCAAATACATTTTTTTTATTTCTAACCCCGTCAATGTCTTGATTTATGTTTTCTATTCATTTTGCAACTCATTTGATGAATAAAAGTGTGAGTTTTCATGGAAAACATGAAATTGTCTGGGTGACCTTAAACTTTTAAACGTTAGTGTATGACTTACACCCTTATCGCCCATATGACAGCACTGATACCTGGCTACACAGGTACTCACATAAGTACAGTGAGAAAGTCCTTAGCCCTGTGTAATCTTCAGCAGACAACTTGGACTGCATATAGAACTTACTCTATTTGTCCTTGGCAACTGAACAAAGCAAATGAATAAAAAGGAACTTGTGTATAGTTCGGAAGGGTGAAAGTTGAAGTGTTTGTAAATTCACATTGTGACTGTGCTGGTATACCCTCTGGTTTTTGCAGTTATTAACTAGTGTGTGTTTTTTTTTTTTTTAAAAGACAATGGGGAGGAGATTGGCTGACAGACAGAGGAGAGAGCAGGATGACAAAGGCACGTAAATGGACCACGGTACCATGGCTCAGCAGCCATGATTACTGTGGTCAGCACACACAAGGGGAAAAAGGAACAGGCAGGATCAGCCAAGTATATTACAACAGAGAAAGGGAAAAATTACAAGGCACAAACACAGTACTATACATCATGACTTAAAAGGAGCAGGATTTTTTTTTTTCGGTAACAACCACTTTAACTGAGCCTGTTGCTCTGCCCTGCCAATCACAGGTACACTAGAGATTGTAAACCCTTACACATACCTACTGAAGTGACAAGCCTCAGGTGATATAAAAGTGAAAAAACAAATATTCCTATATACGTTGCATCTGTTTATCTGCAGCCTTCTCTTGATTTGTTTAAAGTCCTGAGGTTACACCACTTCTCCAGAGGTGGGGGTTGAGGATCTGATGTCACACACTGCGCACAGCTCACAGAGGAGAGCTGAGTGTAATCTGAGAGCTGAGTGTAATCTGAGATCTGAGTGGAGAGAAGGGACACACCAACTTCTGCACAGCATCATAGGTACAAATGCAACATTTAGGCTGTCACTCAAAGGTTGTGTGCTGGAGTTGCCCTCCCCCTCAATGTTGGAGTCTTGTACGGCCTGCCAAAAATGGCTCATGCAAATAGCAAAGACACCAGACTGCAGACAGAAATCACACTTCGTGCTTTGGACTGAGGCACATATACACTTATAGAAGGATATGTTTTGTTCATTTTTATGTCAGAGTTTTATAAACACTTTAAGGTATGATCAGCTTATACTAGTTACTTATCTTATGCAACAATAATCCCTTACCTTTTTCTGTCTCCTTTTTTTTCTTGTTTGCCTTGTCTGTTTCCTTTTCTCTTTCAGTGCGGCCAGGTCTAAAAGATTAAGACTCTCTTTGTATTGTTTATAATGTTCTCTGTATTTCAAAATATCAACCCTTGCAGCATCTAAATATACCTGGAAATAAGAAAAAAAAGGTGCAATTATTATCTCCTCACAGATATCTAATGCAGGAGCTTTGCGTGCCATACAGAACAAAGCAAAAGCTCTGTACTGTTTTGCATGCAGTGTGATGCAAGTCCTTGCAGAGACCAAGGAATGTACCCTGCCAGCTGTCTGTGGCCACTCAGAGTGCACCAACATCCAGTGCCAGGTGTGGATTAACAAGCAACTCTGGCATACAAGGTCCAACAGCTCACACCTAAACAAACCTTTTTCATGCCAAAAGGAACAATAAAGTTTATGTACTGACTCCACAAAAGAGTACAGGTGACTGAGTGCTAGATGTGTACAGACTATAGTAAAGTTACCCAATTATTTAAACAGGTCTGCCTGAGGTTAGGCAGAGTACAGAGCTCACAATGACCCAAAAAGTCTTCTCAGGAAAACCAGCATGAATATTTAGTCCATAGCCAATCAAGGTCAGCATGTAAAAAAAAAAAAAATCAGTTTGGAAATAAGTACTGCTAGGCTATCGCTTCTCGGCCTTTTGGCTAAGATCAAGTGTAGTATCTGTTCTTATCAGTTGGTATGGAGCCTGATGGTTAGTATCGGTGGGGGCCGAAATGAACCAGGGCGCTCCGGAACTACCGGGGGACTGGGAAGTAAGCCACATCAGAGAAAGCCGGATGGTTCCATTGCCTTCTGATTTGAATGGGTCCGCCCCTATCAGTTTGAAGGGAGCGAGAAAACCAGCTTGTCCGACTGGTTAGTACTGCTCCTGGATGTGATTGATAAGGAATGGCGGATGGCGGTGGGAGGGCCTTTCCTCCTGGGTTGAATCTGGCCTTGCAAAAGGCTTGTCCCCAGTTGAAGGCAGGCTCACCCTAAGCTGTCCAATGTTCTGATGCCTCCTGATGGGATAGGGCTACACTCGGTCTATCCTTTGGGCTGAGATAGAAAAAGCCCGTAGTGTATGTGCCCCTGGGGTGGCAGCCCAGGGGTGCCTTAATTCTCACTGGTGAGGGGCAGCTCGCCTATAGTTTTTCGGCACCATGGTCACTGCACCTACACACTTTTTCAGCACCTGCCTCTTGGGCTAGGCCTTTTGGCTTCGACCAGAGGAATCTTTATTCTGGCCGGAAGGCCTGCCTTTGTATTTTCACTTAGGCACTAATTCACCTCTCCACTTCCCCTTCCCCACCTTTTTGTGTGTGTATTTTTCTTTGTAGTGTGTCACTTCACTTTCACTCTTCTCTTCCTGCACGATGAGTACGGTGTGGGTCTCTGGGCCTACCTTGAAAGTCTTGGGAGGGGGTGGACATGGCCTTCTGGCTTAGTTCGCCCTCTCTCATGGGGTCTCCCTTCGGGGGAACCCCACCCAGGACTTGGGGTGGGCTGTTTCGGCAGTCCCCCTGGAGAACGGGGTTTGCCAGGTCCCGGCCAGGCAAACCATAGGAAGTACCTCAGTCCCTGTCAGGAGTCTTGCGCCCCGGGGGATCAAGGTATAGGTCCAACCTCTTCGGAGGCCAGACCATTTTCGCACACCCTGTGCAGTTTTTGTGTTTCTCACGTTTGCGTGTGTGCACTTTTTATGCACCGGGTGAAGTCTTTTGAGTGTGTTTCACACGCTACGGGCTTTAAAAAAAAAAAAAAAAATAAGTACTGCTAGGCAGTGTTAATTTTGGCAGCAAATTTCGATTTAGTTTTAGTTATAGTTTGACTAAAATGCCATTTTAGTTTTAGTTGCATTTTAGTCATCTGAATTGTTTTTGTTTTGGTCATACTTTAGTTGAATAAAATCTCATACATCGAATAGGTTAGGTAAATTGCAATGCATTATTTAGTCTCGGTTCACACTTGTGCGATGCGGGAAGGCTGCGAATTTGCAGCCTGTTCCCGCATCGCACCCGCACATCTGGCAGTTCACACTGCCATATGCGATACGCAGGGGGTGTCAATTATATGTTAACGACACCCCCAGTTTGATCGCATATCGCAGTGCGATCTGACAGTTCGCACAGGATCGGATCGCACAAGTGTGAACCACTGTGCGATCCGATCCTGATGCGGCTGAAAAAAAGGGTCATGTGCGAGTTTGGTGCGGATACAGTGCGAATTCAGCCATACAAAGCGTATGGCTTAATTCGCATCCGCACATCCAATCGCATATAATGAAGGAGCAGCTCCGAATTACATGTGATCGCCGCACTCGCAATAATGTGAACCGACCCTTAAACATTTCTCTAGAATTTCCAAACTAATTATATACTCCTGCAGTAAAAATCGAATACGTTATTATTTATGATATTATATTTTGAACATGCACTAAAGACACAGATTTAGCCATTGTGATATTTAAGGTCTTTATAAATAAAACCAAATTTCATTAACAAACAAAAATATTGCTTTTTGACAAACAACACAACTTTAAAATACAAAAAAAAAAAAAAAAAAACTGTAAACTCTATTGGTTTTCCTTGCACACATTACCAACATTAAATATTAAGAAAAAAAAAATTAAGATTTTTGTAAGTTCTTACCGTAAAATCTTTTTCTCTGATGCCCATCGACAGACGCAGCCTCATCTTCATGAGCTGAGTGGGTTATACTGCCACCTGTAGGAGTAGTCTAGGCAGTACGTTAGTACAAAGCTTTTAACATATACAGGCCCATGGGGCAGTCCCTCCAGGCATAACCCCCACTGCCACAGCCCAGCACATCAGTTTAGTTGCAAGCAGTGAAGACAAAAGAACCAACCCCAATCAGAGGGGCAGGTGCTGCGTCTGTCGATGGACATCAGAGAAAAAAAAATGAATGGCACGATCTTACAAAAATCTTATTTTCTCTATCATCCATCGACAGACGCAGCCTCATCTTCATGAGCTGAGAAGGACGTCCCAAAGTAGTACAGGCATGAGGGGTGGGATGAGACAGTAACGTCAACTCCAAGAGGCCAAACCTAGCCAACCGGGCAACATGGAGCTCAACCAAACAACAGGAGCTCACCCGGGCAAAAGACCCCAAAGAGAATAATAATAAAAACATTCTCTTATTAAACAGCAGCCTGCAAAACCTTGCAGTCAAAAGACATCCGAAAATGCCAACAAATCCACCTTGTAAAATTTGGTAAAGGTGTGCATAGAAGACCAATTTGCTGCCTTACAAACTTGTATAACAGAGGCCTGGTGGCGAAAAGCCCAAGAGGCACTCAGCGCTCCAGTAGAATGCGCCTTCACAGGAAAAGGAGTAACCTGACCCTTGAGTGAATAAGCCTAAACAACCATCTGCCTGATCCATCTCGAAATGGTAGCAACGGATGCAGCCAAACTTTTGCGAGGACCATCCAGAAGGACAAAGAGAGAGTATGACTTCCTGAAGGACTCAGTAACCGTCAGATAAACCCTTATCGCCCAAACCACATCCAGAGAGTGCAAGGCAACTTCTTTTGGATGTTTAGGCTGAGGACATAAGGAAGGTAACACAATGTCTTCATTCAGTTGAATATCCGACACAACCTTAGGGAGAAAAGAAGGATTAGGTCAGAGGACCACTTTATCCCTGTGGACAACCAAATAAGGAGAACGACAGGACAGCGTCGCCAACTCTGAGACTCTGCAAGCAGAAGTGATAGCCACTAGGAAGGCAGCCTTCTGTGACAAAGAAAGCAGAGAAATCTCCCTAATATTCTCAAAAGGAGGCTTTTGAAGAACAGACAAAACCAAATTAAGATCCCACAGCAGTAACGGGGATCTCCACGGAGGAGCCAGATGACGCACCCCCTGAATGAAAGTGCGAATCAAACTATTAGTGGCCAACGGATGTTGGAAGTAAATAGCCAAGGCCGATACCTGGCCCTTGATAATGCCCAACGCCATGCGCTGCTCAACCCCTTTATGTGAAAAAGGCCAAAATCCTAACTATAGAGAACAAGCGAGGGTGCAGTTGCAGCGATTCACACCATGAAATGTACGATTTCCACGTACGATGATATATCTTCCTAGATGTCGACTTCCTGGCCTTCAAAATGGTAGGAATCACCGAATCAGAGAGACCTGTACAGTAATCCCCCGCTACATCGCGGTTCAGTTTTTGCGGTCCCGGTAATTCACGGTTTTTTTTGTAATGTTATTTTACTATATAAATCATTAAAAATGAAAGATTTTTGTGTTTTTCATAGCTCTTGCTCTGTCTCTAAGTATCTTTTATGTGTTTAAATGAGTTTCTATTGTTTTAAAAGTGTGTTTAAAGACCTTAAAATGCTTCTACAGGTACAGTGACAGTAAATAATCATGCCTACAATGCATTTTAATAGGGTTTTTCTATTTCGCGGAATTTCACTTTTCGCGGCTGGGTCCGGAACGTAACCCCCGCAATGGAGGGGGGTTTACTGTATCCCTCAACACCTTGCTTTCAACAGCCAAGCCGTTAAGGCCAGCGACCGTAAAGCAGGAAGGTCTTCCCACAGAGAAAGACGCTATGGAGGATCCACGACCATTTTTAGCAGTTCTGCAAACCAAGACCGCAGAGGCAAGCCTGGTGCCACCAGAACGTCCGGAATGCCTTTCATCGCCACCCTGCAAAGAAACCTCAGCAGGAGAACAAGCGGAAGGAAGGCATATATCAGGCGATACCGACTCCAAGGAGCCACCAGAGCGTCTGTGGCATCGGCCAGAGGATCCCGAGACCTGGCCACAAACCTCTGAACTTCCCTGTTGAGGTGAAACGCAAACAGGTCTACCTCCGGAGTCCCATGCCAGGCACATAGGAGATGAAACACCTCCGGATGCAGGAACCACTCCCCCTGATCCAACACCTGACGATTCAGGCAATTCTGCCTGCCAATACTCCACACCTGGGATGTGGACTGCGGAAAGAGCCGGAACCTTGTGTTTCGCCCACACTAGAATCTCGGCGACCTCCTTGGCCGCCAGGGCACGTCTGGTGCCCCCTTGATTATGGATGAAAGCCACGGCCGTGGCATTGTCCGACTGGACCCGAACTGGAGAGCCACGTAACCAACTTGTCCAGGGAAGCAGGAAGAGCTTGATCGCTCTCTGCTCCAGAATATTGATAGGCAAAGAAGACTCTCCCGTTGTCCAAGTTTCCTGGGCACAGAGCTTCCCCAGCACTCCACCCCAGCCTAACAGGCTGGTGTCCGTGCTGACCACCAACCAAAACACCGGCAGGAAGAACTTGCCTTGGCACAGGACAGGTGACTAGAGCCACCAAGAGAGCCGACTTTGTGAGATGGCTCAGCCGAATCTACAGGTCCAAGGACCGAGGATGTTCTTTCCATTTTGCCAGAATCTCTTTCTGCAACTGTCTCGTGTGAGACTGAGCAAACTTGACCGCTTCGAAGGTCAAGACCATCAGACCCAGGGCTCTCATGCAAGTCCGCAATGAGGACTGATCGGACTCCATCAGCAACAGGACTGCCCTTTGCAACCAGAGACAGGTGCAAATTCAACGGAAATAACCTGTCCCCTGGCCGGGACCAGAATTCGATCTTGTACCAAGGCAAATCAGTTTGCGAACCCAATCGTCCTGAATAAAGGAAGTCCAGGGTTCCTGAAAGAAGAGAAGACGTCCCCCCACACCTGAGAAGGGCAAGGGCACTCCTTCATGCTGAAGAGGACTTGTCTGCAGCACCGGACTGACCAGCTTTGGGCTTGCCCCAAGGCTTCTTAGTTCCTCCAGAAGTTCTGAACGGCTTACCTTTTTCTTTCGCCCCGGAGGCACGTAAAAAACAACATTTATGAGCAGAAAAGGAGGGACCCCGCTTAAGACAGGGTGTCTTACCCTTGGAGGATTGAGGAAGAAGAGTACTCTTTCCGCCAAGTCAGGCCCTTGATTAACTCATCCAATGAGTCACCAAACAACCGTTCTCCCAGAAAGGGGAGATCAGCCAGGGCTTTCTTAAAAGCTTGGTCAGCCGACCAGCTCTTCAACCAAACCATGCGTCTTAAAAAAATGCCCACGGCCGAAACCCTGGCCACCAGGGGAGTTGTATCCATAAACGCATCACACAGGAACACCAGAGCCTGGATCACCTGGTCTAACAGTTCCAGCTGTTCCAGAGGAACAGTCTCGGGGTCCAACGACTCCCACAAACCAATAATCCATTCCGTCACCATCTGTGAGACTAACACAGACACAAAAACCTGTTTCAAAATGGAACCCACCAGCACGTGAAGATGGCGGGAAAGGGATTCCACCGCCTGTCCACTGGATTCAGAAAAACAGGGAAATCCTCCACAGGCACAAGGGTAGATTTGTTTAATCTGGAAACAGGATGGTCTACCTTAGGCGGCACCGTCCAATGGTTGGGAGACCTTTTCAGCAAAAGGGTATCGGCGTTTAAACTATTTTGGCACCACTAACACGTGCATAACGCGCCACCGGGAGGATATGACATGGACCAGTCACCGGGCAGGCCAGGGGGATCTTTTGGGAGGCCCAAATCCCATTATTCCCAGGAGAGGACCCACATTCCCCCAAGGCCTTTAGGGGCAACAGGGGCACATTTACTCACTATACCATGGACCGGGTGGGCTCCGCTGCGGGCAGACTGCCTCCCACCCAAAGTGGGGGTGATGCCAGCTGAGGGGTACGCTGCGACTCAGGGCGTTCCAGGTCGTCGCTTCCCAACGAGGCATCCGCTCGCAGGCTTGTCCCCATCTGGAAAAGGGGCACCGTCGTGGCTAGGCTTAATGCGGGACTATAACCTGCTCATGCTCGTAGGCCAGACTGTGGGGACCATAAGGATCTAAATTATCCAGTGCAAAGCCCCAGTCGCCATTATTGCTTGCAGATCACTAAGAAAATTCTTCCCTGAACACTAGCTAGCAAGTGAGTAAAGAGAAATAAAAAGAAAATATTCTGAAATGAATAAAAAAAACTGAGACCGGAGTCCCAGCAGGAAACCTAGGTCCTACTCCTTCTCTAGGCAGAAACAAACTGATGGGCTGGGCTAAGGCAGTGGGGGTTATGCCTGGAGGGACAGCCCCATGGGCGTGTACATGTTAAGTTTTGTACTAACGCACTTCCTAGACTACTCCTGCAGGTGGCATCATAACCCACTCAGCTCATGGAGATGTGGCTGCGTCTGTCGGTGGACAATCGAGAAATGCAAATTACTTACTTAAAAATCATACAATGCAATTTTCTGGATTTATGTTTTAGATTCCGTCTCTCACAGTTGAAGAGTACCTATTATAAAAATGACAGACCTCTACATGCTTTGCAAGTAGGAAAACCTGCAAAATCGGCAGTGTATCAAATACTTGTTCTCCCCACTGTAGGCCACGGCTGTGGCATTGTCCGACTGAATGCGTACCCAACACCCCTGAAGGCGAACTGTCCAATGATCCAAACAAAGTCTGATCACTCGGAGTTCCAGTACATTGATCGGCAGTCTGGAATCTGTGCCGCAGACACCTCCTTACCAGGACAAGCCGGCATTCATGGTGATAACCGTCTAGTACAGGGAGAGAAAGGATTTTCCCTGTTGAAGTGTTCTCAACAACAACAGATTGTCTAGAGACTGAGGATTCTTGTTCCATTTCTCCAGGATCTCTCTTTGCAGAGATCTCCTGTGGAACTGTGCACACGTAACCGCCTCATAGGTAGATACCATCAGGCCCAGTACCCACGTGCAAGCCCGGAGGGATGACCGTCTGCAGGACAATAGACGCTTGATTGCCTCCTGCAATTTCTGGAGTTTTTCCAGAGGAAGAATCACTCTGGCTGAGGCTGAGTCCAGAGTCAAACTCCGATAAGTCCAGTCTCGTGGACGGAACTAAAGCAGATTTCTGAGGGTTCAGAATCCAACCGAAACTCCCGCAGAGTTCGAAGAGTAATCTCCAAGTTGTCCATCAGAGCCGTTGGAGACTCCACTCCCAAAAGAAGATCGTCCAGTTACCCCATTACAGCCATCCCCCGCTGACACAACAATGTTATTACCGGGGCCAACACTTTCATGAAGACCAGAGGAGTGGAGGCAAGACCAAAGGGTAACGCCACAAACTGATAATGCTCCTAACCCACGGCAAAGTGGAGGAAGAGCTGGTGACCGGCACAGATTGGAATGTGAAGGCAGGCGTCCTTGATGTCGATAGAAGTGAGAAAAACCCCATGCGAATGGACTCCATTCGGAACTTCTGTACAAAGCAGTTTAGTGCCTTGGGGTCTAGAATTGGACGTACATTGCCTTCCTTCCTGGGAACTGTAAACAGGTTTGCGTAAAACCCCTAAAAACGTTCCGAAGTCAGACCTGGGACAATCATCCCTTGAAGTAACAAGTCTTGCACTGCCCCAAAGAGACCCTGTAAGTGATCTGGGGACAAGCGCAGGTTGGAAGGGAAGAACCTTTCCGGTGGAAAAGACCAAAACTTGATTGGGAAGCCGGACCGAATGACTTGGTGGACCCACTTGTCTTTTACGAGAGAGGTCCACGTATCCGGAAACCAGCAAAGATATCCCCCCACCCCAGATAGGGATGAGGGCGCCCCTTTATGCAGAGGAAGCATTGTCCGCAGGTCTGGAAGAACCTGCTCGTTACTTGCCAGACCAGGTACTCCTGGAACTTCTGGTGGAGAGTCTGAAGGGCTTAGAGCCCTTGCCTTGAGACCCTGAGTGACGAAAAGGCATCTTATGAGCCGAGAAATAAGGTCCCTGTCTATGACGGGGTTCCTTGCCCTTGGAAGCCTGTGGAAGAGTACTCCTCCCCCCTGTGAGGCCCTAAATGATGTCATCCAAGGAGGCTCCAAACAGGTGACCCCCTACAAATGGGAGATCAGATAAGGCCTTCTTAGAAGTCTGAACTGCAGGTAAGAATTTCAGCCAAACAATACGCTGAAGGACCACAAAATCAAGGAGGGTGCATCACAGACAAACTGTAGCCCCTGGACCATTTGATTCGCCAGCTCCGCAAAGGCAGGGGGAGCTGAGCTCCCTCTGGGTCCCAGCGTAAACGTTTAGCCCACTCGGTCAAAATTTGCGACACCACTGCGATAGTAAATACACAAAAGACTACCGCATCGCAAAATGCTTAGGAACCGCAAAGGTGCTTTTTGGACAACCCCGCTGTTTAGTGACAATATTCTCAAAGTAGGTGGGAAATGGGAACACCCTCGCCGCCTTGGAAGGCCTGTGGGTGTCAAAAGGGACAGGCGCCTCTGATGCAGCATTAACCGCATCCTCCATCTTTAAGGTTTCCTGAACTGACACAATCAGCGCATCCACTAGCGCCTTTTCATGCACGGCTAGAGGAGCAGAGGAGTCATCCTCAGTATCTGAGCATGCACGGTGTGTGGACACAGACCCAGAAGGGTAACTCGCATCCGCAGTGGCCAAATCAAATTCAGGATCTAATGCAGATGAAGCAGGTGAAGGCGGAGGATGCTTTTTACTAGCCTGTTCTCCCAGGACCAAATCCACTTTGGACACTAAAAGGACCTCAGGACCGCCGTCACTGCAGTCAGGGATTGATGGGACCCAGAGGGCCCAGCAGCCCCCGAGAGGGGATCAGGTAGGGAAATGTGCTTCAGGGACTCCATTAGTGAAGAGGGGGACCCACAAAAAAAAAAAAAAAAAGTATAACACTGCTAGGGACAGCCCCACCGCGCTGGCGGTACCACAGGGCCCAGCACAGAGCACTACCACTGCTTATAGCAGAGAGAGGGAGAGAAACCCCACAAAAAAAAACTCACCACCTCTGATCAGGCACTTACAGCACCAGGCTAACTGCACACCATGCGGCGATCAGGAGAAAGATACAGGAGTCAGCACTAGTGGGAGGAGGGGCTCCCACTGCCGAATCACCGCCCATATAGCTTCGAAAAACATGGCCCCTGCTATTTTCAATGAGAAAACATCATTAAAATGGCCGCTGAGGCTACACAAACATGGCCGTCGATCCACAGCACAAAAGGCCCCAAGAAAATGGTGGCACTGCACAGTGCACCGCAGGAGCACGATCCCAGCAGGAAGGGGGCCCTGGCAGGACCAGGTACAGCCCCCTCCCAAAGGTTGATTGTTCGGTCTCTGGCGGCGCGCTCCCGTTCCCACCCCATCACCAGTTTGACACCCCAGTTTGAGACCTCAGACTGATGTAAAAGGTATAGCCACCCAATGGGAAGCGGGTAACAAGTCCGCAGAGGACCACCGAGAAGGGGGGGAGGGAATGCTTTGTGGAAAGGAGGGGAACCTGGGGGTCTGACCGTCCCAGGGAGGGGCCCAAGTCCACCCCAAAAACCTCCAGGGTTAGAGGGGGGACAGCTACTTACTATACCAGGAACGGGGTGGGCACTGCTCCTGACAGACCACAGCTCCATGGGAATATGGGTGTCTGTCGGCCAGGAGGAACGCTGCGACTCAGGTCGAGGCCAGGTAGTATGCGGCCTTCGCAAAGCGTTTAACTCGCAGGCCAGTCCCGTTTATTGAGGCTATGTCGCAGCCAACACAGCGAGGAGCTGAGGCCTGCGTGCACTCGCTGGCCAGACTGGGGGGGACCCTCTGGATCTAGATTATCCAGTCCGTCACCCAGTCCGGCAGTTGATAGTAGATCTCACAGGAACAAAATTACAAAGATTGCAAAAAATTCCATGTAAAAAGGAAAAAAATTACCAGGACCAGAGACCCCAGCAAGGAACTAGGTCTCTACTGCTGACTAGGCAGAAAAAAACGAATGCCTATAGCTGACAGTGGGAGTATACCCCCTGGGACTGCCCCATAGGCGTAGTCAAGCTTATTCCTGCCTAGTGTCCTACTCCTGTAGGGGGCAGCATAACCCAACTGTCAAGAAGATAAGAAGCTGTGTCAGTCAACAAACGAAAGAGAAAAGCGTGAACCAGAAACACTCAGCTTTGAGCACTTCCAATTCAGAGCTATCAATATCCCGGATAGAAAGCCAAGTAAACAGCTGATCGAGCACAAGCCTGCTTGGCTGGGGTAGAAGGCAGGAGAGACATTAGGGGTCGAATAGAGCCCTAATGTGTCCATAAAGAGAACCTATCACCTGCTCAATGCTATGACACAGGGGTCTTTAAATTCCCTTGTGGCAGCAATAAAGTAAAAAATGTTAAAAAGGTAACAAAAATAAATAAAAAACGTAAAAAGTGCACACATGTACGCAAACAATTGTGCCACAGGTTATATCGCAGCGCACACGCCAGAGTGAAAGCAAAAATGTGTCTCTCATTTACATTTAAATCTGATCTTCATGTTTCCTTTAACTTTAGGGTTCATTTACAGCATACGTGCATAAAAACCGATTGGAAATTGTGCAAAGTTCACTTGCAGAGACACGGTTTTTCATTAGTTTCAGTGAGTTTTTATGCATGTTGACATCAGTTTTCATGCGTGTCTTTTGTGTTCTGTATACACCACAATGCTGAGGTCATGCCAGTTTATTGCCACTCAGAAAACTGCATACAAGTTTCAGATTCATGCACAGAAAAATCTACACGATACTGGTTTTATGGTGTAAACAGGGCACATAGAGAACAATTGTTTTCTTTGAGCCCTTGCAGAACGCATGCAAAGAAAAACAAAAACTAAAAAAGACCAAAAAGTAGCAGCGGCTGGGGGCTCTCTAGAGACTGTATTGTAGCCCCAGCTCCTTACAGTATACAGTACTGTGTTTCAGCAGCAGGACGTGAACTTTCCATCCTGCTACCAGAGCAAAGCACTGCTCAGCCAATCACAGGAAGCTTTGTATGCTATGAAGGAAAACGCAGTTTTCTCTGATTGGCTGAGGTTGGGTTTGTGACGTCATCAGCCCGCCTCAGACAATGCCATGGATCAAATTTTATAATTACAGATTTATCCCACAAATAATTAAAGTTTAGCATAAAGCTTACTTGTTTGTCAGCATCTGAAAGTGCTCTCCATTCATTCCCAACAATCTTGGAAAGTTCAATCACTGACGCCTCTATAAATAATAAAAATACAAATACATTGAACAAGCTTAAAAATACCACACATGTACAAAACAAAATATACACCTCTCTGTGGAAATCCCTTATACAATATTAGAGTGGACTTTTCAGCTTTACCCAAACTGTTTTCAGTCACTTTCTCTCCCCTCCTTCCTATACAATTACAGGTAAATGTCATATTTTTAAGTTTACTAAATACCCAATTTTTCACATTCCACTTCCACATTACTCGCCCAGCCTTCAGTCACCTGCAACCTCTTAGGATATTCCTGTCACAAATTACAAGGCCTGCTGGTCAGGGAATCCTAAAATCCTGTGACATTAATGAAGTATCACAAATTTTCACACGTTTTCATAAGGAAAGCTGCAGCGTCTGCATCTCTTTAGAAGTACTTAACGTTTGGGGAGTATCTCATTAAAACTAAAATTCTATTGCAGAGGATGCTTAAAAGTCCCTCCAGGTACTTGCAGTAGCTTGTTGCTCTTTTTTTCAAAAATTAAAAAATCGCACAGGTGATCAAATACCACCAAAAGAAAGTTCTATTTGTGGGGGGAAAAAAAAGGACATCAATTTAATTTGGGTACAGTGTCACAGGACCACGCAATTGTCCGTTAAAGTAACGCAGTGCCGAATCGCAAAATATGGCCTGGTCAGGAATGGGGTAAAATCTTCCGGTCTTAAAGTGGTTAAAAATACGCTCATTGAGAATTTTTTCATGTAGCTAAATACATTTTGGTCTAAATATATGACAAAAATGTAATATATTGGAAATTTTTTAACTGTCAAAGTAGAAAATGTCAATTTTTTGCTCTTTTTTTTATTAATATCGCAAAAAATGAAAAGCGCAGAGGTGATCAAATACCACCAAAAGAAAGCTCTGTTTGTGGGGAAAAAAAGGACGTAAATTTCGTTTGGGTACAGCGTTGCATGAACGCGCAATTGTCAGTTAAAGTCGCGCAGTGCCAAGTTGAAAAAAGTGGCCTGGTCATTAAGCAGGAAAATCCTCCGGTCTTAAAGTGGTTAAAAAGGAAAAAATGCCAGGACCAGAGATCCCAGTAATGAACCAGATCCATACTCCTGATTAGGCAGAAAAAAACTGAAGTCCTACAGTAGGAAGTGGGAAGTATACCCCCTAGGACTGCCCTAGGGGCGTTACCAAATTTTTTTTCGTCTAGTCCTACTCCTAGGGAGAGTAGCATAACCCAAGGGTCAAAGAAGATATGGAGCTGTGTCCGTCAATGAACAAAAAATAAATAAGTTTACTGGAGTTAAACTCGTGGAATGTAATTCTGATACAAACTTGTCAAACTTGTATATGTGTCAACTGTGCATTGTGTGAACTACACAAATTGGACATTTCTGTTAAAACCATATACAAGAACTTACCTGGGTACTGCTTTTTTAGTAGCGGTCGCTGCTGACGGGAAAAGAGAAAAAAAGATGACAGAGGACGTTTTGGGGGTTCCTTTGGTGGAGGAGCTGTTGGGAAGTTGTTTAATACTGGATTTTTCGAGAACCACCTTGCTGTCACACACTGCACAGCTGATAAAGCACTAGGAAGACTGCTGCACCTAGAAGAGAGCACACAGTTACAAATGTACCTTTGATTCAAATTAGTCGATTTAAACTAGTTATAGAAAAAGAGCAGGGGTCTCCAAACTTTCTAAACAAAGGGCCAGTTTACTGTCTTCAGACTTTAGGAGGGCCAGACTGTGGCCATTGGAAGAAGAAAAAGTCCTGACATCTGTGGGGAAAAAACAGAGCCCCATTTTCGGTGTGAGTGGGAGGATGTGTGCTCCATCATTGGTATCAGTGGAAGAATTGTGCTCCATCATTGGTGTCAATGGGAGGAATTGTGCCCTTTCACTGGTGTCAGTGGGAGGAATAATGTCTGTTCATTAGTGTCAGGAGGAGGATTTGTGGCCCTTCATTGTTGTCAGTGGGGGGAATTATGGCCCATTATTGGTATCAGCAGATTAAATAGTGCCTCAAGGGCCAGATAAAGGCAAGCAAATGGCCGCATCTGGCCCCCGGGCTGCAGTTTGGAGACCACTATACTAGAGCATACTGGTGATGAGAAAGATTTGAACAAGACTAACTGCAAATTAACCAAACTCAGAAAAAAAATTGGATTTTTGACTTACTGTAAAATCCATTTCTGTGATGTTCATTGACAGACACAGCTCCTGATCTTCATAACCATTAGGTTATACTGCCCCCTACAGGAGTAGGACACTAGGCAGGAAAAGAATCTGGCTACGCCTATGGGCAGTCCCAGGGGGTATACTCCCTCTCTCTGCTATAAGTACTCAGTTTTGTTACAAGCAGTGTCAGAAGAATTACAATTCCACAGAGGGGTAGGTGCTGCGTCCGTCAATAACCATCAGAGAAATAGATTTTACGGTAACTCAAAAATCTTATTTTCTCTTTCATTCATTGACGGTTACAGCACCTTATCGTCATAACCATTGGGATGTTGCAAAGCAGTGTTAAACATGAGGGGTGGGAACAGCAAAAAAAAAAAAAATCCCAAGCATAGCATAACAGTAGCCAACCAGGCAACAGGAGCTCAATCAAAACAACTGTAGCCCACCTGAAAAAACAATACACCCTCAAAGAAGATCAGGTCCTCTAAACAGCAGCCTACAAAACCTTGCGGCCAAAAGAAGCATCCACAGATGCCAACACATCCACTTTATAGAACTTTGTGAAAGTGTGTACCGACGACCAGCTGGCCACCTTGCAAACCTGCGTCACTGACGCCTGATGACGGAAGGCCCAGGAGGCACTTGGTGCCCGAGTAGAGTGCCCCTTGACAGGGAAAGGAGGAAGCTGACCCCTGATGGAATAGGCCTGAATAACCGTCTGTCTGATCCATCTGGAAATGGCGCAGAGGAAGCGGACAACCCTTTCCAAGGCCCATCCGTGAGCGAGAATAGTGTGTCTGACTTCCTAAAAAAGACTCCGTAACTGCCAGGTACACTAATTGCCTGGATCACAAAGGGCATGCAAGGCAATATCCTTTGGATGTTTTGGCCTCGGTCACAGGGAAGGCAACACAATGTATTCATTGAAATGAAAATCAGAGACAACCTTTGGGAGGAATGACGGACAGGGGCGTAGAACCACCTTATCTCTGTGAATCACCAAGTAAGCTTAACGACTGGATAACGCCGCCAGTTCTGACACCCTGTGCGCAGAGGTGATAGCCACCAAAAAAAGACCCTTCCTTAGAAAGCGTAAGCAAGGGAATCTCCCGAGGATGCTCAAAGGGAGGCTTCTGGAGAACCGAAAGCACCAAATTGAGGTCCCACGGCGACAACGGAGAACGCACTGGAGGAACCAAATATCGAACACCCTGAAGAAAGGTACACACTAGGGATTGTGTGGCCAAGGGTCGTTGGAAGAAGACTGCCAAAGTCGAAACCTGGCCCTTGATGGTACTCAAAGACAATTTCTGTTTAACCCCCTAATGAAGGAAGGCCCAGATCCGAGCCACCGAGAAGGAGCGAGGATGAACCTCAAGAGACTCACACCACACAATGTACATCTTCCACATACAATGATCGATGGTAGAAGTAGATTTAATAGCTTTTAACCGTGTTGGAATCACCGGCCCAGATAAACCACTATTCATCAGCACCTGGTGTTTAACAGTCAAGCAGTTAAAGCCAGTGACTGTAAAGCAGGATGGAAGATTGGTCCTTGGGACAGCAGATCCTCCCTGAGAGGAAGCTTCCAAAGAACGTCAGCGACCAGCCGCACCAGATCGGCGTACCAATCCCGGAGAGGCCAGTCCGGAGCCACTAAGATGACCGGAATCCCTTCTGCCTCGATACTGCACAGAAGTCGTGGCAGAAGCTTGAGAGGAGGGAAGGCGTAAAACAGACGATACTGACCTCACGGGGCCACCAGCGCGTCTGTGGCTTCCGCAAGAGGATCCTGTGACCGAGCAACAAACCTCTGCACCTTTCTGTGGAGCGGAGATGCCAACAGATCCACCTCGGCGATGCCCCACCGGAGATACAACTGATGAAACAACTCCGGACGAAGGGACCACTCCCCTTGGTCCAATGCGTGCCGACTGAGGTAATCCGCCAACCAGTTTTCCACCGCGATAATGTGTATGGCGAAGAGGGCTGGAACGAACCGTTCTGCTCACCTTAGAATGCCGGCTACCTCCAGAGCCGCCAGGACACTTTTTGTGCCCCCCTGGTGATTGACATAAGCCACGGACGTGGCATTGTCCGATAGAATAGGCACTGGAAATCCCTAAAGACCATCCATCCAATGGTCCAGGCACAGTCTGATCGCTCAGAGTTCAAAGCCATTGATCGGTAGTCTGGATTCTTCCAGTGTCCAGATCCCCTGAGCAGAATTTTTGCTGAGGACGCCTCCCCAGCCAGATGGGCTGGCATCCGTGGTGACCACTGTCCAATACAATGGGAGGAAGGATTTGCCCAGCTGAAGCTCCGGAGAATGAAGCCACCATATCAGGGATTCCTTCGTTCCCCCGACTCAGCCGGATGATTGTCCAGAGACTGCGGAGTCTTGTCCCATTTGGCCAGAATCTCCCTTTGCATGGACCTCATCTGGAACTGTGCAAACGGAACTGCCTCGAAGGTAGACACCATCAGGCCCAGCTCCCGAATGCAAGTCCAGGGGATGACCATATGCTGGACATCAGGAGACGAATTGCAGCCTACAATGTCTGGGGTTTGTCCAGAGGAAGGAGCACTCTGGCCAAGACCGAGTCCAGAGTCAGACCCAGATAGTGCAGCTTTGTGGATGGAACCAGAGCAGACTTCTGAAAACTCAGAATCCAGCCAAACTCCCTTCGAGTTTGTAAGGTGATCCACCAGAGACGTAGGAAACTCGCTCGCAGGAGGTCGTCCAAGTAGCCCAGTACCACGATCCCCTGTTGGTGTAGCAATGCTAGCACCGGGGCTAACACTTGTGAAGACCCAAGGAGCAGAGGCGATACCAAAGGGTAAGGCCACAAACTGATAATGCTCCTCTCCCACAGCAAAGCGGAGGAAGCGCTGATGACCAGCGCATATTGGAATGAGAAGGTAAGCATCCTTGATGTTGATACAGGCAATAAAATCCCCCTGATGCAGGGATGCCACTGAAGCAACAGGTCTTGTACTGCGCCCCCAAACAAACAGACCCTGGAAATGGTTGGGGGACAGGCGCAAGTTGGAAGGAAAGAACCTTGCCGGGGATCAAGAGTGAAACTATATCTTGTAGCCAAACTGAACGACTCAGTGGACCCACTCGACTTGTACCAGGGAAGTCCACGGGTCCGGAAACCAACAAAATCCCCCCCCCCCCAGCCCCAATAAGGGTGAGGGCGCACCTTCATGCTGAAGGAGCCTAGTCCATGGGTCTGGAGAAGACCCCTCTCAGATTGCCAGATCAGGTTCGTTCGGATCGTCCAGAAGAGGCCCTGAAAGGCTTCGAGCCCTTGACAGTCGACTGAGGGTACAACAAAAACTTCCTATGAGCTGAGAAGGAGGGCCCACGTCTACAACGAAGTTCCTTGCCCTTAGTAGCCTGCAGAAGAAAAGTACTCTTTTCCCCTGTGAGACCTTTAATGATGTCATGCAGGGTAGCTCCAAACAGGCAATCCCCTTGAAAGGCGAGATCAGTCAAGCCCTTTTTAGAAGTCTGGTCTGCAGTCCAGCATTTAAGCCAAAAGAGATGCCGAAACAGAGATGAGCCCCTAGGGGAGCCAAATCCAAAGAGGCTGGGGACTCTTCAACTGGAATCATGGTTGCATTGTTCCAACCTGGAAACCAAAGGGTCCACCACTGGTAGAACAGTCAAATTCTTAATAAGGGACTCCTCATAGGGGGTAACGCCTAGTAAATCGTCTGGGGACTCCAAGGGAACGCTTTGGTCGTCCCCACTATTTAGGGACAATTCTGTCAAAATAGGTGGGGAAAGGAAACATCTTTGCCGCTCTAGATGGCTTGTGAGTGCCAAAGGGAACCTTCGCCTCCATCGCAGCTGCGTCCCGCATCTTCAAGATCTCACACACAGATACAGTCAGTTCTTCCACCTGCGCCTTTTCGTGCATGGTTGCAGATGTTGAGGATAGTGGTGCACCAATATTTTCGGACGAAAATGGGCCTATGCCATTTCGGCCGAAAAATGGTCAAAGATGCCGAAAATTAATGGCCGCCGTGAGGAAGGGGGGAGCAGCGCAGGTGAAGTGTATATGGACTAACACACCGGGCAGGCGGGCAAGCGGCCGCTTATAGCTTTAACGAAGTGAGCCCTTCACTTCCCTGTCAGGCGGGTATCCCTGCTGACAGGGAAGTGAAGGGCTCACTTAGTTTCAGCTATTAGCGGCCGCACGCTCGCCCAGTGTGTTAGTTCATATACATAGTCAAGTAGTAGTGACATCACTGAGAGGCAGGCCACCGGCCAGAGGCAGGAGTTTGAAAGGAGGACCCAAGAGGAGAGGAGCAGAGAGTTTGCCTGCCTGTGACATGGAGGAGCCGGCGTGCGGGAAGAAACAAGTACATTGTTAATACCACAAGTAAGCACTAAGCAGATTGCCATCATTAACTCTTTTGGGGTGGGGGGCTGAGGCGAGATTAATTACCAATGGTATTTGTATTATGCAGCATGAGGGGGTTAATATATTGCCACTGCTGGTCACTGATGCATTAGTGATCGACCAGGGGCAGTTAATTAATCCCTCTGTGCTGCATTAGTGCAACCAGTATCAGTGCAACCAGTGTAAATTAACATTGACATTGGTGCCACTAATGCAGCACAAAGGGGTTAATTAACTGCAGCTGGTCGGTCACTAATGCATCAGTGACCAGTGGCAATACATTAACCCCCTCATGCTGCATAATACAAATACCATTGGCAATTAAATGAACCACTTGCCAACCCGTCACAGTACATATACTGCAACAGGGTGGCAGCTACAGGTATACGTCGCTGCCTGTTTCTGGCGTATGCCCCTGTTCTATTTTAAAATCATTTGGGGGGAAAAAAGTAATTTTTGGTTTCGGTTTTCGGCCAAGGGCATCCTGAACTTTCAGTTTCTGTTTCGGCCCATAATTTTCATTTTGGTGCATCCCTAGTTGAGGAATCATCCTCACTATCTGAGGATTCCGGGCGCGTGGTTGCAGACCCAGCAGGGTGATCCACGTCCGCGACGACCGAATCAGATTCAGGATCTGAGACAGGGGAAGGCAGGGGTGCTTTTTGCTAGCCTGTCTCCCGAAAGCCACCTCCACCCGGGAAACAAAGGACTTCAGGACCACTATCAGTGCATTGATAGATGGTTTGGACCTGGAGGGCCCTGCATCCTCAAAGAAGGGAATCAGGTGGGTAGATGTGCTCCAAAGACTCCATAAGTCACCAGGGGGACCCCACAAAAAGTGTACACTGCAAAGGGACAACCCTCACTGCGCTGGCAGCTCCACCGGGTCGCCAGGTACAAAGCACCAAGTGATCCTCAGCAGAGAGGGAGAGAACCCCACCAGACTCACCACCTAGCAGAAACAGCTCCTGCAGCCACCAGGATAATCTGCACTCCACGTTCGGCAATCAGAAGTGAAAAGATCCAGGAGTTAGCACCAGGGAATTAGGAAGGGCTCCCACCGCCGGAATCGCTGCCCACAGGGCTTCACTGTCACCGCCGCCGCCATTTTCAATGGAAAACTACCGCAAACTGGCCGCCAGATTACCCAAACATGGCCGCGGTGCATAGAAACACACAAGCTACAGCAAAATGGCAGCACCACAAGGCTCCCAGGGACCCAGGAGGGATCCCTAGGCCTCCAGGACAGGCCCAGGCACGACGGGGGGCCCTGGCAGGAGCCCCCACCCGGGACAACCCCCCCCTGCACAGCCAATCGTCTGGTCACCGGTGGCGCATCCCCCCACCCGGGAGTCTGACCATCCCAAGGTGGGGCCCACGTCCACCCCAAAACCCTCCAGGGGGACAGGAGGGACAACTACTCACCATACAAGGAACCAGGCGACCACCGCTCCAGACAGAACCCCTGCCATCTAAGAGGGGGGGCTGTCGGCCAGAAGGAACAATGCGACTCTGGCCGAGACCCGGTCGTATGCCACCTCATGAGGCATTTAAATTGCAGGCCAGCCCCTGGTCCAGTGGGGCTATGTTGCGGCCGACCAAGCGCAGAGCTGAGGTCTGCACGTGCTCGCTGGCCAGACTAGGACCACTGGATCTAGATTATCCAGCCTATCGCCCAGTCCAGCAGTTGATTGTAGATCTCACAGGAAAAAACCAGGAGAAAAGAAAAAAAATTATATTTAAAAGAAAAGATTTGCCGGGATCAGAGAAAGATCCCAGCAAGGAACTAGGTCCTTACTCCTGACTAGGCAGAAAAAAAACTGAGTAACTATTGCGGAGAGAGGGAGTATACCCCCTGGGACTGCCTATAGGTGTAGCCAGATTCTTTTTCTCCCTAGTGTCCTACTCTTGTAGGGGGCAGTATAACCCAATGGTTATGAAGATCAGGAGCTGTGTCTGTCAATTAACAAAAGAGAAAAACATTTTTTATCTATAATCACAGAGTTCCCAAACAATTTATAGTCTCACTAAAGACACCAAGTGCATCTGCCAATAGGCAACATGAATATATACAGTACACTCATTTCAAATGAATCCACAAAACAGGGAATAGTGGAATTCTATTCATTATAGCATAAAAATACAGTAGCAAGAAAAAGTACTTGGACCCCTTGTAATTAACTGGTTTTCTAAAGTAATTTGCCATAAAATGTGAGCGGATTCTCATCTAAGTCACAACAACAGACACTAAAAACTTTCACTCTTTTAGCCCCGGTTCACACTAGGGCGACCTGTGAGGCGACCTGGTCACCTCACAGGTCGCCTCCCATAGGAAAGCTGTGGACCCGTTCTAATAGGAGCGACACAAGTCGCTCCGACCTAGAAAAAGGGTCCGGAGCTTCTTTGGGGCGACCAGGAGGCGACCGCCATAGACTTCAATGTTATGAAGTCCGTGGCGGCCGCTCCGAGGTCGCGGCGCGCTGCTCGCACCGCGATCTCGGAGGTCGCCCCTGAAAGTAGCGTCGCTCCTATGTGAACCGGCGCTTAGGGTAAAATCCCTTAAACCAGCAGCTAGCACACCATTGGATACAAAATGGTAATATCAAATAAACCCGAACTAAAGTTCAGCATTTATAAAACAAAAACATGGCTTAGCCTCAGAAGTTGTCATTTTCGACTAAACTTTAAATGGCACACCCCACGCCCGTGACGGTATCACGAAATCAGAAAGCTATCTGCGTATTTTCTTGGGGATTTTGTTGTTTGCATGGACAATCTATATAGACAAACAATTTGGACTATTACCAGTTTTGTTTTAGGAGCAGTGCAATTTAGTTTGCGTTTATTTGCTATCACGATAGACAAACTATATTGCAATAGGAGGATTTCAATTTAGCTGCTGCACCTCTTTTCTGTCATTAATCCCTCTTATTAATGTATTGCGTCAAATCACGAAGCATTTGCAAAACGTTTGGTTCTGACAGCGACTCGTGCACCAAATTCAAGTAGTCTACTAGTCTACAAAGCGCCACCTTTACATTGTGGTTCAATGAATGAGCCAAATTCAATATAGCATATCAGCAGTAATATCTTACTTAAAGTGTTACTAAACCCAGAACCTGCATTCACTACATCTGGTCTCCCACAGTACACAGAACATGGAAAGGTAATTAATTTAGTAAATATAAATGGATAAATACCTTTTCTCATCAGAAGTATATAGCAGCTTTATGACTTGTATCAGTTCTTAGTAAGCTTGAACGAGTTTTCGTTCTCCCCTGATCCTCTGTCTGGACAGTGCTGATTGGCCCTGTGCTGATCACATGCACTCTCCCAAGAAAAAAAAAAACTCTCTAGCAATACACACCAAACTGAGCATGTGCAGCCCGTCCCCTGGCTCTGTAAATATCAGGTTATTTTTTGGAGACCGTGAAAGAAGAGGAGGACCAAATAGACTTGATCAAACAGCCTTTATACACAATGCAGAGGATTAACCCCTTAGGTTCCACAGTGAGTATAAAAAAAAATGCTTTACTGCATATACAGACTGATTTTACTGTTGTGGGGTTAGTAACACTTAAAGCAGGGCTCGACAAAACCCGGGCGCCAGGTCGCATTTGCGACTAGAATTAGCGATCTGGCGCCTTGGGTGCTCTGCAGAAGGTGTCCTGTCATTTTTGCACGGACTTCCGCGCCGTCCGAAAATTGAGGCCTCGGCTTTTCGGCCTATTTGAGATGAGAGGCTTCCAATTGGGAACTGGCGCCCTCTTGTGGTGTCCGGGAGTAATGACTGTTGTAATGACTGTTTCCACTGCCTGTTTGTTCTCAATGCATTACCATCTCCCTGTCCAGTTAGTTACCTTTGACAGGGAGTGTGGTTATTATTATTAATTTAATTTATTTTTTAAATGTAAAAAAAAAAAAAAAAAAAAAAAAAAAATACTTCTTCTTCTTTTCCAATTATTATTAAAAAATATATAATATCTTTTTTTTTTTTTCTTCCTCATCGCCATGCCACAGCCGAAGGCCCCTTTCACACGGGCTGTCTGATCAGGTCCGCCTGTCAGTTTTTCAGGCAGACCTGATCGGACCCTTCATTCTCTTCTATGGAGCAGTAATCTGCCGCCATCTGATCCTGTCCGCCAAAAGCAGACGGATGGTGGTTCTATTTTCTATCCATCCCGTGGATCGGATCAGATGGCATCGGATGGAAAGAGACAGACAGTCTGTTTTCATCCAATTGCACTATAGAGGAGATTGGGTTTCTAGTCGTATTCATGTGTAAATTTAGTATCCGTTTTATTAAATAAAGCTTGGTTGTAAGTTTAAAAAAAAAAAAAAAACTGGCTCCTAACTTTTTTAGCTGGCTCCTAGATTTCAGGAAAATTTGTCAAGCCCTGACTTAAAGTGTAGCTAATTAAAATAAATTCTATTTTGGCGTACAGAGAGAGAAACTGGCTCAGAAATATTCTGGAAAAGTGTCTCTTCCAAGTCCTAAAAGTGGCACAGCACGAGCTATATTCAAGTAAAAGATCTATACAGGTAGAATAATTTGGCGCAAAATCTGTCTGCGAAATTGTATGAATTCCAGGAAATGTGCTTAAATCGATAACACACAACCCTAAATTCTCATTTTTTTTTATTGAGCACATTGAAAAAAACATTAACAGTGCTGGAGGAGAAAGTAAGTGAATCCTTGGCGTTAATAGCTGGTCAAACTTCCTTTGGCAGTCAAGCAATCACTTTCAGTAGCTCTGGATCAGACCTGCACAATGTTCTGGAGACATTTTTCACCATTCTGCTTTACAAAACCGTTTCAGCTCAGACACATTTGTAGGATGTCTGGTGTGACCAGCTCTCCTTAGGTCATTGCACTGCATCTATGTGGTTAAGATTTATGTTGTTAAGATTTTAATTATTGTCCACATACGTTTTCTTGCCACTGTATTTAAAAAAACATTTATCAACACCTAGGAAAAACTGATAAATCCATGGAGAACATGTCATACCTAAAGAAACACTAAACTCAAAATAATGGGATTTTAGGTTTACCTGTAAAATCCTTTTTCTTGGAGTATACCTGGGGACACAGAGCATCTTCAGTAGCCATTTTGACAGGGTTATGCTGCCACCTTCAGGTGACAGGACACCGGCAAAAAAAAAAAAAACAAGGCAGGAAGTTCCCTCACAGGCATAACCTCTCCACATTAGACAAGGCTTTCATTTTTGTAGAAAGCCATGAACCACAAAATGGCAGGGTCTCTGTATCCCGTGATGTACTCCAAGAAAAGGATTTTACAGAAAAACCACAAAAATTGGATTTTCAACTTAACGTAAAATCCATTTCTCTGAGTTTATTGACAGACACAGCTTCAGAACCATTGGGTTATATTGCCCCCTACAGGAGTAGGACACTAGGCAGAAAAAAAGACTTGACTATGCCTATGGGCAGTCCCAGGTGGTATACTCCCCCCTCTCTGCTATAGGTCTTAAGTTTGGTAACAAGCAGTGTCAGAAGTATTACAACTCTATAGAGGGGTGGGTGCTGTGTCCATCAATGAACTCAGAGAAATAGATTTTACTCAAAAATCCCATTTTCTCTTTAGTTCATTGACGGACACAGCTTCTCCTTTATTGAGAACTTTAGGAACGTCCCCAAGCAGTGCCAAAAATGAGGGGTGGGATAACAAAAAATCCCAAGGCTAAACACAATAGCCAACCAGGTAAACAATCTGAATACACCCCCAATACACCCCCCAAAGAGGGAACAGACCCTCTAAACAGCAGCCTGCAAAACTTTGCAGCCAATGGAAGTGTGCACCGACGACCAGATGGCCACCTTGCAAACCTGCGCCACTGACGTCTGATGCCCAAAGACCCAAGAAGCACTAAGCACCCGAGTAGCGTGTGCCATTACAGGGAAAGGAGGAACCTGACCCCCGAGAGAATAGGCCTGAGTCACCGTCTGTCTGATCCTTCTGGAAATGGGTGCAGAAGAAGCAGACAGCCCTTTTCTTGGCCCGTCCGTGATCACAATTAGCGAGTCTGACCTCTGAAAAGACTAGTGCCTGCCAAATACAACCGAATCGCTCAAACCACATCTAAGGCATGCAAAGCAAATTCCTTAGGACATTTAGGCCTGGGACACAGGGAAGGCAACACAGTCTTCATTCAAATGGAAAACACTACCTTAGGAAGGAATGACGGACATGGGCGAAGAACCACCTTATTTTGCGGCCCACCATAGAGGGTACGACAAGATAAAGCCGCAAGCTGCGACACCCTGCGAGCAGAAGTGATAGCCAACAAAAAGCCACCTTCTCGGACAGCGGAAACAGGGGAATCTCTCAAAAAATTCTCAAAGGGAGGCTTCTACAGAACTGAAAGCATTAAGTACAGATCCCAAGGCAGTAGAGGAGAGTGATCCGGGGTAGTCAGATGTTGAACTCCTTGAATAAAAGGTACGCACCAGGGAGTGGGTGGTGAGGGGTCGCTGAAAGACCGTCAAGGCCGACACCTAGCCCTTGATGGTACTCAAGTCCAATTTTTGCTCAACACCTTGTTGAATAAAGTAAAAATCCAAGCCACTAAAAAAAGAATGAGGGCGAAGTCCAAACTACTCTCACAACGAAATGTACGCTTTCCGCGTACGATGGTAGATCTTCCCAGAGGTAGACTTTCCAGCCTTCAGCAGTGTCGGAATCACTGACCCAGGCAAACCTCTATCCCTCAGCACCTGGCTTTTAACAGCCTGGCCACCAAGCCAGCAACTGTAAAGCAGGATAGAAGATTGGCACTTGGGAAGCGGTCTCCATGGACGTTGGCAACCAGCTGCACCAGGCCGGCGTAACAAGACCGATTCTGCACAAAAGCTGCTGCAGAAGCTTGAGAGGAGGAAAGGCATAGATCAGACGACACTGGCCCCACCAGGGCTTCTGTGGCGACCACCAGAGGATACCATGACAGACCGACATCCTTGGTAACCACTGTCCAATACAAGAGGAGAAAGGGATTTGCTCACCCTCCAGGTCACGGCGCAAAAGTTTAGCCCACTCAGTTAGTGTTTGTGACATCAGGGCAATGGCAAGGACTGGCCTCAGCCCCAACCCAGCAATAGTTAACATATTGCGAGCCACAGACTCCGCCTTCCTGTCACCAGGATCTTTAAAAGCCAGGGATTCCTCTACCGGAATCATGGTTGCCTTGTTCGACCTGGAGACAGGGGGGTCCACCACTGGTGGAAGAGTCTGCTTCTTGAGGAGAGACTCCTTAAAGCGGTAGTATACTCTAATGAAAAAAAAAAAAAAAAAAAAACCCTGCAAGACAAAGGCATAATGAGCTAGTATGCATCGCACACTAGCTCATTATGAAAAACGTACCTTAGAACAAAGCCCTGACACGGACCCCCAGACGCCGCTGTGGGAGTTAACATGATCCCTTGGCGTCTCTTCCGGGTTCGGTGGCTCCGGAGCTGTGAGTGGCCGGAGCCGCGGTGATGTCATTTTCCGGCAATTTTCGGCAAGGAACTCTGAAGGTCCGCACTAGTCAGCGGCTGCATGCAGTGGTAATATCTCCTAAACCGTGCAGGTTTAGGAGGTATTAATTGTACCTACAGGTAAGCCTTATTATAGGCTTACCTGTAGTTAATAGTCAAAAAAAGCGGTATACTACCGCTTTAAGGGGTACCGCATTGCGAAAGCGTGTAGGAACCACAAAGGGACGTTTCAGGCCCTCCCACTTTTCAGAGACAATTTTGTCAAAACAGGGGAGATAAGGAAACACATTTGCCATGCGAGACGGCATGTGGGTGCCAAAGGGGACCAGCACCTCCGCTGCAGTATTAGCTGAATCCTCTATTTTAATAGTTTCCCACACAGATACAATCAGTGCGGCAACTAGCGCCTTCTTGTGCACAGACACAGGTGTGAAGGAATCCTCCTATCCGATAATCAGGGAGCGTGGCCGCCAACCCTGGCCATGTCCGCAGCGGCCGAATCAGATTCAGAATCTGATGAGACAGACGAGGCAGGAGAAGGCGGGGGATGCTTTTCGCTAGCCCGCCGCCCAAAGGCAACCTCCACATGACAAAGAAACAACCCGAGGACCGCTGTCAGTGCACCCATGGAGGGCTGGGACCCCTAGGAACCTGCAACCTCAGAGGGGGGGGGGGGGGTCAGGTGGGGAAAACTACTCCTAAGACTCCATATGTTAGGAGGGGGACCCCCACAAAAAGTGTCTAACTCCGCTATGGGCCACCCCCCGGGTCACCAGCAAGCAGAGCACCCTACAACCTGCACCCAAGAGAGGGAGCGACCCCACCAGACTCACCAGAGTAGCACCGCTCCACTTGCGGTGTTCAAGAGGGAAGGAAAAAAGCCAGGAGTCAACACCAGGGGAAAGGCGCCCCACAGGCTCCCCTGTCATTGCACCCACTCCCTGTGCATGCCGGACTAACAAAAAGAAAATGGCCACCAGAGTACACAAACATGGCCGCCAGCCATAGAAAGACATAGGCTACAACAAAGTGGCCGCCACACGTGGCTCCACAAGGCTCCCTGGAGCCCTGGCATTTACCCAGCAATGATAAAGAAGGAGATCAGAAAAGCGCCTCGAGTGTAGACTTTTAAATATAGCACATAATAAAAAGACAAATAGCAAATCACAGAAGCCATAAAACATCAGGCTACCAGTGGAGTATACCACCTGGGACTGCCCATAGGCATAGTCAAGTCTTTTTTTCTGTCTAGTGTCCTACTTCTGTAGGGGGTGATATAACCCTATGGTTCTAAATAATCGAGAAGCTGTGTCAGTCAATGACCAAAAGAGAATTCCCATTTTCTTAACTCGGGACACAAAACATCTTAATTAGCCATTATGATAGGGATGTACCAAAGCAATGAATATGAGGGGAGGGCAATACAGTCACAAGCCAACTGGTCTCAAACAAGTAAACCGAAATGAGTTAGAAGTTCACATAGCGACCTGCAAAACACGCAGACCTAAGGTGGTGTTCTCAGCCACCTATAGAAGAGAGACAGCAGGGGAGGACAGAGAGATTCAGTTCCAGGGAAAGACAAGGGAACTCAGTTCTAGGAGAGGGAAAGCAGGGTGGCCAATGCGATTCAGTTCCAGGAGGAGGACAAAGTAATTCAATTCCAGAAGGACAGTGGAGGAGGACAGAGGGATTTGATTCCAGGGAAGAAAAGAGGAACTTGGTTCCAGGACAATGACAGTGGGATTCAGTTCCAGGAGGAGGACCGAGGGATTTGGTTCAAGGAGGGAGACAGGGCAAGAGAACAGAGGGATTTATTCCAGGAAGAGGACAGTGGAGAAGGGCAGAGGAATTTGGTTTCAGGGAAGAAAAGAGGAATTTGATTCCAGGAGGAGGATTCAGTTCCAGGACAGTGGAGGAGGAAAGAGATTTGGTTCCAGGGAAGGACAAAGAAATGCAGTTCCAGGAGAGGGAAAGCAAAGAGGACAATGTGATTCAGTTCCAGGAGGACATATTGATTTGATACTAGGAGTCCAGAAGGACAGTGGAGAAAGGGCAGAGGGATTCGGACTCAGAAGGACAACAGTGGAGAACAGAGGGATTCAGATCCAGAAGGACAGTGGAGAACAGAGGGATTCAGATCCAGAAGGACAGTGGAGAGCAGAGGGATTCAGATCCAGAAGGACAACAGTGGAGAACAGAGGGATTCAGATCCAGAAGGACAGTGGAGAGCAGAGGGATTCAGATCCAGAAGGACAGTGGAGAGCAGAGGGATTCAGATCCAGAAGGACAGTGGAGAGCAGAGGGATTCAGTTCCAGAAGGAACAGTGGAGAGCAGAGGGATTCGGTTCCAGAAGGAACAGTGGAGAGCAGAGGGATTCGGTTCCAGAAGGAACAGTGGAGAGCAGAGGGATTCAGTTCCAGAAGGAACAGTGGAGAGCAGAGGGATTCAGTTCCAGAAGGAACAGTGGAGAGCAGAGGGATTCAGTTCCAGAAGGAACAGTGGAGAGCAGAGGGATTCAGTTCTAGAAGGAACAGTGGAGAGCAGAGGGATTCAGTTCCAGAAGGAACAGTAGAGAAAGGACAGATGAATTTGGTTCCAGAAGGACAGTGGAGAAAGGACCGAGGAATTTGGTTCCAGGAGGACAGTAGAGAAAGGACCGAGGAATTTGGTTCCAGAAGGACAGTGGAGAAAGGACAGAGGAATTTGGTTCCAGAAGGACAGTGGAGAAAGGACAGAGGAATTTGGTTCCAGAAGGACAGTGGAGAAAGGACAGCGGAATTTGGTTCCAGAAGGACAGTGGAGAAAGGACAGAGGAATTTGGTTCCAGAAGGACAGTGGAGAAAGGACAGAGGAATTTGGTTCCAGAAGGACAGTGGAGAAAGGACAGAGGAATTTGGTTCCAGAAGGACAGTGGAGAAAGGACAGAGGAATTTGGTTCCAGAAGGACAGTGGAGAAAGGACAGCGGAATTTGGTTCAAGGACAGTGGAGAAAGAACAGCGGAATTTGGTTCAAGAAGGAGGACAGTGGAGAACAGAGGGATTCAGTTCCAGAATGACAGCAAAGGAGGACAGAGGGATTCGGTTCCAGGACAGTGGAGAACAGAGGGACCAGGGGATTGTACATGGCAAATGAGGTTTAATGTGGAGAAGTGTAAGGTTTTGCACTTGGGGACTAAAAACATAAAAACACAATACACATTAGGAGGGGAACCCCTGGAGGAATCAAAAATGGAGAAGGATCTGGGAGTCTTGGTTGATGATAGATTAGGCAACAGCATGCAATGTCAAGCGGCAGCTGCCAAAGCCAGCAGATTATTAGCATGCATAAAGAAAGGGATGTATTCCAGAGATAAGACTATAATCCTTCCACTTTATAAAACTCTGGTCCGACCGCATCTGGAGTATTCTGTCCAGTTCTGGTCGCCAGTCCTCAGGAGGGATGTGTTGGAGCTGGAGAGAGTCCAGAGAAGGGCAACTAAACTGATTAGGGGGTTGGAGGACCTTAACTATGCAGAACGGCTGCAATCGCTCGATTTATTCTCCCTGCAGAAGAGACGTCTGAGGGGGGACATGATAGCAATTTATAAATATCTTAATGAGGATCTCAGCTTAGAAAAAAAGCTGTTCATTCGAAGGAATTGCATGAGGACTCGAGGACATACAATGCGATTAGAGGAGAAGCGTTTTAACCTCAGGCAACGAGGAGGGTTCTTTACTGTTAGGGCTACAAGATTGTGGAATTGTCTACCACAAGAGGTGGTTTCTGCGGGTAGTATGGTGGCTTTCAAAAGACTCTTAGACTTACATCTCAAGGATCAGAACATTAAGGGCTATGTGAGATGATTACAGCCACACACACCTACACAGGTTGAACTGGATGGACTATTGTCTTTATTCAACCTCACCTACTATGTAACTATATGTAACTATATAAGAGGGATTCGGTTCCAGGAGAAGGACAGAGAGGAGGACAGAGGGATTCGGTTCCAGGAAAAGGACAGAGCAGAGGACAGAGGGATTCGGTTCCAGAAGGACAGCAGAGGACAGAGGGATTCAGTTCCAGAAGGACAGCGGAGGACAGAGGGATTCGGTTCCAGAAGGACAGCGGAGGACAGAGGGATTCAGTTCCAGAAGGACAGCGGAGGACAGAGGGATTCGGTTCCAGAAGGACAGCGGAGGACAGAGGGATTCGGTTCCAGAAGGACAGCGGAGGACAGAGGGATTCGGTTCCAGAAGGACAGCGGAGGACAGAGGGATTCGGTTCCAGGAGGACAGCGGAGGAGGACAGAGGGATTTGGTTCCAGGAGGGCAGCGGAGGAGGACAGAGGGATTTGGTTCCAGGAGGGCAGCGGAGGAGGACAGAGGGATTTGGTTCCAGGAGGGCAGCGGAGGAGGACAGAGGGATTTGGTTCCAGGAGGGCAGCGGAGGAGGACAGAGGGATTTGGTTCCAGGAGGGCAGCGGAGGAGGACAGAGGGATTCAGTTCCAGAAGGACAGCGGACGACAAAGGGATCCGGTTCCAGGACGACAGTGGAGGAGGACCGAGGGAATCGGTTCCAGGGGGAGGTCAGAGAAATTTGAATCCAGGAGGACAGTGGAGAACAAAGGGATTCAGCTCCAGACGGAGGTCAGAAGGATTTGGTTCCAGCAGAAGAACAGTGCAGAAGAGAGGGATTTAGTTCCAAGAGAGTGAAAAGGGGGGGGGGGGGGACAAAGGGATTTGGTTCCAGAAGGACGGGGAGGACAGAGGAATTTGGGTTCCAGGAGAGGGGGGGGGGGGAAACAGAGGGATTTGATTCCAGAAGGACAAAGGAAATCGGTTCCAGGAGAAGGACAGGGGGGGGCAGAGGGGTTCGGTTTCAGAAGAAGGACGGGGGGGGGGGGGAATTTGGTTCCAGGACAGTGACAGGGGGGGGGGGACAGAGGGATTTGGTTCCAGGAGAGGGATAGGGGGGAGGGATTTGGTTCCAGGAGAGGGACAGAGGGGAGGACAGAGGGATTTAGTTCCAGGAGAGGGACAGATGGGAGGACAGAGGGATTGGGTTCCAGGAGAGGGACAGATGGGAGGACAGAGGGATTAGGTTCCAGGAGAGGGACAGATGGGAGGACAGAGGGATTTGGTTCCAGGAGAGGGACAGATGGGAGGACAGAGGGATTTGGTTCCAGGAGAGGGACAGATGGGAGGACAGAGGGATTTAGTTCCAGGAGAGGTACAGATGGGAGGACAGAGGGATTCGGTTCCAGGAGAGGGACAGATGGGAGGACAGAGGGATTCGGTTCCAGGAGAGGGACAGATGGGAGGACAGAGGGATTCGGTTCCAGGAGAGGGACAGATGGGAGGACAGAGGGATTCGGTTCCAGGAGAGGGACAGATGGGAGGACAGAGGGATTCGGTTCCAGGAGAGGGACAGATGGGAGGACAGAGGGATATGGTTCCAGGAGAGGGACAGATGGGAGGACAGAGGGATATGGTTCCAGGAGAGGGACAGATGGGAGGACAGAGGGATATGGTTCCAGGAGAGGGACAGATGGGAGGACAGAGGGATATGGTTCCAGGAGAGGGACAGATGGGAGGACAGAGGGATTCGGTTCCAGAAGGAAAGAGGGATTGAGTTTCAGGGAGGACAGAGGCATTTAGTTCCAGGAGAGGGACAGACGGGAGGACAGAGGGATTTAGTTCCAGGAGAGGGACAGATGGGAGGACAGAGGGATTCGGTTCCAGGAGAGGGACAGATGGGAGGACAGAGGGATTCGGTTCCAGGAGAGGGACAGACGGGAGGACAGAGGCATTTAGTTCCAGGAGAGGGACAGATGGGAGGACAGAGGGATTTGGTTCCAGGAGAGGGACAGATGGGAGGACAGGGGGATTTAGTTCCAGGAGAGGGACAGACGGGAGGACAGAGGGATTCGGTTCCAGGAGAGGGACAGACGGGAGGACAGAGGGATTCGGTTCCAGGAGAGGGACAGACGGGAGGACAGAGGGATTCGGTTCCAGGAGAGGGACAGACGGGAGGACAGAGGGATTTAGTTCCAGGAGAGGGACAGATGGGAGGACAGAGGGATTTAGTTCCAGGAGAGGGACAGACGGGAGGACAGAGGGATTCGGTTCCAGGAGAGGGACAGACGGGAGGACAGAGGGATTCGGTTCCAGGAGAGGGACAGACGGGAGGACAGAGGGATTCGGTTCCAGGAGAGGGACAGACGGGAGGACAGAGGGATTTAGTTCCAGGAGAGGGACAGATGGGAGGACAGAGGGATTCGGTTCCAGGAGAGGGACAGATGGGAGGACAGAGGGATTCGGTTCCAGGAGAGGGACAGATGGGAGGACAGAGGGATTCGGTTCCAGGAGAGGGACAGATGGGAGGACAGAGGGATTCGGTTCCAGGAGAGGGACAGATGGGAGGACAGAGGGATTCGGTTCCAGGAGAGGGACAGATGGGAGGACAGAGGGATTCGGTTCCAGGAGAGGGACAGATGGGAGGACAGAGGGATTCGGTTCCAGGAGAGGGACAGATGGGAGGACAGAGGGATTCGGTTCCAGGAGAGGGACAGATGGGAGGACAGAGGGATTCGGTTCCAGGAGAGGGACAGATGGGAGGACAGAGGGATTCGGTTCCAGGAGAGGGACAGATGGGAGGACAGAGGGATTCGGTTCCAGGAGAGGGACAGATGGGAGGACAGAGGGATTTGGTTCCAGGAGAGGGACAGATGGGAGGACAGAGGGATTTGGTTCCAGGAGAGGGACAGATGGGAGGACAGAGGGATTTGGTTCCAGGAGAGGGACAGAGGCATTTAGTTCCAGGAGAGGGACAGATGGGAGGACAGAGGGATTTGGTTCCAGGAGAGGGACAGATGGGAGGACAGGGGGATTTAGTTCCAGGAGAGGGACAGACGGGAGGACAGAGGGATTCGGTTCCAGGAGAGGGACAGATGGGAGGACAGAGGGATTCGGTTCCAGGAGAGGGACAGATGGGAGGACAGAGGGATTCGGTTCCAGGAGAGGGACAGATGGGAGGACAGAGGGATTCGGTTCCAGGAGAGGGACAGATGGGAGGACAGAGGGATTCGGTTCCAGGAGAGGGACAGATGGGAGGACAGAGGGATTCGGTTCCAGGAGAGGGACAGATGGGAGGACAGAGGGATTCGGTTCCAGGAGAGGGACAGATGGGAGGACAGAGGGATTCGGTTCCAGGAGAGGGACAGACAGGAGGACAGAGGGATTCGGTTCCAGGAGAGGGACAGACAGGAGGACAGAGGGATTTAGTTCCAGGAGAGGGACAGATGGGAGGACAGAGGGATTTGGTTCCAGGAGAGGGACAGACGGGAGGACAGAGGGATTTGGTTCCAGGAGAGGGACAGATGGGAGGACAGAGGGATTCGGTTCCAGGAGAGGGACAGATGGGAGGACAGAGGGATTCGGTTCCAGGAGAGGGACAGATGGGAGGACCGAGGGATTCGGTTCCAGGAGAGGGACAGATGGGAGGACAGAGGGATTCGGTTCCAGGAGAGGGACAGATGGGAGGACAGAGGGATTCGGTTCCAGGAGAGGGACAGATGGGAGGACAGAGGGATTCGGTTCCAGGAGAGGGACAGACAGGAGGACAGAGGGATTCGGTTCCAGGAGAGGGACAGACAGGAGGACAGAGGGATTTAGTTCCAGGAGAGGGACAGATGGGAGGACAGAGGGATTTGGTTCCAGGAGAGGGACAGACGGGAGGACAGAGGGATTTGGTTCCAGGAGAGGGACAGATGGGAGGACAGAGGGATTCGGTTCCAGGAGAGGGACAGACAGGAGGACAGAGGGATTCGGTTCCAGGAGAGGGACAGACAGGAGGACAGAGGGATTTGGTTCCAGGAGAGGGACAGACGGGAGGACAGAGGGATTTGGTTCCAGGAGAGGGACAGACGGGAGGACAGAGGGATTTGGTTCCAGGAGAGGGACAGACGGGAGGACAGAGGGATTTGGTTCCAGGAGAGGGACAGATGGGAGGACAGAGGCATTTAGTTCCAGGAGAGGGACAGATGGGAGGACAGAGGCATTTAGTTCCAGGAGAGGGACAGAGGCATTTAGTTCCAGGAGAGGGACAGATGGGAGGACAGAGGGATTTGGTTCCAGGAGAGGGACAGATGGGAGGACAGGGGGATTTAGTTCCAGGAAAGGGACAGACGGGAGGACAGAGGGATATGGTTCCAGGAGAGGGACAGACGGGAGGACAGAGGGATATGGTTCCAGGAGAGGGACAGACGGGAGGACAGAGGGATATGGTTCCAGGAGAGGGACAGACGGGAGGACAGAGGGATATGGTTCCAGGAGAGGGACAGACGGGAGGACAGAGGGATATGGTTCCAGGAGAGGGACAGATGGGAGGACAGAGGGATTTGGTTCCAGGAGAGGGACAGATGGGAGGACAGAGGGATTTAGTTCCAGGAGAGGGACAGATGGGAGGACAGAGGGATTTGGTTCCAGGAGAGGGACAGATGGGAGGACAGGGGGATTTAGTTCCAGGAAAGGGACAGACGGGAGGACAGAGGGATATGGTTCCAGGAGAGGGACAGACGGGAGGACAGAGGGATATGGTTCCAGGAGAGGGACAGACGGGAGGACAGAGGGATATGGTTCCAGGAGAGGGACAGACGGGAGGACAGAGGGATATGGTTCCAGGAGAGGGACAGACGGGAGGACAGAGGGATATGGTTCCAGGAGAGGGACAGATGGGAGGACAGAGGGATTTGGTTCCAGGAGAGGGACAGATGGGAGGACAGAGGGATTCGGTTCCAGGAGAGGGACAGACGGGAGGACAGAGGGATATGGTTCCAGGAGAGGGACAGCTGGGAGGACAGAGGGATTTAGTTCCAGGAGAGGGACAGATGGGAGGACAGAGGGATTTAGTTCCAGGAGAGGGACAGATGGGAGGACAGAGGGATTCGGTTCCAGAAGGAAAGAGGGATTGAGTTTCAGGGAAGGGAAAGCATGACTATGTACGTCCTGCAATGGGTGGAAGTAAATCAATAAACCATAATTTGGCCAAGCCATGCACATAGAACTATAAGAGAGCGGAGACCCAGCATAGCTGGAAGACACATGGTGTGTGACAGCCGGGTTCCTGTAGGGAATGCTGGGTCTTCTAGTTCTATAGCTCTCACTAGTTGTACAGCCAGGAGATGGGGAGAAGTACCCATCACCCACAGTCTTCCCATCCCCCTCCATGTGACACCTTGCAGCCTGTGAACAGGTGAGCCCGACCAGCGACTTGGCAAAGACCCCGACACCTCTAGACAGCAGGGACACCATGATTGCGGCACGATCTTCCAATCCCGCTCATCCGCAAGGCATGCCGGGCTTGTCAACGTCACTTCCTCTCGTGTTCTGCCTAGTTACACTTTTTCTTGTTATCGCCTTACTGCTTGTCCTGTGCACTGTATACCGGACTGTACAAAACTTATATTTCTAAATCCCATCATAAATTATCAGGTGCTTGTGACGGAACTGTGGAGTGACAACGGAACGTTTGCACAGGGTTGTGTTTCCGCAGGGAGCAATTTCGATGGTGCGCCCGGTAGAGCGTGTGTGGTGCGCATGCGTGAAGTGACTGCTAGCAGGAAAGATGGTGGCGACCAGGAGAGGCACGAGGGTAGATCCGCTGGAGGGCGGCGGAGGGGAGCAGGTAGTGTACGGGAGATGTGATATGGACGGGAGGATGATCGGAGATCACTGGCACATTCATTTCTAAGCCGCTGTAGGGTCTAGATAATAATATGAAATGTGCAGCCAGCCATGCTGTTCTATGGGCCAGCGTAGGTCTCCACTCAGGAGCAGTTCTCATCACACTGTCTATGGCACCGTAAAATCTTCTTTAACCACTTAAGCCCCGGAGGATTTGGCTGCTAAAGGACCAGGGTTTTTTTTGCGATTTTTTACTGCGTGACTTTAACAGACAATTGCGCGGTCGTGCGATGCTGTACCTAAACGAATTTGACGTCCTTTTTTTCCCACAAACAGAGCTTTCTTTTGGTGGTATTTGATCACCTGTGCGATTTTTTGATCACGCGCTATAAACAAAAAAAGAGCGTAAATTTTGCAAAAATAACAATATTTTTCACATTTTTTTATATGAAATTCCCCAAAAAAAAAAGTAAAAATCAAAATTTTTTAACATTTTTCGGCCAATTTGTTTTATGCTACCTATGTTTGGTAAAAAAAATCGCAAAAAGCGTATTTTGATTGGTTTGCGCAAAAGTTATCGCGTTTACTAACAAAGAGAAAGATTTTTGTCATTTTTGGTGTTTTTTTTTTTTAACGCGTAATGGCGGCGATCTGCGTTTTTTTTTTTCGGTACTGCGACATTGCGGCGGACAGATCGGACCCTTGACTGACATTTTTGACACTTTTGGGGTTACCAGTGACATTACTGCAGTAATCAGTGCTATACATATGCACTGTTACTGCAAAAATGACACTGGCAGGGAAGGGGTTAACTTTATTGGACAGGGAGGGTTTAAGTGTGTCCTAGGGGCGTGCTTTCTACTGTGTAGGGACATTCCTATTGGTGTAAAAGCAAAGATCAACCGTTCTACATAGTAGAACGGTCAGATCTTCACTTTTACACAGGGAGAACTGACAGGCAGCTTGTTTACACAAGCTGCTCTGTCTTTCTCCCTTCACAGGAGCGATCGCAGTGTGACTGGCGGACATCGAGTCCGCCGGTCACACGCACTGACTTGGCGCGCGCCCGCCCGCGATAGGCTCGCAAGTCAGTGACAGGCGAGTGACGTACCGATACGTCACTCTGCCTGGCCGGGGCTGACCGCCGCAGTATATAGTCGTGCGGCGGTCGGCAACCGGTTAAAACAGATCTAAAGCGCAAACTTTCCTGATTTTTATATGGAGTAGGGAAGGGTTAAAGCTGCTGTCAGTTTGCTCATGTGTCTGGTTAATGACATTTAATGTCCTGTCTTGTTTCCTCCACAGGAATTGGCAGGATATCTTCCCCGATTAGGAATTGTTCCAACTTGTTGCAGCCCTTGCCACCCCCTCTGAAAAGCGATCTGCAGTGGATTGTTTTCATGGGTCTTTTGTCAGTCGATGTGGAGGCAATATGTTGCGTCCTCCCGTCTTGGCGTTACCCCTAAACAGGCTGACCCATCGCTGCATTGGACGTGGTTCCAGGGCTGTTGCTACGTTGCCTTGAATGCCTAAGGGAGAAGTACAGCCAAAGCTCATTTGCAGTACTTCTCCTGTGGATTACAGGAATGCACTTCATTTTGCACTCCTGTGGCCAGGATTCAGCAGACATCAGAGTCAGTCCAGGCTCAAGCAAGATGGCGACAATGAGAGCCTTAAGATCCTTTCACACAGTCCTCCTCCGTGCTGCTCAGCAGGGATCGATCCGCCAATCCCTGCTGAGCAGGCAGGTGACATCTCCCTCTGCGCTCTGCGTGCTGCTCTGTATGGGGGAATCGGATGAGAGCGGACCGCCTGTCCGTTCTCATCCGATCCCCTAGACGGATGGAAAATAGGGTTTCCATCTGTTCGGATTTCACGGACAGGATCGGAATCGGATAGCAGCGGGTGTCAGCGCAGGTGTCTCCGCTAACATCCGCTGCCGCATAGGGATGCATGGAGGAATCTGATCAGATCCGCCTAAAAAACTGAAAGGCAGATCTGATCGGATCGTTCGTGTGACACTTCTTCCCCCTCCTCCTCAGCTCAGTGCTTAAGTGAGCACGGGGTGGGGGTCAGAGCAGAGTCAGCAACTTTCTGCTCATGGAGCTCTGAGCAATCAGGGGTGTTAGATTGCTCGGCTCTCAGTGTTGGAGGCACCAGAGGACAGATGCTGCGGCCACCTAGGTAAGTATGATTGAAAAAAATAAAATCGCCTATATATCTTTTAAATGGTTTGCATTTGTACCACTTGCTGAATCTGACATGCTGTTTAATTTTTGCCATAAAGCATCAAAACTGCGGCATATGTACAGCTGTGAGTGGCTCCATGCCTTTCCTTGGGGGGGGCAATAAAACTGCTTCCACTGTCTACTTCTACTGCTCCTGGCTGTCTGTGTAATTGAGCCCTTAGATAGCTGTCAGAGGAATCAATAGCCCTAATGTAAAGCTCTCCATAATTTGATGGCGCTATACAAGTACCTGTAATTCTAGGATTCCTCCTCTATTCCTGTCCTGATGGGAACTCGAAAATTTGTTGGATTCATCCTTCCCTTTCATTCCTAGTGACATTAGTGATCAGGACAATTTCAGAGTGCAAATCTACTTATCGGGGGCATAGACAGCCATAAAAATTTGGCAGGGTGTTCCTTTCCCCTTGTTACTGTATCCAAATCTAGCAAAGGTTAGACTTTATAGTGTATCTTTTGTCCATAGATCTTTTTTTTTTTCCCCCTCAGTCATTTAGAACAGTGGTCCTCATCCCTGGTCCTCAGGGCCCACTAACAGGCCAGGTTTGCAAGATAACTGAAATGCATCCCAGGTGATATAATTTGCTGCTCAGTGATTGCAGTACTCTAGTCTGCATCTCCCCAAGGTAATACCTAAAATCTGGCCTGTTAGTGGGCCCTGAGGACCGGAGTTGAGGACCACTGATTTAGAAGATCGTTCCAAAAACATATTACACAGACAGAAATAGACTGAGATCCATAGTTCATGAATGGGCCGTGTGTTTATGTGGCTTGAATCACCAAGTGCTGCATGTAGGCAGTCTATTCAAGTCTTTTGGGATGAAGAAGCAGCTGGAAGGACACAGCCACACATCACAGTATGACAGGAAAGCGACTGCAAAGTGATTTGCCTTGTTTCAGCTGTTTTTTAGTCTGCAGCAGTCCCACTAGGGTTTATTCAATTAGACCCCACCCTGAGTTTACCAAGCGCGTGATTTTTTTGTTTTAGGCATGCAGTTGCGCAGCCCCAAAAGCACACTGTCTGCAATCCGGGGGCATAGGCATCTGCACGTCTGTCAGATTGGGACAAGCTGCTGTGTCCATACATCTGCTGCATCCCTATAGACTGGAATGGATTGCCTGCATGAAGGGCCTGGCAGCTCAAACACATGGCCCATTCATGGACTACCTGTGTGAACGAAACCTAGGGGGTCAGTGTAATTACAAGCCATATACAGGGTGAGACAGAAGGAGTACTTAGCATGGATTCACTTCTCTAACTGGTGTACTAAACCCAGTGGAATATAGGTCTATCCATTGTTAAAGTGGAATTGCACTGTATAGCACCACAAACCAAAAGCGCTATTTAATAATTCTATTTTAATATTCAAAGCAATGCGGTCCGCTCCGTGTGAAAGAGCCCTTAGTGTGCAGAATTATTATGCAACTAAATGAAAACAAAAAATTTTCATTTGTTAGTGCCGGTTCACACTAGTGCGGCTGCGGCGATCGCATGTAATGTCGGAGCGCACTGCTCCTTCATTACATGCGTTCGGCTGTGCGGTGCGAGTTTAGCCATACACTTTGTATGGCTAAATTCGCCCCGCAGCAAAGACGCACAGGACCCTTTTTTGCAGCCGCATCAGGATCGGATCGCACAGTGATTCACACTTGTGCGATCCGATCCTGTGCGAACTGTAAGATCACACTGCGATATGCGATCAAACTGGGGGTGTCGTTAAGATTTCATTGACACCCCCAGCGTATCGCATATGGCAGTGTGAACTGCCAGGGGTGCGCTTGCGATGCGGGAACAGGCTGCGAATTTGCAGCCTTCCCGCATCGCATAAGTGTGAACCGGCACTTAAAGTGAGAATAATAAACAAGCAACTCAAAAATTACTAAACAACATTTCTGACTTCTAAAAAAGAAAACAGTGACCAATATAACCACCCTTCTTTTCAATAAGTCATAATAAGCCTTCCATTCATGGAGTTTGTCAGTTTCTTGATCTGTTGAAGATCAACTTTTTGCAGCAGCAACCACAGCCTCCCAGACACTGTTTAGAGTGGTCTACTGTGTTCCTTTACCGTAAATCTCCCGTGTAAGAAGGGCCCGCAAGTTCTCAATAGGGTTAAGGTCAGGTGAGGAAGGGAGCCATGTCATTATTCTTTCATCCTTAAAGTGGTTGTATAGTCAGGTTTTTTTTAATCTTAATGCATTCTATGCATTAAGCTAAAAAGCCGCCTGTGTGCAACAGCCCCTCTAATACTTATCTGAGCCCATCTCTATCCAGCTATGTTGCAAAAGTGTCTCGGCTGCCCTAGACTCTCCCTCCTGATTGGCTGAGATGGCAGTCCGGCACCATTGGCTCCTGCTGCTGTCATTCAAATTCAGTGAGCCAATCAGTAGAGGAGGGGCTGGGTTGTGGCTCTGTGTCTGAATGGACACAGGGATCTTTGGCTCAGGTGCCCCCATAGCAAGCTTCTTGCTGTGGGGGCACTTAACAGGAGGGAGGGGCTAGGAGAGCTGAATAGGGACCTGACAAGAGAAGGATCGGGATGCTCTGTGGGAAACCACTGCACAAAGCAGGTCAGTATAGCATGTTTTTTTTTTTTTGCCAAAAAAGACTTTGCAATCACTTTAAGGCCTTTACTGGGTAGCCATGCAGTAAAGTTCTTCGATGCATGCGATGGAGCATTGTTCTGCATAAATATCATGCTCTTCTTGAAAGATGCAAATTTTTTTCCTGTACCACTGCTTGAAGAAAGTGTCTTCTAAAAACTGGCAGTAGGTTTGGGAGTTGATTTTGAGTTCAACTTTAACCTGAAAAGGTTCAGCTAGGTCAGTTTTAATATAACCAGCCCATACCAGTACCCCACCTCCACCTTGCTGGCATCTGAGTAAAAGTTGAGCTCTGTACCCATTACTGGTTAAGCTCAGGCCCATCCATCTGGTCGGTCAAGAGTCACTCTCATCAGTCCATAAAACCTTTGAAAAAATCTGTCTTCAGGTATTTCTTGGCCTAGTCTTGACATTTCAACTTGTGTCTTGTTCAGTGGTGGTCCACTTTCAGCCTTCCTTACCTTGGCCATGTCTCTGAACACCAAACACCTTGTACTTCTGAGCACTCCAGGTATGTTGCCGCCCAAATTATCCCCACATCCCACGTGCGCCGCTATGTATCCCAGGCTCTGCTTGGCCATCTTCAGGCCCGGAACCAGCTTAGCGGGTGCCTCCAGGTAGAGGAGAGGGAGAAGAGCGGACGTGTGTCGTGTCTACTTGACTAGGAAGTGAAATGACACCTCACTTCCGGGTCCCTGTTTACAGTTTCCATGGCCATCAAGGCCAGGAAGGAATGTAATGCACTGGAGCACAGGGGAGACTTGCAAGGTCTTTTTGACCCTTGATGTCTTGTTAAAGAAAACCTGTCACCAAAAATAAATCATCACAAAAGGGGACTCTTTAGTAAAATAAATAAAACCTTTTATTGAAAAAAATAGTTACACCCAAGCAGATAACTTTTTTAGCTGGCTCCTAGATTCAAAGCAAATGTGTCAAGCCCTGCAATGCATTCAAGTTTATACAGAGTTAGACAATATTCATAAACACGATGATTTGGTCAAAATACTCACTTGCCTAATAATTGTGAACACCCCGTGTAACTGGATTGACTAATATTTATATGTAAAGCTGATCCAGGGAATATCTGATTGGTTCTTTGGGATCAGGAAGGATTTATTTTTCCTGCTGGAGCAAATTGGATCATGCTTTATTATGTTTTGTTTTTGCCTTCCTCTGGATCCCCTGTGGGTATCTGATTTTATATATGGAGGTGTATGTGTGTGTGTTTTGTTTTTGTTTTTTATTTTTTTTTTCTTTAGGTTAAACCTGTGTCTTTTTTTCAACCAGACTATGTACCTGTATGGAGCAGAAATAAGCCCACCAAACTCATGAACAATACTATATTTAGTTTTCATTTTGATATTTCAAAAATGAATATAGAAAAAATTGTTTACATTTTTCCCATTAGTCTTTTCCTGTAAAGATATATCATTTTTATTTTTTTTTTCAGACTGCAGTGGAACCTGCAACAATGTCTTCTCCAAAGCGGGCACAAAGAACAGTTAGGAGCGACTCTTCGGCACAGGACAGTGGTAGAAATAGTCAAGATCAGAGTGATGAATCTACAGTAACAACTGGCAGCCCTTCCAAGAATGATTCTAGAAAGGGTCCGTCTCAGGTGGTCACTCGTAGTAGGCATAGGAGTGGTCAATCGGATGCAGATGTCTCAGAGGCAGAATCTACTACATCCAATTCTTCCACAAGAGTTACACGAAGTAGACAAAGTCTCGGAAGCATAACAGACTCCGCTAGGAAATTGAGGAGCCACCTTTCTGCTTTTATAACTGAGCCTATCTTGGAGTCTAAAGAAGATGAGGAGCTATCAGAAGCTGAATCAAACTGCTCCTCTGTTTCTACAAGGGCTAGCAGGAGGACGCGAGCAAGTGCTTCACGTTCAACTAGAGCAAGAAGTAGGAAGTCTGCTTTGCTTTCTGAACCCGTCTCTGATCATTCTGAGGCTGAATCAATCTGCTCTTCTGTTTCTACAAGGGCTAGCAGGAGGACGCCAGCAAGTGCTTCACGTTCAACTAGAGCAAGAAGTAGGAAGTCTGCTTTGCTTTCTGAACCCGTCTCTGATCAATCTGAGGCTGAATCAATCTGCTCTTCTGTTTCAGGGTTGCAAAATACTGCCATCAGGTCTACAAGAACATCTGAAGCAACCCATCCACTCTCCATTAATAGTGAACCCCAGAAAGAAGAATTATCCGAAGCAGAGTCTTGCAGTTCCGACTTTGTTTCTCAAACACAGGCCAGACGTTCTAGCAGGAGAATTCAGAGTAAACCACAGGCAGGTAATGCTAAGAGTGTCAGTGAAACCAGCAGTCAAGAACAAGATTCGCCAAAAAAACAAAGGTATAGTTTACGCGGAGTAAAGGTTATAGAGCCTTTGTCCTCCGTGCAAGAGCAGAACATCTTGTCCACTCCTCGTAGGAGTTTGAGAAATCACATTGTAAATGAATGCAGTGATATTGTAGTACTTTCAGACACGGACTCTCAGAGTAAGGGGTTCTCAAGCAAAGATGCTTGTCTGGACCAACCAAACGATGGAGAATCTTTGGAAGGTGGAAATTCAAACTTGTCTGTAGAAGATAGTTCAGTTTTGGATCAAAAATTACCTGAACCGTCTCAGTCAACAATAAATGAGGTAAATGAAGTGATTGATCTTACAGAAGAGATGAGTGAGCCACAACTCCAAGATCAAGACAAAGATGGGGATGATAGTAACAGTGAGACTGCTGAGATTTCAAACAAAGATTTTTCAAATCTAAACACAGAGTCCCAAATTGGACCATCCAATGTCACTAAGGGTGTGGAAATATCTTTGCTGCTTGATAGTGATGAAAGTGAAGAATCAGAAAACAGTGAGGAAGAAACTGATAAAGAAATGGAGATCCAGGAGGAACTGGAAGAGGACCATGAAGACCTGAAAACGAAAAAAACTAAAAAGACTTTAACTGAGCAATCCCAAGATTCAGTAGACGATGGACTTTTTATAATTGATACAGCTCCGGGGCTTGATTCAAGTAAAAAATATTATGTAGATGACAAAGACTCAGAGAGAGAGCAAAGTGAAGAGGAGGAACTGTCTGAGCCTGATGAAGAGGAGGAAGATTTTATGGATGAAGAGGTGGATGATGATGTTAATGAAGAAGAAGAGTTATTAAACCGACCTAAAAGAGGCTTGTAAGTGTGTTTTTAACTGCTTGCTACCCACTATACAAATTTCATACAAATATGTATTGTCATTTATTAATTGTTTAAAAAAAAAAAAAAAAAAAAACTCTTGAGTGAGCCTGTCATGAAAGAAATATGGGGTCTGCCATTCCTGATCTCCTTAAAGCGGAGTTCCACCCAAAAGTGGAACTTCCGCCCATTTGCTTTCTCCTCCCCCCTCCGGTGCCACATTTGGCACCTTTCAGGGGGGGAGGGGGAAACAGGTACCTGTTTTTGATAGGTACCCGTTGCCCACTTCTGGGAGACGGCGCCGCGGCGCTTTCCCTCGGGAGTTTGGCCCCCTCCTCCTTCCCCCTACAGCCGAGCCAATCCGAATGTGCAGCACGCTTCGCCCATGCCCATTAGGGGCCCGCCCGTGAAGCCGTGAGGCTTCACTGCCGGGTTCCCTCACCGGCAATGGTGGCGGCAGCACCCACAGCCGATGGAAACATCGGCTGCAGTGCCGACATCGCTGGGCTCCAGGACAGGTAAGTGTCCTAATATTAAAAGTCAGCAGCTATAGTATGTATAGCTGCTGACTTTTAATTTTTGGAGGGGAAGGCTGGATGCTGGAACATCGCTTTAACTTGTTGCTTTGTTGTGTCTGGCATTGAAGCCATTGTAAAATCATGACAGCCAGAGAACTAGCATTTTTAGAAAGAATGGTCACCACCGACAGCCTTCAGGATTCCTCAACAACGAGGTATCCTTTATGCTTGTAATGTGTTTTTTTTTTTTTTTTGTGGCAGGTAGTGGAACTCTCAGGTGTGTGGTGTACAAATGACCCTATTGTTAAAATGCGCTTTAACCACTTCCATCCATACCGGGCGATTTCTGACACTTCGCTCCTACATGTAAAAATCATAATTTTTTTGCTAGAAAATTACTCAGAACCCCCAAACATTATATATATATATATATATATATATATATATATATATATATATAATATAATATTTTTTTTTTTTTTTTTTTTTCAGCCGAGACCCTAGGGCAGAGATGGCGAACCTTGGCACCCCAGATATTTTGGAACTACATTTCCCATGATGCTCAACTACAGAGTGCATGAGCATCATGGGAAATTTAGTTCTAAAACATCTGGGGTGCCAAGGTTCGCCATCCCTGCCCTAGGGAATAAAGTGGCGGTCATTGCAACTTTTTATGTCACACGGTATTTGCGCAGAAATTTTTCAAACTTAAAAAAAAAAAAAACATTCTTATGAAATAAAAAAAAAAACACTAAAGTTAGCCCAATTTTTTTGCTTAATGTGAAAGAAGATGTTACACAGAGTAAATGGATACCTAACATGTCAGGCTTTAAAATTGCGAACACTCGTGGAATGACGGCAAACTTCGGTACTTTAAAATCTCCATAGGATGTGCTTTTTTTTACAGGTTACCAGTTTAGAGTTACAGTGGAGGTCTTGGGCTAGAATTGCTGCTCTCGCTCTAATGTTCATGGTGATACCTTGAATGTATAGATTGAAAGCCGTTTACATATGTGTCCGCAATGTACGCCGGCATTCGCTTCTGCGTCCTGGGGACGGGGGGCACTTTAATTTTTTTTTTTTTCTTGCACTTTCCCTTTTAATTTTTTTTTTTTTTTTTGATCACTTTTATTCCGATTACAGGGAATGTAAACATCCCTTGTAATAGGAATAGTGAATGACAGGTCCTCTTTATGGAGAGATCAGGGGTCAGTAAAACCCTACAGGCTGGAAAGCCTGAAATAAAAAAAAAAAATGATCTCGGCTATCCTAGCCGAGATCTGGGCACTATTGAGAACTGCCAGGCTGGGCGTGATGTCATCACATCGCGCCTGGGCCTCCAAGAGTCAGAGACTTCCAGGGACCATCTGGTCATCGGCAGTATCTATGGTGAACTGCCGCAGGCGGCTGATTGCTTCTCCGACTCGCCAAACGCACAGGCGAGTGGGTAGAAGCACCGGAGGGCGGCGGGAGCGGGGCAATGTCCCCTCCCGCCACCTGTAAGAACGATCAAGCGGCTGAACAGCCGCTATGATTGTTCTTTTGGTGCAGGGAATCGCCCGCTGAAAAAAATATCTGAATGATGCCTGCAAGAGCAGGCATCATTCAGATATCCACACTTAAAGCCCAGGACATCATATGACGTACTGCAGTATGGAAGTGGTTAAGCTGGCCTTACATGGATCAAAATTTGGCCAATTCAGCAGGGACTTGCCTCATTTCGATCCGTGTATGGGCACTGTGCTCTCCTCACTGTCAGAATACAATGATGCAGGGCAGAGGATTCCCTCACCCCCCTCAAGTGTGTGGACAGGAAATTTGGGTCAGTTCTTCTTTTTTTTTTTTTTTTTTTATTTAAAAAACTGACCCATCTGTGGCTAGCTTTACTCTCTTGTTAAAGTGTTTGTCACTAAAGTGACTTTACATGTATGTAATGCAGATCTACAGTCATTACTAAATCTGTATGTGTTTGTTAGATAAGAAAAGGATAAATACTGTTTCTGGCAGCTGTGCGGTCACGTGATCCCCTGTGCTGGCCGGCCTCGATCTACGGAGAGAAGTGGGAGGGGCCGAGATTCCCCCGTGACGTCAGCCGGCCAGCAGAGGGGAATCTCCGCCCCTCCTGCTTCTCTCCATAGGTTGAGGCCAGCCAGCACCGAGGATCACGGGACCGCACAGTTGTGTCAGAAACTATATTTATCCTATTCATATCTAACTAACACATACAGTTTTGGTAATGGCTGGATATCTGCATTACATGTATTGAAAGCTGCTGGATTATGCAGCAGAATAGAGGGTGGAGGGGCGAGGAGGAAATGCTTTCATGCGGACAGGAAGGGAGGGGGAAGAGACAAGGGCTGCGGATGAGAGACACATAACCTGACCACGGTAGTCAGGGCTCAGCAGCCTTGATTATCGTGGTCGGCAGAGGCAGGAGGACTCAGGAACTGGCCGGATTAACCAGGTTTATTACCAGTTAGGAAGAGAAGAATTGCAGCACAATCACTGTTATGCTATTCACGCCTTAAAGGATAAGGATCTTATTTTATTTTTTATTATTTTTTTTTGGGGGGGGCTTAACAAACACTTTAAAGACCATCTGCTTGTTGGCTGCAGAAGCATCAAGGTGTGTCATTTTAGACTAAATACCATGCCATGCTGTGAAAAGAATTTCTGGCAAACATTAGATATGTCATTTTCATTGCCATTGACCACAGATGCCACTTTTTTTTTTTTTACTCTTAAAGTTCTGTTTTTTCTTTTCCAGTGATTTGTCAACCAGTATTGACACTGGACTGAATATTAAGGAGCTGGGTGGCTTATATATCAACTTTGATGCAGAAAAGGCAAATCCTGGTCCAAGCTTGAAAGACAAAATGAAAAAAGAAAGTAAAAAAAAAGATGAGGTAAGATGATACGTACGCACATACAGAGCACTAATAAATAATAGTAAATGTAAAATATATTTCACATTTTTGGGTATCCGTCACCCTATAATTAAAGCGGAGCTTCACTCAAAAAGAAAAGCTCCGCTAATTTGCACCCTCCACTGCCGCATTTGGCACTTTTTGGGGGGTACCAGGTTTTGGCAGGTACTCGCTCCCACTTCCACGACAGATCGCCACGGCGATCTATGAGAAAGTTCAGCCCCTCCTCGTCCCCCCCCCCCCCCCCCCCCGCAGCCTTCTGGGAAGCACACAGAGCCCAGAAGGCTGCAGGACCATTCACAAAGCGCCATGCGTCTCATGCATGCGCAGTAGGAAACAAGCTTTAAAGCCGGAAGACTTAATTGCCGGTTTCCCTTACCTAAGATGCCTGCACCTAAAGCTAATTGAAGAATCAGCTCGGGTGCCGACATCGCTGGATCCCTCGATAGGTAAGTATCCTTGGCAGCAGCTACAGTATATGTAGCTGCTGACTAGTAATTTTTCGGGGGAGACTAGAGCTCCTCTTTAAAACAGCAGAGTTTTCATGTCAATGTGTGTTGACCTTGCATATGCATTGCACAGTACACAATGCATGGTAACACACATGTAGTGTGTACAAAAATGGTGCATGCACCTTGTTTGATGTGATAGGCAGCTCATTTAAATTAATAGTCTACCGTTATGGAAAACATGATAATGTGCATGTTGATGCATTGCAACAACTTGAGTTTAACCTTAGTTTCCTACTGCGTTTTGTTCAGTTACGGTTGAATATTGGTGTTTTATTATGTCTATTCATGGTAATAAAGCTAAAATTAGACCTATCACTTACATAGGCGACACAGGTGAGTTGTGATTTAAAGGGAACTGGAACAGTTTGGGGTCTTTGTTATAATTTAGTAATATACATTTTTCAGCAGATTTTTATATATATATATATATATATATATATATATATAATCGTAATGTTCGTTTTTAACATATTTTTTATGGTGCTCCCATGACACAGGCTTCACAGAACATTATGGGTTTTTTAAAGAGGGAGAACCTAGCAGAAACTTTGATTTAACAGCCATCTGAAGGAGGGAGATTGGGTGCTGCTTTTCTTTTCTGAATAAAGGGGCTAAAGTGTCCCGGTAAAATGTGAAGAGTAGCAGAAAGCCCCACAAATCCTTTATACATTGCCATTAATTGAAACGAATATCCTGCATTTCCTTCATCTATGTACTTGGTTCAGCAAGGCTGCTGTATATCACAGTTGCACAAAATTACAAACTGTTTAATGTAGCAGTTTATTTTTAGATGCACCAAGGATCCCTTTGTGCTATTTTACTTTAAACCTATTTTTCTTAATTTCAGCTCCTAAAGAAAAGTGTAATAACTCCTGACTTTGAGAAGAAAGAATCTGTCCCACCTTATAGAGAGTCTTTGAAAAAGCTGAAAAAACAGAGAAAAGTAAGTGTTGTTATATTCAGTTAAGCTTTATTTATTTACCCTATCTGTGTTTTAACAGCATTGTGACTGAGACTACTATGGTCTTAAATTGATGTGCATTTGATTTATAGGAGGAACGTGAGAAAACAACTGGACGGGGCTGGTTTGACATGAAGGCTCCAGAAATGACAGAAGAATTGAAGAATGATCTAAAGGCTTTGAAAATGAGATCAGCCATGGACCCCAAACGTTTCTACAAAAAGAATGACCGAGAGGGCTTCCCCAAATATTTCCAGGTACTGATGCTAGACTTAAAGCGGAGTTCCACCCAAAATTGGAACTTCCGCTTTAGGGAGTCCTGACCCCCTGACATGCCACATTTGGCATGTCATTTTTTTGGGGGGGGGGGAGCGGGTACCTAGTTTTGACAGGTACCCGCTCCCACTTCCGCTCGGAGCTCCGCGGCGCCCTGAACGCAAGTTCTCATCTCCCCCTCCCTCCCTGCAATCTTCTGGGACACGTCAGAGGTCCCAGAAGATTGCCAGGCCAATCAAGACGCGCACCGTGACTCGCGCATGCGCAGTGGGTACCCGGCTGTGAAGCCGCAACTGTCACAGCCGGGTGCCCACAGCAGTGATGCCGGCGCCGAGGGAGAGGATCGAGGCTTCGGGCGGCCGCATCGCTGGACCGTTGGACAGGTGAGTGAATGGCTGGAACTCCGCTTTAAGTTATTTTACGCATTTAAAAAAAAAAAGGAAAACAATGTAGATGGTTCTTGCTGATATGAGCTAGATTGCCAGTGCATGTGGGTTTGCATGTTGTTATTTAGGCTGCGTAATAATTTTTGTTTCTATTCTAGGTTGGAACTGTGGTAGACAATCCCTTAGACTACTACCATTCTCGAATTCCTAAAAGCCAACGAAAGAGAACAATTGTGGAGGAACTTCTTGTGGATTCTGAGTTCAGAAGGTAATACTCTATAAATTGTTGTTGGTTAATGTAGACGAGCATCAGAATTATTGTAAGAAATCACTCACTGTACTTCAGTAACTAGACCCGTTCACAAATACAAGACAAAGTATGTCAACCACTCTCCAGAAACGGCTCAGAAAGAGCCTTTTGTTTAGCCACAACTAAGCAATGTTTTAAGATTGCACAAGAGACCCTGTTTGGCCCTAAAATACTGAATTGTTTTTATTGTGTCTAAATAAAAAGATCTTGCTGAGCAATTTATTGTTGTGCAAATGACACAGCTTTGTTGAACATCAAAGTTGGACACAAAGTCCACAAACCTTGCCTCAGTGCTTGCCCCGTTTCTTCAGACTCCCTATGGCTTAGTTTACACCTTTGACCTATTCTGCAAGAAACAGTTTCTGGTTTTGCGTAGGCACAAAGCGGTGTTAAGGCCCAGACTTCCCTTTTGTCCAAGGTAGTTTTTGCTATTTCCCAGCCACTTTGTTCAGGGAGACTAAAGTGGTTGTAAAGGTTATTTTCTTTTTTTCCTCTATCCTCCATTGACAGACGCAGCAGCTATGCTTCTTGACCATTGGCTTATGCGCCATCTACAAGTAGTACTAGGCAGTAAAAAAAAAAAAAAAAGTCACTGATACGCCTACAGGGGCTGTCCTTCACAGCATAACCCCACACACATTCTGCCACAAGCCAGTTCCCTGCTGCCTAGTGAAGGAGTCGGACCTAGGTTTCCTGCTGGGACTTCGGTCTCAGTTTTTTATTCTTTTAAGAATATTTGTTTATTTATCTTTACTCACTAACGCTAGCTAGTGTCAGGGGGATCCTCCTGGTGAACTACAAGCCTCTGGCTGAGGTTTCGCACTGGACAATATAGATCCTTGCGGTCTCCCAACCTGGCCTACGTGAGCAGGTTATAGTCCTGCACTAGGCCTCACCACGACAGAGCCCCTGTGGACGGGGATGAGCCTGCGAGTGGATGTGTCGCCGGGACGCATCAACCTGGAATGCCCTGAGTCGTAGCGTACCCCTTAGCTGGCAGCACCCCCACTCGGAGTGGGAGGTGGTCAGTCCAGAGCGGAACCCACCCGATCCGTGGTATATGCGAGTAAACAGAGCCCCCATGTCCCTAGTGGCCTCTGGGGGGGATGTGGGCCTACTCCTGGGTATAATAGGACCCTTTTTTCCTAAAAGATCCCCCTGGCCTCTCAGGATTCCGGCCCTGCCCTCCCTGCTCCCGCATGGGGGCCCTATATTTTCGATGCCTGGGGGGGTATACAGTGACAACTAAGCCTTGATCAAAATAAGTAAAAATGGGGATTTGGTCCCACCATATGGCCAATTCGTGCTCAAGCCCACCGCTATGTCAAAGTACCCCATTGTCAGTGGGTCTCACACTTATCCATAAAATTAAGGATAAATCCAATTTCTCTAAACCATTGGAGATACTTACTCCTTACATGGGAGAGATGTGCTTGAAATGCACTATAAGGAACTCCCTCCTATATCTGCTTATTAGTGGACACTGATAACAAAGTACAGGTGTGGGAGGGTGGGGTGCTCAACCCCAGGAGTCTGGTCGGGACTGAATGTATAACAAACAAAAAAAGGGTTGGGGGGGGGGGGCACACCCTGAACATGCATTTCTAAAGATGGGGCTGCTATGAAAACCATAAGACATAACTACAGAGGATAGCGCACACATGCAAAAGTAATAACCGTCAAATATAACAAGGCAACTAAGACCTGATTAAAATAAGTAAAAATGGGCTAGAAAAGCGACTTCCAGAAAGATTTATCTTTCGCACGTGGAAGATGTATATTTCATGGTGTGAATCGCAAAAATTCCTCCCTCGCCTTTTTTTCGGTGGCTAGAGTCTTGGCTTTCTTGCAGAAGGAGTTGAGCTACGGTTGGCCTTGGGCACCGTCAAGGGCCAAGTGTCGCCCTTGGCAATATACTTCCAATGCCCGTTGGCTGCTAATACCTTAATTCGCACTTTTATTCAAGGGATGTGTCATGTCGCTCCTCCGAGAAGATCCCACTTGCCTCCTTTTGGATTTGACTTTGGTTTTGTCTATTCTTCCAAAACCTCCTTTTGAGAATATTAGGGGCATATCTCTGCCTTTATCTCAGAAAGTTGTCTTTTTGGTAGTTATTACTTCTGCCTAAAGAGTGTCTAAGTTGGCGGCACTCTCCTGTCGTTCGCCTTATTTGGTCGTCCACAGTGATAAAGTGGTTCTCCGATTTTAATCCGTCTTTTCTTCCTAAGGTGGTGTCTGATTTCCATTTTAAATGAAGACATTGTTTTGCCTTCACTCTGTCCTAAACTTCCCAAGGAAATTGACTTGCACTCTCTGGATGTGTTTCGGGCGATCACGGTTTACCATTTGGCCATGGAGTCCTTTAGGAAATCACTCTTTTTGTCCTTACTGAGGGCTCTCATAAGGGTTTGGCTGCGTCTGCTGCATTCTACCAGAGCGCTGAGTGCCTCTTGGGCTTCTCATCATCAGGCCTCTGTTACACAAGTGTGTAAGGCAGCGACTTGGTCGTCCGTGCATACTTTTACAAAATTCTACAAGGTAGATTTGTTGGCATCTTCGGATGCATCCTTTGGCCGCAAGGTTTTGGAGGCTGCTGTTTAAAGAACTTAGTTTTTCTCTTTCAGGGGTTTATATTTTTTTCTCTATGGGTGAGCTCCTGTTGTTCCTGGTTGAACTTTGTTACCCAGTTGGCTATTTTTAGCCTTTGTAAATACGTTACCTGTTTTTTGGTTGCGTTTTTCCCACCCATCATGCCTACACTGCTTTGGGAGGTCCCAATGGTCAAGAAGCATAGCTGCTGCATCTGTCAATGGACGATAGAGAAAACTGGATTTTTGTAGGATCTTACTGTAAAATCCTTTTCTCTGAAGTCCATTGACAGACGCAGCACCTGCCCCTCTTTACTGGGGATGGTTTTGTCTTCTTTTCACTGCTTGCTACGAAACTGGCTTGTGGCAGAGTGTATGTGGGGTTATGCTGTGAACGACATCCCTTGTAGGCGTGTCAGTGACTTTATTTTTTACTGCCTAGTACTACTCCTGTAGATGGCGCATAACCCAATAGTCAGGAAGCATAGCTGCTGCGTCTGTCAGTGGACTTTAGAGAAAATGATTTTACGGTAAGATCTTACAAAAATCTAGTATTTATTATTTTTTTTTACCTTTTAATGCGTTCTCGGTATTAAGGTAAAACGGGTAAAAACGTTTTACATGCAGATACCCCCTCAGCCCGATCTTAGTCAAGCACTGTGTATGTCTGCAGCAGCTTCTCTCCACGGCTCTCATAGGCTTGGCTGAAAGCAGTGAGAGGCATTGGCTTCAGCTGCTGTCAGTCAATACCTGTGAGCAGCAAGGAACTATTTATCCTTTGGCGCTACATACTCTACTATTTTTGAATATTTTTAGTGTTAGGTGAATACACTTTGTCAGCAGCCCCTTATCTAGCTATTTAGCAATTAATTGGGGTTATCAGTTGTTTATTGGTCAGCGCTGATTAATCATGTTTTTACACCCCCGCACGATTGGCCTAGCGACACGGACGGCGCACTCTCCGGTCCCCCATGGGGCCTGCAAACGAGGTCCCAGCTCAATGTAGGCCCAAACAGTCCCCCACTGGGAGGGGGAGGAGGAGGGGGAGGCACAACAGGACAGAGGGAAACCCAGGAGTGCGAGGGACCGACCATCCCAGGGAGGGGCCGGTGTCCACCTCAAAATCCGCCAGCGAAGTTGGGGGTAACGTTTACTCACCGTACCAGGAAGACAGGCAGGTGCCATCTCCTGACAGGACCCCTCTCCACCGAAGTGTGGGGGCTGTCGGCCAAATAGGAACGCTGCGACATAGGCCTAGACCCTGTCGTGTGCGATCTGGCGAGATGTGTAACTCGCAGGGCCAGTCCCCGTCCAGTGGGACTATGTCACGGCCAACCCAGCGCGGAGCAAAGGCCTGCATGCGCTCGCTGGCCAGACTGGAGTGACCACTGAATCTAGATGCCCAGTCCGGCATAGTTGCTTGAAGATCTCACAGGATACTCTGGCTGTAGTTCGGGCACTCAAGGTGTACTTGGCGACTACTGAGTCTTTTCGTAAGTCAGGTTCTCTCTGTATTCACTGATGGCCCAAGAACAGGGCTGTCTGCGTCTGCTGCAACTGTTTTCAGATGGACGGAAAGATGGTCGTGCAGGCCTATTCAATTAAGGGTCAGGTCCTACCTTTTCCTGTTTCGGCGCATTCTACTCGGGCGCCCAGTGCTTCCTGGGCTTTTCGCCATAAAGCCATCTGTGCTTCAGGTTGCAAGACCGCTACCTGGTCGTCTGTTCACACCTTTACCAAATTTTATGAGGTGAATGTGCTTGCATCTACAGATGTCTCCTTTGGCTGCAAAGTTTTGCTGGCTGCAGTTTTGGAGGGCTTTTGGCCATCCTTAAGGGTGTTTACTGTTTGTTGCAGGTGGGTCTCATTTTTTGTTCTGATGAGTTCTTTTTTTTTTTTTTTTGCTGTTCCCACTCCTCATTTATGGCACTGTTTTGGGACGTCCCTACTGATATGGATCAGAGGACTGCGTCCGTCAATGAACTATAGAGAAAACTGGATTTCTGACTTAAAATCCCTATAATCCTTTTCTCTTAAGTTCATTGACGGACGCAGTACCCGCCCCTCTATTTGATACAAAACGGACATCCTATGCAGGAAGAGAGAGGGTGTACCCTCCTCCGGGACTGCCCATAGGCATAGTCAGAACTTTTTTTCTGCCTAGTGTCTTTCTCCTGTAGGGGGCTGTATAACCCTACTGATATAGATGAGGGCTGCATCCATCAATGAATCAAAAGGATTTTACGGTAAGTCAAAAATCCAGTTTTCTCCTAAAAGGTTCATGTTTAGAAGATTTGCCTTACTTTAGGCTTACCTATAGGTAAAAATCAACATTGTGACTTTACTACGACTTTAAAGCGGAGTTCCGGGCACAAAATCGATATTTTTTTTTTGTGCCCGTCCGCTAGTTCGACATCACCTGAAAAGGAATTGGATAGTTAGGTTTTTTTTTTTTTGTTTACTCCCCTTGTAATTGAAGATCGTAAATGCTCACCTCAGTGTACTTCCTCCCTCAGCGCCGCGGCTCCGCCGTCACTTCCTGTCTCGCGATGATTCCTGGGAGCTGAACGTCATCGCTGCTGCGGGCGACACCGCATTCCCCTGCTAAACAGCTTGCCCAGAAGCTGTGGAGGAATGCGGCGCCGCACCGGAAGTGACGAGAGGGGCCGGTGCAGGCGCATTCTGGGAGAAGACGCCGAAGAGGACCGCGCCGACTTCAGCTGCCCACAAGAGAGATGGAAACGCTGTGGAAGAAATTTTATAAGTAAGTATTTCTTCTAAAAGGTAAGTGCGAACCGGGACAGATCAGAGGCTAGCCATTGTGGAATGTACCAGCCCTGACTGTCCCGGGGTTATGTTTGTTGAAAAATCATTTCTGTGCCCGGAACTCCGCTTTAAGAAGATGAAAGCCTTTAGCTTCCAGATACTGCCACCTTCAGGCAGCATTGTTTTTTTTGCAGTTCTATAGATTAATTGTTGTAATTATCAGATTATAGTATTAAAATTTTAATTAAAACCTAGAAGGAAAAAAGTAAAAAAAAAAAAAAAAATGTTTCTAAGGTTTAAAATAAAAACAGAACATGTTGGGGGTTTTTTTTTTTTTTAACAGTGCACCAAACAAAGTTTTTATATTTATTTAAAAATATATATTTATAAAAAAAATGATTTTATGTGTGCAAAGTTGTCAGAGTTATTAAGTTAACCTACACATGTTGATTCTGCTAAATATGGCCTGGGCATCTAGCCATCGTTGACCAGTCTAATTTTTTTTTATCCAAGGAGAAGTGTGAACTCTGGTATTGCAAAATAGATCTAAGCCAGTAGCCAGACAAAACTAAAGCACCAGTTTTTTGTCACAATTGCTTTGCAACTCTTACACTATACTCCTACTGTTTAGCCTTTTCAACATGAAATGTTTTCCTTTCTAGATACAATAAAAAGAAATACCAGGAGATCATAGCAGAAAAGGCTGCCCGCGCCGAGGGCAAGAAGAACCGTAAAAAGAAAAAATTTCGGACATAATATTATTCCATTTTTTGTATATTGTCTTAAAGACCAGTAAGAAAAGAGCTGATTCACCAAACTGCTGAGAGCGAGACCCCAAACCTAAGTTTCATTAGGTTTTGTACATAAGTGCCTGTGAAAGACCTATTTTTATAAGGTTGCTGAGGCAATCCACAGCAAATGTATGGGTAAAATAGACAAAAATATTGGACTAAATTATGTGCAATAAAAGCCCTGGGATGGGGTTGTAACTGAAACAAGTCTGATGATTTTAATTGCTTCTTTTGGATATATGCATAAATGCAATCTAACACACCACATGAATCATTAGAAGTATTTCTTTTTTTTTTTTTTTTTGGAGACTGCCCATTGTATAAAAGAACACTGTCATCAGAAACACATTCAGTGAAACAAATCCCAGAAAAGTTAGCTGACAAATACAGATATTATGGTATTCTGATCCAACTTGCATACTAGAAATAAATTCTTCATTTGAAGACCTGCATCAGTGGCATTTTTCTTTTGTGTTGGCTTTCTTGTATATAAAGTGTGAGTTCACCTTGAGAAACATTTTCCAAAAAGCATTCTATACAATTTCATACCTTTTTAACAACTTTACCACCGGAGGATTTTGCTGTCTTACGTCCAGGCCACTTTTTGCGATTCGGCACTGTGCGAATTTAACTGACAATTGCGCGGTCGTGCGACGATGTACCCAAACAAAATTTACGTCCTTTTTTTCCCATAAACAGAGCTTTCCTTTGGTGGTATTTGATCACCTGTGCGATTTTTACTTTTTGTGCTATAAACAAAAAAAGAGCGTAAATTTTGAAAAAATAACTATTTTTCACATTTTTTTATATGAAATTCCCCCCAAAAAAAAATGTAAAAATCAAATTTTTTTTTTTACATTTTTGGCCAATTTGTTTTCTGCTACCTATGTTTGGTAAAAAAAATCACAATAAGCGTATTTTAAATTGGTTTGCGCAAAAGTTATTACGTTTACTAACTAAGGGAAAGATTTCTGTCATTTTTGGTGTTTGTTTTTTTTTAACGAGTAATGGCGGCGACCTGCGATGTTTTTTTTTTTTTTTTTTTGCGGGACTGCGACATTGCGGTGGACAGATCGGACCCTTGACTGACATTTTTGACACACTTGGGGGTACCAGTGACATTACTGCAGTAATCAGTGCTATTAATATGCACTGTTACTGTAAAAATGACACTGGCAGGGAAGGGGTTAATTTTATTGGAGAGGGAGGTTTAATGTATGCCTGGTGCTTACTGACGTGTGTGGGGGGAGGTGACTGAGTGACACAGGGACAGATCGCATGTTCAGCTACGCTGAACACTGCAATTTGTCACTTAGGAGATCCGCCCGCTCTGTTTACACAAGCGGGCGGATCTCCAGACTCGATTCCCTGACGATCGGGGAAGAGCTGCGGCGATCGTCCTGCTATTACTCTGCTTTTTGTAACTTCTGGTAACATATCCCCAAACCCTAGGCCTCCATCATCTGTGCCCAACGCTCCACCCTACACCCTCTGGCAGCAGCTGGAATCCACGGAATTTAGTTTCCATTCCTCTTCCCAAATCACCCCCCCCCCCCTTCTGCACCCTCTGGAATGCCCGCTCTGTCTGTAACAAACTCACCTCCCTCCATGACCACTTTATCCCAAATTCCTTAAACCTACTTGCCACTACTGAAAATTGGCTTCATGAATCCAACATTGCTTCTCCTGCTTTCTTCTCCCATGGTGGCCTTCTCTGAACTCTTCCCCCCCCCCCATACTCAGTAGAACGGAGACAGAGTGGGAAAACTTCTAGCCCCCATTAAGACTGATCAGAGTGCATGGAACACCACTTCCATAACCTCTATCTAAAACCGAGCTCATATTTCCTCCCCCCCCCGTGCCCCTTCCCCTGGCTTCTCAGTCAAAATCAATGGCTCAACTATCAACCTGTCCCCAAACACCAAGGTTCTAGGTGTAATCCTTGACTCTGAACTATTCTTTTGGCCCATATCCAATCACTGTCCGAAGCTTGCCTCTTCAATCTTTGCAACATCTCCAAGACATCCCCCTTCCTAACCAATGACGCCACAAAACTTCTAATTCACTCCCTGGTTATTGATCGCCTCAAATACTTCAATTCCCTCCTCATTGGCTTACCCTTACATAGGCTATCCCCCTTCAGTCTATCATGAAGGCTGCCGCCGGACTCCCTCCTTACCGTTTAGTGTCTGCTACCCCTCTCTGACAATCTCTCTGCTGCCTTCTGCTCACCCAATGAATTAAATTCATAACAACTTTCAAAGCCATCCACAACTCATACACTACATCACTAACTTAGTCTCAAAATACCAACTAAATTGTTGTCTTCGTTCCTCCCAAGACCTCCTGCTCTCTAGTTCCCTTGTCACCTCCTCCCATGCTCACCTTTTAGAACTTCTCCAGAGCCTCACCCATCCTCTGGAACTCCCTACTTCAATCTGTCAGACTATCCTACTCTGTCCACTTTCAGGTGATCCCTGAAAACTCATCAGGCCACCTCCCACAGTTATTACTTTTTGTTTCTCTTGACCCTCCTTAGATTGTAAACTCTAATGAGCAGGGCCCTCTAAATTCCTACTTTAATAAACTGTGTTGTAATTGTACTGTCTTATGATGTAAAGCGCTGTGTAAACTGTTGGTGTTCTATGAATCCTGTATAATAATACACCTGCAGCTCTGGGGGAATCCTTGTGCAAGAAACGCTACCCCCTCAATCACTCTGGACACTAAATTTGTGTACCTCTCATTTGCACTGAGACATTGAAACTCTGTATTCTGTCCCTCTGTAGCTGCAGTGGCTGAGTTCCAATGTAGAATGAGAGAGTGCCTTGCCCAGGAGTGCAGTTTGTGTGGCCTGAAGAAGCCGCTAGGGGATGAAGTTGTGTTGTAGTGTCCAGCCTGTTCTACCAACGTCAGAACTGATAGGAAATGGAGGGGCCAGATTTTTTTGTGGAGTGGTTTAAAGTTCAAAATTAGCTATATAAGGTTTCCAAAGCTTACCCGAGTAGGAAATATATTAAAACAGAAGTCCCAAATAAACAAATATTGTCTATATGCAAGAAACTAGGTACAGTACTTTTACTTGACTCTGTGTGCTTTGTGTGTGGTTTCTTTTTCTGTGCATCAACTCAGCATAAAACTTGCTGTTCTCTCTCCTTGTGCTGGGTGACTGGTCATGTATCCGTTCCCCTAGTTTTCTGTAGGCAGCCTGTGCTGGCTGGGTTCCCTGTAGGTCTGCTCTCTGCACAGGAGCAATGTACAGCACACTAATCATGTAATTGGTCCCTTTACAAGGTAATAACTTGTTTTTTTTTTTTTTTTTGGCAAGGGGATTTAATGAACACTGTTCAAAATAATGCAGGTGAATTCCTTGATGAACATCCAATAACAGCGAGTGTAATTTGATGTGCGTTTTGATCACCCAAGTGCACCTCCACCAGTATTGTTATAAAATACCTCCTTACCAGAGGGCTAGACTGGTGTGCTATGCAAGTTTAGAAGATCCACTCAGCTTCCTCTATTATATTGCAGGTGGTGTTATTGTCATGGCTGATGGTAAAGTTTACTCCAGAGTAGGGCCCATTAACCACTTGCCGACCGCCGCCCGACTATTTACGGCGGTGGTCAGCCCCTCACAGGCAAACTGACGTACAGGTACATTACTAGCCTGTGAGCCAATAGGGGGCGAGCGAGCGTGCCGCCGGAGGCGCGCTCCCGCCCCCGCTCGTTCCCTAGGCAGCCCGCGTGTGTGACCGACGGACCCGATGTCCGCCGGTCACTCGCGATCGTCGGGTGGAGAGGGAGAAAGGCAGGCGGCTAATGTAAACACAGCCGCCTGTCATTCTCCCCTGTGTAAAAGCACAGATCATACGGTCCTGCTATGTAGGACCGTTGATCTCTGCTGTTACACACACAGCCACATCCAATCACAGTTAGAAGCACGCCCCTAGGGACACACTTAACCCCCTCCCTCTCCAATAAAGTTAACCCCTTCCCTCCCAGTGTCAATTTTACAGTAACAGTGCACATGTATAGCACTGATTACTGTAATAATGTCACTGGTACCCCCAAAAATGTCAGTCAAGGGTCCGATCTGTCTGCCGCAATGTCTCAGTCCCGCAAAAAAAAAAACGCAGATTGCCGCCATTACTCGTTAAAAAATAAAAATGACAAAAATCTTTCCCTTAGTAAATGCAATAACTTTTGCGCAAACCAATCAAAATAAGCTTTTCTCTAGCGCTCATTGACAGACGTAGTCCTCGGTGATACAGCACCTTCGGGTTATGTTGCCTCCACAGGAGCAGGACTAGACAGGAAATTAAAAAGCTCTGGCCACACCCTAGGGGCAGTCCCAGAGGGTATATCCTCTCTCTCTCTCTGCCTCAGCAAATCAGTTATTTTCTGTCTAGTTAGGAGTAAGGACCTAGATACCTTGCTGGGATCTTAGGTCCTAGCAAGATTTTTTTCTTAAAAGATTTTTTAGACAGCTTTTTTTCTCCAGTGTTCCTGTGAGATCTTCAAGCAAGAAAGCTGAACTGGGCGACGGGCTGGATGTTGAGATCCGGTGGTCACCCCAGTTCAGCCTACGAGCGCGTGCAGGCCATAGCTCCGCGCTGGGTCGGCCGCGACAAAGTCCCATTAAAGGACTGACCCCGCGAGTTAAACGTCTCGCTGAAACGCCAAAGACCATGAGTCACGGCGTCCATATCGGTCGACAGCCCTCCCGCCCCGGTGGAGAGGGGTACTGTGAGGAGTTGGTGCCCGCCTGGTTCCGGTATGGTGAGTAGTGTGTTCCCCCTTTTCCCCTGACGGGTCTTGTGGTGAACGCGGGCCCCTCTCTGTATGGTAAGATAGAGTCCCTCTCTATCCTATAAATGACACAGATCCTCCTACTTTGAGTGTGATTTTATGTGCAAAAAGCCAGGAGGCTTGGTTTGGGAGCTAACAATCTAATTGTATACATGTTAAAAAGATTGTAATCAGTGGCATTCTGGGAATCTTACGGTGATAAGAATAAGCTACCTACCAGTCAGAAGCCACGGACATGTAGACTGTCTTCCTAATCAGATCTCCAGCTATTAGCAGGCCTCCCGAATGGCCATGCGGTCCGCCAGGGCCGGTACCGCCAACCACGCCAAATCCCCATGCAGAAGAGTGTTGTGTGCCCTGCAGCACACCGCTATTCAGTACAGGCCGCCGCCATTTTTTTTGCTGGATCGCACGAGCCGCCATTTTGGCGTAGCCTCGTGTCTCCAGCATGGGGGCGGCCATGTTTGAGGTGATCCAAACACCTCGTGGAGCTAGGGGAGGCGCCGGAAGGCGTGCAGAGGGGCGGAGCCGCCTCCTTTCTTCCTGGGCAGCCAGCCAAAAGACTTCCTGTTTGTCAAGACAGCGCTGTAACCTGTTGCAGTTAGACTCTGAGCATCAAGTGGTGAGCCTGGGGGTCTATCTCTCTCTCTCTCAATCGATAGGGATCCCTAGCAGGTAACACTAAGGGGCTTTTTGTGGCGCTGGGGGTCTGGAAAAAAAAAAAAAAAAAAAGTTTTTTATTTTTGAATTATATTATCCAGGAAGTGACTGGAATTATCATGGACCCTGCCACACATATTCCCCCACCTGTTTCCCTCGAGGGGGCCACGGGACCCGCCGGTGCACAGAGTGTAGAGTCATTTACAGCAATCTTGGAGTCTATGGTGGCTCGGGTGGAGGCGGCCTGTCAGGGACGGGGGTCAAGGAAGCGACCCCCGCCTACCCCTATACTATCTGACACCTCTGACTCAGATTCAGAGATGGTCACTGCAGTTGCAGGTTCCTCTGCAAGGGCTGTTGTCTCAGGTAAAGCCCCCTCAGACAGTGAGGAGGACGTTTCTTCTCCCGCTATAATTCAGGAAGAAGCATTGGTGGACGCACTAGTTGTGGCAGTGCAGGAAACCTTAAAACTTGAGGCTTTACCGGCAGAGGCAACTGAAACAGAGATTCCTTTTGGTACTAATAAGCCCATCAAAACGGTGAAGGTTTTTCCTGTACCCAAGTGTTTCGGTAATCAGATTAAAGGAGAATGGGAGCATTCTAAACGTACCTTTACTATTTCCAAGCGTATTGCTAGACGCTATCTGTTTGAGGAATCCATCATTAAGAAATGGACGGTACCACCAGTGGTGGATCCACCTATTTCCAGGCTGAATAAGGCCACGGTTATCCCAGTAGAGGACACTTCGTCCTTTAAGGATCCGGTGGATCGAAAGATGGAAGCAGAGTCCCGCACCATCTTCTCTCTGATAGGGTCAGCATTTAGACCAGTAATTGTTATTGGTCTAGTTTCCCAGACACTTCTGCAATGGGCGAGAATGGTACGCCTAGACCTTAGGGGAAAAGATATTCCCCAGGAGACATCTGATTTGATGGAACAGATTATACAAGGGCTACAGTTTATCTGTGACGCAGCCTTGGACACTACTCCCTTATTAGGGCATGCATCTATGTCATCGGTCATCCTCAGACGTGTGCTGTGGTTAAAATGCTGGTCAGCTGACCTAGGTTCCAAAAAGACCTTGACAAATCTCCCTTTTCAGGGGAATCGTCTATTTGGGGCCAACCTAGATGAAATCATTAAGGATGCCACTGGGGGCAAGAGCACTTTTTTGCCACAGGCTGCTAAAGCTAAGGGACCTCGCAACAAGCGAGGACCTTTCTTTACCGCCCATAAAGGGCGCCCGGCTGGTACAAGTGGGAAAGGCAAGACTCCTCCAGGAGGGTTCAAGAAGGGCTGGTCGGACAAGCAGAGGACCAACCCAGCCAAACCCGAAGCAAAGGAGTACACAGCCTGAAGGTGCGCCCCCACCCGGTTTCAGGGTGGGGGGACGTTTTCACCGGTATTCAGGACATTAGATCGAGCATCAACCACTACTACCGGTGCGATTCTTCCCTTCCAACATTTAAGTACTACAGGAAGCGGTAGTTACCGTTCCCTGAATAGATCTTTTCCTTTACCTTTTCCTAAGATTAGTCCCTATACCTCACAGGAATTGGATCTGGTTGACCAGATAGGCCAAGTAGCCTCTAGTCGGGTGACTTCGGTCCCTGAGGTTCAACCAGAAAAGATCACCCTTCCTGATAACAATCAGGTATCTGATAAATGTGTGGGAACAGAAAACGACCAGACTTTCTCGGATGGTCGGGGCCAGATACCTCTAGGGACGCCTGGTTCAGATTCTATCAGCGCCAGTGGTCCTAGAAATTCTAGGCTGGCCTCCTCAAGCCGGCCTGGCCGACTTGGACATGCTAGTCGCAGACGTTCCGTGGGAACCTCGTCTCAGGGAGTGTCTGTGGTCTCAAGGACCAATTTACCATCATGCTTTACAGTCGCTGGTTTTAATGGCCTGGCCATTGAGACCCAAGTACTGAAGGACAGAGGTTTGTCAGCTTCAGTCATTCCTACCCTTATTAAAGCAAGGAAAGCGACTTCCAGCAAGGTCTATTATCACACATGGAAGACTTATATTGCGTGGTGCGAATCTTTAGGATTTCCTCCACGTGCCTATTCGGTGACTCGAATATTGGCCATTTTGCAACAAGGGGTTGAGCAGAAGCTAGCCTTGAGCACCATCAAGGGTCAAGTTTCAGCATTAGCAATCTTCTTTCAGAAGCCTTTAGCTACCAAGTCCTTGGTGCGGAATTTCATCCAGGGGGTGCGGCACCTGGCTCCACCAGTCCGCGCGCCCTTACCGCCCTGGGATCTTAATTTGGTTTTGTCGGTTCTACAGAAACCTCCCTTTGAAAACATCAGGGAGATTCCCTTGCTTACTTTATCCCAGAAGGTGGCCTTCTTGGTGGCTATTACTTCTGCTCGCAGGGTGTCAGAACTGGCTGCATTATCATGCCAGTCCCCATACCTAGTGATTCATAGGGATAAGGTAGTACTTCATCCTAAGCCATCTTTTCTTCCTAAGGTGGTTTCAGATTTTCATCTGAATGAAGATATTGTACTACCTTCCTTGTGTCCTCAGCCCAAGCATCATCGGGAACATGCGTTGCATTCCTTAGATGTGGTTCGGGCAATCAGGGTATACCTGAAAGCTACGGAATCATTCCGTAAGACGGATTCACTTTTTGTGATCACGGATGGCCCCAGAAAGGGTTTGCCTGTATCTGCCGCGACCATTGCTAAATGGATTAGACAAACGGTGGTACAGGCTTATTCTATTAAGGGTCAGAGTCCTCCGTTCCCTGTTGAGGCGCACTCCACTCGAGCGCTCAGTACTTCCTGGGCCTTTCGCCATCAGGCGTCAGTGGTCCAGGTATGTAAGGCGGCCACCTGGTCGTCGGTACATACCTTTACAAAGTTCTATAAAATTGATGTGACGGCATCGGCGGATGCCTCATTTGGCCGCAAGGTTTTGCAGGCCGCAATTTGAGGAGACCGGTGGTCTACCTCGAGGGTTTTTTCTGTTTGAAAAAAAAAAAAAATTTTTTCTCTTTTTTGTTGAGTCTCATCATTAAGGATGAGCATTGTAAACTTCTAGTTGGCACCGGTTGGGCCTTCTAGATTGGGATTTGATTTTCATTTTCCCACCCCTCATTTGTGATACTGCTCTGGGACGTCCCGAAGGTGCTGTATCACCGAGGACTATGTCTGTCAATGAGCGCTAGAGAAAAATGGATTTTTGTAAAATCCCGCTATAATTCAGGAAGAAGCATTGGTGGACGCACTAGTTGTGGCAGTGCAGGAAACCTTAAAACTTGAGGCTTTACCGGCAGAGGCAACTGAAACAGAGATTCCTTTTGGTACTAATAAGCCCATCAAAACGGTGAAGGTTTTTCCTGTACCCAAGTGTTTCGGTAATCAGATTAAAGGAGAATGGGAGCATTCTAAACGTACCTTTACTATTTCCAAGCGTATTGCTAGACGCTATCTGTTTGAGGAATCCATCATTAAGAAATGGACGGTACCACCAGTGGTGGATCCACCTATTTCCAGGCTGAATAAGGCCACGGTTATCCCAGTAGAGGACACTTCGTCCTTTAAGGATCCGGTGGATCGAAAGATGGAAGCAGAGTCCCGCACCATCTTCTCTCTGATAGGGTCAGCATTTAGACCAGTAATTGTTATTGGTCTAGTTTCCCAGACACTTCTGCAATGGGCGAGAATGGTACGCCTAGACCTTAGGGGAAAAGATATTCCCCAGGAGACATCTGATTTGATGGAACAGATTATACAAGGGCTACAGTTTATCTGTGACGCAGCCTTGGACACTACTCCCTTATTAGGGCATGCATCTATGTCATCGGTCATCCTCAGACGTGTGCTGTGGTTAAAATGCTGGTCAGCTGACCTAGGTTCCAAAAAGACCTTGACAAATCTCCCTTTTCTCCCTCCCAAAAAAGAGAAAAAATTTTTTCTCTTTTTTGTTGAGTCTCATCATTAAGGATGAGCATTGTAAACTTCTAGTTGGCACCGGTTGGGCCTTCTAGATTGGGATTTGATTTTCATTTTCCCACCCCTCATTTGTGATACTGCTCTGGGACGTCCCGAAGGTGCTGTATCACCGAGGACTACGTCTGTCAATGAGCGCTAGAGAAAAATGGATTTTTGTAAAATCTTACCGTAAAATCCTTTTCTCTTAGCTCATTGACAGACGTAGTCCCCGCCCCTCTGTTTTTTGAGTTGGGTTGGGTTAAAATCTCTAAAGACTGCTTTTTCACATAACTGATTTGCTGAGGCAGAGAGAGAGAGGATATACCCTCTGGGACTGCCCCTAGGGTGTGGCCAGAGCTTTTTAATTTCCTGTCTAGTCCTGCTCCTGTGGAGGCAACATAACCCGAAGGTGCTGTATCACCGAGGACTACGTCTGTCAATGAGCTAAGAGAAAAGGATTTTACGGTAAGATTTTACAAAAATCCATTTTTTGCGATTTTTTTTTTTTTTTTTTTTACCAACCATATGTAGCAGAAAACAAATTGGCCTAAAATGTTAAATTTAGATTTTTTTTTGGGGGGGGGGGATTTCATATAAAAAAAATTTGAAAAATATTGTTATTTTTGCTAAATTGTCGCACTTTTTTTGTTTATAGCGCATGATCAAAAAATCGCACAGGTGATCAAATACCACCAAAAGAAAGCTCTGTTTGTGGAAAAAAAGGATATCAATTTCATTTGGGTACAGCGTCGCACGACCGCGCAATTGTCCATTAAATTCACGCAGTGCCGAATCGCAAAATAGGCCCTGGTCAGGAAGGGGGTAAAATCTTCCGGGGCTTAAGTGGTTAAGGAAAGATAAAACAGCCACATAGTGTAATACTGCTTGATAGTTTATTAAAATAAATCCGTGCTAAACACATACAGAAATCCAGTATAAAACGAGCATTAATAAATCCTAGATCCAAGACATTCTAGAAGTCAATCGACCAGTATACAGGGTTGGCATGCATGGTACCTCATGGACATGGACTCATGGAGGTGCTTCAGTAATGTATTTAAAGCAAAGCTCCACCCAAAAGGAGAAGCTCTGCTTGTCTGCCTCCTCTCTCCCCCCTATGGCGTCTCATTTGGCACATTGTGGGAGGGGGACAGGTACCTGCTCCCATTTTTTGCTGTGTTGTCCGTGGCGAACTCAGCTGAAAGTTCAACCCTTGCCACACCTGGACCATTAATGCGCAGCACGATTTGCCCATGCGCAGCACGATTTGCCCATGCGATGACACCGCTGAATCCCTACAGTATTTGTAGCTGCTGACTTTTAATTATTTTGGTGGGGGGCTGTAGCTCCTCTTTAACCACTTCAGGCCCGCCCACCGCAGTTTTACTGCAGCAGGCGCTCCTGGGCAAAGTGACGTAGTACTACGTCGCTCGCTCCCACCGCTCTGGGGCTCGCTCCCGGCCCCACTGATGATCTGATTGGGTTAAGAACCGATCAGTCATCAGGTCCAGGCCAATGATTTTTGGCCGGGACCTGTTTATCGGTCCTGCCCAATCAGAAACTGACCTGTGCCTGTGTAATTTAAACACAGGCACAGAAATGACCCGCTCTCTCCTCCCATAATCCTTTTTGGATTCATTGAGAGAAGAGAGGATCAAAACTGAGTACTGCACCAAGCACACTTCCACACACCTAGCTAGCACACTTAACCCCTGATCACCCCCCAGTTAACTCCTACACCCCCTGTCACATCGCACACTGTATACAGTATGTAGTAGTTTCCTATATTTCTGTATTAATATGACTTGGTTTAGCTCTTGCGACCGTTCCTTTTAGGTGTAGGATACCCGCCACCCCCCCAAAATAAAGATTTACCCCCTGATCACCCCCAGTTAACCCCTTCCACCTGTCACATTGCACACTATATTCAGGTAATATAGTGGTTTTCTGTATTAGTGTGATTGTGACTTCAGTTAGCGCTAGCGAGTTCGTTTCTGTCCCAAGCAGGTTTAGGGTCTCCGCCACCCCCCCATAAAGATTTAACTCCCTGATCACCCCCAGTTAACCCCTATACCCCCTGTCACATTGCACACTATAAACAGTATATAGCATTTGCCTATATTTCTGTAATAGCGTGACTTGGTTTAGCGCTTGCGACCGTTCCTTTTAGGCCACCCCCCATAAAGATTTAACCCCTTCATTGCCCTGTCAGTGTCACTTTTATAGTGTACAGTTTTTTTTCTGATCACTATTAGTGTCACAGGTGACATTAGTTAGTATCAGTCTAGGAGCCCAGATCCCCGGCGCATAGTTAGAAATATTAGTTAACCCCTTGATTACCACATACACACACACACACACCTCCATTACTAGTATAGTGTTTGAACAGATCAATATCTGATCAGAACTATACTAGCGTCCCCATAGTTTAGTGTTCCAAAAACGCTGTGTTTGCACGATCAGCACTGATTCCTGCCAGCACCTTCGTTTAGCCTCTCCACCCACCCCACCCAGGCAAGTGCAGTAATCAATAGATTACTGTCACTTCCAAAAAACCCAAAACCGCTGTGTTAGCAGAGTCAGGCCTGATCCTTGCAAGCATTAGCAGTTTTTTGGTAGCGGTTGAAATAGTCCTTGACAACCAGGTGCTTTTTTACCTGTGTGTCACACTACTGTACCTGTACATTTAGTTGCTAAAATGTCCTAACGGTGGTACAGTAGTGAAGAGGCCTACAGTATACTGACCATGTCAGATGAGAGTGATGGGGAAGCCTCACTGGCAGAATCAGGGTCAGTATACGAACCTTTTAGAGAACAGTGGCTCCCTGACAGATGGGTCCCTGTTAAGATCAGGTGTATCCGAACCCATTCGGAAGTCGCTGAGGTGCAGCAATTGCAGGGTGCTCGTATGGAGCAGAGTGTCGGTACTAGTGCTGCTCAACCTTCTGGTGAACTGGCAAGCACCAGCGGCCTAGTACACCCTGGACTTAGAACAACCAGCACTGCAATATCACTTGGTGACGTGGCGAGTCCCATAACTGCAGTTGAAGCTGGTGCGGTGGCTAGCACAAGTAGTGGCCCTCAGCCACCGCAAATTCGAAGGCAGGACCGTAGAGCCCATAGTGCCCTCCCTGATACGCTGGCAAATCCTAATTGGCAGCCCACTGATACTACAGCTCCCGTACTCCCCCCCCCCCCCCCATTCACTGCCCAACCTGGAATCCACGTTGAAACAGACAATTTTACTCTCCTGAATGTTTTTGAGCTGTTTTTCACAGAAGATCTTTTAAGATCTATTGTTGACCGAAGCAATGTATATGCTGGTCAATTCATTGCCACCAACCCAAATTCGCCCCTTGCCAGACAATTCGGCTACAAACCTATAACGGTTTTAGAGTTTAAAACCTTTCTGGGCCTTTCCCTTAACATGGGCATAACCAAAAAGAGTGAGTTGCAGTTATATTGGTCCACTAACCCAATTCACCATATGCGCGTGTTCTCTGCTTCCATGTCCAGGGCGAGATACAAGCAAATTCTGTGGTTCATGCACTTCAACGACAATGAATTCTGTCGTCCTTGGGGAGACCCTGAATATGCCCGGCTCCACAAAATTCGGCCCCTCGTAAACCACTTCAATCAGCGGTTTGCAGCCTTGTTTACCCCCCAACAAGTTCTCTGTGTTGATGAGTCCCTGATTAAGTTTACTGGCCGCCCAGCTATGAAGCAGTATCTCCCCAGCAAGCGTGCCAGATACGGGGTCAAGCTGTGTGACAGGGCCACAGGCTATACAGTTAGCTTCTGGGTTTACGAGGGAAAAGATAGCTCTGTGGAGCCCCCCAACTGCCCAGACTACATAGGGAGCAGCGGCAAGATAGTTTGGGATTTGGTGTCACCCTTATTCGGAAAGGGGTACCATTTGTACGTGGACAATTTTTATTCTAGCGTACCACTATTTAGTCACTGCTCGAATTACAAATTGGCGCATGTGGCACAGTGCGACCTAATCGCCAGGGCTTCTCCCAACGGCTTGTAAATTCCCGTCTTAGTCGGGGGGGAGAGAGCCTGCTTGAAAACGGACAAATTGCTTGCAGTGAAGTGGAGGGATACACGGAATGTTTTTGTTCTGTCCTCCCTTCACGCAGACATAACGGTCCAAATTCCTACGGCAACTGGCATTTTGGAGAAACCCCTCTGTGTCCACGAATATAACCTTAATATGGGAGGGGTGGACCTCAACGACCAGCTTTTATCGCCGTACCTAGTTGCCCGTAAAGCCAGACGCTGGTACAAAAAAGTGTCTGTTTATATATTCCAATTGGCTATGCTGAACGCCTTTGTGCTATACAAAGCGTCAGGACGAACTGGATCCTTCCTAGAATTCCAGGAAGAGATCATCGGAGCCTACCTATATCGAGGAGGTGCTCCTGTCCAAATTCCCCTACCAGATGCAGTGAGCCAGCTGCATGAGAGGCATTTTCCATATGTCCTCCCACGTACCCCTACCCAAAGACACTCCCAAAGAAGATGTCGTGTCTGTAGCAGGTGCGGATTTAGGCTTGACACCTGCTATTATTGTCCCTTCTGTCCTGACCAACCTGGTCTCTGCATCGGGAAATGTTTCCAACGCTACCACACACTAGTGGAGTACTAGCGTAGGGTACAGCACGACACAGTTTAGGGCACACTAACACAGGGTCTCCAAAGATGTATCGACATATTGAGAAACCCTAACCTGGAAAGTTGCAGTTGAAAAAAGAAAGTGTAAAAAAAAAAAAAGTTACAAAAAAATATAAAATAAAAAAGCCAAAAATAGTTGTCGTTTGAGTTATTTTTCTGTTCTTACTCTGCTCTTCTACTTCTACTTTTCCTACTATACTTTTACTGTACTTTGTTTTTCATTCTATTGTTAACCAGTTTGCCTTGCAGGTACACTCATCGGCTGCCACACTGATTTTATATATTCTGATACAAACAGCGTTTGCGCTCAGCATATATGCAAATCTCTGATGGCAGTGCTGTAGGAGGTGATTTCACCACCGCGGTTAAAAAACCATTAGGTATACATGGAATTTTCTCTTACGTCCTCCGACAGTCGCCGCCTCCTCTAAGTCATCACTGTTGGGTATTGACTTCCCATCCGCAGGAGTAGCTAGGCATATAGACTTAGTCCAAAGACAAAAGCATTAGCATATACACACCCATGGGGGCTGTCCCATTTGGTCAATACCCCTCCTGCATCACCACTCCCAACTCAGTTTTAATCTGCCTAGCGTCAGGAGTAGTCAGGCTTCCCTGTGCTGGGGCTTCAGTCTCAGCCTTCCTAATCTTTTATTTGATTTTCTTTGAAAATGTCAGTTTTTTTCTTACTTTACTAGCTGTTTATTTTTGTCAGCTTCTAGTGTTAGTCTTCTCTTCGGATGAAGATGGATCATGCGGTGCTGGGATTCGGACTGACCGCCCTGGTTCCCCAGGGCAGGAGGGTCAGATGGACCCCCATCCCGCCATCGAGCGTTCAGCTATGGTTCGCCCTGGCATTACGAACGACCTATCCCTGTTCGCTGCAGGGATGCAGCCGTGAGGTGGCTACCTCACAGGACACATCTGCGGTGCTGCAGTGTCATGTCCCTGGCTCACAGCACTCCCTGTCAGGTGAGGACAGGGGTTGTCCGTGCATAGAGGCTTCCCACGCCATCTGGTACAGGTAAGTACTTCTGTGTGGGGCCTCTGTCTGGGGTGGCAGTCTGTGTTGCTGCGTGTTCCCCATGTCTGTGCCTGTGTGACTCCCTGTGCGATCCCTGCGGGGATCGCTTGTGCAGATACTGTATGTTGTCTGGGGGTCCCTTTCCCTGTGTCACTTCGGTGCATTGTTGGGGGTGCAGACATTTTTTTTGTGGCGACCGCAGCGGTGTATATTCGCGCGGTCCGCCATCTTGGCCATGGGTAGCTCCCCTGGGGCGACACTGCCTGCTATTTTGGCGCCATCCACCACCATTTTGTGGGAGGTGGACGATCGGTCCGACCGCATGTTCGGCGGCCATTTTGGCGTAGCCTCCAATGCATTCCTATGGGGCAGCCATTTTCCCCAAGTCTGGCAGTCTATAGTCCAGCCTACTTCAGCAGCACTTCCTTTCCATCTGCAGCAGGACATCGGTAGCAACACTCTGCGGTGCTCTGCAGGTTATCGCTCTCAATTTTCCTCTGTATTATCGCTTCTGGCTCAGTTTTCTCTTCTCCTTTTGGGGGTCTTTGTCACTGTAACTGTAGCGGTGGGCTGCGCATACTGCAGCAATTTTAAAAAGGACAGTACACATTTTATTGCACTGTTTTTTGTTCTGATAATTGGAGCAATGGATTCTCAGGAAAGCAAGTTCCCCCCAGCTCTAGTGGGGGTCCCCAGTTCTCCTGTGGCCCCGCTGCGACCCGATTTGGCTGCTGTGGTGGCGACTTTGGTGTCTAATATGGAAATGCTGATGTCTGAACGTGCTGCAAAAAAGAGGCCCAGATTGTCTCTCTCCTCTGATTCAGATGGGGATATGGCTGCTGCTGCGAGCGTGCCCTTTTCAGGGTCCCGCTCATCCTTGGACCCCTCGGGGTCTGAGGGGGAGGCTGAGATGGAGGGGGTTGATACCTCCTCCCCAGGGTCACCTGAAGAACGGGCGACCACGGATGAGTTAATTGTTTCTGTTAAGGAAACCTTGCATTTAGAGGATGAGCCCTGTCCTCCGGGCGTTGTGTCCTCATTTGGGACGCACAGGACCCGCAAGTCGGCGCAGGTTTTTCCCTGCCCAGCTGAGTTTCATTACACTGTTAATGAAATGTGGCGCACGTTGAAACGTCCATTCCTGGTACCTAGTCGGTTCAAATTGCTTTATCCTTTTGCGCCGGCTACGGAATCACGATGGTGTGTGCCTCCACAGGTAGATCACACTGTGGCCGTGTTGAACAAGGCTACCTTGGTTCCTACTGAGGATACCCCGGTTTTCCGGGATCCCACGGACCGGCGGTTGGAGTCTCTAGCTCGCCATTCCTATACGGTGGCGGGTTCGTTGCTCAAACCCGTTTTCGCTTCCGTTCTGTTGGCTCAGGCGGTGGCTGATTGGACTAAGATGCCTAGGAGCAATCTCGTGTCTGATGGTGTTCCGCCTGCCCGGCTGGAAATGGTGGATCAAATCCACCAAGGAGTCATGTATTTGTGTGAAGCAGCCTTGAATGAGGCCCCCTTAGTGGCTCGCCTCTCTAGTGTCGCGGTGCTTAACCGGCGGCTGATATGGCTGAAGAGCTGGTCGGCTGACCAGTCCTCACGGAAAACAGTTGCTGATTTTCCCTATGCTGGTTCTCGCCTTCTCGCCAGGTGGGGGCAAGAGCACTATGCTGCCCCAGAACCCAAAGAACAAGTCTTTTCGAGGCAAGCGGGGTTCTGCTCCTAGATCCAATCAGGGGTCCTTTCGTGCCTTTCAGAACCAATCCAAGGGCAAGCCCTTCAAGGCCCAGGGCAGTCAGAAGAAGCCCTGGGTGGGTAAGCAGAAGTCCGGCAATGCTGGCTCGGCGGGTCAATCCGCCTCTGCCTGAAGGGGCGCCCTCACCCATTTCAGGGGTGGGGGGACGTTTGCGTGGTTTCCTCCAACCTTGCTCCGGATATCGGACAGGTGGGTTCTGGAAATCGTTCTATCAGGATACAAGATCGAATTCCTTTCCCGGCCGGCGGACAGATTCTTTCCCTCCAATCTTCATCTGCTTCCGGGGCGTCTGCAGGACTTGCATCAAGCGGTGCAGGACCTGCTTGCTCAGGGAGTGATTGTCCCGGTGCATCATCGGGACAGGTTTCGGGGGTTTTATTCGAATCTGTTCACTGTGCCCAGAAAGGAGGGCAAAGTGCGTCCTATCCTGGACCTGAAAGCGCTGAACCGCTTCGTGCGTGTTCGGAAGTTCCGTATGGAGTCTCTCCTTTCAGTGGTGGCCTCCTTGAGTCCAGGGGAATTCCTAGCCTCGATAGATCTAAAAGATGCGTACCTGCACATCCCCATTTTCATGGGTCATCAGCGGTACCTTCGGTTTGCTATCGCAGAGGACCACTACCAGTTTGTGGCGTTACCTTTCGGTCTCGCTTCGGCACCAAGGGTGTTTACCAAAGTGCTGGCGCCAGTTCTGGGCCTGCTGAGGGCTCAGGGCATTGCGGTCTTGGGTTACCTGGACGATCTACTTCTGAGATCACGTGCCAGCCAGGACCTTGTGCGCGATCTGTCCACCACGGTGCAGACGCTCCAGGAGTTTGGATGGACCATCAACGTTCAGAAATCGACATTGTCTCCATCGCTTCTTCTTCCCTACCTGGGAATGATTCTGGACTCTGCTCAGGCAAAGGTGTTCTTGCCGGAGGACAAGCTCCGGACTTTGCAGGACGAGCTCAGGTCCCTCAGGGACAACCCGTCCTCGTCACTCAGGACCTGTATGCGGGGTCTGGGGTTGATGGTATCAGCCTTCGAGGCGATACCCTTTGCTCAGTTTCACACACAGGCTCTCCAAGCGGAGATCCTGGCCAGGTGGGACAGACTGCCTCAGTCCCTGGATCTGTGTGTCTCCTTGAGTCGTCAGACCAGATTGGCTCTTCTGTGGTGGCTCCAGTTCCCGTCGGTGGCGGAAGGCAAGTCCTTCCGTCCGTTGGTGTGGACGGTGATTACCACAGATGCCAGCCTGTCAGGCTGGTGTGGAGTCCTGGGCAACCTGTCTGCCCAGGGCACTTGGTCGGAGGAAGAGTCCTCCCTCCCGATAAATGTGCTGGAACTGCGAGCGATAAAACTCTGTCTCTTCCAGTGGTCGGGCCGTCTTCGGGCCGTCCTGTCCGTGTACAGACGGACAATGCTACCGCGGTGGCTTACATCAACCACCAAGGGGGCACCAGGAGTGCTCGGGCGCGTTGGTAGCCCCTTGGCATCAGTATCGTCTGATATATGCCTTTCCTCCGATTCAGTTACTATCCCGGTTCCTCCGCAGATTGGTCTCGGAACCGCACCTGGTGATTCTGGTGGCTCCGGACTGGCCACGCCGGTCCTGGTACGCCGACGTTGTTCACCTGGTTCTCACCTGGTTCACCTTGTTCTCCTGTCTCAGGGTCCGATCTTCCATCCTGCTTTACGGTCACTGGCTTTAACAGCCTGGCTGTTGAGACCCAGGTCCTGAAGGACAGGGGTCTCTCTTCTGAGGTCATCCCTACCCTTGTCAAGGCTAGAAAGACCTCCTCCGGTAAAATCTATTATCATACCTGGAAGGCTTATTTCGCCTGGTGTGAGTCCAGGGGGTTCTCCCCTCGCTCGCAATCGGTGTCAAGGGTGTTGGCCTTCCTCCAGTCTGGTGTGGACCAGCGCCTGGCGCTGGCCACGATCAAAGGCCAGGTGTCCGCACTGGCTATTCTTTTTCAACTTCCTGTGGCGTCTCATTCCCTGGTTCGCACCTTCATTCAAGGTGTGCGACATTTGGCTCCTCCCAGGAAGGAGCCCTTACCTCCATGGGACTTGAACTTGGTTCTGTCCGTCTTACAGTGTGCTCCCTTTGAAAACATTCGGGAAATATCGTTGCCTCTGCTGTCTAAGAAGGTTGCCTTTTTGGTGGCGATCATTTCGGCTTGCAGGGTGTCGGAACTGGCAGCGTTATCTTGCCGTTCTCCGTACTTGGTGATTCACCGGGATAAGGTGGTTTTGTGTCCGCATCCCTCCTTTCTTCCTAAGGTGGTCTCGGAGTTCCACATTAATGAGGACATTGTCCTGCCTTCGCTTTGTACGAAGCCTAAGCATCCTAAGGAGATTGCTCTGCACTCTTTGGATGTTGTCAGGGCGATCAGGGTTTACCTGTCGTCTACGGAGTCCTTTCAGAAGACGGATTCCCTCTTTGTCCTTCCTGAGGGACCTCGGAAGGGCATGGCTGCATCTGATGATGTGTGGCTAAGATTGAGCATAAAATGCCAAGACAGTTCAAACACCCCCCAAATGACCCCTTTTTAGAAAGTAGATACCCAAAGCTATTTGCTAAGAGGCATATTGAGTTCATGGAGTATTTTATATTTTGCCCTAAGTTTCTGGAATGTGACATTTTTTTTTTTTACACAAAGTTGTCACTAAATGATATATTGCTCACGCATTCCATGGGTATATGTGAAATGACACCCCAAAATACATTCTGCTGCTTCTCCTGAGTACAGGGATACCACCTGCGTGAGACTTTTTGGGAGCCTAGCTGTGTACAGAACCCCGAAAACCAATCACCACCTTCAGGTTTTCTAATGGCGTAAATTGCTTATTTTAACTCCGCACTACCTGTCACAGTTTCAGAGGCCCTGAAATTTCAAGATAGCACAAAACTCCCCCAAATGACCCCATTTTGCAAAGTAGACACTCCAAGCTATTTGCTGAGAGGCATGGTGAGTCCATGGAATATTTTATATTTTGCCACAAGTTTCGGGAAAATTATTATTATTTTTTTTACACAAAGTTGTCATTAAATGATATATTGCTCACACAAGCCATGGGTATATGTGAAATGACACCCCAAAATACATTCTGCTGCTTCTCCTGAGTACAGGGATACCCCATGTGTGAGACTTTTTGGCAGTCTATCCGCGTACAGGACCCTGAAATCCAATCACCGCCTTCAGGCTTTCTAAGGGCGTAAATTGTTGATTTCACTCCTCACTACCTATCGCAGTTTTGAAGGCCATGAAATGCCAAGATAGCACAAACCCCCCCAAATGAAAAAAAAATAATAATTTTCCTGGAACTTGTGGCAAAATATAAAATATTCCATGGACTCACCATGCCTCTCAGCAAATAGCTTGGAGTGTCTACTTTGCAAAATGGGGTCATTTGGGGGGGGGTTTGTGCTATCATGAAATTTCAGGGCCTCTGAAACTGTGATAGGTAGTGCGGAAGTAAAATACACAATTTACGCCATTAGAAAACCTGAAGGTGGTGATTGGTTTTCGGAGTCCCGTACACAGCTAGGCTCCCAAAAAGTCTCACACGTCATATCCCTGTACTCAGGAGAAGCAGCAGAATGTATTTTGAGGTGTCATTCCACATATACCCATGGCATGTGTGAGCAATTTATCTTTTAGTGACAACTTTGTGTTAAAAAAAATTAGAAAAAAAAATTAAATTTTCCCAAAACTTGTGGCAAAATATAAAATATTCCATGGACTCACCATGCCTCTCAGCAAATAGCTTGGGGTGTCTACTTTCCGAAATGGGGTCATTTGGGGGGTTTTTGTGCTATCTTGAAATTTCAGGGCCTCCGAAACTGTGATAGGTAGTGAGGAGTGAACTCAAACATTTACGCCATTAGAAAACCTGAAAGTGGTGATTGGTTTTCGGGGGCCCGTACACAGCTAGGCTCCCAAAAATTCTCACACATGTGGTATCCCTGTACTCAGGAGAAGCACCAGAATATATTTTGGGGTGTAATTACTGCCCTGCCATTTTAGCACTTCATGAAATGAGATAGGCAGTCAGAAAGTAAAAGCTGCATAAATTCCAGTATTTACACCATAGTTTGTAGATGCTATAACTTTTGCGCAAAACTTTTGCTGTGAGTGGCCGCAGCCACAATGACGTGAAGTCACAAAGTTTCACTTTCCAGCAAGATCCAGCAAGGAACTCTGAAGGTCCGCCTGACCTTCAGAGCGCATGCGCCGCAGACGTCAGCGGCTGCATGCAGGTTGAATATCTCCTAAACCGTGTAGGTTTAGGAGATATTAATTGTACCTACAGGTAAGCCTTATTATAGGCTTACCTGTAGGTAAAAGTCATATAGCGGAGTATACTACCGCTTTAAGGTTAGCTAGCTGTACAGCTAGCTGAAGTGGCAATTTTTATCTACATTATGCCAGCTGCCATCATCCATCATGGCAAAATAATATCCCTGGTGGTCAATTTCAAAGACTGCGACGAAATTGCACCAAAACTGATGACTATATCGAACAAGGCAGTTTGTTAGTCAAAAAATTATCAGAAAAGTGTTTTCCTGATACCCTTTTGGAAGAAGCCTACCAATCGCATAAATCGTTCTCACCCTCTACAAGTAAGATATATATAAAGAAAAGAAGGATAATGCTATATTGGCAAGGTCCGTGACACATTATAACAATGAGTATCGGAAAATTACTAAGATTTTCCATAAACACTGGAGCATTTTAAAATTAGATCCTAAATTGGCGGATTTTCTGGCCCCTAATCCACAAGTAACATTTAGAAAGGCTAGGACTCTTAAAAATGTTATAGCGCCAAGTAAGATCTGTAATACCAAGATGGAACACACAATGGACATCTGATCCTATTTTGATATTAGGGTAGGAGCTTTTCTGTGCAGAAAAAGAGAGTGCCTTACGTGCCAATCTATCCCACATGGCACATCTATGTTTTCGGACTATTAATTCCATAATTTTAACATAAACACTTTATTACCTGTTCGACTGAGCTCGTTATTTACTTGCTAAAATGTCCTTGCAATCTTTTTTATGTTGGCCGCACTACACGCACTTTACGTGTGCGAATCGGTGAACATAGAAAATTAATTAAGGGTGGCAGCAACAAACAGCGTTCCCAAACGTTTTCTAGTTCATCACAATAAGGATTTTTAGCTTTTAACAGTCTTAGCAATTGAACATATTTCTGGGAAAACTCTTAACAAATAATGAAAGATTTGTACTATTGTGTAAACGTGAGGCATTCTGGATTTTTAGGCTTAATACGTTGTCACCTAATGGGTTAAATGAGGAACTAGAAATGCATAACTTTACTCAAATAACCCAATAGCTTTATGTCTCCCTTTTCTTTTAACGAGGCGGTATTATGAGACAATTTTGTGTTTTTTAAAGTATTGTCCGATTTGCATTTATCTAGGAGTATGTACATACACGCGCATGGGAATGTGTGGGTGTATTTATGTGTGTATATGTGTACGTGTGTATGCATGTGTGTGTGTATGCATGTGTGTGTGTGTGTATATATATATATATATAAATATGGCTCAAAATTTCAAGTCATGAGCTACTAGCCAGGCCTTAAGAGTTACTCACCACTTGTTGCCCCACCCAAACCCTACCCTGCTCCGCCCCTAAACACGCCCCCGTAAAATATCTCATAAAATTACACTGTTTTGAATGTTTTATTCAGAATTAAGTTACAAAAAAAATATTATTAACAACAACTTTAACAGTATCAATGTAAACATAAAAGCAAAAAAATGCTTTCCCTGAGTATAGGTGTGGCATTAAGGCAAATAAAGCAGGGCTTCCCTTCATGCCAAACAATATGACATAACAATATGAAGCCAATTTCAGACAGAGATTTTCTATGGCGTGCGTTGTACAGAAGTAGCAAGCCCTGTGTAACGTCCCCTTTCTGATGAAAAATACCACTTATCAATGGCTGTGTTTGGATTGTAATCCGTGAGTGATGGTCCATTAACAGCAATCATCAAAAGGTCATCCAAAGTCTCTAATGCCAATGATGAACGATACACCATCTTTATTCTGTTTTGGTAGCTAAAGCCACGTTCACATGATGCTGTTGTTGGGGGCAATACGGCACAAAAGTTGACCAGACGGAGGATTGTGGGGAATCCCTCTTTCTGCTGGTTCATTCTTTTCAAAGTCTCATTGAAAGAAAGTCCACTTTGAATGGAGAGTTTCCACTCTGCTTCTAAAAGTGCAACATTGTCCTCAAACTCATGCAAAACATGCTTTGCAATTCTGTGCAACTCAGTCAATCCAAAATTGAGGATGTGTGCTTTGTCTGGCCAGGACAGGCTGTCAAATATATTAAAAGATTGCACAATATCTGAGGAAACTGAAGAAAGCCTCAAAATCAGATATCTTTCAGCTTTAGCCAATACTGTTTGGCGTATAGACTGAAATTCTCTTTCACCGGCTTCAAGGTTGGTCAGCTGTAGTCCATGAAGTGTTCCATCACCTGTAAACTTATTTAGGAATTCAAGTTCATTTGTACCTCTCCCTTTACAAAGATCCTGGAGAATTTTAACGGCATGTTCCAGTTTGGTTTTTATGTGACATATCATAAGTTCCTTGTTTTGAAGACCTTCTGACAATGGTTTCAGTTTGCCATAAAAATCCAGTAGAAAATACAAAAGTTTCACAAACTTCACCTGTTTTAGGTCTTTCAGGATACCTTTAACCTTAGCAGAATCAATTGATCCTTCAGTTGATATCTGCTCAAAATGCCTCACCACTGTTTTCCAGTTTTGAAGAAAAGCACGCAAAGCATCAACTTTGCTGCATAACCAACGCACGTGTGTATATCTTTTAGTTTCAAGATTTCCTCACTTAAAGATTTAGCAATTTCTTTTAGTTGCTTTAGGCGTTTGGCAGAGCCATGATAATATCTAAAAACACGCCGCACCACATCATCAAATGTTTTTAGGTATGGCACTTCCTTGCAAACATCCAAGATAGCAAGCTGCAAGCGATGAGCCACACAATGGATACTGATCATCTGTGGGCAGATGTCTTTCATCTGGACTGCCAAACCAGACTTGTGGCCAAGCATGCTTGCAGCCCCATCCGTTCCCAAACCTGCAACCCAAGAAGTGCCTTTGTAATTAAGATGTAAACTATCCAAAAAGCCAGTCAATCTTATGAAGTAACCTTGAGCTGTAGCTCTTTCTAGAGCAAAAGTACCCAAAAAATCTTCTTTTATTTCTCCTTCTGAAATATAACGGACATACATGTTTGCATGTTCAGTGGAGTTACGATCAGTAGATCCATCAATCATGATACCAATAAAAGCTGACTTTTTAATGTTTTCCAAAAGACTTTCTCTGATAGTTTTTGCAATGAAATGAATGAATTGTTTGCACTGCACATCATTTCCATACTTCTGCAGAACTGGCACATCAAGATAAGCAGCTAACATTAATAAATCAGGAAAATCTCGAAATGGCTTCTCATTTTTAGCTACATAATAAGCGATATTAAACACGTGTGTCATGTGCTGAAACATTGCTGCGTCCATTCTTCTGACACATACAGCTAAAGGTCTCTCCTCAGGGTTGTCTTTAGCCTTTACTTTATCAACATTCTCCTTGTGCTTATTACTTTTCTCGTGCCATACAAAGGTTTCCCTTTTAAATGGAGCCTTTATCCCTTCTTTCCATTTTGCATCAGAACTTTGGGGGAACCGACTGCAAACTTTACACGTAGCTGTATCTGTATCCTCTGAGAAAATAAGCCATGAAAATTGTTCCAGCCAATGAGTATTAAAAGGGCGTTTTCTAGACGTCTTGTCAGCATCACCATCATTTTTCCTCTTAGGTGTTAAGGCAGTTGAGTTGTGAGGCAAACTACAACTAGCAGCTGGATTTGCTCTTGATTCTTGATTCTTGATTGAGTCTTTTTCTATAGGGTTTGATTGTGACTCCACTATAGTAGGTTGAGCTTTTGCTTTAATGAAAAAGTTTAATGTGCTCTGTTTCATGTTTCTTTACGTGCTTTCAAAGACTTGTAAAGGCTTTAAAAATGAAGAGAAAGGTCAGGTGAATTTGTTGAATAGGAAGGTGTCACATCTCTACAGAGAACAAGAATGGAGCAATACAGATTACTGCAGAATAGCACCAGCTATAGAGGACTGCAAATCCCAACAGTACATAATACAGCAGTGAAAAATACCATCAGCTATAGAGGCGTACAAATCCCAGTAACCAAAAAGAATATTGACTTACAGTGCGCAGTTCATCTGATTCACGTGCTCCCTTCCTCTCCTGGTGGTTGTAGTGGTGGTGCAACAATGTTCTTCTTACATCAGTGTCCTCTGTCCCCCCTGCATATCACATTGCCCACTTCAATACAGAGTGACCACAGTGTGCCCTCTTTCAATGCAGAGCGCCCACAGCGTGCCCCCTTTCATTGCAGAGCGATCACAGAATGTCCCCTTTCATTGCAGAGCGATCACAGTGTGTCCCCTTTCATTGCAGAGCGATCACAGCGTGTCCCCTTTCATTGCAGAGCGCCCACAGTGTGCCCCCTTACATTGCAGAGCGATCACAGTGTGCCCCCTTACATTGCAGAGCGATCACAGTGTGCCCCCTTACATTGCAGAGCGATCACAGTGTGCCCCCTTACGTTGCAGAGCGATCACAGTGTGCCCCCTTACATTGCAGAGCGATCACAGTGTGCCCCCTTACGTTGCAGAGCGCCCACAGTGTGCCCCCTTACATTGCAGAGCGATCACAGTGTGCCCCCTTACATTGCAGAGCGATCACAGTGTGCCCCCTTACATTGCAGAGCGATCACAGCGTGCCCCCTTACATTGCAGAGCGATCACAGTGTGCCCCCTTACATTGCAGAGCGATCACAGTGTGCCCCCTTACGTTGCAGAGCGCTCAAAGCTTGTCCCCTTTCATTGCAGAGCGATCACAGTGTGCCCCCTTACATTGCAGAGCGATCACAGTGTGCCCCCTTACGTTGCAGAGCGATCACAGTGTGCCCCCTTACGTTGCAGAGCGATTACAGTGTGCCCCCTTACATTGCAGAGCGATTACAGTGTGCCCCCTTACGTTGCAGAGCGATCACAGTGTGCCCCCTTACGTTGCAGAGCAATCACAGTGTGCCCCCTTACGTTGCAGAGAGATCACAGTGTGCCCCCTTACGTTGCAGAGCGATTACAATGTGCCCCCTTACGTTGCAGAGCGATCACAGTGTGCCCACTTACGTTGCAGAGCGATCACAGTGTGCCCCCTTATGTTGCAGAGCGATTACAGTGTGCCCCCTTACGTTGCAGAGCGATTACAATGTGAGGAATGCGGCGCCGCACCGGAAGTGACGAGAGGGGCCGGTGCAGGCGCATTCTGGGACAAGAACAGACACACAGAAGAGGAGCGCGCCGGCTTCAGCTGCCCACAAGAGAGATGGAAACGCTGTGGAAGAAATTTTATAAGTAAGTATTTCTTCTAAAAGGTAAGTGCGAACTGGGACAGATCAGAGGCTAGCCATTGTGGAATGTGCTAGCCCTGACTGTCCCGGGGGTATGTTTAGTAAAAAATGACTTCTGTGCCCGGAACTCCGCTTTAATGTGCATAAAGAAGCCAAAGAAAGATGGAAAAATCTCCAAAAGGCATCAAATTACAGATTAGACATTCTTATAATATGTCAACAAAAGTTAGATTTTATCAAAAAGGTGTATAATGAGAAATGGAGGAAGCTCACATACACTAGCAGCGCTAATTATATTAACTTATGTAAACAATACATCAAAAAATTATAAAATTATACATCAAAAAAATTATTCTCTGTAAATGATGTCCATGCAAAGTGAGTAATATACATAAATGAGAGGTGATACAGTTCATATACTGAATGGGGTCCTGGAGTGCAAGCCCATGAACACCCAATGGTGCTTCCTGTTAAGGTGGACCACCGTCACCACACCTCAAAGTACGTGCCCCCCTAGGTAGTAAAAACTCACCACAGGATGGCAAAAGGGACGCCTTATATGGGATATATTCCACAATGTGGTGAACGAATTCCAGGTAATACCTCTCCGGATTGACCAAAATCTGATATATAATCAGGACTTCCGTTCAGCATAAACTGCACCAGACACCTCAGATCATGTATGGGAAAAGAAAGGGGGAAGACCCATAGTGTAATTCCATAAAACAACACTTTATTAGAGTACCCAATCCCCCATACAAGATACACTCACAATGTTCAAACTCAAATAGTAGCATGTAGAAAATATGTGGAGCCCGTCGTGTGCCGGTAGACTCACCGCTGCCTATTAAGGAAAGCCAGAGCTCCCGCACACCGACTCTGCGTGACAGCTGATGGATGCGTGCTCACGCCCTTACATGTTTCGTCACACGGACTTCTACGGAGGGCGCGAGCACGCACCATCACGCTCCTCTCAAATACACATACCATCCGGAAGAGGGAAGAGATATCATCCAATCACCGGCTCTCGCCCGTGACCGCCCATAGAGAGACACGTGGACCAATCACCGGCCCGTGCCCCAGACAGTCCCCTTCACCTCCAACCCGGAAGGTAAACATTCTCACTCTGGAAAGGCAGCGCGACTCGAGCCAATCAGCGGCATATGACCGGACCAGCCCCTTTGGGACCCGCGGACCAATCATTAGCTTAAGCCACGGCTCGGACCGTCACCACTATAACCCGGCAAGAAAATATGCCTAACCATTTTCATTGGATAAGGCTCATAAAAAAACTCATGTATCCTCTCCTCACCGGTACACACGATGCCCGGAAATAAAAGTACTTCCTACTTGGATGCAAGTGACCAGATCCCAGGAGATTCATATACATATAACAGAAATTGTACCAGTTGTATTGTCTACAAGCGCGGGACTCCTTATATAGGTATTCCCGTGGGTATAAATTTCCTTTATCAGATTAGCATATACATAGGCAGATCTATGCTCCATGTTATTGTACATGCTACTTTACAAAGTATAAAATCTATTATAGACATATAAAAATAAGTGATTAAAAAGCATATAATCAAAAAAACTTTAAAACCGATATATTGAATAAAAATTATGCAATCCTCTTATTTAAAAGTATACATATTTAAAAATAACACGTCACAAAAAGAAGGCAAAACCATGTCAAATAAGTAGATAAACACATGGGAAGGGGAGGATTAATTTTTTTAAACCCCGCCTAGGTGGCAAGTAAATCACAGACAGGTGCGTAACAATCAATAAAACTCAGGCCATCATTATTTTTCAAAAATTAAAATTTAAACACGCATCTGCCGACTGCTTTTAGTAGTTGCTTATAAAGCAGTTAATATCTAGCTCTACGTTTAACCCATAAGGGTGCAAAGCGTTGGTAAGGTAGATCCAGTGAGTTTCTCTCTTCGAGAGTTCACGCACTCGGTTAGAGCCCCTCCACACTGGATCAACTTTCTCGATCCCCCAAAATTTAAGATTTGTTGGATCTTTATTGTGGTGTCGTTTATAGTGCATTGAAACGCTGTGATGTTTAAATCCCTTTCTGATGTTGGCAAGATGTTCCGCTATGCGTACACACAGTTTCCTCTTGGTGCGGCCTACATAAATAAAACCGCATGGACATTCCATAGCATAAACAACGTGTGTGGTATGACACGTGATGAGATCTTTAATCTCAAATGTTTGATTGTTGGCCAAAGAATGAAAGGAGGTGAAATTGCGTAAGTGTGTCCGTACTTGTCTGCAGGCCTTGCAATGTCGACAAGCATAAAAGCCACTTCTCTCATCCCAAAACATTCTTGGCTTGACTGGGGGATCCAGCACCTTTTGGACCACCTGGTCCCCAAAGGTTGGACCCCTCCTGTAGATGAAAGAAGGAGAAGGTGGTAAGACTTTACCCAGGATGCGGTCCATACACAGCACATTCCAATGAGTTCTTACTACATTTTCTATTTGTTTATGTTGTGTGTTGTACTGTGTAATGAAGCTCCACTCATGATTAGTAGTGGAGCTCCTGTTACTAGGCGCCAGACATGCATCCTGGGACAGTTGGGCTACTTCATTAATGTCCCTATCAAGATGTACGGGATTATAACCCTTGTCAATGAACCTCTGTTTAATCACTGCGGCTTGGGCCAAGAAATCACTGTCCAGTGAACAATTTCTCCTGACTCTCAACAGTTGGCCTTTAGGAATATTTTTTAGCCAACTGTTGTGATGACCACTCTGAATGGGCAGATAGCCATTCCTATCTGTGGGTTTGAAGTAAACCTTCGTATGTAAGATGTTATTCATTAACATAACTTCCACATCAAGATAGTGAATGGATATCCGACTCCAATTAAACTCCAAACGGATATTGTTATGATTGGAGTTCAATTCAGATGCAAAATTGTCCAAAGTGCTTTCAGGTCCCGACCATATGAAAAATAGGTCATCTATGTATCTGCGGTACATAATGAGCTCTGATCTTTGTGCTCCATATATGTAATGATCTTCCCATTCCCCCATGAAGAGGTTCGTCAGACTCTTTTTTCTTCAGACTAGTGTTATACAATTAAGGTCATATCTGAAGGACACAAAAGATTTCCTGCTGTCCTTAAAACAGGTAGTTTTGCCCACCAATTCAGATATATTTCTTGTAACTGCGGATGTAGCATCCCTATATACAATAATTCAACATGAGGATGCCCTTTTAGCCCTCAATTGGGCTTTTAGTAAAAGATCGGATATTCCTGACCCCCAGAAGAGGTTCTTACAACATGTACTCGAGTTTTGCCTTTCGCATAACTACTTTTGGTATAACGGGATGTTTTATAACCAAAAAAGAGGAGTTGCGATGGGCGCGAAATTCACGCCGAGTCTGGCGAACCTCTTCATGGGGGAATGGGAAGATCATTACATATATGGAGCACAAAGATCAGAGCTCATTATGTACCGCAGATACATAGATGACCTATTTTTCATATGGTCGGGACCTGAAAGCACTTTGGACAATTTTGCATCTGAATTGAACTCCAATCATAACAATATCCGTTTGGAGTTTAATTGGAGTCGGATATCCATTCACTATCTTGATGTGGAAGTTATGTTAATGAATAACATCTTACATACGAAGGTTTACTTCAAACCCACAGATAGGAATGGCTATCTGCCCATTCAGAGTGGTCATCACAACAGTTGGCTAAAAAATATTCCTAAAGGCCAACTGTTGAGAGTCAGGAGAAATTGTTCACTGGACAGTGATTTCTTGGCCCAAGCCGCAGTGATTAAACAGAGGTTCATTGACAAGGGTTATAATCCCGTACATCTTGATAGGGACATTAATGAAGTAGCCCAACTGTCCCAGGATGCATGTCTGGCGCCTAGTAACAGGAGCTCCACTACTAATCATGAGTGGAGCTTCATTACACAGTACAACACACAACATAAACAAATAGAAAATGTAGTAAGAACTCATTGGAATGTGCTGTGTATGGACCGCATCCTGGGTAAAGTCTTACCACCTTCTCCTTCTTTCATCTACAGGAGGGGTCCAACCTTTGGGGACCAGGTGGTCCAAAAGGTGCTGGATCCCCCAGTCAAGCCAAGAATGTTTTGGGATGAGAGAAGTGGCTTTTATGCTTGTCGACATTGCAAGGCCTGCAGATAAGTACGGACACACTTACGCAATTTCACCTCCTTTCATTCTTTGGCCAACAATCAAACATTTGAGATTAAAGATCTCATCACGTGTCATACCACACACGTTGTTTATGCTATGGAATGTCCATGCGGTTTTATTTATGTAGGCCGCACCAAGAGGAAACTGTGTGTACGCATAGCGGAACATCTTGCCAACATCAGAAAGGGATTTAAACATCACAGCGTTTCAATGCACTATAAACGACACCACAATAAAGATCCAACAAATCTTAAATTTTGGGGGATCGAGAAAGTTGATCCAGTGTGGAGGGGCTCTAACCGAGTGCGTGAACTCTCGAAGAGAGAAACTCACTGGATCTACCTTACCAACGCTTTGCACCCTTATGGGTTAAACGTAGAGCTAGATATTAACTGCTTTATAAGCAACTACTAAAAGCAGTAGGCAGATGCGTGTTTAAATTTTAATTTTTGAAAAATAATGATGGCCTGAGTTTTATTGATTGTTACGCACCTGTCTGTGATTTACTTGCCACCTAGGCGGGGTTTAAAAAAATTAATCCTCCCCTTCCCATGTGTTTATCTACTTATTTGACATGGTTTTGCCTTCTTTTTGTGACGTGTTATTTTTAAATATGTATACTTTTAAATAAGAGGATTGCATAATTTTTATTCAATATATCGGTTTTAAAGTTTTTTTGATTATATGCTTTTTAATCACTTATTTTTATATGTCTATAATAGATTTTATACTTTGTAAAGTAGCATGTACAATAACATGGAGCATAGATCTGCCTATGTATATGCTAATCTGATAAAGGAAATTTATACCCACGGGAATACCTATATAAGGAGTCCCGCGCTTGTAGACAATACAACTGGTACAATTTCTGTTATATGTATATGAATCTCCTGGGATCTGGTCACTTGCATCCAAGTAGGAAGTACTTTTATTTCCGGGCATCGTGTGTACCGGTGAGGAGAGGATACATGAGTTTTTTTATGAGCCTTATCCAATGAAAATGGTTAGGCATATTTTCTTGCCGGGTTATGGTGGTGACGGTCCGAGCCGTGGCTTAAGCTAATGATTGGTCCGCGGGTCCCAAAGGGGCTGGTCCGGTCATATGCCGCTGATTGGCTCGAGTCGCGCTGCCTTTCCAGAGTGAGAATGTTTACCTTCCGGGTTGGAGGTGAAGGGGACTGTCTGGGGCACGGGCCGGTGATTGGTCCACGTGTCTCTCTATGGGCGGTCACGGGCGAGAGCCGGTGATTGGATGATATCTCTTCCCTCTTCCGGATGGTATGTGTATTTGAGAGGAGCGTGATGGTGCGTGCTCGCGCCCTCCGTAGAAGTCCGTGTGACGAAACATGTAAGGGCGTGAGCACGCATCCATCAGCTGTCACGCAGAGTCGGTGTGCGGGAGCTCTGGCTTTCCTTAATAGGCAGCGGTGAGTCTACCGGCACACGACGGGCTCCACATATTTTCTACATGCTACTATTTGAGTTTGAACATTGTGAGTGTATCTTGTATGGGGGATTGGGAATTCTAATAAAGTGTTGTTTTATGGAATTACACTATGGGTCTTCCCCCTTTCTTTTCCCATACATGATCTGAGGTGTCTGGTGCAGTTTATGCTGAACGGAAGTCCTGATTATATATCAGATTTTGGTCAATCCGGAGAGGTATTACCTGGAATTCGTTCACCACATTGTGGAATATATCCCATATAAGGCGTCCCTTTTGCCATCCTGTGGTGAGTTTTTACTACCTAAGGGGGCACGTACTTTGAGGTGTGGTGACGGTGGTCCACCTTAACAGGAAGCACCATTGGGTGTTCATGGGCTTGCACTCCAGGACCCCATTCAGTATATGAACTGTATCACCTATCATTTATGGACATTACTGACTTTGCATGGACATCATTTACAGAGAATAATTTTTTTGATGTATAATTTTATAATTTTTTGATGTATTGTTTACATAAGTTAATATAATTAGCGCTGCTAGTGTATGTGAGCTTCCTCCATTTCTCATTATACACCTTTTTGATATTATTTGATTTTTATAGCGGCTGCTTTGTTTTTAGAATTTCTTTTATATTAGCGCTGGGTTGAGTGGGTTTTTTATATTCTTACTCCTATTATTTAAAAGTTAGATTTTATTTCCATCATTTACACTTTCAAAATTACAGAAAACAAAAAAATGGCGTCTGCAAAAGTTTGGGCACCCTGCAGAGTTAATATCTTGTACTGCCCCCTTTGGCAAGTATCACAGCTTGTAAACGCTTTTTTGTAGCCAGCCAAGAGTCTTTCAATTCTTGTTTGAGGTATCTTTGCCCATTCTTCCTTACAAAAGTCTTCCAGTTCTTTGAGATTTCTGGGCTGTCTGTCACGCACTTTTGTTGACATATTATAAGAATGTCTAATCTGTAATTTGATGCCTTTTGGAGATTTTCCCATCTTTCCTTGGCTTCTTTATGCACATTAATGCAAATTTTTACCTGGGGTGCCCAAACTTTCGATCCCCACTGTATGTATATACTATATCTGGCTGATGCCCTGGAAGCTGGAAATCACTGAACACACAACGCATCACAGTTTGTTGTGTATGGGTCTGCATAGCTGCAGAGCAGTCAGGGTGCCCATCTGACCCACGTTCACAGCCCAAAGCACCTACAATGGGCAAATGAGGATCTAAGATGATTCTGAGGAGCTACCTCTACCCTGTAGAGGTATCTCAGGCACTCCAACTCCTCCTCCATCCTGGCACATCAATATGTGCCATTGCCAGAAGGTTGGTTGTGTCATCCAGCACAGTCTTAAGAGCATGGAGGTAATTCCAGGAGACAAGCAGTTATTCTAGGAGAGCTGGACAGGGCCATAGAGGGTCCTTAACCCATCAGCAGGACCGGTATCTGCTCCTTTGTGCAAGGAGGAACAGGATGAGCACTGCCAGAGTCCTACAAAATGACCTCCCTCAGGCCAATGGTGTGAATGCCTCTGACGAAACAATCAGAAACAGACTTCATGAGGGGGGCCTGAATACCCAAGGTCCTCTAGTGGGCACTTTGCTCACTGCTGGGACTGTTGAGCTTGATTGGCATTTGCCATTGAACACCAGAATCGCAACTGGTGCCCTCTGCTTTTTACAGATGAGAGCAGGTTCACCCTAAGCACATGTGGCAGATGTGAAAGGATCTGGAGAAGTCGTGGAGAACATTATGGTGCTTGTAACATCGTTCAGCATGACCAGTTTGGTGCTGGGTCAGTGATGGTCTGGGGAGGCATATCCATGGAGGGACGCAGAGACCTCTACAGGCTAGACAATGGCACCCTGACTGCCATTAGGTATCAGGATGAAATCCTTGGACTCATTGTCAGACCCTACGCTGGTGCAATGGGTTCCTCCTGGTGCATGACAATGCCTGGCCTCTTGCGGCAAGAGTATGCAGCCAGTTCCTGGAAGATAAAGGAATGCATACCGTTGAATAGCCCCCTCACTCGCCTGACCTAAATCCAATAGAACACCTCTGTGACATTATGTTTCGGTCCATCCGACGCCGCCAGGTTGCATCTCAATCTGTTCAGGAGCTCAGTGGTGCCTTGGTCCAGATCTGGGAAGAAATACCACAGGACATCAGCCGTCTCCTCATTAGGATCATGCCCTGACGTTGTCAGGCATGCATACAAGCACGTGGGGGCCATACAAACTAGTAAGTACCATTCTGAGTTGCTGCAATAAAATTTCTACAACATGGAATAGCCTACTGCATAATTTTTTTACTTTGAGTTTTAGGGTGTCTTTGAATTCAGCCCTCTGTAGGTTGATCATTTTAATTTTCTTCAAACGATGTGGCATCCTTTCGTTCCTAATACATTACCTAGTCTATATCAGTGTAGATATCCGGCATGATATTTTTCCCTGTTGAGATCTGATGTGTTTTCAAAGTGTTCTTTTAATTTTTATGAGCAGTGCATGTATAATATATCCAAACCTTTTTTAATTGCTTCCAGCCCAGCCCATGTACATAAACAGCTGGTCAGGTGCACCTGTACGTCCTTCCAGAAGGGCACACAGCTACGCAGTCTGTTACCCCTGTGTCCACCAGACACAGCAGATAACCAATCACAGTACTGAGCTGCTGTGAGTGGGCCTGGTACTATGTGATCACTGTGCCAATCACAGTCACAGTAGTAAGCAAGGCTGTCATTCATGATGCCTTGCTTACTAGTGTGTGATCTCTGTGATTGATCACATGGTACCAGGACCAATCACAGCGGCCTTGTACAATCTGATAACTGTGTACAAATCACAGCTGTAAGCCAGGTTTCATGAATGAGCCCAGATCTAAACAGGAGACTTGCATTGTCTCTTTACTGAATGTTTGTTCTATTAAAGTTGAAGTTTAGGTATGGAATTTATTGCATAATTACATTGACCAGCTTAGACCAAAATAAGTATAAGTGTGTATATCTCATACCTGGTCAGTCTATATGGAAGCTAAAAATCACTGTAGTAGGCACAGCTACTACAGTGATCCCCATTGGTTTCTAGGTCCTGGGCTTAGCAGCTGCCCTGCAGCTAAGTGAACACAGCTAAAGCTGGCCATTACATTCATCCAAATTTGGCTGGTCCAGCAGAGACTGGATGAATTTCAATTAATGTGTGGGCAGGGAGGTTTTATAGAAGTCAATCTACTAATTTACTTTTACCCTGTTGGATTTTCCCAGCTTGATCAGCGATGATCGGTGTTTTCTGATGGCGGGGAAGTCTCGCTGCTGTCAGAATACAATACCTCAGCAGGGAGGATTCCCCCATCCACATAGTGTGTGTGGTTAGAGGAACCAGGTCATCTTTTCCTGCTCAACCCACTTGTTAAACAAAAAAAAAAAAAAAAAACATGGCTCATCTATGGGCTGCCTCAGGGATGTCATCACCCCGTTTCTACACCTCCTACACTAAAGAAACCTGTGCATTCATTGAGAAAATGACCTTGTCATGCGGGTGACCTCCTGTGCTCAGAGTGCAGCAGGGCAGCTACTTGGTACTTGGAAGCTAGTGAAGATCACTGTAGTAATGGTGCCTGATACAGTGGTTTGTAACTTCCAGGGGACACAACAGGTATGACACTTACATACTTACATTGGTCCAAGGTGAATACCTGTTTATTGATCATGTTTCTGATGGGCTGCCTGAACTGATCCTGCACCTGACCCATCAGCACATACAACTGACTAGGTTCCTGCGAGACACCAGGTCAGTGAATGTGGCATTCCTGGGGGCATCCAATGTATCTTTAGGCTAGGCTTGCTTGGCTTATAGGAACTGAGACTGCTATAGATGATGCTATACTTATACTACATCATATTCCCTGACCGCTAGTGTAGAGGTGACCATAACACTAGATTAGTTTTGACACAATTGGTTAATTTGTGTGATACAAAATATACAATGTTTAGTACAGTATATTATCAGCCCAGACAATGAAAACAATCTCACACTAGTGGTATCATCATACTTAAGAGGAGAACAGAATGTGTTTTGGGGTGTAATGCTATGTATACCCATGCTGCAAGTGAGAAAAATCTTAATAAATTGCCAACTTTATGTAAAAAAAAAACATTTTCCAAAAACCTGTAGTGAAAAATCACATTTTCAAAAGTCTCACCATGCCATTTCCGAAAATACTTTAAAGTATTTGCTTTCTGAAATAAGGTCATTTTATGGGTGTTTTCATTATCCTGGTGCTCCAGGGCCTTCAAAAATGTGTTGGGTAGTTTAAGTCTCACACGTGGTATCTCCATACTCCACACGTGGTATCTCTATCCCCAAACACATAGCAGAATGTGTTTGGGGGTGTAATTATAAGTATGCCTGTGCTGTGTGGGAAATAACTTGTTAACATGACAACTTTGTAAAAAAAAAACATGATTCAATTTATTAATTTTCAAAAAAATCGTGACAAAACATTGCTACTTCAAAAAACTCACCATGCCTCCGAATAAATACCTTGGACTATGAACTTTTCAAAAAGGAGTCATTTGGGGGTATTTGTACAGTCCTGGCATTTTTGACCTCAAGAAATGAGATAGGCAGTCAGTACATCAGGTTAGATACATTTTCAAATATATATATATATATATATATATATATATATATATATATATATATTGTGGCAGGGCACATGGATCCGTGGTCGACGGAAGATACGTGTCACCGAGGTTCCTGGCCTCGGTGAGATAAGAGCCGGTAATTCTGTGTCGGCAGCAGCTAGTGCTGTTTGACCTTTTTCTTTATTTTAGTGTGGCTGCAAAGCCGAATCCGGGCCGGCTCTTATTGGGAGCAGTTAAGGTATGGGTGGGTGGCTGCTCCCCACGCTCCAGGCCAGGTCTTGCCTGGGGTTTATAAGGCAGACAGGCTAACAGGTGAGGGGGAATTATCTCCATGCACCAGAAGGCTGTGGAAGTGAGTGCTGAGGCTGGAAAAGTCACAAGCAGGTGAACTGATCCGTTGCTGTGTGTGAACAGCACCAAAGAGACACAGGTGAATGGACTTGTTGCTGTGTTTAAACCTGCCTTAAAAGACTGTCGTTTTCCTTTTTGTTGGGTGTGAGTTAACACCAAAAAAGACTGTTACTTTTGTGTTCCTGAAGTGTAAATAAAACACTCCTGGTTTACTTAAAGAATCATCTGTTTTGCCTCTATACTGCACCTGCAAATCCTACCTACAAGAGCAAATCCCCACATTTGGTGCTCGGATGCGGGCAAACGCAGTGAGGCTGGCGTAAGACGCCAAAATATTTTTGTTCTGCTGAACGTGACTTTACATGTCCTATATTAAGCCTGCTAAGCTGCAGCCACAGGAAAAGATGGAGGAGATGATAAGGCAGCTTGCCCAGGCCAACCTGCAACAGCAAAAAAGACATGAGGAGGCTATGTGTGCACAGCAGGAGACTAATCAACGGCTGCTGCAACATGTGTTGGCTTTGGAAAAGTCTGAGGTGTCTCGGGGAGTGTATGATGTCCGGAAAGCGGTCCGTGCAGCAATACCGAAGATGGCTCCCGCGGATGACGTCGAGACGTACCTCGCCATATTTGAAAAAGGGGCGGTCCGGGAGAAACTACCCCGTGACCAGTGGGCTGAGGTGGTCGCTCCGTTCCTGGCATCCAGACCCCAGCAGGTGTTTTTCGATTTGACAGATGACCAAGCTGCCGACTACCCGACCGTAAAGGGTGAGATCCTGGCGAGATTGTGCGTAAATGTCTTAGTCCACGCTCAGCCGGTGCATCAGTGGGGCTACAAAGCGGCCGAACCGGCCCGGCCACAATATTACGATTTACTGCACAGATTGCAAAAATGGCTGCAGCCTGATCTATTAAATCCCACTGATATGCTGGACCGCTTGTTGGCTGACATGTTTTGGAGGGCCTTGCCTTATCCCCTCCAGCACTGGATCGGCCAGGCTTCTCCTGACAATGCTCTGGATATGGTTGACCTGGTGGAGCGCTATGAGGCCACCAAGAACTTGCAGGGATGTACAGGGGGGAGGGGGCCAGTCAAACCCCGGAAATCTCCGCCACAGACCCAACGCTTGATGGCAATGAGACACACTCAGGACGTACTCCCTGTACGCCCGGCCCCAATAGTCTGCTGGCGATGTCAGGAGCCAGGTCACGTGAGGGCTGAGTGTCCACAACAGGACGAGCCTATGGAGACTAACTATGGACACCGCCACTCGTTGTATGCATGAAAGCTGTGCGCCACAGGCACCGGTGAGGTGATAGGCAGTAACCATCTGTGTCAGGTGGAGGTGGTAAACACTTTGGCGGAGGCTCTGCTGGACTCAGGAAGTCTGGTGTCCCTGGTAAGAACGGCGTTAATACGGCCTGCTGAGTATACCGGCCGCAGAGTCGGGGTCGTATGTATTCATGGAGACTTAAAGGACTATCCCACAGCGCTGGTAACTTTGTCCACAGCGGCCGGCCAGTGGACCCATGAGGTGGCTGTCGCTACCAAATTGCCACATGAACTAATACTCGGAAGGGACTTTCCAGGTTTTTCGGAACTGTGGCCTACGCTAAAAGGGTCTGACAAGCCTGAGACAGGGACAACCCTAGCAGAATGGCCTGGTTCCAGTGCGAGGCCAGAGCCCTGGGGGCCAGAGTCCGAAGGGCCCTCGGTAGGGGTGACCACAGTTTCTGTGATAGAGGGGGACACAACCCCACTAAATGTAATGGTGGGAGACGTGGAGGACTTGCCATCCGGCCCTGAGTTGGCAGACCTCAATGTCTCCGGGGAAAATTTTGGGACCGCACAACACCGGGATATGTCCCTAAGCAGGGCCTGGGAGAATGTTGTAATAATTAATGGTAAACCCAAAATACCTGGGGCTGAATTGATGTTTCCACATTTTATTGTTCAACAGGAAATGTTATATAGAGTGAATCAAATCCGGGGTGAACTGGTTGAACAGTTGGTGGTGCCCACAGCGTACCGCAAGCTTGTTATGGAGCTTGCCCACCAACATGTTCTTGGGGGACACTTAGGGTGGCAGAAAACACAGGACCACATACTACAGAGGTTTTATTGGCCTGGGGTATTCAGAGAAGTGGAAGAGTATTGTAAGTCATGTCCGGTTTGTCAGATAACTAGCCCCCAGCCCCATTTCCGTAGTCCCCTAATACCTCTCCCAATAATTGAAGTCCCATTCGAGCGAATTGCTATGGATCTAATCGGCCCTGTTCCAAAATCTGCCAGGGGTCACCAACATATTCTAGTCATCCTTGACTACGCCACTCGCTACCCGGAAGCGATACCCCTGCGACATACATCCGCCAAGCTTATAGCTAAGGAGTTAATGGAAATGTTTTCCCGGGTGGGGCTGCCTAAAGAGCTCCTGACTGACCAAGAGACACCGTTTATGTCCAAGGTTATGAGAGAACTCGTAAGCTGCTCCACATAAAACAATTACGTACATCCGTCTACCATCCCCAGACAGATGGCCTGGTCGAGAGATTTAACCAAACATTAAAAAACATGTTAAAAAGAGTAGTTTCCAGGGATGGTAAGGACTGGGACCTGCTTCTACCCTACCTGATGTTTGCAGTGCAAGAAGTACCTCAGGCTTCCACGGGGTTCTCGCCCTTCGAACTGTTATATGGTAGGCATCCTCGCGGGCTGTTGGATATAGCCAAAGAGGCCTGGGAACAACAACCCACCCCCTACAAAAGTGTAGTTGACTATGTCACCCAGATGCAGGAACGGATGGAAAAGGTGATGCCATTGGTCAGGGAACACATGGAGGCAGCCCAACGAGCCCAGAGTAGGATCTACAATCGACAGGCTAGGGTCCGGAACTTTAACCCGGGTGATCGGGTAGTGGTACTAGTACCAACAGTAGATAGCAAGTTCCTAGCTAGGTGGCAAGGTCCCTATGAGGTACTCGAAAAGATAGGGGAAGTAAATTACAAAGTACACCAGCCAGGGTGGCGGAAGCCGGAGCAGGTGTACCACGTAAATTTACTAAAGTCGTGGAAAGATAGGGACTTATCCAAGAACGACAACCCCCAGCCAGGGTTTCTAGGTGAAAAGGGTCCAGCCCCTCCTCTTGCAGCCTGTGAAGCAGTAACCACGGTAAAAGCTGCAGATAGCCTGTCCTCCAAACAGGTCCAGGAAGTCAGGGAGTTCATTAGTCGGAACACAGATGTATTCTCAGACCTCCCTGGACGCACGTCTCTAATCCAACATGATATTGTCACTGAGCCCCGGGTTAAGGTCCGGGTAAAGCCATATCGGATACCTGAGGCTCGGCGACATGCGGTTGAGGAAGAAGTACAACGCATGTTAAAACTGGATGTTATTGAAGAGTCTAAAAGTGAATGGTCCAGTCCTATAGTCTTAGTACCCAAACCCGACGGGACGTTGCGGTTTTGCAACGATTTTCGTAAGCTAAACGGAGTCTCCAAGTTTGACGCCTATCCTATGCCCCGAGTAGACAAGCTGATTGAGGAATTAGGCCAAGCCCGGTATTTTTCAGTGTTAGACCTCACAAAAGGGTACTGGCAAATACCCTTAACGAGGTCTGCCAAGGAAAAAACGGCTTTTGTTACTCCTCAGGGCCTATATCACTATAAGGTGTTACCCTTTTGCCTGCCTGGTGCCCCTGCCACCTTCCAAAGACTAATGGACATAGTGCTGCGACCTCATTGTCAGTACGCCTCGGCTTACCTGGACGATGTCGTCATCCACAGCAGGGATTGGGAAAGTCATCTGCCCAAAGTGCAGGCGGTAGTAGATGCCCTTAGGAAGGCCGGGCTGACCGCTAATCCGAAAAAGTGTTCAATAGGATTAGAAGAGATTAAATACCTGGGGTATGTTATTGGGCGAGGAGTCATCAAACCCCAAGTAAACAAAATAGAAGCTTTACGTAGTTGGCCCCAACCAGTCACCACTAAGCAGGTCAGGTCATTCCTGGGGATGGTGGGATATTATATGAGGTTCATTCCCCATTTTTCCATCTTAGCTGCTCCACTAACAGGGCTACTAAAGGGACGAAAGTCCGTCATGGTTCACTGGGATGATAAGGCGGAAGAGGCCTTTTCCGCTTTGAAGTCAGCACTATGTGGGTCCCCAGTCTTGGTCACACCAGACTTCAAGAAGGAATTTATAGTACAGACCGATGCCTCGGAAGTAGGTCTAGGGGCTGTACTATCACAGGAGGTCAATGGGGAGGAACATCCTGTCGTGTACCTCAGCCGGAAGCTCACCCCAGCAGAGACCCGATACAGTATAGTGGAGAGAGAGTGCCTGGCTATCAAATGGGCACTCGAGTCTCTTCGTTATTATCTGTTGGGGAGGAAATTTCGTCTGGTGACCGACCATTCCCCTCTCCAATGGATGAGCCAGGCCAAGGAGAGAAATGCTCGGGTCACCAGATGGTTCCTGTCCCTTCAGCACTTCAAGTTCTCAGTGGAACACAGGGCAGGCCGCCTACAGGGAAAAGCAGATGCCCTGTCTCGCGCACACTGTATGACATGTGTTCACCCCCTGAGGGTTTGAACAAAGGGGGGAGGTATGTGGCAGGGCACATGGATCCGTGGTCGACGGAAGATACGTGTCACCGAGGTTCCTGGCCTCGGTGAGATAAGAGCCGGTAATTCTGTGTCAGCAGCAGCTAGTGCTGTTTGACATTTTTTTATTTTAGTGTGGCTGCAAAGCCGAATCCGGGCCGGCTCTTATTGGGAGCAGTTAAGGTATGGGTGGGTGGCTGCTCCCCACACTCCAGGCCAGGTCTTGCCTGGGGTTTATAAGGCAGACAGCCTAACAGGTGAGGGGGAATTATCTCCATGCACCAGAAGGCTGTGGAAGTGAGTGCTGAGGCTGGAAAAGTCACAAGCAGGTGAACTGATCCATTGCTGTGTGTGAACAGCACCAAAGAGACACAGGTGAATGGACTTGTTGCTGTGTTTAAACCTGCCTTAAAAGACTGTCGTTTTCCTTTTTGTTGGGTGTGAGTTAACGCCAAGAAAGACTGTTACTTTTGTGTTCCTGAAGTGTAAATAAAACACTCCTGATTTACTTAAAGAATCATCTGTTTTGCCTCTATACTGCACCTGCAAATCCTACCTACAAGAGCAAATCCCCACAATATATATATATATAGTTTGTGGAATCAGTAACTTTCACAAATATACTGATTTGGGTTATTTTGTTTTTTTGTTTTTAACCAAAAAAGGTAACAGAATACATTTTTGCCAATATTTATGAAGAAAGATTATTTATTTGCAAAGATGTATAACAAAAACTAAGAAAAACATATTTTTTTCAAATTTATTTTATTTATATGGCAAAAAATGAAAATCTCAGTTGTGATTAAATACTACCAAAAGAAAGTTCAATTTGACTCAAAAAATGATAAACATTTCATTTGGGTACCATGCTACATGACTGAGTAATTGGCATTCAAAATATGACAGTGCTGAAAGCTGAAAATAGGCCTGGACCGGAAGGGGGTGGGAGTGTGGGGTTTATTTTTCTTTATTTTTTTTTTTTTTTAGACTCTGTAAGGGGTTGGCTCGGTAGCGGGTGTGGGTGACCCCCTGGGTGGGTTCGCTACACAGAGAGACAGCCGAGGAGTGGTTGAAAACAACGGTCTATGGTTTATTCTTCCAATTTGCTGGAAACAAGTGCAAGCATCCAAACAGCATAAATCAAACAAAACATAAAATAAACCCTGGCCACTTGGGGCGTCTACCTTCACAACACAGGAACCTACCTATGGAGTCTGTCACAACCTACTGCTGGGCAGACATTGCTGGTCATACAGCAGAAAACCAATAGTCTATTTGTTTTTCTTTTCACACAGAAAAAGTCAACACCACCTCACCTTCAGAAGTCTTTCTCAGCTCACTTGTCAGGGTCCGGACTGGCGGCAGATGACGGCACTAGGGGTGGATCCTCTGTGTCAGTGAGGGATTGGCGTGGACCGTACTAGAGGACCGGTTCTAAGTTACTACCGGTTTTCACCAGAGCCCGCCACAAGGCGGGATGGACTTGCTGCGGCGGTAGCAACCAGGTCGTGTCCCCCGGTAACGGCTCAACCTCAATGACAGCTGAGACAGGCGTGGTACAATAGGACAAGGCAAAGGCAAGGTCAGACGTAGCAGAAGGTCAGGGCAGGCGGCAAAGGTACGAAGTCAGAGGCAAACGGCAGAAGGTCAGATACACAGGCAAGGCAAACACAAATCGCTTTCTCAGGGCACTAAGGCAACAAGATCCGGCAAGGACAGGAAGGGGAAGTAGGTTTTTATATGATTTGTACTAATTGGACCAGGCACCAATTAGTGGTGCACTGGCCCTTTAAATCTCAATGCAGCGGCGTGCGCGCGCCCTAGGGAGCGGGGCAGCGCGCGCCGGGAGGAGGACAGGAAGGAACCCGGCATGCGCCGGGAGGAAGGGAGGACGGGACCCGGCAGGTAAGCTACTAGAGATGCGGGGGAACAGCGCTCACGGTCGGGGACGATGACCGGAGCGCTGCTGCCCGCAGGACGCCTCGAGTGCTCCGGGGAAGCCGCGGGACCCGGAGCACTCGGCGTTACAGTACCCCCCCCTTTGGTCTCCCCCTCTTTTTGGAGCCCAGGTACCTGTGGATGAGCCCCTTGTCGAGAATATTGGACTCGGGCTCCCATGACCTCTCTTCAGGACCACAATTCTCCCAGTCAACAATAAAACATTTTTTTACCTCTGACGACCTTGGAGGCGAGGATCTCTTTCACTGAGAAGACGTCAGAGGAGCCAGAGACAGGAGCAGGAACGGTGACCTTGGGGGAAAATCGGTTAAGAATGAGAGGTTTGAGAAGGGATACATGAAAGGAATTAGGAATACGGAGAGAGGGAGGAAGATGGAGTTTGTAAGAGACAGCCTTAATTTGACTTTTGATTTTAAAAGGCCCGAGATAACGCGGACCCAGTTTGTAGCTGGGGACCCGAAACCGGATGTATTTGGCAGAGAGACACACTGTCCCCAGGGGCAAAGACAGGAGGAGTTCTTTTTTTATCTGCATGTCTCTTCATGCGAGAAGAGGCCAGAGTGAGCGACTTTTGAGTTTCTATCCAGATGGAGGAAAAGTCCAGGGTCAAGTCATCAACGGCAGGGACTCCAGAAGAAGTGGGAATGGGGAGGGGGGCAGCGGGTGACGGCCGTACACCACAAAAAAATGGAGATTTGGTGGATGACTCAGAGTCTCTAAAGTTATATGAGAATTCGGCCCAGGGCAACAGGTCGACCCAATCGTCCTGACGGGAGGAGATGTCGCAGATAGTCACCAAGGATCTGGTTAACCCTCTCCACTTGTCCATTGGACTGTGGGTGGTAGGCGGAAGAAAAGTTCAATTTGATTTTTAATTGGGTGCAGAGTGCTCTCCAAAATTTTGAGATAAACTGAACGCCTCTATCGGAGACGATATGTGTTGGAAGACCGTGGAGACGAAATATGTGCAAAAAGAATTGCTTCGCCAGCTGTGGCGCAGAAGGGAGACCAGGAAGCGGAACAAAATGTGCCATTTTGGAAAACCTGTCAACAACCACCCATATGACTGTGTTGCCATGGGATACGGGAAGGTCAGTGACAAAGTCCATCGCTATGTGGGACCAAGGCTGTTCGGGCACTGGCAGAGGGAGGAGAAGACCTGCAGGCCTCTGGCGGGGAGTTTTGTCCCGTGCGCAGACAGTACAGGCCCGAACGAACTCCGTTACATCTTTCTCAAAGGAAGGCCACCAATAGTGTCTGGCAATTAGCTGAGTAGTCTTTTTAATTCCAGCGTGACCCGCCAGGTGAGAGGAGTGACCCCATTTGAGAGTCCGGAGGCGAAGACGTGGAGGAACAAATGTTTTCCCTGGAGGAACTGGTGCCAGTGAAGCAGGGGCAGTTGAAATCAGACACTCAGGAGGAATGGTGTTTTGAGGAACGGTTTCAGCTTCGGAGGCATCGGTGGAGCATGATAGGGCATCCGCCCTAATCTTCTTATCAGCAGGACGAAAATGGATCTGGAAAGTGAATCGGGCAAAGAACAATGACCACCTGGCCTGGCGCGGATTAAGGCGCTGGGCAGACTGAAGGTACGACAGATTTTTGTGGTCAGTGTAGATGGTGATAGGATGAAGGGATCCTTCCAGGAGATGTCTCCATTCCTCTAGTGCCAACTTAATGGCTAGTAGTTCACGGTCTCCAATAGCATAGTTCTTTTCTGGAGGGGAAAAAGTTTTAGAGAAGAAGCCGCAGGTGACATTTCTTCCTTTAGCGGACTTTTGAAGAAGAACCGCTCCGGCTCCCACCGAGGAGGCATCTACCTCCAGGAAGAATGGTTTCAGCGGATCAGTCCTATACAAGACTGGAGCGAAGGCGAAGGCAGTCTTAAGGCAAGTAAAGGCTTCTTCCGCTTGGGGAGGCCATGATCTCGGATTCGCTTCCTTCTTGGTTAGTGCCACAATAGGCGCCACAATAGTGGAGAAGTGGGGGATGAACTGGCGGTAGTAATTGGCGAATCCGAGGAAGCGCTGGATAGAGTGAAGTCCTGAGGGGCATGGCCAATTCAAGACTGCGGAGAGCTTGTCGGGATCCATTTGAAGACCTTGTCCAGAAACTAGGTACCCCAGAAACGGAAGACAGCTACGTTCAAAGAGGCATTTTTCAATTTTGGCGTAAAGATGGTTAACACGGAGACGCTGGAGCACTTGAAAAACCTGGAGACGGTGTTCTTCCAGAGTGGAGGAGAAGATTAGTATGTCATCAAGATAGACCACTACGCAGGTATACAACAAGTCCCGGAAGATCTCATTGACAAAGTCTTGGAAGACTGCAGGAGCATTGCACAGGCCAAAGGGCATGACAAGATACTAGAAGTGGCCATCTCTGGTATTGAAAGCGGTTTTCCACTCATCTCCTTCACGGATTCTGATGAGGTTGTAAGCGCCCCTGAGGTCAAGCTTAGTGAAGACCTTTGCTCTGCGCAAACGGTCAAAGAGCTCCGAGATGAGAGGCAGCGGGTAGCGATTCTTTACCGTGATTTTGTTGAGACCGCGATAATCAATACAAGGGCGTAGTGACCCATCTTTTTTGGCAACAAAAAAGAATCCTGCTCCGGCAGGAGAAGAAGACTTCCTGATGAAACCTTTCTTGAGATTCTCCTGAACGTACTCCGACATGGCCTTGGTTTCAGGAGCGGAGAGAGGGTAAATCCTGCCACGGGGTGGTGTGGTACCAGGAAGTAAGTCAATAGGGCAGTCGAAGGGTCTATGTGGTGGTAAGACCTCTGCCTGTTTTTTGCAAAAGACGTCAGCAAAGTCTTAGTCTTAGCTTTAGGAAGGCCGAGCAAAGGAGAGGAGATTTGTCTAGTGGGTACCGACTTGAGGCAACGAGTGTGGCAGGTAGGGCCCCATGATTTAATGTCCCCAGAGGTCCAGTCGAGGGTAGGAGCGTGGCGCTGGAGCCAAGGCAAGCCAAGAAGGATGTCAGAAGTGCAGTTAGGCAGAACAAAAAATTCAATCGTCTCTTAGTGGAGAACCCCTATGGTCATGAGCACGGGTTCTGTGCGGTAACGCACGGTGCAGTTCAGATTCTCTCCGTTAACTGTGGAAATAAAGAAGGGCTTGACGAGACGGATAACAGGGATGTTAAACCGGTTGATGAAGGAGGCTTTAATGAAGTTTCTTGCCGAACCAGAGTCCAAGAAGGCCTCCGCAGAGAAGAAGACTTTAGCGGCTGGAGAAATTCGTACTGGAACGATCAGGCGTGGAGAGGAAGAGTTTACACCCAGTGACGCCTCTCCCACGTTCACTAGGTGCGAGCGTTTCCCTGATGCTGAGGACGAAGAGGACAGTCCTTTAAGAAGTGTTCAGAGCTCGCACAATATAAACATAAGTTCTCGCTCCTCCGGCGAGACCTCTCTTGCTGGGTCAGGCGAGACCGATCCACTTGCATGGCCTCCTCGGCGGAAGGCACGGTAGCAGGCTGCAAAGGGTGCTGGAAGAGAGGAGCCAGGCGTGGGTATCGCCTGACGCGAACAAGATCTTTCTCCTGGCGGAGCTCTTGACGCCTTTCAATGTAGCGCATATCTATGCGAGTAGCCAACTGGATAAGTTCAGTCAGGGAGGCAGGTATCTCTCGCGCGGCCAGACAATCCTTGATATGGCTGGATAAACCCTTTTTAAAGGTCGTGCAGAGAGCCTCGTTGTTCCAGGTCAATTCGGAGGCCAGAGTGCGAAACTGTATAGCATATTCGCCCACTGTAGAGTCTCCTTGGACGAGGTTTAGCAAGGCTGTTTCCGCGGACGAGGCACGGGCAGGTTCCTCAAAGACACTGCGGATTTCAGAAACGAAGGACTGGACAGAGTTAGTGGCAGGATCGTTGCGGTCCCAAAGCGGCGTGGCCCAGGCCAAGGCCTTCCCAGATAATAAACTGACCACGAACGCCACCTTAGACCGTTCTGTGGGAAACTGGTCTGACAACATCTCTAGGTGCAGGGAACATTGGGACAAGAATCCCCGGCACATCTTAGAGTCCCCATCAAACTTGTCCGGGAGTGATAAGCGGACTCTAGCGGTAGCAGCGGCAGCTCGGGGAGGAGGAGATGTAGAAGCTGGCTGTGACGGCAGAAGCTGTTGAATCATGGTGGTCAACTGCGTCAGTTGTTGTCCTTTTTGGGAAATCTGCTGGGACTGCTGGGCAACCACGGTAGTGAGGTCAGCGAGACTAGGCAGCGGCACATCAGCGGGATCCATGGCCGGATCTACTGTCAGGGTCCGGACTGGCGGCAGATGACGGCACTAGGGGTGGATCCTCTGTGTCAGTGAGGGATTGGCGTGGACCGTACTAGAGGACCGGTTCTAAGTTACTACCGGTTTTCACCAGAGCCCGCCGCAAGGCGGGATGGACTTGCTGCGGCTGTAGCAACCAGGTCGTGTCCCCCGGTAACGGCTCAACCTCAATGACAGCTGAGACAGGCGTGGTACAATAGGACAAGGCAAAGGCAAGGTCAGACGTAGCAGAAGGTCAGGGCAGGCGGCAAAGGTACGAAGTCAGAGGCAAACGGCAGAAGGTCAGATACACAGGCAAGGCAAACACAAATCGCTTTCTCAGGGCACTAAGGCAACAAGATCCTGCAAGGACAGGAAGGGGAAGTAGGTTTTTATATGATTTGTACTAATTGGACCAGGCACCAATTAGTGGTGCACTGGCCCTTTAAATCTCAATGCAGCGGCGCGCGCGCGCCCTAGGGAGCGGGGCCGCGCGCGCCGGGAGGAGGACAGGAAGGAACCCGGCGTGCGCCGGGAGGAAGGGAGGACGGGACCCGGTGGGTAAGCTACTAGAGATGCGGGGGAACAGCGCTCACGGTCAGGGACGATGACCAGAGCGCTGCTGCCCGCAGGACGCCTCGAGTCCTCCGGGGAAGCCGCGGGACCCGGAGCACTCGGCGTTACATCACTGCTCTCCTTAACGTAAAAAGCCTCAGGATGCAGCAATCAGTAGTCATCCTCCGGATAACTTATAGAGGCCTAAAGTCCATCCAATCCTCCCATATGTCAACCCATTCTATGGTCTCGTCTTGCTCCCACTCTTTTAGGTATTCTAATGTTCTTATTTTTTCTACTCTTTTCACCCAATCACCTAATGTTGGTGCTTCAGTTTTCTGCCAAAAGAGCGGGATCAGACCCTTTGCAGCGTTCATTAAGTGGGGGATTAATGACACTTTATATTGTTTTATTTAACTTTTTGTGCCATGGAATAGACAGACCCAGGGATCTTCTTTAATCTCTATTTGCGTGATTACTTTGATTTGGGCTAAAACCTCCTTCCAGAATTTTTTTTATTTTCGGACATTCCCACCATAGGTGGGTCATTGTACCAACCTCTATACAGCCCCTCCAACAGTATTTTGGTTTCTCTTTTTGATAATTGTGAGTTCTATCGGGGGTATTGTACCATCTTGCGATGCATTTATAGTTCATCTCTACTGTGTTCACGTCTACTGAAGAACTGTGTATTAATCTCAAACTTTTTCCTAAGTGATAATCTGTATTCCGTGTTCCCAATTCTCTTTCCCATTTTTCTATGTATGGCGGTATTCTCGGACCCATCATGTCCACCAATATTTTATATATATTTGAGATGCTGTTCTTATAATTTTCAGATGAGCAAATTTGCTCAAATGGAAGCAATTCGTCTCTTGATCTTAGTGGCTTTGGAAGGGTAGACACGAAATGTTTTAGCTGACAATACTGCCATTCATTGATTTTCCAATTTTTTTGTTTTAAGTTATTTAATGTGCAAATCTTCCCCTTATCTATAATGTCCCTTACCCATGCATCCTCATCTGTGATCCAGCCTCCTTCCATCTTTTTTTGTCCTGTTGGGAAGTAATTGGTGTCTCTTAAGGGAATTAGTGGTGAATTATATTTCCAGTTATTTTTTTATGTGTATTATCCCAGATCCTCCATGCATTGTGTGTAATCAAATGTGTATTAATATTCAAATTCCTGTATTGTGAAGGGATCCATATAGCTTTCCCCAATTGGGTACAGCTCATAGTGCATTCTATTTTTACCCAGCTTTTTTCACTTTTTATCTTCCCCCATTCCATCACCCGTGAAAGTAGTGTTGCATCGTAATATTTTTTTAAATCTGGAACCACTAGGCCTCCTTGGTTCTTGCCCTTTGTTAGTACTGTATATTGTATTCTAGGTTTGCCTTTTTTCCAAATGAATTTGGAAACTAGAGATTTCAGGATTTCAAAATATATTTGAGGGATCGATATTGGCAACATTTGATATTTGTAGGCTATTTTCGGTAATATTGCCATCTTAATGATGTTAATTCTTCCTATCCACGATAACCGTCTGTATGAGATCCTATTTAATTCTGTTTTGATTTCATTTAACAGAGGTATATAGTTTTCTTTATATAAATTTTCGGGTTCCATAGTTAATATAATACCCAAATATTTTAAGCCGGATTTGTTCCAAGAGAAGGGGAATTCCGATCTTAATTTTTCTTCTTCTTTTTTTTTATATTAATGTTTAATATCTCTGATTTTGCCGGATTGATTTTTAGGTTGGAGAGTTCTCCATATTTTCTTAGAATTTCCATCAAGTTTGGGAGTGTTATTCTTGGATTGGATATGTAGAGCAAAACGTCGTCCGCAAATGCGGCCACCTTATGTTCCATATTTTTTTTTCTAAATTTTCAGTTATTTTTCATTTATATAGCAAAAAACACAAAAGCCAGTAGTGATTAATGCCCCATACACACGTGCAGATTATCTGCAGACTTTTGTCTGCAGACTTACCAAAACCATATAATATGAGGTCAAACCTAAACACTTTCAATTTGTATGCAATCCGGCAGGCCCTTGTACTACATAGAAAAGGTAAGTCTGCAGACAAAAGTCTGCAGATAATCTGCACGTGTGTACGGGGCATAAAAAGGAGCTCCAGTCTGGGCAATAAAATGAAAAGTCAGCAGCTACAAATATTTTTTTCATATAAAGACACTTACCTGTCCAGGGATGCAGCTATGTCAGCAATCGGCTTTGGGTGCAGGCACCAGGATCTTCACTAAGGGTTTCCTGCTGCGTATGTGCAAGTCCCGCCACACTTTCTGAATGGTGCGGCTGTCTTCTGGGACCTGTGTGTGTCCCAGAAGGCAGCGGAGGGGGGAAAAAGGAGGGGCCAGAAATAATCGGGGATCGCTGTGGCAATCTTACCTGAAAGTGGAAGCGGTACCTTCAAAAACCAGGTACCTGGTCTCCCCCCATAAAAATGCCAAATGTGGCAGTGGAGGGTGAAAAAAAGAAAGCTCTCTCTGTCTCAAAAAATGTTATATGGGTACAGGGTTGCATTACTGAGTAATTGTCATTCAAATGTGACAGCCATGAAATCAGGAAATTGGCCTGGGCAGGAAGGGGGTGAAAGTGTCCAGTATTGAGGTGGTTAAATATATGATACTGAGTGACTGCTGTGTGGAAATTAGAGTGTAAGCTTCTGTGGTGGAGAGCCTGATGTAAAGGGGTTGGTGTTCTCTGTACAGCACTATAGTATATGATGGATATCAATAGATAAAATTTGCATGTGATGGACAATGGATGGGATATTAGAGTGTAAGCTTCTGTGGTGCAGAGCCTGGGGTAAAGGGATTGATGTTCTCTGTACAGCCCTATAGTATATGTTGGATATCAATAGATAAAATTTGCATGTGATGGACAATGGATGGGATATTAGAGTGTAAGCTTCTGTGGTGCAGAGACTGATGTAAAGGGATTGGTGTTCTCTGTACAGCACTATAGTATATTTTGGATATCAATAGATACAATTTGCATGTGACAGACAATGGATGGGATATTAGAGTGTAAGCTTCTGTGGTGCAGAGCCTGGGGTAAAGGGCTTGGTTTTCTCTGTACAGCCCTATAGTATATGATGGATATCAATAGATAAAATTTGCATGTGACAGACAATGGATGGGATATTAGAGTGTAAGCTTCTGTGGTGCAGAGACTGATGTAAAGGGATTGGTGTTCTCTGTACAGCACTATAGTATATGTTGGAAATCAATAGATACAATTTGCATGTGACGGGCAATGGATGGGATATTAGAGTGTAAGCTTCTGTGGTGGAGAGCCTGGGGTAAAGGGCTTGGTTTTCTCTGTACAGCACTATAGTATATGTTGGATATCAATAGATAAAATTTGCATGTGATGGACAATGGATGGGATATTAGAGTGTAAGCTTCTGTGGTGCAGAGCCTGAGGTAAAGGGCTTGGTGTTCTCTATACAGCACTATAGTATATGTTGGATATCAATAGATAAAATTTGCATGTGATGGACAATGGATGGGATATTAGAGTGTAAGCTTCTGTGGTGCAGAGCCTGGTGTTCTCTGTACAGCACTATGGTATATGTTGTAATAGATAACATTTTCGTGTGACAGTGACATCAAAGTGTAAGCTCCTGTGGTGCAGACTGATATGAGTCTGTTAATATTCTGTGTACAGCGCTGTGGCATATGTCAGCACTACCTAAATGTAACAATAGTTTCTGTGTACAAATACTATTGAACTTCTTCCATGGTTTGAGGGATTATAAATCTTTCTCTGTAGGAGTGGCGTGATATACTTTTTTGTTTTATCTTTATTTCTCTTAGATGCTTAATTTTACCACATGGTGCTAACAAAGTACAGAAGGAAGACATTGTCACCATAGTTGGCCGTTTAAATAAAGTTGTGCAATGTGAATACTGGGCAAAAAAACGCCACCGCCTGACTTCCCGGTCATGACGACATTCATGAAAGCCGAGAGAAAAGCGAGTGATCTATGTACGCCCCGCCCGTCAGCTCCCAGCCCCGCCCCCAGTGAGTCAGGCCTGGGCCGGCTGTAAGCGCAAGTGACTCGTTTCCTCTTCACAACACAGGAGCCGCAGTGAGAGGCCGGAGTCGCTGCCCTACTTCCCCCGGAGCCACCCCGCCGAAGCCGAGACCTCGAACGCTGCTGTCCTCTGTCCCCGCCCGCCATTCTGCTGCTCCCCTAATGGCGCTGAAAAGAATACAGAAAGTAAGTGTGACATGGGGCAGCCCCTGGAAACAATGGATGCCGCCTCAGTCGGTGCCCTGTCACCCCCAGTGTTGGGCTCTGTAATGATTGGTGTCACCTCATAGTGTGAACCATGTCTGTGTTCTCAGAAAGACACACTTCTCCAGTTCTCTGCCTTCCATCTCCCCACACCCCTCCCCTGAACAGGCCCTTACCTGTGTGCCCAGCACATCACTGTGTCATCTTCCTGTTCTTTGTCAAGTCTGACTAAACCCAGTCACTGAGTGCCTTCCCATCTATTGGTCCCAGCACAGCCATTCCTTGCTGCTTTCCTTTTTATTTTTTAAGCCTGGTGTTCCTACCACTTGACTTCCTGTCCTGGGGTGACCACGTTTCCCTGAGTGGCTCCCTCAGTGACTGCAGTGTGGTCATCGCATGCCCCCCGTGTAGGCCGTGCTATTGATGCCGGGCACCCCCCCCCCCCCCGTGTAGGCTGTACTATTGATGCCAGGCACCACCCCCCCGTGTAGGCCGTACTATTGATGCCAGCCACCACCCCCCCCCTGTGTAGGCCGTACTATTGATGCCGGGCACCAGCCCCCCCCCGTATAGGCCGTACTATTGATGCCAGGCACCACCCCCCCGTGTAGGCCGTACTATTGATGCCAGCCACCACCCCCCCCCCTGTGTAGGCCGTACTATTGATGCCGGGCACCACCCCCCCCCCCCGTGTAGGCCGTACTATTGATGCCGGGCACCACCACCCCCCCGTGTAGGCCGTGCTATTGATGCCGGGCACCCCTCCCCCCGTGTAGGCCTTCCCACTAATGCCGGGCACCCCTTCCCTCCCCCTGTGTAGGCAGTACCACTGATGCCAGGGGTACCCCTTCCCCCCCCCCCCATGTAGGCCGTGCCACTAATGCCGAGCACCCCCCGTGTAGGCTGTGCCACTGATGCCAGGGGCACCCCTTCCCTCCTCCCCGTGTAGGCCGTACCACTGATGCCAGGGGCACCCCTCCCCCCCCCCATGTAGGCTGTGCCATTGATGCCGTGCACCCCCCGTGTAGGCCGTACCACTGATGCAGGGCATCCCTTCCCTCCCCCCCCTGTAGGCTGTACCACTGATGCCAGGGGCACCCCCTTCCCCCCCCCCCGTGTAGGCCGTACCACTGATGTCAGGGGCACCCCCTTCCCTTCCCCCCCGTGTAGGCCGTACCACTGATGCCAGAGGCACCCCTTCCCTCCCCCCCGGTGTAGGCAGTGCGACTGATGCCGGGCAACCCCCGGTGTAGGCGGTGCGACTGATGCCGGGCAACCCCCGGTGTAGGCAGTGCGACTGATGCCGGGCAACCCCCGGTGTAGGCCGTGCGACTGATGCCGGGCACCACCCCCCCCTCGTGTAGGCCGTACTATTGATGCCGGGCACCACCCCCCCCCCCCGTGTAGGCTGTGCTATTGATGCCGGGCACCCCCCCCCCCCCGTGTAGGCTGTGCTATTGATGCCGGGCACCACCACCACCCCGTGTAGGCCGTGCTATTGATGCCGGGCACCACCACCCCCCCCCCCCCGTGTAGGCCGTGCTATTGATGCCGGGCACCACCACCCCCCGTGTAGGCCGTGCTATTGATGTCGGGCACCCCTCCCCCCGTGTAGGCCTTCCCACTAATGCCGGGCACCCCTTCCCTCCCCCTGTGTAGGCAGTACCACTGATGCCAGGGGTACCCCTTCCCTCCCCCCCCATGTAGGCCGTGCCACTAATGCCGAGCACCCCCCGTGTAGGCTGTGCCACTGATGCCAGGGGCACCCCTCCCCCCCCCCCCCCATGTAGGCTGTGCCACTGATGCCGTGCACCCCCCCGTGTAGGCCGTACCACTGATGCAGGGCATCCCTTCCCTCCCCCCCCCCTGTAGGCTGTACCACTGATGCCAGGGGCACCCCCTTCCCTTCCCCCCCCCCCGTGTAGGCCGTACCACTGATGTCAGGGGCACCCCCTTCCCTTCCCCCCCGTGTAGGCCGTACCACTGATGCCAGAGGCACCCCTTCCCTCCCCCCCGGTGTAGGCAGTGCGACTGGTGCCGGGCAACCCCCGGTGTAGGCAGTGCGACTGGTGCCGGGCAACCCCCGGTGTAGGCAGTGCGACTGGTGCCGGGCAACCCCCGGTGTAGGCCGTACGACTGATGCCGGGCAACCCCCGGTGTAGGCCGTACGACTGATGCCGGGCAACCCCCGGTGTAGGCCGTACGACTGATGCCGGGCAACCCCCACCGTGTCGGCCGTACGACTGATGCCGGGCAACCCCCACCGTGTCGGCCGTACGACTGATGCCGGGCAACCCCCACCGTGTCGGCCGTACGACTGATGCCGGGCAACCCCCACCGTGTCGGCCGTACGACTGATGCCGGGCAACCCCCACCGTGTCGGCCGTACGACTGATGCCGGGCAACCCCCACCGTGTCGGCCGTACGACTGATGCCGGGCAACCCCCACCGTGTCGGCCGTACGACTGATGCCGGGCAACCCCCACCGTGTCGGCCGTACCACTGATGCCGGGCAACCCCCACCGTGTCGGCTTTACCACTGATGCCGGGCACCCCCTGTGTAGGCCATACCACTGATGCCCGGCATCCCCCACCCTCGATGTAGGCCACCCCTGTGTTCTCTCTCCTGGTGCCGGGCCCATTTTTACTTTGACTCCATTTTTTTTTATATTATTGATTGATTTGAAGCCCCCAGAGGCAGACCTGTGTAAGTGCACCAGCTAAACTGCAGCAAAATGTCTTTTCCAAAGTTGTTGTGTAATGCCTGCGTAGACTTGTGGCTATTTTTACACATTTAGTAGATTGTCAACACCCATATATCTTGTTCTGCAATAGTTGGTTTGTTTTTAGGTCAGGATCTTTAAAGCTGAATTCCAGGCCACTTTGTAAAAAGCAAAGGAACACTATGGGGTTCATTTACTAAAACTATAGAGTGCTAATTCTGGTGCAGCCCTGCATAAAAACCAATCAGGTTTCAAGTTTGTTTGGCTTTTTTTTTTTTTTTTGTCAAAGCTATCATACACAGCTGCACCAGATTTTGCTTTTGGCTTCTACCTTCATCTTATTCAATTAAGCTGTGACAAATTGCTTTGTTGGCAGACTTGTACCAGATTTTTTACTCTCCAGTTTTAGTAAATTAGTATTTTTTTTTTTTTTTTTTTAATACCCAATGTTTTACCTAGCTGCTCTGTGCAGTGGTTTTGCACAGAGAAGACCCTCCCTTCTGCTTAGTACCACCATAGCAAGCAGCTTGCTACGGGGGCACCCGAGCAGCCTCACTCCCAGGCCACTGCCATGTGTGTCCATTCGCACACCCCGTGGCTTGGCCCAACCCCCAATTTCTCCTCATTGGCTCACTGGCTGTGAATAACTGTAGTGGGAGCCAATGACTACCCCTGCTGTCTCAGCCAATGAGAGACCCAGGAGAGCTAAATCGGACTCGGGTAAATAAACCTTTAGCCTTTACAATCACTTTAAGTCCAAGGAGGTGCATGACATCTTCTGGGTTTATCACTATTATCTACATTTGACAGGTTTATTGCTTACAGAACATCTATGCCCACCCCTCCCCTGCCCTTTCACAGAAGCCTTTGTATTCTGTGAATGTGTTTACATAATACCAAGACTTCTGTGATTGGGCAGGAGGAGGAAGGGGGTGAGCATAGCGGCTACAGCAACTTTTCTGTTCATGATGTAGCGTTTAGAAGGATCAGCTTTGCTCTCCCAGAACTACAGCGATGGCTATCCTTTGGGAATACTATAAAGCTGTCCAGATATAAATAATAAAGCCCAGGAGGTGTCGTGCACCTCACTGGACTTAACTCATAGTGTGCCTGCACTTTAAAAAAAAAAAAAAAAAAAGAGCGAATTCCTGCAGTTCAGCTTTAAATTGCATAAACCACTCCCATTGGTGCTTTTTATGTAGGGTGGTTCTAGAACATATTTTCCTCTTGTGTTTGTAAACACCCAGCAACTAGTAAAAACATCCTGTGTGTGTATGGCCTCTTTCACACGGCCGCTCCGTTTTTTATCTCCTCTCCGGCACTTTTTTTTCTTTACGGACACGGATGACACTTGTGTCATCCGGTCCGTATGTCCGCATATCATCCCATCCGTTTGCGGATGATATACAGACATAATGTATGTCTATCTGATTGTGGATGTCAGCGGATGACAACGCTGACATCCGATTTTGCATCCGTTCCGTTTTTTTAAATGGAAGAAAAATGGGGTTCTGTTCCGTTCCAAAAAAACGGAACAGAACTGAAAGGACACAAATCGGATGTCAGCGGATGGTTATCTGCTGACATCCGCAATCCCATTGACATGCATTATGTCCGTAAATCACCCGCAAACGGATGGGGCGATATACAGAGCGGCTGTGTGAAAGAGGCCTATATGTTTTAGGCTCTGTTCACATATTGGCGTACAGGATCACGGAAAATCACGGGATGCCCGTGTGATTCCCGTCTTTCAATGGCACTCCAAACACTCTGCAGTTTTTGCCGTGATTGTCACCTGACGAATCGCGGTAAAATCACGCAAAGAGAATCGGGGACACCTGTCGCACAAAATACATTTTTGTACTTTTCTTGGGCGACTTTTTTTACCATGATTCATCAGGCGACAATCGTGGCAAAATCGTGCTGCGTTTTGGGGTGCCATTGGAAGTGACGAGAATCAAACAGGTGTCCTGAGATTTGCTGTGCTTCAGGATTGCGGGCAAAATCGCGGGAATTCTGCCCACGATCCGGGATGCCAATATGTGAATGGAGCCTTAGCTTATAGAAGAAACCCTTCTGTAGCAGTTTCTAAGTAGTGCTGGCTTATGAGTGATTTCAGAAAGATGATTAATGGCTGGGTTTATTTACTGGTGCAGAGATGAGTTTGGTAAGTGCAGTAACCCGTGGCAACCTGTAAAGACAACTACAGCAGTAAGCAGTTCATTTAATTAATCTAACTGGTCTTCCAACAGCAGTGTGTAAACTGAGCTAGTGTGTGAATGGCACTAAACGTGGTATTAGGAACGATCACACACATCTACATGGTAACACAGATAAATGCTCGGTTTGAGTTATGCCATTGAGAAATCATTAGCTGCATTTATTTGTTTAGAAATATCCCCTAAACACCCAAACACAGATTTACTAGTGCCAGTGTGAATGAGAAGAGTGCATGGAAGGGTTTTCCTTGATAACTCGCTGTGTATAGTATGTAGGTGTTTTTAGTTGGGTGTCCTGGGACATGTCTTTCCACTGTGTTATGCTTCTCAGTACCATTAAAATCTTTCTAAACACAAGAAATTTTCGAAGTGGTTTGAAAGCCAAAAAATGTTCTATTTCCCCCCTCAGGGGATCCCAGAAGAGGAGGTTTAGGGCTGTTCTGTGCAATGGAATTGCACAGAGCTGTTAAGTTCAACCGCCCCATGTACATACACTGTGGTAGGGTGGCTCTTCAGCGCGAGGTTTACAACTTGCTCCTGCTGTGATTGGACACAGCAGGAGCCAATCAGTGGGTCCGGTGGACCTAATGTTCGCCAGTTCCCGTCAATCATTCCAGAGAGACACAGAATGTTGGTCTGACTATGTAAACAAGGCAGGTCATTGTTCTGTCAGAGGGGAAGATGGAAATCCTGTGTTTCTGCTAGGCAGGAACATGGATCTCTGTCTTCCCCCTGTCAAAGCATCCCCAACACAGTAAGCACTCCCAAGGAGCACATTTAACCCTTTGATCACCCCTGAAAACTTCTTCCCTGCCAGTGTCATTAGTACAGTGCATTTTTATTAGCACTGATCACTGTGTTGCTGTCACTGGTCCCCAAAAAGTGTCACTTAGTGTCAGGTTTGTCCGCCGCAACGTTGCAGTCCTGCGAAAAATTGCTGATCGCCGCCATTACTAGTATAAAAAAATAAATACAAATTCTATAAATATATCCCATAGTTTGTAGGCACTATAACTTTTGAGCAAGCCAATCGATATATGCTTATTGGGATTTTTGTTTTTTTACCGAAAACCTTTAGCAGAATACATATTGGCCTAAATTGATTAAGACCTTTTTTTTTATTTAAAAATAAAAAAAAATTATTGGATATATTTTAAAGCAGACAGTAAAATATATATTTATTTTAAATTGTTGCTCTTTTTTGTTTATAGCGCAAAAAAAAAAAAAAAAAATACGCAGAGGTGTTTACCACTAAAAGAAAACTCTGTGGGGAAAAAAAGGACATCCATTTTATTTGGGTACAGTGTCCCAATTGTAAGTTAAAGTAACGCAGTGTCGTATCGCAAAAAAAGCCTGGTTATGAAGGGGGGTAAATCTTCCAGAGCTGATGTGGTTAAACTAAAAAAAAAAAGTTTTTTTTTTTTTTTACAATCCCTTAAGGTCCCAGTAGATGTGTAGCTCCCCCCCGCCCTCCATTTCAATTCAGCGTTGTGCCTGTTTTGCCAATTAAAACCTGTTGGGGAGGTGAGGCCATGATGTGCTGTGTGTGTCTATGGACACACAAAGCAGGCCTCAGGAGTGCACACATCTTGCTATGTGGGGGCACACAGAAAAGGAGGAGACAAAAGTGCCAGTGCAGGACCCTAGAAGAGTAGGTTCAGGGTTGCTCTGTGCAATACAATTGCAAGGAGCCGGTAAGTATACCATGTTTATTAATTTAGGAAAAAATATAAGTCTTTACAACTTTTTTTAAGGCCACTTTTACACTTGTGGTCGGGATGGTAAAAAAAAAAAAAAAAAACTTGGTTGATCTGTTTTACCACCCCCTTGAAGCTACAAAGGCAGCTGGATGGGATTGTACACAGGCTACAGCTGGGATGCTGTGCATTGCTATTGCATAAAAAAATGTAAAGCCCCTGTTGCGTGAATAGGGCAGTGTTGCCACTGTGTGCAGTGCACATGGTTGTGGTGCGGATTTATTAACCTCCCTGGCGGTATGATTATGTCAGGAATTATGTACCAAAAGCGGTACAATTTTATGCATGGAAATTTGGCGTTATGCATTATAGGCCTACAATTCTTAGTAATTCCTAACTTAACCAGTTGCCGACCGTCGCACAACTATACACTGCGGCGGTCAGCCCCGGCCAGGCAGCGTGACGTAGGGGTACGTCACTCACCTGTCACTGACTTGTAAGCCAATTGCGGGCGGGCACGCGCCCGCCCCGGCTCGTTCATGACAAGTCAGTGCGTGTGACCGGCGGACCCGATCGTCCGCCGGTCACTCACGATCGCTCCGGTGAAGGGAGAAAGTCAGGCGGCTTATGTAAACAAGCCGTCTGTCATTCTCCCTGGTGTAAAAATGAAGATCAGACGGTTCTACTATGTAGGACCGTTGATCTTTGTTTTTACACCAATAGCCATGTCCCTTTACAGTTAGAATCACGCCCCTAGGACACACTTAACCCCTCCCTCTCCCAATACAGTTAACCCCTTCCCTGCCAGTGTCATTTTTGCAGTAACAGTGCATATGTATAGCACTGATTACTGCAGTAATGTCACTGGTAACCCCAAAAGTGTCAAATGTCAGTCAAGGGTCCGATCTGTCCGCTGCAATGTCGCAGTACCGCAAAAAAAATCGCAGATCGCCGTCATTACTCGTTTAAAAAAAAAAACACCAAAAATGACAAATCTTTCCCTTTGTTAGTAAACGCGATAACTTTTGCGCAAACCAATCAAAATACGCTTTTTGCAATTTTTTTTTTTTTACCAAACATATGTAGCATAAAACAAATTGGCCAAAAATTTTAAAAAAAATTGACAATTTTACATTTTTTTTTTTTGGGGAATTTCATATAAAAAATGTGAAAAATATTATTTTTGCAAAATTGACGCTCTTTTTTTGTTTATAGCGCATGATCAAAAAATCGCACAGGTGATCAAATACCACCAAAAGAAAGCTCTGTTTGTGGGAAAAAAACGTCAAATTCGTTTAGGTACAGCGTCGCACGACCGCGCAATTGTCCGTTAAAGTCACGCAGTAAAAAAAATCGCAAAATACCCCCTGGTCTTTTAGCAGCCAAATCCTCCGGGGCTTAAGTGGTTAAACCTGACCAAAAGAAGACTCTAGTAGACATCCCAGATGTGATCAATTTGAAACAAACGCATTAATTATAATCTAATCAATAAAAAAAAAATATATATATATATATATATATTATTAATTAGATTATAATTCATGCGTTATATAATATATACGTGTGTGTGTATGTGTTTGTGTTTTGTGCACCATTTGAATTTCCCTCCCAGTTCCGCTCCCATGCACCATTGCTGCTGCAGGGAACGGAACCAGGAAGTCATCATACCGACGGACGAGCGGCGGGGATCTCGGCTGGCGATCACAGCAATGGGAGATCATCGCTGGATCGCCAGGAGAAGGTAAGAGACACCGCTGCATGCTCTGCACATCCACCCCGAGTCACGCTCGGGGATACCGCTAAGGGGGTTAAAGGTTTTGTTGCGCTGAGGCTGGCTCCCAGCTATCTGTCAACTGCCCTCTTTAAAGCAGTCCACTGTGCATGGCATCTCAGAAGGGCGGTAAGAACTGCAGCATGTGTTAATGACCCCTTTAATCAGCCTTAATATAATATTTGTTTTGAATTTGTTTATATTGAAATTGGGTATTGAATATGGTATGCTTTCTGGTATTCATTTTCCTTCTACTATAAAGGAGTTCTATATAAAGTCCTCCTATGTTTTATATGTAGTCTTTCATTCTTTGTCATGTCAGTTACTCGCCCTTTAGGTTGTTCTAGGCCTTGGCTCTTACAGCTTCCTCATGCCTTTTATTGCTGACTTGTGCTATCACTCGAAACTCATCTTGCCAGGAACCAGTCACATTATTCTCTAGTGGCTCATGAGATGCATTCTGCTTGTGAAATACTCAGCAAACCAGTAACCCCTTATGAGCCACACGTATGCACTGGATCTCCTTTAAATATGTGCTGAAGTTATGCTGCTTTATATGGAAGGAAAACCTTAATGATCAGGTAGATTCAAAAGTATCCAGTCTGTAGGACTGTAGAGTCCGCAGAATCCCTTCACATTTCTAGTGCTGTACATGAATGATTAAAATATGAAGTATCTGTGAAATCTCCTCATGTTTTGTCTCCTAGTTTTTACATGTGGGCCAATAGGAATCAGTTAACCCATGAGGACTCCAGACTTTTCTTTACCTTGGAAAGTTCTAACTCCTGCTTTTAGGAATTGGCTTACAATGAAGTGACTGAATAAATATATTTTATTGCTGTTCCTCATTACCAGTAGACTATGCTCCAGGCAGATGTTAAGCCCATACCAATAATGATGCAGCGAACAAGCAGAGAGTTAGTCCGTATTTATTTTTTTAGCAATGAATCAGTTTTCTAATGGAATGGTAGCTAGATAATAATGCCAAAATTGCGCATGTTCTTGCAATGCACAAAAAAAGTGCATATTTTTTGCTGGCGCAGGGCAGTGTCAGTAATTCCCAATGGGGCCTGAAATCATATGGTAACAAATTACCATGTATTTGGTGTGGCGTGATTTAGGCCCTGTTCACACCTGAGCGTTTTCAACTTGTAAAACGCTCATCTCTGAAGTCTCAAAATGCCCAACAAGCAAAATCCTATCCATTTCAATGGCCCCTGTTCACATCTGAGCGTTTTCTCGCCTGAAGCTCAAAAAAGTACATGAGCTTCTTTTTTGGCAGATTACCAGTGTTTTTGTTATGTCAATGCCTACCTCCAAACAACTGCAAAAAAAAAAAAAAAAAGCCTGAAAACGATAAACTCAGGTGTGAAGGGAGCCTTAGAAAAAACAGGGCTATGTGTACCTTGTGTGAATTTTCACACATTGAAACAAATGTGCTACATGTAAAAAATAATTTTTTTTTTTTTTTTAACAGAGACCCTAGAGAATAAAATGGGTGGTCATTGCAATTTCGTGGCACATGGTATTTGCACAGTGATTCTTTCAAATACAATTTTTATTTTAATTTTTTTTTTAAATACTCTTTAGTGAATTTGCAAACAAAGCACAATATATAACCCTATTTTTTGGTAAGATATAAAAGAGGTTACGCTGAGTAAATAAATGCCTAACATGCCATGCTTTAAAATTGCGCACGCTCGTGGAATGATGACATACTACGGTACTCAAAGAGGTTGTAAACCTCAGAAAATAAACCTGAAAGACAAAGGCATAATGAGCTAGTATGCATCACACACTAGCTCATTATGAAATACTTACCTTAGAACAAAGCCCCCCACAGTGCCGCCCACTAACCGGTAACATTGCCGACATGTTAAGCCATCTTCCTTGTTTACGTCATCCGGCTAGCTGATCGGCCGGAGCCGCCGTTAACGGCACAGGACTCTGAAGGAACGTCACGGCCGCTGTTCCTTCAGAGCGTATGCACCGATGACATTAAAGAGATATTTACAGTACCTTTTAAGTAAGCCTTATAGGCTTACTTGTAGGTACAAACACTACCTCTTTAAAAATCTTCATAGGCAACACTTTTAAACATTTTTACAGGTTACCTGTTTAGAGTTTCAGTGGAGGTCTAGCGGTAGAATTTTTGTCCTTGCTATGTTTGTGGCAATACCGTTTACATATGCGGGCCTGACTTACATATGCATTCGATTCTGCGCATGAGCACGAGGGGACAGTGCGCTTTTTTTTTTTAAATGTTTTAGAGATGTATACTCTTGCCCTCCTGTCTCCTTTGTCATAGCTTTGCACAGAGCAGCCCTGATCCCTTCCCTTCTCTTCTCTGGTTCCCTTCTCTTCTCTGGTTCCCTGCCCTCCCTCCCCCCGGCTCCCTGCTCGCTGGCTGTCATTGACAGCAACTTGGTGCCAATGGCTCCCGCTGCTGTCTGAGCCAATGAGAGCACCTCTGCTCTTGTGCACATTGCTGGGTTGAAGTAGGGCTTAGTTTAGTAGTTAGGGGGGCAGCTGCATAGTGAAGGCTTTTACCTTAATACATAGAATGGCTGAAGGAAAAACCTTCAGGCTTTAGAACCTCTTTATTCACGTATATGGTGAGCTTTAGACATCTGCGTAGGACGTTGATCATGTCATGACAATAGAAATTTCATTGTTTGAACTACAGTGGCTGACATGCAGGGAATCCACCACATTGCTGTAAGTGATGAAAGTGTACAGAGGGTAGTACTGTACAGTGGTTGGGCTTGGGTGGAAATCCCCTTTGTCTACTTTCACTATCTTACCTTTCAGATCTGCAGAACTTGTTTATATATCATCCGCCATTCTGATTTGAAGCAACTGTTTGATTCTTTTCTACTGAGGATTATTGTGGCATGTATAAGTGGACATTTAGAACCTGAAAAACTGGTTTTATCATGACTGTACAGAATAGAACATGGGGAACTACTTCAGAATATTCTACTATTGATATCCTCAACCAACCAAAGTTGTTTAGATCTTAAGTTTTTGTACACAAGCCTGGATTTTTTGGCCTGGATCATAATACGATAGGGCAGTGGCGGAAATACCTGCATTCACAACATTTGTGTGGATGCAGGAATCTGAGATTTTTGGGGTGTAATTTTTTTTTTTTTTTTTTTTCAGACGGCTAGCTGAACTAAAAAAAAAAAAAAATCTGTGTACCTAGTTTTGGAATAATAAGCTGTACAAATCAACTTCTAAACGTTTTTGTAACTGGGTTAATTTGGCCAAGCAAGGTGCAGTAAATTGATCTGCATAAGGCACCTCCAGACAGCACTAGCTGCAATTGAGTTTTGGGGGGGGGGGGGCAGGGATAGCAATCAGGTTAGAAATCTATCTGTTCAGCCACTCGATTGTTCTTACCAGTGGCGGGAGGGGACGCCCCTTCCTTCCCGCTGCCCTCTGGTGCTTCTAGGGGCTCGCTCATGCGATCGGCTGAAGTTCACCATAGAGAATACAGAGGACCAGATGGTCCCCGGCAGTCTGTGACTCTCGAAGGCCCAGGCGTGATGTTTTGACGTCATGTCCGGGCCTGGCAGGTGGGTCTTTTTTTTTTTTTTTTTTCTTTTTTTGATCGCAGGCTTTCCATTGTGGAGGAGAGATGTGGGGTCTTATTCACCCCAGATCTCTCCATAAAGAGGACCTGCCATCCCCTATTCCTATTACAAGGGATGTTTAAATTCCTTGTAATTGGAATAAAAGTGATCAAAAAAGAATTTAAGGGAAAGTGTAAAGTTAAAAACATTAATTGAAAATGCCCCCATCACCGCATGCTCGCACGCAGAAGCAGATGCATACGTACATCGCGCCCACACATGTAAACGGTGTTCTATCCACATGTCAGGTATCGCCGCAAAGGTTAGAGCGAGAGCAATAATTCTAGCCCAGGGACCGCCTCTGTAACGCTAAACAGGTAGCCTGTAAACATTTTTAAATCGTTGCCTACTGAGATATTTAAGTACCGAAGTTTGACGCAATTTTAAAGCACATGTTCGGTATCTAATTACTCGGCGTAACATCTTTCACCTTATACAAAAAAATTTCCAAAAAAAAAGCATTTCAAAAATTGCTGCGCAAATGTCGCGTGTCTTAAGTTGCAACAACTGCTATTTTTTTTTTTTTTTCTTCAGGGTCTGGGGGATTCGGAGTAATTTTCCAATAAAAAATTATGATTTTACATGTAGGAGCGGAGTGGCAGAATTGGCCCAGTATGGAAGTGGTTAAAAAGATTTGCACTACTATGCGCGTAATACCCGGTGATCCTGACAGTCCCCCTGCTTTCCTATTTCAAGTGGACTACACTAGACATAAAGCACATCACCCCAGCGTGGTCAGTTCCCTGGTTGTGTTGAGAGCACAGCCTGCCTGACCTCCTCTGAGGATGTGGGACCCTCTTTGTCCCAACCATCCATAGATGCACTGACGGTGGTCCTGGAGTAATTTGTGTCCTTGGTGGAGGTGGCTTTTGGATGACTGGGTAGCAAAAAGTGACCCCCGCCTTGTTTGTCTTATCAGATCCTGAATCTGATTCGGTGGACAGGGTCCAACCCTGCGGACTTATCTGATAGTGAGGATGATTCCTCCACACCTGTAGCTGTACACAAAAAAGGCGCTGGTGGACACACTGATTGTGTCTGTGTGTGAAACTTAAAAAATGGAGGATGAAGCTGCGGCGGAGATGACTGTCCCCTTTGGCACTCGCAAGCCGTTTCGAGCAGCAAAAGTTTTTCCTTATCCCTCCTAGTTTGACAGATTTGTTGCAAGGCAGGGGGAGCATCCACAACGTTCCTTTGTGGTTCCTAAACGTTATGCGGTGCGATATCCTTTTGAGGAGTTCCTCCTCTAAAAAGTTGTGTGTTCCACCGGAGGAGGACCCCCACCGATTTCCAGGTTGAAAAAGGTGACCATGATTTCGGTTGAGGAATCACCGGCCTTTAAAGATGCGGCTGACAGAAAAGCAGAGGCTTTGGCCTGCAATATGTTCATTGTTGCTTGCTTGTCTTCACCATTGCCCTGGTGTTGCAACCTCTGACTGAGTGGGCTAAACTTTTGCGCTGTGACCCAGAGGGTGAGCAGCTTCCCCCTGCCTTTGCTGAACTGGCGGATCAGTTAATCCTGGGGCTGCAATTTATCTGTAATGCCTTTTTTGGATGCAGCTCCCCTGATTTCTAGGCTGTCTTTTTCGGCAGTGGTACTTAGGCGTGTATTGTGGCTTAAGTGTTGGTCTGAGGACCAGACCTCCTTAAAAAAAAAAAAAAAAAAAGCTTTGACTGGTTTACCTTTTTCAGGGCGATTGCCTGTTTGGGACTACCCTGGATGATGACATTAGGAGTCTCAAATGGGGGAAGAGTACTTTTCTTCCACAGGCTGGTAAGAATAAGGAACCTCGTCGCAAACATGGCCTGTCCTCAGCTCACAAGAATTTGTTCTGTCCCTGAGGGTCCACTGACATGGGTTCAAAACCTTTCAAGTCATTCTTGGTAGGTTTCAAGGGGCCCTGGTCTGGCAAGCCGAGAACGGGATTCTCTAGACCAAGGGTCTTCAAACTTTGGCCCTACAGCTGTAAAGGAACTACAATTCCCATCATGCCTAGTCATGTCTGTGAATGTCAGAGTTTTACAATGTCTCATGGGATGTGTAGTTCCGCAACAGCTGGAGGGTCGTAGTATGGGGATCCCTGCTCTAGACCCACGGGGTAAGGCTCCTTCAGCACGAAGGTGCGCTCTGACCGGTGCCCCTGGGGTGGGGGGGGAGACATCTTTGCTGGTTTCTGTCTAGCTACAAGATTGAGCTTAGTTTTTACACTCTGAAAGGTTCTTTCCTTCCAATGTGTGTCTGTCCCCTGACCAATTGCAAGCTCTCCTTGGGTCCGGTACAAGACCTGCTGTTTTCAGGTTTTTCAAGTGGTTTCAGGGTTTTTATTTAAACCTGTTCACGGTCCCAAAGAAAGAGGGCAAGGTGGGTCCAGTTTTGTGCGGGTACATAGGTTTAGAGTCCATTCGCACGGTGGTGGCATCCCTACATCAGGGGGATTTTCTTGCCTCTATCGACTTCAAGGATGTTTACTTGCACATTCCTATATGTGCCTGACACCAACGCTTCCTCTCCTTTGCTGTAGGAGAGGAGCATTATCAGTTTGTGGCATTTACCTTTTGGTATTGCCTCTGCCCCTTGGGTCTTCATGAAAGTGTTGGCCCCTGTTTTGGCGTTGCTACGTCAGTGGGGAATTGCAGTAATGGGCTACCTAGATGACCTCCTCTTGAGAGGGAATTCCTCCGCTGCTCTGGTGGACGACCTGGAGATCACTATACAGGGAGTTCAGTTGGCTTCTGAATTACCAGAAGTTTGCTCTTATTCCATCCAGAAAATTGGATTATCTGGGTCTGACTCAGGACTCCGCTACAGCCAGAGTGGTCCTTCCTCTGGACAAACTCCAGAAGTTTCATGCTAAGATTCATCTCCTCCGGACTTGCATGTGGGTGCTGGGCCTGATGGTATCCACCTTTTTTTTGAGGTGGTTCTATTTGCACAGTTTCATACAAGGTCCCTGCAAAGGGAGATCTTGGTCAAATGAGACAAGTGTCTGAAGTCGCTGGACAATCTGATTCGGCTGAGCTTGGCAACCAAAGGGTCTCTGGTGGCTTCGCTCTCCGGCTCTTCAACAGAGTAAATCTTTTCTCCCCTTGTATTGGACAGTGGTCATCACGGATGCCAGCCTTTCTGGGTGGGAATGTGTCCTGGGTCGGAGATCTGCTCAGGGTGTTTGGACGGTCTGGAGTCCAGATTACCGATAAATGTCTTGGAACTCTTGAGCAATCAGGCTGTGTGCCTGGATCACTGGTTGGATCAACCCTGGGGGCTTCCAGTGCGGATTCAATTGGACAATGCCACGATGGAGGCTTATGTCAATCGCCAGGGAGGAACAAAAGTGTGTTGGCAGCTCTGGAGGTAGCCGGCATTCTCCGGTGGGCAGAGCGATTTGTTCCGGCCCTCTCCGCTGTACACATTCCAGGAGTGCAAAACTGGCAGGTGGACTATCTCAGAAAAATGAGATAGAAGGGTGCTGAGGTCTGTATCAAATAAACACACTATAAAAATGGGCAACACACATTCATAGAAGTTAGCATGGATAGGGAACACCTGGGACCAAGCAGCTGTAATCAGTGTGAGGCTGTAGGCATCACTGGGTAAACGGAGACCAAGGCTGACAGTCGGCAAGCTCAAAGTATGGATATTGGCATCGGCGTTCATGGCTGCGCACGAGGATGACCGCTATCAAAATGCCTGGTGGATGTCAGGAGAGGGGGTGTGCATGGCGTGTTTCCAGGGACCTACCGCCTTCTTCAAATGAATGGAGAGTGAAAGGAAGCGATGGACTTATAAAGCCAAAATGGGAGAAAGGGGAGGGACATGGGAGGGGAAGGAGGGAGAAAGCTGAGCTGCGGCATATAGCTAGAAGGGGAGGAAAGTGGGAGGGGAGAGAAAAATCACAGAAGACATAGCTGAGCCATTAACCCTTGGCCTGCAGACTGCCAGTATTAGGGAATTAAATGTTACTACTGGAAACGGGGAGTAAAACAAGAAAATAAAATGGCTGCACTGTAAATATAAGGATCAAGTATTACATTCCAATATTACAATTACTAATACTAGAGATAAATTCATATATGATTAAAACTGGATATATTGGTAATAAAGGTGTATGTGTGTATGTATGTGTAATAATATATATATATATATATATATATATATATATATATATATATATATATATATATATATATATATATATATATATATATATATATACAAATCTATGGTTTAAAAAAAAAAAAAATTAAAATAAATTACTTGCATACATCCGATATGCATTTCTAATTCAGAGACTGAATTGTATGTAGCAAAGGTACATAACAGAAGCTCGGATAACTTGCCAAAATTGAAAAACCTATAAGAACAGAGAGGTGACTGGGTACTTTAAAATAGTACGCACCTCAAGTCCCTCATTAAGGCCTCCTGGCGACTGAGTATTGAGGTGATAAATCCAAATGGTTTCTCTGAGGCAGAGGGTATGAAACCTCTTCACCACAAAGTCACAGGAGAATTTGTTCCCAAAATCGAAGGCATAGGTGGAGCCATCATTAGTGTATTGAAAAAAGGCGGGGAACATTCTGATCAGTGCTGGCTTCCTCAATGAGTCTCCGGTGTTCAACAAAATGTACCCAGACTGTACGAATAGTCCTGCCTTCATAGCGGAGACCACAGGGACATGAGGCAGTATACAACAAAATCCGTGGAACAGGAAAAGAAGGAACTGATTGAATATCGGTAAAACTTTTTTCTGTGGTTCACAAATGATCACATCTTGCATTTTAGTTTTTTACATTGAAACATCCATACTATATTGAAGAAGGTAGCCTGGATGGTAATTTGCTAGGGGCAATTTTGTTTCTCATTGGGAGCCCTTCTATACACAAATTTTAGGTCTGTTTAGGAGAACCGGCCCCAACTTGGGGTCCTTCAAAAGGTTCCCCCAATGTCTTTGAAAAACCAAATGATGGGCTACTCTAGGACATTCTTGTGCAATAATTGTTAGTCATATTGAATGCCACAATAAATATAAGGAGGGGAAAAAAATGAGGGAGTAAACCAGTAAGTGCTAATGGACAGACTAGAAAGGGAAAAAACTGGTTTGATTTACTGCAACCACCCAGTCCAAATGATTAGAAAACACTGGAATAGAAATCAACCATTTATTGAAAAGAAAAAAGGCTCATAAGTCACAAAACATGTATAAAAAAAACTGGCATGATGAAAAACCGCACCAATAGACAAACCAACACACACACACAAGACCCACATAAATAAAATCATCCAAACATAAACCTTCCCCCTCCATTCATTTGTCATGTAAACCATATAGAAAAATAGACATTATAATATGTATAGATATGACCGTAAATAGAAGCAAAAGGGGATGAGAGGTTGGGGTGTGTGTGTGTATAGTATAATATATAGAGATTATATCTATCTTGGTGGACCGATCACTTAGACTGACATTAAGCAAAAAATATAGAGTCTCCTGATAGAAATTCAGATGAGGTTTCAACCAACATGGAATCCAAGGATGATGTCCAGCATATGTTGAAAAAAGCCAAGCTCTATTTTTCTGCGTTCCAGTTTTTCTTATCCAATTGTACACATGTATCGTGTTTTTGATGTATGTCACTGCCTTTTTCAAAATAAAAACTTTTGTACAAGAAAAAAGCCAAGCTCGAAATTCCAAATGATCCAGGATTAAGTCCACCGTCCAGTCATGAGAAAGTGAAATAGTCCGACATGACTTAAACAGCCAAAAATCCCCTAGTAACGGAGGTGGAGAGGGGTGGTAAGGAACAAAAGTGCCGTAAAAGTATTTTTCTGTATGGTTTAAGTGACATAAATGAATGGAGGGGGAAGGGTTATGTTTGGATGATTTTATTTGTGTGTGTGTTGGTTTGTCTATTGGTGTGTTTTTTTTTTTTTTTTTTTCTTTTTTCATCATGCCAGTTTTTTGATACATGTTTTGTGACTTTTATGAGCCTTTTTTCTTTTCAATAAATGATGGATTTCTATTCCAGTGTTTTTTAATCATTTGGACTGGGTGGTTGCAGTAAATCAAACCATTTTTCCCCTTTCTAGTCATCCCACAATGTCATTCAATGACCTTCTCCATCTGTTTTGAAGCAAGAGTGAAACTGGGTTATAAATTTGATACGGCCCCCAAGGTAATCTCAGTTTTAGTGGCCCTAATCTGGCTAGTGGCACATGTTTTAAAGGATTGGTCATCTAAGCTGGTGTTGAAACCTTTTTCCCAAAATCTGAGGATCTGACCTTGAGCAAAATAATCCTGATCAAGTGTACAGTTCCTCCTAAACTGTCCTTAACCATTTTCCGACCGCCCGCCGCATATATACTACGGCAGGCTGGCTCGGCTGCGCAAAACACTGTACCTCCTGGGGGCGCCCCCCACTAGGCATTGGGGGATGCCGATTCATGGGGCGGGCAGCCGCTCTCCCACTGGGAGGATGACGGTCAGCTGTTGTAAACACAGCAGACCATTGTTCTTTCTGAAATGATCAGAGTGCCTGTGATCCTCATATAGCATCCCAGGTCTCTGTGTTCATTTCACAAGCCCATCCCCATTAAAGTTAGAAAAGACAACTCTATTTGTGTGGGGAAAAAAGGACACCAATTTTATTTGGGTACAGCGTCACACGACCGCGCAATTTTCCGTTAAAGTAACAGTGCCGAATCGCAAAAAATGGCCTGGTCATTAAGGGGGCAAATCCTTCCGGTCCAGGAGTGGTTAAGGGATGTTGTTAAGTTAGGTTTGAAATGCGTCTTGAAAGTAATTTTCCATTTGGTATGGCCTAGGTCAAGGTAAACCAAAATAGATGGATCACAAACATGAGTAAAGGACAGACCGATGGTATTGTCATTACATAATTGAACAAAAGGTACAACTGAGGAAGGGGGGCCATTCCAGATGACAATTATATCCGTATGTCTGTAAAGGACGATATGGGCAGCAAACAGATTCTTCCTCCAGATACGAGACTCTTCCCACCAGCCAAGAGTTAAGGCCCGTACACATGTACCGATTGTCGGCTGTAAAGATTTGGCCGACGACCGATCGGCCGATTGTAGGCTTGTTAGTATGATGCTTCTGACAGCGCACTTTCGTCCGAAAAGAATCTGTCGTGCAAGCATTAAAATTTTTGTTGGCCAACACCAGAACGGCCGATTGTTCGCCAGTCAGTACAGAATTTGGCCGACAGACAGCAGATTTGCAAGACTGGGCATGCTCAGAAAAGAAAAAAGACCAGGAAAGTTAACCATCACTTCTGCAGTCGGCTGTTGTTGGCCGACAAAATTCATGTGCAGTCTTTTGCAGTTTTCAACACACGACAGCCCTGGACAAAAGACGGCCGATCGTTCGGCCGACGATCGGTACGTGTGTACGGGGCTTAAGATTGCTGTAACGGAGCAGATGAGGCTCCCATCGCTGTGCCCTGAATCTGGAGGAAAAAATTACCTTGGAAAGAGAAATAATTGTGTTCCAAACAATAGCGGGTACCCTCCAAAATGAACTGGGTCTGCGCAGGATGCAGATGATATTTTTTGGTGAGAAAGAAACTGAGGGCTGTGTGGCCAACTTCGTGTGGGATGAAAGTATTTAAAGATTGGACATCGACGGACAGCCAAATGTAAGAGGGTTCCCAACAGTAATTTCTCAAAATGTCCAATACCTGAGTCCTTGATGTATGAAGGCAAAGATTGCACAATGGTCTGTAGGAAGCAATCAATGTTTTGAGAGAGCCCACTGGTGACTCTCCATGCTAGCTACAATTGGCCTGCCAGGTGGATTGGTAGAACTTTTGTGCACCTTTTTAGGTAAATGATAAAAATAGGGATGCCTAAAAAATTCCCTGTACAGAAACATGTATTCTCCTTTGTTCTATCTCAGTCGCCAGGCGTTGGTATGCTGACCTGGTGTAGCTTGTTGCCGACGTCCCTTGGAGACTGCCTCTCAGGGGGGATTTCTTATCCCAAGGGCCAATCTTCCATCCTGCTTTAAAGTTTCTGGCTTTGACGGCTTGACTGTTGAAAGCCAGGTATTGAAGGATAGAGGTTTGCCTGGGTAGGTGATTTTGACACTGCTGAAAGCTAGGAAGTTTATCCTCTAGGAAGATCTACCATCGTACAGGGAAAGTGTACTTTTCGTGGTGAGTGTCTGAGTCGATTGGTGTTCACCCTCACTCTTTTTCAGTGGCTCGGGTCTTGACCTTGTTTCAACGGGGGGGTTGAGCGGAAATTGGCCTCGAGTACCATTAATGGCCAGGTCTGCCTTGGCAGTGTTCTTTCAGTGACCCCCCCCCTGCGTACCTTTTTTATTCAAGGAGTTCGACATCTGATTCCACCGGTCCAGTCTCCTCTACCGCCCTGGGATCTGAACTTGGTGCTTTCAATTCTCCAGAAGCCTCCCTTTGAAAATATTTGGGAGATTTCCCTGCTTACGCTGTCCCAGAAGGTGGCCTTTTTGTTGGCTATCACCTATGCCTGCAGGATGTCGGAACTGGTTTCAATATTTTGTCATACTCCTTACTTAGAAGTCTCTGATTTCCGTTTGAATGAAGACATTGTGTTGCCTTCCATGCGTCCCAGGCCCAAACATCCTGACAAAGTTGCGTTGCATGCCCTGGATGTGTGGTTCAAGCGATTTTGAGTGTATCCTGCAGCTACTGAGTCTTTTTGGAGGTCAAACTCACTGTCTGCTCGCGGATGGGCCAAGAAAAGGGCTGCCTGCTTCTTCTGTGACCATTTCAAGATGTATGTGACAGACGATGACTATCCTATCAAGGGTTAGGTGACTATTCTATCAAGGGTCAGGTTCCCTCATTCCCTGTCATGACGCACTCTACTCGGCGCTTAGTGCTTCTTGGGCCTTCTGTCAGGCGTCAGTGGCACAGTTTTGCAAGGCGGCCACTTGGTCATCGGTGTACACTTTCACTATTTTCTATAGTGCATATGTTGGCTTCTGCCGATGCTTCCTTTAGACCGCAAGGTTTTGCAGGCTGCTGTTTAGAGTTTCTGTTCCCTCTTTGGGGATGTATTGTTCAGGTGGGCTGGTGTTGTTGCTTTTTTTTTTTCTCTTGAGCTCCTGTTACCTGGTTGGCTATTGTTTAGCCTTGGGATTTTTTTTTTTTGTCCCACTCCTCATGTTTGGCACTGCTTTGGGACGTCCCAATGGTTTAAGAATCCTGAAGAGCTGTGTCCGTCAATGAACGAAAGAGTATTTTTGACTCTCTGTAAAATCCATTTTGTTTTACCATAAAATCCTTTTTCTCTGATGTTCATTGACGGACACAGCACTTACCCCTCCATTGAGTTGGGTTATTTTTCTTCGGACACTGCTTGCAACAAAACTGAATGCCTATAGCAGAGTGTGGGAGTATATCCCCTGGGACTGCCCCATAGGCGTGGTAAAGCTTTTTTCTGCCTAGTGTCCTACTCCTGTAGGGAGCAGCCTCACCCAATGGTTAAGAAAAATCTGGAGATGTGTCCACCAATGAATGAAAGAGAAATGGATTTTATGGTAAGACAAATCCAATTTTCTGAGTTCTTTGAGTGACACCGTACCCACCCCTCTATGGAGTTGTAATACTTCTGACACTGCTTGTAACAAAACTGAGTACCTATAGCAGAGAGGGGGAGTATACTACCTGGGACTGCCTATAGGTGTAGTCAAGTTCTTTGTTTCTGCCTAGTATTCTACTCCTGTAGGGGGCAAGGATAACCCAATGGTTCAAGAAGCAGAATGTCCATAATAGAATAGATGAGCAGAGGGATGGATGAACAGGTGAATGGGAGCTTAAATTATAGTGCAGCAGTGTTCATCAGAGCCAGGAAGATTGTCATGGGTATTCAGAGAACATACAATTGGCCACAGCGCACATGTTAAGAGCATGTATTCATTTATTAGAAGGCAAAAGTAAACACTTAAAGTGAAAGAGGAGTTCCACCCTAATTTTATACTTACCTCCCATCTTCTCGCTCCGGGTCACCTGAAAATCAAATGGATAATCGCAATTTATTTTATTTTTTTTTTACTTGCCTTGTAGAGAAAATATACTTGCCTTACTTCCTTCTTCCTCCCCTCGGCGGCCGCGGTGATTCGTCACTTCCTGGCTTTTGCAATGATTCCTGGGAGCTGAACATCATCGCTCCCAGGAATCATTGCGCCTGCACCGGCCCCGACGTCAGTTCCGGCGCGCGCGCGTGTCATTCCCTTCTAAACCGCTTCTGGGCATGCCCAGAAGCTGTGGAGGGATGACGCGCGCGCCCGGAAGTGACGTCGGGGCCGGTGCAGTGCATCGTGGGACCGAAGAGGACGCCAAAGAGGATCGCGCTGGCTTCAAGCTGCCCACACCTGAGATGGCAGCGCTGGAGAATACTTTTTCAATGTAAGTATTTCTCCTAAAAGGTAAGTGCAACCCGGGACAGATCAGAGGCTAGCCATTGTGGAATGTACTAGCCCTGACTGTCCCGGGGGTATTTTTTTTTTAAAAAAATGTGCACTGGGTGGAACTCCGCTTTAAGTAATGGAAGTGCTGCTTGAGCTTGGAACTCTAGGAGAGCTGACTGTAGCACAGCCAGTGAACCGGCAAGCAGCTGTCATGCATGAGATTCCGGACCCGCAAGAGAGATGTGAGGACAGTGGTGTCTAAGGGTTTCTTGGACCAAGATAGCAGGCATAGGGAAATAAAGGGGCGTATACAACGTGTTTCAAAGGCCCTGCCTCCTTTATCAAGTATATCTTGTTGCTCTTGCTCTAACATTTTTGGCAATACCTCATGTGTGGGAGCGATCACCGTTTTACATATGCATAAGGACTTGCATGCACTTTCAGCTTTGTGAATGAACCACATGGAGTCAGGGCGCTTTAAAATGTTGTGTGTTTTTAATTACGGTAAGTTTTTTTTTTTTTTTTTTTTTTTCTATCGCAAGGAATGAACAACATCTCTTGTGATGGCATGGGTTGTGAAAGGTCCTCTTTTTTTGGCGAGTTCTGGGGTCTTAGACCCTATATATCTCCTTTTGGCCTTCAAAGCAACAGATTAAGCTTATAAACGCACAAGGAAAAACTGGAAGTGACCAAATCCTTGTCGCTTCTGGTTTCTGACATCATAGAAGGAAGTATGCAATCGTATAGGTCACATTGGTCACAGCTACCCAGTGGAAATGAAGAGTCCAGGAAAAGCGAGGGCAAGAAATATTTCCTTCTGCCACCTGAAAAAGGTATGAAGCGGCTGTATAGCTGCTCGGATCACTTTTTGTAAAAATAATTGCTGGCTCTCAAAAAAACATACCAGGATCATGGTTAAAGCTGCTGTCTGTGCCCCCTAACGAGTGCAGACTGCAAAAGAACCTGGCAGATGTTCTAATCCCACTTCACTCTATCCAAATTCTTGATTTTTTTTTTTGCATTTAGTTCTACTTAAAACTAGAGATTGAATTAAAGTAAGAACATAGGAAAGCTAGCAAAATACACATGTGAACTGTGTTGCCTGACGGAAGATTTAGAATTCAGTTTTATATAGCCTGGTCTGTGATCTTTCTCCACCTCAGATGAAGTATTATAGCATGGTCAAGTACTTGCTTGGCTTGTGATTGGTTAGTTAACGAACAGCAGCATACTGATTAAGTGATTCAGAACTCACTCAAAGCAATTCAATTAACAGCGCTGTTCTGAGTCTTGAGTTGTAATCTTTTGTAGAATGAGGCCTTAGATACACCCACCCAATAGAATTACACATAGTTCAGTTAGCTATGAAAGCCCTTTTCAAGAAGATAGGGCAAGGATTGCAAACGATTTGCAGAAGTAATTTTATTTACTTGCTGCGGTAATCTGAAATCTCACTGGCTGTTAAGGATTCCTAGACTTTGTACATCATTATTAGCCTTTGCACTCTTTTAGATCATGCAGTAATTTAGAGTCACTAAACACTAGATGAAACTATGTGCTTAATGCAGAAATTCACCTAAAAGCCGGGAAAGGTCTGGTGGTTTGCATCCACCCTCCACTGCCACATTTGGCCACTTTTGGGGGGGGGGGGGGGAGTGGATACGAGGTTTCGACAGGTACCTGCTCCCACTTCTGGTCATAATGACGCAGCAATCGGAGCCGAAGTTCTCCCCCAAAACGTGCTTTTAGTAGCTTTCTCCATTGGCGTCGATGCACATTTAGCCACGTTCGCTTTTAACAGTGCTTTTCTGCCTCTATTCAAAATCAATGGTTGCCTATGAGCTGTCTTTGATACGGCTTTCAGCCAATTGATTTGAATGCAAGTCACATCATCAGGATGATGCTACTTATGGTGCGACTTGCGCTCTGAGGATCTTGAGGGGCCCTAAGTTTAAGGTAAATGTTTTGGATTGAACCTCTTTTTTCCAACAGGGCTGAGTTTTCCAGCAGGTATCCCAAATTCTAATTCTGAATAGGGTGGATGCTTTCAACACCCATGTATCTAATGCACATTTGAAAATTGAAAGCTGCCTGATGCAGGCATGTGTTTTGAAGAGAATTACATCCCCCCCCCCCCCCCCCCATAAGTTATAACTGACAGTCACTGTTTAATTGTTCAATCTTGTACTGAGTAATTTAGGTCAGTTTTGTTATTCTGGAGGCTTAGACAGTAAAGCCAAGCATAATTGCTATTGAGACTGCTGTTCTGGTTACATTACCCAGGAGTCTAGGACGTAGTGTTGTTTCAAGCATTTTAAAGTGGATGTGAGACTTTGTAATGTGAGCATCATCCAGAGGGCTATCGCAAAGTGTTTTGTTCCTTGCAACTATTCTGTTGCCCTGACACAATTACCCCGGTAGAATGAAGGCAGATGATTTTGTATCCTCCTAATATTTCTATTTTTTTTTTTACTTTTACATTATCGGCTTATAATATCTGCATCTGATCAAAAGTTCAGGTAGCCTATGCTAATGCGAAGTAAGATGTAAATGGCTACAGCTTGAGGAACAATAGTGGTGGTTGTTGTGTGTGTTTTTTTTTTTTTTTTTTTTTTTTTTTTTGCGGCTGTAAACCTTTCTTAAAAATAAAAAATTATGAACAAAGAGTATCCTTAGTGTGTACTTCAATTCAAAGCACTGGGATGAAATTTCTCCCTGCTGTCTAGTCCCTCTGCTATCTGCATGACTCACTGCTGAAATGTTTTCCCTGAGATGAAGGGGGATGGGTGAGAAGAGCTCCAGTACACAGTCTGTGATTGATCACCCCAGCTGTGCGTGTTTGACTGTGTGGATGGGGATGTCCATCTCCTCCACATAAGTCTCAGATTACACTTTGCTCTCCTCTCTGAGCTGTGCAGTGTGACATCAGATTCCCGCCCCCTTCCTTGTGGAGCTCAGATTTGCTGTGTAAAATGTGTTTAAGGGGCTGTAGAGAATAGAGGAATGCAGAGAAACAGGTACAATGTATGTAGCAGAATTTGTTTAGTTTGTTTAAAAAAAACGTGAAAGCATATATATTTTTGTATTTATTGCAAAGAAGTCATTTGGTCAGCCTGTTAACTACATCAGTAGAGAGCTTAATGTCCCATAATGCCTCAGTAGCAATTGCTGGTTCTACATAATGAAAACTGCAGTCCCTGTGTAAATTTAATGCTGCTGGCTTCCTTGCCTTATGTTGCTTGTGTTTTTTTTTTTTTTTTTTTTTAAATCTATTCCTTTATCCCCCCCCCAAATCTGACCTACTACAGATGGGCGTGAAATATCTACATCAGCTATACACCCAAAGCAAGTTTAAATTTGAGATGCTTAAAAGAAAACTTGTTTTCTCTATCTTTCATCGACAGACACCGCTCCATCTAGTCAGAGACTGTAGGGTGTTGTTCCTCCTATCAGGAATAGGCACTAGGCAGGAAAAAAGCTTAACCACACCTATTGGGGCTGTCCCTGCAGGCATAACCCCACACACCCTGCTATCATCAAGCAGTTTGGGTCTGCCTAGTTTAAGGAATGGGACCTAGCTTCCTGCTGGGACTTCGGTCTTGGCTATTATAGGAAAGTTTGTTAGTTTGATTTTTTTTTTATTTTATTTTCACTAGTTAGTTCCAGAGGAATTGCAACCAACAGCCGGCTGAGGTTTCGCCCTGGATAATCTAGATCCTTAAGGTCTCCCAGCGTGGCCAGCGAGCATGAGCAGGTTAATGGTCCAGAACTAGGCCTCGCCACGACAGTGCCCCGACGGATGGGGACGAGCCTTCAATTAGACCGTCTCGCTGGGACGCACACGGCCTGGAATGCCCTGAGTCGCAGCTTCCCCTTGGCTGACAGCACCCCCATCCCGGATGGGAGGTGGTCTGTTTGGGAATGGTGCCCACCTAATACCGTGGTATGGGGAGTAAATTAACCCCCTGGCAGTCTCGGGCCCTTCCCTGGAATAGTTGGACCTTAGGGGCTCCCTCGGTTCCCCTTGCACCTCGGAGGGCTAGTCCTGTGTACCCCTCGGCGTTCCCCTACCTCTAGCAGGTTTTTACCTTGGGGGGACGGCTGTAATAATGCGACCGCTGTTGTGCTTATTTGAGGGGGTGACTTGTCCTGTGTGGGCCCCTGGGCAGGGACCTCCCAAAGCATATTGTTCAGGGCCCCCTTTTGTGGGTCCTGGAGACCGCATGTCGTGCCGTGGAGTCTGCCGTTTTGCTGTGGTTCATGATTTTTATATTCCTATTAGATTATATGGCCAGCCATTTTCTATGATTCCCCATTGAGAATGTATGAGTGGCCATTTTTCTGAGGTCCATAGGCTGGACAGGCATGCAGCATGGCTTTTTAAAATATCGAGGCTGAGTTTTCTCTTCCTCTTCCTGTACGGTCAGTGTCTGTTTCGTTTTTGCACAGATCGGGCTGGAAGTCTCCTCTGTGGTCTGGTAACGTTTTTCCTGGGGTTCCCTGTGGGTTTTTCTTCATTCACTCCTATTATCTTATAATCACCAGGGATTGTGAGCCCGTACTTGTAGCGGTGGGACCGTGTTTTTGGTGGTCTTCGAGACTCTGCCCAAATATTTTAAAAAGTGTAACATGGAGTCCCAGGATAATATTTCACCCGCAGACCCTCCTGGGAGCGATTGTGGGACCTTCTGGTTCCGTCTCAGCCAGAGATTTCAGCTTTTTTGCAAAATCTGATGTCTAAGGTAGATTGTCATTGCTAGTGCTGCCAGCTGCAAAACTCCTTCCATCAGCAGGGTTTTTGGATTCTAAGATATACATGGCTGCCGCGGACGCAGACCAACCTGAGGGGTCGGTGTCGTCGCATTCTGACGGTGAAGAGGAACTGTCCTCATCATCCGCCGCGAAGGTGTTCCCTTGCCCAGAATTGTTTTCATACTATTGTGGATGAACAATGGCGGCGTATTAAAGTGGAGTTCCACCCATTTTAGTGAATTTAGATCTATGTAATCCCCTTTAAAACGACTTTTACCAATGGAAAGTTTTTTTTTTTTTTATTTTTTTTTTTTGTTAGTAAATGCCTTATTTTCTGCTTTATTTATCCCCTTCTCACTTCCGGGTCCGGTCGGCGATTACGTCGGGCGATTCGCAGTGTGTGCTGGGATGTATATCAGGCCATGAAATCTCGCATTATTACACAGGAGATGAGCTGTACTGCGTGCTCTGCCCTGCCTCCGCCCCGCCTCCTCTCAGTGAGCTGTATGTATTGTATTGTGGCCGTGCTCCGCCCCGCCTCCTCTCAGTGAGCGAGGACTGAAAGCATTATATCCTCACTGAGCTCACGGAGAGGAGGCGGGGCGGAGCACGGCCTCAATACAGTACATACTTACAGCTCACTGAGAGGGGGGCGGAGGCGGGGCAGAGCACGCAGTGCAGCTCATCTCCTGTGTAATAATGCAAGATTTCATGCCCTGATATACATCCCAGCACACACTGCGAATCGCCGAATGACGTAATCGCCGACCGGACCCGGAAGTGAGAAGAGGATAAATAAAGCAGAAAATAAGGTATTTACTAGCAAAAAAAAAAAAAAACTTTCTCTGTCGCTCATTGACAGACGCAGTCCTCTTGATTAATATCAAATCGGGTTATACTGCCCTCTACAGGAGTAGGACACTAGGCAGAAGAAAAACGTTCTGGCCACACCTTAGGGGCAGTCCCAGAGGGTATATCCTCTCTCTCCCTGCTACAGGTTGTCAGTTTTTTTCTGTCTAGTTAGGAGTAAGGACCTAAGTTCCTTGCTGGGATCTTGGTCCTGGCAAGATTTTTTTTTAAGAAAAATTTTATAAAGTTGATGTGATGGCATCGGCGGATGCCTCTTTTGGCCGCAAGGTTCTGCAGGCCGCAATTTGAGGAGACCGTTGGTCTACCTCGAGGGTTTTTTTCTGTTGGATTTCAGTTGAGTCTCATCCTTTGGTTTGATGAGCCTTTAAGACTTCTAGTCGGCACCGGTTGGGCCTTCTGGATTTAAATTTTGATTTGTTGTCCCACCCCTCATTTGTGGCACTGCTTTGGGACGTCCCGATTTGATATTAATCAAGAGGACTGCGTCTGTCAATGAGCGACAGAGAAAAATGGATTTTTGGAAAATATTACCGTAAAATCCTTTTCTCTTAAGCTCATTGACAGCTGCACAGCGAACCAATCACGCGTGCCTGCACACCTGATTGGTTCCGCTGTGCCGCTACTCACGGCGTGATTGGCTTCCTGAATGTGCCATTGAAAAAACTAGGGAGGAGAGTAAGACTCACTGAATGTGTGGGGCGGGCTGCAGTGCACGAGTGAGTAATGTATGTATGCGGCTGTGCTCCTTTCCAGGCTACTACTAGTCCACCTCCAGCCTCCTACTACCACCACTATGAGAGACTGTCTGTCACTGTATAATCTGATCAAGTCCACACTGACTGACTGTCACTGAGTAATTGATGTTACCACATTAACCCTGACCTGCCCAGTGCCCTGTATCTGCAATTAAAATTTACAAGGCTGCCTGCATGCTTCCTGATTTCCATTCCCAGCATCCTTCCCAATCCCTACAGTGTCACTAACATTAACCCTATGGTACAAGGCTGCAGTGTGCACTGAATCCCATTCCCTACAGTAACATTTAGGGAGAGAGAGAGACATGAGAGGACAAGAGAGAGAGAGACATGAGAGGACAAGAGAGAGAGAGACATGAGAGGACAAGAGAGAGAGAGAGAGAGTGAGAGGACAAGAGAGAGAGAGAGAGAGAGACACGAGAGGACAAGAGAGAGGACAAAAAATTGGCAAAATAAATGGAAAAAATGCAAAACACCGCGTTCGGTATTCGGCCTTTGGCCTTCGGCCAAACCTTTTATTATTATTCGGCTTCGGCCAAGAATTTCATTTCGGTGCATCCCTAGTTTTATACTATTCTATTCTATTCTACTATTATACTATTCTAAACACTGCTTGCAACTAAACTGCTTGAAAATTCAATGGATAGCAGGAAAAGAGTCACAACAAGCTAGATTTAAGAGGTCCTGATAGCTTACCTTGAGAGAACTATAAAGAGTGGCGAAAAACAACCAGTCTCTTAATCCTCCTTGCAGGAGTCCACAAAGGAAAGCCTACCTCAAAGTACCATAGCCAGATGGATAAAGCTTGCTATTCAAGCAATAAATCTTGCCCCGCCGAGTGGAGTCATGGCCCACTCAACCAGAGCTTTGGCATCCTCAAGCGCAGAAAGAGAGCCGGGGCAACACCGAAGCAAATCTGCAGGGCATTACCACATTGACCAGCTGTCCAGTCAGGACCAGTTGTTTGTTCGCAAGGTGCTCCAGACATTTTCCCCTCCCTAGCAAGTATTGCTTGCTACATCCTCTCAGCTGCTGCCCTAGAATCCGATTAGAGAAAACAGAGTTGAGTACCTGGTAACTTTTTCTAAGAAGTCTTCCAGGGCAGCATTCGTTCCCGCCCTAAACATTATAAAAGGGATTTTGCGGATTCAAAAGCCTACTTGAGGGTTCCTTCAGATGCTTTTATATTACTGAGGCAGAAGGTATGACTGTTTTTTTTTATAATGGTGGACTAATGGGAAGAGCTTATCTCAGGTGTTGCCCTGGAAGACTTCTTAGAAAGAGTTACCAGGTACCGAACTTTTTTATTTATATTTTTAAATACTATATTCAAAAGCCAAGAAGACCATTTTACCGACTGTGACAAACCATAACATATTTAATACTGTTTAATACGAAAACAATGAACCATGCGGTACTCCTAATTAAAGTTTACATATGTTGCCAGAGTGTGCCGTGACAATTTTGGTAAAATTTGGTCAGACTGGGCAAACTCCTCTAAAACCTGTGAAGAGCAACATTTTATGTCGTAATTAGCTGGTGTGGCTTGAATGCCCAGAGCAGTCAGACTCCACTTACTACTCTTCATAAGCTGTTTATAGAAATGGAAGGATGCAAAAGGTTTTTGGCATAACATGTTTATTAAAAGCATATTAAAAAAAAATGCATTTACATAGCCAAGTTTTGATTCCCAGCACTGGAGATGAATCACCCAAACTAGAGAAATGCTCCATTTCCTATTCAGGTCACATAAGTGGCCTCTAGGTAATGTGGTCACCTGGTGTAGGCTCCTCCCCAACATGTTTCGTCATTTGACATGAGTAGCGGTGTACAAATGTGATAGGCAGGTCCAAATATGCAGACTGGATGCAGAGGGGGTGACAGAGGAAGTTGCAAAACTTACCAAGGAGGTAACTGTTACTTTGTAATGTGTTATGGGTAGGGATGCACCGAAATTTCGGCCACCGAAATTATCGGCCGAAAATGAGCCTATCTCATTTTGGCCGATAATGGGTTAACATTGCCGAAAATAAATATGGCCGCTGTGGGGAAGGAGGGCGCAGCGCAGCGCAGGGCAGGTTTTAAAAGTCCCGCCTCTGGCCGGCCGTCCGCCTCTTAATGACATCCCTACTACGATCTGTGCATTATGACTGGACATACCAGGCGGGGGGGCGGGGCGAGCGGCCGCTATAGAGAGAACTAATGTGATCCATCCCTGTCAGCTCAGCACGACTATGTGTGAATGAGAACAGAACTGACCTGACACCGGATGGGGGGGCGGGCGGAGCTGCCGCTATTGGCTGTAACTATGTGAGAGCTTCCACTTCCTGTCAGTGGAGATACATGCCTGACAAGGAAGTGGAAGGGCTCACATAGTTACAGCGAATAGCGGCCGCTCCCCCTGCCCCCCCCCCCCCCCCCCGCCCGGTGTCAGGTCAGTTCTGTTCTCATTCACACATAGTCGTGCTGAGCTGACAGGGATGGATCACATTAGTTCTCTCTATAGCGGCCGCTAGCCCCGCCCCCCGCCTGGTATGTCCATTCATAATGCACAGATCGTAGTAGGGACGTCATTGAGAGGCGGTGCCCCCGGCCAGAGGCTGGACTTTGGAATGAAGGACACCCGAGGAGGGGGACGCTGAGGCGGGGGGGGGGGAAGCTGAGGCAGCTTACCAATGGTATTTGTATTATGAAGCATGAGGGGTTAATGTATTGTCACTGCTGGTCACTCATCTATTAGTGATCGACCAGTGGCAGGTAATTAACCCCTTTTAGTGCAACCAGTGTTAATTAACACTGATACTGGTTGCACTGATACTGGTTGCACAAATGCAGCACAAAGGGCTTAATTACCTGCCACTGGTCGGTCACTAATAGATGTGACCAGCAGTGACAATACATTAACCCCTCATGCTTCATAATACAAATACCATTGGTAATTAAATTAACCTCTTGCCAACCCATCACGGTACATATACTGTGAAAGGGTGGCAGCGACGGGTGTACGTCACTACCTGTTTTTGGTGTATGCCCCTGTTCTATCCATTTTAAAAAATTTTTGGGGAAAAAGTCATTTTCAGTTTCGGTTTTCGGCCAAGGGCATCCTGCATTTTCGGTTTCGGCCCAAAATTTTCATTTCGGTGCATCCCTAGTTATGGGTGTGATTTGAAAGATTGAATATTGCAGAGTTGTCATCACAAGTTAAACTTGAGCTTCCTTATATGTCACGTGATGGCAACCTAGCGTTACAAAGCCATGCTTTCCTCCCCAGGTAGTGACAAGAAAATAGAGTACCTTGGGGACTCTGAAATGTTGCACTGTTGTCAAAATGTTTTATTGAACATGACAATAATGAATGTTAAATTTTGCAAAGCGTCATTACACTTAGACACTTCGATTCTTAAGCTGTATGGACCGTGTCCCGAGTACATTTCTTTTTATTTGCAAGATTGTCTATTTAGGCAGTATTTACAGAGTCTTTTGGCATGTAATACTGATTTCAAATGTGCATTTGTCTGAAGGTTTGCTTTCTTTTCTGGAACTCTTTACACAGTGTTTTTAGTTTAGTTTGTTGGCTGATTTAAATCCAATGGGTAAAGTGAAGTTTGGGAGAGTATTCTGTACATGATGAAGGGGGTCATGTTTGGGGACCTATGTTCGTTGTAGGGAAAAAAAAAAAAACCTGAAAGAATGCTCTGACTTTTTTTTTTTTTTTTTTTTTTTTTTTTTATGAACAGAATGAATTCCAGATACCACTTGGATGTAGTTTTTAGTTTTGCCAAGCTATCTTTTTGCATCCTGCTGCATTCAGTATATTGGCTTAGAAAGGAGAGTTCAAAGAACTTGCTCCATTTTATGTACATGACTGAAGATGGCAGTCAGTTAATCAATCAGCACAGCTTGCTTTTACTGCCTGGAACATTTGACTCCTACCTGGGATTGTAAAATGAAACCCATAATATCCTGTCCTATCCTAATATTGCATTTGTCAGTCTTTTCACAGGAGTTTCATTTGGGGATGGAGGAAAGTACTTTACAGATTTTTGCAACTTTTTATAGCTGCAAAAAAAAAAAGGAATGGGGAAAAGTATGTGGTATTCAGATGATATTCTAGGTACACCTTACAGAGAAACTCTTCTCCTGGAGCTTGTCACATGATAAATTTGTGCAGAATTCTGTTTCTCCTTTCTCTACTTTTTTTTTTACATAGTTATGCAGTCAGTTGTAAAAGCTTTTTTTTTTTTTTTTTTTTTTTTTTTTTCCTAATTTAAATAATGTTATACATTCTTTGTGCAGTGGTATTGCAGAGTGGCCCATCGTCAATGTTATCCAAAAAGGATCACATTTTGTATGGCTGAAATCGCATCGCACAGACATTGCGCGTGATCTGCACATCAATGCGAGTCACTTGCCATGTCTGGCATCGCACTAGTGTGACCTGGCACTAACTGTCCAAGAGTAGTAGACCTTTTGTACATATTGAACACCTTCCTTATAAACCTCTGTAGGTCACTTATTTTGCAGTCAAGTGAATTCCTCCTTCATACCTGGAATATGCTTTTCCTGCCATATAGTTCTAATAAGCCACAGCTCTGCAACTCTGTTCTTGCTGAGAGAAAATATCACATTTGCTGACTGTAAGCAAATAGATGTAAATTTTAATTTGCTTTTATTTTTCCAATTTATTGCCTAACATTTCAGTTTAATTACACATTTGTGTAAATTTAAACATAGGTGACCCACTCTTGGTGCAAAGTTATTCACCTTTTCAAAGGAGAATGGCCATTCTTGGCATGTGGAGGAAGAGTTATGATGGGTAACAGTTGCGATTAATGTTTCTGCTACCTCTGGAGATAGCTCTAGTCAACTCCAGTTGATAAAAAAAAAAATGTATGTGTATATATATATATATATATATATATATATATATATATATATATATATATATATATATATATATATATATATATATATATATATTATAAAAAAAATGATAAAGCGTTTTTTTTTTTTTACAATATATCTGGCTGCTGATATTAAAATGTAAAACACCAGATTTTTTTTTTCACACTTTTGGACCATGCTTTTTTCCTATTGGCTCAACTTCATGAAATTTTTTTCAGCCCAATGTAACTGCGTATCTATCCCTGTCCTTTACATTTATAATCTAGTGTTCTGCTTCAAGAGGAAGAGACTTTTGAGCTTCCTGTGCAAATTCATGCATCGGGCAGAGAAAACCTATTCACTTGTTAATAGAGGCATGTCCACACAAAAACTGTAAAGTGGTCTAGTTAAGTTACATTGCTGAACTGTGTTGTCAAATGATTGAGCGGTTGATCATTTTTATAAAAACCCTGAACAGGTGATTATGTAAAAGGTTACAAGTTACTCACTAAGGGGGGAGGGGGGAGAACCACTGAGGGGAATTAAGGATGGGGGAAAAAGATCTGGGTGTTATAGTAGATCACAGATTCAGCAATGGCATGCAATGCAAGCTAACCTTCAGCATGTATTAAAAAAAAAAAAGATATTTACTCAAGGAATAAAATTATAATTCTACCACTTAACAAAACTCTGATTTGACTATATATTGAATATGCCATCCAGATCTGGTCACCAATGCTTGGGAAGAATGTGCTGGAACTCTCTCCAGTTCATAGACCACAAAGCTAATAAGGGGGACTAGAGGACCTTGATTGTGAAGAATGACTACAAACCTTAAACATATTCTCTATGGAGAAGAGACACTTATGAGCAGATATTATCACAATCTACAAATATTTACATGGTGATTCTAGCATAGGGAGAAAACTACTCATTCTTAGGGTCACTTAGGACACGCAGCCACTCACTGAAAGCGGAGTTCCACTCGAGTTTGTGTTTGTTTAGAATTCAGCAGCTACAAAAAGTGCTGCTACCAGGTGGGGGTTGTTCCTTGCAGTGTTTTACACTTTTTGTGGGGTCCCCCTGGTGACTCGTGGAGTCAGCACATCTCCCCACCTGATCCCCTCTCTGAGGATGGGGGACCTTCTGGGTCCCAACCATCCATCGATGCACTGACGGCGGTCCTGGAGTCCGTGTCCTGGCTGCAGGTGGTCTTTGGGCGACGGGCTAGCAAAAAGCGCCTTCCCCTGCCTCCTTTGTCTCATCAGATCCTGAATCTGATTCGGCCTCTGCGGATGTTAGTCATCCTGCTGGGTCTGTATCCACGCACTCGGAATCCTGATAGTGAGGATGATTCCTCCACATCTGCAACCGCGCACGTAAAGGCTCTGGTGGAAGCCCTGATTGTATCTGTGCGTGAGACCTTGAAGATGGAGGATGAAGCTGCAACAGAGGCGCAGGTTCCCTTTGGCACTCACAAGCCATCCAGAGCGGCAAAGGGGTTTCCTTTTCCCAGCCTATTTTGACAGAATTGTCACAAAGACGACCAACGTGTTCCTGTGGGGTCCCTAAAGCGCTTTACTAGGCGATACCCCTATGAGAAGTCCCTTCTTAAGAAGTGGACTGTTCCACCAGTGGTGGACCCTCCGGTTTCCAGTTTGAACAAGGCAACCATGGTTCCGGTTGAAGAGTCCCCGGCCTTTAAGGATCCGGCTGACAGGAAGGCAGAGGCTGTGGCCTGCAATATGTACACTGTCTGCGCTGAGGCCAGTATTTACTATTGCCCTGGTGTCGCAAATTCTGACCGAGGGGGCTAAGCTTCTTACGCCATGACCTGGAGTAAGAACAGCTCCCCCCTCTTTTGCTGAGCTGGCGGACCAGCTGGTCCAGGGGCTGCGGTTTATCTGTGATGCTTCTTTGGATGCAGCTCAACTAGGGGCTCTGCTTTCTGTTTTGGCAGTGGTCCTTTAGCGTGTCTTTTGGCTCAAATGCTGGTCTGCGGACCAGACTTCTAAAAAGGCCTTGACTGACCTTCCCCCTACAAGGAGATCGCCTGTTTGGAGCTACCCTGGATGACCTCATAAAAGGTCTCAAAGGAGGGAAGAGTACCTTTCTTCTGCAGGCTACTAAGGGCAAGGAACCTCATCGTTGATGTGGGCTTTCCTTTTCGGCTCATAACATGTTTCGTCCCTCCGGGTTGACTGACAAGGGCTCGAAGCCTTTCAGGGCCTCCTCTAGAAGATCCAAACAAACCTGGTCTGGCAAGCAGAGAGCAGGCTTCCCGCGGACAAGGTTCCTTTAGCCCTAAGCTGCGACCTCACCTGTATCGGATCTGGGAAGTCTTCGTTTTGGTTTCCAGACCTGTGGACTTCCCTGGTGCAAGACAAGTGGGTCCGCTAAGTCATTTGGTTTGGCTACAAGATCGAGTTTCACTCTTGTCCCCCGGCAAGGTTCTCTTTCCTTCCAACTTGTGCCTGTCCCCGGACCGGTTACAGGATCTGTTTGAGCCATTACAAGACCTGTTACATCAAGGGGTGATTGTCCCAGTTCCGACTTCGAAACATTTTCAGGTTTTTTACGCAATCCTGTTTACAGTTCCTGGGAAGGAAGGCAAAGTGCATCCAATCCTGGACCTTAAGGCGCTGAACTGCTTTGTGCGGGTGCAGCAGTTCAGAATGGAGGCCATTCACACTGGTGGCATCCCTACGCCAGGGGGATTTCCTCGCCTCTATCGACATCAAGGTTGCTTACCTTCCAAAATGTGCCAGTCACCAGCGCTTCCTCTGCTTTGCCATGGGAGAGGAGCATTATCAGTTTGTGGCGTTACCCTTTGGTCTTGCCTCTGTTCCTCGGGTCTTCACAAAAGTGTTCGCCCCAGTGCTAGCTTTGCATGGGATCGTGGTAGTGGGCTACTTGGATGATCTCCTTCTGCGCTGTTGGAAAACCTGGAGATCACAATGCGAACTCTGCGGGAGTTCGGCTGGATTCTGAATTTTCAGAAATCTGCCCTGGTTCTGTCCACAAAGCTGGACTATCTGGGCCTGGCTCTGGACTCGGCCTTAGCTAGAGTGCTCCTTCCTTCCTCTGGACGAACTCCAGAAATTGCAGGCTGCAATTTGTCTCCTGCTGTCCAACAGATGGTCATCCCTCCGGACTTGCATGCGTGTTCTGGGCCTGATGGTGTCTACCTTCAAGGCGGTTCCGTTTGCACAGTTCTATACAAGGTCCTTGCAAAGGGAGATTCTGACTAAATGGGACTCTGCAGTCTCTAGACAATCCAATCTGGCTGAGTCGGAACGAAGGAGTCACTGATGGTCAACGATAGTTCAAAGCTTCGGCTGGGCAAATGCTTCTTTCCCTTGTATTAGACAGTGGTCACCACGGATGCCAGCCGCAATCGCCAAGGGGGCACAAGAAGTGTCCTGGCAGCTCAGGAGGTAGCCGGCATTCTAAGGTGGGCAGGACAATTCATTCCAGCTCTCTGCTGTACACATTCTGGGGGTGGAAAACTGGTCGGCGGATTACCTCATTCGGCAGGCGTTGGACCAAGAGGAGTGGTCCCTTCATCCGGAGGGGTTTCATCAGTTGTGTCTCCGGTGGGGCACCCCTTAGGTGGATCTGTTGGCGTCTCGGCTCAACAGAAAGGTGCAGAGGTTTGTTGCTCGGTCAAGGGATCCTCTGGCAGACGGTGGCCCCGTGGGGTCAGTATAGTCACTTACGCCTTCCCTCCTCTCAAGCTTCTGCCAAGACCTCTACGAAGAATTGAGGCAGAAGAGATTCCGCTCATCTTAGTGGCTCCGGACTGGCCTTGCTGGGCTTGGTACGCCGATCTGGTGCGGCTTGTTGCCGACTTCCTTGGAAGCTTTCTGTCAGGGAGGATCTCTGTCCTAAGGACCGATCTTCTATCCTGCTTTACAGTCGCTGGCTTTGACTGCTTGGCTGTTGAACGTCAGGTGCTGAAGGATAGAGATTTGAGTCTGTGATTCCTACACTGTTAAAACTAGGAAATCTACTTCTAGGAGGATCTACCATTGTACGTGGAAGACGTACATTGCGTGGTTTGAGTTTCTTGGGGTTCTTCCTTGCTCCTTCTTGGTGGCTTGGATCTTGACCTTCCTTCAACGGGGGGTTGAACAGAAATTGGCCTTAAGTACTATCAAGGGCCAGGTGTTGGCTTTGGTGGTCTTTTTCCAACAACCTTTAGCCACACACTCCCTGGTGCGTATCTTTTTTTTCTTCTTTTTCGTTTTCTTTTTCTTTTTCAGGGGGGTCTAAAAATTTGGTTCCTACAGTGCGGGCTCCGTTGCCACCTTTGGGACCTCAATTTGGTGCTTTTGGTCCTCCTGAAGCCTCACTTTGAGAATCTTCGGGAGATTACCCTGCTTACGTTATCCCAGGTGGCCTTTTTGATGGCCATCACCTCTTCGTGCAGGAACTGGCGGTGTTATCCTGTCCACCTTACCTACCTGGTGATTCACAGAGATGAGGTGGTTCTTTGCCCCTGTCCGTCGTTCCTTCAAAAGGTTGTCTGATTTTTTTCATTTGTGTCCCAGGCCTAAACCTCTGAAGGAATTTGCCTTTCATGCCTTGAAAGTGGTCCGCACAATTGGGGTGTACCTGGCAGTTACGGAGTCTTTCAGGAAGTCAAGCCCCGTACACACGCACAGATCGTCGTCCTACAAATGTTCGTCTTTTCTCCCCGGGATGTCGGTGTCTGTTGAAAAGTGCAAAGACAGCACAAGGACAGCTCAAGAATTTTGTCCGCAGACTTCAGCTGACTGCAGAAGTGATGTCATGTAATGGTTAACTTTCCCTGTGTTTTTATTTTCTGAGCATGCCCAGTCTTGCAAATCTGCGGTCTGTCGGCTGATTTCTGTACTGACAGGCGAACAATCGTCTGTTCTGGTGTCCGCAGACAAAAATTTTCATGTTTGCAAGAAAGACTCTTGTCCGGATTGTGTGCAGACAGCTGTCGGAGGCACCATACTAACACGCATACAATCGGCAGATCTTTCGTCCGCCGACGTTTGTATGACGACGATCTGTGCGTGTGTACGGGGCTTCAGACTCTTTGTGCTCACGGTTAAGCCTTGTAAAGGGTTGTCTGCTTCCTCTGCGACCATTTGCAGATGGATCAGACAGACGGTGACTCAGGCCTATTCCATCAAGTGTCTGGTTCCTCCTTTCCCTGGTAATGCGCACTCTACTTGGGCGCTTAGTGCCTCCTAGGCTTTCGGTCATTAGACGTCACTGACGCAGGTTTGCAAGGTGGCCACTTAGTCTTTTGTGCACACTTTCACAAAGTTTTAAAAAGTGGATGTTTTGGCATCTGCGGATGCTTCTTTTGGCCGCAAGGTTTTGCAGGCTGTTATTGAGGACCTGATCCTCTTCGAGAGCGTTTTTGTTTTTTTTTGTTTTTTGTTTTTTTGAGCTCCTGTTGGCTACTATTTAGCCTTGGGAATTATTTTTTTTTCTGTTCCCACCCGTCCATGTTTAACACTGCTTTGGGACATCCCAAGAGTTAAGATCTGAAGCTATGTCCGTCAATGAACGAAAGGGAAAATGGGATTTTGGACTTGCCATAAAATCCGTTTCTCACAGCACCCACCTCCTGGAGTTGTAATTTTGACACTGCTTGTAACTAAACTGCCTATAGCGCAGAGAGGGAGTATACCCCCTGGGACTGCCCATGGGTGTAGTAAGACTTTTTTTTTCTGCCTAGTGTCTTACTCCTGTAGGGGGCAGTATAACCCAACGGTTATGTGGATCTGAAGCTGTGTTTGTCAATGAACATCCTCCTATCAGGAATAGGCACCAGGCAGGAAAAAAGCTTAACCACACCTATGGGGGCTCACACTGCAGGCATAACCCCACACACCCTGCTGCTATCAGTTTTTCTGCCTAGTTTAAGGAATAGGACCTAGCTTCCTGCTTGGACTTCGGTCTTAGCTATTAAGGGAAAGTTTGTTAGTTTTTTTTTTATTTTCACTAGTTAGTTCCTGAGGACCAAGATCCAGAGGAACTGCAAGCAACAGCCGGCTGAGGTTTTACTCTGGATAATCTAGGTCTTTAAGGTCTCCCAGCCTGGCCAATGAGCGTGAGCAGGTTATAGTCCAGAACTATGCCTCGCCACGACAGTGTCCCGACAGATGGGGACGAGCCTGCGAGTGGACTGTCTCTCGCTGGGACGCATACGGCCTGGAACACCATGAGTCGCAGCTTGCCCTTGGCTGACAGCACCCCCATCCCGGGTGGGAGGCGATCTGTTTGGGACTGGGGCCCACCTGGTACCGTGGTGTGGTGAGTAAATTGTCCCCCCAAAAACACCCTAGTCGACGTGGGCCCTTCCCTGGAATAGTTGGCCCTTAGGGGCTCCCTCAGTACCCCTGGCACCTAGGACTAGTCCTGTGTACCCCTCGGCATTCCCCTACCCCTAGCAGGTTTACCTTGGAGGGGCGGTAATAATGCAGCCATTGTGGCGCTTATTTGAGGGGGTGACTTGTCCTGTGTGGGCCCCTGGTCAGGGACCTTCCGATGCCTATTGTTCTGGGCCCCCTTTTGGGGATCCTGAAGATCGCATGGCACGCCGTGGGGGCCGCCATTTTGCTGTGGGTCATGATTTTTATATCCCCATTAGATTATATGGGCAGCCCTTTTCTCTAATTCCCCATTGAGAATGCATGAGCGGCCATTTTCCTGAGGTCCATAGCCTGGACAGGCACGCGGCATGGCTTTTTAAAATATAGAGGCTGAGTTTTCTCTTCCTCTTCCTGTACAGTCAGTTTAATTTTTTCACAGATCGTGCTAGAAGTCTCCTCTGTGGGTCTGGTAACGTTTTCCTGGGGTTCCCTGTGGGTTTTTCTTCATTCTGCTAGTGACTTATAATGACCAGGGATTGTGAGCCTGCACTTATAGCGGTGGGACTGCGTTTTTGGCGATCTTAAAGAGATTCTGCCCAAATATTTTAAAAAAGTGTAACCTGATGTCCCAGGATAATATTTCACCTGCAGACCCCTTGGGTCTGCAGGTGAAATATTATCCTGGGACCCCCTGGTTCAGTCTCAGCCAGAGATTGCAGCATTTTTGCAAAATCTGATGTCTAAAGTAGTGTCATTGCTAGTGCTGCCAGCCGCAAATGCCCTCCTCCCTCACCTCCATCAGCAGGGTCTTCGGACTTCGGCAGACGCAGACCATCCTGAGGGGTTGGTGTCATCGCATTCTGACGGTGAATAAGACCTGTCATCAGCTGCCGTGTGGGAACGCACTTTGGTGGAAACTTTGATAGTTTCAGTGTGGGAAACTTTAAAATTGGCTGATGAACCCGTACGCAGGTGTCATTTGGCTCCTATAAATCGGGCAAGGTGTTCCCTTGTCCATAATTGTTTTATACTATTGTGGATGAACAATGGCAGCACATTAAGCACATGTTAGTGGTGCTTAAGGGTTTTTTACATGCGGTTACCCCTTTGTAGAGGCAGTGTCCGTTAGGTGGACTGTACCACCAAAAGTGGATCCCCCCCCCAGGTTCCCCCAAGCGACTCTGGTACTGGTGAAAGAGTCTCCAACTTTTGCCCCATGGATAGATGGGTGGAATTCTTGTCCCGCCGTTTTACATGTGGTAGCAGGTCACATATTAAAGACTACCTTTTGTGAATGTCTTGGTAGCGCAGACTGCTACGGAATGGTGAAGTTACTTAAAAGTAACTTGGAAGCTGAACGGCTCCCCCCTGCAGTGTTGGAACTACTGGACCAGTTGGCTCAAGCCCTGGTGTTCATGTAGGCCTTGACTGATCTTCCCTTCTTAGGGGAGAGGCTGTTTGAATCCTCTCTGGACAAGTTGATCAAACGTATCACGATGGCAAGAGCACTCATCTCCCCAATCCTCTAAGGGCAAGATGCCACATCCTAGGTAAGGGTTTTCCTTTAATGCTCAAACTTTCTTTTCGTGCCTCCAGGTCGCACGAAAAGGGTAAATCGTTGAGATCTTCTGGGGGTTCCAAGAAGCCATGATCGGGAAAAGCAAAGAACGGCCATTCTGGACCTGTAGACAAGACCTCATCTGCATGAAGGGGCGCCTTCACCCCATTCTGGGGTAGGGGGATCTCTTTGTTTCTTTCTGGAACCCTGGACCTCCTTGATTCAGGACAAATGGGTTCACAAACTGATCCAATCTGGGTACAAGATCGAATTCTGGTCTTGCCCATCGGACAGTTTCTTCCCATCCAATCTTCGACTATCCCCAGTCTGGTTAAGGGACTTGTGAGGGGCAGTACACAATTTGCTTTTACAATGAGTGATTGTACTGGTTCCTTTGCAGGAACGTTTTCAAAGGTTTTATTCATACCTCTTCACCGTGCCCAGGAAGGAAGGCAGGGTGCATCCCATCCTGGATTTCAAGGACCTGAACCGCTTAGTGCGGGTACAGAAGTTTCGGATGGAATCCATCCGCACAGTAGTGTAGTCACTACACCAGGGAGATTTCTTGGCCTCCATAGATCTCAAGGACGCATATCTTCATATCCCTATTTACGCTGGACACCAACTTCGCAGAGGAGCATTATCAATTTTTGGCGTTAAGCTTTGGTCTCACCTCAGCTCCCAGAGTGTTTACCAAGGTCTTAGCACCGGTTTTGGCATTGCTGCGCCAACGGTGGGTTGCGGTACTGGGGTACCTAGACCATCTCCTATGTAAAGAAAACAGAAACTGAGCGCCTCTAAGTGCAGCATTTATTGAAGAAAATCAAACGCATTATAATGGCAACTCACATGGTGAAGGGAAAAGACAAGCTGTGAAAGATCCGCTGGTAGGGCTGATGGAAATCCAGGGGTCCCGTGCGCGAGCTCTGAAACGCGTCATGTCATCCCATTACCTCCGGTGACGTCACGCAGCGTACGCTGCGTTCCAGCTTGGTCCTTTGGCGCCCAGCCGCATCCGGAAGACGGACGATTCCCAGGACAGTGTCGTTCCGCCCTTCAGACCAGCTCTCGGCATCTCCACTCTCCGGGACCCCTGGATTTCCATCAGCCCTACCACCGGATCTTTCACAGCTTGTCTTTTCCCTTCACCATGTGAGTTGCCATTATAATGCGTTTGCTTTTCTTCAATAAATGCTGCACTTAGAGGCGCTCCGTTTTCTGTTTTCTTTACATTGTCCCACAGCACCGACTTCACTGTGTCCCACGGAGCAGCCCTTACAGCAGCAATTGGACTTAGTCTGATCTACACCTGTTGGACTTTTTATTGGACTAACGCCCCTTCATACCCAGTCCACAGATTGTTCATATTTGCAGTTGAGCTATATCTGTGTTCCATTTTTTAGCATTCCTACATCACTCCTACTAGCCTATACTCAGAGCGCTTGTTTTGTTCTTGTGTATAGACAATCTCCTAGGAGAGTGGACTCTCCTTCAGTCTTGTTGGGGGATCGGACGGTCACTGTCAGAACTCTGCAGGATTTCAGTTGCAGAATTTCAGTTGGATCATCAATTTCAAGAAATCCACGCTGACACCTGTCTTGAGACTGGATTATCTGGGCTTTACTCTGGATTCAGCCTTGGCCAAGGTATTTCTTCCCCCAGACAAGCTGCAAAAGTTGCAGGAGGCGATTCGGTTGTTGTTGGCTAACAATCTGTCCTCTCCGAGTTTGCATGCGGGCCTTGGGTTTGATAGTATTAACCTTCGAGGTGGTTCCGTTTGCTCAGTCCCATACCAGACCTTTGTAAAGGGAGATTCTTGTCAAATGGAGCAAGGATCCAAAGTCCTTGGACTCTTTGATTTGGTTAATCCACAACACAGTCTGCTCTGTTGTGGTGGATTCTGTCTCCAGCACTATGCCAGGGCAAGTTCTTCTTCCCTTTGTTTTGGACAGTGGTGACCATGGATGGCAGCCTATTAGGCTGGGGCGGGGTGCTAGGGAAGCTTTGTGCCAGGGTATCTGGATGAAGGCAGAGTCGAAACTACCTATAAACATTTTGGAGCTCAGAGCAATAAAGCTTTGTCTGAGCCATTGGACCACTCGTCTGCAAGATTGTCCGGTTTGGATTCAGTCAGATAACTCCACAGCTGTGGCTTGCATCCATCACCAGGTGGGCACCAGCCACCAAGAGTGTCTTGGCAGCCAAGAAGGTGGCTGAGATTCTGGCCTGGGTGGAGCAAAATTTATTCCAGCTCTCTATGCTGTACACATTCCAGGTGTGGAGAACTGGCAAGTGGACTACCTAAGTCGTCAGGTGTTGGATCAAGGGGAGTGGTCCCTGCACCCAGAGGTGTTTCATCTCCTGTGTGTTTGGGGAGGGGACTCCCAACGTCGATCTGTTTGATTCCCGCCTCAACAAAAAGGTTCAGAGATTCATAGCCAGGTTTCGAGATCCTCTGGCCGACGCCACAGACTCTCTGGTGGCTCCTTGGGGTCAGTGTCTGCTAATTTTATTTTTTTATATATTTTTTTGGATGTGGTTCGGACGATCGATCAGGGTCTATCCGGAGACCACAGAGTCTTTTAGAAGATCAGACGCTCTTTTTATCCTTCCCGAATGATCTCCTAAGGGATTGGCTGCGTCTGCGGTGGCCATATCCGGATGGACAAGCTTATTCACTGAAGGGTCAAGTTCCACCTTTTCTGGTGAAGGCACATTCTACGGGAGCACTGAGCCCTCATGTGCTTTTTGCCATCGGGCATCAGTGCTGCAAGTTTGCAAGGCGGCAACTTGGTCGTCTGTGCTTACGTTTAAAAAATTCTACAAAGTAGATGTGTTGGCATGTGACTAGCAGGGCATTCTGGGACTCCGACGTCACCGAAAGGACACCCCAGCTTCAGCTGCCCATACCTGAGATGGCAGCGCTGGACAATACATTTTCAAGGTAAGTATTTCTTCTAAAAGGCAAGTGAAACGGGACAGTTCAGAGGCTATCATTGCCTAAATGCACTAGCCCTGACTGTCCCGGGGGTATTTTTAGGTAAATATTTTTTTTTTCAGGGTGGAACTCCGCTTTAGAGAACTTTTTTTTTTTTTTTTTTTTTTTTTTTTTAAATTTGTTTCTCTTTGAGGGTGTATTGTGTTTTCAGGGTGAGCTCCATGTTACCTGGTTGGCTAAGTTTTTTTTTTTTTTTTTTTTTTTTTTTTTTTTTTTTCCTTCCTTCCTTTGGGGAGTTACGTTTCCGTTTGACTTGTCTTCCCACTCCTCATGAATATACTGCTTTGGGAAACCCCTATAGTCTGACTAGATGGAGCTGCGTCTGTCGAACAATAGATACAACTGGATTTTTGTAGAACTTACCGTAAATCCTTTTCTCTGAAGTTCGACAGACTCAGCACCTGCCCCTCTACTTCTGAGTGAATGGGGTGGTTTTTCTATTCTAAACACTGCTTATAACTAAACTGTTTGATAGCAGGGTGTGTGGTGTTATGCCTGCAGGAATGAACCCCATAGGTGTGGTTAAGCTTTTTCCCTGCCTAGTGCCTATTCCTGATAGGAGCATAAACCTATAGTCTCTGACTAGATGGAGCTGCGTCTGTCGAACTTCAGAGAAAAGGATTTTACGATAAGTTCTTACAAAAATCCAGTTATTCATTATTCTGTTAATTTTAAAGTAAACCTGGAAAGAAATAAGGCCATTGACTTTGCAAAGAGCACACATCCTGTACCCAGGATGTGGGTACTGTATCTGTATCCATGTGCTGAGTGAATCTGTATAGAAGTTATTTTAAAATTCTAAATCAGCTGCTGCAGTTGCAGGGTTCTAATGAGGAACGTGGCAGGGTCTGCATCGCTTTAGACATGATTTCTCTTTTTGAGTATCTCACCAAAAATGTTTTTGGTGCAGGGGATGCCAAAATATGACTTGTATCTTTAGTGCAGACCTCTGGGAAAATCAGCAGTAAGCCAATTGCACAAACAGGAAATTACATTTTTGTGGGCATTCTGTACAACATCGTTGTACAGAAAGCCTCCAGCTTGTCAAATTGCATTGCATTTTACAGAAAATGACAGCGCTGCAGATTAAAAAGAAAAGGTCATTTTTAATGGCATTCAGTGTTGGTATGACTTGTGTAGCAATTGTATGAGCTATATTTTTTGTTTTGCAATTTTTTTTTTTTCCCCCCCACAAAAGTGGCGTTACCCTTTAAGCGGTAGTATCCCGCTTTTTGACACTTTTACCTACAGGTAAGCCTATAATGAGGCTTACCTGCAGGTACAATTAATATTTCCTAAACCGGCACGGTTTAGGAGATATTTGCAGTGCATGCAGCCGCTCACGCGAGCGGCGCATGCGCTCTGAAGGTCCGGGGGGACCTTCAGTTTTCCTTGCCGGGAGCTTGCCGGAAAATCACTCCCACGCGAACCCGGAAGAGACGCCGAGGGATCATGGCAGCGCCCACAGCGATGTCCGGGGGTCCGTGTCGGGGCTTCGTTCTAAGGTAAGTAATACATAATGAGCTAGTATGTGATGCATACTAGCTCATTATGCCTTTTTGTCTTGCAGGTTTTTTATTTTTTTTTTATTTCGGGTTTACAACCGCTTTAAGATCCTAGAGCTATAGGGAAGATTATCTTCTGTCATTTGCAGGGAAATGCAGAAATATTGGCTGAAATTTCTCATTAACTATCATTGAATGCACTTAATGTCCTTTTTGCTAGCCTGCTTATATTTTTCAAATGCTTATTTTTTTCTGAATGCTTGGAGTAAAACCCCTGTTTCGTGCATTTAAGGAGTTAACAGACTTGCAGCGTGATCCTCCAGCCCAGTGCTCAGCAGGACCAGTAGGAGATGATAGTAAGTTTACCTAATGTAATGTGTATATTTTGTTTGTGCCTGACCTGTTTCAGAACATCCTTATGATATGTGTTTTCTCTCCGCAGTGTTTCACTGGCAGGCCACAATAATGGGACCTGTAAGTATGGGGTTTTATGTATATAATTCTTTAGTCCTGAGGACAGATGACCATAATTTTAATGTAGGCCTCGCGTGTAGGAACATGGAGAAAGCAATTTGATTTGGAGCTCGTAAAAAGTTTGAAAATGACAGCCTGCGTCTTAGATGTTATGGATAACTTCTCCATCACTTGCCCATTGTGCATTGCCACCTTTTTTTAGCATGAATTAGTCTCCAGAAGCTGATAAAAAACGAGATTAGTAGAGCATGTAGGCATTGCCCTTTTGTTTTTGGAGTATTTAAAGGAATTACATCACCCTTCCTACATTAAAAAAAAGACTTCTCTCTCCCTCCACTCGTTTACTTCCCATTCCTCCTAGGGAACTTGCTTCCGTGTGTGTGTGTGTGTGTGTGTGTGTGTGTGTGTGTGTGTGTGTGTGTTTTCTATGTTATATATTTGTGAAGCTGATTTAATACAAGAACGCATTCAAACCTATATGTCTCTCGTCCACAACCGAAGCAGAGTGATGTCTATATCCATTAGAGTCAATACACCAAGAACCTATATTTTATTTATTGGTGTTCTATTGTTCCCCTTACTTTTGCAATATGCTCCTCTGGAAATTGAACATATTATTTTGTTAATATGCTGTGAAATTAGGATTAAATGCCGTTGTAGGTTTAACATTAAATCAGTTTCCAGACTAGGATAAGTAAAGTTTTTTTTTTTTTTTTTTTCTCTCCCCCTGCAGCCTGACAGTCCTTATCAAGGTGGAGTCTTCTTTCTTACAATCCAGTTTCCAACAGATTATCCATTCAAACCGCCAAAGGTGAGAAGTTCTGTGGACACCGATGTCTTTGTCATGTTAAAGTCAAGTAAAGATTAAGATTTAGTCTCCTTTTAATAATGGATACAAAGATAACATTCCCAGGGAATGGATAAGCACCAAAGTGGGTGAGTTTTCATGGCAGAGCAGAGCCACTATAATTCTTTGCAATCCTGGGGAGGAGGGGGGGGGTGTAGTATTGGAAAATCTTTCTAAGTAACAGCAAGAATTTCACTCTTGTAAATCTCTGTACATATAGTTACTGCATGTAATGCAAACATTGGCCCTCCTGCTTGCATACATTAGATTGCATCAAAAGGCAAGCTTCACTGTAAAGTGATCATTACAGATAGTCTGAATTCATTCACCCGTTTGGCTTCTAAATCACTTTGCAACCTAAGCAGTGGGACCTTCTAACCATAATAGTTTTCAATTCTTTTCGCTTGGATTTTATCAGCCTTTGGCTGCATTGTCCATTATTTCCATCCAGAATGCAGCAGGGGGTGAGGTGAACCCTCTTGTAATGGACACAAAGGGTCTGTTTGCCATTCCTCAGCGTCCAGGCTATCTCAACACCAGAGTCTCAGAAATGTATAGTGGGTATAGAAAATACTTTTTTAAAATAATCGCTGTTTCTCTTCCGTTTATCGACGGACACAGCAATCCATAAATCATTAGTACTTGGTTATATTGCCTCCTCCAGGAGTAGGACTAGGCAGAACAAAAAACACCTGGCTACGCCCACAGGCGGTCCGCAGCTTGGTATATAACCCCCCCCCCCCTCTGCTCTAGGTAATCAGTATTAATCTGTCTAATCAGGAGTAAGGACATAGGCTTCCGGCTGGGATCTCTGGCCCTAGCAACTTTCTCCTTCCTTATCTTTTTTGTTTTTCTATCGAGAAATCTACCATCAACTTTCGAGCTAGGCATCGGGCTGGATAATCTAGATCCAGTGGTCCACCCAGCCAGCGAGCGTGTGCAGACTGCAGCTACGCGCTAGGTCAGACGCGACATAGCCTTTGGTCTCGCCTCAGCTGATGTAGCCATGGGCGTGGTTGTGTTGTTTGGTACGCATAAGTCACCTCGCACTCCAAAAGTGTTTCCTTATGTGCCTTATTTTGACAGGTTTTCCTGTAAGCAATGGTAATAACCAAAATTACCCCTTGTGATCCCCAAACGTTTTGCTGTACATTAACCTTTAAGGAGTCACTTTTAATAAAAGTGGACTAGTCCACCAGTGGTGGACCCTCCTGTTTTCAGGTTGAACAAAGCTACCATGATCCCAGTAGAGGAATCCCCGTCCATTAAGGACCTGGCTGACAGGAAAGCGGAGGCTTTGCACGCACCATGTTTACTATGGCTGGTTCGACATTGCGACCAGTCTGTGCCTCAGCCCTGGTGTCTCTGACCCTAACTGAATGGGTCAAGCCTTTGCACCAGGGCCTGGGGGGGGGGGGAGCAGGTCCCCGCTGCTTATGTTGATTTAGCGGACCAGTTGGTCCACGGGCTGCAGTTTATTTGTGATGCTGCTTTGGATACAGCTCCTGTGTTGTCCGAACTTTGTTTCATCGGTGTGATTAGGCGCGCTGTGGCGTAAGAATTGGTCTGCAGACTAAGCCTCTAAGAAAGCTCTCGTTCATCTGGCCTTTCAAGGCGATCATCTGTTTGGGGCTACCCTGGATGACCTCATTAAAGGGTATCATGGGGGGAGGGGGGAGGAGAGAGAAGAGTACATTCCTTTTATAGTCTAGGAAAGGGAGGAGTCTTGTTGCAGATGGTGGCCCTCCTTCTCAGCACATAGAAAATTATTTTGTGCTCCTGGGACGGAGAATAAGGGAAATAAATCTTTCAAATCTTCCCCAGGAGGTTCCAATCATCCTTGGTCTGGTAAGCCTAGAGCTAGCTTCTGCAGACCCGCAGACAAGACCCCTTCAGCAAGAAGGTCTGCCCTCACCCATTATTGGGGTAGGGGGACATCTTCGCTGGTTTCTTGCCTCGTGGACCTCCTTCATGACCGTCAAGGGGATCCACAAAATGATTGTTTTGGGGGTACCCAGAAAGGGGGATAAAGCTTGTCCTTTTCAGATTTTTTAGGTCCCTGGTCTCCTTGTGCAGATTAATTCCTGAAAAAGTTTAGGTTATGTCTGAACTACCTAAGGTCTCCCCCCAATTCCCTGTTCAGTGAATAGATTTACCTAGGTCTTATTCTAATTCTGACCAGGGTGGTCCTTCCTCTAGGCAAACTTCAGGAGCCACAGGCTGTGATTCACCGGCTACTGTCACACAGATGGTTCTCTCTCCCATTTTGCATACAGGTTTTGCCTCTGGTTGTATACACCTTCAAGACAGTTCTGTTTGCACAGTCCTACATGCAGCTCCTTTTTAGCAGGTTTGGCTCCACAGGAGGATACCGAGTTTCGTGGCAAGATCATGGCAGGCTCTGGCAGGCGTCCGAGGGCCACGGTAAGGCAAGGATCGTCCTCGGCTCAGGCTTCTTCCGCAATTCCTGTGAGGAATCAAGGGTGAGGATCTTTTAATCATAAATGTCACTTGGGTGCTTCCTCTTGGGGAAGACTAGTTGTCCCAAGGGCTGATATACCATCCTGCTTTACAGTCGCTGGTTTTAATGGCTTAGATATTGAAAGCCAGTTGCTGAGAGAGAGAGGTCTGTCTGGATCAGTGATCCCTACTATGGTGAAGGCGAGGAAGTCGTCTTCCAGCAAGATATACCATCGTACGTGGAAAGCGTACTTATCTGGGTGTCGATTGGCGCTCATCCTCGATCCTTTTCTGTGGCTCGCATCTTAACCTTTCTTCAACAGGGCATTGATTGTTGGCCTTGAGTACCATCAAGGGCCAGGTGTCTGCCCTGACAATCTTCTTTCAGCGACCCCCTAGCCATGTACTCTTTAGTTCGTACCTTCATTCATAGGGTTCAACATTTGGCTCCACCTGTACGGTCTCTTTTGCTGCCATGGGCTTTAAATTTAGTTCTTTAGGTTCTCCAGAAATCTCTATTTGAGAATATTCAGGAGATTCCCTTGCCTACGTTATCCCAGAAGGTGACATTCTTGGTGGCGCTTACCTCGGCCCGCAGGGTGTCGGAATTGGCGGCATTATCCTGTCGCATTACCTATTTAGTGGTCCATAGGGATAAAGTGTTTCTTTGTCCTTGTCCATCATTCCTGCCCAAAGACTTCCATTTGAATGAGGATGTTGTGTTGCCTTCCTTGTGTCCCAAGCCGGCTCATCCCAAGGAATTTGCTTTGCATACCTTGGATGTGGTTAATGCGATTTGGGTCCTTTCGGAGGTCAGACTCGCTTTTTGTTACAGACGGACCAAGAAAAGGGTTGGCCACTTCTTCGGCTACCATCTCCAGATGGATCAGGCAGATGGTGACTCAGGCCTGTTCCATTAACCACTTTAGCCCCAGCCCTATTTCGGACACTTTTTGTTCACAAGTTAAAACCAGTATTTTTTCCTAGAAAACTACTTAGAACCCCCAAACATTATATATATTTTTTTAGCAAAGACTCTGGAGAATAAAATGTCGGTCATTGCAAAATTTTTTGTCACGCGGTATTTGCGCAGCGGTCTTTAAAACGCCATTTTTTTGGAAAAAATTTGAAAAATCACATTTCACTGCATTTAAAAAATACTAAACAGTAAAGTTAGCCCATTTTTTTTGTATATTGTGAAAGATGATGTCACGCCGAGTAAATAGATACCAAACATGTTACGGTTTAAAATTGCGCCCCCCCGTGGGATGGCGACAAACTACGGTCAATAGAGATCTCAATCTGCGACGCTTTAAATTTAACGGTTACCAGTTTAGAGTTAGAGTGTAGCTCTTTTTTTTTAATTATTGCTAACGCTCTGGCGATCGCGGCGATACCTCACATGTGTGGTTTGAACAGCGATTTCATTTGCGGCTCGACTTGCGTATACGTTTTTTTTTGTGCGCGAGCTAACGGTGACGGGGACGGCTAAATTTTTTTTTTTTTTTTTTTTTTTTTTCCTATTTATTTTTTCTTTTTTTTTAAACTTTATTACAGGTTTTTAAAAAAAAAAAAATCTGATCACTTTTATTGCTGTCACAAGCAATGTAAACATCCCTGGTGACAGCAATATGTCGTGACAGGTACTCTTTATGGAGGGATCGAGGGTCTAAAAGACCCTGGACCCCTCCACTACACTTCCCTGTATGCAAAACGCCGAAAACGGCATTTTTGCATACAGCCGTTTTTCAAATCTGCCGCCTTTTGCAGCACAGTAACCCGGACGTGACGTCATGGACGCCGCCTCCGGGTTACGTCATCGGAGACCCGATCGATGCCGTTTCCGGCATTCATCGGGACTCCATCCAGCCGGCGGACGTGCCGGCTGGGTGCTCGGGGCTCCCGGTGGGACGGTAGCCCCGAGCAAAGCCGCGGAAGGCGGCGGGAGGGGGGGGACGTCCCCTCCCGCCCCCCCGGGTAACGATCGAGCGGCTCCCGAGCCGCATCGATCGTTACCGACGGAAAGCCGACCGTCGGCTTCAAACAACGGTACCGGGATGATGCCTCTAGCTAGAGGCATCATCCCGGTATAACCCCGCAAAGTCTGATCACGTAGAGGTTACGTGACTGGTGGTAAAGTGGTTAAAGGTCAGGTTTCATCTTTTCCTGTCATGGCGTATTCTACTTGGGCGCTGAGTGCTTCTTGTGCCTTCCGTCATCAGACATCAGTATCGCAAGTTTTCAAGGCAGCCACTTGATCTTCGGTGCATACCTTCACAAAATTCTATAAGGTAGCTACTTTGGCATCTGTGGATGTTTTTTGGCCATAAAGTTTTTTGCAGGCTGCTGTTTGAGGGGCTGTTCCCTCTTGAGGACCGTTTTTTTTTTTGTTTTTTTTTTTTTTGTTTTAAACTTTTTTTTTTTTTTCAGACGGGGCTCCTGTGACCTGTTTAAGGCTTCTGTGTCCTGGTTAAGAGCTCTTATGTTTAGCCTTGGGTTATTTTCCCCACCCCTCGTTTTCCTTTTGGCACTGCTTTTGGACGTCCCAGTAGTTATGATTTATGGAGAGCTGTGCCCATCGAACAAAAGAGAAAATGGGATTTTTGTACTTACCGTAAAATCCATTCCTGAGTTCGACTGACCTAGTACCAACCCTCCTATGGAGTTCTGATACTTCTAATACTGCTTGCTACTAAACTGATTACCTAGAGCAGAGAGGGGGCTTATATACCAAGCTGAGGACGGCCCATGGGCATAGCCAGGTGTGTTTTGTTCTGCTTAGTCCCACTCCTGGAGGAGGCAAAATAACCCAGTAGTTTATGATTATGGAGCACTGTGTCTGTCGAACTCAGAGAAATTGATTTTACGGTAAGTACAAAATCCCATTTTTTGTTTTTATTCAGCTGTATTCAGTACTCAGTGCTACTTATAACTTCCAAGTCAAAGATACAGCTGCAAGAAAAAGTATGTGAACCCTTTGGAATGATATGGATTTCTGCACAAATTTGGCATAAAATGTGATCTGATCATCATTGAACTCGCAACAATAGACAATCGCAGTCTGCTTAAACTAAGAACACACAAAGAATGAAATGTTGCCATGTTTTTATTGAACACACCATGTAAACATTCACAGTGCAGGTGGAAAAAGTATGTGTACCCTTGGATTTAATAACTGGTTGAACCTCCTTTGGCAGCAATAACTTCAACCAAACGTTTCCTGTAGTTGCAGATCAGACTCACACAACGGTCAGGAGTAATTCTTGACCATTCCTCTTTACAGAACTGTTTCAGTTCAGCAATATTCTTGGGATGTCTGGTGTGAATCGCCACAGCATCTCAATCGATTTGAGGTCAGGACTCTGACTGGGCCACTTCTTCGGAAGGCATATTTTCTTGTGTTTAAGCTATTCTGTAGTTGATTTACTTCTATGCTTTGGGTCATTGTCCTGTTGCAACACCCATCTTCTGTTGAGCTTCAGCTGGTAGACAGATGGCCTTAAGTTCTCCTGCAAAATGTCTTGATAAACTTGGGAATTTTTCCTTCGATGATAGCAATCCGTCCAGGCCCTGACGCAGCAAAGCAGCCCCAAATCATGATGCCCCCACCACCATACTTCACAGTTGGGATGAGGTTTTGATGTTGGTGTGCTGTGCCTCTTTTTTTGCCACACATAGTGTTTGTTTCTTCCAAACAACTCCACTTTGGTTTCATCTGTCCACAGAATATTTTGCCAGTACTGCTGTGGAACATCCAGGTGCTCTTGTGCAAACTGTAAACGTGCAGCAATGTTTTGTTTGGACAGCAGCGGCTTCCTCTGTGGTATCCTCCCATGAAATCCATTCTTTAGTGTTTTACATATTGTAGATTCGCTAACGGGGATGTTAGCATTTTCCAGTGACTTTTGTAAGTCTTTAGCTGACACCCTAGGATTCTTCTTCACCTCATTGAGCAGTCTGCGCTGTGCTCTTGCAGTCATCTTTACAGGACGGCCACTCCTAGGGAGAGTAGCAGCAATGCTGAACTTTCTCCATTTATAGACAATTTGTCTTACCGTGGACTGATGAACAGCAAGGCTTTTGGGGATACTTTTATAACCCTTTACTTGCATAAAGCTGGAAACAATCCTTAATCGTAGGTCTTCTGAGAGCTCTTTTGTGCAAGGCATCATTCACATCAGGCAAAGCTTCTTGTGAAAAGCAAACCCATAACTGGTGTTTTTTATAGGGCAGGGCAGCTCTAACCAACACCTCCAATCTCATCTCATTGATTGGACCCCAGTTGGCTGACATCTCACTCCAATTAGCTCTTGGAGATATCATAAGTCTAGGGGTTCACATACTTTTTCCACCTGCACTGTGAATGTTTACATGGTGTGCAATAAAAACATGGCAACATTTCATTCTTTGTATGTTATTAGTTTAAGCAGACTGTGATTGTCTATTGTTGTGACTTAGATGATGATCAGATCACATTTTATGACCATTTGTGCAGGAATCCATATCATTCCAAAGGGTTCACATACTTTTTCTTGCAGCTGTATAACCCTAACATGTCCTAAAACAAATTTAAGAAGTTGGAGGAAAAATGTCACCCCTTGTGTCGTATTCTGTTGAACTACCTCTTATTTGAATTGCAACCCTTAGTCTGTTGGGATATGGCTCTAACTTTGCACATCGAGACTTTGCAATATTTACCCACTCTTCTTAAGTTCAGTTAAATTTTATTGTTGACTGCAGTCTTGAAGTCATTCCACAGACTTTCAATGTGGTTTTAGTCTGGGCTCTAAGCCATGCAAGGACGTTCACCATTTTCTCCTTCAACCACTGTGTGGTCATTTTTGCTGTGTGCTTTTGGTCACTCATGTTGGAAGGTAAACCTCCTTCTATTGACCACTTTCTGACTGAGGGCAGCAGATTTTCCTCTAAAATCTGGTGGCATTTTGCCCCATCCATTTGTCTTCTATACTGACAAATACTTAACGTGATACTTAAGTCTCATTTTTTTTTTTTTTTTCTTTAAAGATAACAAACATGTTATACTTACCTGCTCTGTGCAGTGGTTTTGCACAGAGCAGCCCCGATCTGCATCTTATCAGCTCCCTCTTCGGCACTCCTGCCCCCACAGCAAGCAGCTTGCTATGGGAAACCCGAACCGCAGCTCTGTGTGTCCGTTCAGACACAGGGCCGCTGCTTGGCCCCACCCCCCTCTCCTCATTGGCTCACTGCTGTGTCAGCCAATCAGAAGGGACAGTCCCGGACTGCCGAGTCTCTCGCGCAACATTGCCGGATTGAGATTGGGCTCGGGTAGGTATTAGGGGGGCTGCTGCACAGGGTTTTTTTTTTTTTTTTTTAATCTTAATGCAAAGAATGTATTAAGATACAACCACAGTCGTGACTGCATGTGGCATTTCTTGAGGAGTGGATTTTTTTCTTGCAATCCTCACATACAAGCCACAATTGTGGAGAATTTGTGATCTTGTCACATGCACACAATGACCAAATTCCTGCAACTGCGTCAGAGTTGCTGAAGGCCTCTTGGTAGCCTCTCTGACCAGTTTCCTCCTAGCTCTTTCATCCAGTTTGTAACGAGGTAATGAATCCAGGGAGGGTCTGTATTGCACCAAATACCTTCCAATTTTTAAGAATAGACTTCAGTGGATTTCCAGGCATTGATAAATCATTTTGACGGTTTTTTTTTTGTTTTTTTGTTTTTATCTATCTCCTGACTTGTGCCTGTCCACAAACAATTGATCCTTTTCTGTACCCACTGTATAAATACCCCGTGTAACATTCTAACCTCATCCACAACCTGAAACATTGAATATGACCTTTATGCGTGTATGAACTTGACAAGTTTATATATGTGTGTATGTGTATTATAAAATATTATTTTTTTATTTTGTAGGTTGCTTTTACAACAAAAATATACCATCCAAACATAAACAGCAACGGAAGTATTTGTCTTGACATTCTGCGATCACAGTGGTCTCCAGCTTTGACTGTTTCAAAAGGTAAATAATCATCAAGCTGGTGTCCGTTCATGTTTCATTTTTTTCAATTATTTGACTATTGTATTCCTATAGAATAGTGTTTCTGAAATTAAGCCACTGTACTATATTGTATGCCTTTTTTTAAATAGGATTGACCATCTGCTTTGAGTTCGCCTGGAACTCAAGCTGACTGTTGATCATTACACAGTCAGTTTTATTAGTGTAGGTGACCTAGATGTTTGTCTGGTAGATCTCAAAATAAATGTGTGGATAGGGGAATCAAGTAGTTTTTTTCATTCAACCCTCTGGTTGAACAAAGACGTGTATGGTCAGCCTTAGTCTGTATGTGGCACAGCAGTAGTTTATTTTTTTTCTCCCCAAGTTATAGACCTCATATGGTTCTGGTGAGTTTGCATTCCTACTATTGGTGGAGGACATCACTGTGGTGACACTTGAATTATTATTTCACACTGGAAATTGTCGCAATCAATTTTAATATGGACTTTATAATGTGTACAGTTTCTCATATTATGTTTTTATTAGTATTCATTACATCACTGCTGTGTCATATATTTAATTTTCAGCACTGCAACCTTTTATTTTATTATTGTTGGTGTTTGTATATTCTTGTACATACAACTATCTTTATGATTATTTTACTGTCTGTTGACGTCTGCCACTCCGTAGAGAGCAGTGGATGGTCCGATCAGGTCCGCAAGTCTGTACAGCAGACCCGATCTTACCATCCGTTGCTATATATGGAGCAGTCTGTCTGTGTAAAAGGGGTCTTATAGTAAATTGGATGCTTGGAGGATAAAATGCTTTTAATCCATCAGAATATAAACGGTCAGGAGTCAATAAGAGCAGAGGAAAGGTTTCAGCTATACAAGCACAGATTAAATAATTATCCCCCCTAAAAGAAAGCATAATTTTGTCCTCTACGACTACGTACTTGGCTGTTATTAATGTAGACAGAGATTGCCAACCAATAGATCTATGCTATGAAGTTCTCCCAATGCTACTGTAAGTTCCCGTTCACACCATATGTGGGGGGAAAAATGGCAGGTTTGACTTGTATATAATGTGTTAGGCTTGTTCACACCATGTGCGAAGAAGGACACAAAGAAAAATGGGATTTTTTACTTACCGTAAAATCAATTTCTCTGATGTTTATTGACGGACACGGCTCCTGATCTTAACCATTGGGTTTTACTGCCCCCCTACAAAAGGACAATAGACAGAAAAAAAGTCTGGCTACGTGAGTGGGCAGTCCCAGGGGGTATACTCCCACTCTCTGCTATAGGTACTCAGTTTTGTTACCATCATTGTCAGAAGAATTAGAACTCCACAGAGGCGTGGGTGCTGTGTCCTTCAATGAACATCATAAAAATGGATTTTACGGTAAGACAAAAATCACATTTTCTCTTTTGTTCATTGACAGACACAGCTCCTGATCTTCTTAAACTTTGGGACATCCCAAAACAGTGTTAAACATGAAGGGGGGGGGGGGCAGCGAAAACAAACTCCCAAGGCTAAACTATAGCCAACCAGGTAAACAATAGCTTAACCAAAACGACTAGAAGTAGATTTCCTAGCTTTTAACAGCGTTGGAATCAGAGACTAACCTCTATCCATGAGGCTCTGAGGAAGAGGCAGGGCCTTGAAACCTGTCAGCCTACCTACTTACGTTTTTATTCATCCTGTTGGGATACTGTGGACTTCATAGTCATTTTTTGATATGACTATACCAAACACATGTTTGTGAGTACCCCCTTTTTTATACCTTTTTATACATTAAACCAGGGCTTGACAAATTTGCCTGAAATCTAGGAGCCAGCTAAAAAAGTTAGGAGCCAGTTTTTTTTTTTTTTTAAACTAACAACCAAGCTTTATTTAATAAAACTGATACTAAATTTACACATAAATACGACTAGAACCCCACTCTCCTATATAGCGCAATTGGATGGAAACAGACTGTCTGTCTCTTTCCATCCGATGCCATCTGATCGGATCCACGGGATGGATAGAAAATAGAACCACCATCCGTCTGTTTTTGGCGGGCAGGGTCAGATGGCGGCAGATTACCGCTCCATAGAGGAGACTGAACGGTCCGATCAGGTCTGCCTGAAAAACTGACAGGCGGACCTGATCAGACAGCCCGTGTGAAAGGGGCCTTTGGCTGTGGCACGGCGATGAGGAAAAAAAAAAAAAAGATATATATATATTTATATATATATATATATATTTTTTTTTTTAATATGAATTGAAGAAAAAAAAAGAAAACATTTTTTTATTTTTTTTTTTAATAATTAAAAAAAAAAAGAAAAAATTATTATTTTTTTTACATTTAAAAAATAAATTAATAATAATAACCACACTCCCTGTCCACTTACCTTTAAGCAAAGGTAACTGGACAGAGAGATGAAGCCTTAAAAAACTTCCCTCTCTTCTCCTCTTTGGAAGGAGAAGAAAAGGCATTGAGAACATGCATTACTCCCGGCCACCACAAGAGGGCGCCAGTTCCCCTAGCTTCTCATCTCACAGAAGAAGGCCGAAAAGCCGGGGACTAAATTTCTGGACGGCGTGGAAGTCCGTGAACTCGAAGAGGAGGTGGGGGGCGCAAAAGGGACAGGACAGCTCAAGCAGGGCACCCCAGGCGCCAGGTCGCTAATTCTAGTCGCAAATGCGACCTGGCGCCAGGGATTTGTCGAGGCCTGCATTAAACTGTTTTAGGCATAATGTACAAGGCTGGTGCGCCCTCTGTTGGGTTCTTGTTTTTCTCTATCCATCAGCACCTGGCGTTAAACAGCCAGGCCGTCAAAGCCAGCGACTGTAAAGCAGGATGGAAGATTGGCCCTTGGGACAACAGATCCTCCCTGAGACGAAGCTTCCAAGGAACGTCGGTAACCAGCCGCACCAGATCGGCATACCAAGCCTAGCATGGCCAGTCCCAGTCACTAAGATGACCGGAATCCCTTCTGCCTCGATCCTGCATATAAGTCTTGGCAGCCAACGTGTCTGGCGTTAGCCAGAGGATCCCCTGACTGTGACCATGAAACTAACCTCTTCAACTTTCTGTTGAGCTGAGACGCCAACAGATCCACCTCGGGAATGCAACTGATGAATCCCCTCCGGATTAAGCGACCATTCCCCCTGGGTCCAACGCCTGCCAGTTTTCCACCCCGGGAATTTGTACGGCGGAGAGGACTAGAATGAAACTTTCTGCCCACCTTAAAATGCCAGCTACCTCCAGAACCGACGGGGCACTTCTTGTGCCCCCCCCGGTGATTGACATAAGCCACGGTCATGGCATTGTCCAATTGAATGCACAATGGACATGCCTGAAGGCGATCCGTCCAATGTTCCAGGCACAGTCTGATCGCTCAAAGTTCTAGGACATTGATCGGTAGTCTGGACTCTTCCAGTGTCCAAACCCCCTGAGCAGAATTTTTGCAGAGGATGCCTCCCCACCCGGACAGGTTGGCATCCGTGGTGACCACTGTCCAATACAAGGAGGAAGGATTTGCCCAGCCGAAGCGCCGGAAAATGAAGCCACCATATCGGGGTCGCTCTTCTTTCCCGGCTCAGCCATATCTTATTGTCCAGAGACTGTGGATTCTTCTCCCGTTTGCTCAGAATCTCCCTGCAGGGACTGCGTATGGAACTGTGCAAACGAGACTGTCTCAAAAGCAGATACCATCAGGCCCAGCACTCTCATGCAAGTCCGGAGAGATGACCATCTGCTGAACAGCAAGACCTAAATTAGTTTCTGGAGTTTGTCAAAAAGAAGGAGCACTCTGGCTAAGGCCGAGTCCAGAGTCAGACCCAGATAGTCCAGCTTTGTGAAAATTCTGAATCCAGCCAAACTCCCTCAGTTTTTTTTGGTGATCTCCAGGTTTTCCATCAGAGCAGAAGGAGACTCCGCTCGCAGAAGGTGGTCGTCCAAGTAGTCCAGTACCACGATCCCCTACTGGTGTAACAATGCTAGTACCGGGGCCAACACTTTTGTGAAGACCCAAGGGCTGGAGGCGAGACCAAAGGATAACACCACAAACTGATAATGCTCCTCGCCCACGGCAAAGCGGAGGAAGCGCTGGTGACCGGCACATATTGGAATGTGAAGGTAAGCATCCTTGATGTCGATAGAGGCAAGAAAATCCTCCTGATGCAGGGATGCCACCACCGTGCGAATAGACTCCCTTCTGAACTTCTGCACCTGCACATAGCAGTTCAGCGCCTTAAGGTCCAGAGTTGGATGCAACTTGCCTTCCTTTCTGGGAACTGTAAACCGGTTTGAGTAAAATCCCTGAAAATGTTCGGATGTCGGAAACCGGGACAATCACCCCTCGAAGTGACAGGTCTTGCACCGCCCCAAACGGACCCTGTAAGCGGTCCATGGACAGGCACAAGTTGGAAGGAAAGAACCTTTTTTAGAAGGTAAGAACGAAACTTAATCTTGTATGTGGACCGTATGACTTTGTGGACCCACTTGTCTTGCACCAGGGAAGTCCAAGTCCAGAAACCAGCGAAGAGGGCCCCCCCCCCCAACCCCAGATATGGGTGAACGCGCACCTTCATGCTGAAGGAGCCTTGTCTGCGGGTCTGGAAAAGCCCGCTCTCGACTTGCCAGACCAAGTTGGCTTGGATCCACCAGAGAATGCCCTGAAAGGCTTTAATCCCTTGTCAGTCGCCCCTTATGAGTCGAGAAAGATGGCCCACATCTACGACCAGAGTCCTTGCCCTTACTAGCCTGCGGAAGAAAGTTACTCTCTTCCCCCCATGAGACCTTGAATGATGTCATCCAGGGTAGCTCCACACAGGCGATCTCCCTGAAATGGAAGATCAATCAAGGCCTTTTTAGACGTTTGGTCCAAAGACCAGCATTTGAGCCAAAAAAATAAGCTGAAGGACCACTGCCGAAACAGCCTAGCAACTAGGGGGCACACAGGCTACAAGTAACTGACGGCACCCAGAGACCCAGGAGGGATCCCTAGGCCTCAGAAAATGGCACAGGCAGGAAGGGTTCAGGTTTTTCTGCCTAGTGTCCTACTCCTGTAGGGGGCAGTATAACCCAGTGGTTAAGAAGATCAGGAGCCGTGTCCATCAATGAACGTAATTGTTTTCGCAAAGCCTTGTTAACACCACAATTTTGTTTGTCAAGAGGTTTTTTGTTCTACACAGAAAACTGCAAATGTGTTGCATATTTCTGCACAGAAAAAGTACACGTGATACCAGTGTTGTTTGAACAGGGCACATAGAATACAATTGTTTTCTTTTGTACCTTTGCATAGACAGTGGCAGAAACACACGTCTACAAATAGTGAATGAGGCCTAAGTCATCCTGATTTGTTTCCTAGATGACACAGGGTTAAATGATTAAGTACACCTCTGTGGGCCAGGTGCTGGTTTCATGGGTGCTAAATGTTTCTGCATTCACAAGTGCTGGATATAATTTTGTATATTATTTTATTGATTTATTTATTGCAGTTTTGTTGTCCATATGCTCCTTACTCTGTGATCCAAACCCAGATGATCCTTTAGTACCGGATATTGCACAGACCTACAAGACAGATAAGGATAAGTATGTTTGTTTATTTTCCTCCTAAAAATTGGGAAAGAATGTTGTATGATGTCCCCCTCACATAAATATAATATGCTTTTTGAAAAATGTTTTCTTTACAGGGTTTGTCATTTCTTAGCTCTGTGCATTATGAAATTCATCCAGGTCCCGATGTCATGGCATTCGCTTCCTTGCTTTGGGTCTGGTTGAATGGAACAGGGTGCCAGATAAGAGAATTGAGAATACCAGGTTTAAAGTTTTTTGTGGGCAGTATAAAGTGGATTACAGTGGTGGTCAGTAATACACAACATTCATGTTTTTCCTTTCAGCATTTGCCTAGATTAATGAAAGTTGATTTTCTTGCTTAAAGAGACACTGTCACCTTTTCCATTCAGGGCACAGTGACCGTACGGTGCTTTGAAAAAGTATTCATACCCCTTGAAATTTTCCACATTTTGTCACGTTGCAACCAAAAAAGGTATATGTATTTTATGTGATAGACAAAAAAAGTTTCACATTAATTGGGAAGTGGAAGGAAAATGATAAATGGTTCAACTTTTTTCACAAATGTCTGAAAAGTGTGGCGTGCATTTGTATACAGCCCCCCTGAGTCAATACTTTGTATAATCACCTTTCGCTGCAATTACAGCTGCAAGTCTTTTTGGGTATGTCTTTACCCGCTTTGTATATCTAGAGTGACACTTTTGTTCATTCTAATACATGAGTATGCTTTCATCTAAAAAATTTCATTGTAGCTCTGGCTGTATGTTAAGGGTCGTTTTCCTGCTGGAAGGTGAACCTCCGCCCCAGTTTTAAGTCTTTTGCAGACTCGGCAGGTCGTCTTCTAAGATTGCCCTGTATTTGGCTGCATCCATCTTCCCATCAACTCTGACCAGCTTCCCTGTCCCTGCTGAAGAAAAGCATCCCCACCAGCATGTTTCTCGGTGGGAATGGTGTGTTCAGGGTGATGTGCAGTGTTAGTTTTCTGCCACACATAGCGCTTTGCTTTTAGGCTAAAAAGTTCAATTTTGGTCTCGTCTGAGCAGAGCGCCTTCTCAGACATGTTTGCTGCCCCCCCCCCCACGTGGCTTCTCACTAACTGCAAACGGGAATTCTTATGGCTTCCTTTCAACAATGGCTTTCTTGTCGCTCTTCCATAAAGGTCAGATTTGTGGAGTGCAAAACTCAGTTCTGTGGACAAATTCTCACATGTTTGGATCTCTGAAGCTCCTCCAGAGTTACCATGGGCCTCTTGGCTGCTTCTCTGATTCCTTGCCCGGCCTGTCAGTTTAGGTGGACGGCCATGTCTTGGTAGGTTCGCTATTGTGCCATACTCTTTCCATTTTCGGATGATGGATTGAACAGTGCTCCGTAAGATGCTCATAGCTTGGGATATATATATATATATATATATATATATATATATATATATATATATATATATATAAAATATATAATTTTTTTTTTTTTTTAAACGTCGTAACCCTGCTTTAAACTTCTCCACAACTTTATCCCTGACCTGTCAGTTGTGTTCCTTTGGCCTTCATGATGCTGTTTGTTCATTAAGGTTCTATAACAAACCTCTGAGGGCTTCACAGAACAGCTTTATTTATACTGCGAATAAATTAACCACAGGTGGACTCTATTTACGAATTATGTGATATCCCTAGATTTTAGTTAGGGGTATCAGAGTAAAGGGGGCTGAACACAAATGCACGCCATACTTTTCAGGTATTTATTTGTAAAATTTGAAAACCCATTTATGATTTTCCTTCCACTTCAAAATTATGTGCCACTTTGTGTTAATATAGCGCATAAAATCTCAATTAAATAAATTTACGTTTTTGGTTGCAACTTGACAAAATGTGGATAATTTCAAGGGGTATACAGTAGAGCTGCATGATTAATCGTTCTGGGATCGCGATCTCGATCCACCCCCTATGCGATCTCCATCACAAATATCGGCGATTCTGGGGGTGGGGTTATTTCACGACCGCACCTCCGTCACGCCTCCTCTGACGCGGCGGGCCGCACCTCCGTCACGCTTCCTCTATTCAGCGCTCTGCCGATGACGAGGCAGGCCGCACCTCCGTCACACCTCCTCCATTGAGCACTCTGCAGATGACGCGGCAGGCCGCACCTCCATCACGCCTCCTCAATTCAAGTCTGCAGATGACGCAACGGTGTCTTCCGTCCCACCTCAGCCCCGCCTGCTCTGTCCCCGCAAGTGACGAGGTCCTATTTGTTCACGGGTCCGAGAAAATTATGGCATGATGAGCTTTCCATGAGGTAATCAAGGACAGAGGAGGGGGGGGGGAGAGAGAGAGAGGGGAAAACCCTAAAAAATAAATAATTAAATATTGTAATGAATATATATATATATATATATATATATATATATATATATATATATATATATATATATATATATATATATATATATAAATTTCATTATAATATACATTTATTTATTTATTTTTTTAGGGATTACATTTTCTGCACATAACACTACCTTTTCAGCATTTTTACTTGTGAATTATCAATATAATAATAATTAATGAAATTATTTTCATTATATTATTGTTTTATATATATATATATATATATATATATATATATATATATATATATATATATATATATATATATATATATATATATATATATATATATATACACATATATATAATTATAATGAAAATAATAATTTCATTAATTATTATATTGATAATTCACAAGTAAAAATGCTGAAAAGGTAGTGTTATGTGCAGAAAATGTAATCCCAAAAAAAAAAAAAAAATAAATGTATAAATATACGTGGTGTTGAGAATCGTGAGTGAATCGTGATCTTTATTCCAAGCAAAAAAATCGTGATTCTCATTTTTGCCAGAATCGTGCAGCTCTAGTATACAGTAAATATTGTATCTGTTAGAGGTCACCTTTACTCAGTAATACTTGCAATGCCAGCTTTTCCTCGCTACTTCTTCCTCCATTGTAGCTAGTAGAGTGCTCTAGAGAGAGTGGTGATGTCACTTCAATGTGTGACCGTGCTTGGTCGCACTGATTGGCTGCTAGACCCGGGCACTAACATGGGGTGGTCACATGCTCCCCATCCATTGAAGCAATGGCTATTTTCAGTGGCTGGAGCAGTGAGCACAGTGGAATGGAAGCAAGAGGTAAATGTCTGTAGGTCAGCAGACCTATCCACATAGACACTGTCTCTACACATACTAGTCAGACACTCACTTTTCCTTTAATGGACAAAGTGTTCATGTTTGAATATTTTCAACCAAATTGAGTTTTCTGACTTCACATGTTGCATGCCTGTTCTGGCCCATGAGTCGGGGCTGAAAATGTAGACAGCGAGAAATGCAGTAGCAGTTTCATTTCTCTCAGTAAGGTTCCTTTTTAATTGCATGATTTATTTAACTCCTGTAATATTTGCCATGCATCCGGTGTCCTCAGTTTAGTTATACTCTTTACCCCTTCTCATAGGTGCTTTATTGTGCAGTTTTCTTTATAGATCCTTTCATTTCTTTTTTTTTTTTTTTTTCCGTACATTTAGATCTGAGTGATCCTCTGTTAACTGTTAGCTTCTGTGCTACTGGAGGGAGAAAGCATGGTTAACATCTGTGTACAGAAACAAGAGGAGGGAGTCCAACCCACACCTCCACCTGGCTTTCCCCTTCTCTCTGCTTTCACTACTAAAGGGACAGAATTTGTGCGAGGAAGGGGGGGGGGGCTTGTGCTAGGAGTGGGGATTCGGAGGGGGGAGGGGTCTGCTAGAAGAGGTGGGTTATTGGGGGTGGGGGGACAGCAGCATTTGTGCTGGGATGGGGATTTGGGAGGGGGGTGGGTGGAGTGTTAACCTGCAGACCACTGAGCTCTGCCTCGGAGTACATTTTTAAGGCTTGTTCACGCCAGGTGCAGTGTGAAATCGCGTGTTCCTATACCGCACAAAGGTCTAATTTTGTTTGTTTTTGTTTTTTTTCTTACAGGTACAACAGAATAGCAAGAGAATGGACTCAGAAATATGCAATGTAAACTCGTGAAACTATAATTTCATATAATCCAGTGTACTGTAAATTCTTGAAAAAAAAAAAAAATACTAGATTATGAGAAACTGGGCACAGCTTTCTGTTCAGAGACCATTAAACCCCTATATGCTTTGATTTTTAGACCTTTAAATACTTCTCCAAGGTAAAATTCCAAAAGAGCCAAGATGAAGATAAAATTAAGTTTGTGTACATTAAGACAGTCGATGCTGTTTAAGACTCTGCATGTTTCTGCAACATTTGTAATGCAAAAAACAAGCACTTAGACTGGCAATTTTTTTTTTTTTTTTAATTAACTTGACAAATACTGCATATATGTAAGTTTACTTTTTGTAAATCTGTGTTCAGATTTTGGTCTGTTAGCTTACTATTTAATTGTTGTGTTTTTTTTTGTTTTTTGTTTTTTTTTTTTTTTTTACTGTATAGACTTTATTTAACTTTGTAAGTAAACTCATTTTTAGATTTTTTTTATTTTATTTTTTCCTTGTATGCTTAGTATTGTCAAGGTAAAACTGCAAGAGCCCAAAACTTCAAGCTGAACCTGGATAAAGAGGTTTTCTGTTTCAACTGTAAACGTTCTTTCTGCTTGGGACCCATCTGTATAGTAGCAGGGAGGAGTCCAAGCCTCCTTATGCAGCTTCAAAACTTTAGTGGGACCAGTATTTGCAGATGTCACCTGCTGGTAAAATCTGGTATCACAGCGCAGCCATATATGAAGTGGCCCTGCTGTGAGCACGATTGTATCGGATTGGACTTTTGTATAAGCCCTGGGAACAGGGTGGAGGTATTGTCTGTTTTTCCTAAATTATCTATGGTAGTTTTCTGTGCTACTGTATATAGGGGGGTCCAAGCAGATGATGAATTTCCAATTAAACTGCAAAGTCCCCTTCAAATGAATAAACTTAAATCATCTTTGCACTGTAATTCTTGCTAATAGTGGAGAATATATATATATATTTTTTTTTCTTTAATTTTGTTGCATACTTGACCAGTTCATTGCAATGTGAAAGAATTGCACTGCTAAGGAAAAACTGTTTTATTTCTTGTTCTCTGCAATGTTTTTTTTTTTTTTTCTAGTTTGAGTTTCATATGGGCAATATGTATAAAACAAATCACAAATCTTTTACAAATCTTACTGTCGCTTTTTCCATAAAAATAAAGAAAAACGCATTTTATACAATCTCTTCAAAAAGTGCAATTTGGGTCATTTGTGTTTTTTTTTTTTTTTTTAATCTTTACTATAGATAAATAACTTGATAAATGCTTTCATATTTCTTTTTGATTTTGGATCGTGTGGAGAATACTGGTCTGGTAATATCAGAAATGACCAGTGACATTCACCTAGGGCAAAGACTAAGTGTAGGGATAAGGGGGCACTGATGTTCATTCGGTGCTGTTGGGGGGGGGGGGGGTCTTGGTTCCGGTGGTTCTTACTACAATCTGTGACCCGTTTGTGTGCCTACACAGAGGTGGTCCCGCCTTACCATCCTGTAGGTGCCACAAACTAGTGCCCCTCCCCCAGGCTGTGTTTAGACACAGCAGGAGTTGGGCCAGAGGAGGAGAGGCAGTGATCGCATATTTATAGCACTGTTTACTGTAGTAATGTCACTGGTCCCCCCCCAAAAGTGTCAAATGTCAGGGTTCCAATCTGTCCGCCCCAATGTCGCAGTCCCGCAAAAAATCGCAGATCACCGCCATTACTAGTTAAAAAAAAGCAATAAAAATGACAAATCTTTCCCTTAGTAGGCATGATAACTAAAACTTAATAACTAATCAAAATACGCTTATTGTGATTTTTCTATTTTTTTTTTCTACCAAAAATATGTAGCAGAAAACTAATTGGCCTAAAATGTTAAATTGATTTCTAAATGTTTTTTTTTTTTTTGGGAATGTTATATAGCAGAATGTGAAAAATATATAATTTTTTTTCAAAATTGTCACTTTTTTTGTATATAGCGCAAAAAATAAATCTCGCACAGGTGATCAAATGCCGCCAAAAGAAAGCTATATGTGGGAAGAAAAGGACATAAATTTTATTTGGGTACAGTGTCGTACAACCGTGCAATTATCCGTTAAAGTAACGCAGTGCCGAATCGCAAAATAGGGCCTGGTCAGCAAGGGGGTCAAATCTTCCGGTCTTAAAGTGGTTAAAACAGATTTGTCCTATTTGAGGTTGAACCGAGTAAATGTAAATCTTTCGATAAGGAAGTTGGAACTGCCTAATCTCCCCCCCCCCCCCTTTTTTTTTTTTTTTTCTTAAGGTAATAGTGTGAAAAGAAAAGGGGGGGTGGGGGAAGAAAGGTGTGTAGGAAGGCTTATGGATGTCATTCAGGTGCTCTGCTTAATTCCATAAGGGGTAGCAATTTTATGTAAATCCTGGTCTCATAAGGACTTTCTCTGTTTCGGAGAGGATGAACATGTTCCATATCCTCCAAATTTTGGAGTACTTTTCCCTACAGTATTGTGTTGTGCTGCAAGTATGAAGTCCTCCATTTCTCTATCGTTCATTGACGGACGCAGTCTGTTCTTCATAACAGTAGGGTTATACTGCCCCCTACAGGAGTAGGACACTAGGCAGAAAAAAAAGTTCTGTTTTATGCCTGTGGGCAGTCCCAGGGGGAGACCAGTTTACATGTATTAACTGCATCGCCCCACTCCTCGTCCTCCAAGGATCCCACATCCCCCTCCCAGTTGGTCTTGGGGGCAAACAAGGCATTTTCTTCCACACAACTGCCGCTCACTGGATATTTTCTCTTTTCTAGACCATTCTATGTAAACCCTAAAGATGGGTGTCTGTGAAAATCCCAGTAGATCGGTCATTTTTTTAAATACTCAGACCAGCCCGTTCAACAACCATGCCACGTTCAAAGTCACTTAAATCCCCTTTCTTCCCCATTCTGATGCACGGTGTAAGCTTTAGCAAGTCATCCTTACCACGTCTAGATGCCTAAATGCATTGAGTTGCTGCCATGTGATTGGCTGATTAGAAATTTGTGTTGCCAAGCAATTGAACAGGCATAACTAATAAAGTGGACTGGGTAATGTGTTAGGAACGAAAGGATGCCACGTCGTTTGATGGAAATGAACATTATCAACCTACAGACGGCTGAATTCAAAGACACCCCAAAAATCAAAGTGAAAAAATCATTTGCTTGTCCATTTTGCTAAAAATGTAATTGCAGCAACTCAAATGTTCCTAATGTGACAACGGATGGTGTGCTGGGGTATTTGCTCCCAGATCTGGACCAGGGTATCACTGAGCTCCTGAACAGACTGAGGTGCAACCTGGGGGCGTGGGATGGACTGAAATATAATGTCCCAGAGGTGTTCTATTGGATTTAGGGGAGATGAGTGTGGGGGCTATTCAATGGTATCAATTCCTTAATTCTCCAGGAACTGGCTTTATACTCACCCCACATGAGGCCGGGCATTGTCATGTACCAGGAGGAACCCAGGACCCACTGCACCAGTGTAGGGTCTGATAATGGGTTCAAGGATTTCATCCCGATACCTAATTGCAGTCAGGGTGGTATTGTTTAGTCTGTAGAGGTCTGTGCGTCCTTCCATGCATATGCCTTCGCAAACCCTTCAGTGACCTGCTAATAAACTAGTCATGCTGAATGTTACAGGCAGCATAACGTTCTTGGCTGCTTCTCCATACCCTGTCACGTGTTCAGGGTGAATCTGCCCTCATCTGTGAAAAGCACAGGATGCCAGTGGTGGACCTGCCAATTCTGGTGTTCAATGGCAAATGCCAGTTAAGCTCCATGGTGCCGGGCAGTGAGCGCAGGGCCCACTAGAGGATGTTGGGCCCTTAGGCCACCCTCATGAAGTCTGTTTCTGATTGGTCAGAGACATTCATGCCAGTAGCCTGCTGGCGGTCATTTTGTAGGCCTCTGGCAGTGCTTATCCTGTTCCTCCTTGCACAAAGGAGTTAATACCGGTCCTGCTGATGGTTTAAGGACCTTCTATGGCCCTGTCCAGCTCTCCTAGAGTAACTGCTTGTCTCCTGGAATCTCCTCCATGCTCTTAAGACTGTGCTGGGGGAGACAGCAAACCTGTCAATGGCACGTATTGATGTGCCATCCTGGAGGAGTTGGACTGCCTGTGCAACCTCTATAGGGTCCAGGTAATGCCTCCTGCTACCAGTAGTGACCCTGACCTAAATACAAAACTAGTGAAAAACAGTCAGAAAAGATGAGCGGGGAAAAAAAAATGTTGGTGGCCTCCACCTGTAAAACCATTTCTGTTTTGGAGGTTGCCCATCTAGTGCACCTGTTATTAATTTCATTAACACCAAAGCAGCTGAAACTGATTAACAACCCCCTCTTTTACTTAACTGACCAGATCAATATCCAAGGAGTTTAATTGACTGGATGCTATATTCTATAAAAAAAAAAGTGTTTCTTTAATTTTAACAGTGTAAATATTATACACTATATCACCAAAAGGAAAAGCCTGCTTTCTCTTACGTCCTCCGACAGTCGCCGCCTCTTCATATTCGTCACATATGGGGTATTAGACTTTGCTCCGAAGGAGTAGCTAGGCAACAGAATATGTTAACAATAAAGCTTTAACATATCCCACCCTCAAGGGGTGGTCCCCTCAGTCAATACCCTCCTACTTCCTGCAACCATATCTCAGTTTTAATGTCTAGCTTGTCAGGAGTGGCTGGCTCTCTCTGTGCTGGGACTTTTTGTCCCAGACTCTTTCTTCTTTTTAATATTTTATTTGAGTTTTTTCTCTACCTTTACTTAGCTGTTGTTTTTGTCAGCATTAGTTAGTTCTTCGGACGAAGAGGATCATGCGGACTGGGTCTCGGGCTGATCCCCCTGATCGCAGGTCGTGGGTCAGTGGCTTCCCAGTCTGCCATCGAGCGTTCAGCCAGGTAACGCTCCTGGCACGGTGAACGACCCATCCCTGTTCGGTGCAGGGATGTTTGGTGAGGTGGCTACCTCACCGGACGCTGTGCGGTTTCTTAACCGCCATTGTGTGCGTCTTGAATTGCGACTCTCCCTGCCTCATGTGCAGCGGCTTGTTCGCCTGTGCGGGTTCCCCACGCCATATGAGGTAAGTGTGTCTATGTGGGGACCTGTCTGTCTGGGGGGGGTCTCAGTCTGGGACTGTGTAACCTGCCTTTAAATCACACTGCTTGTCTCCCTATCTCTCGGCTGCATGCTGTGGGCTGCAAGGGGGGGGGGGGGGGAGCTGTATGACACTGTGTGTGTCAGGCTGGGCAGTGTGGGAAGCTGTGTGCTGTGGGGCATGTTTTTAATGGCATGTTGGGACATATACAGCGATCGCTGCGGCGATCTAACATGTATCCATATAATGGGATGAAATTGTGTGTGTTTTTATGCACTGTGGAGCGGCGATTTCGGCGCCAAACGACGCCATTTTACCGGCGCCCGCTCCGGCCGCATGGTTTACATGCACGGCGGCCATTTTCTTGTAGCCTCCATAGGCTTACATAGAGCGCCCTGGCAGCATCACTTCCTTTTTCCTGGAACACCGGTCGAGGCAGCAGCAGCAGCGGGGTCTCCTCAGGTTTTATCCTTCTATTCCTGTTGTCCATTGCCTGTATTCAGTCTGTATATTCCCTGTGGGGGTCTCATTGTGCCTGAGTGTGTGCGGTGGGCTGCGCCTACCGCGCTTGCTGAAAGGGGGCAGTTAACCCTTGGTTGTCTGGCGTACTGGGGCAATGGATTCTCAGGAGGGCAAGTTTCCCACAGTATTGGTGGAAAGCCAGGGGACCGCTGTCTCCCCCCCAGGGGGGGATTTAGCCACTATTGTGGCTGGCCTTGCTGCCCAGGTGCACATGCTGGTGGCTGCTCAATCTACTAAACGGCCCAGAGTTGCTCTGTCCTCCGATTCTGAGGGTGAAGGTGATGGGGCTGTTCTGGCAGGGACCCCCCTATCGGGGTCCCGCTCCTCTCTTGATCTAGTGGGGTCTGAGGTAGAGGCTGAGGTTGAGGGGGTTGATAATTCTCCCCCTGGCTCGCCTGAAGAGCTTGCAATCATGGATGAGTTGATTGCTTCCATTAAGCAGACGCTACGTTTGCAGGACGAAGTGTGTCCCCCCGCTGCCTTGGCGGCTTATGGGACACAGAGAAAACGCAGGACGCCGCAGGTTTTTCCCTGCAATGCTGATTTTCAGCGCGCTGTAAAGGATCAATGGCGCGATCTGCGCAAGCCTTTTGCGGTACCAAGTAAATTCAAGCTGCGTTATCCTTTCTCCCCTGCCACTGATGAACGGTGGTGTGTGCCTCCACCAGTGGATCATGCAATTGCAGTTTTGAACAAAGCCACTGCGATTCCTGCAGAGGGATCCCCTGTTTTCCGTGATGCCACGGATAGGAGACTGGAGTCTCTTGCCCGTCATACTTATTCTGTTACGGGTTCTATGCTTAAGGCTCTATTTGCTTCTCTCATGGCGGCCCAGGCGATCGCAAGTTGGACGCAGATGCTTAGGCGCGTCCTAGTGGCCGATTCGGCCTCGGCTGCGACCCTGGACATGGTGGATCAGATCCACCAGGGTGTCATGTATCTGTGTGATGCGGACCTGGACCTGATTCCGTTGGCTGCACGTGTGCACAGCGTGGCGGTGTTGTCTCGCCACCTGGTTTGGTTGAAATGTTGGTCGGTGGACCAATCTTCACGTAAAACCTTAGCCAATCTGCCTTATGATGGGTCTCGCCTTTTTGGGGAGTCCCTGGATGTGTTGATTAAGGGGATCACCGGGGGTAAGAGCACTCTCTTGCCCCATTTCCCCAAGGCTAAGGGGGCTTCTGGGAAGAAGCATGCGAATTTTCGGCCCCCTCAGGGGTCCTTTCGTGCCTTTCGGCCGCACTACAAGGGCAAACCGTTCAAAGGCCAGGGCTCTCAGAAGAAACCCTGGTCTGGGAAACAGAAGTCCGGCCAATCCGGACCTGCGGCCCATAACAGTTCGGCCTGAAGGGGCGCCCTCACCCAGTTTTGGGGTGGGGGGACGCTTGCTCGGTTTTCTTCAGCCCTGGTTGGCCCGTGTGCGGGACAGATGGGTTCTGGAAATCGTTCGATCTGGTTACAAGATCGAGTTTCTCTCTCGGCCAGAGAGCAGATTTTTTCCCTCAAATCTACAACTGTCTCCAGAGCGCCTGCGGGATCTGCACCTGGCGGTGCGGGACCTGAGGGCTCAGGGAGTGGTGGTTCCGGTGCCTCATCGGGACAGATTTCGGGGGTTTTATTCCAATCTGTTCACCGTGCCCAGAAAGGAGGGCAAGGTTCGTCCGATTCTGGACTTGAAAGCTCTGAACCGCTCTGTGCGGGTTCGCAAGTTCCGCATGGAATCCCTGCGCTCGGTGGTGGCTGCCCTGGTTCCGGGGGAATTCATGGTCTCCATCGATTTGAAGGATGCGTATCTTCACATCCCCATATTCGAGGGTCATCAGAGATACCTTCGATTTGCCATTGCGGAGGATCACTACCAGTTCGTGGCGTTGCCCTTTGGGCTCGCCTCGGCTCCGCGGGTCTTCACCAAGGTGCTTGCACCGGTTCTGGCATTATTGAGGGCCCAGGGCATTTCTGTCCTGGGGTATCTGGACGACATTCTGATTCGGTCTGCGACCAGTCAGGGTCTGGAGAAGGACCTGTCTGTCACGATGCAAACTCTGCAGGAGTTCGGTTGGACGATAAATGTTCCAAAGTCGACACTGAGTCCGTCGGTTCGTCTTCCCTATCTGGGAATGATACTGGACTCGGTGCAGGCGAAGGTCTTCCTGCCGGAAGACAAACTCAGGACTCTTCAGGAGGAAGTCAGGTCCCTCAGGGACGTTCCGAACTCGTCTCTGCGGACGTGTATGAGATGTCTGGGATTGATGGTCTCGGCTTTCGAGGCGATTCCTTTCGCGCAGTTTCACACGCGGGGTCTCCAGGCAGAGATCTTGTCCAAGTGGGACGGGCGACCTCAATCTCTGGATCTTCAGATCTCGTTGAGTCATCGCACCAGGGAAAACCTTCTGTGGTGGCTCCAGTCCCCGTTGGTGTCCGGGGGCAAGTCGTTTCGTCCGATCTCGTGGACGATAATCACCACGGATGCCAGCCTGTCGGGCTGGGGTGGTGTTCTGGGCGTTCTGTCCGCCCAGGGGACCTGGTCGGAGGGGGAGTCTTCCCTCCCGATCAACATTCTGGAATTGCGTGCGATAAGGCTCTGTCTTCATCGCTGGACGGACCGGCTGCAGGGCTGCCCGGTTCGGGTGCAGACGGACAATGCCACGGCGGTGGCCTACATCAACCACCAAGGGGGCACCAGGAGTGCCCGAGCGGCTCGAGAAGTGGCCGACATTCTGTCTTGGGCCGAGACTCATGTCCCGGCGATAACGGCGGTTCACATTCCGGGAGTGGACAACTGGCAGGCGTACTATCTGAGTCGCCAGACCCTGGATCAGGGGGGATGGTCTCTCCATCCGGCTGTCTTCCAGATGTTGTGCGCGAAGTGGGGTCTTCCAGATGTGGACTTGTTCGCGTCTCGCCTCAACTACAAGGTGAAGAGGTTCGTGGCAAGGACGCGCGACCCTCGGGCAGACGCGTCGGACGCGTTAGTGGCCCCGTGGCATCAGTACAGGCTGATGTACGCGTTTCCACCGATTCAGTTGCTGTCCCGGTTCCTTCGCAGGTTACACTCGGAACGCAGCACGGTGATTCTTGTGGCACCGGACTGGCCTCGCCGGTCCTGGTACGCAGACCTCGTGAATCTGGCGGTCGACGCCCCCTGGCGTCTGCCTCTTCGGGACGATCTACTGTCTCAAGGACCGATTTACCATCCTGCTTTACAGTCGCTGGCTTTGACGGCCTGGCTGTTGAGACCGAGGTCCTGAAGGAGAAGGGTCTCTCTCCAGAGGTTGTTCATACCTTGATCAACGCGAGGAAGTCTTCCTCGGGAAAGGTTTATTACCGTACTTGGAAGGCCTATTTTGCCTGGTGTGAGTCCAGGGGGTTTTCACCCCGCACGTACTCGGTTTCCCGTGTGCTGTCTTTCCTTCAGACGGGTGTCGATCAGCGTTTGGCGCTGGCTACGATAAAGGGTCAGGTGTCTGCGCTGGCCGTTCTGTTTCAACGTCCCGTGGCTTCCAACTCCTTGGTTGGCACTTTTATTCAGGGTGTGCGGCATCTGGTTCCTCCTAGGAGGGATCCTTTGCCCCCTTGGGACTTGAATCTAGTCCTATCTGTGTTACAACGTGCTCCTTTTGAACAGATCAGGGAGATCTCGTTGTCTATGTTGTCCAAAAAGGTCGCCTTTTTGGTGGCGATCACTTCGGCTCGCAGAGTGTCGGAACTGGCGGCTTTGTCCTGCAAGTCTCCGTACCTGGTTGTTCATTTGGATAAGGTGGTCTTGCGACCTAATCCTTCTTTTCTGCCGAACCGAGTTTCGGAATTCCATCTTAACGAGGATATTGTTTTGCCTTCGTTGTGCACGAAGCCTAAACATCCAAAGGAGGTGAGATTGCATTCTCTGGATGTTGTTCGGGCGATTAGGGTTTACCTTTAATCGACTGAGTCTTTTCGAAAGACGGACTCCTTGTTTGTTCTTCCAGAGGGTCCTCGGAAGGGCATGGCGGCTTCCGCCTCTACCATTGCCAAATGGATCAGGCAGACCATTGAACAGGCCTATGCTTTGCAGGGGAAGGTTCCCCCTGTGCCTGTGAAGGCGCACTCTACTAGATCTCTGAGTACGTCTTGGGCCTGTCGTCATGGGGCTTCTGTAGCCCAGGTGTGTAAGGCGGCGACTTGGTCGACCGTACACACTTTCACAAAATTCTACAAAGTAGATGTTCAGGCATCGGCGGATGCTTCCTTTGGCCGCAAGGTTCTTAGTGCGGCTGTTCCCTAGGGTCCCTTGTTGGGGACTCCTGGCTGTTGGGATAAGTTTTGTATCCCCTGGTTTTTTTGTCTTTTCCTGGGTTGTTGCTCCTGTTGAGCACTTATTTTTGCTGTTGCCCAGCTGGTTTCCTTCCTTTGGTAAGGTTCCTTTCTTTGATGTGGAGACTGCGTTGCCTTTCGGCGCGGATGCGTTTCCCACCCCTCATGTTTGCACTGCTTTGGGACGTCCCCATATGTGACGAATATGAAGAGGCGGCGACTGTCGGAGGACGTAAGAGAAAACGGAATTTTTGTAAAATCTTACCTGTAAAATTCCTTTCTCTGAGTCCTCCGACAGTCGCCGCCCCTCTTTTGGGGTTTGAATGTATACTCTACTGCTATTCCACTAAAACTGAGATATGGTTGCAGGAAGTAGGAGGGTATTGACTGAGGGGACCACCCCTTGAGGGTGGGATATGTTAAAGCTTTATTGTTAACATATTCTGTTGCCTAGCTACTCCTTCGGAGCAAAGTCTAATACCCCATATGTGACGAATATGAAGAGGCGGCGACTGTCGGAGGACTCAGAGAAAGGAATTTTACAGGTAAGATTTTACAAAAATTCCGTTTTTACACGCACATGAACTTTAATGGCATCCCAATCTCAGTCCGTAGGGTTCAATATTGTTTTGGCCCACCCATTTGCAGCTATAACAGCTTCAACTCAATATTGAACCCTACAGACTAAGACTGGGATGCCACTAAAGTTTGTGTGTGTGTGTGTAAAGGCAGGCGTCCCAATACTTTTGGTAATATAGTGTGCGTGCGTTAAGGGTTTTTACACTATATTTGGTGAGTGTTTTAAATGATGAGGTAAATTAATAAGCATGAGCTTACAAAAGCAAGTCATAAATGTCAACTCTTAAATTTCTTTAGTGACACTAAAAAAATAGATCAAACAAAGTGTAGTTTCCTCCCAGAAAACTATTGCTGATTTTTAGGAACACTTTTTTTTGTTGCAACCCTCAATGTTGTCTTTCTAATAGCCGAAAGCTGTAGATAGCATACAGTCGCATCAACTACACTACACTGAGCACTACACTGTCCTATCTAACCACTACACTGACCCACCTGACCTATCCAGCCACTACATTGATCACTACAGTACACTGACCTACCTAATGACCCAAACCACTACACTGACCTACCTAACCACTACACTGACCACCCTAAACACTACACTGTCCAATCTAACCACTAAACTCACCTAACCACCCTAACCACTACACTAACCTACTTAACCACTACACTGACCTACCTAGCCATACACTGACCAATAATTTGTCCATTCTAACCACTACACTGACCTAACTAATGACCCTAATCATTACACTGGCCTACAAAACCATTATACTGACCTACCCAACCACTACACTGACCTAAACTGACCTGCCTAACCACTACACTGACCACCCTAACCACATTAACAACTACACTGATCACTACACTGACCTACCTAGCCACTTCACTGACCACTACACTGACCTACCTAACCATTACACTGACCTACCTATCCACTACACAGACCTCTACACTGACCAACCTAACCACGACACTGACCACTACACTGACCTACTTAACAAAAACACTGACCACCCCAAAAACTACACTAACCACCCCAACCACTACACTAACCACAACACTGACCTACCTAACCACTACACTGATCTACCTAACCACCCCAACCACTACGCCGAACACTACACTGACCTACCTAACCACTAAACTGACCATTATATTGACCTACCTAGCCACTACACTGTAGCGGTCGGTGTAGAGGTCAGTGTAATGGTTAGGTAGGTCCTACCTGACCACTACACTGACCTCCCTAACCACTACAGTGACCACCCTAACCACTACACTAACCATTACACTGACCACTAACTACTACAGAGACCTCGCACAACATCCCCCTCCCTTTCCTAGTGCACTGTACTCAGTGGATCCTCATTAGCTGTCCATGGCTTCCAGGCTCCATCGCTTCTCAGCATCCTCTGCTAATCCATCAACAGGCACAGCCGCTGTATCTGTATCACTCCACCATCCATGGTATCGGCACTATGCACCGCCTCCTCCCCTTCCGTCTTTCTCTGCACTTGAGTTCCCGGGGCAGAGGGAGGACCAATAATAGGAGCGGGCCTCATAAGGAGGGGGAGCCAATAGCAGTACAGTGCAATTCGGCTGGTGAAGAGGCAGGGTGAGTGGCATCGCCGCTCTCGCCTATAGGTAGCACCGGCCTTGGTACTGTGCGTGCAGTTCCTTGATGAAGCCACACATTGCCTGGGGGCACAGGCTGAGTAGGGTGGTGCCGGTCTTGCCAACCCCTTGGTACACCCCTGGTTTGAGGCCATTATTTGTTGTGTGTGTGTTGGACTGGCTATAGGGGAGGTTGGAGGCCAGTATTTATATATTTTAGGTGTGTTGGACCAGATATAGGGTGGTTAGAGTCTGGTACTTTTATTGGGCGTGTGTTGGGCTGGCTATAGGGGAGTTTTGAGGCCAGTATTTTTTTTCAATGTAGGTGTGTGTTGAACCAGCTATAGGGTAGTTGGAGGCTAGTACTTTTCTTGAGTGTGTTGAGCTGGCTATAGGGGAGGTTGGAGGCCAGTATTTTTTATTTTAGGTGTGTGTTGGACCAGCTATAGGGTAGTTGGAGGCTAGTACTTTTATTAGGTGTGTGTTGGACTGGCCATAGGGGAGATTGGAGGCCAGTATTTTCCTTTTTAGGTGAGTGTTGGATCAGCCAAAAGAAGAGATTGGAGGCTGGTACTTGTTTTCAGGCATTTTTTGGACCAGCTATAGGTGGAGATTGGAGTCTGGTACTTTCCTTAGGGGTGCGATGGACTGGCTATATGGGATGTTGAAGGCCAGTAGTTTTATATTTTAGGTGTGTGTTGAACCAGCTATTGAGTGGTTGGAGGCTGGTACTTTTATTGGGCATGTTGGGTTGTGCACTGCATATCCCTCCATACTCTGCATCTCACCGCTATACACTGCATACCCCTCCCTACACTGCATCTCACCCCTATACACTGCATATCCATTCATACACTGCATATCCCTCCATACACTCTCTATCTTTTTCGGTGTGTGTTGGATCAGTCAAAGGAAGAGGTTGGAGGCTGGTACTTGTTTTTAGGCATTTGTTGGACCAGCTATAGATGGAAGTTGGAGGCCAGTATTTTTCTTTATTTTAGATGTGTGCTGAACCAGCTATAGGGTGGTTGGAGGCTTGTACTTTTATTCTGAGTGTTGGGGAGGCTGGAGGCCAGGATTTTTCTTTTTATTGTGTGTTGTATCAGCCAAAAGAAGAGGTTGGAGGCTGGAACTTGTTTCCAGGCATTTGTAGGACCAGCTATAAGGGGGAGATTGGAGGATGGTACTTTTCTTAGGCGTGTGTTGGACTGGCTATAGGGGAGATTGGAGGCCATTATTGTTTTATTTTAGGAGTGTTGGACCAGCAATAGAGTGTTTGAAGGCTTGTACTTTCATTGGACCTGTGTTGGGGGCTGTGCACTGCATATCCCTGCATACACTGCAGCTCATAGGATGTGCTATGGCACCCCCAGGTCTTCTCTCCCTCTCCACTTCCATTAGTGCCACAAGCCAGCCGCAGTACAGTTTGCTCCTCATGGAGGCAAAAGACGGTGGCGGAGTTTGTGGCACTTCAGATGGCAGCCATATTGAGAAGGGCAGAAGTCCCCAAACAAACTTCTGCCCAGAGTTCAAAGGGATACTTCTGATGACGTAATTTCAAGGTGACACCGCGAACGGAATAACTATAAAATAAAAACAGCAATCCTTTCAAAAAATGATGAGAAGATGGTGGCTAAGGTAACTTTAAACGAAAGAAAAGACAAGACCCAGCGGAAGGATGTGCAGGTATGTCCACCAACCTGCACAAGGGCAGCTGGGGGCAGGAAGCAGTATAAACATCCCTATGCTGGGTTCCTTTTCCTGGGACTGATCATGTCTGACACCTCACCACCCTGCCCTGTAGAACCTGCTAGTCAGGAAAGCTCCAAGGTAAGTGAGAGCACTCTTGGAGTTCCCTATGTCTTTACCTCACCATATACGTATTTGACAGTGGTACATGGCAAACTGCCTGTCTCATGGTGCCTTCCCTTTCTGTTTTATAGGAAAAGGCCCCAGAAGAGAAAAAGGCAAAGACCAGCAGCAAAGCATGCGCTTCTTGCGGTCATAATTTTCCTCCAGAATGGAAAAAAACACTATGCCAAAAATGCATCAACAAGATGGTCGCTAAGAAATCACAGGGGTTCCTTAAAGACATGCTCGATTCTTTGAAAAAAGAGATCAAAAGTACTATCAGTCCCCTCCGTACGGCTATAAAGGAGCTGGAAATCCCAACAAACTCCGGCCGGAGCAGCAGCCCCTCTACCTGTAAACCCCCCCCCCCATCCCTATAGCAGGGATGAGGTGGACCAGAGGGTGGAAATGTCAGATTCAGATATCTCAAATTCAGAATATGCAATTAATTCAAGCTCGGACCCGGAGGGTGAAGATCCAGAGGCCGAAGCTTCACTCTTTCCCTCAGAGGACACAGATGATTTCCTGAGAGCCATAGCAAACACTCTGGGCATCAAAGAGCAGAAAGTCACAGAACTCTCCCTGCATGACAAAAAATATAAAGTCTTACAGCAGAAAAAACCCAGGACTTTTCAAGTACACAATATTTTGAAAAACCTGGTCAAGAAAGAGTGGCAAAAGCCAGAAAAGAAGCGCTTTACCCTGGCTGTGATTAAACGCAGATACCCATTTATGCTAGAAGACACCAAACCCTGGACAAAATGCTCTAAGGTGGACACCTCCCTGGCTAGAGTCGCAAATAAATCAGATTTGGTTTTTGATGACTCGGGTATCCTTGCTGATCTCATGGATAAAAAGATAGAAGCACTTTTGAGAAGGGCTTGGGAGGCAGCAGCAGCAAATCTCAACCCAGCCATAGCTTCCACTTGCACGGCTAGGACCCTACTTGTTTGCTTGACTCAGTTGCAAGAGCTACTAGAGAGTAATACCCCTAGGAAGGAGCTAGTGAAAGTCATACCCACTCTAACCAGAGCAGTGGTGTTCCTAGCAGAGTCTGTAAGGACATCGGCCAAAGCTACAGGCCTAATCAATTCAGCCAGTATATATTCTTTTTCGAGGGACATATACCAAAGCCTTCCACACACACATAAAAACACTTAGGCTAATATATATTTTGAACCCTAGATAGAAACCTAAAAACATACTGAAATTAAATGTTGAGCCTAAAAAAAAATTGTATATGAGGATGACATCTAGTGGTCACAATAGGAACATGCCACCTACATAAAAAGCAATCCATTCATTTAATTATACAAAAATCATTGACACATCAATGGATAAAACAACCAAAGGCTACGACTAAACTTGAACAACAAGGGCCAGGGGAAATCAGGAAGGGGAGGGAGAGGAAGAAGGGGAAGAAGGGGAAGAAGGGAAATACCTCAACAGAGATTGGATCTAGCTATTATTAATAAAGCAATTCACATCCCAATCTACCGTATGTTGAGGCCATGAGGTGAATAACATTGTAAATCATATATTCATTGCGTTTCAAGGTGCGATACCTCTCTTCTGATAAAGGACCCCCTCCAATGATGATAGTTTATCAATGAATGATAGTTTATCAATCCCCATAAAAGTAGTACCTGTTGGGTCTCTACCATGACATTCATCATAATGCCGAGAGACACTGTGCTTTAGGAAGCCTTTTTTAATATTGGTAATGTGTTCCCCTAACCTAACATTAGGAGACGGTTCACACTACTCGGACTTGTCAAGCGACTTGGTCGCCTGACAAGTAGCTCCCAATGCTGTGCAATGGAACCATTCTAATAAGAGCGACTCAAGTCGCTCTGACTTAGAAAAAGGTTCCTGCACTATTTTGTGGCGAAATTCGGAGCGACTTGCGTTAACTTCTATTATGAGAAGTCGTTTGCAAGCCGCGATGAAGTCGCGCTGCACGGAAGACTTCAAAGTCGCCCGAAGTCGGGGCGACTTTGAGTCGGATTAGTGTGAACCGGCTCTAAGTGCTCTCACTGTCCTGCCAACATACTGGAGACCACATGGGCAGGTCAGCAAATACACCACATTTTGGGACGAACAGGTAATGAAAGAAGAAACATCAAATTATTTAGAATTCGATGTGGATTTAAAGGTTGTACTTTTGCTTCTGTTGGCATTAAGGTTACACACCCCACAATGACGACACAGAAAAAAACCCTTTTGTCATTGAAAATAAGATGGCAAAGTCTTCGGAGCATCTAGAACATTTGGGGCAACATGCAACCTAAAGGGGGCAACACCCCTAAAGATGACACTGGGGTGGTCCGGAAGGTAGGGCCCAAGACCTGATCATTTTTAACCACTTCTGGAACGGAAGGATTTGCCCCCTTAATGACCAGGCCATTTTTTGCAATTCGGCACTGCCTTATTTTTAACAGACAATTACGCAGTAATGCGATGATGTACCTAAATAAAATTTATGTCCTTTTTTTCCCACCAATAGAGCTTTCTTTTGGTGGTATTTGATCAACTGTGACATTTTTATTTTTTGTGCTATAAACAAAAAAAGTGAGAATTCTGAAAAAAAAAATAAAAAAAAAATGTCCACATTATGCTGTATAGAATTCCTCCCCCCCCCCCCCCCCCCCCGCCAAATGTAAAAATCAAAATTTTTTAACATTTTAAGCCAATTTGTGTTCTGCTACAAATTTTTGGTAAAAATAAAATCGCAAAAAGCGTAGTTTGGTTTGCGCAAAAGTTATCACGTCTACTAACTACGGGAAAGGTTTATGCCATTTTTATTATTTTTTTATTTTTTTTTTTTTTTTACTAGTAATGGTGGCGATCTGCAATTTTTAGCGGGACTGTGACATTGCGTCGGACAGATCAGACCCCCAACTGACATTTTTGACACTTTTGGGAGGACCAGTGACATTACTACAATAATCAGTGCTAAAAAAATATGCACTGTTACTGTAATAATGCCATTGGCAGTGAAGGGGTTAACACAGTGGGTGATCAGGGGTTAAATGTAAGCCTAGGGGAGTGATTCTAACTGTGGGGGGGTTGGGCTTTTGAAATGATCACAGAGACCTGTGATCCTATATAGCACGATCACAGGCGTTCTGTGATCATTCCAGAGGGAAGAATGGTCAGCTGTGTTTACAACAGCTGACCGTCCTTCTCTCTCAGCGGGGAGCGATCACGGATGGCTGGCGGCAATCGGAGTCACCAGCCCCGTGCATCGGAGTCCCCACTGCCAAGTGGGGGCGGGAACGCGCCGATGGCAGCGCGCGCTCGCCCCCTAGCTGCAGGCGTGCGACCAACATAGGGCTATGTCAGTTTGCGCAGGTGGGCCAGCCTGCCGCAGTACATCTGTGGCAGGCGGTCCTTAAGTGGTTAAGAACCTTCCAGTGTTTCTGGCAGATGCGCTTAATGTCAAAATGTTGTTTAGAGTATAAGGTCACAAAAGCAGCATTATGATCTTTCTCCCTAACGTTTAAAAAAAGAGCGCGCATGTCCGTTGCGAGCTTGGCGCATGCTCTGAAACGCGTTGTGTCATTCCCCTGGTCCCGGTCCCGGTGGCGTCACGCGGCACACGCTGCATTACAGCTTGGCACGCGGAAATCAGCCAATTCCGGAAGACTACAGCCGGCTTCTCTGTCTTCCTATACTGGCTTCAGTCATCTTATTTCCCGGAGACTGGACCCCACTACCATCTCCGCGGACCACCGGCACCAGATTGGGCCTACTACCTTTCACTTCATGTGAGTTTATATATCTTGTGTGCTTACTGGAATAAAAACTTACTGCACATAGAGGCGCTCCGTTTGTTTGTCTTTCCCTAACGTTTTTATGCTGTCCTTTCAAAATGTCATCCCTATTCTTCTGTCTTCTGTCCTATATCAATTATTACTTTTCCAAGTTCCTGTTCATTATAGCCCTTCTCTATAAATCTATTTTTCAAAACAGCAGATTGTTGCAAGTAATCATCTCTATTGGTACAATTACACCTTAAACGTAAAAATGTACTTTTAGGGACAACTCTCAGCCAGGTAGGATGATGACAGTTTCCCTGACCTATGTAGCTGTTCCTATTAGTTGTTTTGAAAAAAGTAGTTGTAACCAATAAGCCATTTTTAACTTCTATGTTCAAGTCCAAAAAGTGGATTTTAGTGGAACTGGTCTCATATTGTAAAACAATACCCATATTGTTGTTATTCAGATGGCCCATAAATTCTGCAAGGGAGGATGAATCCCCATGCCAAAGGAGGAGGACATTGTCCATGACCCTGCCCCAGAACACCAAATCTGGCCTCAGAGCAGCATAGGATGACGTCCTCCTCCCACTTGGCCATAAACAAATTTGCCATGCTAGGAGCGAACTTTGCTCTCATCGCCACGTCCATATTTTGGAGGTAAAAAGAACCCCCAAACCAAAAATAGTTATGGGACATGGTGAATTGTTACAACTTCATAATAAATGTTAGTTGTCTAGGAACCAGCCCGCCATCCCTCATCAAGAAGGACTCCACAGCAAGAGAACCCATCATGATGCGAGATGATAGTATAGAGGGAGGTCACATCGGCAGTATCCAGGATGTAACCATCCCTCCAAACGAAATCACCAAGCACCTGAATGAAGCACTGAGACAGTAAACTCCAGCTCACAATTCATATACCATTGGAAGTAACAGAAAGAATACTAATGGTGCAGTACCCCTTTTTACTGCTGGAGGGTAATGCTGGTGGGTACTGCTGGCGGTTACTTCTGGCGGGGAATGATGGTGGTTACTGCTGGTGGGTAATGCTGGTCATGCGGGTACTGCTGGAGGAAGCAGCAGCTGGAGTAGAGAGCAGACCTGCTGCTTCCTGTATGGTCACAGGCGGAGTGCATTAAGCAACATATAGCAGACATTTAGGCTTTACATTTGATCAGTTTACAGTAGGTAATGACAGTTTATTGCTGCTTGGTTGCCATGGCTTAAATGTGTATACTAAAGTGGGATTTACTATGCTGGCTGCAATGTATGGATTAGTACTATAGGAAGGCTTCAATTATTTGCTGAACTGGAAGATAAAGCTCCATTGTTCTGTCCGATTCCCATACCTTTTCTGCATTCAGCATGCTATACCCACGTCACTTCCTGTTTCACTTCCACACCCCCGTCCCCCAGCTGGAGAACATCATGTCTGGTGCGGCCTCGTCACAGGAAGTGATGTGGGTATAGCAATCTGACAGGGTATAGAAATCTGTCAGAACAGTGGCTCTGTCACTGACTCAGCAGACATCCTACTTTTGATGTCTGCGGACTGACTATAGGGAAGGTTGGAGGCCAGTATTGTTCTATCAAAAGGGTGTGTATGATCCCTGCGCTGTCTGAGGTGATTAGAGACTCCCTGCTGCAGCGCCACTGATACTGATACTGAACAGTTAAATGTATATTGTTATGGAGGTAGTGGTGCGCTTCAGGGGTTAGATGTTAACTAAATCTCTAATTAGATGGGTGGGTGTAGTGTGCAAGAATATCAATCAAAAAGTGCTCAGTGTAGGGGGTATGCTCATAAGTAATCTTGTTGAAAAAATAATGGGTGATTAGAAATAAAGGTGCGTAGTATTTCCCAGAGCAATGTGTGTATCAGTAAATAAATCAAATATCAACAAAATCTTCCTTCACACATAAAATGATCAAAAAATAAAAGTCCATGGTGTTTTCCCAGAGCGATGTGTGTATCAGTGAATGAATCAAATATCAAGAAAATCTTCCTTCACACATAAAATGATAATTAATACCATAAATATGTAAACACAGTATAAAACTACAATCCGGTTGATGAAAATCAAATAAATATATGGGTGCTCATATAAAGTGCTACATGTTTCTTCCAATTACCATATAAAGTGTTGCAAAGTGATTCTAATAGGTGAAAACAATAAGTAAACAGCACTGTTGAGATGCCTAAAATAAACAGTTTTGGCTAAATTAAAGTCCAAAAAAATATATATATATTGTTTTCCAAAATATCTTGTGTATATTTTCTCCTTTGTGACCGTGCTTCAATGGTTAAATAAAGTGACTTTAATCTCCTCCACCTTGTGTGTCACCTCTATGTGCACTAAACTCTCACCTTAAAGGCAAGAAAGATATGCCTCTGGTGTATATCCAGACTTTAAATAGATGTTTCTCCTTTATGCCTCTGTTTGCTTAAATCCCGATCATCGGTCCTATTTTTCCTTTAGGAAGGACTTCCTGGATTCCTATGGGTGGCTGGTTAGGTTCGCTGTCCTTGTCCTATCCTCCTTATTGTGGCTCAGAAACAAAGGGCTATCATGGTGTAGTATATCAAAACTTTTATTGTCGTATATATAGAATTGCACTTACAATGTTGCGAATATCGGTCAGCATAAGTCAAAACAACCGCCGCTGTGGAGATCGAGCTCCGTAGTAACGTCACTTCCGGGTATAGGGCTCCTCCTACGTGTTACGTCACGAGCTCACGTGACTTCCTCAGGGAGTGGCTATAGCTGGAGTGACATGTTTATATAGCGGGGAAACTGGATGTTTACCAGCCGCCATTTTTTGGAGTTCTAGTCAATTGCTTACTGGCGGAAGTGCTCCTTCGGCCATTTTACTTTCTCTGCCCGCCCGCTTCTTACGATTATGGGAGTTGCTTCATGTTAACCCTCTCCTTCAATCGGGATAGTTGATATCAATCCCGGAAGTGAGTTAGAACTTCGCTCCATTCCAGCAATATATTTACATATAGTTTATTATTAAAAACAAGTCGGTTAAAATTATAATCTTGGCTTATCTAAAATCCTTAAAAATCATTAAAAAACTTATACATCATAAAATGTGTTATTAAAATATATATAGAAGAGAGAATGTGTGCTGTCTAGGCTGCTTATCGAAACTAGAGTGTCTGCAGAGGAGGATGTGTGTTCTATATAGATGTGATGATCTGATTTTCCAGAAAGTTTTACTTGAATACAAGATGCTGATCCTTTTGTGGGTCTTTCAATGTGTAGTGGATAGGATTATATATTTAAATATGCAAATATCCTAAGGTGCTGGCAATGTTTAATTAAGTATATCTCTGAATTAAAACCGGGGAGATTAATGTGGCTAAAATCAATGTCTAAAATCAATGAATATAGGAAGTTATAAATAAATGTAAAAGGAATAATTAAAAATCACTAATAAAACAATTGAGATTGAATTCTACATTCAGGCCTTTGGGGGTAAAAGAGTCCATCTTAAAAATCCATTTGGATTCCATTTTACTGAGGGTACGAACTTTATGGCTGCCTCGCCAGTGTTTTTTGTAGGGTTCTATACCCCAAAATTTTAATTGGGTTGGGTCTTTTTGGTGGTATTTCGCAAAATGCCTGTAAACATAGTGTTTGTCACTGCCCTTGATAATACTTTTTACATGTTCTTTAATTCGAATTCTCAATAATCTTTTCGTGCGACCAACGTATTGTAGTCCACAACTAGATTCTAGGGCATATACTGCTCCTTCTGTATTGCAGCATATGAAATCATTAATTTTAAAGTTATTTCCATTGCTTGTGGCCACAAATTCAAAAATCTTCTCTTTTGGGTATTTTGTTTTTTGGCATGCGAAGCATCTTTTGCACGAAGAATGAAAAAATCTTTTTTGGGGGGGGGGGGGGGGTCGACCGCATTTTTTACTATTTTATTTCTCACTGTGGGTGCTCTTCTATAGACGAATTTAGGTATTTCAGGTATATTTCCTTTTAAATGTTTATCTGCTTTTAGAATATGCCAGTATTTTTTTATTATTTTTTCTACTGCTTTGTGTTGCGCGTTGTATTCTAGTATAATGGACAAATTGTCTGTGAAAGTGTTCTTTTTTTCTTTGTTCTTTAGTAATTCTCCTCTTTGTGTCTTTTTTACTTCTTCAATCTTTTTCTCAATGAATTGGTGTTCGTATCCTTTGTTGATGAATCTCTGGCCCAGAATTTTTGCTTGTTCTTCAAAATCTTCGTCTTTCATGCAATTTCTTTTTAACCTGAGTAGTTGTCCTTTTGGTATATTCCAAATCCAATTTTTGTGGTGGCAGCTCGTGACAGGTAGATAGCTGTTGCGATCAACATCTTTAAAGTGTGTTTTAGTGTAAATCTTTCCTTTTTCTTGTCTGATAAGCAGATCCAGATACGTTACTTCTTTCTCGTTGATATGCCAGGTTAATTTGATGTTTTTTTCGTTGTAATTCAATTTGTTTAAAAATTCTTCTAATGTTTCTTTTGATCCATTCCATAGTAATAAGCCGTCATCTATAAATCTGTTGTATAGAATCAATTCCGTCGGTCTCTCCTTGTATATTGTTTCTTCTTCCCATTGGGCCATGAATATGTTGGCGATACTTGGCGCAAACTTCGCGCCCATCGCAACGCCTGTTTTCTGATGGTAATAGGAACTTTGATACCAAAAATAATTCTTCTTTAAACACAAATCCAAACATTTTATTAAGAATTTTCTTTGTTTACAGATTAGATCGGTATATTCTCTTAATGCCCATTTTGTCGCTTCGCATGCTTCATGATGTTTAATTATTGTGTATAGGGATGCGACATCGATTGTCGCCATTTGTAATGTTTTATGTTGCGGGATTTCTTCCAAGATTTGTAGAATATGTTGTGTCTTTTGTGTAGGATTTCGTTTTAGGGATAATCGGTTGAAGAAAGGCATCGATGTATTGTCCTAGTCTTGTTGTTAGTGAGTCTATACAATTTACTATTGGTCTTGGGAGGTGGGTTTTCACTATCTTTATGTATTTTAGGTAATACATATATAAATCGGTGTTCTACATGTTTCTGGAACTAGGTATTTTGCCTCCTTTTTGTTTAATATTTGCTTCTTTAAGCCAAGATGTATCAATTGTTCTAGTTCCTTCTTATGTTTAAATACTGGATTACTTAGTAATTTGGTGTATGTGTCTTCATCATTCAGCATATTCGTTATCGTTTCTTGGCATTTCTCTTTGGCTAGGACAACTATTCCCCCCCCCCCCTTTGTCGGCCGGTCTGATGACTACATCTTGTCTAGTCGCAAGTTTCTTTATTCCTATTTGGATCGCTTTGGGTTCTTCTACTTTCTTTACTTTTATATTCTTTATGTCTTCTAAAACCAATTCCTTAAAAGTTGTTACATATCTGTTATCAGAAAAAAGGACTGAGCACCAAGAAAACCTGAACACTCAATCACCCAGCGCTTAGTATAAAAGACTAAAAGAGCAGCCACCTAAATAAATACACAAATGGAAAAAAAGGTGCATATAAATACGCACAAGCGGCGCTTAATGAGTTATCCACATAGGATGCAAAAGTGATCATAAGCAAATAAATTGCTACAAATGTATGAATTAAATATAAGTCCACAGTAATTAATGTAATAAAAATAGAAATAGAATAAAGTCCGTGCTGATAGAGAAGTCCAACACCACTTGGCCTCAGTGCGGGTATAACGCTCCACCTTGCCGTTAGTCAATGTGCACCTCCACCTCACCACTCGTGGGATATATGCATATATACGCTTACCAGAAGGCTCAAGCATACACGCCCAATAATGAAAACCAGTCTGGACTCTCTCCGCAAACGGATCCTTGGAACACCGGGTCATACACAGTAGAAAATCTCCCAAATGGTTGCGGTGCATAAGGAAGGAGCAAAGATACACATAGGGCAATATTGCTTAAAACACCATGTACCTTTATTAACAACTCCCCCCTTCACCCATTAGACTCACATAAAAAGGAATAGAACAAGCATGTATAGATCGGTGTGGCAGTACGGTCACTGTCGGCCGCTTACCGGACTCCCGCTTGCTTCACAGCGTCCCGGAAGCTCCGGATTCCGAGGTCGTACAGCGTCCTGTTGCCGAGGTGACCGCGCAAGTCACCGCCCTAACGCGTTTCGTCATCAGACTTCAACGGAGAGCGTGCTTGCGCGGTCACGTCACTCCAATTTATTTCATACCTCTGCCGGACATTAACCCCATCTGCAGCCTATCAGCCGCGGCGGAGCGCCGGAGTCATTGGTATTCATTAATGACGGAGCCCATATTCAGAAGAACACCATCAACATACATATAGATAATGTGGTCATCTTGTATATATTGTTCATTATCGCACAACATGATATCAATGCTGACTGCGGCCACAATCTATATGTCATACTTATAACATTAGTCGGGCATATATGATACAATTGCTTTGGTCCAAACACGCATAGTTTGGTATAGCCCTGTCAACCTAGGCTCCATTGTACATACGTTATCAAATTTCACAGACCCGAAGCATACATATCTAATATATGCTAATAAATGTTAATATTAAAAATAGAAATATTAGGTACATGTTATAAATATAAGAATTATTCTCTAAAATCCTCATATAAAATATAAAATAGTAAAAGAATATTAAAAGAATATATATGAAAAAATATTAAAAAATATTTGAACGATTACATTCACATACCTAATACCAAAATATCCTGCATGGGTGTGCAGGTATTCAGCAAAACACTAAGCTCACTGGTTCCAGATATAGTTATAGGACCTGGCTATTGCGTTAGTCTGTTAGTGCCAGTCATGTTACCGATCCAATGGTAAAGCGCGCCTTGTACTAAAAAAATTTTGCTAAAAAGACGGTTAAAGTGAAAACTACATGACTGTATTTCAACCCTTAGATTGGAGCTGGAGTGATCTTCCCCCATCAGTAATCACTGATGAAGCAATTCACATCCAGCTCTACATTAAGACCCCTAGGATGGAGTACATCCGTAAGGTATATCCAGTACGTCTCACGGCGTGATAATTCCCTGACCATGTTTGATCCCCTCCAATTGGGGTGTATTCTGTCAATTCCCCAAAATTTTAAACCTGAGGGGTCTTGGTTGTGTTTTAGTTTAAAATGTAAGGATACGCTATGGTCTTTGTATCCCTTGATGATGTTTGTTATATGCTCGGATACACGTTTGGATAGAGTCCTTTTTGTGCGTCCAATGTACATTTTGCCACAAGGGCATTGCAGACAGTACACGACATGGGTGGTATGGCAGGAAATACACTCTTTAATATCGAATTGTCTCCCATTGGCACTAGAAGTAAAGGAACTCATACCTCTTGGATGTTCTCTTACTTGTCGACAGGAGATGCATCTCCGGCAGGCAAAGAAACCGGGTCTATCCCAGAACATTTTGGGTTTGTTAGGGGGGTCTATGATTTTTTTGACCACCTTGTCCCCAAAAGAAGGGCCTTTTCTGTAAATAAATACAGGAGCCTCTGGGATGACCTCTCCCAAGAACTTATCCATACAGAGGATTCCCCAATGTTGTTTAAAAATATTCTCGATTTCCTTGTATTGCTCGTTGAAATTAGTAATGAAGCCCCACTCATGTCTTTTGTTTTCCTCTTTCGTTTTGTCTTCAAGGCAGTTGTTCTGTGAAAGCTTTCCAACTTCTTGTATAATACTATCCAATCTCGAGGGACAATATCCTTTTTCGACAAAACGTTCTTTCAAAAGGCCAGATTGTGCCAGATAATCCGTGTCACTGGTACAATTCCTCCTAATGCGGAGGAACTGGCCCTTTGGGATGTTTTTCAGCCAGTTTGGATGGTGCCCACTGAACATGGGAAGATACCCATTCCTGTCAGTGGGCTTAAAGTAGGCCTTAGTGCCAACTTTACCATCTCGCAGGAAGACCTCCACATCGAGGTAATGGATGTTGGTTTTGCTCCAACTGAAGTCCAAGCGAATGTTGTTCTGGTTGTTATTTAGATGTTGCATAAATAACAATAAGGACTCTTCAGTTCCCCTCCAAATGAAGAACATATCATCTATGTATCTTTTGTAAAGGAGCAGTTCTGGTTTCTGATAACAATAGATGAATCTGTCTTCCCACTCTCCCATAAAAAGATTGGCTAGGCTGGGGGCATACTTCGCCCCCATCGCCACGCCTCTTTTTTGGGTATAAAAACTACCCCCAAACCAAAAATAATTGTGGGAGAGACAATAGATAAGCAGGTGAGCCAGAAATCTTTTTTGGATGTCAGGGATATCCTCCCTTTGACTAAAAGCCCAATTGAGGGCTAGTAGGGCATCGTCATGTTGGATTATCGTGTATAGTGACGCCACATCGGCCGTCACCAAAAACACGTCGCCTGTATCTAAACCTTCCAAACATACCAGAGATTTTAGGAAGTCTTTTGTATCCTTCAAGTATGATTTGGTCTTCACCACGCTGTTTTGTAAAAAATGGTCAAGGTATTCACCAGCCCTTGATGTGACTGAATTAATGCTATTAACTATCGGTCTTGGAGGAGGGTTATTTGCATCCTTATGGATTTTTGGGAGCGTATAAATCGTCGGCACCCTGCTGAAGCTAGGAACTAAGTACCTCTTCTCCTTTTTTGTCAGTACCCTGATATCGTAACCATAAGTAACCAATTCACTTAATTCGTTGCGTGACAATTTCGTTGGATCTCCATCCAAAATTTGATATGTATCCGAATCTGCCAACATTTCAGTTACCTGGTTATGATAATATTCCTTCTTCATAATAACCACTCCTCCGCCTTTATCTGCTGGGCGAATAATTACATTTTGTCGTCTTTCCAGAGCATCAAGACCCTCCTGTATGTGTCTAGGGTTGATATTCTTAATAGGATCTATTTTTTCAAGATCCCTAAGAACCAATTTCTTAAAGACATCCACACAGTGGTTTGATGGCTGTGCAGGGTTGTAGAGGGATTTGTTTTTTAAACCACTATCCACTCCGACAGTATATGTCAGTTGATTAGTTGTTTTAGGCCTGCTATTATTTAAATAGTGCCTTTTTAAATTGATCTTACGGACAAATTTATGCACGTCCATATATACACCAAATTTGCCTATTGACCGTTTAGACGCACATTTCAAACCAGCATTTAAAATGTTGATTTCTTTATTGTTTAGAGTGATGCCTGCAAGATTGTAGATCCCACTTAGGCCGCCCTCTTTCTTTTTATGGGTCCTCTTTCCTGCTCGGCATCCTCTATATCTGGTCCTGTCCAAAAATCTCTTTGGTCCTGGGTTCCCCTCCATTGAGGGCCTAGATTGTTCCCCTCGGGACGTGGAGGGCCCAGGGGTGGGGGGCCCGCATATGTGCCCCTTCCCCCCCTTCCTCCTCTCCGACGCCCACGACCCCTCCCGCCCCTCCATAAAAAAGGCCGGGAAGGTGGGGGATTCCATGGTCCATTTTGGTAGGCCAACGGTTCAAATTTATTTTGTGTTGCTACCGCATATCCATTATTAAAATAATGAGTATCCGGATGTGGAATATAACCAGGAGTTTTATTCCGTTTATTTGGGTGTTGGTAAATCTGTTGTCCGCCTGTTTTAGGTATATTAGCAGGGTTATTATTCGGTAATTTTTTATCAGACTTTTTCCCTTTAGAAGCTGTTTTTTTGGGTGTTCCGACCCTTTGGGGTTGTAAAAGTATATTTATACCCCCTGTGCTTCTAATGGGTGTATCAGCCAACACATTCAGATTACTGGGACCCGGCCCTCCCGTTGGCCCTTCCGTATTCAGGGATTGCCACGAGTAGACCTGTCCTTCTCTAAAATCTTTCATGTCCCTGTGGAACTTTTTTACTTTCTTTTTTTGAGTATCTCTATCGAGTTTTTCAAGCTTTTTCTTAACCTCCACGTTGAATTTCTCCAACAGTGGACTATCTTTGTGCGTTTCCAGAGCTGACTGGATCACTGCTATTTTTGTTTCCAACAGGGACATTTTTTTCTTTTTCCTCTTTAGGACCAACTCCTGGAGTTTTAATCCCACGGAGTTGAAAAATTCCAACCACTCAGCCATTGAGCCCTCATCATCCAAACCATCCTGAGGAGTTACGTCCCACCGCAAACTCCTCATGATGATTTTTTCTTTGATGTACCGCTCAAACGTGCTGACATCCCACCATGCACGGATTTGTTTATCCAACAGATGACTCAAGGCGGATAATTGACCGCTAATATCTGTTGCGGCAGGCAGGGTGTCATTAGTGGCAGAAAATATATTATCCAATACTATAGGCCTATTTTTTATAAAGGCAATAGCTTCCATAGCAGCCAGGTATTAAACAAAGAAATATCAGAAAAAAGGACTGAGCACCAAGAAAACCTGAACACTCAATCACCCAGCGCTTAGTATAAAAGACTAAAAGAGCAGCCACCTAAATAAATACACAAATGGAAAAAAAGGTGCATATAAATACGCACAAGCGGCGCTTAATGAGTTATCCACATAGGATGCAAAAGTGATCATAAGCAAATAAATTGCTACAAATGTATGAATTAAATATAAGTCCACAGTAATTAATGTAATAAAAATAGAAATAGAATAAAGTCCGTGCTGATAGAGAAGTCCAACACCACTTGGCCTCAGTGCGGGTATAACGCTCCACCTTGCCGTTAGTCAATGTGCACCTCCACCTCACCACTCGTGGGATATATGCATATATACGCTTACCAGAAGGCTCAAGCATACACGCCCAATAATGAAAACCAGTCTGGACTCTCTCCGCAAACGGATCCTTGGAACACCGGGTCATACACAGTAGAAAATCTCCCAAATGGTTGCGGTGCATAAGGAAGGAGCAAAGATACACATAGGGCAATATTGCTTTTGTCTGTCAATGAGCTAAGAGAAAAGGATTTTACGGTAAGATTTTACAAAAATCCATTTTTCTCTAGCGCTCATTGACAGACGTAGTCCTCGGTGATACACCACCTTCGGGACGTCCCAGAGCAGTATCACAACTGAGGGGTGGGAAAATGAAATCAAATCCCAATCTAGAAGGCCCAACCGGTGCCAACTAGAAGTTTACAATGCTCATCCTTAAACGGTCTCCTCAAATTGCGGCCTGCAAAACCTTGCGGCCAAATGAGGCATCCGCCGATGCCGTCACATCAATTTTATAGAATCTTGTAAAGGTATGTACCGACGACCAGGTGGCCGCCTTACATACCTGGACCACTGACGCCTGATGGCGAAAGGCCCAGGAAGTACTGAGCGCTCGAGTGGAGTGCGCCCTAACAGGGAACGGAGGACTCTGACCCTTAATAGAATAAGCCTGTACCACCGTTTGTCTAATCCATTTGGCAATGGTCGCGGCAGATGCAGGCAAACCCTTACTGGGGCCATCCGTGATCACAAAAAGTGAATCCGTCTTACGGAAAGATTCCGTAGCTTTCAGGTATACCCTGATTGCCCGAACCACATCTAAGGAATGCAACGCATGTTCCCGATGATGCTTGGGCTGAGGACACAAGGAAGGTAGTACAATATCTTCATTCAGATGAAAATCTGAAACCACCTTAGGAAGAAAAGATGGCTTAGGATGAAGTACTACCTTATCCCTATGAATCACTAGGTATGGGGACTGGCATGATAATGCAGCCAGTTCTGACACCCTGCGAGCAGAAGTAATAGCCACCAAGAAGGCCACCTTCTGGGATAAAGTAAGCAAGGGAATCTCCCTGATGTTTTCAAAGGGAGGTTTCTGTAGAACCGACAAAACCAAATTAAGATCCCAGGGCGGTAAGGGCGCGCGGACTGGAGGAGCCAGGTGCCGCACCCCCTGGATGAAATTCCGCACCAAGGATTTGGTAGCTAAAGGCTTCTGAAAGAAGATTGCTAATGCTGAAACTTGACCCTTGATGGTGCTCAAGGCTAGCTTCTGCTCAACCCCTTGTTGCAAAAAGGCCAATATTCGAGTCACCGAATAGGTACGTGGAGGAAATCCTAAAGATTCGCACCACGCAATATAAGTCTTCCATGTGTGATAATAGACTTTGCTGGAAGTTGCTTTCCTTGCTTTAATAAGGGTAGGAATGACTGAAGTAGACAAACCTCTGTCCTTCAGTACTTGGGTCTCAATGGCCAGGCCATTAAACCCAGCGACTGTAAAGCATGATGGTAAATTGGTCCTTGAGACCACAGACACTCCCTGAGACGAAGTTCCCACGGAACGTCTACGACTAACATGTCCAAGTCGGCCAGGCCGGCTTGAGGAGGCCAGCCTAGAATTTCTAGGACCACTGGCGCTGATAGAATCTGAACCAGGCATCCCTAGAGGTATCTGGCCCCGACCATCCGAGAAAGTCTGGTCGTTTTCTGTTCCCACACATTTATCAGATACCTGATAGTTATCAGGAAAGGTGATCTTTTCTGGTTGAACCTCAGGGACCGAAGTCACCCGACTAGAGGCTACTTGGCCTATCTGGTCAACCAGATCCGATTCCTGTGAGGTATCGGGACTAATCTTAGGAAAAGGTAAAGGAAAAGATCTATTCAGGGAACGGTAACTACCGCTTCCTGTAGTACTTAAATGTTGGAAGGGAAGAATCGCACCGGTAGTAGTGGTTGATGCTCGATCTAATGTCCTGAATACCGGTGAAAACGTCCCCCCACCCTGAAACCGGGTGGGGGCGCACCTTCAGGCTGTGTACTCCTTTGCTTCGGGTTTGGCTGGGTTGGTCCTATGCTTGTCCGACCAGCCCTTCTTGAACCCTCCTGGAGGAGTCTTGCCTTTCCCGCTAGTACCAGCCGGGCGCCCTTTATGGGCGGTAAAGAAAGGTCCTCGCTTGTTGCGAGGTCCCTTAGCTTTAGCAGCCTGTGGCAAAAAAGTGCTCTTGCCCCCAGTGGCATCCTTAATGATTTCATCTAGGTTGGCCCCAAATAGACGATTCCCCTGAAAAGGGAGATTAGTCAAGGTCTTTTTGGAACCTAGGTCAGCTGACCAGCATTTTAACCACAGCACACGTCTGAGGATCACCGCTGACTTAGATGCATGCCCTAATAAGGGAGTAGTGTCCAAGGCTGCGTCACAGATAAACTGTAGCCCTTGTATAATCTGTTCCATCAAATCAGATGTCTCCTGGGGAATATCTTTTCCCCTAAGATCTTGGCGTACCATTTTCGCCCATTCCGTAAGTGTCTGGGAAACTAGACCAATAACAATTACTGGTCTAAATGCTGACCCTATCAGAGAGAAGATGGTGCGGGACTCTGCTTCCATCTTTCGATCCACCGGATCCTTAAAGGACGAAGTGTCCTCCACTGGAATAACCGTGGCTTTATTCAGCCTGGAAATAGGTGGATCCACCACTGGTGGTACCGTCCATTTCTTAATGATGGATTCCTCAAACGGATAGCGTCTAGCAATACGCTTGGAAATAGTAAAGGTACGTTTAGAATGCTCCCATTCTCCTTTAATCTGATTACCGAAACATTTAGGTACAGGAAAAACCTTCACCGTTTTGATGGGCTTGTTAGTACCAAAGGGAATCTCTGTTTCCGTTGCCTCTGCCGGTAAAGCCTCAAGTTTTAAGGTTTCCTGCACTGCCACAACTAGTGCGTCCACCAATGCTTCTTCCTGAATTATAGCAGGAGAAGAAGCGTCCTCCTCACTGTCTGAGGGGGCTTTACCTGGGATAACAGCCCTTGCAGAGGAACCTGCAACTGCAGTGACCATCTCTGAATCAGAGTCAGAGGTGTCAGATAGTATAGGGGTAGGCGGGGGTCGCTTCCTTGACCCCCGTCCCTGACAGGCCGCCTCCACCCGAGCCACCATAGACTCCAAAATTGCTGTAAATGACTCTATACTCTGTGCACCGGCGGGTCCCGTGGCCCCCTCGAGGGAAACAGGTGGGGGAATATGTGTGGCAGGGTCCATGATAATTCCAGTCACTTCCTGGATAATATAATTCAAAAATAAAAATCTTTTTTTTTTTTCTTTTTTTTTCCAGACCCCCAGCGCCACAAAAGCCCCTTAGTGTTACCTGCTAGGGATCCCTATCGATCGAGAGAGAGAGAGAGATAGACCCCCAGGCTCACCACTTGATGCTCAGAGTTTAACTGCAACAGGTTACAGCGCTGTCTTGACAAACAGGAAGTCTTTTGGCTGGCTGCCCAGGAAGAAAGGAGGCGGCTCCGCCCCTCTGCACGCCTTCCGGCTCCTCCCCCAAGCTCCACGAGGTGTTTGGATCACCTCAAACATGGCCGCCCCCATGCTGGAGACACGAGGCTACGCCAAAATGGCGGCTCGTGCGATCCAGCAAAAAAAATGGCGGCGGCCTGTACTGAATAGCGGTGTGCTGCAGGGCACACAACACTCTCTCTGCATGGGGATATGGCGTGGTTGGCGGTACCGGCCCTGGCGGACCGCATGGCCATTCGGGAGGCCTGCTAATAGCTGGAGATCTGATTAGGAAGGCAGTCTACATGTCCGTGGCTTCTGACTGGTAGGTAGCTTATTCTTAACACCGTAAGATTCCCAGAATGCCACAGATTACATCTTTTTAACATGTATACAATTAGATTGTTAGCTCCCAAACCAAGCCTCCTGGCTTTTTGCACATAAAATCACACTCAAAGTAGGAGGATCTGTGTCATGTTATAGGATAGAGAGGGACTCTATCTTACCATACAGAGAGGGGCCCGCGTTCACCACAAGACCCGTCAGGGGAAAAGGGGGAACATACTACTCACCATACCGGAACCAGGCGGGCACCAACTCCTGACAGTACCCCTCTCCACCGGGGCGGGAGGGCTGTCGACCGATACGGACGCCGTGACTCATGGTCTTTGGCGTTTCAGCGAGACGTTTAACTCGCGTGGACAGTCCTTTAATGAGACTTTGTCGCGGCCGACCCAGCGCGGAGCTATGGCCTGCACGCGCTCGTAGGCTGAACTGGGGTGACCACCGGATCTCAACATCCAGCCCGTCGCCCAGTTCAGCTTTCTTGCTTGAAGATCTCACAGGAACACTGGAGAAAAAAAGCTGTCTAAAAAATCCTTTAAGAAAAAATTCTTGCCAGGACCTAAGATCCCAGCAAGGTATCTAGGTCCTTACTCCTAACTAGACAGAAAATAACTGATTTGCTGAGGCAGAGAGAGAGAGAGGATATACCCTCTGGGACTGCCCCTGGGGTGTGGCCAGAGCTTTTTAATTTCCTGTCTAGTCCTGCTCCTGTGGAGGCAACATAACCCGAAGGTGGTGTATCACCGAGGACTACGTCTGTCAATGAGCGCTAGAGAAATACTGGCATATTCTAAAAGCAGATAAACATTTAAAAGGAAATATACCTGAAATACCTAAATTCGTCTATAGAAGAGCACCCACAGTGAGAAATAAAATAGTAAAAAATGCGGTCGACCCCCCCCAAAAAAGATTTTTTCATTCTTCGTGCAAAAGATGCTTCGCATGCCAAAAAACAAAATACCCAAAAGAGAAGATTTTTGAATTTGTGGCCACAAGCAATGGAAATCACTTTAAAATTAATGATTTCATATGCTGCAATACAGAAGGAGCAGTATATGCCCTAGAATGTAGTTGTGGACTACAATACGTTGGTCGCACGAAAAGATTATTGAGAATTCAAATTAAAGAACATGTAAAAAGTATTATCAAGGGCAGTGACAAACACTATGTTTACAGGCATTTTGCGAAATACCACCAAAAAGACCCAACCCAATTAAAATTTTGGGGTATAGAACCCTACAAAAAACACTGGTGAGGCAGCCATAAAGTTCGTACCCTCAGTAAAATGGAATCCAAATGGATTTTTAAGATGGACTCTTTTACCCCCAAAGGCCTGAATGTAGAATTCGATCCCAATTGTTTTATTAGTGATTTTTAATTATTCCTTTTACATTTATTTATAACTTCCTATATTCATTGATTTTAGCCACATTAATCTCTCCGGTTTTAATTCAGAGATATATTTAAATAAACATTGCCAGCACCTTAGGATATTTGCATATTTAAATATATAATCCTATCCACTACACATTGAAAGACCCACAAAAGGATCAGCATCTTGTATTCAAGTAAAACTTTCTGGAAAATCAGATCACCACATCTATATAGAACACACATCCTCCTCTGCAGACACTCTAGTTTCGATAAGCAGCCTAGACAGCACACATTCTCTCTTCTATATATATTTTAATAACACATTTTATGATGTATAAGTTTTTTAATGATTTTTAATGATTTTAGATAAGCCAAGATTATAATTTTAACCGACTTGTTTTTAATAATAAACTATATGTAAATATATTGCTGGAATGGAGCGAAGTTCTAACTCACTTCCGGGATTGATATCAACTATCCCGATTGAAGGAGAGGGTTAACATGAAGCAACTCCCATAATCGTAAGAAGCGGGCGGGCAGAGAAAGTAAAATGGCCGAAGGAGCACTTCCGCCAGTAAGCAATTGACTAGAACTCCAGAAAAATGGCGGCTGGTAAACATCCGGTTTCCCCGCTATATAAACACGTCACTCCAGCTATAGCCACTCCCTGAGGAAGTCACGTGACCTCGTGACGTAACGCGCAGGAGCCCTATACCCGGAAGTGACGTTACTACGGAGCTCGATCTCCACAGCGGCGGTTGTTTTGACTTATGCTGACCGATATTCGCAACATTGTAAGTGCAATTCTATATATACGACAATAAAAGTTTTGATATACTACACCATGATAGCCCTTTGTTTCTGAGCCACAATAAGGAGGATAGGACAAGGACAGCGAACCAAACCAGCCACCCATAGGAATCCAGGAAGTCCTTCCTAAAGGAAAAATAGGACCGATGATCGGGATTTAAGCAAACAGAGGCATAAAGGAGAAACATCTATTTAAAGTCTGGATATACACCAGAGGCATATCTTTCTTGCCTTTAAGGTGAGAGTTTAGCGCACATAGAGGTGACACACAAGGTGGAGGAGATTAAAGTCACTTTATTTAACCATTGAAGCACGGTCACAAAGGAGAAAATATACACAAGATATTTTGGAAAACAATATATATATATATTTTTGGACTTTAATTTAGCCAAAACTGTTTATTTTAGGCATCTCAACAGTGCTGTTTACTTATTGTTTTCACCTATTAGAATCACTTTGCAACACTTTATATGGTAATTGGAAGAAGCATGTAGCACTTTATATGAGCACCCATATATTTATTTGATTTTCATCAACCGGATTGTAGTTTTATACTGTGTTTACATATTTATGGTATTAATTTCATTTTATGTGTGAAGGAAGATTTTCTTAAAATTTGATTCATTCACTGATACACACATCGCTCTGGGAAAACACCACGGACTTTTATTTTTATTTTTTGATCATTTTATGTGTGAAGGAAGATTTTATCATTATTATTATTTTATGTGTGAAGGAAGATTTTGTTGATATTTGATTTATTTACTGATACACACATTGCTCTGGGAAATACTACGCACCTTTATTTCTAATCACCCATTATTTTTTCAACAAGATTACTTATGAGCATACCCCCTACACTGAGCACTTTTTGATTGATATTCTTGCACACTTCACCCACCCATCTCTAATAGAGATTTAGTTAACATCTAACCCCTGAAGCGCACCACTACCTCCATAACAAGATTGTTATATTTTAGGTGTGTGTTGGACCAGCTATAGAGCTGTTGGAGGCTGGTACTTTTATTAGGTGTGTGTTGGACTTGCTATAGGGGAGGTTGGAGGCCAGTATTTTTTTATTTTAGGTTTGTGTTGGACCAGCTATTGAGTGGTTAGAAGCTGGTACTTTTATTAGGCGTGTGTTGGGCTGTGCACCGCATATCCCTCCATACACTGCATCTCACCCCTATACACTACATCTCACCCCTATACACTGCATATCCCACCATACACTGCATCTCACCCCTATACACTGCTTATCCCTCCATACACTGCATATCCCTCTCTACACTGCATATCCCTCCATACACTGCATATCCCTCCATACACTGCATATCCCTCCATACACTCTCTCTCTTTTTTAGGTGTGTGTTGGATCAGCCAAAAGAAGAGGTTGAGGCTGGTACTTGTATTCAGGCATTTGTTGGACCAGCTATAGGTTGAGGTTGGAGACTGGTACTTTTCTTAGGCGTTAGTTACACTGGCTATAGGGAAGGTTGGAGACCAGTATTTTTTATTTTAGGTGTGTGTTGTACCCTCTATATGGAGGTTGAATGTTTCTACTTTTTTTAGGAGTATGTTGGACTGGCTATGGGGGGGTTGGAGGCGAGTATTTTTTATTTTAGGTGTGTGTTGTACCCTCTATATGGAGGTTGAAGGTTTGTACTTTTATTAGGCGTGTGTTGGACTGGCTATTGGGGAAGTTGGAGGCCAAGATTTTTTTTAGGTGTGTGTTGGATCAGCCAAAAGAAGAGGTTGGAGGTTGGAACTTGTTTTGTAGGACCAGTTATAAGGGGGATATTGGAGGATGGTACTTTTTTAGGCCTGTGTTGGACTGGCTATTGGGGAGGTTGGAGGCCAGTATTTTTTTTTATTTAGGTGTGTGTTGGACCCATTATTTGGACGTTGAAGGTTTTTTACTTTTATTAGACGTGTGTTCGACTGCCTATAGGGGAGGTTGGAGGCCAGTATTGTTATATTTTAGCTATGTGTTGGACCAGCTATAGAGTGGTTGGATGCTGGTACTTTTATTAGGCGTGTGTTGGGCTGTGCACTGCATGTCCCTCCATACACTGCATCTCACCCCTATACATTGCATGTCCCTCCATACACTGCATATCCCTCCATACACTGCATCTCACCCCTATACACTGCATATCCCTCCATACACTGCATATCCATTCACACCCTGCATCTCACCCCTATACACTGGTTTTCCTTCCATACACTGAATATCCCTCCATACACTGCATATCCATTCACACCCTGCATCTCACCCCTATACACTGGTTTTCCTTCCATACACTGAATATCCCTCCATACACTGCATTTCACCCCTATCCCTCAATATGCTGCATATCCCTCCATACACTGGATATCCCTCCATACACTGCATATCCCTCCATACACTGCATATCCCTCCATACACTCTCTTTTTAGGTGTGTGCTGGATCAGCCAAAATAATAGATTGGAGGCTGTGTGTGTGTTGGACCAGCTATAGAGTGGTTGAAGGCTGGCACTTTTATTAGGCATGTGTTGGGCTGTGCACTGCATATCCCTCTATACACTGCATCTCAATCCTTTACACTGCTCATCCCACCCCTATACACTGCATATCCCTCCATACACAGCATATCCCTCCATACACTGCATCTCACCCCTATCCCTCCATACACTGTCTCTTTTTAGGTGTGTGTTGGATCAGCCAAAAGAATAGGTTGGAGGCTGGTACTTGATTTCAGGCATTTGTTGGACCAGCTATAGGTGGAGGTTGAAGGTTTGTACTTTGATTAGGCGTCTGTTGGACTGGCTATAGGGGAAATTGGAGGCCAGTATTTTTTTATTTTAGGGGTGTGTTGGACCCTCTAAATGGCGGTTGAAGGTTTGTTTTTATTAGGCGTGTGTTGGACTGGCTATGGGGGAGGTTGGAGACCAGTATTTATTTATTTTAGGTGTATGTTGAATCCGCTATATGGAGGTTGGAGGCTGGTACTTTTATAAGGCTTGTGTTGGACTGGCTATAGGGGCGGTTGGAGGCCAGTATTTTTTTACTTTAGGTATGTGTTGGACTGCATATAGGGTGGTTGGAAGCTGGTACTTTTATTAGGCGTGTGTTGGTCTGGCTATAGGGGAGGTTAGAGGCCAGTACTTTTTCATTTTTGTATGTGTTTGACCAGCTATAGGGTGGTTGGAGGCTTGTACTTTTATTAGACGTGTTGTTGGGCTGTGCACTGCATACTGCATCTTACCCCTATACACTGCATATCCCCCCATACACTGGATATCCATCTTTACAGAGCCCTAGGCAAGATCATCTACTTGCACCCCCCCCCCCCCCCCCCAAGAAAAAAAAATTAAAATTAAATGATCTAATATAAGCATAAATGGGGGAGGGCAACCTGTTAGTCTGTTAGGGTTTTTGTTTTTCTAATGGCCAAAAGCAGTAGATGGCATACAGGGTGGTAATAAGGCACATTTATTCTAGAGAGAACAATGAACTTTAGAGAGAGCTTACTTGTGGAGGTGATCTATCATCCTACCTCCTGGAGTGGAAAAGAGGATTTTGCAAGCCTGACATGAAATTAATGGCTTGCCTCCAACTGAAGCATCATTCTCTCACAGCAGCTTTTCCTGTCAAGAGATAAATGAAAAATAATGCACGATAAAACACTTCTTGGAATACCTGTTTACTACCAGTAGTAATACAGTTTAATACCTGTATCCTGAAATACAATATTGCTTTCTTTAAGCCCAACTCTGGGCACAATAAATTTACCAGGATTAAAGCAGTTATAAATTACTTTCCTTCAACAGCAATCCCCCCAATCATGAAGGCCTTTTTATACATCCGGCAATTCTGCTTTTTTACATACCATAATTAGTACGATGTACCTCTAGGCTGCTTAGATGTAAGTTCTGCAGCTCTCAGCCCCTTAGATCTGAGGTCATGTCTCCACTTCCCTCTCGTTCAGGCCTTTCACATAACAAGATACGTTACCCTCAGCACTGGGGTCCATGAAACCTGCAACTCTGGCCAGTGGGTGCAGACCTCTATCAGTTTGCTATCTGCTCCATGTGACAATAAAATAAAAAAGAAAAAGCTACTCTCCACTGGAAAAGCCTTGCATGAAAGTTTATTAATCATTCCTGCAGCTAATGTGTTTCGCTCTGGCAAGAGCTTAGTCAGAGAGCAGTGTAGAGCAGAGAACAGTGTAGAGCTGCTTCTTATTTTTTCTTTGAACAGATTGCCAGATGTACAGTTAGGTCCATAAATATTGGGGCTTCACTGATGAGGTGGTATTCTTTGGATCATGAGCAGTTCCTTTCCTTCTCCATACTCTTCTCTTCCCATCACTCTGGTACAAGTTGATCTTGGTCTCATCTGTCCATAGGATGTTGTTCCAGAACTGTGAAGGCTTTTTTAGATGTTGTATGGCAAACTATAATCTGGCCTTCCTGTTTTTGAGGCTCATCAATGGTTACATCTTGTGGTGAACCCTCTGTATTCACTCTGGTGAAGTCTTCTCTTGGGTTCTTGACTTTGACACACATACACCTACCTCCTCAAGAGTGTTCTTGATCTGGCCAACTGTTGTGAAGGGTGTTTTCTTCACCAGGGAAAGAATTCTTTGGTCATCCACCACAGTTGTTTTCCGTGGTATTCTGGGTCTTTTGGTGTTGCTGAGCTCACCAGTGCGTTCTTTCTTTTGAAGAATGTTCCAAACAGTTGATTTGGCCACACCTAATGTTTTTGCTATCCCTCTGATGGGGTTTTTTTTTTTTTCAGCCTAATGATGGCTTGCTTCACTGATAGTGACAGCTCTTTGGATCTCATATTGAGAGTTGACAGCAACAGATTCCAAATGCAAATAGCACACTTGAAATTAATTCTGGACCTTTTATCTGCTCCTTGTAAATGGGATAATGAGGGAATAACACACACCTGGCCATGGAGCAGCTGAGCAGCCAATTGTCCCATTACTTTTGGTCCCTTAAAAAGTGGGAGGTACATATACAAACTGTTGTAATTCCTACACCTTTCACCTGATTTGGATGTAAATACCCTCAAATTAAAGCTGAAGGTCTGCAGTTAAAGCACATCTTGTTTGTTTCATTTCAAATCCATTGTGGTGGTGTATAGAGCCAAAAAGATTAGAATTGCGTTGAAGTCCCAATATTTATGGACCTGATTGTAAATGGCAATGCTATAGTAACAGGAATACAGCATCTGGGCGTATTCGTAATGGAGGTATCTGAACTTGTCTTGGTATCAGCCTCTTGAAGTCCCCTATAAAACAGAGCTCAGACTAGGAGAGGGAAATGCAGCACAAGGAACCAGTAAGGTGTTCTGCAGTGCAGGAAGCATGTAGATAAGCAAATTGAAAGAAAGATTAGCACATCAGTCTGCTTCTTCAACTTCACTGTCCAGTCGCAAGCTGGGGGAGCGTCAATGCTGTTACATACAGAGATTTTTCTTTTTTTTTTATAAAAGAAAGAAATGTAATGGTATTGCACAGAGCTGCCCTCTACCTTCTCTGCTGTAGTCCCCGCTGGCGCTCGCCGCTCCTCCTCTTGTGCGTGTCCCCCCATAGCAAGAAATGTGCAAGGGGCGCAGACGCGTGTGGGTGCGCTCCAGAGCTGGGCTATGTGCATCCATAGATGCACACTGCATATCTCGGCACACCCCCCAATACTTACCTGAGTCCTTTCTCAATCAAGCACTGTGCCCGTGTGCAGCAGCGCTGTCCTCTACTTCCTCTCATGAGACACAGGGGCAGCAGCAAGGGCCGTTGGCTTCTGAGCTGTAGATCAAATCCTGTAAGAAGGGGATGGGGCCAAGTTGCATTGTGTGTGTCTATGGATACAAGCAGCCTAGCTGGTGAGTGTGCTTGCACAAGTGCCCCCACAGCATACAGCTTCTTATGGAGTCACTCTGAGAACCCCAGAGGATGCGATAAGGGGCCACTTTGTATAATACCATTGCAATGAACAGCTAAGTATAACATGTTTATTATTTTAAGAAAAAAAACAGAACCTTTACAATCACTTTATTTTGAAAAATGTATTACCTTTAGAACCTCTTTAACTGTACCAGAGTAACATCAGGTCTCCTGCCCTGCCAGAAAGGGGTGTGTTATGTGGTGGAGCTGTGTAAATCTCAGGACTGGATGAACACAATTACTCTGGCCAGTAAAACAGCTCCAGTTTATGTATTTCATTTTTGGGAGCTATGTATTTCACTCACCTATTCTCACTGCTTAAAGCAGAGTTCCAGCCACAAAAGGCCATCAGCTTGCTATAGCTCACCTGAAACAGAAATGGATAATTACGATTGTTTTTTTTTTTTTTACTTACCTTGTAATTGCAGAAAAACACTCACCTTTTTTCCACTTCCTCCCTTGGCGGCCGCGGCCCGCGCCGTCACTTCTGCTTTGCAATGATTGCTGAACGTCATCGCTCCCAGGAATCAATGCGCCTGCACCGGCCCCGACGTCAGTTCGGGTGCAGGCGCGTCATACCTTGCTAAATAGCTTCTGGGCATGCCCAGAAGCTGTGCAGGGATGACGCTGCAGACCCGGAAGTGACGGCGGGGCCGGCGCAGTGCATCGTGGGACCGAAGAGGACGTAAGAAGACGCAGAAGAGGGTCGCACTGGCTTCAAGCTGCCCACACCTGAGATGGCAGCGCTGGAGAAGAAATTTTAAAAGTAAGTATTTCTTCTAAAAGGTAAGTGCGAACTTGGACAGATCAGAGGCTAGCCATTGTGTAATGTACTAGCCCTGACTGTCCCGGGGGTATGTATGTTGAAATTTTTTTTTGTGGCTTTAAAGAGGTTGTAAACTCTCCATGATGACTTTCCATCATATAAATCTCTGATAAGCACTTTACTAATCACATTGTGTAAAATCATTCTAACCTTCTCCTTTCTCTTGTAATCTGTCCTTTTTCTTTTCCTGACGTCACCGGCGCATGTGCATATATTCCTCTGTTTACGGCGCGCTCATCGTGTCGTCAGTCCTTTCATTATATGCCGTGGCTCTGACATTTCCCCTCTACGGCACTGGACTGAGATACCGCATACCTCCCAACCGTCACGGATTCGCTGGGATCGTCCCGGAAAATGGTCCGTGTCCCGCGATCCCGGCGAATCAGGGCAGAGTCCCGGTATGCTCACGGCGGCGCGGGTGGCTTGGTTACCACACGCCGCGAGCAACACGTCAGCCGGTCTCAGTCCCTGGCTGCCTCTGACAGTGCAGAGTGGAGTGCACTGAACCCGCCCCTCCTCCTTCCTGTGTTTTCATGTACACAGAGGAGGAGGCGGGGAGCAGCACACGACTCTGCAAGACATGGCTGATCTAAGGTCTGATTTTAATTACTATACTTAGTTGCGGGGGGGGGGGGTAAATGGAGCTGAGGGAGGGCATGGGGGTAGATGGAGCAGGAGAGGTAGATGGAGCTGAGAGGGGGCATGGGGGGTTAGATGGAGCTGAGAGGGGGCATGGGGGGTTAGATGGAGCTGAGGGGGGGGGCATGGGGGTAGATGGAGCTGGAGAGTTAGATGGAGCTGAGAGGGGGCATGGGGGTTAGATGGAGCTGAGGGGGGCATGGGGGTAGATGGAGTTGAGGGGGGGCATGGGGGGTAGATGGAGCTGGAGAGGTAGATGGAGATGAGAGGGGGGCATGAGGGGTTAGATGGACTAGGAAGTCTGGGTTTTGTTTACCCTATCCCTTAAGCCCCTCCCACTGCTAAGTGATTGGCCACACCCACAGTTTGCCGCGGCGCGCTACGTGCACCACAGGTTGTTTCCTCTTTCAGTGTCCCTCATTCCGAAGTTCAAATGTTGGGAGGTATGATACCGCGATATTTCCCTTTCACAAGTTCCTGAAACACCCCATGTGACTCGCAACGTCACAGGGGGTGTAAATGTCAGCCGCACAGTACAGCAAACAGGAGCTGAGAGCCGACACAGTTGCCATAGTAACTGCCACTAAAACGAGGCTTGACTAAGTGATTCCAATCTATAATAGAGGGAAGCGCACGCAGACCTCGGGCAATAACGCTTTATTAAAGGACAAATTTCACAGAACAGTTAAAATGCACTCACACTTTATCTTCTTGGTATTCACATATCGGCATTCCAACAAGAGCTTCTCGCTCCTCCCGTCCCTCCAGATGGTGACACACCGGTCTCCTATCTTGCGGCTCCCGCCGCTATGACCCCGCTCTCCTCCTCTTCCTGTGTCTAGCTAAACCACCAGGTCACCGAGTGCCAGTACCAGTGCGCCTGCGCACTATACCGCCGTATACCGCAGCGACTCGGGAGAGCCTAAGCAGGAGCCCAAACCACAAGCTGCAGGGAGCTACAAGGTGGAGGGTACAACCACGGGTGCACTGCCTCTGCTGTTGCTACGGACAACGCATTTCAGAGGCGGAGCCTCCTTCAGGTCCCACCTCACCTTACTTCCCTCTATTATAGATTGGAATTGCTTGTTATCCGCCCCCCCCCCTCCCAGTGGAGTGCGAGAGGAGCTGCAGCGGCCAGGACATCATAGCTTGACAACATACATCCAATAGGAGGTGGACACATGGACAGCGCCATGGGCTGGTGAAGTACCCCTCTATGTACAAGTTGTGCATCAGCATGTGCAAGAGTTCTTTTTATTGTATATTGACTAAGTGATTACTGAGCATGTGCGAGATTACAGCCAGGACAAGAAGAAAGGGCGGAAGTAGAGTCAGAAGACATTTGCTGTCATGGCGCTGGCTTCTCACAAACAGGAAGATTTTACAAAACACTAAAAAACAAGTAAGAGACATATGAAGGGGTTTAACAATAATTCAGAATAGTTTCTAAAGCCTTACTGTACTGTCTTTATTAAGAAGCTTTTTATGGGCAGAGTTTACTTCCTCTTTAAAGCTCAACTATACTCACCTTGAAACCAGCTATCCCCAGAACTCACTGCCAGCTGCTGACATCTTTAGCAGCCTTCTTCCAAGTTTCGAACCCAAAGCGGCCAGGCTGAGATGACTTCACTCCCGCACATGTGCTTGCCCAACTTACTGTACAGGGGCAGACAGGCAGGTAAGTATCTTAAATGAAGAAGAGGCAAAATATGCGTTAAAAATCCAGCCTGTTCACCCTTTTTATTGCCTGTTCGTCATTTTTTATTTGGGAGACTGATATACCACTTTAAACACTTGATGACCGGCATGTTAAAGTGGTTGTAAAGGCAGATTTGATTTACCTTACTGCATTCTATGCTTCGCTCCACTTGCGTCGCTCATTCACAGTGCTCTGTGATTGGAAAACTACAAGGTCCAGGCAGTCCTTTGCAGCTATGATGGCCACCCAGCCCCCAGTTTGGTCTCCACACTTTCCTTCCCTTCTCTTTATTTGCTCTTTCCACTTCTCCTTTTCCCCCTCTTCTCCCCTCCCCATTCCCTTCTCTGTTTCTTCCTTTCATACCCCAGTCTCTTCTTTCCCTCTTTTTCCTCTCCCTTCCCCATTTACCCCCTCCCTCTTTTTCCTGCTTCCTTTATTGTTTTTTTGGGGGGAATTCTATGACATTTATTACTCTCTCTCTACCCCTATATGCCTGGTTTGGGAATTGGCACTGTTTTCTGTCTTTATTCTAGATACAACACTGCTATTAATACGCCATTAAAACTGGTGCAAGCAATATTGGAATATATTCAATTTTGACAACCTCCTTTTATGACCTTAAGATCCATCTGTGTTCCATCTACCCCACTGCCTACATAGCTTGTGATTTTGCCATGATGGTATGTACCTCACGCCCTGCATGTTGCGACATGCCTGATAACAGTGTATTGGGATCTAAAAATATGATTCTACATTATAATATATTGTAATTCATACAATACCTGCAGGGGCCGTGTGGATGTGCTCCCATGCTCGCCCGGGGACATTAACCTTGGAACCTCTGTGGTTTGCTGACTGGGTTGACTCAGGTCTTGAGGTAAAGATCCTTTATATCTTTTTTGAACAGTTGCAAAATATGCAAGTTAATTGTTACTAATTGAATATTATGTTGTGTAGTTATGTTTTTTTTTATCACTTGTAGTGTTTGTTTTCTTGGATCCTGAAGAAGCGGGCAGCTGCAAAACATGTTGAGAGCCTGACTGTCCCCATCTACATTACTCTAGGAGGTATCCTTGGATTTAAGTATCCTCCCAGAAAGGTGGAAGGGACTGTCTAGATTAGCCTAGAGGGACCCATTCATGTACTTTGAATGTTTCTTTTTGATTTTATATTGTAATTTTGTTTCTTTATATGTGAAATAAATGTAATTGATTTTATACAAGTTGTTTGTAATCTCTTAGGACGATACTGGAAAAATCCCTTTGCCCCAATCTTCCAAATGTGTTCCTGCTACAGCACTTTGGTAGTTAATTGCGTCTTACTGTCAGAATGTATCGGCCGATACACTGACAGATCTGTAGGAGACCTGCTTTGCCTCAACGATCTGCTGATCGCTGGTGGAATGCTTTACAAGCTCACAAAACTATAATGAAAATTTCTCTTTCATTCATTGAAGGACAGCTCCTGATTCTTCTTAACCATTGGGTTATCCTGCCCCCTACAGGAGTAGGACACTAGGCAGGAAAAAGCTTGACTACATCTATGGGCAGTCTCAGGGGGTATACACCCACATTCGGCTATAGGCACTCAGTTTATTTCTTCCTAGTCAGGAGTAAGGACCTAGTTCCTTGCTGAAATCTCTGGTCCTGGCAAATATTTTCCTTTTAAATTAATTTTTTCATATCTTTGTTATTTTATTCCTGTAAGAATCTACTATCAACTGCCGGACTGGGCAACAGACTGGATAATCTAGATCCAGAGGGTCCCCCAAATCTGGCTAGCGAGCAAAAAAGTAAAACATCTCGCGAGGGCACATACAATCTGGCCTTGTTCCTCCTGGCCGACAGCCACCCACATCCCGATAGAGCAGTGCCCACCCTGTTCCTGGTATGGTAAGTAGCTGTCCCCCCTCTAACCCTGGAGGGTTTTTGGGGTGGACATGGGCCCCTCCCTGGGATGGTGGGACCCCCGAGTACTTCCCCTTCCCCAAACCCTCTAAAAATTTGGTGGTCACTGTGGGTCTTCAGGCCCCCACTCACACTCCCCCCCCCCCAAGGTGAGGTTAAAAGCAGGCTTTTGCCTCGTTCTTAAGAGGGGGGTGTTGGAGTTGCTGCTGACTGGGTTTTCCTGGTGCACAATGGGGGGTTAAGCAGGGTTCCCCTGCTACCCTGGGGTTGGGGATTAGGGCAGGGATGTCCTTTGGGCTGCAGTCGTTGGGCTGAGGGTGCAGATGGATTGGCATCTGCAGGTTTGAGCCTCACGCGGCTGGATCTGGCCCCAAATTTAGGCCACAGCTTTGCGGCCTACTTTTAGGGAGCTGTGTGGGGCAGCCCCAGTGAGAGTGGCTAAAGCCACTACCCTCCGTTTGGGCATCTGCCCTCCCCTCCGCTGCCCCTGGGTGGTCTGCTCTGCTGAGGCTCACGCTCAGGCGGCTGGGCATCCACATAAATTTAGGCCGCGCCTTGTGGCCTACTAGACCATGTGGCCAGCTTGGCACCTCCCTTGGAAAGGGTGGCACTGATATTTTTGAAGGCAACCATGCCGACATTATTGTGGAGGGCACCTACCCCTTTTAGCGCAACGGGACCATCAGGATATATTGCCTGCGTGTCCATTTAACAGCGGGTGGCCCCCTTTTAAGGGGCTATTTCCTATTGCGCGGGCCTCTGTGGAGGGGCTCGGAGGGTGACCTCCTTGTTTTTAGTGGGGTCCAGTAGGTGGTCCATTCGTGGACCCTGGGTCAGTGTCCCCCTTGCGGGATTGCAGTCGGCAGCCCTCCCCTGATTGTTATGTTTTTCCGGGTGACCTCAGTATATAGCATCCACCGCCCTCCCCTGTCTCCTCTGTCCATCAGATCCTGAATCTGTTTCGGCCGCTGCGGACGCGAGTCAACATACTGGGTCTGCATCCATGCACCCTCAGACAGTGAGGATGTTTCCTTTGCTCCTCTAGCCGTGCATGAAAAGGCGCTGGTGGATGCAATGATTGTGTCAGAGCATGACATTTTAAACATGACGGAGATGCTGCTTCTGAGGCGCCGGTCCCTTTTGGCACCACAGGTCCTCCACTGTGGCGGGGGTGTTCCCCTTTCCCGCTTACTTTGACAACATTGTCACATAACAGTGGAGTTGTCCAAAACACACTCTTGTGATCCCTAAGCATTTTGCTATGCGGTATCCTTATAAGGATTCCCTGCTTAAAAAGTGGACAGTCTCACCTGTAGTGGACTCGCTGGTTTCCAGGTTGAATAAAGCTACCTTAATTTCAAGTTGGAGTCCTTAGCCTATAATGATCCAGTTGATAGGAGAGCAGAGGCTCTGGCCCAACATATTTTTCACTATGGCTGGTTCGGCTTAGACCGGTATTTACTATTGCCCTGGTGTGTCAAACTGACGAGTGGGCTAAACTTTTACGCCGGGACCTTGAGGGGAAACGGCTTCCGCCTGCCTTTGCAGGGATGGCAGATCAGTTGATCCAGGGGCTACAGTTTATCTGTGATGCCTCTTTGGATGCGGCTCCTTTGATTTTAGGCTGTCTGTATGAGCAGTGGTCCTTAAGCGTCTTCTCTGGATGACAATGCTGGTCTGTGGTCCAGACTTCTAAGAAGGCCTTATCTGATCTACCCTTTGTGGGGGATCGCCTGTTTGGAGGCTAACGAGGGCAAGGAGCCCCTTCGTAGAGGTGGGCCACTCTTCTTGGCTTATAAGAGGCTTTTTTACGTCCCTCAAGGGATAAAAGTCCTTCAGGGCCTCCCCCAGAGGTTCCAAGAGGACCTGGTCTGGCAAGCCACAAGGGGCTCTTCCAGACCTGCGGACAAGGCTTCCTCTGCATGAAGGGGTGCCCTCACTTGTATCTGGGGTGGGGGAACGTCTTCGCTGATTTCTGGATCCGTGGACCTCTCTGTTACAGGTCAAGTGGGTCCACAAAGTCACTCGGTCTGGCTACAAGATCGAGTTTCGGTCTTTTCTTCCAGAAAGGTTCTTCCTTTCCAACTTGCACTTGTCCCCAGATCGCTTACAGGGTCACTTTGGGGTAGTGCAAGACTTGTTACTTCATGGGGTAATTGTCCCGGTTCAGTCTTTGAAATGTTCTCAAGGGTTTTACTCAAACCGGTTTACAGCTCCCTGGAAGGAAGGCAAGGTACGTCCAATTCTGGACCTCAAGGCGCTAAACTGCTTTGTGCGGATACAGACGTTCAGAATAGAGTACATTCGCACGGTAGTGGTGTCCCTACATATGGGGGATTTTCTCCCTTATATCGACTTCAAGGACGCCTACCCTAACATTCTAATATGTGCCGATCACCAGCGCTTTCTCTGCTTTGCCGTGGGCGAGGACAATTATCAGTTTGTGGCGTTTACCTTTTTGCCTCCGCTCCTCGGGTCTTCACAAAGTGTTGGCCCCGGTGCTAGCATTGTTTCGTCAGCGGGGGATTGCTGTACTGGGGAACTTGGACGATCTTCTGCGAGCAGTGCTCTGATGGACACCTTAGAGATTACTCTGCAATCTCTGAGGGAGTTCAATTGGATTCTGAACCTTCAGAAGTCTGCTCTGGTTCCGTCCACAAAACTGGACTATCTGGGTGGATTCGGCTTTAGCCAGAGTGTTGCTTCCGCTGGAAAAACGACAGAAATCGCAGGAGGCAATTCACTGTCTGTTGTCCAGCAGACGGTCATCCCTCCAGGCTTGCATGTGGGTGCGGGGCCTAATGGTGTCTACCTTCGAGGTGGTTCCGTTTGCACAGTTCCACATGAGATCTCTGCAAAAAGAGATTCTGGTGAAATGGGACAAGAATCCACAGTCTCTTGAGGTGGCTTCATTCTCCGGCACTTCGACAGGAAAATCCTTCCCCTGTACTGGCGCGGTTGTCACCACAGATGCCAGCCTGTCCGAGTGGGGAGGCGTCTTTGACACAGCTTGTGCTCAGGGGGTCTGGATTCGGAAAGAGTCCAGACTGCAGATCAATGTACAGGAACTCAGAGCAATCAGACTTTGTCTGGATCATTGGACAATTTGTCTTCAGAGGTGTCAGGTACGAATTCAATCAGACAATGCCATGGCGTGGCCTATGTCAATCACCATGGGGGCACAAGAAGTGTCCTGGCAGATCAGGAAGTAGCTGGCATTCTAAGGTGGACAGAACAATTGTTCTAGCCCTCTCTGCTGTACAAATTCCATAGAAGGTAAAGAGGTTTGTGGCATGGTCTCGGGATCCTCTGGCCAACACCGCAGACACATTAGTGGCTCCTTGGCGTCAGCATCGTCTGATTTATGCCTTTTCCCCTCTCAAACTTCGGCCAAGACTCCTGTGCAGGATCGAGGCAGCAAGGGATTCCGGTCTTTCTGGTGGCTCCAGACTGGCTTCGCCGGTCTTGGTAGGCTGATCTGGTACGGCTGGTCGCCGATGCTCCTTGGAGATTCCTCTCAGGGAAGATTTGCTGTCTCAATGACAATCTTCTATCCTGCTTTACAGTCTCTGGTTTTAACGGCTTGGATGTTGAATGCCAGGTGCTGAAGGATAGAGGTTTGTTTGAATCAGTGATTCCTACATGGTTAGAGGTTAGAAAATTTACCTCTAGGAAGATCTACCATCATATTTGGAAGACGTATGTTGCGTGGTGTGAGTCTTTTGAAGTTCTCCCTCGCTCCTTTTCGGTGGCTCGAATCTCAGCTTTCCTTCAACGGGGGTTGAGCAGCGCCTGACCTTAAGTACCATGAAGGGCAAGGTTTAGGCCTTGGCGGTTTTCTTTCAACATCCATTGGACACACTTTCCTTGGTGCATACCTTTTTCCAGGAAGCTCAACCCTTGGTTCCTCCAGTGCGGTCTCCATTACCGCCATGGGTCCTCAAATTAGTGTTGTCAGTCACCCATATTGATATAAATATTTAAAACCCGCGCTAAGTGAAAAGATGACTAGAAAAAATATATACTAGGTGTTGCAGCTGCTGTTCAAGTGAAAACCTCGGGTAAATAAGTGATCAAGAAAAAGCAACGCTTGCAAAGGAATAATAACTCTCTTATATAAAAAGGAGAAAATTACATACATAAAATGAATAAATGATGAATAATTATTCCATAAATAAAGTGCACTAGTGCTTGTAAATGTGAAGTACAAAAAAAATACATATTGTTGGTACTATAAAAGTCCAATATAATGTGCAAAAACCAGTCCCAAATGGGTGCAAAAAAGTGCTGGTGATGCTGCAAACAAAAAGTGCTGAAGTGCTAAGGTGCTCCAATACCCAGTGCAAGGTGTCTCAGAACCCCATCCAGAACCTTACTCACCAGAAATGATGGACCCTCCAATTAGGGTTATATTAGACTTGAAACTGATGTGAGTACAAGGGTACCATCTCCAGGCTGACTCTATAGTCCTGTAACCCCTTGATGCTGATTATTCTGGGCTATGGAACCAACGATTCCTCCACTGGAAGTCGGATTCCTCCAGGCTGAAACTCTATCGTTATGGTCCCTTTAAGCCGATTCTGCTGTTGTGCTCAAAGGAATTAACGATAGTGAAGCCAATAAGGTGAGAAGATTTATTAAACCAAAAATGTACTTACAAAAGGTAGGTGATAATTTTGCATATAGGAAAAAGAACTGCCGCTGTCTCACACTGGTTAGTTCTGGGAACGCTCGCGTGTGCCGTCCACGGCTACCAGGAAGTGACGTCAATGGCTCTACCGCACCGGAAATTTGTCAACGCATTTCACCCTCCCACTTGGGCATTATTAAAGATGTCTTTGACGGCGGGGGGGGGGGGGGGGGGGGTTGGCGAGAGAGGAGGGGGAAAAAAAAAAAGAAAAGGGGGGAGTGGGGTTGTAGGAGAGCAAGGAAGTAGTTCACGGAATAACTTATCCGGCTGGACTCCTAAGGTGAGTGCTATGTTCCAAGCATGGCCATGCCCTCTGCCGATAAGTTAAACAGGTTCCAAAGATCCCATGTCCTGGAATATTGTTCCCTCTTGTGTTGGGCCGTGAGTACCAGGTCCTCCATCTTATTTATCTCTTCTACTTTCCGTAGCCATTTCACTACGGTCGGGGGCGAGGGTTTTTTTCCAAAGGAGGGGTATACATAATTTTGCAGCATTCAGTAGGTGCCTAATAACTGACTTTTTGTTTTGTGATGTTGGAATGTCTAAAAGATGTAACAGAAAGAGAGCAGGGTCATTGGGTATGACATGGTCTGTAAATTTTTGCGTTACTCTACGGACCTCCGACCAAAAACAGGTAAGTTTAGGACAGGACCAGAAAATGTGTAGCAGAAACCATTTTTTGCTCCGCGGAAGAGGGACTGTTGAGGGGAGGGCACTGTCAAGGTCTTACCTTACCCTCCTGTTGGCAGCCATGTTGGACATGTGCAGATTGCTGTCTCTTATACTCTGATTGCATCATCCATTTCCCTGCCACCTGGATTGGAGCCCTATTTTGAGACAGTGTCTCTAGATCACAGTCATTATCATCTTAGAGGGAGAGTGACAGGCAGACCCCTGAGTAATTAGGAGCCACCATCCATCTACCTCCCTGCCATTTGAATTGGAGCCACATTGGTGACAGCGTCTCCATATCACGCTTATTACCATCATTTTAGAGGTGAGTGGCCATTTCACTCAGTGTCGGATTCACTGCGGAATTTGCTCACATCAGTGACACGTTTGGAATTGAGTTCACATCACATTTTCTCAGATCACCATTGTTTATTGCTGCATTTGCACTATCCGCACATGAATTTGATTATGAACTTTGATGCACATATTTATTAAGATTGCTTTATATGAACATTCACGTCTGCACTTTATGGACATTATATATATATTTATTTATATTTATTTATTTAATGTTTGGATCATAATTGTGATTCATTATCACCCTCTGTTCACGAGCACCTTATGGATATAGTATATCATGTGACCCAACATATGTCTATACCACTTTATTTTGCACAATCAGCACTTAATTAATTTGCCCGCATTTTGCAGCCGATTCACTCTGGACATTTTTATTTATTTATGTACTGTATGTATTGGTATATTCTGAGTTCTATGCCAAGATACTTTGCACTTTAGTGGTTTATCTGCGCATTTTTTTCTTTTTTGCACAGCTTTTATTTTATGCGCTAAAAAACATTATATTCCATCTGTTATCAGCTGCATAGGAGCAGGGGTATGAGAAACAGCATTACACTGATTTTCTCAGTGAAAGGCTGTGCAGAGGGAAGGGGTGACCACTCCTGCTTAGTGTAGTCAGTTTTAATAGGAAACAGAGGGACTGGCTGGAGCATTAGGGATTTTATACAAAAAGAACAGGATATCTTTTTTTATTTTAAATACAAGTACAAGTACATTGTACTGCAGGCACAGATCAGGAATATGAAATGTTGGGTTTACATACTCTTTAACCAGTTCTGGACTGGAAAGATTTGCCCCCTTAATGACCAGGCCTTTTTTGCAATTCGGCACTGCATTACTTTAACCGACAAAAAAAATCAAAGTTTAACATTTTAGGCCAATTCGTTTTTTTTGCTATATATTTTTGGAAGGGGGCGGGGCTTTTGAAATGATCACAGAGACCTGTGATCCTATATAGAAGGATCACAGGCACTCTGATCATTCCAGAGAGAAGAACAGTCAGCTGTGTTTACAATAGCTGACCGTTCTCTCTCAGCGAGGAGTGATCCCGGTACCAGGCGGCAATCAGAGCCGTCTGCCCCGTGCATCAGAGTCCCCGCTGACGAGTGGGAGCGCACGGCCGCCTAGCTGCAGGCGTGCAACTGACATAGAGCTACGTCAGTTCGCGCAGGAGGGGCTGTTAAAGTGTCTATACGCCCAAAAGCATGATATATTGCATATAGTACTTAGATTTAGTGGCTGCATTTGTTTTCTTTATTTTTATCTTTATTACCACTTTCCTATCCTTTTGTGTCTACACTCACTTCTCCATTGTGTCTATGGAAGGAACATTGGTTGTCATAGGGGTAAAAACCTTTGTCAGGTGAAACAGCTCCACTATAGGTGAAACAGCTCCACTATATGGATTTAATCTGTGTATTAGGCAGTTTGTCTGAAGATCCACTTTAATTTCTCTCCTAGCATTACATGCTCGATTTTTACTTGCTCAATTCGAATATTAAAATTGTTAGAAAACACTGATGCTAGCCACATACTATACAATTTCTATACAACCACCTTTAAAATCTATCCTCTAGATCTACTCAAACTATGTAGCTAAACCCTACCTGAACAATACAATCAAAGTTGTAGCTAGTCAGTTTGGTTGTTGTACAATAAATTGTTGGTAGCACTACAGCAGGTGTATGGTCATCCTAAAGTGATACTAAAACACACACGGTTTAATTTACATTGTCCCTTCTATTTCTTTTAATAGATAATGTAATTGTAATTATTTGAATAAAAAAAAAAATCTATGTACCTTTTTTCTGATCGATATACAGCTGTCACATGACCCAGATGTTCCCAGCCGGTTTAAAGTGAAACATAACGTGACCAGAAGCTCCTCCCACTTAACATGTGCTGGGTACATGTTCAAAATAAGAAAAAATTAAAAAAAAAAGCCCGTGGAAAACAGAGTAAAAATATCAATAAACTGTTTTAAATTGGCATACAAATATACACTCCCTGGCCACTTGATTAGGTACACCTGTTCAATTGCTTGGTAACACAAACTGCTAATCAGCCAATCACATGGCAGCAACTCAATGCATTTAGACATGGTGAAGATGACTTGAAGTTCAAACAGAGCATCAGAATGGGGAATTAACCAGTCCTGGACCGGAATTTGCCCCCTTAATGACCAGGCCATTTTTTTTGGCATGTGGCACTGCGTTACGGAAAATTGCATGGTCGTGCAACATTATACCGAAATAAAATGTATGTCCTTTTTTCCCCACAAATAGAGCTTTCGTTTGATCATCTGTGTGATTTTATTTTTTGCACTATAAACAAAAAAAAAACCAAAAAAAAAACTTACCGTTTACCGGTAATGGCTTTTCTGATGAGTCTTCCAGGACGGCCCAAACATGAGAGATGATAGGCTCCTCCTACCGGAAACACAATCAATTAAACATAGTTAAAAGGCCCCAACCTTCCCTCCATCCTCAGTTGTAAAAAAGTATCTTCCACAACCAGATTTCTTGAGGGAAGTGTTAAAATTTAAATCCATAGGTACTTACCCCTTTTTAATTTGTTTGCACCCTTTGATAGGGCGGGTAGGCCGCCCGTCCTGGAAGGCTCATCAGAAAAGCCGTTACCGGTAAACTAACGGTAAGTTTTCTCTAATCGCCTTCCAGGACGGCCCAAACATGAGAGGATACTAGATTACCCCTGGCCTACCTTAGGGTGGGACTACTGCCTGCAAGACCTTGCGTCCAAAGGTCAGGTCCTGTTGAGACAGAACTTCTATCCTGTAGCGTTTCAGGAAGGTGTCGTGGCTGGACCAAGTGGCTGCCTTGCGGATCTGCTCCCAAGATGCTCCTGCCTTCTCGGCCCAAGATGTTGCTAGGGCTCTTGTAGAATGTGCTTTAATTTTAACAGGAGCTGGGACACCTGATGCCTCATAAGCGGTGGTAATTGCCTGCCTGATCCATCTGGATATTGAAGGCTTAGAGGCCTGCAAACCTTTCCTAGGTCCAGAGTGAAGGACTAAAAGATGGTTTGACCTTCTGAAGGTTCTTGTCCTATCTAAATAGATGAGCAGAGCTCTTCTTACGTCAATACAGTGGAACTTTTCCTCCTTACTGTTCTTTGGGTTATCACAGAAAGAAGGCAAATTAATCTCCTGTGTTCTGTGAAAAGGAGATGCTACTTTCGGTAGATACAGAGGATCTGGTCTTAGAACTATCCTGTCCGGGCATACTGTCATAAATGGTTCTTTGATAGAGAGGGCCTGGAGATCCCCTACTCTTCTAGCTGAAGTGATGGCCAGTAAAAATGTCAACTTAAGGGACAACCTTTTGAGGGGAATCTCTCCCAAAGGTTCGAAGGGAGGCCTAGATAGCGCCTCTAGGACCCTTGTCAGGTCCCAAGGTGGGAACCTGTCCTTTAACAAAGGAGTAACTCTTTGTCTGGCTAACAAAAATCTTTTTATTAGTGGCTCTCTCGCCAGACGGGTGTCTAGGAATACCGAGAGGGCCGCAATTTGTACCCTAAGGGTGTAAATGGCCACACCCTTATCCACCCCATCCTGTAGAAACTCTAGGATTACAGGGATAGAGGGGGAGGCAAAACCTTTTTGCTTACCCCAAGTACAAAACATCTTCCATACCTTAGTGTAGATTTTTTTGGTAACAGGTTTCCTGCTCAACAGGAGAGTATCTACCACTCTCTGTGAGCAACCTTTTAAAATTAGGAGTTGGCTTTCAGTAGCCAAGCTGCTAACTGAAAAAATTCTGGGTTAGGACATAAAACCGGACCCTGCGATAGGTTTTTTGAAACCGGCAGGTGCCATGGGGGAACCAGTGCCATGGCCTTCAGAGTGGCAAACCAAGGCCTCCTTGGCCACCATGGGGCAATTAGAATCAACCGGAGGTCCTCTGAATGGTTCAATTTCTGAAGGACTCTCGGGATCAACATCAGAGGGGGGGAAGGCATAAGCCAGACTGAATTGCCAAGGTTGGGCCAGTGCATCCAACCCAGTCATCCCTCTGGTCCGAGTAAGGGAGAAGAATTTTTCCACCTTCTTGTTCTGTGGCAAACAAATCTCTCTCTGGTGTTCCGAATCTCTGAGTTATCTTTCGAAAAATTCTGGGATCTAACTCCCATTCTCCCTCCTGAACAAGATGACTACTGAGGAAGTCTGCTTGCAGGTTGTTTTTCCCCCTGATGTGGACTGCTACCAGGGAGACTACCCTTTCCTGGGCCCAGCTTAGGATTGTGGAAGTTAGATCTAGGAGAGGTCTGGATCTGGTTCCTCCTTGTCTGTTCAGATATACTACGGTTGTAGTATTGTCTGAGAGGATGAGGACTTCTCTGTTGAGGATGTTCTCTCTGAAGGCTTTTAAAGGCTTCTCCTACAGCTTTCAACTCCCTGAAATTGGAGGAGGCTTGAGTTGTCGCCAACTCCCAGATCCCCTCTGCCTGAGCTCCTTCCATGTGAGCACCCCAGCCCTTGGTACTGGCGTCTGTGGTAATCTCTACAGGGTTCCATTGTCCCCAGGGCCTGCCCTTCCCCAGGTTGGTCTGATCTTTCCACCATATCAGGGATTCCTGTGGGGTGAGGACGACATGTTCGTCTAAGGACTCTGTTCTTCTGTCCCAAGACGACAGATGGAAAAACAGAAGTTCCCTTGCGTGCAGCTGTGCCCAAACCAAAGCTGGTATACTGGCTAACATAAAACCCAATACTCTCAGAACTTCTCTTCTGGAGCAGGATGGGGAGTCCACTAGCGCCTGGACTGCGGTGACTATTTTTTCCCCTTTTCTCTTGGGGTAGAAATAGTTTGAGCCTTTGAGTCTACTAGGAAACCTAGACAATTCCGCAGCTGGGATGGTACCAAGGCTGACTTCTTCAGATTGATGAGCCATCCTAGACTCTCCAAGAAGATCACCCGATGGGTATCTAGGTTTACCTGGATCTCTGATTTCCTAAAAATCAGTAGGTTGTCCAAGTAGGGGCAATCCCTAACATGTGTAGGTGCGCTACCGCCTCCGCAAGAACTTTCGTAAAGATCCTTGGGCTGGCGGCTAGACCAAAGAGTAGTGCCCTGAGCTGCCAATGAGTCGTTTTCCCATCGTTCTCTATGGCAAACCTTAGGAACTTTTGATGTTCTGGGTGGAGGGGAACATGCAGATAAGCATCTTCGAGATCCAAGGTGGTCATGAAGACGTCCTTTAACAAGTTCTTCCCTACTGAATAGATTGTTTCCATTGAAAATTTTTTGTACGTCAAGAACCTGTTGAGTTTCTTTAAGTTTATTATTAGGCGGAATTTGCCTGATGTTTTTGGGACCACAAACACATGGGAATAAAACCCTTGGAGATGTTGATCCTCTGGGACTGGGATTATTACTAATTGCTCTGCAAATTCTTGAATTCCCTGTAGTAAAGCTTCTTTGACTTGAGGTTTCTTGGGGACCTGGGTTAAGGTAATTGTGGTGGGTGGTATTTTGAAGTAGATTGAAGGCGATAGCCTTCCTGAATGAGGGTGTAGATATAAGGGGAGAAATTTCTTTCCACTGAGTGAGACTCAGTCTGCCTCCCACCTTGACGCTGGCGTCACTTGTTGTCTCTTGAGCCTGCGGTGGAGGGAAAGAGCAAACTGTTCCTTTGTTTTCCCTTCCTGAACCCCCATCTTTTGTTGGGTTCCCTTTTCCATCTATTTTGACTTTGTTCCTAGGGGCCTCGAAAAAATTTCCTGGGAACTTCCTTCCTCTTTACCGGAAATTTCTTCCCCCTTTCCGAGGACCTGGCTAGGACCTCGTCTAATCCAGATCCAAATAATAAGGAACCCTCAAAAGGCAAGGCACAAAGCTTTGTCTTTGAGGTAAGGTCCCCCTCCCATTCTTTCAGCCAAATGGCTCTTCTGGCTGAGTTTAAGAGGGCACCTGTCTTGGCAGAGGCTACAACAGACTCTACAGCTGCATCCGCCAGGTAGGCTACTGCTTTCCCAATTAGGGACAGTGATTCCTGTAAATCTTGGGTCTTTTCCTGTGGTAAGTTCTTGTTCAACCTGTCCAACCAACAGCAGGTATTTCTTGCTACACAGGAGGCAGCCAAGGCTGGAGCCATGGCTTTCCTATTCATGACATCCTTAATACTGCCTGTATCAGCAAAGGAGAGGTCAGATTTCTTGGTCACTTGAGCCAAGGGTGCATCTAGTTTCGGACTTTTAATCAGCTGTTCAATATCCTCCTCTTTAAAGGGGAATCTGCATTTCCATGACACTGGTTTTTTAAACTTAGTCTCTGGACGCTGCCATTGCTGAAGAACCAAACCTTTAAGGGATTGGTGGATGGGAAAAACCCTAGAAGGAGTCTTACCTAGACCCTTATAGAGTCTGTCCTGGGCTGATGTCCCTTTTGGCAAGTCGGGTATTTCTTCAGAGGCATACACTGCTTGAAGGAGCCCTTGCATGTTATCTAGCCCAAACAGATTCCTAGATGGTTCCGTTTCCTCTGCTTCTTCTGAGTCCCTGTCTCCCGAGTTGGATTGGGAGACTGAGCGGTCTATATCCTCTTCCTCCTGTCTATTGTAACCCTGAAGGTAGACTCTGAGGAAAGGACTGGCTAGCTTGTCCTGGTCTAACCGAAAGGCTCTCCTGTGAAGAGGTACCTTCCCCTGCCGGAGAGATTGTGGATCCCGAGTTCCCTAGGGAGGATTTGACAGTCTGGATTGTCGTCAACATTTCTTCTTGGACTGTTTTTAGGAAGTCCTTCATTAGGGCTGATGATTCCCTCCCTGCCAGCTTATAAATGCATTTGTAGCAAAAAGGTTTCGTGTGGGAGCTAGGTAATCTGTCTGCACAATTACCATACTTTTTTGAGGCAACAGATCCTAACCCTACAGGTGAAGCAGTAGAGGTTTCCTGAGCACCGCTCTGGGACTCTGGAAGACAGGATACATCAATTAATATCACTCTTCCAATTTTGAAAAGGTATGAGGCCCATAGAAAGGACACTTAAACAGTCCTACTATGGACAGGGAGAGGGAACATCAAGCATTTCAAGGAAAGAAAAACATCAGCAGACTTTTCTTTGGAAAAATTAGATGCACTGCAGCACTTACCCGGGTCCAACCTGGGTTTGGCTGTCGTTGCTTGGCCCAGTGTTTCTTCCTTTCCGGGTGGGTGAGTAGAAGGCTTCATCTCCCTGGCAGCTGTCCGAGCTCCTGCGGTTTGGGAGTCTGCACTACCGCGTGATAGCGGTTCCGGCGTCTCCTCCACCTTCCTCTTCCGCATTGTGACAGGAACTGACGTCACCGGATGTTGCCGGGCTCCTTCCGCTCCGACCGCGAGGCGCTCGCGTCTGACGTCACTTCCAGCGGGAAACTTGAATCCGAATCCTGTGGAGGAGAGCTGCTGGCGCCGGGACATGGTAAAAACCTAGAGGGTTCATCCGGGTGACCGACGGCTTTACCGATGGAAGAGGCGACCTGTGAGAAACCAGGGAGGGGTGGCAGGTAGAGCTCTACTCTCAATGGCTTTGCTGAACCTGGCTCACAGGGGGACCATAGGACTATCAAAAAGTCTGCAGGTCAGTGAAAAATAAATGTTTCGTAGGAAGAAACACAATCTAAACTGAGGATGGAGGGAAGGGTGGGGCCTTTTAACTATGTTTAATTGATTGTGTTTTCCGGTAGGAGGAGCCTATCATCTCTCATGCTTGGGCCGTCCTGGAAGGCGATTAGAGAAAAGCAACATTTCTAGAAAAAAAAAAAAAAAAAAAAATTTATAATATATATATATATATAAATAAATGTTTTTTTCTCACATTCTGCTATACATTTAAAAAAAAATGGCAATAAGCCTATTTTGATTGGTTTGCACACAAGTTATCGCGTGTACAAACTAGGGGAAAGATTTATGTAATTTTCTTCATTTTAATTTCTTTAAAAGTAATGGCGGCGATTTGCAATTTTTAGCAGGACTGGGACTATTGCGGCAGACAGATCAGACCCTCAACTGACATTTGACACTTTTGGGGGACCTGTGACATTATTGGGGGACCTGTGACATTACTAAAGTAATCAGTGCTAAAAATATGCATATGTTACCGTAATAATGACATTGGCAGGGAAGGGGTTAACCTACATATTTACAGAGAATAGCGCACACATGCAAAAGAAATGACTATCAAATATAAAGGCAATCAAATAAAATTTGGGATTTAGTCCCACCATATGGCCATATCGTGCTCAAGCCCACCACTACGTCAAAAAACCCCATTGTCAGTGGGTCCTACACTATCCAGAAAAAGGATGAATCCAGCCTCTCTAGACCAATGGAGATACTTACTCCTTACTGGGAGAGATGTGCAACTGCACTATAAAAAGGGACTCCTCCTATATCTACTTGCTAGTGGACACTGATAGAGTACAGGTGTGGAAGGGGTTAACCTATGTGTGATCAAAGGGTTAAGTGTGAGCTTAGGGGGAGTGTTTACTAACTGTATGGGGGAGGGGCTTATATAGAATAAGAATAGAATATTATATAGAAGGATCACAGGTGCCCTGTAATAATTCCAGAGCTGACTGTCTTTCTCTCTCAGCAGGGAGCAATCGCGGGTGCCCGGTGGCAATCGCGGCAGCCGGCCCCATGCATCGGCATCCCCGCTGCCTAGTGGGGTTGGGAGTGCGCCGCCAGCACCTGCCAGGCTCACACAGGAGAGGCAACCTACCACAGTAAATCTAGGATGGGCGGTCTTAATGTGGTTAAGTGACTTTGAATGTGGCATGGTTGTTGGTGCCAGACAGCTGGTCTGATTATTTCAAAAACTGCTCATCTACTGGCATTTTCACACACAACCAACTTTATGGTTTACAGAAAATGGGCAGAAAGAGAAATATCCAGTGAGCGGCCGTTGTGTGAACAAAAATGCCTTTTGATGTCAGAGGTCACAGGAGAATGTGTGGATTAGTTTGAGATTATAGAAAAGAGATTATAGAAAAGCACCAGTAACTCAAATAACCTCTCATCACAACCAAGGTATGCAGAATACCATCTCTGAATGCACAACACATCGAACCTTGAAGCAGATGGGCTACAGCAGCAGAAGAGCTCACCGGATACCATCCCTGTCAGCAAAGAACAGGAAACTGAGGCTACAATTCACACAGGTTCACCAAAATTGGACAGCGGAAGATTGGAAAAACGTTACCTGGTCTGATGAGTCTCGATTTCAGCTGTGATATTCAGATGTCATCAACGGTTCAGGCGAGTGGTGGTGGTGTAATGGTATGGGGGATATTTTCTTGGCACGTTTTGAGCCCCTAATACCAGTTGAGTATTGTTTAAACACCATGACCTACCCGAGTATTGTTGCGTACCATGTCCATCCCTTTATGACTACAGTGTACCCATCTTCTGATGGCTCCTTCCAGCAGGATAATGCACCATGTCACAAAGCTCAGATCATCTCACCACTGGTCTCTTGAACAGGACAATGAGGTTGATTTACCAAAGGCAAATATACTGTGCACTGCAAGTACAGTTGCTCTAGATCTGAGGGGAAGCTCTGCTGATTTCTTTTATCCAATCATGTGCAAGCAAAAATGCATTTTTTTTTCCCCTTGCATGTTCCCCTCAGATCTAGAGCAAGTGCACAGACTATTTACCTTTAGTAAATCAACCACCTATTGCATTCACTGTACTTCAATGGCCTCTGCAGTCACCAGATCTCAATCCAATAGAGCACCTTTGGGATGTGGCGAAACAGGAGATTCGCATTATGGATCAGCAGCCGATAAATCTGCACGATATACAATTTGTGCTTGATCAGCTGCAGGGGAGACATTGGGAGTCAAATAAACCCGGGGGGGGGGGGGTAGATTTACTAAAGGCAAATAGACTGTGCACTTGCATTCATTTTCCTTAGTAAATATAAAGGTGGTAAAACTTCACTTTGTAAAAAGGACACCCAATCAGGTGCAAGGAGAGGAGGAAAGAAAAAAAAAAAAAAACACAACAAACAGTGTATTGCTTGCACATGATTGGATGATGGAAATCAGCAGAGCTTTACCACATTAAAAGAAGTATGGGGTTTCCCCCCCCCCCACATTAAAAGAAGTATGGGGTTTCCCCCCCCCCCCACATTAAAAGAAGTATGGGGTTTCCCCCCCCCCCCCCCCCCCCATATATATACACTTCCTAGGTGGATGAAGAATCGGTCCGATGCTGCATCTGTCATCCGGCGCCTCTGCACTGAGAGCCGAGCGTTCGGCAGTGTTCCGACAGCCCCCGAGCAGAGAGCTGCTGACTGCGAGTGTCAGTCACAACTCACTGCTATCTCCTCGCTCATTGGAGCGCTGGGGTGGGGAGGGGCTGGCTCAGGCTTTCAGGGGCTCGCTGAGAGGCTGAGCCGGGTGTCAGTACTGGCACCTGGTGGATCCTGACTCCGTGGTAAGGAGGACGCAGTGCCTGGACCGACATCTGACGTCAGAGAGCAGACTTCAGACCAGACCAATCTGCAGAATGAACTGCACTCCTGTGACCCATCGTTGTACAGCCAAACAAGCTTTGGCTATACAATCTTTTTTAAGCTCTGGGGAAAATTAATGCAACTGCACTTGCAAAGCGCCCAGCCCGTTTGCCTTTCTGATGTATCTCTTACCTGCACATGTCATGCCACCCATTGGGATAGTAATAAGGCTCCATCCACACTTGAACGACTTGTCATGCAATTTTGATGTCCAAAGTTGTATGACAAGTTGCACATGTTTTCCCAATGATAACCATTCATATATGCACGACTTCAGTTGCAGAAACTTCCAATTCGTTCATGCACTACTTTTGAGAACCATAGACTTCAATGTTAATACTCAGAAGCTGCATGGAATTTGCACCTACATGTTATGCAAAGCAACTTGTGTGCAACAGTTGTCCATTTTCACTGGTCAAAGCTAAAATCGTATCCAAGTTGTGCCCATCCAAAAATCGCACTCCAAAGTCAGTACAAGTTTGGAGTCGTACAAGTGTGAATGAAGCCTAAAGTAAAAAAGTTGAAAATAAAAGGGTTTAACAAAATAAATAAAATTTAAAAAGCACCCCAATACACTCCCCAATGTAAACCTGTAGTATAAGGCGCACACACGTAAATTGTGCCAGACATGTGATTGTTAGAGTGAGAGCAATAATTCCATGGCCCACTCTAAACCAAATAACCTGTGCAGGCTTTTAAAGCATTGCCTAGGGAGAATTTTGGCTCCAGTAGTTTGCGATTTCATGGGCAAATGCAATTTTTTTTTGATGCAACCACATCTTTTATACATTACCAAAAAAAAAAAAATGGGTATTTGTACTAAAATTCATTTTAATGTATTTTTTTCCCTGAAAATGTATTTGATAACAGGTGTAAATATTGAGCAAAAATGCAGCTGCCATCATTTTATTCCACAGGGCCTGTGCTTGCAGAAAATATATAATGGATTGTGGATTTAAAGTCATTTGTAATGAAAAGTGCAGATTTATCAGGTGTGCTGAAAATTTAAATTGCTCCAGAAGAAAGTGGTGAAATCTAGGGATCGACCGATTTATCGGTTTGGCTGATAATCGGCAGCTGATATTCACTTTTTAAAAAGTATTGGTATCGGCCACCAACTTGGCCGATATTTCTGCCTCCGGAGGGGAAGAAGGGGGGATGAGGATTAGAGTGTCGCCTGATAACACAAAAAGCAGGGTTCTTCTGCCTGCCCGGCACGGGCGCTGTCATACGAAGTCCCGCCTCCTACCTATGATAGACAGCACACTGGTGACATCATAGGAGCTGGTCCAGGGGGCGGGACTTTGTATGACAGTGCCCGCACTGGGTAAACAGAAGAACTGTAACGTCACAGAGCTGGTCAAAGCTCTGCAAGGTTCCCGATTTTAGGGTTGGGATCCATCCAGATGCCCAGACCAGAAGCTGGCCCAGCCTCTCAACGCCCCGCTGAGAGTCCCAGCCAGCCACTCTTGCTCAATCCACAGCCCAGCACTCTAGTGAGAGCTGGAGGGGTAGAGTAGAGACCAGCGATTGACAGTCACTGCTGAGTGGAGATCTGAGTGATCAGCAGTCATGTGGTCGCTCAGTTTTCACTCAGAGCCGGTGGGAAACAGATGCAGGATCAATGCAGCAGCCATTTAGGAGAGTTTTTTTTTTTTTTTTAAACATCCCACACTTCTTTTAATGCAGGAAATGCATTAAGGTAAAAAGCTGTTTGGGTTTAGAACCTGGCATGTTGTTTCCCGGCAGCATTTTACAGCAGATCAATATAAGCCACCCATTAAAAAGCAAGTCCACCCTAAAACTAAAATCCCTGCATCTATAGACCTCCATGATCTAACACTAACCTATCCAACCCTGTAAAGAATTCATCAGTATACATACCGTTTTTGAAGCCTAACCGACCTCCAGCAACAGAAGTTCTGCAAAGGACAACGGCGGTGAAATGAATGGGAAGTGATGTCACCCACAGGCTTACTATGGGGCTTTGTCTGATGTGTCCTCTGCACCCGCCTCCACAGCGAAGCCTTGGCTGACAGCTTAGCATGGGATCGAGTCGGATCGGCTTTAAAAAAGGTATGTATATGGATTTCTTCTTTACAGGGCTAGAGAGGTAAGGGGTTGATCGCAGATGTAGGGATGTTGGTGTTAGGGTGGACGTCTACTTTTACTTTAAGCCAAAACCACTTGGATTCATGCATACACAAACATACAATTAAAGACTTTATCATTGGAGTACATTTTGTATATAATTTAATGCTGATGCATTTGTTTTACATTCCAGTGTCAGTATACCACAGATTGAAGAACAGGAAACCAGAGAGGTATTTACTGAATGTATACACAGTGGCAATTCATACAGTGGATATGAAGTCTCGGATTCCAAGTCAGACACAAAATTACAAAACCCTTCACCACTGCAGGCTTATACAAGTAAGGCAGACAACAGAGACACAGATGGTGGTCCTTGTATATAATAATCCTCTGCCTTCTTGCTGGGATTCATAATATCACCATTGGTATATAAAGACTAAACTCGCCACTTAGGATTCCCTCTTCTTAATGATTAAAGGGCCCACGTTATCACCAGTCTCCTCATTGTGTTTGGTGTGGGCACCATCACAGTATGGGAACTAGAAGAAAAAAAATAAAATAAAAGATTAGCACAATTCTTAGCCATAAACAAATTCTGCTAGTTAAAAAAAAAAAAAAAAAAAAAAAAAAAAAACACACACTAATTGTCTATGGGCAGCTCTAGTGTGAGCCCTCCAGACCCATAATAAGTCACTGAAAACAAAACACCCAGCAATGGAATCTCCCCCAGTCGCAAATCCATAAAGATTCTGACTGCACATTGAGGCACAACCACTAAAGCCTGCCATACATGGATTGAAATTCGGACGGTTCAGCAAACTCTGCCCGAATTTAAATCCATATATGGGCATGCTGGTTGATCGAATGGTGTGCAAACGGCATGTTGGAAAATTCTCACCCAATCAGCGCTGCTGGCAGTGCATATTAATGTATTCTGACGGTGGGGATAAATGGAGAACTGTATGAGTCTAAAACGCCGTACGCATCTAAATGCGAGCAAGTGCTTTAGGCGCATATTTCATGTAGGATCTTCTGCTAGCTCAGCCATAGCCTGCAGTGCTGATCGAGTTGAAATTCCCAGACAGGGCAGTTGTACAAAAGTCGACATTTGGACAATCACCCGGCCCATACACGGATCCTGATTTGGCCTGTCCCTGCTGAACTGGATACATTTCAATCCATGTACAGACAGCTTAAAATATAACTAAAAAGGCAACATTTTTTTCTTGGAAAGAGTGGAAAGGGATTAGAGCACCTGTCAGTTTTTTTACTGTCTGTACCCCCAATATGGAGATTCGCCCTCTCCATTTGTCCTTATTTACCATTATAATTGAAAGGGAAATTAAGTCTCCAGAAAAGTAATTGGAGGGAACCTTCCAATGGGGACAATAGTTCCGATGGCCTGGAGGCCCCAAGGGATTTCCTTAATTTTCAGGGATTTCCTCTCACTTCCTGTTTGGCTATGAGACAGGAAGTGAAATCTCCACTATGGGGTACAGATGGCAAAAAATAAACCAACAGGGGTTATAACCCTCCCTCGCTCTATCCAAAAAAAAAAAAAAATGGCCGCAGCTGGCCCAAAATGCGCACTGCGCCGCCACCGCTCGGGGAAAGCCTGTACACGTTCAGCTATTCCTGGGCAAGTGAAGACGTATTGGCGCCATTTTTAAATGTAAGGCGTCTCACCAAAAGGTAAGGGAGACTCCTCTGCAGCCCTAGTGCTGCGGGTATGGTACAGAGGATTCTCCTGTACCATGCCCGCAGCCCCTGCCTCTCCTGCACCATGCCCGCAGCCCCTGCACCATGCCCAGAGCTCCTACCATCTCCTGCACCATGCCCACAGCCCCTGCCATCTCCTGCACCATGCCCACACTTTTAACCCGAATTTGTATATAAATATATATATATATATATATATATATATATATATATATATATATATATATATATATATATATATATATATATATATATATATATATATATATATATACACACACACACACACACACACACACACCTACCTATGCGCTTTCAGATCTGTCTTATCTATATATAATACAGTCTTCAAATGTGCTTTAAAATGCATGGATTTCCCCTTTTAGGAACAAGAAAAACTGAATTTTTGTAAAATCTTACCTGTAAAATTCCTTTCTCCGAGTCCTCCGACAGTCGCCGCCTCTTCATATTCGTCACTATGGGGTTATTGACCTTTGCTCTGTAGGAGTAGCTAGGCAACAGAATATGTCAATATCAAAGCTTTTAGCATATCCCACCCCCAGGGGGTGGTCCCCTCAGTCAATACCCTCCTGCTTCCTGTATCCATACCTCAGTTTCAGTAGTATAGCAGAGTACATAAACCCCAAAAGAGGGGCGGGGGCGGCGACTGTCGGAGGACTCAGAGAAAGGAATTTTACAGGTAAGATTTTACAAAAATTCCGTTTTCTCTTACGTCCTCCGACAGTCGCCGCCTCTTCATATTCGTCACTATGGGGACGTCCCAAAGCAGTGTAGACATGAGGGGTGGGAAACGCAGCCGCGCCTAAGGCAACGCAGTACCCACAGCAGGAAAAAAAGGAACCTTACCAAAGGAAGGAAACCAGCTGGGTAGCATGAAAAAAAAAAAACTTGCTCAACAGGAGCAACATCCCAGGAAAAAACAAATAACCTAGGGATAAAAACATCCCAAACAGCCAAGGGCCCAAAAACAAGGGACCCTAAGGCACTGCCGCATTAAGAACCTTGTGGCCAAAGGAAGCATCTGCCGATGCCTGAACATCCACTTTGTAGAACTTTGAGAAGAAGGTGTGAACGGACGACCAAGTCGCCGCCTTACACACCTGGGCCACAGAAGCCCCGATGATGACAGGCCCAAGACGTACTTCAGAGATCTGGTAGAGTGCGCCTTCACAGGCATAGGGGGAACTCTCCCCTTCAGAGCATAGGCCTGTTCAATGGTCTGTCTGATCCATTTGGCGATGGTAGAAGCCGACGCCGCCATGCCCTTCCGAGGCCCCTCTGGAAGAACAAATAGAGAATCCGTCTTGCGAAAGGATTTAGTCGATGACAGGTAAACCCTGATCGCCCGAACAACATCCAAGGAGTGTAAAGCCACCTCCTTTGGATGTTTAGGCTTCGCGCAAAGCGAAGGCAAGACAATGTCCTCATTGATGTGAAATTCCGAGACCCTCTTCGGAAGAAAAGAAGGGTTAGGTCGCAAGACCACCTTATCCAAGTGAATCACCAAATACGGAGAACGGCAGGACAAAGCTGCCAGCTCCGACACTCTGCGAGCCAAAGTGATCGCCACCAAAAAGGCGACCTTCTTGGACAACGAGATCTCCCTGATCTTTTCAAAAAGGAGCATGTTGCAACACGGACAGACCCAGGTTCAAGTCCCATGGAGGCAAAGGCTCCCTCCCAGGAGGGACCAGATGTCGCACCCCTTGAACAAAGGTGCTAACCAAAGAATTTAGACGCCACAGGGCATTGAAAAAGAACGGCCAGCGCAGAAATCTGACCCTTAACCGTGGCCAACGCCAAACGCTGGTCCACACCCGTTTGAAGGAAAGACAACACCCTAGACACCGAGTATGAGCGAGGGGAAAACCCCCTGGACTCACACCAGGCAAAATAGGCCTTCCAAGTACGGTAGTAAACCTTCCCCGAAGAGGTCTTTCTAGCGTTGAGCAAAGTGTGAATGACCTCAGGGGAGAGACCCCTATCCTTCAGGACCTCGGTTTCAACAGCCAGGCCGTCAAAGCCAGCGACTGTAAAGCAGGATGGAATATCGGTCCTTGAGACAGGAGATCTTCTCGAAGAGGCAGACGCCACGGAGCGTCTACCGCCAGATTCACGAGGTCTGCGTACCAAGACCGGCGAGGCCAGTCTGGCGCCACCAGAATCACCGCGTGCGGTTCCGAGGTCAACCTGCGAAGGAACCTGGACAGCAGCTGAATCGGTGGAAATGCATACGTCAATACTGATGCCACGGAGCCACTAACGTGTCTGCCCGAGGATCGCGCGTCCTTGCCACGAACCTTTCCACCTTGTTGTTCAGACGAGACGCGAACAGGTCCACATCCGGAAGACCCCACTTCGCGCACAACATCTGGAAGACATCCGGGTGGAGGGACCATTCCCCCTGGTCCAGGGTCTGGCGACTCAGATAATCCGCCTGCCAATTCTCCACCCCCGGAATGTGAACCGCTGTTATCGCCGGGACGTGCGTCTTGGCCCAGGACAGAATGTCGGCCACCTCCCGAGCCGCTCGGGCACTCCTGGTGCCCCCTTGGTGGTTGATGTAGGCCACCGCTGTGGCATTGTCCGTCTGCACCCGAACCGGACGGCCCTGCAGCCTGTCCGTCCAACGCCGAAGGCAGAGATTTATCGCTCGCAATTCCAGAACGTTGATCGGAAGGGAGGATTCCCCCTCCGACCAAGTACCCTGGGCGGACAGAATGCCCAGAACACCCCCCCCAGCCCGACAGGCTGGCATCCGTGGTGATCACAGTCCACGATAAGGGGCGAAAAGACTTGCCCCCCCGACACCGCCGGGGACTGTAGCCACCACAGAAGATCCCTTCTGGTGCGATGGCTCAATGAAATCTGGAGATCCAGAGATCGCGGTCGCCCGTCCCACCTGGACAGGATATCCGCTTGGAGACCCCGCGTGTGAAACTGGGCGAAGGGAATCGCCTCGAAAGCCGAGACCATCAATCCCAGACACCTCATGCACGTCCGGAGGGACGAACACGGAACGTCCCTGAGGGACCTGACTTCTTCCTGAAGTGTCCTGAGCTTGTCGTCCGGTAGGAAGACTCTCGCCTGAACCGAGTCCAGGATCATTCCCAGGTAGGGAAGACGGACCGACGGGCACAGCGTCGATTTTGGAAAGTTTATCGTCCAACCAAACTCCTGTAGAGTCTGCATCGTGACGGACAGGTCTTTCACCAGGCCCTGACTGGTCGCAGACCGAACCAGAATGTCGTCCAGATACCCCAGGACCGAGATGCCCTGGGCTCTCAATAAAGCCAGAACCGGTGCAAGCACCTTGGTGAACACCCGCGGAGCTGAAGCGAGACCAAAGGGCAACGCCACGAACTGGTAGTGATCCTCCGCAATGGCAAATCGAAGGTACCTCTGGTGACCCTCGAAAATGGGGATGTGAAGATACGCATCCTTCAAATCGATGGAGGCCATGAATTCCCCCGGAACCAGGGCAGCCACCACTGATCGCAGGGACTCCATGCGGAATTTGCGAACCCGCACAAAGCGGTTCAGAGCTTTTAAGTCCAGAATTGGACGTACCTTGCCCTCCTTTCTGGGCACAGTGAACAGATTGGAATAGAACCCCCGAAATCTGTCCCGATGAGGCACCGGAACCACCACCCCCTGCGCCCGCAGGTCCCGCACCGCCAGGTGCAGATCCCGCAAACGCTCCGGAGACAGTTGAAGATTTGGAGGGAAAAAATCTGCTCGCCGGCCGAGAGAGAAACTCGATCTTGTAACCGGACCGAACGATCTCCTGAACCCACCTGTCCCGAACGCGGGCCAGCCAGGGTTGAAGAAAACCGAGCAAACGTCCGCCCACCCCAGAAATGGGTGAGGGCGCCCCTTCAGGCCGCATTGTTATGGGCAGCAGACCCGGACTGGCCGGACTTCTGCTTACCTGTCCACGGCTTCTTCTGGGAGCCTTGGCCTTTGAAGGGCTTGCCCTTATAGTGCGACCGAAAGGCACGAAAGGACCCCTGAGAGGGTCTAAACGAAGCATGCTTCTTACCATGAGCAACCTTAGCCTTGTGAGACTGGGGCAAGAGCGTGCGCTTACCCCCAGTGATCCCCTTTATCAGCGTATCCAAGGATTCGCCAAAAAGGCGAGATCCCGTATAGGGTAGATTAGCTAAAGTTTTGCGAGAAGATTGGTCCACAGACCAACATTTCAGCCAGATCAGGCGGCGTGTCAACACCTCCACGCTGTGCACACGTGCAGCCAAAGGGACTATATCTAAGTCCGCATCACACAAATACATGACACCCTGATGAATTTGATCCACCATAGCCAGTGTTGTCGGCGGGGCAGAGTCAGCCACCAGGATGCGCCTGAGCACCTGCGTCCAATCCGCGACAGCCTGAGCTGCCATAAGGGAAGCAAAAATAGCTTTCAGCATGGAACCGGTAACCGTGTAAGTATGGCGGGCAAGAGACTCCAGCCTCCTGTCGGTGGGATCCCGGAACACCGGGGTATCCTCCGCCGGAATCGCAGTAGACTTATTCAAAACTGCCACCGCGTGATCCACCGGAGGCGGTACACACCAACGATCATCAGTAGCGGGCGTGAAGGGATAACGCAGCTTGAACCTACTTGGCACAGCAAAAGGCTTCTTTAAATTGCGCCATTGTTCACCAACAGCGCGCTGAAAATCCGCAGTGCAAGGAAAAACCTGCGATGATTTGCGTCTTCGCTGCGTCCCATAAGAGGCCAGGAAGGCAGGAGGACATGATTCATCCTGCAAATGCAGTGTTTGTTTGAAAGAAGCAACCAACTCATCCATGATTGCAAGCTCTTCAGACGAGCCAGGGGGGGAATTATCAACCCCTTCAACCTCAGCCTCCCCTTCAGACCCTACAAGGTCCAGGGACGAACGGGACCCCGATAAGGGGACCCCAGCCATAGCAGCCCCATCACCATCTGAATCAGAGGAAATTGAAACTCTGGGCCGTTTTGTGGATTGAGCAGCCACAAGCATCTGCACCTGAGCAGCTAGGTTAGCCACAATGGTAGCTAAATCACCCCCCTCGGGGGAAGCAGCAGCCCCTGGCCCCCCACCTCACCGCAGCATCCCTGCAGCGAATAGGGATGGGTCGTTCACACATGCCAGGAAAAAACCTGACTGAACGCTCGATGGCAGGCTGGGAAGCCACTGGCCCTGAGCCCCGGAAAACCAGGGAGGCCAGCCCGAGACCCAGCTCCGCACGATCATCTTCATCAGAAGAATCTAACTAGTGCTGAAAAAATAAACAGCTAAATAAAAGGAAGAGAAAAAACTTCAAATAAAATCAAAAGAGAAAAGAAGCTGAGACTGAAGAGCCCCAGCACAGAATCAGCCAGCCTACTCCTGAGCTAGACAATTGAAACTGAGGTATGGATACAGGAAGCAGGAGGGTATTGACTGAGGGGACCACCCCCTGGGGGTGGGATATGCTAAAAGCTTTGATATTGACATATTCTGTTGCCTAGCTACTCCTACGGAGCAAAGGTCAATAACCCCATAGTGACGAATATGAAGAGGCGGCGACTGTCGGAGGAACGTAAGAGAAATAATGGCGTTATGCTGTTGGGCCGGTATAATAATTCTTTGGGGCTGGTATGAAATTTCCAGGGCTGAATTTTATTCCCAGTCCGGCCCTGATGGCATTTACTATAATGGTTACTTTCAGCTCTCACTGGTAGTCCTTGTTGAAAATAACTTAATGGAAAACCATTGTATAGCATAGTAAATTGAGCAAGATATGTACTAACTGAAAATATAGTACTCTGAAAAGCGATCCACAAAGCCAGACAATACTGCCTGCCTTTAATTCCTTTCAAATGGAATTAGCCCACGTTGTGTGTGCTCATTTGAATGGGTCACATTCAGTGGCGGTATTGCCATCAAAACACGACAGGGGAAAAGTGGGGGGAATCATTTTTTGGAACGTAGTGTAGGGGGGGGGGGGGGGGGGAGAGGGAGGTTAAAACACTGTATAGCCACCAATTTTTACTGCTCCCCTCACCTGCAAGTGTAAACAAAGCCTTTAATTGGCAGAGAATACAAGTTACTAGCATCTACCCTAAAAACAATAAATACGTTTGGATGGTTTAAACCTTTATATATACACACACTGTTAATACAGATTTGTTTTTTCCTGGAAATACAGCATTTACATTTAGAGAGAATATTTGTTCGATTATATTTTCCCACTAACCTTCTTTGATCTCCAGCATCGGCAATAAACTGCCTTGTCTCCCAGGTCTTCCATGTCGAAAGCATGAACTACTTTGGGATTGTCCTTCTGTATGGATTGGTTTACCATAGCTTTGCAGCACTTGTCTTTACAACAGAAGGATCTATACGCTAGATAGCCTACAGCAGCTGCACCAACAGCCACTGCAGCAGCGCCCACCCAATCTGTCAAAAAAATAAATAAAATCAGCACATATAAAAACATGCAAGTCAAATTTTCATCAAGCAGCCATTCTGAACCAGGGTTCCTCCAGAGGTGCTAGGGGTTCCCTGAGCATGAAGCATTTCTGCCTCTCAGATAAGTAACCACTGACACCAGTGATCTTTTTAGCCACCTGTAAAAGGAAGATTCCACCCAAAGACCACAAATGTAAGGTGCACCCCCCCAGTGACCATCACAGGAATGGAACGCAAGCTTTAGACACAGCAATTAGTAGGGGTTCATTGAGACTGGAAAGTTATTTCAAGGGATCCTCCATGTTAAAAAGGTTTAGAAAGGCTGGATTAAAGGGTTCCAAATCCAATACCATTTACTTGTATTTTTAACATTTAAATGAGAACAAAATCAATCCAGGGAGCACAACTGGAAATTTGTCTTTTCTGTTGTGGTCACGTGACGTTGTTTACTTGCTCTGCACTGCAAAATAGGTGGGCGGAGCAAGCAGCAAACTCCTGCCACAGACTCACCGCATTAACTTATTCATTTTTTCTGTGGCTGCTCAGCACCGATTGATGCTGTTGCATTCAAATTTTAATAAAACCCAATAAATAATATTAAAACATTTTATTATCAACAGCAGGGGTATGCAACCTTTGAGAGGTAGAGATTTACCTGCACAACATGAAGGATCAAAGATCACAAGGGTTTGGCTTGATTATTCATTTTTTTAAATTTTTTAATTAACTAGCAAAGCATAACTAAATGGTAAGGGAAATTTAGATTAATAAAAAAACAAAGCGTAACTGTAAAAATATAAAACCTAGTCTACCTTTAAAAGTGGACAGTGCCAGTCAATAGGGCAGTGGACAGTGACAGTTTAAAATGTTTATAATTTAATTTTTTTACAATTTTTTTTTTTTAGGAGCCCTGTGGGGGCTGCTAATCAGCCCCCTAGTGTGTCACTTTTGAGCTACAGAAAGGGACTAAGGACAGAGATTCCCCAGACCCTTTCTATGCAGCCTCAGCTGCACTGGACAGTGAATGAGTGAAAAGTGCTCCATGCAGAGTGACTCTTCTTTCACAAATAAGCATAGGTAACAGAAGAAAGAGGAACCTGGACGGGCGAGAGGGGCATTTAGTGCAACCAATCGGCTGTATTTTCCTCCCTGCAGCAGCAGAATGCCAGAGGGAGGGAGAGGATGAGAAAGGGGCATTCAGCTGCTGCAGGGTGGAAAATACAGCCAATGCCCCTTTCTCCTCCTCTTCCTCTCTCTGGCATTCTGCTGCTAATCAAGGGATGGGATTTACCGGTCTTCCGCTTACCATCGATGGATTTGCCGACCCCGATCTGCAGTAAAAGATCTATTCAGATGCAAATAAATGTTCATGCTATCATACTTGGGGCAGAGTTTTGTGCAGACTGGCAGCCCTTTTTGGGACAAAACTAGCAGTGGGGCTCCTTGTAGGAGCTGCTGCCAATCACAATCCGGTAGCCATATTACCAGCCTCTGCATTGTGGGGTGACTAATCATCCCTCCACTTCCACCCTGCAATCAGTGTCGGACACATTGGGGGGGGGGGGGGGGGGAGGGTGTCATACAAAGGGTTAAGAGTCGCCTCGCAAGATAACTAACAAAAAAAACTAGGGTGGCTTGTGGAGAAAAAATAAATAAAAAAGGAAGGGACAGCTTCCCAAAAAAGCAGATGGCGGAACATGCAAACTGAGTGGCAACGCAACAGCCAGAGGATTGGCTGCTATTGCATTGCCACTGAAGTGAGAAAAGGTCCATGGAAAAAGGCGGCATCAACCAGGTTTCTTTAACAAATGAAAATATGAACTCGTGAAAGGACACTACTTTTTTTAAAATAAAAAAGGTTTAATCTCACTTTAAAGTAATTTAAAGGCCAATTCCACATTTTACAGCAAGTATCATGTTACACCTATAGGAAGGGTGCAACATGGTGCCAATCCCATCCCCCGCCCCCCTTATCTGAACTGCAGACTTTATCTCCCTGCAAGCTTCTGTTTAAATTTGTTAATGGCGTGGCTCCGCTCACACACGCATGGCAGAGGGGCTCAACAGTCTCAATGGACAACCTCACCATACTCAACGAAAGGTCAATAAAACTCAGCACTTTGATTCTTTTATTCAATAAGAGAAACCAAGCGCCTGTTTTAACCCGATATTATACATTTAAAAACTCTTCCATAAAGGAATACTCATTCCAACAGAACCAGATCTTGTGCATTCTTTGCATTACCACTTTATCCCCCAGGCCAATGATGACCTTTCTGTCATAATAGTAAATAAATCAGAAATTTTTTTTTGCTAGAAAACTACTTAGAGCCCCCAAAAGTTTATTTTTTTTGAAAGCAGAGACCCCCAAGTCCCGGTTCACACTACCGTGACTTGTCAGGCGACTAGTCAGCCTGACAAGTCGCGGTCCTTTCAGTGCTATGGGAACCGTTCTAATAGGAGCGACTCAAGTCGCTCAGACTTAGAAAATAGTTCCTGTACTACTTCGGGGCGACATCGGAGCGACTTGCATTGACTTCCATTATGTGAAGTCCGTGCAAGCCGCACCGAAGTCACGGTGCACCCAACTTCACAGGTTGTCCCCGAAGTCAGATCGCCATAGTGTGAACCGACACTGAAAGGATGCTGCAGTTTTTTTAGGTCACAATATTTGCAAAACCATTATTAAAATTCAATTTTTTATTTTTTTTTTTTTACAGGGAAAAATACGCTTCAATGAATTTTAGTGCACACAAACAATAGAATACCCAATTATGAGGTTACACTGAGTAAATGGATATCAAACATGTGACTGTTTAACCACTTCAATACCAGGCACTTTCACTCCCTTCCTGCCCAGGCCGATTTTCAGCTTTCAGCACTGTCACACTTTGAATGTGAATTGTGCGGTCATGAAACGCTGTACCGAAATTACATTTTTATAAATTCTTTCCAGACAGATAGAGCTTTCTTTTGGTAAAAATGTAATCACCACAAATGGGAGGACCAAAAATTAAAAAAAAAAAAAAAAAGAAGGTTTCTTCATTTGTTCGAACATTTTGTAAAAGTAGTAATTTTCTTCTTCACTAATATGCGCTGATGAGGAGGCACGAATATGCAGCACTGATAATCAGGGCACCGAATACCTGTAAAATAAAAAATCTGCACTTGAGTGGTTGTCATGCGACTTAGTTTCCTGGAGATACGACTAAGCTGTTGTCGTTCCAGCTGTGCTGCCACTCTCAACAGGTCGGGGTAACTCAAATGAGACTCTAAAAAGAAAAACGTACAGAGGGCCCACCAGCCTAGCGCAATACCTTTGAAACAATTTATTTAAATAAAACCGTATACACATCATACCCACAAAGTGGATGTAAAACACATGCAAGGTATACAATGATGGGTCTACTGGAAATGTCCACTGAGCCTCATCCACAGAAGAAAAAAAAAAAAAAAAAAATCACAGACAGGAAGCAAAAAGGGGGAAAAAAATCACAGACAGGAAGCAAAAAGGGGAAAAAAAAAATCACAGACAGGAAGCAAAAAGGGGAAATATCACAGACAGGAAGCAAAAAGGGGAAATATCACAGACAGGAAGCAAAAAGGGGAAATATCACAGACAGGAAGCAAAAAGGGGAAATATCACAGACAGGAAGCAAAAAGGGGAAATATCACAGACAGGAAGCAAAAGGGGAAATATCACAGACATCAGACAGGAAGTATGCAGGCCCATCTATTAACTTCTTCCGGTCCGCGCTATAGCCGAAGTACGGCTACAGCGCGAACTCGAATTTCCGGGAGGCCGTCTTTATACGGCCTCCCAGAGACAGGCTCCTCGCACGCTCCCGCGAGCGCACATCGGGGAAAATCTGTGTCGGCCGTGTCCCTTGGACACAGCCAATCACAGATTGTGGTAAATGGCCAATCACAGCGGCCATTTACCACGTGATCGGCCCATGCAATGAGAGATGATCTCATATGTAAACATATGAGATCATCTCTCATCGCCAGCTCTCCTTCCTCACACAGACTGCGTGTGAGGAAGGAGCAGAGGCGATCAGCCGTTCGGGGACACAGAGGAATGTAATCAGGGCACTGATCACCAGTGCCCTGATTACACAAGGTAAATAAAATACACTACACTCAGTGCCCACAATCAGTGCCTGCTCATCTAGGCACTAATGAGCACTGACTGGCAGCACTATGGGCACTGATGGTGCTGCCCATCAGTGTCCAGCAGTGCCACCTCAGTGTCCAGCAGTGCCACATATTAGTACCTCCTCATCAGTGCAGCCTATCAGTGCCGCCTCATCAGCGCACATCAGTGAAGGAGAAAAAAATGTATTTATTTTCTAAATTTACTCGCAGAAAATAGGAAAAAAACTTTTTTTCTCAAAATTTTCTGTCTTTTTTTTTGTAAGAAATAAAAAACCCAGAGATGATTAACCACCACCAAAATAAAGCTCTATTTGTTTGAAAAAAAAAATGATAAAAATTTCATATGGGTACAGTGTAGCATGACCGCGCAATTGTCATTCAAAGCGTGACAGCGCTGAAAGCTGAAAATTGGCCTGGGCAGGAAGGGGGTGAAAGTGCCCGGTTGAAGATCATGAAGATCATGAAGATCATGGTTCGTATTAGGAATGCCAATCAATGAAAAAAAACTTTAGCGGACAAATAAGACCCAAGAGGAAATACATGGCCCTCATGGCCACTTTTACAAGTGACAGAACAGAACAGACCAGATGTAGAAAGAATGTGACTTTACACCCAGTTCTGTGAACAATGGCTTTCTATACAGGAGGGATGACACACCAGGCACAGCTCTACCCAGTGCTTCTATTTAACTTTGGAGGATTTCAGCTATTGTGAACCATGTAAATTGCAGATCCTTCAGCCAAACAGATGTATCGTTGTGAGATTTTCAGGGCGCATTCACACTTAAAAGGTAGTTGTAAAGGATCAATGTTTTTTTTACCAGAAAGGTGTATAAAAAGGGGATGAGAGTGTCAGCTCACCGAGGACTCTCCCTCCACATTGGCTGAGAGAGAAGTGGGAACCAATAAAATGTGTTTTGTTAAGGCAGCCCATTCATTATGAACAGACTGCCAATGCACCACAATGGATGGGGAAAAAAGGCCCACAGGACCCTTGGTTAACATTGCAGTTAGATCTACTGTACTGCGTTGCATTGACAATCTTCCGCACAGGGTGACTATACCCTCAGTCTATGTCAGCCAAAGTGTTTTCTTAGTAGGAGAAATGTTAGAACCCCTGTAAGGATTTACAGATTTCTGAAGCCCCATAGAGAGATTAATTCATAGAGCTCAGTGCTGCTGGGCCGGGCCGAGGTGGGTGGGGCCGAGGGAGAGCGCACAGGCCTGGACGAGGTGGGTGGGGCCGAGGGAGAGCGCACAGGCCTATCTGTGGACAAGAGATTGCCCATTTCCGCCATCATTGGGGTGCGCTTAACAGACTGTTCTACAGCAAGCACACAAGGATGGAGCCACTCCGCTTCCACAAGTCCAGAATATGTTTCACTCCATCAGGAGCTCCGTCATAGCTGATCTAGCTTCTCCTAAATCCACATCAGGTCATTTTTACTACAATGCTCAACATCAGCAATCCTATTTTCTATTGTGGCCAGTCACATCCCTGCACTTCACTTAACACTGAAAAAGGTACATGATTGGTCACATGTTTAGGAATGTCCCTGCCCTGGCTGAAGGAGCACAGGGGGACAGCAGCATTTTCAGCCTAGGGGAGGGGAGTGTTAGGGTATTCTAATTTCTTAGTACATTTAAGGCTCCATTCACACCTGGGCGTTTTTGAGTGTTTTTCAGCTCCAAAAACGCTAAAAAAAAAAAAAAACGTTCCAAAACGCCCAACAAGTAAAACCCCCATTCATTTAAATGGCCCCTGTTCACATCTGAGCGTTTTGCAAAACGCCTGTAGCTGAAAAATGTACATGAGCTTCTTTTTGGGCTGATTACCAGCGTTTTTGATAGATGTCAATGCCTGCCTCCCTCCAAAAACGCCTGAAAAAAAAAAAAACACCTGAAAATCGCGGTAAAAATCGCGGTAAAACGCTACGCTCAAGTGTGAATGCAGCCTTACAAACTGAAGCCAAACTACAGCTCACAGTTTATAAGCAGTTGCAGCAAACAGTTTTTTCCCTTTTGGAATAGAAAGTTTACATAAATAAAGCTGATCATTGCAAGCACCCCTGTCAATGGTAAATGGTTTGTCCCAAACCGAACTGCTACATCTTCAGGACAGCTTGTTCTGTTGTGAGAAAAAAAGAAAAAAAAGGGAAGAACACACACACTTATGTGGCCTGATCACCAGGTGAAAATAAAGGAAAGAAAGCCTAAAAAAGAAAAATGAATACAGACATCACATAATAAAATTGGTAAGCTGTAATATAATAAAATGTTTGCTACACTTTATAGTGGTAATAAATATATTACAGATAACTGATTCTTAGATGGGATCACTGCATTAGTTTCCTTTGTTACTTTTTTTATTTCTTCCATTTTCATTTGGTCTGTCTGATTCAAGTCTATTTATCAAAAAAGCAAGCTCTCCAACAGAATGCATCAGTTAACAGGGTTGAGACAAACCATTTACCACCAACAGGGGTGCTTACAACGATCAGCTTTTACATAGAACCTTTATCAAAAAAAAAAAAAAAAAAAAAAAAAAAACACACACACACACACACACACACACACATTTGCTGTAACTGCTTATAAAGTATTAACTGAAGTTCGGCTTCAATTTAATAGTGTATCTAAATCTGCTAGTACATTTAACACTCTCCCACCCCCGACTGACAATGCTGCTGTGCCCTTTCATCCAGAGTGGGGGGTACTCTAATACAGGAGGTGGGCTACTAGTCAGATCACTAGGCAAAACTGAGGAGAAAAAGCTTACTACGAAAAAAACAAAACAAAACGATTGCAGCCGCCACATCTAATGATTGTTAAGCTGCAATAGATTACATTTTTGTAAAAACGTAAAATCCGCACTCAGTTTAAATAGAGAAAAATAGCAGCCACTTAGCAAATTATAAAGGGGGGGGGGGGGGGAGCAGTGCTCCAAATACTGCAACAATATAGAACATTCAGTTGTACATAAAAAGTGTCCATGTGCAAAATAGAACTCTGATCTTAATAATGCAACACAAAAAGTGAAAAAACAGTCCATAAGTGCAAAACAATCCAATGAAGGAAAGATCCATGCAGAGTGAAAGCTAAGGGATCCGTAGCCGGCAGCACCCGCACACTCCAGCTTCTTACCAGATGTCCAGGACCATAAATAATAGTCAAACAGGCAGCGGCAAGTTTATCCAGGAGGGGTAACCCTCATATGGATCACAGATCATATAGGAGAGACTCACAAGGATTTAAAAAAAAAAAGGAAAACTCCCATAGTGAAGTCCATCATAATATATATATATAAATATATATAAAAAAGGGGGGGGGGATTTAATTTTAAAAGAGGACTACAATTACCTTCATTCACATACTGGCACCTCGGATTGCAGGCAGGATCGCTGCGATTCCAAAGCATTGCAAACTGCCGGGATGCCCATGCGACTTGTAATGGCACCCCAAAGAAATCGCAGTAAAACCCCTCAAACAGAATCGCAGGACAGCTGTCGCCCAAAAAAAGTACAAGAGCTTCTTCTGGGTGACAGGCGTCCCACGATTTGCTATGATTTGGGATCTCGGCAGACGATCCGAGAAGCAAATATAAAAAATATAAAAATAATTTGTTTTGTGTAACAGAAGAGCAGCAGGCTGCCGGCTTCAAACACTACCGCTGTTAAGCGATCGGGCGTGCGAGATGTCATCACTGGTAGGCCACATCTAAATGAATGTATTTCATCATTAACAAGACGTCTTCAGAGGATGGGCTGAGTTTCTTTCCCCCTTTATATTATATTTTTGGTTTATCATCATTTTAACATGTTACTAATCCCACAAAACAGTAAAATCAGTCTGTGTATGCAGTAAAGCATGCTTGTTATACTCACTGTGGAGCCTAAGGGGTTAATCATCTGCATTGTGTAAAAAGGCTGTTTGATCCTGTCTTCTCTGATCCTCCCCTTCTTCCAGTGTCCCATGTTCATCTCCTGATAGAACAGAGGCCAGGGGACAAAGCTGCACATGCTCAGTTTGGTGTGTATTGCTAAAGTTTTTTTTCTTTCTAGGGAGAGTGCATGTGATCAGCACAGGGCCAATCAGCACAGTCCAGACAAGAAGGTCAGGGGTCCTGCAGCCTCATAGGACAGTCAGAGACTGAAAACTCCTCCTACAAGCTTTAACCAGTCACCGATAGTCATAAGACTGTTACTGTATATACTGCCGATGAGAAAAAGGTATGTCGCAGTTTATATTCTAATTGCATGTCCATGCTCTGTGTAATGTGGGAGAGCAGATATAGTGAATGCAGGCTCCTGGGTTTAGGAACACAAATCGTGGGGCCTATCAAACACTCCATGATCAGATTTCCCAATCAGAAGTAAATCACCAATATAAATCACATATAAAAATCGTTCCATGTATGGCCACCATAAGATGACCTACAACCAGATGGCAATGTGAGTGACATGCTGAAGCCTCAGTGATCTGCGGACACAACCACCCCTCTCCCTGCGCGTCTAATGGGATCTCCCAGGTGGCTCACCTCGTACTCCATGGCTGGAACTCATGTCTTCCCTCTGCTCTGTACTGGAGGATCGTCAAGGACACGGCCGCTCAAGTCACCGGGCAGCAAAGCTCTCATTAATCACTACTACGCCGGGCACCAGAAGAAAACACTATCTTCTATACTATGTCTCTATTTCCAGCACCCTTTTGGTCTTCGCTTCAGTTTAAAGTCTAACGCAATAAACCACGTCAAAATGGCGACAGTCATGGAGTCATTCTCTATGGGACTGTTGCTCCTCTAGCGATGCTACTGTTCTAGTCATCTTGGCTTATAGGAAATAGCTTTCAGCGCGCCCTCTTGTGTCTGGAAGAAGAATAGCAAGTTTTACTGACTAAATCCATTCTAGACAGAGACACAATTATTACAGAATTACCTGAGGTGTCACGTTGACAGTACAAAAAACTTTTTTTACTTTATTTTTTATTTTTTTAAATGAAAACCTTCATAACAGTGTAAAATTCTTTTTTTTTTTATCCAAAAAAAATATGAATAAGAGATACACAGCAAATGCAGTGTACAAATAATAAAAAAAATCAGAGTATTCTTCTAGAAACAAAACATAACATAACAGAAGCTGAGCAGATGCACAGGCAAATGTGAGCATTTACTGTTCTGCTGGGGTGAAGAACATTATACATGAATTATAGCATAAAGTGTATTCGAGTTGAGAAGATGCCATATACATCTAGGTGTTAGTAAAATGAATTCTAAAGCTTGAACTCAATTTTGTAAGCTTGACGTGTATTAATCACTTCAGCTCCAGGAGGTTCACCCCCCCACCCCCCTTTCCTGACCAGTCAATTTTTTGCGATATGGCACTGCAGTACTTTAACTGGCAATTGCGTGGTTGTGTGACGCTGTACCCAAATAAAATGTTTGTCCTTTTTTTCCCCACAAATAGAGTTTTCCTTTGGTGGCATTTGATCACCTCTGCAGTTTTTTTTTTGCTCTATAAATAAAAAAGACCAACAATTTTGAAAAAAAAACAATATTTTTTACATTTTGCTATAAAGCACATCCAATAAAAAAAATGTAAAAAATCGCATTTCTTCATCAATTTACACCAATATTTATTCTGTTACATATTTTTGATTAAAAAAATCCAATAAGCATATATTGAATGGTTTGCACACAAGTTATAGCGTCTACAAACTTTGGGATATTTTTATGGAATTATTATTTATTTATTTGTTTTTACTTGTAATGGCGGCGATCAGCAACTTATAGTGGGACTGCAATGATGCAAAACGGACAAAACGGACACTGGGTGACACTTTTTTGGGGAACTAGTGACACCAATACAATATTCAGTGCTAACAATATGAATTGTTACTGTACTAATGACATTGGCTGGGAAGATATTAACCCCAGGAGCTATCAAAGGGTTAAATGTGTTCCTAGGGAGTGTTTACTATCTGTGGAGGAGGTGCTTGTACTGTGAGAAGGCAGAGATCCGTATTCCTGCTTAGCAGAAACACAGGATCTCTACCTTCCCTTCTCTCAGAATGGTAATCTGTCTTATTTACATAGGCTGACCGCAGTTCTGCTTCTCTTGGAAAACTATCATTGGGTCCACCGGACCTACTGATTGGCTCCTGCTATGTCCCATTACCGTTCTTTTTCAGGACAAATTGGGTTTTCTTTTGGGGGTAAATTTAATGAATATTTCCTATTTTTTTTTCTATTATCAAAGGAAATAAAATGGTAAGCAAAATATTTTAAAAGTGTGTATATTTCTTGCTATTTCTTTGACCTACCATCAAAGAACAACCTAAAATAAATTCTCCTAAATCTGACCCTGACAATGACCTAGATCAAAACCTGATATAACGTTTTCCCCTAATTTATTTATTTATTTTACACAAGGAGAAAAAGATACAACCCTTTATATAATGTATCCTGTATGTTATACAATGTATTATATAAAGTATTTTGTATGTTATACAATGTATCTTTTTCTCCATTCAAAAGGAGAAAACAACACGGAGTGGGCTAAACAGTGGTTGATCACCAGTCAGAGGGCATCACAGTAATCAGGAATCTGGTCTCGCGGTTCCCAATCATTCGTAGGACCCGGGGCTTTCAATGACAACTCGGTCTCTATGCTGGGAATGCGCTGTGCAGCACTCTCTCAGCACAAACACATGTATGCAGCCCCACAGATAAAAACCCACTTCCATGAGACCAAATGCTTTATATGCCCACGGTCATCGGGAAGGAGCTACAATCCTATTTTTTTTCTAGTTTTAGTAAATTGGGGAACAGATAGAATCTATGTCAGGTTTTTTTTTTGCTGTCTGTAGGCCCGGACTGGCCACAGGGCACCTAGGCTTTTACCCAGGGGGACAGGGCCGCATGTCCTATCATAATCCAATCCACTGTTGGTCAACCTTATTCTTCTTTCTTCTTCCATTGTCTTTCAACTCCAGAGGGGCAAGCCCAGCTGAGCGAGCCCCAATCAGTGGTGCCTGCGGTTGCTCAGTGACAGCTGAAAGGCTAATCATTTGGGCACTTGAGCCTGAGGACCGGGGCAAGTAGGAGGACCCATGAGAAACTCCTGGGAGGACAGGGCTGGAAGGATTCAGCGTTATGAATTGAGTAAGCAGGCTCCGGGTCTGGTCCTGAGAGGAGAGAGAGGGCCCGAGAGAGCCCAGGGAGGAGGAGGACACTTCCTGCAATGGTAAAAGAACTCTGGCTGTAACGGTGGAAGGAGAGGAGGGAGAGGTATCAGAGAGCAACTGAGAACCAGATTGTGAAAGCCTGCCTTTTACCTAGACCCAGGAGAGATCACACTGAGAGGAGACCTGTGTGTGAGTATGTGTGGGGTGTGTCTCTGTATTTACCTTATTTAGTAGGGGGGGGGGCGAGGCCCTGTGGGTGTTATGCAGGGGTGGGGCAATGTACCATAAAGGGGGACCCTCCATGTGCCCTAAGGAGGAGTGTGTGCCCATTATAATGGGGGGGGGGGGAGGGGGCACCTGTGTGTGTGCGTTGGGAAAATTCACTGTGCTTCATGTAATGGTGGAATGGGCCATAACTGTAAATAGCAGACAGAATGATCATCCCACCCTCTTTCTCTCATTCCCCTTCTCTCCCCGCTCTGCCTCACACCCTCTTCCTCTCTCTCTCCCTCTTACTTCCCCTCTTCCTCTCACTCCCCTTTTCTCTCCCCCTCTATTCCCCCCTCCCATCTCTTCTTCCTCTCCCCAATCTCTCTCACCCCCTCTCTCTCTCTCATCCGCTCCCTCTCTCACCCCCCTCTCTCTCTCTCACCCACCTCTTCCTGTCCCCTCCTCTCTCTCTCTCTCTCTCTCTCTCTCTCTCTCTCTCTCTCTCTCTCTCTCTCTCTCAACCCCCCTCTTTCATTCACTCCCTCTCTCTCTTTCACTCCCTCTCTCTCTCACCCTATCCTCTCACCCCCTCTCTCTCACCCCCTCTCTCTCTCACTCCCCTTTCTCTCACCCCCCCTCTCTCTCTCACCTCCCTCTCTCTCACCCCCTCTCTGTCCCTCTCTCTCACCCCCTCCTCTTTCCCTCCTCTTTCCCTCCTCTTTCTCTTCCCTTCCTTCATCTCTCTCTCCCTCCTATTCATATCTCTCCTTCACCTCCTCCCCCCTTCTGCCTCTATTCCTCTATCCCCTCTTATCCCCTCTTAGTTTCTAATAGGAATTTCTGGAATATTTCAGGTTCTCAGTAAAAAATGCATTCGGTCAGAACATTTTCCACCTGTTCTCAGTGTAAAAAAAAAGCTGTGGGGGAGGTTGGCAACCCTGTTAGGAAGAAGCTGAGTTCAGAATGAACGGCCGCACAAGGCAACCCCTCAATAATCAGGCACCTTTACTGTACTATGTAACCAGCAGGCTCTACCTACAGTCCCCAAAAAATACTCCCAAAATTAGCTTTGACTAGCTTTACAGTCCAACTTATGATATTGCGCACAGGCCCACAGCTTTCATAAAACTACCCTGGTTGCGTCATAAAAATGGCTGCCACGCAGCAGCCATCTTAAAACTTGGATGTGCCAAGCAGCTTCTACAGAGCCGGAAACTTCCAGCAGGCTATGCTGCAGTTGATATTTAAATTATTATTATTAATAAGGATTTCTATAGCGCCAGCAATTTACGCAGTGCTTTACAATATTAGAGGGAGACAGTACATATACAATACAATAAAATACAAGAGGATTTAGAGGGCCCTGCTCAGAAGAGCTTACAATCTAATGGGGTGGGGCAGGTGTTACAAGAGGTAAGAGTAGGGAATGAGCTGAAGGCAGATTAGTTGGCGGTGTGATAGGCTTCCCTGAAGAAATTAGTTTTCAGGGATCGCCTGAAAGCAGCAAGAGTAGGAGATAGCCGTACAGGTTGAGGTAGAGTGTTCCAGATGGGAGAGGCCCTGGAGAAATCCTGGAGACGAGCATGAGTGGAGGAGACAAGGGAGCTAGAGAGTAGGAGGTCTTGAGAGGAGCGGAGAGGACGATGTGGGTGATATTTGGAGACAAGATTGGTGATGTAGCTCAGGGCAGAGTTGTGAATAGCTTTGTATGTTGTGGTTAGTATTTTGAATTTAATTCGCTGGGCAATCGGGAGCCAGTGTAGGGATTGGCGGAGAGAGGAGGCAGACGCTGAGCGGTTGGTAAGGTGGATAAGCCTGGATGCAGCATTCATGATAGACTGAAGAGGGGATAGCCTATGAAGTGGTAGGCCTATGAGAAGGGAGTTGCAATAGTCGAGGCGAGAAATAACTAGGGAGTGAATGAGTAGCTTGGTGGTTTCAGTTGTTAAAAAGGGGCGAATTTTAGAGATGTTGCGGAGGTGAAGTCTACAAGCTTTTGACAATGATTGGATTTGGGGCTGAAAGGACAGGTCAGAGTCCAGGATTACACCTAGTACCCTGGCATGAGGGGAGGGATTGATGGTTGCATAACTAGTTTTGATAGAAAAGTCATGGAGGGGGGCACGGGCGGGAGGGAATATTACCAGCTCAGTTTTAGAGAGATTTAGTTTGAGGAAGTGGTGCGACATCCATGTTGATATGTCAGTAAGTAGGTTAGCAATGCGAGAGGAGACTGAAGGAGTGAGGTGAGGAGTAGACAGATAGATTATGCTAGAAATGCCCCCTCGATGCAGCTTAGCTGCAATATGTAGGTGGGGCTTTGTGTGGGTGTGGCCACAGGGTGCCCCATGATCCCCTACTGCCAAGGGTCTCCCTGAGTTGTAAATCTGTCCTTGGTATGGTTTCTCAGTCTAAAATGCCTGGCCAATTTTTTGTCCTAGTCTGGGCCTGGCTGCCTGTGTCTGTTTTTTGGGGACATTTCCTTTTGCTTCTTGTCCTAAGACACTACAGTAAGTGAGAGAAGACTTCCTCTCGCCCCCTGTTCTGGTCACAAACTGTAATTTTTGTTATTCCAATCGCTTTTTATTTCAGAGACAATGATGGCCTGGACAGAGAGGTGGCATCTTCCCAGGGGGGATGCAGAAAAACATGAAAGAGGTTCTAATCCTTTCTCACTCCAGGTAACACCCCCCACCCCCCCCCATAAAATGTGTCTTTTTTTCAAAGCATGGCATAGTTTTACTCTACAATAGTGTTGAGCGAACACGGACTGTATTATTCGTGTTCGTACCGAATAATTGGATTTTTTGTACCCGAACACGGACACGGACACTTTACTGTATGTTCGGGTAAAAATCCGTGTTCGGTCGTTTTATTTCCGGGTTTTGCATGCTTTGGCGCTCTTTTCATGGCGGGCTTTCAACAGCCAATCAACAATCGTTTAACTGGTGTGCCTTAAGCCATCCCAGCCATGCCTGCAAATGTCTCAGTAGCTGTGATTGGCCGTCTGAAGCATGTGACCAAGTCTTTATAAGTTCGAGGCAGCCGCAGCGGCGTCATTATGCTGCTTAGATTCAGGGACAGAGCACACATCAACGTGCTGGCTGCTGATTAGGGAAAGATAGGCAGGAAAAAACCATTTGTGTCCGGATAGAATTGAGGGACAGGTCGGAGTGTTTAGGCAGGGCGAGTTGTAGGCATTTTAGGGATAGAGTCTGCTGAATTATATAGGGTCAGTGTCTTCTACAAACTACAATCGATATTGCTGTGTGGGGGGTGGGGTCTGCACTCAATCCTGATCTACGATCTCTTCTCAATCCTGTTAGGGACAGAGTCTGCTGAATTTTAGGGAAACTGTGTTCTACAAACTACAATCGATATTGCTGTGTGGTGTGGGATTGGAGATAGGCAGGTGTCAGTGATCCACATCCATTTTTCTGTGTGTGAGCTGCAGTGAACACAATCTTTTTGGGCTGCAGTGAACACAATCTTTTTGGGCTGCAGTGAACACAATCTTTTTGGGCTGCAGTGAACACAATCTTTTTGGGCTGCAGTGAACACAATCTTTTTGGGCTGCAGTGAACACAATCTTTTTGGGGTGCAGTGAACAAAATCTTTTTGGGGTGCAGTGAACACAATCCTTTTTGGTGTGCAGTGAACACAATCTTTGTGGGGTGCAGTGAACAAAATCCTTTGTGGGGTGCAGTGAACACAATCTTTTTGGGGTGCAGTGAACAAAATCCTTTTTGGGGTGCAGTGAACAACATCCTTTTTGGGGTGCAGTGAACACAATCTTTTTGGGGTGCAGTGAACAAAATCCTTTGTGGGGTGCAGTGAACACAATCTTTTTGGGGTGCAGTGAACACAATCTTTTTGGGGTGGAGTGAACAACATCCTTTTTGGGGTGCAGTGAACAAAATCCTTTTTGGGGTGCAGTGAACAAAACCATTTTTGGGGTGCAGTGAACACAATCTTTTTGGGGTGCAGTGAACACAATCTTTGTGGGGTGCAGTGAACACAATCTTTTTGGGGTGGAGTGAACAACATCCTTTTTGGGGTGCAGTGAACAACATCCTTTTTGGGGTGCAGTGAACACAATCTTTTTGGGGTGCAGTGAACACAATCTTTGTGGGGTACAGTGAACAGAATCTTTGTGGGGTGCAGTGAACACAATCTTTGGGGGGTACAGTGAACACAATCTTTGTGAGGTGCAGTGAACACAATCTTTGTGGGGTGCAGTGAACACAATCATTGTGGGGTGCAGTGAACTCAATCTTTGTGGGGTACAGTGAACACAATCTCATACTGAAGGTTTGAGGGTGCTGCCTGTTCCATACTCCCCCTACTCCTCATCTAGCCTTTTAGGGGTACAAACAATAGTAATTGGGGCCTAGTGTGGTTGTGTACGTGTGATATACATACACTTTTTTGGGATCATATTTTCTATTCCGCTATTTAATCAAAAACCTTTGGGGATCAGTTAAATTGGGGGATAGTCTGTGTTGGTACGTGTGAGAGAGATCCACCTTTCCAAGTTGTTGGGGTTCATCTCATACTTCTGAAGGTTTGAGGGTGCTGCCTGTTCCATACTCCCCCTACTCCTAGCCTTTTAGGGGTACAAACAATAGTAATTGGGGCCTAGTGTGGTTGTGTACGTGTGATATACATACACTTTTTTGGGATCATATTTTCTATTCCGCTATTTAATCAAAAACCTTTGGGGATCAGTTAAATTGGGGGATAGTCTGTGTTGGTACGTGTGAGAGAGATCCACCTTTCCAAGTTGTTGGGGTTCATCTCATACTTCTGAAGGTTTGAGGGTGCTGCCTGTTCCATACCCCCCCTACTCCTAGCCTTTTAGGGGTACAAACAATAGTAATTGGGGCCTAGTGTGGTTGTGTACGTGTGATATACATACACTTTTTTGGGATCATATTTTCTATTCCGCTATTTAATCAAAAACCTTTGGGGATCAGTTAAATTGGGGGATAGTCTGTGTTGGTACGTGTGAGAGAGATCCACCTTTCCAAGTTGTTGGGGTTCATCTCATACTTCTGAAGGTTTGAGGGTGCTGCCTGTTCCATACTCCCCCTACTCCTAGCCTTTTAGGGGTACAAACAATAGTAATTGGGGCCTAGTGTGGTTGTGTACGTGTGATATACATACACTTTTTTGGGATCATATTTTCTATTCCGCTATTTAATCAAAAACCTTTGGGGATCAGTTAAATTGGGGGATAGTCTGTGTTGGTACGTGTGAGAGAGATCCACCTTTCCAAGTTGTTGGGGTTCATCTCATACTTCTGAAGGTTTGAGGGTGCTGCCTGTTCCATACTCCCCCTACTCCTAGCCTTTTAGGGGTACAAACAATAGTAATTGGGGCCTAGTGTGGTTGTGTACGTGTGATATACATACACTTTTTTGGGATCATATTTTCTATTCCGCTATTTAATCAAAAACCTTTGGGGATCAGTTAAATTGGGGGATAGTCTGTGTTGGTACGTGTGAGAGAGATCCACCTTTCCAAGTTGTTGGGGTTCATCTCATACTTCTGAAGGTTTGAGGGTGCTGCCTGTTCCATACTCCCCCTACTCCTAGCCTTTTAGGGGTACAAACAATAGTAATTGGGGCCTAGTGTGGTTGTGTACGTGTGATATACATACACTTTTTTGGGATCATATTTTCTATTCCGCTATTTAATCAAAAACCTTTGGGGATCAGTTAAATTGGGGGATAGTCTGTGTTGGTACGTGTGAGAGAGATCCACCTTTCCAAGTTGTTGGGGTTCATCTCATACTTCTGAAGGTTTGAGGGTGCTGCCTGTTCCATACTCCCCCTACTCCTAGCCTTTTAGGGGTACAAACAATAGTAATTGGGGCCTAGTGTGGTTGTGTACGTGTGATATACATACACTTTTTTGGGATCATAATTTCTATTCCGCTATTTAATCAAAAACCTTTGGGGATCAGTTAAATTGGGGGATAGTCTGTGTTGGTACGTGTGAGAGAGATCCACCTTTCCAAGTTGTTGGGGTTCATCTCATACTTCTGAAGGTTTGAGGGTGCTGCCTGTTCCATACCCCCCCTACTCCTAGCCTTTTAGGGGTACAAACAATAGTAATTGGGGCCTAGTGTGGTTGTGTACGTGTGATATACATACACTTTTTTGGGATCATATTTTCTATTCCACTATTTAATCAAAAACCTTTGGGGATCAGTTAAATTGGGGGATAGTCTGTGTTGGTACGTGTGAGAGAGATCCACCTTTCCAAGTTGTTGGGGTTCATCTCATACTTCTGAAGGTTTGAGGGTGCTGCCTGTTCCATACCCCCCCTACTCCTAGCCTTTTAGGGGTACAAACAATAGTAATTGGGGCCTAGTGTGGTTGTGTACGTGTGATATACATACACTTTTTTGGGATCATATTTTCTATTCCGCTATTTAATCAAAAACCTTTGGGGATCAGTTAAATTGGGGGATAGTCTGTGTTGGTACGTGTGAGAGAGATCCACCTTTCCAAGTTGTTGGGGTTCATCTCATACTTCTGAAGGTTTGAGGGTGCTGCCTGTTCCATACCCCCCCTACTCCTCATCTAGCCTTTTAGGGGTACAAACAATAGTAATTGGGGCCTAGTGTGGTTGTGTACGTGCGAGATACATACACTTTTTTTGATCATATTTCCTATTCCGCTATTCAATAAAAACCTTTGAGGATCAATTGAATTGCGGGATAGTCTGTGTCGGTACGTGTGAGAGAGATCCACCTTTCCAAGTTGTTGGGGTTCATCTCATACTTCTGAAGGTTTGAGGGTGCTGCCTGTTCCATACTCCCCCTACTCCTAGCCTTTTAGGGGTACAAACAATAGTAATTGGGGCCTAGTGTGGTTGTGTACGTGTGATATACATACACTTTTTTTGGATCATATTTTCTATTCCGCTATTCAATAAAAACCTTTCTAGGGCAAGATCTTAAATTACAGAAATATGAGGAGACCGTCAAATAAGGGCCGTGGCCTGGGTCGTGGTGCTGCTGGTAGAGCTCCTGTTGCAAGGAGAGGACATGGTCGATCTGTGCCAGCTACACGCACAAGTGAAACACCTTCCTCAAGTGTGAGTAGGCGACAGAACCTGCATCAGTATTTGGTAGGGCATCAAACGCCCCTAGAAGTGATGAGGCCAGAACAAGTTGAGGCGATAGTAGATTGGTTTGCTGCTGACAGTGCCTCCAGTTCCTTCACATTGTCTCCCACCCAGTCTACTGCAGAAAGGTCAGAGTTGGCACCTGCAGCCAATGTCCAACCGTCTTTCACCTCACCCCCTTGCAAATCAGGCCAGCAGTCTGAGCCCCAAGCCATACAGCAGTCTCTTATTCTTTTTGAGGACTCTGTCAGCAGGGTTTCCCAGGGCCATACACCTAGCCCTGCCCCAGAAGTGGAAGAGATTGAGTGCAGCGATGCCCAACCACTTATTTCTCAAGATGAGTACATGCAAGGATCATCGCAGCACGTCTCCGATGATGACGAAACGCAGGTGCCAACTGCTGCGGCGTTCAGCATTGTGGAGACCGACAAGGAGGGCAGGGGTGAAGACTGGGTGGAAGATGATGTGGAGGACGATGAGGTCCTCGACCCCACATGGAATGAACGTCATGCAGGTGAACTGAGTAGTTTGGAGGAAGAGGCGGTGGTCGCACAGAGCCACCAGCACAGCAGAAGAGGGAGCAGGGTGCAGAAGCGGAGCGGCCGTGCCCTAGACACTACGCCCGCTACTGCCCAACGCAGCAAGGGAACGAGCGCACCAAAGTCAGCTCAAAGGAGTTCTCTAGCGTGGAAGTTCTTTAGAAAATGTGCTGATGACAGGACACGAGTGGTTTGCACCCTGTGCAATCAGAGCTTGAAGCGAGGCATGAACCTTCTCAACCTGAGCACAACCTGCATGATCAGGCATCTAAGTGCAAAGCACGAGCTGCAGTGGAGTACACACCTTCAAAACCAAGAAACGTCTCTGGCTCATCCTGCTTCCTCTTCTGCTGCAGTCTCGGCCGCTCCAGCCACATCTGTAGTGATACCGGCACCTGCCACCCCGCAAACAGACGATCTGTCAGCAACACCACCACCTGGGTCACCAACAACCATCTCCACAATGTCCCGTGGAAGCGTTCAGCTTTCCATCTCCCAAACACTTGAGAGGAAGAGGAAGTACCCCCCTACCCACCCGCGATCCCTGGCCCTGAATGCCAGCATTTCAAAATTATTGGCCTTTGAAATGCTGTCATTCCGTCTGGTGGAGACGCACAGTTTTAAAAACCTTATGTCGGTGGCTGTCCCACAGTACGTCGTGCCCAGCCGCCACTACTTTTCCAGGCAAGCCATCCCTTCCCTGCACAACCAAGTGGGGGAAAAAATCAGGTGTGCACTGCGCAACGCCATCTGTGCCAAGGTCCACCTAACTACGGATACGTGGACCAGTAAGCACGGTCAGGGGCGTTATATCTCCCTAACGGCACACTGGGTAAATGCAGTGGCGGATGGGCCTGAGGCGGATAGCAATTTGGCGCATGTCCTTCCACCACCGAGGATTGCAGGGCGCTTCAGTTTGCCTCCTGTTCCTAACTCCTCCTACTCCGCTTCCTCATCCTCTACCGCCTCCTCATCCGGACAGCGTAACACCTTCACCACCAACTTCAGCACGGCCAGGGGTAAACGACAGCAGGCAGTTTTACAACTTGCCTGTTTGGGGGACAAACCACACACCGCGCAGGAGTTGTGGAGGAGCATGGAACAGCAGACAAATGAGTGGTTGCTGCCAGCGAGCCTCAAGCCCGGCCTGGTGGTGTGCGATAACGGGCGAAATCTCATAGCAGCTCTGGGCCTAGCCGGTTTGACGCACATCCCTTGCCTGGCGCATGTGCTGAATTTGGTGGTGCAGAGGTTCCTTAAAAACTACCCCGATATGTCAGAGCTGCTGCAGAAAGTGCGGGCCGTTTGTGCGCACTTTCGGCGTTCTCACCCTGCTGCTGCTCGCCTGGCAGCGCTGCAGCGTAACTTCGGCCTTCCCGCTCACCGCCTCATATGTGACGTGCCCACAAGGTGGAACTCCACCTTGCACATGCTGGAAAGACTGTGCGAGCAGCAGCAGGCCATAGTGGAGTTTCAGCTGCAGCACGCACGCGTGAGTCGCTCTGCGGAACAGCACCACTTCACCACCAATAACTGGGCCTCCATGCGAGACCTGTGTGCCTTGTTGCGCTGTTTTGAGTACTCCACCAACATGGCCAGTGGCAATGACGCCGTTCTCAGCTTAACTATCCCACTTCTATGCCTCCTTGAAAAAACAATTCGGGCGATGATGGAAGAGGATGTGGCACAGGATGAGGAGGAGGAGGAGGATGAAGAGGTAACATTTCCAAGGCTTTCAGGGCAGTCATTCGCAAGGGGCTCCGAGGGTGGGTTCCTGCACACGCAAACGCCAGGGACGCAATTGTCCAGCAGGGGCACAGTTCTGGAGGATGAGGAGGATGAGGAGGAGGAGGAGCTGGAGGAGGAGATGGAACCATGTTCACAGCAGGGTGGCACCCAGGCCAGCTCATGGCCATCACTGGTGCGTGGCTGGGGGGATACAGAGGACACGGACCATACACCTCCCACAGAGGACAGCCTTTCGTTGCCTCTGGGCAGCCTGGCACACATGAGCGATTACATGCTGCAGTGTCTCCACAACGACCGCCGAGTTGCCCACATTCTAACTTGTGCTGATTACTGGGTGGCCACGCTGCTGGATCCCCGTTACAAGGACAACGTACCGTCCTTAATTCACTCACTGGAGCGCGATCGCAAGATGCGCGAGTACAAGCGCACGCTGGTAGACGCCATGCTGCTGGCATTCCCATCTGACAGCGGGGCCACAGTGGAAGCACAAGGCAGAGGAGGAGGAGGAGGAGGTCGCCAACGCAACCAGGGCACCGCCAGCACCTCAGAAGGCAGGGTTAGCATGGCCGAAATGTGGAAAAGCTTTGTCAGCACGCCACAACAAACAGCAGCACCAGCAGCTCAGATGGAACGTCTTAGCAGGAGGCAGCATTTTACCAACATGGTGGAGCAGTATGTGTGCACACGCCTACATGTAGTGAATGACGGGTCTGCCCCCTTCAACTTCTGGGTCTCCAAATTGGGCACATGGCCTGAGCTTGCCCTTTACGCCTTGGAGGTGCTGGCGTGCCCTGCAGCCAGTGTATTATCTGAACGGGTATTTAGCACGGCTGGGGGCGTTATAACAGACAAGCGCAGCCGCCTGTCCAGAGACAATGTGGACAAGCTCACGTTCATTAAAATGAACCAGGCATGGATCCCACGGGACTTTTCCGTACCTTGTGCAGAATAGCAATGGATACCGACCTTACCCACCCATTGTTCCATTTTTGCTCTTTCTCACTCTTTTGGGGTGTACCCTCATTTAAAATTTGTGAAAAGAAGCAGTGTTGGCTACCTCGTCCTCCTCCTCAGGGCCAGATTAATGTAGGGGCTATTGGAGCTGCAGCTCCAGGCCCCTACCTTTTATATAGGCCCCCGGGTTGGCCATATTCACTGTTACCGCTCTTCTGTCACTTGTAAACACAGAAGTCTAGCTTCTATGCTCACTTCCCCAGGCAGCACCCTCAGAACCTCCCCACACAGCGCGAAGGCCGGACAAGGAGGGACAGTTGGCGATGCATGGATGTGTTTATGGGCTTCAGAGACAGCATCCCATGTTGAATTAGGCATGCATGGCTGCACCCTTCCTCCTCTGAGTGCATGGCAAGGCACGGCCCTAAGGCCCTTCAAAATCCTCAGCACCAAGCCCATGATGCTGTTAATCCGGCCCTGGTCCTCCTCCACCGCCGCTTCCACCTACACCGCCCATAGGTGTGCGCAGCCTATTGCATTAAGGTGTGCACCCCAAAGTTGAAATACACATGCATGTGTTTGCCAGCAGGGAGAGTAATGTATCGGGGCCATGTACCTGTAGGCAAGGAGAAATAGAGCAGAGCAGGTCCCAGGGAGATCTTTCCCATCTCCTCACTGGCAATGCTATGTGCCCTAGGTGATTAGGGTGTGCCCAGGCACACCCAGCACACCCTGTGCGCACGCCTATGTCACCGCCACATCCACCACCACCTCAACCTCCCTCCTACTCCATATGGGCCTCGTCCTTCAGAGATGAAGAAGAACATTGTTTTATTTTTCTGTTTTTTTTTGTTGTTTTAAGTTATTTCCCTATCCACATTTGTTTGCAGAGCACTTGCCATGCTCTTAATTACGTTTTGCTGCCATTTGCAGCACTCTAGCCCTTTCCTTTGGTGTTTTAGAGCCATTTTAGTGCCTTAAAGTTCGGGTCCCCATTGACTTCAATGGGGTTCGGTGTCCGGGAAAAGTTCGGTAAAAGTCCGGGACACGGACCCGGACTTTTTTTTAAAGTTCGGCCGAACCCGTCGAACACGGACATCTAGGTGTCCGCTCAACCCTACTCTACAACTGAGAGAACTGGCCTAAAGCCCAACTCCAGGAATTGGATAAAATCCCCTACAGTGCCCCCCCTTACACTGCGCATCTAGTGTGCGGGAATATGTGATACTTACAGTCCCCCTCACTCTAGCAGGGTCCCTCCAGCGGTGTGACCATTCCAATAAAGCCTCCTCTATAGAGCACTTCTACCTCCTCCACACACAAATCAGTTAACAGCCTTGCATTGTACATGATGACACCAGGGGCAACCCAGAGTGCAGAAGGCAGAGGAAGAGAGTGTTGGAGAGAACCAGAGTAGGGTAAGGTAAGTAATAATGCCACTTCTGATACCCCCTAGAACATCTAAGTTGATTGTGGCTGGTCAAAGTCAGACTGCACCCTGGCTCTGCAAACAGTCTTAGATAGCTGTGGTCACCACCTGCCTGTCATTGCACTGTGTGGCTGAGCAGGCAAAGCTCTTTCTCACACCCCTGTCATTCCAGAGGTAGGAATTTTCAGATTCTTGCCTATTAAATTTTCAGGATCTGCTAATCACCCAAGTGAATGGGCCCTAAAGGACAACTTAATTCTTGTTGAAGATGTCCTTAAATAAAGCCCTCCGCCCTGAATGCAGGAAGCCAGGACTTACCTTTAGCTCTGATCTGGTAATAATACCACCAACATTGACCCGGTCTGGCTGCTCTTCATTCTGAAAATGCATGCTATGGGGATTTTGTATGGGGAAAGCCATAATACAAGTTACATAGTTACATAGTTACATAATTAACTGATCGCGGACAGCCTCGAATCTCCCTGTGAGTCTCTACACTTTTTTATCATGTTGTTTGGATATGATACCTAGGGGTCTCCTTTCTTCTTTCTGAGGAATCACGCAGACCCACCAGGAAGTCAGAGGGGACAGCGGAACCCAGATATACGGTACCCTCCTGCAACTGATATCAGGTCATATAGCAGGGTGCGACACCTAGCGGTCAGCAGGTTGTTGCAACCCGAATTCATCACATTAATTCATTTATCCTATTCATCTTACACCTATTAACTTCAGTATACATTTTTTTCGTTTGCTCACAGCAGCTTTTACTTCTTTTCTCTTCACCAAACAACATCACCTTTGGTTCATAGTGAGGATAGATATATGTTTCACCTGGTCTTTTTTTAAATAAAATTCACTAATTTATTTCAGCCTTGTGTCTCTCCTTTCTTTGCACTAGCACTTATGCACTTTATCACCAATAATTTAAGATACAAGGCATTTATATAATCTATTTTTATTGATTTTTACACAATATTTTTATACAGCATTTTATAAGATTGCACTTTAAAATTTATTTATCTATTTATTCACGGCACACATTAAGTGGTATCACCATTCACGCTAAGCAAATATAATATTGCTATTTCTTGAAAAACGGTAGCGCCGTTCACAACCCCACTTGCACTATTTTACATAGTTACATAGTTACATAGTTAGTGAGGTTGAAAAAAGACATCAGTCCATCCAGTTCAACCTATGATGTGTGTGTGTGTATTTGCTTTTAACCGTACATCGTATACCCCTGTATGTTGTTGTCTCTAAGGTGCCCATCTACTAGTTTTTGAAACTATCAATGCTTCCTGCTGATACGACTTCCACATCCTTACCGCTCTTACAGTGAAGAACCCCTTACGCACTTTAAGGTTAAACCGCCTTTCCTCTAGTTTTAGTGAGTGGCCACGTGTCTTATTGTATCTCCTTTCTCTGAATAGTTTGTTCCTTATGCTAGGGTCGCCAGTACAGTATTTGTACATTGATATCATATCCCCCCTCAATCGTCTCTTCTCCAGAGAGAATAGGTTCAGTGCTTGTAGCCTATCCTCATAGCTGATGTCCTCCATTCCCCTAATCATTTTTGTTGCCCTTCTCTGGACTTTCTCCAGTTCCAGCACATCCTTCCTGAGGACCGGTGCCCAGAACTGGACAGCATACTCCAGATGTGGCCGGACCAGAGTCTTGTAGAGCGGGAGAATAATCTCTTTATTTCTGGAGTGAATCCCCTTTTTTATACATCCCAGTATTCTGTTGGCTTTGCTTGCAGCGGCTTGGCATTGCATGCCACTGCCAAGCCTGTTGTCTACCAGTACCCCCAAGTCCTTTTCCATCTTAGACTCACCCAGAGGTTCCCCCCCTAGTGAGTAGCTTGCTTTCTGGTTTCTGGCCCCCAGGTGCATTACTTTACATTTTTCCACATTAAACCTCATCTGCCATGTAGTTGCCCACCCCGTTATTTTGTTCAGGTCCGCTTGCAAGGTTTCCACATCCTGCATAGAAGATATTGGCATGCCTAGTTTAGTATCATCTGCAAATACTGAGATTGTACTAGATATCCCCTCCTCTAGATCATTTATGAATAAATTAAACAGGATTGGTCCCAGGACAGAACCCTGGGGGACCCCACTTTCCACACCCGCCCAATCCGAGTACTCCCCATTAATCACCACCCTCTGGACTCTCCCCTGGAGCCAGTTCTCTATCCAGGTACTCACCTTATGGTCCATACCTACCTTCCTTAGTTTGTACAGTAAGCGTTTGTGGGGAACGGTGTCAAAGGCCTTTGCAAAGTCCAGATACACCACATCCACAGGCTTTCCCTTATCTAGGTGGCAGCTCACTTCATCGTAGAAGGTTAATAGATTGGTTTGGCAAGAACGATTTTTCATGAATCCATGCTGATTACTACTTATAATACCATTTTCATTGCTAAAGTCTTGTATGTGGTCCCTTAACATCCCCTCCAAAATTTTGCAGACTACTGATGTTAGGCTGACCGGCCTATAGTTACCCGGGATACATCTCGGCCCCTTTTTAAATATTGGTACCACGTTGGCTTTTTTCCAATCAGCTGGCACCATACCCGTCTGTAAACTATCCTTAAAGATCAAGAATAATGGTCTGGCAATCACCTGGCTGAGCTCATTAAGAACCCTCGGGTGCAAGCCATCCGGTCCCGGGGATTTATTTATGTTAAGTTTCTCTAGCTTAGCTCTAAGTCTATCTTCTGTTAGCCATGGCGGCACTTCCTGAGGTGTATTATTTAGTTCGGCCTTACAAGCAAGGTTCGTATAGCCCCCCGATTCTTCTGTGAAGACTGAAGAGAAGAAATTATTTAACACTTCCGCCTTTTCTCTGTCCTCAGTGGCCATATTTCCTTTGTCATCTTTTATGGGGCCAATGTGTTCTGGCCTCGCTTTCTTACTGTTTATATACTTAAAGAACTTCTTGGTTTTCTTTTTACTCTCCTCCGCTATATGTCTCTCGTGTTCTATTTTAGCTGCCCTGATTTCGTCTTTACATTTCTTATTACACTCTTTGTAATGCTTAAATGCTGCCAATGACCCCTCAGTCTTGTATTTTTGAAGGCCTTTTCTTTAGCACTAATATACATTTTTATGTTGGAGTTTAGCCACCCAGGGTTTAGTTTTGCTCTTTTAAATTTATTTCCCTTTGGAATGCACTGGCCAATCCCCTTGTTAAGTATGCTCTTGAAGCACTCCCATTTTTCCTCTGTGTTCTTTGTTCCCAGAGTTCTATCCCATTTGATATTTTCTAGCAGCAAGCGCAGTGACAAGTGACCACTGGAGGCTGGCATGAGTATGGCTACTTATAGAAATGGGGATGGTATGTCCACAGTAAGAGTGCTTGATCGGGGGCTGAAGGTAAGTATAAGCCCAGGCTGCTATTTAACATTCCCAATATAAAAAAATAAATAAAAAAAAATAAATTTTTTTCATCATTTTAGGCCAATTTGTATTCTGCTACATATTTTTGGTAAAAATGTATATTGATTGGCTTGCGCAAAAGCTATCGCGTCTACAAACTAGGGGAAAGATTTATGTCATTTTGATTTATTTATTTTTTACTGGTAATGGCAGCGATCAGCGATTTTTAGCGGGACTGCGACATTGCAGCAGACAGATCGGACACCAAACTGAAATTTTTTACACTTTTGGGAGGACCAGTGACATTACTACAGTATTCAGTGCTAAAAATATACACTGTTACTGTACTAATGACACTGGCAGGGAAGGGGTTAACACCAGGGGTGATCAAAGGGATAAATGTGTCCCTAAGGGGTGCTTTCTAACTTTATGGGGGATGTATTTGTTATGTAACGGTATCAGCCAAATGATCAGACCAGTGGGGAATGTGAAATTTCTACTTTACTTAACAATGTGGAACGTAGATTACACAGGAGATCATGTGAACAGGGATTTGTAGTACAAAACAGCAATATGAGGAAGGGAGAAACATTCATAAAACATGTGAAAACAATTCTATTGCAGTTCTAGTAATGGCCACTAGATGGCAGCAGAGTGTTCTGAGTTCAGTTTACTGATAGGATAAAGAACTGAAGATTCTCATGTGTTCCAAGAGATTGATCGTTCATTCAGCAGACTGTGAGCTGAGGGGATTTCCTGCTGGCACAGACTTCACACAGGCGCTGCTGATGCTGACTTTGGTCAGGAGGCTCTGGGGGCCGTAGATAGGACCAACCCACTGCTTGGACAGCTTCTCCACATGGACTGTAACAGAGTCCTCTCCAGTGACTGGGGCTTGGATAGATGCTGCGTGCTCTTGTGCTCACTGCTGGTGGCCTGCACACCAGACTTGGCAGATATCGACCCAGCACCTGGGGACAGCTCACTTGCCCAGTCACTGCTGTCCCATCAGGCAGGATCTCTCTGAGCACAGGAAGCTGGGTGGAGCTGGCATTTATACTCCCTGGGCGTGTCCTGGAACTCAGGGGATGCTGGGAGCCCAGAGGATTGTGGGGAATCGAGTTAAAGGGACTTGCACCTGCATCTGGATAAAGGGGCACACCACTACATATTTACTGAATGAACACAGGGACCTGTGTTCCTAAATAAGAGGAACACAGGATCCCTGTGTTCATTACTGACAGAACAGCAATCTGCCGTGTTTATTATGGCTGCTGAGCTATGAAAGCGTGGTCTGAATACGTGCCTCTGTCATTGCAGCTCCACTCTGTGCGTCTCTCCATCTCCCCCCTCCTCTCCCTCCCTCTCCCTCCCCCTCCCTCTCCCTGTCAGTTCGTAGTCAGCTTGGGGAATGTGATGGGAGTCACTTTGTTTGGGGGGCCCGTGGAACACAGCTTACCCTGGAGAGGTTGGGAAATCCCTGTGTCAGCTCCCTAGGCCCCTCTTATGTGTAAGTCACCCTGTGTCTATTAGGGGCACAGGGTGATCAAGAAAATGATAGACAGCTACTTAATGGATACTGAGAATATGGTTTGGATCACTTCAAATTGGATAGTAATATTTATCCACAATATCACTCAAGAAATTCATAAAGGTTTAATCCTACTTTACACTGTGAGACCTATAGCCTGTTGTAGACCGTTGCCACAAAGTCTGTAATTCCTAAATAATCAAAGCATTGTTTAGATGTGGATTCCATGTACTCCACCTATGGTTTAGGTGCTAAATTAATTAGCATGTTAATGATATCATTGTCAGCTAAAGTAGTTGCTACAGGGGGATTAGCCATGAGTCTGCCTTACCTCGTTATCTTAACCTTTGTGAGATGTTTTGGGTAAATATTTGGGTGGTCACTGACATACTTCTCAAGTCTGTAAAAAGTCTGTATTCTTGTTCAATAAATGAGTTTCAGATTTTGCAGCTAATATGAGTGCTGTCTAGTTCTTGGTTGCAATAAGTGGCTATAATATCTGATACCTATGTTCAAAACTGAAGGAAGCAGTATACTGACGAAAGAACACAAGCACAGCGTGCGTCAGTCCCGTCACTTTGGTGGCAAGCGGTGGGATGCTTCCTGCAGTCGGGGACATCCAAACCTCCACCGGGATCCAAGGTCCGGATAGCAGGAGAGGAGAGGTACAGATACCAGCTGCCATGGAAGAGGAATTCGGAAGGAGGTTGCAAGAGATGCGGATACAGCACAGGGGACCAGTGTCAGAGCAGGTCCTGCTAGGATGGTATGATTAAATCCGCTGGGAACTCTGGAAAGAAGCGCTAGCCTGTGAGCAGCGACACCAGGGAGAAATTCTCCCCTCCTTCCAGGAAAGTTACTGGTCGCAGTAGAAAGTGCGAATGGTGTTTTTGGGGAGACAACCGCACAAGGAATGGAAAGCTGAGTTAAGCAGGCTGGTCCAGGCAGAGATGCGGTTGGACAAGAGCTACATAGCCCTCCGCTGGTATGTAACCCAAGTGTGCCCATGGACAGCGGATAACAGCCCAACAGAAGGCTTTTGCTACAGTGGCCCGGGGCTATTATTAGAGAGGCTGTCCACAGTCCGAGGACCCGACTTTGGGAGCGATTTGGAGTGGCGTTTGGAGGAAATCTTGGAATACAGAGAACAGATGCTGATTGTCTTGGAATTGCACTGGACACTGGAAGATTTGGAGTTTCTAGCCAATCAGGAATGGGAGCTAGAGATCGCCTACAGACGGCTGCTAGACTCTGCTCAGCAGCAGTTCTTGGCTCCCTTTGCCTGGGACTATCAGGAAATACCAGCTGACAGCTCTGAAATCCTGGCTGAAGTGTCGACAATGGGGAAGAGTAACAGTGTGCTGTTCCCATCTTTGCCCGCAGCTTTAGAAACTGAGGTCTTATGGTGGATGCAGCAAGTATTGACTGACCTTGACGATCCTGTTTCTGCACGGGACGATCTTGTTTGTAAAAATGCATCTGTCCAGCAGCTGGATAAAGGTACGGGAGATGTAGCAGCTAGCTCATCTTCCCAGCTGCAGTTCAAGGGCTCAGGAGAAGAGGAAACCGTCCTCATTCCCAAGCCATGGATCACAGATTTAATTTACTTTTCATCAGAGGATGATATGGATGATAGCTCACCTGCCAAAGTGTCGGCGCTGGGCCCAAGGGCCACCTGCACGTGTCCTGGACTTTCAGCAATTCCAGAAACTGGGGGTTTAATAGACTCTTCTGCTGAGGAAGAACAACCTGGTGAGCCTCCAGCAGAAGAGCTGGCATCAGGGCCAAACATCACTGAGCTCTGCCCAACACGAACAGCAGCTTCAGCTTCCCTGTGAGAAGAGGCAACTGGCCTTTCTCCTACCTACACCACTGACAGGGACATGGGATGTCCTGCCAGCAGCATCTGTGGAGTTACAAGAAACTTCTCCAGCTGAATCACTGACAACTGGACAGAGGGTCTAAGACCTCAGGGCCATCTTTCCGAATGGGCACGCTGGGCAGTTGCCCGGGGGCCCCACTTACCCGGGGGCCCCACGCAGGGTAGCAATTTCCCCTGATCTGCCCCCCCCAGATACCTGGTGTCCTAGCCCCGTGGCCAGTTTGTTCCTCCGTAGCTGGCCGCTTTACTCTGTGGTAGACTGGTTGCTAGGATGGCCAGCCAACTGACATCTAGCAACCAGCGACGTGCCGAGGAGAGGACCCAGCATGTACAGCGGAGGAGGATCTTCCTCGTCCTCCTCTGCGCCTACAACAGAATGTGTGGCTCCACCCACCTCCTCCCTTCATCTGCACTGTGCGGCTGCTGCGCTCTCTCTTGTCACACTATTTCCTGGAAGGGGGGTACCTGGCATGGGCACATTCTTATAAGGTGGTGATGCCAGATGGGGGGGGTGCCAGACAAAATCCTGAAACATCCCCCGCAGCAGCCAGTGGGAGAGGAGAGGAGGGAAGCTGTCAGCACTAAAGGGGGAGACAGGGGGCTCCACAAAGGGGAAGGGGGAAATGGGCCAGCACGGGGTGATTAGGGTGTGCCCAGGCACATATGGCACAACCTGTGTGCACACCTATGGACTAGAGTTGCATCTCCTTACACTGATCCACTATGTGGATCAATAGAAATACATAGCCTAGGATGGCAAGGCACTCTCCTGCTCCTCCCTTATCTTCCACATTTTTTTCTACAAGCTAAAGGACTGGAACTGTTCACTGTTTCCTGTGAACACTGGAAGTTCAGAGAAGCAGTCCTGAGAGGGCAGGAGCCAGCAGCAATGAAAATTGTAAACTGCAAGTGCAGGGGAAGGAATAATTAAAAAAAAATAGTTTACTGGGGCTCGCTCCCGCTGTATTTAGACACAGCGGGAGTCGGGCCAGGGGAGGAGAGGCGGTGATCACCGCCGCTCTTCCCCGATCATCGGGGATCGAGTAAGGAGATCCGCCCCCTTGTGTAAACAAAGCGGGCGGATCTCCCATGTGACAGGCAGGGACAGATTACAGGATTCAGCATAGCTGAACCTGCGATCTGTGCCTGTGTCACACAGTCCCCTCCCCCCACACACGTCAGTAAGCACCAGGCATACATTAACCCCTTGATCACCAATAAAGTTAGCCCCTTCCCTGCCAGTGTCATTATTACAGTAACAGTGCATATTTATAGCACTGATTACTGTAGTAATGTCACTGGTACCCCCAAAAGTGTCAAAAATGTCAGTTAGGGGTCCGAGGCAATGTCGCAGTTCCGCAAAAAAAAATCGCAGATCGCCGCCATTACTAGTTTAAAAAAATACAATAAAAATGACATAAATTTCCCGTAGTTAGTAGCTGCGATAACTTTTGCGCAAACCAATTAAAATACGCTTATTGCGATTTTTTTTTACCAAACATATGTAGCAGAAAACAAATTAGCCTAAAATGTTAAGAAATTTTGATTTTTACATTTTTTTGGGGGGAATTTCATATAAAAAAAATTTGAAAAATATTGTTTTTTTTTCAAAATTGTCGCTCTTTTTTCGTTTATAGCGCAAAAAGTAAAAATCGCACAGGTGATCAAATACCACCAAAAGAAAGCTCTATTTGTGGGGAAAAAAAGGACATACATTTAATTTGGGTTCAGCGTCGCACAATCGCAAAATATGGCCTGGTCAGGAATGGGGTAAAATCTTCCGGTCTTAAAGTGGTTAAAAATACGCTCATTGAGAATTTTTTTGTCAAAGACATTTAGCTAAATACATTTTGTCCTAAATATATGACAAAACTTGAATATATTGGATATTTTTTAACTGTCAAAGTAGAAAAATATTGTTATTTTTTCAAAATTGTCGCTATTTTTTTATTAATATCGCAAAAAATTCAAAGCGCAGAGGTGATCAAATACCATCAATAGAAAGCTCTGTTTGTGGGGAAAAAAGGACGTAAATTTCATTTGGGCACGGCATTGCATGACCGCGCAATTGTCAGTTAAAGTTGCACAGTGCCAAGTTGCAAAAAGTGGGCTTGACGTAAAGCAGGAAAATCCTCCGATCCTAAAGTGGTTAATGAAGGAACAACTTCTACAAAAGTGCAATACAAAAGCAGCTTCACTAGGTGGCAGTAACAAATCATAATACTGTAGTGGATACCTTATTTGTTCTATGATCTACAGTTTTTCGGCTTCCATCTGTTAGCTGTGCGGAAAATTAGGTTAGGATTTAGGGGTTGAAAAGCAAAGGTAAGGGCACTTCTTTCTCCTTTGCATTCTCAAATACGGGACAGCATCCTTCCCTGCAGACTTCAATCGATTATCCTCATCCGTGTAAGGCCTAAGTTACAGTGAACTTACAAATGTAACATTTGTTAGCAGTAGACTGGTTCATAAAACATCGATTTGAATATGCATCAGATAAGACACTCATTAACTAGGCATTATCATTAAAGTGTTACTAAACCCAGGACCCTGCATTCACTATATCTGGTATCCCACGGTACACAAAACATGAAAATGCAATTATTTTAATAAATATAAACTGCTAAGTACCTTTTCTCATCAGCAGTATATAGTCTTGTGACTTCTATCAGTTCCTAGTTAAGCTTGTAGGAGGAGTTTTACTTTTCCCCTGATTCTCTGTTTTGACATGTCTGGACAGTGCTGATTGGCCCTGTACTGATCACATGCACACACATGCAAAAAAAAAACTCTCTAGCAATAGACACCAAACTGAGCATGTGCAGCCTGTCCCTTTTGGCTCTGTAAATATAAGTTAATTTCTTGGAGATAGTGAAAGAAGAGGAGGATCAGAGAAGACAGGATCAAGCAGCCTTTATAAACAATGCAAATGATTAACCCCTTAGGTTCCACAGTGAGTGTAACAAGCATGCTTTACTGTATATACAGACTGATTTTACTGTTGTGGGTTTAGTAACACTTTAAAGCTGCACTTCAGGTATGGATTTTATTATATAGTTACATTAGTGCAGCTTAGATCAATGTAGTGTGCACATACCATGCCTGCGAAACTGCTGTGGAAGCAGAGAAATATTGTAGTAGTCACCACCATTACAGTGATCCCTGCTGTCTACAGGGAGTCACTTGCTTGGCACAGATGCCATTCACAGAATGCCTTGCACAGTTCTCTGATTGGACAAGGTGAGGAGTGTGACACCAACACCCTGCCTTTCCACCTTGTCAAATCAGAAAACAGTCTCCATTCATTAAGAACAATGCAAGTCACTCTGTGAATGGCCTCCATGCCAAATAGGTGACTACCTGTTGTTACCATGCAGCAGGACAGCTGCTTGGCACAGGACCCAGAAGACATCAGCTATCACTACCTTGATTCTCCATTTCAACAGTGGTCCACAGGTATGGCATATGCATACATGCAATGGTCCAAGCTAGACCAATTTATCTATTCCAAAAAAAATCCATACCTGGCGTTTACCTCAGCAATGAGTAAATTACTCAGCATTCAAAAACTTTGTGTTCTTTACAAATGCCAGTAATGCCCTGTTTGGCATGGCTGCTTAGGTCCTGTGCATTACTATGAACATTAAGTATACAAAAAATAGGGCCCAATAAACCCGCGGTTGCCACTTAAGAGTGGATGAATATGTTAGCATTGAATAGCTCCAAACTTAGTAATACCCCAGGAAACACAATTGCCAGCACTCCAGTTCTCCTCTGATATGCTTTATTTAAGATTATTCCACACAGTAAAACAATGGCTGCTTTTCTGCCCATAAGGCCTTAGTCATAGCTCATGCCATGAATAAGGCTGTATAGGAACGTATTTGCTTGCTCTTGGATTTGGTCCTGAGAGGAGGGATTTACTGTAAAGAGTGTGGGTCGAAAAGGGAGGCTTATGCCTTGTTTCCACTGAGCGGAACGGTTCAGGTCGGTACAGTTTGGAAGGGTTAGAATGGTCCGGTCTATTCAGGTGAGCATTTCCACTGCAAGTCGGGCCACCATGGACCTTGCAGGGTTTATACCAAATGAGGTGTTTGTTTTGCTCTTTCATTTGACGTGAGCATTGAAGTTTTCCTGTCCGCCAATCAGTGGAATCTATCGTGTGACGCCAGTAGCTCCACCCTAACCGTACCGTACCATTTCCTATGGCCCTACATCTGAAGCAGGACCAGGAATGGTGCGGTTTGGTTCGGTTGTATGGGCCACTTTCATAATGGAAACACTCAAATTAGCATACCGTACCAAACTGACCCGAACCGATCCGCTCAGTGGAAACGAGGCATTAGTGAACTTTGCTATTATGTAGTAAGAGATCACATATGAAAATCCCTTGTGTGTGGTCATAAAGCAGTTGCCATGGAAGGATTTGGACAGTGACATTTTCAAACATTCTGTGGGCACATCCACCAAAGAGTAGACAAAGTCATACCCCTTTTGGTAAAACGTTCCCAATTTCCAGACCCTGAAAAATGGAGGTATAGGTATGACCATCTACAGTATAGGCAGATTGGATAGAGATGAATGCATGGTGTTAAGGGTCCAGAGGTGGTGATTGATGAGTTGAGTTCTCCCTAGGCTTCTTATGTGTCTTGGATACTGGAAGAGTTAGATCACCTTGACATAAATCTCAACACTGCTTCTGTCCACCTGGAGTTTACCATGGTCTCTGGGTGTTTTGGCATATACTATTGCATTCTGGCATATACTATTGCATTCTCTATAATATTACACAATTAAACAAAGCAAGTCAGACCCCCTTTTATTGGCTACAGAAGATGTGCAGACCTAGGAACTCAAGTGCAGGTACGGTATCCCCAAGCAGAGAAGAACATTTGTTAGGTGGTTCAATTCTCCAACACTTGCTAAAAACTTGAAATCCAAGTCTTGGATGGACTGACCCTTTAAAATGTGTGCAGCTCGTCTGTCGGTACTACCCTGGTACCTGACACTCACAAGTTTTGTATAACTGAGGTTGTTTACTTATCCCCCAATCCATCAGCCCTTGTTTCATTTGATATGTCAGTTACTATGCACGTCCGGGAGGGGTTTGACCCCACCTTTGTGGTCCAGTTGACCATGTTCATCCTCCAACTAATGTAACCTTTTTGACAAAACTATGTTTATGATGTCGTTGTCAGACTGCACTCATTTTTTCCTGATGTGCCTTAACTCTGTTTATACTGCAACCTCTTCTTAAATAAAGAAATTTATAAAATGTGAGCAGTTATGAAAACCACCAAGTGAATATTTCACTCATGGCATAGAAAATAGCCCTCCAAACTGTGGCCTGTGCCAGTGCCTTACACTGATACAAGGCACTATTCTTCCCACTGACTTCAACGATTGGACACAATTCCTTCCACTGACACCATTGATGGGGCACTATTCCTTCCACTGACATTATTGATAGGGCACTATTCCCCCCCACTGACACCATCAATGGGGCACTATCTCTTTCACTGACACCAACGATGAGGCATATTCCTCCCACAGAAAACAACAACTGATCACTATCTCTCCTACAGACATCAACAATGGGGTACTATTTCTCCTATAGACAACAATGATGGGGCACTATTTCTCCCACAGACAACAACAACATGGCACTATTGGTCCCACTGACACCAACGATCGGGCACTATTGCTTCCACTGACACGAACAATAGTGCCATCTTCGTCCTATAGATAACAACAAGGTGGTACTATTCCTCCCACTGACACCAACAATGGGGTACTATTCCTTCCACTGACACCAATGATTGGGTCCTATTCCTCCCACAGACGACAACCATTGGGGACTATTTCTCCCACTAACTCCAATGATGGGGTACTATACCTCCCACTGACATCATCCATGGGGCACTATTCCTTCCACTGACACTAATAATAGAGTAGTATTCCTCCCAGTGACACCAGTGATGGGGCACTATACCTTCCACTGACAGAGCCAATGGGGCCCTATTCTCCCATGGATGACAACGATGGGGCACCATTCCTCCCACAAACACCAATAATTGGGTACTATTCCTCCTACTAACACCAATGATGGGGTACTATTCCTCCCACTGACACCAATGATGGGGCACTATTTCTTCCACTGTGATGCCACCAGTGATTGGGGCACTAGTACTACTACCTCACTGACAGAACCAATGGGACCCTATTTCTCCCACAGATGACAACAATGGGGCACTAGTCTTCCCACAGACACCAACAATTGGGTACTATTTCTCCCACAGGCAACAAATATGGGGTAATATTTCTCTCACAGACACCAACAATAGGGCACCTTTTCTCCCCCCAGGTAGCCCAGAATAAAACATGTGAATGCATTGAAGGATGATGTGTCCAGATTTCTTCTGGCTAATAAGACAGTGCAGACAGACTACAGATACAGACACATGAAACGTCTGATTCTAATTCCAGGTTAAAGAATCTTTTTTTATATTTCCTAGTTATACATAAAAAAAGTAGGAAAGTAAGTCTATAAAATGTTAAAAAGGCAACATAGCCTTTTGAATAAAATTTCAAATTTTGTGTTATCCCCAGAAAAGTAATAGAGGTGAAATTCTCCAAAAATTCCCTTAATTTGCATGGATTCGCTCACTTCCTGTTTGGCTATGGGACAGGAAGTGAAGGGAAATCTCCCCAAAGGGACACAAATGGTGAAAAAAAACCTGACAAGGGTTAATAATCTTTCTTTACTCTATCCAAAATGAAAAAAAAAAAAAGTTTTGCCCATAGTTCTACTTGAAATAAAGTGCTAATTTCAAATGGAAAATAGGGTGGAAATCCAGCACTTTTCCTGCAGGGATTTGCCTCTTTTCTGTCTAGGGCACAGCAAAGTGTGTGTACAGGGCAATGTTTGCTGTGCCCCTGAATTTTACTAAGATTTCTAGGAAATTGTGTGGACACTTTCCTGCCATAGGGAACGGCAGCGCCCCTGCCATCACATGTCTTGTGCTGCTATCAGCCTGGTATGATCTCCTGCAGGGCATATAAGATAGTTTTCAAAATGGGCAGACTGTCCAGTAGAAAGTGGGACACTCGGCCTCCTGTGGGATCCACCACTATGCACCCTATCTGCTAGCTGCTAAAGCATTGTTTCTCTATGGGAATATATGCGGAGAAACCTAACTAGAGAACTCAGGATTTTAACGGTACAAAAAGCAAATAGAGTAAAATTTCAGATTTATATTTTTACTAATAATAAAACAATGTAATAGTATTAGGAATCTACAATAGTACAAAACATGATCACATGTACATAGTATATATCATACTGTTTATTGCTTTCCTCATCATCCGTGCCATATTTAGGTGATGGTTTGTTGCTGTGACTTCAACGCGTTATGGGTCAATAGCCTGTTCATCAGAAAGATAATTAGTCAAGCTCTAGAACAGCCTTTCTCAACCTTTTCAACACAGAGGAACCCTTGAAATAAATTTCTGGTCTTGGGGAACCCCTGCTAAAAATGTAAAATCTACAACTCATGACACATTAGTGTGACAGTCAGTGAGAAGAATGCTCCGTACTCTTGTCATCATTGGGAAGAATTACCCCTTACAGATAACTAAAAGGAACAATGGTGTCTTTGGGAACCTATCTAAGAGGCAAAATTGCCCGTTTCTCAAGGAACCCCTAGCAACCTCAGGAGGAACCCTAAGGTTCCATGGAACCCTGGTTGAGAAACCCTGCTCTAGAATGATACAAAATATATTTACAGTATATCAAACAAATCCTTAGGTTTCAATTTAGTGTAAACACATCTTTCATTACAAAGTCAGAGATGCGTTGCATACCTGTTGTGCCGTAGATATATAGATTGTTCAAATACAACATGATATAGACAATACGACTAACAATTGCACTTCCTAGAAGGAATGGATCTGCCCTTGGAGTTGACCGTTGGTTCAACATGGGTTTTTTACGTGTTAAACGCGTTTTACGTTAGGCTTAAGGTTTTTACGTGTTAGAATATGCTAGAAATTAAAAAAAAGGGAAAGATATACAAGCGGGTGATTAAAAAGCCTTATATACATTATTTCACAAAAGTTAGAACACTACCACATTTTTGTAAATATTTTCATGTGACAGCACTGAAGAAATTACACTTTGCTACAATGTAAAGTAGTGAGTGTACAGGTCGTATAACAGTGTCAATTTGCTGTCCCCACAAAATAACTCAACACACAGCCATTAATGTCTAAACTGCTGGAAACAAAAGTGAGTACACCCCTAAGTGAAAATGTCCAAATTGGGCCCAATTAGCAATCCCCCCGGTGTCATGTTACTCATCACTGTGATACAAGGCCTCATGTGTAAATGGTCACTGGAAGTTCAACATGGCACCACATGGCAAAGAACTCTCAGAGGATCTGAAAAAAGGAATTGTTGCTTTACATAAAGATTGCCTAGGCGATAAGAAGATGGCCAAGACCCTGAAACTGAGCTGCAGCATGGTGGTAAAGACCATACAGCGGTTTAACAGCACAGGTTCCACTCAGAACAGGCCTCGCCATGGTCGACCAAAGAAGTTGATGGTGGTGGGAGTGTCTCTCCTTCAGAACAAAGTCCCTCTGTCCCTCTTTCCTCCTCATTTGTCCCTCATTTTGGTCTGATCTATTTAGCTGTATATAAAATGCACTCTTTATCTATCAAAATGTGTTTCCCAGTGCTAAACCTTTCATCCAATTTCTACTGCTGCATTTGTAAATTCCAAAAGCCAGTATAAATGAATAGTAGTGGTAAAAAAAGAACTTGTAGGTTTTATCAATTGTTATTTTTTGTATAATTCTCCTTTTAAGGGGGCGTGGCAGGGGGTGTGTCCTATGCCTACATTCTGTGTGCATGTGCTATGAATAGACCAGCTCTCTTCTAATCTATTTATAGCACCCACCCCAACACAAATTTCAGACTGGTTTTATCTTGGTTGTTGGGGGAACTTGTCAGAAGTTATCACGCTGATAACAGAAGAACGGAGGAAGAAGAGGGTGCACACCGCTCAAAGGCTGCCTGTAATAAATTATTCCAATAAGCACTGCAGTGTTCTTACAGCTGGGTGCTCGCTAGGGTCCGTAGCCCGAGAAGTCCATAGATCAAAGAAGAGAAAAAGTGGCACCTCCAGCAATAAAAGAAACAATGTTTTATTGAAAAATCACAGGTCCAAAAATCGGCATAACACAAGAGCACACCGCTCAGCAGACGCGTTTCACACAAAGTGCTTAATCATTGCTGATCATAGAAAGGTGTGTGTGTTCTTTTATAGATCAGGGTGCATGAATAAACCCAATGAAAGTGTGTTTTAAATCACCTAATAGATCAATCAAGAGAAAGAGCACACACACCTGTATAAATCCCCAACATATACATAGGGGGGGGGGGGTACCGCGCTTCAGGGATGGTTAATAAATATATATATCAGTAGATGTTTAAACGGTGTATAAATCAAATGTATAAACTTGTGTAAAAATTAAATCTGTGTCTTATATATCAAAATCATATAAAAATATTCTGATAATATTTCATAAATAAATATATTGATCAATAATGAAGTGCTTAAAGTGATGGTATATTATTCAAAACATTTTCAAGTGATATAAATATTATGATCAATAATAATAATAAGTGATATTCGTGATATATAAATGTGCTCTGTGCCAATTATTAAAGTGTCCCAATATTTTCTCCAATATTAAATCAATCAAATTAATAAATAAAAAAATAGATAATCATAAAATCCGTATATTGTGTTCCAGTGTCCAAACAAAAATATATAATCTTCCTCTTCTGTGAGTGAAAAGGAACTTTCTTCCACCTATACACCTTGTGAGACTAGTGGCACTTTTCCACTGCAAGTACCTGCTCTGCTCTACTCGGCCCTGCTTGGCCCGATTTGCTTTTCCACTGCTGGTACCACATGGTACAGTGTTGGAACGGTTCGGTATGGTTTGGTATGGTTTGCTTTTCCACTAAAGTAGTACTAAAGTTAAGTGGGTGGGATAACAACGATTCTCTGACCAATCAGTGGGTAGTAGTGACTGCATGCAAAGGATTGTGGGATATGGTACTGGTATGGTACCTCTTGGAACCACAATCGAGGTGGTACTGTTTTATGGCACTTATCCACTGCAAGTACCGGCTCGGCTCTACTCGGCCCTGCTTGGCCCGGTTTGCTTTTCCACAGCTGGTACCGCATGGTACGGTGTTGGAACGGTTCGAGACGGTGCGGTATGGTTTGCTTTTCCACTAAAGTAGCTCCATGCAGTGGAAAAGCGCTGCCGTACGGCACCGAACCGTTCCTACACCGTACCATGCGGTACCAGCAGTGGAAAAGCACAAAAGCGAGCCGAACCGTTTCGTTCCATGCAGTGGAAAAGCGCCATTAGAGAGCCGTACTGTTCGGTTCCATGCAGTGGAAAAGCGCCGCCGTACTGCACCGAACCGTTCCTACACCGTACCATGCGGTACCAGCAGTGGAAAAGCACAAAAGCGAGCCGAACTGTTTCGTTCCATGCAGTGGAAAAGCGCCATTAGAGAGCCGTACTGTTCGGTTCCATGCAGTGGAAAAGCACCGCCGTACTGCACCGAACCGTTCCTACACCGTACCATGCGGTACCAGCAGTGGAAAAGCACAAAAGCAAGCCGAACCGTTCCATGCAGTGGAAAAGCGCCATTAGACAGCCGTACCGTTCGGTTCCATGCAGTGGAAAAGCGCCGCCGTACTGCACCGAACTGTTCCTACACCGTACCATGCGGTACCAGCAGTGGAAAAGCACAAAAGCGAGCCGAACCGTTCGGTTCCATGCAGTGGAAAAGCGCCAAAAGTGATCTTCAGCGCTCAACACATCTAGGTGTGCTAGCCGCTCACCTTAATGCTATTAGCATTGCGCCTTTAGATCTAATATTAGATCCGATCTTTTATCCTCTCTTCTCCTCAGCTTCTTGGATCAAGTGTGGGGAGATGTGCTGGTGTATTCCTCCTTTCCAGGATCTGACTCAGGCTAATGACCCGGTGCCTCCTCGTATTTCAAAGTAACAGGGCCGACATTGTGTAGTATTTTCACAAATTTTAATGATTACAAGTAGCAACAGTTTAAAATGCTGTTATCGGCTTGTAAGCCATGGGACTTCTCCTCCGTGTCCTGTAACGTCACTTCCGGTGCTCGGTCTGCCCTACACATTACGTCACACTATCACCTGACTTCTTCAGGGTTTCATTTACTATTTAACTGTATGGTCATCAGTAACGGTACAAGCAGCATTAAGGGCACATACCTTAACCACTTCCCGCCCGCCCTATTACAAATTGACGGCGGGAATGTGGTTGAGTTATCCTGACCGGACGTCATATGACGGCGGCCAGGATAACAAGCTGCTGCGCGCTCCTGAGAGCGCGCACCGCAGCGATCGGGCATGTAATGTGTCCCTCGGACACAGCGCATACCCGATCAGGGTAAACAGCCAATAAAATTGGCTGTTTACCACGTGATCGGCTGTGTCCAATCACAGCCGGTCACAATAACATTGCAGGAGCCGGCGGTTAGGATGACAGGCTGCTGCGCGCTCCCGAGAGCGCGCACCGCAGCGATCGGGCATGCAATGTGTCCCTCGGACACAGCGCATACCCGATCAGGGTAAACAGCCAATAAAATTGGCTGTTTACCACGTGATCGGCTGTGTCCAATCACAGCCGGTCACAACAATAACAATGGAAAGCTGATAGTACTGATCTAAGCTGTTCTCCTCACACACACCGATCGTGTGAGGAGAATAGCAGAGATCAGTGATCAGTGAGTACATTTACTGTCTAATTGTGTAAAAAGTGCACTACACAGCCCCCCCCCCAATAAAGAGGACCTGTCACCAGTGTCACTCACAGCCCATCTGGATCTGTCAGAACATCTGGATCTGTGGATCTGTCATCACATCTGGAACATCTAACAACCCGCCAGTACCCATAAGTACCACCAGTACCCGCCAGTACCCACCAGTACCCACCAGTACCCACCAGTACCCGCCAGTACCCGCCAGTACCGCCAATACCGCCAGTACCCACCAGTACCGCCAATACCGCCAATACCCACCAGTACCGCCAATACCCACCAGTACCGCCAATACCCACCAGTACTGTCAGTACCGCCAGGACCCATCAGTACCAATCAGTACCGCCAGTACCAATCAGTACCGCCAGTATGGCCAAAAGGTTTTTCACAGCACAGGAGGCATTTGAAATGATAGCCGAGTCAGGTGATGAGAGCGCCGGGGAGCTCGCATCATCCGATACTGGTTCGGAATATGAGCCAGTGGAGGATAGTGGATCGGACCTTGAATCCGAGGAGGAAACAGTCCGTCCTCCTAAAAGGATAAGGAGAGTAAGCCCAGAACACTTTCCGTCATCTAGCAGCACCAACACCGCCGCAGCTAGACCCCAAGAAGAGGAGCCCAGTACCAGCACTGGAATAACTAGTGCAACCCGAAGAAGCCGGGCCCAAACCCACCTTCCCGATGCCCTGGCAAACCCCGTATGGTTGCCTGCCAGCTCAGGAACAGCGATAATCCCCCCTTTCACCGCACAGCCAGGTGTGCAGCCCAACACTTCAAATTTTTCGCTATTGGATTATTTTTATTTGTTTTTTCCCCAAGACTTGCTGGAGTACATTGTGGACCAAACCAACATTTACGCAGGTCAATTTATTGCCTCCAACCCCGATTCTTCCTATGCCCGCCCGTTCAATTGGCGCCATCTTACAGTGGACGAGTTCAAAATATTTTTGGGACTTACACTCAACATGGGGCTTTCTAAGAAAAATGAAGTCCATGCCTACTGGTCCAGCCACCCCATCCACCACATGCCTCTTTTTTCCGCTGTCATGTCCAGATCAAGGTATGACATGATCATGCGCTTCCTCCATTTTAGTGACAATTCACAGTGCCCTCCCCGAGATCATCCCAACCACGACAAATTATATAAATTGCGCCCCCTAATAAATTATTTTTTACAAAAATTTGCTGAAGTGTATGTCCCAGACAAAAACATCTGTGTGGATGAATCCCTGATCCATTATACTGGCCGGCTGCACTTCAAGCAATATATCCCAAATAAGAGAGCCAGGTATGGGGTGAAGATGAACAAATTATGCGAGAGAGCCACTGGGTATGTCTACGCCTTTCGTGTCTATGAAGGCAAAGACTCCCAGCTCCAGCCCCCAGAATGCCCAACATACATCGGAACCAGTGGGAAAATTGTCTGGGACCTGGCATACCCCCTGTTCAAAAAAGGGTACCATCTTTATGTGGATAATTATTACACCAGTCTTCCCCTTTTTCGCCACCTATACCTGGAAAAAACCCTGGCCTGTGGTACCAGCAGAAAAAATCGGAAGGGATTCCCACAACCTTTGGTCCAAAAAAACCTTCAACCGGGGGAAACCGCATTTATGAGGAATGAGGAAGTGTTGGCCATGAAGTGGAGGGACAAGAAAGATGTCTACATCTTGTCCACCATCCACCATCCACAATGACACCGTGGTGGAGATTCCCCGAAGACGTGGCCCCATTACAAAGCCTGAATGCGTCCACGAATTTGTTCATGGGGGGGGGTGGATTTAAATGACCAGATGCTGCAGCCCTATTTATCAACCAGAAGGTCCCATTACTGGTACAAAAAAGTTGCATTTTACCTATTTCATTTGGCCATGTACAATTCCTTTGTCTGCCATCAAAAAACACCCGGAAACCCACACCTCCACTACCTCAAGTACATTGAAGAAATCATCACTGCCCTAATATACCAACAAGGACCGGCCCCAGCAAGCATTCGCTCGGATAGTGTGAGTAGACTTCACGAGCAACATTTTCCCTATAGTGTTCCCCCCACAGAATCAGGAAGAAGGCGCCAAAAGAGATGTCGCGTGTGCAGCAGTAATGGAATTCGAAGAGACACAAGTTATCATTGTCCCGATTGTCCCTCCCAACCTGGCCTATGCATTGGAGATTGCTTCAAAATCTACCATACAGCCATAAGATTTTAGATCCCCTTAATTTTAAGACTGCCATTTCCCTTTTTGAAATACCCGTCCAGATCACCATGCTACCATGTTTCTACGTTACCAGACCCTGGCCTGTTTACCGACGATGCATTTGCCTGCCGCTTTGAAAACCAAGTTTCTGAAATCCATGTGTACCGACCTCAGCCTGTTTACCGACGATGCCTTTGCCTGCCGATTTAAACCAAGTTTCTGACTTCCAAGTGTACCGACCCGGCCTGCTAATCAACCACGCTTTTTGCCTGCCACTTGGACTGATCTTTTGCCCTTCTACTTCAGTAGACAGGGGTCTCACATATATGTGAGGGGCTTCAGAAGAGAGTTAGGAGTATGGAAAAACCGTTTTTGGTTTTCTGTGTTCCCATAACAGGGTCTGGAGTCCGGAGGCTTCAAAGCGATTTGGGTGGGAGAAGCCTCTACCCCTGTCCCCATTCTTTCCTGACAGAGGCCTAAGCGTGATGTTCCTTCCTGCTGCCTGGATCAATATTTTGTGGGGTTGAACATATCGCTGCATATAATGACCCAGGACTTTATAGACCACATCTCTGCCTGCTACCTGGACCAATGCTTGGCTGTGCTGACACTATCCCTGCTTGCTGCCTGTAATGACTATGGACAGTATCCCTGCTTGCTGCCTATAATGACTATGCACAGTACTCCTGCCTGCTGCCTGTAATGACTATGGACAGTATTTCTGCCTGCTGCCTGTCCGATTGCTTTTGCTGTCACGGACCACATCCCTGCCTTCTACCTGGATGCTCTCCTCTGTGGACCACTACTAAAAACCACAGGTAATCTTTTATTTACCCTTTGCTCAGCAGAATATATTTTGGGGTGTAATTGGTATGTACATGCTATGTGTTAGAAATATGAAGGGCCTTCAAAAATGTAATAGGTTGTCAGGAAATTAGATGTAAAATGCATGCTCCTAGAACGTCTGAAGGTGTCTACTTGGATGTTGGGTCTCGGTTTATGGACAGGCGGTGTAAAAGTCCCACACATATGGTATCGCCATACTCAGGAAGAGTGGCAGAATGTATTTTGGGGTGTCATTTTTGCTATGTACATGCTATGTGTTAGAAATATCCTATAAATTGACAACTTTGTGTAAAAAAAATAGGTTTTCATTTTTTTCCCACATTTTCCAAAAACTTGTGGAAAAAAATGACATGTTCAAAAGACTCACAATGCCTCATAGAATATACGTTGGAGTGTTTTCTTTCCAAAATGGGGTCATTTTGTGGGCAATTTCATTGTCTTGGTGCTCCAGGGCCTTCAAAAGTGTGATAGGTAGTCAGAACATTATGTGTGTAATTTATGCTCCTAGAATGCCTGGCGGTGCTACTTGGATGTTGAGTTTCGTTATGTGGCCAGGCTGTGTAAAAGTCTCACATATGTGGTATCGCCATACTCAGGAGGAGTGGCAGAATGTATTTTGAGGTGTCATTTTTGCTATGTACATGCTATGTGTTGGAAATATCTTATAAATGGACAACTTTGTGAAAAAAAAAATGCGTTTTCATTTTTTTCCACATTTTCCGAAAGATTCTGGAAAAAAATGACATGTTCAAAAGACTCATTATGCCTCATAGATTATACGTTGGGGTGTTTGCTTTCCAAAATGGGGTCATTTAGTGGGCTTTTTCAATGTGCTGGTGCTCCAGGGCCTTCAAAATTGTAATAGGTGGTTGAGAAATGAAAAGTGTATTTTATGCTCCGAGAACGCCTGGAGGTGCTACTTCAATGTTGGACTTCTGTATGTGGCCTGGCTGTAAAAAAGTCTCACACATGTGGTATCGCCATACTCAGGAGGAGTGGCAGAATGTATTTTGAGGTGTCATTTTTGCTATGTACATGCTATGTGTTGGAAATATCTTATAAATGGACAACTTTGTGTAAAAAAAAATGCGTTTTCATTTTTTTTCCACATTTTCCAAAAGATTCTGGAAAAAAATGACATGTTCAAAAGACTCATTATGCCTCATAGATTATACGTTGGGGTGTTTGCTTTCCAAAATGGGGTCATTTAGTGGGCTTTTTCAATGTGCTGGTGCTCCAGGGCCTTCAAAAGTGTAATAGGTGGTTGAGAAATGAAAAGTGTATTTTATGCTCCGAGAACGCCTGGAGGTGCTACTTCAATGTTGGACCTCTGTATGTGGCCTGGCTGTAAAAAAGTCTCACACATGTGGTATCGCCATACTCAGGAGGAGTGGCACAATGTATTTTGAGGTGTCATTTTTGCTATGTACATGCTATGTGTTAAAAATATCCTATAAATTGACAACTTTGTGTAAAAAAAATAGGTTTTCATTTTTTTCCCACATTTTCCAAAAACTGGTGGAAAAAAATGACATGTTCAAAAGACTCACAATGCCTCATAGAATATACGTCGGAGTGTTTTCTTTCCAAAATGGGGTCATTTTGTGGGCAATTCCATTGTCCTGGCCAGTCAGGGCCTTCAAAAGTGTGATATGTAGTCAGAAAGTTATAAGTGTATTTATGCTCCTAGAACGCTTGAAGGAGCTCCCTGGACGTTGGGTCTCTGTATGTGGCCAGGCTGTGTAAAAGTCTCACACATGTGGTATTGCCATACTCAGGAGGAGTGGCAGAATGTATTTTGGGGTGTCATTTTTGCTGTGTACATGCTAGGTATTAGAAATAGTTTATAAATTGACAACTTTGTGGGAAAAAAAAGAAAAAACAATTTTTTTCTTCATTTTCCCAAGAATTGTGGGAAAAATTAAAACTTAAAAAAACTCACCATGCCTCTTACTAAATACGTTGGACTGTCTACTTTCCAAAAAGGGGTCATTTGGGGGGTATTTGTACTGTTCTGACATTTTAGGGCCTCAAGAAAGGAGATAGGCCGTTAGTACATCAGGTGTGATCAATTTTCAGGAATTGGTACCATAGCTTCTAGACTCAATAACTTTCACACAGACTAAATAATATACACTAATATGGGTTATTTTTACTAGAGATAAGTAGCAGTATACATTTTGGCCAAAATGTATGAAGAAAAATTAATTTTTTGCAAAATTGTTTAATAAAAACTAAAAAATAAGTGTTTTTTTCTTTTTAATTTTTGCTCTTTTTCTGCTTATATCACAAAAATTAAAAAACCCAGTTGTGATCAAATACCACTAAAAGAAAGCTCTATTTGTGTGAAAAAAATGATAAAAATTTTGTTTGGTTACAGTGTAGCATGACTGAGCAATTGTCATTCAAAGTGTGAGAGCGCTGAAAGCTGAAAATTGGTCTGGGCGGGAAGGTGTTTAACTGCCCTGTATTAAAGTGGTTAAATATCTACCAGGACAGCGCAAAAATCATATCCATATAAACCTAACATATACATGTTACAAAAGTTCCAAATTGTCAGCCTGAATTGATTGAATAAACCAATGCAATACAATTTAAGCTATTACCTTGTAAAAGAAAAGAAACAAGTATAGAAAAATGTATTTTTGGTATCCATGACAATTGAACATAATGACAAATATACACTACAATTGTAAACGAGGATGAATGAAAAAGAAAAGGAGAAAAAACATGTAAATATATAAAAAAAAACATAGGCATAAACCAGCAAAAACCCTTGTTGTGACCGTAAAGGGAGAACAACCCTTGCAAAAACATATATATAATGTATATGCACATGTTAAATCCCCATCAAATCCAAGTTATCTCTTGTATGATATTAAATTACTTTTGCATATAGAATGGTGCTCTTAAAGGAGACACGAAAGAAAAAAAATATAAAAATCACACATATGTACATACATATGAAATATGTTGTTAATCAGATCAAAAACAAAAAGCACCAATCTAAATGCAAAAAGAAACACAACAAAGTATTAGCACCATTACACTCATCTAACCTCTAAGAGAATGGAAAAAGTGTATTACTATGTAAAATGAAAAAAAATGAAGAAGATGAGTTATTGGGTAAAAGAGAGGAGCCCTATCTGTGTCCAAAAGACCAAATGGAGGGATATAAACTGAAAACAGTCAAAGCCGCTCACAAAAACACATATATGTTAGAGTCTTTTACTCAAAATAGTGGGACGCATCCCATTCATAATTAATGCCATGGTGAATGCAAGTACCCAGATGAAATATCCAGTATACTTCCCGTCTACACAGGAGTCTGAATAAATCACCCCCTCTGGCTGAGAGACGTACTTTCTCTATCACTTGGGCTTGTATCAAGGTCATATCCCCGTCATGATAATTATTAAAGTGTCTTGCTACATTAGTTGATTTCTTTGTTCTAATGTCACTCAAGTGTTCACGAAAGCGTTCACGTAATTTACGAGTGGTGCATCCCACATATTGCATGCCACATGATTTACAGGTAATAAAATAGACAAGGTTCTTGGTATTGCAATTGAAAACAGAAGAACGGAGCAGCAGAAAGTCACAAGACTTAGGGCTTTGGAGAGAGATAAGAAAACACTACAGATATATGTGCTGAGGTAAAATTACATGAATCAGGTTTACATCCACTTTAAACTGGAAAATAGGCAAGGATTGAAAAAAGCTGAATACTAAGTAAATCATTAAGTCAGCTGCTATATGTATGTAAAAATCTGAGGCTTAAGAAAAAGTTATCAGTCTGCTGCAGGCAGGAGGAAGTATTCCCTCAGTTTCCTTACTTGCAGTGTGGTGGGTTCTCCATAGGAATCCATGGGTGAATTATTATTAAAAACACTCTATAAACAGCAGTTTTCAAAACTAGATTGTTCCAGCTGTAGCATTTACTTTGTTATAATAATGTAATAGTGTTTCTGAGACCTGGAATCCCACCACAGATGGGAAAAACAGATGTGCAGCAAATGTACTTTACAAGCACAGTGAATAACCAAATGGGTATTAAAAGGCAAACGAGCAGTAAGTCAGACATTTTCAGTTTAAATGTAAATATAATAGGGCTAAGTTCAACATTAAAAAAAAATTATAAATGCACATTTTTCGCAGGTAAAAAATATGCATTGATTTTTTTTTTTTTTATAGAGCCTGTATAGCATTGCACCCACAATCAGCAGATTGTGGGTGCAATGTCAGAATCCTGCAGACTGTCAGTATAGCTGTCTGCCTGTACCTCCATTATGGGCAGGCATTACTGAAGTCCAGGAATACCAATAAACGACAGGAGCGCTCACCAGTGCCCTCACAGTTCATTGAAAGCTACTGTACAAGCGGTCACAGCAATAGCTGATGATAGTTGTAGTTCATTCATTCGCAAAATCCTGTAAAAGAATGATGCAGCGGTGTGGGCAGAGAATGTTGTTCCGCTGAGCCTCTAGCGTGTGCCTCATGTGTGCTATCAAATAACTCTTTCCTTCCCAACCTCGTGACCAGGCCATAGGTCTCTGTATTGCAGGTTTGGATCTGGTTGCTATTGGATACCGACTACAAGGGAGGGAGACAGAAAATCGACCCTCTCACTATCGGAAGACCTGTGACCTTTACCAGATACCATGCTTAATGACTGGCTGCTTTTATATTGTTCCTTCCCTTGGTTACCCATAGTACCTACGATCCTCTTCTTGTATTGCCGTATTAGCCATTTTGTAGTAGTGTTACTTCATACACCATAGTGCTTTACAGACCCAAGTTCTTTGGAATACGCCAGAACCAACTTTCACCCCTTTGAGTAACTTCAGACCAGGCTTACAACAGTTAATATAACTTTACTTAACATGATTCAGCATACAGTTTAATATGAACAATGTCCTGTCCCTAATCCTAACTAGAACAATGTAGTGGCCAAGGCATACCTCTATGAGGTGAGACTCGTGAGAGTGCATTATGGCAATGTCCATGGCTTGGATGTCCTCTGCAATTCCCAGTTCCTTCGGCAGCGACACAAAGAGCCTGCAACACCTGAACCCACCGATACCCGCATTGTCATTCCCGCTCCAGCAGCCTCGGACCTTAGCTGTTCCCCTTTTTTAAAGCACAGTTGGGCCAGATAGGACCAAAAGCCCAGGAACTAAGCTAAAACACTTTTATAATTTTTCTCCATTCTTTTGCCCCAATGGCGCTCATATACAATGGTATCTGTGCTGGTTTTTGTTGCTCCCCCTGGTGGCTGTTTGTCCGATTCGGGAGCTGCGATGCAGTATTAGGGGAGTCTCTCTAACCCCTGCTGTCCCCTCCCCGTCCTGTGGGGTGGGGCCACCTCTGCATCGGTGCCATGATCCTGGGCTACGCGTGGTGACGATTGCTCCTGCGACGTCATGACGTTTTTCCTCAGTGTCTCCACTCCTTGGGGGGGATGGACGCCGGCGATTGTCGGCATCCCCACGTGGCGCGTCCACGCTGTTCAGCGTGCATGTGCCCATGTTCCCCCTATCTCATGGCGTTTGGGCGGAGCCGACTGCGACCCATCAAGGCATTTAAGGTGGGGATGATTTGTTGGGTCATTCACTGCTTCACTTCCTTAGCACTGTGGACATTGGACATGTCTCCACACTATATATTTTTGGCAGGTATATTTCCTAGTCTCTGATTTCTATGTTGCACCGTCTCTTGTTTTCACTGGTCTTGGTCTCACAGTCCGGTCATTACTATCCCTTCCTCATATTCACATTTTTCTTTTTCCTTGATGCATTCCCACTCACTATTTATTCTTATCATGTCATATTTTACACACTCTGTCCTTGCTCTGCTTTTAGTTTTGTTCTATATACCTTTTTTTTACTTTTTATGGTCTCCACATCCATATCCATCTCTTCATCCTTTTATGGATATCCATATATATATATATATATATATATATATATATATATATATATATATATATATATATATATATATATATATTTCTGTTGTTGGCCATTACCTACCCCATATAAATATGCAACATATACTCCTTTTTACGTTCCACGATTTTTATACTTAAATTTATACTTTTTACTCCTGTATGGATATCTATATACAAATTTATATATATTTCTCTCTTTTGGTGGCCACTACTTATACCTTATATAGCCATGCATTCTATTGTGACATATCCAACTTACTTCATTTTTAGATTTGGAGACAAATGGGCAGACCATCACTTTCTTGTGACCCACACTCACTCCCCACCTGCTTTCTAGTGGGACAATGTTCTGGCTCCGTCCCTTCGGTTTCCGAACCGGACATATTCACTGCCGCCATGCGACAGCGCCGTCCCAACACAGATGCCTCAGTGGCAGTGTAAGTATAGTTTTTCTCGATATGGGCTCTCTGGAGTTACCATGCATCACTTGCTACTACCCTGCATATTGCCACTCTACCATTTTTTTACATATATTAATGTTTTTCAGATATATGCATCTACTCCTGATGAATGGGCATACTGGGAACTATGAAACGCGTTGAGTTGCAACGATGCTTTTACCAATTGTACAAATTACTTCCACCATTACATTTACTTTTTTTGAGTTCTGATGATGCTTTTACTCATTACGCAATGTGTTCTTACTATTTTATAACATGACTACTATGTATTGTTTGATCTCTGGAAATTGTATAACCTTTTGTACATTTGTTACAGTGATAATTATATATATGCTATTTTTCAAATAAAAATATATATATATTACATCTCAAGTGACTTATGTGTGCACCTCATGTAAAGTCCCACAGGGCAACCCTTCCTTTTTGTTATGTGTAATACGGGATGGAGGTGTATCACTTTTTGACAGTACTGAGACCCCCCTTTTTTCTTTTTCAAGCTAAAACACTTAACCTATTCCCCAGCTTGGGCCAAGAGCAGGGTAACTAAACAAGTTTGGCTGTTTTGAATGCTGTAAGATTTAGAATTTGGCGCCCCCAGTACCCGGAAGTGATGTCATGACATGACATCACTTCAGGGTACTCGGCGGCGCCAAATTCAAAGAAATGGAGACTTGGTCAGACGGTAGCGGTGAAGGTAGGATTCCTGGGTCTCCCGGCGGGACAAGAGACCCGGACGAGCCGCGGAAGGCGGCTGGAAGGGGGGGGGACGTCCCCTCCTGCTCCTTGGAATGACAGCCGAGCGGCTTCTCAGCCGCATCGGTTGTCATTATAAGACAGCCGACCGTCGGCTTTGGACACCGGTACCGGGGTGATGCCTCTAGCTTCAGGCATCACCCTGGTACATGCACTTTCCCAAAATATTGGTAAATCAAAAGCCAATTCCGATATCTGGGAAAGTCCATATCGGCCCTCGATATATCGGCTTTGCCGATAATCAGTCGATCCCTAATTTTGACACTTATAGGAATGAAGTTTGAGCATGCTGCTACCATGGGTCTGCAGCGAATCCGCAAATTTCACAAAGTTTATGAATTGCAAACTTTTGGTCAAAAACTTTGCAGGTTTGTCACCCAAAAAAAAGAAAACACCTATAATGTGGTGCATAGCCTTTGCCCCAGATCAACAAAATCACAAGAGCCATTGTAAAGGAGTGGAAAACCCACTCTTCTTTCTATTAAAGAGTGTGCTTATAGCAGCCATATTGTCAGTGTGTTTTGGAAATGTTAAGGAAAGCCGCCAATTCTATGTAGGGGAAGATACTTTTTATTATTACAATTTATTTATTAATTTAGTCCCCATGGCAGTGCCTAACGTTCAGTGCTTTTTGTGTGGCTGTACAAAAAAATAGTTTGTTGGATTTTCCTAACAATTAAGGACACATTTTGCATTCAGATTTTTAACTATCCACTCGCTGATTGCTCTATAGCCGTATGACCGATACAGCATGGACGATTAGTTCTGGGAGGCCATCATATGATGGTCTCCCATGATCTTCCCCCCCGCAGGCCTGCTGCTGGGCAGGGGCAGCATGCTCTGTGATCAGTGTCTGGCCCTTTACCATGGGATCAGCTGTGTCCAGTTGGTTATCGGCACTCCATTATTCATGTTGAAATGCACGAGGAGAGAAGAGAGCTGATAACTGACTTCTCTAAAACGGACATGTACACTGATAATCAGGGCACTGATTATCAGTGTCCTGATTATCAGTGCAGTCCAAACAGTGAAGTTCAAACAGTGCCCACCAGTGCTGCCAGTCAGTGCCCATCAGTGCTACCAATCAGTGGCACCTATCAGTGGCACCTACCAGTGTCCATCAGTGCTGCCTATCAGTGCCCATCATTATTGCCTATCAGTGCTGCCTATCAGTGGTCATCAGTGCCATCTCATCAGTGCCCATCAGTGCAGCCTATCAGTGCCCATCAATACCCATCATTGTCGCCTTATCAGTGCAGCCTATCAGTTCCCATCATTGCAGCCTCACCGGTACACATCAGAGAAGGAGAAAAATTTCCAAAATGTTATAAGAAACTATGAAAAGGTTCTTGGTTTTCTTTTTCAAAATTTTCAGTCTTTTTTCGTTTAGCAAAAAATAAAAAACCCAATGGTGAATTAATACTACCAAAAGAAAGCTCTATTTGTGTGAAAAAAATTAAAAACATTTTGTTTGGGTGCAGTGTTGCATAGCAATGCAATTGTCATTCAAAGTGCGATAGTGCTAAAAGCTGAAAATTGGCCTGGGCAGAAAGGGGGTAAAAGTGCCCAGTAGGCAAGTGGTTAAAGTACAATAAAAACATACATTACCAAAACTTACATTTCTGTTTTAAGTTGAAAACTAATACTTGAAAACATTTTCCTGCATCCCCATGACATTATATTACACAGTAGAAGCACTAGAATTAAAATGAAGACTAAGTGGCTTAGTGCTTAGAATTTGTGCCTCCCAGCAGTGGGGTCCTCAGTTTGAATTCTGGCCAGAATGCTATTTGAATGGAGTTTGCATGTTCTCTCTTCCTGTGCTTGCGTGGGTTTTCTTCCATGCTCCAAAGACATTGCTGGTAGGTTAATTGGCATATGTATGTAAACTAGCAGCCTTGGATTGCCAGCTTCTTGAGCGCAGTGATTAATATAAAAGTATGTTAGGCACTGCATAAAATCTTCAGCGCTATAATAATTTGTGTAATAAATAGGGCATTGTTTTGCTAACGTGACATAAAATTTGTTTGACTCACTTAATTTAAGTTTTCTTAACTAAATCTCTTTACTTGAAATAACACAGAATGATAAGTTATAATAATTTATAATAAATTGTTGCTGGTAATTCATTTTTTCAAGAACTATGTGTGGCATGTGAATATGTATAGAGTATATGCCATATGAATGAAATCGTAATGATATATAGAAGTGAGGTATACAGAGGCATGATGTATATCTTGATGTATACCATGTGACACTGTATAATTGGTGGTTATTTTAGGTTTGTTAAATCTTTTAACATTTTTGTACTGAACAATAAAAAAAAACCAAGAAAACATTTTAAACTTAGAACCAAGTTGTGCTATTATTGAGGGTATACAAATTAAAAGTCCTGACCCTTAGTTTGTTCATTACTAGTTTTTGATTTAAAACAGAAATGTAAGTTTTGCTAATAAACGTTATATGGCTGAATGCAAATTGCTGCCTTTTTTTTTTAAGTAAATCCAACAATCCTTTTTTTAAGGTGTAGGTTTGCTTATCAGCCCATCAAATGACCAGAACTGAAAAACAAGATGCACCCCCACCCCCCCCCCCCCAATAGACTTTAATGGGGTTGCCCATAAAGTTCTCAAACTTTAAGCAAGATTTCCAGAACTTTTTACAAACCAAACCCAGGTAGATTTGTCCATTCCTAATGACTACTGTATATGATGTTTTATGGGGAACATTGCCACCGAGCACATTATGACACCTGTAGCAGTTTAGGACCTGGTGACTTCACTGATAAAAAGCCCTATTCTATTGCAAGTAGCCCATAGGATACCAATCTGACATGTGTCAAGATGATCCAGATGTACCCCAAGTTGAGTACCTCTGTTCTAAATAAATGTATCATAACTGCATTGCATGCAATGTATTATTTATACATTCGCTTTCCTCTAACAAATTAGAATAAGGACATCACATTGGAAAGTTAATGGAAAATAGTCTACAGGCATAAATATTTCCTCTTCTTTGTAAACCAAGAATATTGAGAGAATTGCAGCCTGTACCAGATGTGTATATGAAATCCAAACATCTCATCACTCCATCCGTATATAAACATGTTAAACTGCATGAATCAGGAATAGCAACAGTTTTGCCTGCAAGGGCGATGGAATTAATGTTTGAATGTCCATATTACCAATGGATCTGATGGAGAATGTTGATTCTCTGAATAAATTGCACATATATTTTACGGTGAATAATATCAAGCATGACCTTGAAGCATATATAAAACTAAAACATTTTTTTGTGTTGGATAGAGCAGGGAATCCTTAAAACTTCTGTCAGGTTTTATCTGCTGTCTCTGCCCCACCGGGGAAATTTACCTTCACTTTCTATTACATAAAATCTTTTAATAGTGTGGGAAATCCTTCCTTAGACAATTTGGAAAATTTCTCCTCTATTCCTTTTCTGAAGACAACTCAAAATTCTGGATTTCCCTTACCTTCAAGTGAGCTGACAATGGCTACAAGGACAAAAAAAGAAAGAATAACTCCCCCTAGTGGGGACCCAAAAACAGAATAAGACAAAAATAGAAACCTGGCAGAGATTCTAACCTTTCCCTGCCCTAAAAGGGGGTTTAGATATTATTTGTGAATTAATCTGGCCTGTAGTCTGCGTAGGAATGCTGCCCCAAGTAGGAGTGTCCCTATCTTAAATGTAGCTTTTCTACTAAGCTGTAGTCAGCCTAAGCTCTGATTTATATATGTAGCCTGGTCGCAGGTTCCATCTGGAGTTGTTCAGACTGTTCTGTTTGTTATCAAAGTTTCTACAAGACAGCGGACCAATGAATAAGGGGAGATCCTGCGAATCCTCTGTTTGACTGAACTATCCTCCCAGGGAGCATTGAGACTCGCAGGGACAGATTACAGTGTCTATATAAAGGGGGCGTGACCAAGATTTGCTCTCTTGCCTCAAGGACAGCGCGCTGTGAGCAGGGGAAGAGCTGCTGCGGAGTGCAGAAAAGGATAGGCCAAAGGCCTAGTGGACAGACACCGGGAAGAGAGAGAGCGGTGTACGGACGGAGCTCGGTGGTAGGCCGAGTGGAGAGACACTCAGAGAGAGACTGTGAGTGCTCCTGAGGAGAGCGGGAAGCTGGTGGTGTGGACCGCGAGATACAGAGTTCATCATATTGGGTGAGAGAGATACGATCTGAAATAAACACTGTGATAACTAGACTGAGCCAGGCTGGGTCTGCAATGCAGTTCAAACAGAAGGCTGCACTAGTTATATAATGGTCGCCAGAGAACGCTGCATTGCTGAATAGTGCTTAGGTGGATCAGAAGGCCTCACCCCACTTTACCATTTCTAGATTGGGTATCAGTTGCTTGAGCCTAGGAGCTTATTTTCCTCCCTTTTCAGTTTGGATTACAGTTAATTGTTATTCCTATAGTGGATTACAGTGGATGAACACCTTTGCTGTGGATTACAAATACTTTCTCTGGATTGGCTGAGGATACCTTTGCCGGCGAAAGCCTAGCAAGGCCTTGCTCATTCAGGAGACTCTTGCAATCTAACGTAAAGGGGGCCCCCTATAGGATACAGAGTGCACTCTGATTCTAGCCTAGTTCAGGATATTAGAATTACTGAGATAAGTTAGTATTATTTTGGAGTTAGTCTCTATTGTAGTAAAGTACTGATTTTGTGGTCACTCTCGCATTATACTTGAGGAATAATCTATTGACAGAATATTAATGCATTGATCCTCAATATTATAGCAGTATATATTGATGCTTTGGGGTTGGGCTTTCAGATCCTGAGTGCTGAATCACATTCAATTCTGGGTTGAGGATTCAGGATCTCCCTTGAATTATTGATATTTTATATTGAATGTTTATTGAAATTGTTTGTTCCTTCTTTTAAACACAAGTTAAAGACGAGTAAATTTGATCTTTTACCGCAATCTTGTAGTGTCTAATCCTTCAATATGTCAGAACCTATAGTGTCAAGTGAGATGGTAACAGAAGTGACGAGGATGTGTGTACACTTTACCAATCCCCAGGGGGCAGGGCTACATATAGTTCTGCTTTTGTTGGTTTTGCCATTAGATCAGATTATTATTTGCTTTTGCCTGCTGTTGGGGAGTGTCAATAGAAAAAGAAGATATGATAGATCGGAGTTATGAACATTTATGTCTCCCTGGCCAATGACTAGGTTTATTGCCATTTGTACATGCTGGGGAAGGATATAAATATTTTATGGGGGCTTTCCAGAAAGGTATTTTGACCTTGTCTACTGGTCTGTTGCCAGAAGAGGAGGATGTGTCAAAATCCTCTGACTCCCAGGCCTACTGCCTGGGCAGGGTGAAGCCAAGAGTGGGCCTGAGTCTGGGGCCTGAAGGCCTTGCACTGCCTTGCTGGAAGGTACATACCGGAGGAGTGAAGCTGGAGTCTTGTTGGATTACCAGGGGAAAAAAAACTTTGCTGATGAGCAGCCTCCTGTAGAGCTGGGTAGAAGTTGCTGCTGGTGGACGTTGCAGGAAGTCTTATGGCTCAACTGACTTTGGCTATGTTTCAGTGAGACTACAGGTGACCTTTGGGAAAAGGACTACCTGTTACAGCTTTAATGCAGAAGAGGTGGATTCCTCAGGAAGTTATCAGCTCACTGAATTTCTGTCAGGAACATGTTTTTGCATTTTCTAGATAAAACAAAATAATTTAAATGATAATAACCGGCCATAAGGGAGAAAATAACACAAGGTCATTATTGTGGTTAACATACATTTTAAAGACCGGTTCCTAATAAGGGCTTGTTCACACGTGTGTCAATACTCTGTGTTTATGTGGCATTTATTCCGATTTTCTAAAGCCTCATAACTGCCCTTTAATGACAGCCATGAATATTACAATCGGCACCACACAGTGCTGTAGCGTTGTGCTTTGTCGTGTTAAAAATTAAGCAGCCTGTCTAGAGGCATTGATGCTTATCAGCTGCCTCCATTGATTTCAGTGGTAATGATCTATAATCACACCTTAATAGCACCTATATAATTTATGGTGTGTTAGTAAAGCATTTATAAAGTGTTATCTGGGTATTGGGGAGAGGAAGAGGAGGTTCCTGTATCCCAGAATGCATTGGGATAAAATAGAGAACTAGAACAACTCCAGTCGCTTCCTGTTTGTACAGAGCAGCCAGGTAGTAACAGCATTTACTCCTGTGTGCAGGAAAAAGCTACAAGCCAGCCAGCAATACTGACAGTGCCATGCAGAGGCCTTGAAAATTATTGCCAGTGGCAATTTTTTTGTTTCAGCAAAGCTGACTAAGCCAAGTATATGAATCTATCTTGCAGAGAATTCACATAAATATCTACTATCACACCACAACCTAAGCTCGTGTGGGCAGTGCGGTGGATGTTCCTTGTATCTGTAAGCCCACCTGGCTCTCAGGCTATGCCAGGCAGTGTGGGTGGGGCCTGCTGCACCCATGCACTAGGGACAACTTTTCCTAAAGATGCACTTATCAATGCCCAGAACCAGGAGGAAACTGGTCATGTGAACAGTCTTCCAACTTAGAGATGAGCTGACACTTCAAGTAGTATAAAGCTGAATCCCTCTTTCAGGGGTTATCCTATTGCTCTACTTTTAGTGTGGTATATATGCTGCATTCGGAGTGGCTGGCAGAACCGCACCACTCCACCAGTCAGTGTTCCTCCATTACCTCACTCCAGTAATGGAATGAACCCCTGCCGGACACATAGCGCAGGTCTCATGTGTGCCCTAAGTTAACTATTCCTCTTATGTACCATCAGTTATTCTGGGGGTCTATGTAATGCGGATCTACCTCCCAGTTGCTAGGACCACTAGGAAGGGAACCCAAGAAACTACGCCCTCGCTACTGGAGGATACTTCACCTTATCCAGGTATCACGCATCGACTGGTTGCTTTGCATCTTTGGTGTGGACTTAGTTACCATTAGTTACAATCTTGCTTGGTACATTCACTTGACACAGTAGTGTAGTGTACTTTATACCCTTCTAAAGCTATTACATGCCTAGAGAAATTTAGCATATTGGTCATATGACACTTATGCACCCCTTTAGTAACCTCAGACAAGGCTCAACACAGTTAAGAAGCTTTGCTGAAAGTCTTGCAGAGTAACAAAATAAAAAGCAAACAAAGTCCAGAACATCCTAACTCTGAATAACTGTCTGATTAGTGGCTGCCCCACCTTTAAAAGGAGAAAGTCCATTAACTGATGGAAATCCATGCTTTGCAGTGCTCCAGTATCTTGTGGGACTACAAGGCGCACCACCTTCCTGTGCAGGCTCCTCTCTCCCTCCAGGCAGGTTATTGTTGGCTGTAAAAGGCTACATCTTCCTCTGTGCGCCTCTTGTTGCTTCCCATGTGGCAGGACTCTTCTGGGCAGAGCCTTTTCCTTTTTTGTTTGATACAGGGAAGAGGGCAGAGCCCAGCAAAAAGCTGAGCCAGCAGAGATTGCACTAACTCTTCCCAACCTAGCTGACTCACTAAATTTATATATTCTCTTTGGTGGCTGCTGATTTCAGCATGCCTACAAACACCTCAAAGCAGATCATTTCCTCTACATTAGTTTGCCTTTATAGTGGTTCTATAGAAAGTTTTATATCTTAATGCATTCTATGCATTAAGTTAAAAAACCTTCGGTGTGCAGTAGCCCCCCTAATACTTACCTGAGCCCCATCTCGTACCAGCGATGTGCACGAGTGTCTCGGCCGTTTAGGACTCTCCCTCCCGATCGGCTAAGACACAGCAGCGGGGCTATTGGCTCCCACTTCTGTCAATCAAAGTTAGTTAACCAATAAGATGGGGGAAAAGGGTTGAGGCGAACCACAGCTCCGTGTCTGAATGCTTGCTGTGGGGGCATTCGATAGGAGGGAGGGACCTGAGAAGAGGAGGATCCACTACACAGTGCAGGTAAGTATAACATGTTTGTCATTTTTAAAGGAAAAAAAACAGACAAACAAAATGTTGTTTTCTGTTGGGAGTTGCAAAGTGCTGTGGGGATAACAATGTGCATGCCTGGCTGATTAGTTCTCAGAAAGATGGGGGGTATTTTTTTTTTTTTAAGCGGTAGTAAACTGCTTGGTGTTTTTTTTTTTTTTTTTTTGTAGCCTGAAAGGTAATGTCATAATGTGCTAGTATGCATTTTATGGCTGCAACTCTCAACTGATACTCTGTACAATTCAATTCAGTGGTCTCCTCTAAGTCTTCAGGCAGACCCCCAGGGGCAATCCTCAGTACTCACGACTGTGGATCCCTCTTACTCTCTGCTGGTTCTCGGCACACCGGATCCCCTCAGCTCAACTCAGCACTCTCTCTGGATCCTCAGGCGACACCCCAAGACATCCACTTCCTCAGACAGGAGGAGAGACAGCCGTTCTCTCCCTCCTGGGACTCTGCTCCCGCCAAAGACGCCGAGCCATGCGCCCCTTCAGACTTATATCCTCTCCCAGAATCCTCTGCGGCAGAATCTGCCTCCTGGGGTAGATACAAGCCAGATTGTATCTCTGATTGGGTTTCCTCCACTGCCCTATCAGGAGCCTCCTTTAGAGCCAGTGGGGAGTCTCCCCTCCTCAGAAGACACACTTGGGAGTCATGACAACCTACCTGACAAAAAGAAACATGGCCCTGCTGTTAGGCAGACAAGGCCCACTATGCTTTTACCTAGCACCTACCTGTAGGGTGCTACACCAACCTTTCCTTGCTTTGGATAGAGTAGGTAATTGTTACAACCCCTGTTAGGTTTTTATTGCTTGGATGTAGAAATGTGCAGCGCTCATAAATAATTACCATGTGATAATCAGTGAAAATTCATAGAATTGTGAAGAATACATATACAAACAAATACATAATAATAAACAAGTGAGTAAAAGCAAAAAGTCCTTTTGAATGAAGTGAATATAGAAAAATCTTTAAACGTGTATTCCAGAAGTGAACAATGAAAATTTGCTTTGACACCATCCACCACCAATATATGTAAGGAGGCTTAGCGGAGTGAGTGGACTCAGTTTGGCGTATGCGTAGTGAGTCAACTCATGCGTTGGTGTACTGTATATACCCCTAATAGGCCAGGGAGGACAACGAGTGGCCCTTCACACCATTCGCCTTTGTATTTTCTTTGGAAAAATCCCATAAACCATCAGTAATCCAAATGAATGCAGAGAATGCAGACCTAAAGATGAATATTCTTCCATAACGGATGACTCATCAAAGAAAGGAAACAAAAGGCTCCACATAGTGGAAAAACTATAAGCAAAGGGTATTTATTAAAAGTTCAGACCACTTACAGTGAGGTAAAAAAAAGCGCTTAAATCCGGATCTGTAAATAGCATCAACAAGTAGTAGAATGGACAGAAGTCAACCCAACGCATTTCGTCTGCTTAGACATCATCTGGGGTATGGTTTTTATTACTGCCCTTGCTCCACAAGGGAGATTCACACCTAAAGTTCTGGTGACCACTGTAACTAGAAGCCCAAGTTTTTGAGTTGCCCCTAGAACTAGAAAAGATGGGACATTTTCCAATGGATGTACAACTGTATAAAAGAGGGTTTTTTTCCCCTCATTTTGGAGAGATATCATCTCACTTTCTATTGTACCTAATCAGGGAATAAGTAAAGAGAAATCTCTCAAATGTGACACAGATGGCAACAAAACTGACAATGAACCACCCACTACTCTTTCAAAATTGAAAAACGAATAACTTTTTGGAGGAGCAGCAGTTCCTGCTGCACTTGTGAATGAGCCCATAGTTCCATTTGGCAGCAGCACCCTTAGGGCTCATTCACATGTATAGTTGGGGGTGGTAAAACCGGCTGTTGAGTCAGTTTTTTTGCCCCCAACCCCTACCCCATTTAGCTCCAGCAGCCAAAGGTGTACTCATGCCAAAGCAGGAATTAAGCCCTCTGTTGCTTTTGGTGGGTGCTTGCCGCCTGCCAATCACAACCCATTCAAGTAAATGGGGCCACTCTGCAAGCGCCCCACAACTACATGCTTCTGTGGGGTCCAAGGGGTTGAATCAAGTGGTTAGAAAGCAACACAATGCTGCCTGCTTTAACCCCGTGTTTGCTATACTGCACAAGGTTGCAGGTGTATTATGCAGTTTTGTGCCCAGTGCTCTGTGTATTATGTAGTCTTGTGCCCAGTACTCTGTGTTTTATGCAGTCTTGTGCCCAGCGCTCTGTGTATTATGCAGTGTACCCAGTGCTCTGTGTATTATGCAGTGTACCCAGCGCTCTGTGTATTATGCAGTCCTGTACCCAGCACTCTGTATATTATGCAGTCCTGTGCCCAGCGCTCTGTGTATTATGCAGTCCTATGCACAGCGCTCTGTGTATTATGCAGTCCTGTACCCAGTACTCTGTATATTATGTAGTCCTGTGCCCAGCGCTCTGTGTATTATGCAGTCCTGTACCCAGCACTCTGTATATTATGTAGTCCTGTGCCCAGCGCTCTGTGTATTATGCAGTCCTGTACCCAGCGCTCTGTATATTATGTAGTCCTGAGCCCAGCGCTCTGTGTATTATGCAGTCCTGTGAAATTTGCCAATAAAAAAATAAATATGTCCCCAGATTTAGTTTTAAAATCTGGTCACCTTACCTTACATTCAATGTATTGTTACTATACTATACGATGTCAAGCAATCCATTACAAGAGAATATATTATAACGGAATGACAGATATTAGGGTCACAAGCAGTCACACTAGTGGGTAAAGCAGTTTTTATACTCCCGTAGCAGCAACTGCCACTCTCTACAGATCATACTAGCTGCACAGCAGTGATGTTTAACCTTTCAAGTGACACAAATTGCTTAGACTTTGTGTGTGCCTGGATTAAAGCTGTTTTTCCCACTGGCAGGATCACTTGTGACAAAAGAACTTTTAATAAACATAACACGTCTAGCAGAGTAGGATTTAGAGGGAAAACATTTTGAACTGTAAAAAATATTTAGTACGTCTTATAACAGAACTTAAACTTGGCACATATAATTTTATGGGACGTTTTTGTTGAAATGACTAGTCTGGTGACGGGGTCTCTTTAAAACCTAAGTGCAGCCAACATTAAAAAAAAGACCCCACAAAAATCAGCACAAGGGACATAATTTTCAGTTAGTAGGATGTATATCTTGTGCTGATACCTTTTCTGTTATTTGAAACCCTCCCCTGGAGAGTGCGGACCTATCAATCAATCATCTTCCCCTCCTCCATTCATGGGTCATGTTTTACTCTAAGAAGCTGTAGTGAGGCGTCCATGAATGATGCAGCTGGGTGGAAAAGGTGGGCAAAGTTTGGCTTTCTTGATGAGAACCTGTTAGTTGTTTTAACCCCCTGCACACTGGAAAATTACAGCAGCTGGGGTGAGGGGGCATGGAAGAAGGTAGGATTTCAACTAAAAGAAGAAGCATCAGCACAAGGGTAATATCCTAATAAATGTAAGTTATTTTTGTAAAGTATAGGTTAGGTTAGATCTTCAGTCTCTTTTTCAACTTCCTTCATTCTCCCTCTTTAAATACCAACGGATAAAAAAATGTAAATTTTCTAGCTCCAAATATCTTTTTTTTACATAGTTCCTGTCAACTTCTTGCTTCCCCCGCCTAGACGAATGGCGTCAAAACTCTACTCCTGTTGACCCCTGGGATATTTATGTATGAAATCACAGGAGTCGTCAGGCATTTTCCATTTTGTTTTTATTGTGAGGGGAGAGGAGCTATAAGAGGGTGGAGAGGAGCTAAAGGAGTGCCGAGAAGAGCTGGAGGAGGGTGGAGAAGGGCAGAGAAGGGCTGAAAGAGGGCAGAGAAAAGCTGGAGGAGGGAGGGGCAGGCAGAAATGGGTGAAAGATGGTTGGAGACAATGTGCAGCGTGGATACAGATTTGCATTGCACATGCACAGACTCCCTGTGTACTGTTGTACCATTGTACTGGAAATTCCCAATTGCAGAGGGTGGAAAAGCTGCCCAGTTAAAATGGCCACAACGACATATATGTTGACTGTAGTTACAGCCTGCTTTTTACATTGAAAAATGGCAGAAAATTAAGAGGATAAATTACATCAAAGTTTTAACATGCTTCATTTTTTTTTCCCCAAAATTTTTGAGGTGTGACTGAAGTTCCTCTTTAAAGTTTTAAACTTTATGCTGCAAGAGGATCTAAAAACTGCTATGGGATTTATACTCTACTTTTTTTGAAAAAGTGTAAAGGGGATTCTACCCTATTGGGCTATGTACTGTCTCTGAGCGTCTTAAAAAAAAAAAAAATAGCGCCAGGTCCACAACTTGGTTAACCCTTTAGCGTTTCTAAAGATGTGAATGTAATGAAAGACAATGAAAACAAGAAAAAGGCGCATCGACCTAGTGCAATGCCATTATAAACATTTATTAAAGAATAAAGAGTAATACAAACGCATGATCTATACACACATGTCAGAAAAATTAGAAGACAAGTCATTTCCAGGAGTGCTAAAATGTTCCAATGAGGCAAGGAGACCAGATGGCGTCCGTAATGGCTTGGCTGATGCGTTTCAAGGGAGAACCCTCTTCCTCAGAGCAAAGAGCGAATTACCAACAATGCATTTATACATGTGTAGACTTACAGTCTATACCGCCTTCATTGGTAAGCCCCACCCCCCCAATCAGCAATGGGGGTGTTTGTGTCTCTCCAGGAACCACCCAGATTGACATAAAAGTAGCACCAATTACTACAAAACATACAGTGTAAAACTTTGTAGTATGTACATGATCTGCACATATAAAAAAAAATATTATATATTTGCACATGTATACATACATAAATACATCTCAATCAGACCTCATTTAAAATTGCATCCAAGCAAAAAGACATAGGGCATTACTTGTGTACCAACCGCCGTATTTTCCAAAGTGACATGTAATTTGTGTATTCCAGTGGCCAGGAGTCTAGTGGCATCATATCGGGTTTCGTCTGAAACCACAGACCATAGCCAATATGCACAACAAGCAGCAGAGTCGGACCTGCAAACACCAACCCATGCCTATTTTTATCTCTAAAGTGTGTAATAAGGTTTGATTATAAAAGGCAATATACAGTTATGTTAAGTTAAGTTATGCTATGATGGGCTCACTTGGTATACAATGTATGAGTAGAAAATACAATATATAATATATAATGGTAAATTCATAAGTTATATTGTAAAAAGAGCCTATCTGAAAAATATGTCATACCAAGAACCAAGGCAATGGGTCCTCATAGAGATGGGTGGGCTTAGGGATTCCAGTAGTAATGGTGCGGTATTGATTATCATTGGGTGTATGTGTGAGGGCACTCTTGATAGATAGATGGTTGGTTTAACGTTAGTATAGTCGAGCAACTGTGCACGCATGCTTGCAAGCCAAAATGATGCTCACGCTACGCACAAGCTAGATTAAACATGTGCCTAGAAATCACCCAAAGGGGGCTCTGCAACTGGGAGATCTTGGAGGAGGTGAAAGGGAAAACAAGGGGGTCATCTATATCTAGATATGGCCCGTACGAAGCTACTACTGAGCTCCTGTGAAGCAATGGCTAGCCACATTAGGGCTATTAAAAGACAATCCCAAAACTATCAATAAAAAATAAAATATAATCAGGGCCATCTTACCGAATGTACAGGCTGGGCAGTTACCCAGGGGCCCCACGTGCCCAGGGGGCCCCGCCTGCCCAGTGACCCACCCAAGCATTAGTCCCAATTCCTGTGTGCATCCCGCTGCCAAACTTAGCAGGTGGCAAGCACCTGTCGGCCATGCTCTGCTGTCAGGCCACTTGGGCCATGGAGGGGGAGCCCACAACTGCAGGAATGCCTGTCCGCAGCCACGGGAACAAGCGCACACAGGACGGTCGAGTCTGATTCCCATCCATGTGTGTTCTCTGCACCCAGCTGCCGAACTTGGAAGCGGTCATTAGCCTGGCACTGCTGTACCCATAAATATCACCTCGATAAGTTGCATTTTTATTCTCATGGATGATAGGTATAGGCAGGGCCCCAGTGCGCTGCATTGCCCGGGGCCCTTTAATGCTCTTAAGATGGCACTGAATATCATATAAAAAAATATTACCAATAGTAAAAAATATATTAAAAGGGTTGGTAATACTGGTATTCAGTAAAACCCAAAGGAGATATGTCAATACTACAATCTCCAATGTAGGCGAGAAGCCCGTTTCCTCACAGGGATTTCTTTAGTAGAAATGAAATAAAACGGACAAATCCAAGACCTAAAGATCTTAAACTGGAAAAACTTAAAAATAATAATAATAATACTGACAAGTAAATTTTTTTCAGGAATAGTGCCCCTATGGTAAACATTGACAATCATGCTGAAAATGCGCACATATACCAATACGTGCACACACAGATTACATACATGCATGCACATGCATGTGTATACACACACACATATACGCAAACACACTCAGACAACAGCCAATAGGTGCACCAAGAAATGCACCAGACCCATCTCACCATGCCGGCTGATACTTGAGCTAGAACCTCATAAAAATAGGAGGTAGAAAACCATCCTGCTAGGGATTTAGGCTGGATCATCTTATACAAAGCTGTATATGGATGCAATTGGTCCATGGTCCAAATAATGGGGCATCTTGGGATAAGAAGGGCAACAGGCCATGTCCTTCCCTGATGTTTACAAGGAAAAAGGGAGAAAAGACCAAGACAAAGGGGACAATCAGGAAATTATCATTATTCTTAACGTCCGAATGGGGTGGACAGTACGCCCCTGTTGTAAATATATTTCCTATTAACCATTATCATGACTCGAGGGAATGAGGTTACATCACCAAATGAAGCTCTACACCTTCATTCAGGCCCTTTGGGGGTAAAGATCCAGAATGCTTCTCTAGTACATAGCTTTCGATACCTCCTGTCGTTGTCTAGGTCATTACCAATGGCTTTAAAACCAAAAACTTTTAGATCCTCTGTACACCCTGGCTGCGCCGTTGAGGGTTTTCAGAGATGTTGTTATTCGAGATCTGAATGACACCCATGTGCGGAAAAATCGGATGAGTCAGGACTCTGTTAAGGGCCTGGACTCCTTGTGTCAAAACAAGGACCTAGTCATTAGACCTGCCGATAAGGGGGGAGGTATAGTGGTGCTTGATAGGTCCGATTATCTCGCTGAGATGTATCGGATTCTTGGTGACGCAGACACTTATACCCCTCTCCCTCGGGACCCAATGTCCCGATACAAGAAAGAACTGGAGGAGATAGTCGCTAGAGGCTTTTCTCTTAACATCATCAACAAGAAAGAGAAAGCTTTTTTGATACCTAAGCGTCCTAGGACACCGATAATCTATTATTTGCCGAAGGTGCACAAGAGTCTCACTTCCCCCCCGGGGCGTCCCATTGTAAGTGGCATTGACTCTGTGACGTCCCGGGTGGGTAAGTATATTGACTCGTACCTTCAGCCTTTGGTACAGCTGACTCCCGCATACATCAAGGACACGCGGCATGTCATCAATTTATTGGCCTCTCTTGCTCCAGTTGAAGGTCTATGGCTGGTGACGGCAGATGTAGCATCTCTATACTCCGTCATCCCCCATGACCTGGGCCTTAGAGCTGTGAATGATTCATTGGTTCGCGACTCGGGGATTCCTGGGCGTCAAGTCCAATTCATTATGGAACTCCTACAGTTCGCGACCAGATCTAACTATTTCTGGTTTGAGGGCCAATATTTTCGCCAGGATAGAGGAGTGGCAATGGGGGCTAAGTATGCCCCCTCCCTGGCGAATTTATTTATGGCCCAGTGGGAGGAGGACGTCATCTTTGGTTGTGAGAGGCCCCAGATTATGCTCTGGGCCAGGTACATTGATGACGTCCTCCTCCTTTGGAATGGGTCCAAAGCAGATCTCGATCTCTTCATGGTGGAACTTAACCAGAATGATAGAGGCATAAATTTGAGTTTTGAGGCCAGTCAAGAATCCATCAATTTCCTTGATTTAACGATCTTGAGTGCGGGTGACAAGTTTGTCACCAACACTTACTTTAAAATTACTGATCGCAACTCATATATTCCCACGGACAGCTGCCACCATGCTCCTTGGTTGCGTGCTGTTCCGAAGGGACAATATATGAGAATTAAGAGGAACTGTACTAATATGATTGATTTTGAGAATCAGGCCAAAATCCTCACTAGTAGATTCATGGATAAGGGCTATGATAGTACTTTCCTCAGGAACACATTTGAGGAAGTTAGAAGGATGGACCGATCAGATATGCTTTCCACAGTAGCCCGTTCAAAGACCACGAGCACCTCCTTTAGTGCTCCCTTTGTTACTACCTTTTCAACACAGCACAAGAACATAAAAAACATCATTCGGAGACATTGGCATATTCTTAAAAGTGATCGCCTTTTGTCCGATGTGCTACCAGAGCAACCCAGGGTTATTTTCAGAGGGGCCCCTACTCTAAGGGACAAGTTGGCTCCCAATGTTTTGAATCCCCCTGGACCTAAGCCGACCTTTTTTAGCCAGCTTACTGGCTATTACAGGTGCAACCATTGCCAGACTTGTTCAGTTAATAAAAATAAAAAGAGGAACATCAAGGAATTTCTGTCTACGAGTACAGGTATCACCTTCGAGATTAAGCCGTTTATCTCTTGCTCCACGACAGGGGTGGTTTATCTGTTGCAATGCCCTTGTGGCTTGCAGTATATAGGGAGGACTAAAAGACCCCTATACATTAGATGTAATGAACATTTAGCCAATATCCGTAAAGGGTTTACTAAGCATTCTGTATCCAAGCACTACCGACTAAAGCACAACAAGGATCCCCAGGGTACCATTTTCATGGGGATCGACAAATTTGTCCCTCACTGGAGAGGAGAGCCCTTTGTTAGGGGTCTCTCCAAGTTAGAAATGTCCTGGATCTACAGGAACAAATGCTTTACTCCTTTTGGTTTAAATGTAGACACAGACATTAATGCTTTTATTGATAACTCTTGACTTGTTCTTGCTGTATATATATTTTTTTCACATTTTTTTCTCATTTTGAATGTTCTGAACTTTTTTATTGACTGGATTTATCCTGTTCCTGGTGGGAGTTGCACCCGTTCAGGCTCTGTGGCTAAATTTCATTCCTTTTTCTTTACATGTTTTTATATATTCTTTTTCATATTTTTATAATATTTTTATATTACAATTATTTTTAATACTTATACCCGCTGCGATCCTATAACATATGGTGGGCTTAGTATATATTCTTATTGCTTTCTGATTGGGCCAGTTTTAGCTTGGATTGGGCGATCTATTACCCATTTACCCTTTATATAGCCTATTTCGTTATTTGGCTAATATTAGTGGCCATTGCACCGTTTTTATCCATATCGGGTTGAGTTTATTAATTTAGATCCAATCCAAGAGCAGATCCCTGCGGTGGCAACTCCGGCTGGATTTTAATGCTATTTTTTGTGTTTTTGTTTGTTAGTTGTTTTATATTTATCAGTTTCCAGGAATGGTGATTGAGCTTCATTAATATTAGAGACAGCTATGGCGGCTTCATATGTGATCAGGAGCTGAAGCCGCTGTTTGAATGCTCTCTCCGCAAATGCCTTTCCATGTTCTAATATGGCGCTGCCTGCTTCCCCGACTTCCGGTAGGGGCGTATGCCTCTGACGGTACTAATAGTGGTGACTCAGCGCGCTGCCCGCATCCCCTGGAAGACGTCAGTTTTGACGAAACGATCGTAGGGAAGACGTGCTGACGTCACCACTGTGCGGCCGGAAGTCGGGCGGCGGCGGCTGTGATTCTGCTCAACGCTTTTTATCCTTTGATTTATTGTGAGTGTTATTCCATTTGTTTTTCTATTAAATTGTATATACCATCTACACTATTGTGGCCCCACTCTTCTCTTGCATATGTTTGCTTGGCTTTGATGAGGACGAGATAGCTGGTGCTGTTTTTATCCCTGATTGCATTCGGTGGGAGAGGTGACTTACGCTGGAGCTGGCTTTGAGGATATTTGGTGTATACCCATGCCTAAAACCTGTATCCTTCTGGTAAGCGCATACCCCTTATGCATGCTTCACAGCGGTTGACCGAGTGCTCTCTGGTGGTGGACTTTCTTTTACTCGGAGTCTGTTGGAGGCTTCCTTGAACTATTACACTGGACCTGGATACTCTTTTATGAACTTGGACTGTATTCAAATTCCCATTGTTCTTATATTTGCTATATCATTTGTTAGCGCAGCTTTCCAACATATATCTATATAATGCAGAGGGACTGAGTAGTTTTCTTTGGAATTTGGGATACTGCTTCTGTGTTAACCTATTCTTACTGTTAATGGATGTGACGTATGGCCTACATATAACAGCCCTCAAGGACACAGAAGGCCAAAGACCAGGTAGGAGGTGCCGCAGTTGTTAAATTGTTGGATGACATGCACCTTACCATTTGTTGCAAATGCGGTGACACATGAACACACGTACCACAGTTGCTGACTCTACACCTTTAGCTACCTTTTTGTTAGAGAACAGTGGTCCAGGGGCTACTTGACACACTTTTAGTTACTTTTTTTCACCCTGCTTGGGGCTACCATACTCCTCAGGTCCCTAGGTTTTCTAAAGATCAGATTGGAATGTGAACGCAGACCATTTCTAAGGATAGTGTCTTGAGAATTTTTTGTATCAAAGGGGCTTTGTTGTTGAATCTCCTACAAAACCTTACTTGAGCTCTTTCACTAACTACTTTGGAGAGACAAAACCAGATATGAAGCCGCTGGACTCGCAGAAGTGACATGTATACTGGTGAAACGCACATCCACCCGGACTTCCGGGTCCACGGATCGAGCATGCATCCCAGCTGTGTGCAAGGTGACCTGGAAACCAGGTATGACACCGCCAGATTCCTGGAAGTGATGTGTATACCAGTGGAACGCACATCCACCTGCACTTCTGGGCCCACCGAGCGGGCATGCGTCCCAGCTATGTAGGAAGGCGGCACCTAAAGCGATTCTTCAGTGATCCTGCCATGCTGGCATGAAATATCAGTACCAGAGGTACCTCTAATACCAACCACTGGAATACACAAATCACATGTACATTTGGAAGATACTGTCTTTTTTGGCTTGGATGCATTTGTAAATGGGGTCTGATTGAGATGCACAATTGTATTTATGTATGCTATGTATACATGCGTATGTATGTATATATATATATATATATATATATATATACATACATATATTTTTTTTATATATTTATTTATTCATTTTTTTTACGGGCATATCATGTATATACTACAAAGTATTACACTATATGTTTTGTAGCAATTGGTGCCACTTTTATGTCAATCTGGGTGGTTCCTGGAGACACACACACACACACACCCCCATTACTGATTGGGGGGGTGGGTCTTACCAATGAGGGCGGTATAGACTGTGGGTCTACACATGCATAAATGCATAGTGGGTCATTTGCTCTTCTGGCTCTGAGGAAGAGGGTTCTCCCTTGAAATGCATCAGCCAAGCCATCACAGATGGCACTCAACCACACAGACTCTTACCAGATAATATAGACCCTCATTACAAAGGTCTATACAAGCGCAGTGTGTTACGAACCTCAGCGTAAAAAGGAATGAAACCGCCGTTTAGTGGATGTACCACCTTTGCAGCATGTACAAATTACCCCTGTAGCACACCAGCATACGAATAATCATCCAAAGAGAGCTCCAAACAGTCGAACCGCTTTCTGTATAAAATCCTAATTCCACGAGCTGAAACTCACGAATGCGGCGTTCCGCCGAATAGCCCCCGTAATCAAGTGGCTTACGTTAGCAGGAAACAGTCTCTAGCCGCAGATAATAAATCCCCCCCCCCCCCCCAAAACGAGACAAAGCTCAGAGTTGAGGGTAAAACAGGAACGCGTTTACTGAGGGCTACCCGCCCGTATTTTTGCAGGTCCCCATCTGGTGGACACTCCTCTAGAGGGGACCAGATGGGAGACTGTGACAAAGACAGAAAATGTACCTTTCAGGACAGATAGACACAATACATTCCCACAATGCATCCTGGCTTCCTCCTCTCTGCCCTGGAGACAATCGAGAAGTAATTCAATTATCTCTCAGGACAAAGAGAAATGGCCATTATACACGTGGGGACATAAAACAGCAACTGTCATTTAAAATATATATTACTAACATTTTGCCATTAAACCTGCACATATAACCTATCCCCAGATAGCTCAGGTCTGAGTGCACATTATTAGGTGAATGGCACTCAGACTACACGAATACAGTCGAATCGCCATGGAGCCAAAGTCTTTAATCTCACGAACAGGCTCCATGGCATGGCTATCTGGGTTCCCTCATACACAATACAATATAATACAAAACTGCCGAACGCTTCATCGTTCGTCTAATGAACAAAGTCAGGAGGATCCGTGAATTTGGGGCGTAGCGGCACTTCGGATAAAAATGTGTCCGCTTTTGGTGCCTCAAGCTGGGCAGAGGATCGCTGGCTGGCCGGGCAAGCTCCATAACACCGCCATCGTGTGGCGGTTAGGTGTAACAGCGACCACCCAAGAACCACCCAAGAACCATCAATTACGCTGCGGTTATATATATATTTGTTTCTTATTACCAAGCGCGGCAGTTATATCATATATTAGGCCATCACATACGCCATCTGGTCTCCTTGCCTCATTGGAACATTTCAGCACTCCTGGAGGCAACAAGCGTCTTCTAATTGTTTTGACATGCATGTATACATCATGGCTTTGTGAGTATTATGTGAGTTACATTTTATTCTTTAATAAATGTTTAGAATGGCATTGCACTAGGTCAGTGCGCCTTTCTCTTGTTTTCATTGTCAGACAGTATTGTCTGAGAGGTAAGCAAGACCCTAGGCCAGTAATGGTGAACCTTGGCACCCCAGATCTTTTGGAACTATATTTCCCATGATGCTCAGCTACACCGCAGAGTGCATGAGTATCATGGGAAATGTAGTTCCAAAACATCTGGGTGCCAAGGATTGCCATTACTGCCCTAGGCTATGTTTTTAAAGATTAAACACACCTTTTTCCAGAGAAATCTTTCCTATTAGGCAGTTTATTAACTGCAACACTACTAATGTAATTTATATTATCACATGTATGAAGTGTGAGATCGTGTATGTTGGCTGTACAGGTAGACCAATGAGAATCATGATAGTGAAACATAATCACACAGCCCATAGTACCGCCTTAAAACAGCAAACTGATGCTTCCCAACCTTTGAGATGTTCATGGGGGAGAAATGTTTTATGATATCAAGAAAGCGACTGGTTCTTACCAAGGCAGTGGTCTGCAGTGGCTGCTGCTTTGTCAAGAGACATACCTTATCTTCAAATTTCAAACTAGGATACTAAATTCATTGTTTGGATCTAGATGTGCATATTTCATGGCTCCCTTACTTTGCTTGAGGTATACTATGTTAGGATTTTTGTTGTATATGTAACTCATATAATCTCTTTTGAACTGAAATTCTGCTTGAAGTTCTTACTAGATATATTATTCCCCATTAATATATCTTTATTTTGTCTTGGTGTAAGAAAAATCATGTTTTATGGTTGCCTAGCATTGGTTTTCCACTCTGTTTTTTTCTAATGCTCTTCTTATAATATGGGATGGTATATTTGGGAGGAGATGGACCGGTATGTCACAGTCACTTACCTTCCCACTCTAGTGCCGGTGGGTTGTCCGTGGACAATTACGAGTAGTGTTCAAGGTGTCCTGGCCATGTCACATGATACGTCATGGGGCAAGAAAGTCCATTTAGGACAGAGCACGCTGTCACTGAGTATGGTGTCAATGTCTGCTTGGTTTCTGTGCACCCTAGCTTCTGTTATCAATACAGTCAATTTCTGCTACAGTCTCCTCCAGTCTGTCCTGCCATCGCCTGCATACAGTTAAGTCCTGCTACAGTCTCCTCCAATCAACCCTGCCACTGTCTGCTACAGTCAGGTCTTGCTACAGTCTGCTTCAACCTGCCATGCCACTATCTGCTACAGTCCTGTCACAGTCTACCTACAGTCCTGCTATGGTATGCTACAGTCTACCTACCCAGCTACAGTTGCTACCATCAGTCTGAGTCCTGCCACAGTTTGCTACAGTCAGTCATGTTTCCTGCACACCCTAGTGCTTGTTTTACTGAGCCACCTCTGTGTCTTCAGGCACCTATTAGCCTTCACATACTTGGGGGTAACTTGCAACTAAGTCCAAACTTCTCTAAAGGGTCCCTGGCAGAACACCAGTTATCCCCTAAACCACCCACAGGAAATGCTATATACATATTCCATGACAGCTTGAGGTTAGGATTTTGCCCACAGAGCATGACATAGACACCTGACTAAGGCCAGAATTGGTCAAAATGCATTAGGGGCAATACCCTTTTTTTTACCTGATATATGCAAATAACTGGATTTTTGTAAGAACTTACCGTAAAATCCTTTTCACTACAGTTCATCGACAGACGCAGCTCCTCCTTCTAGGGATAGACACTAGGCAGAAAAAAATTGTCTACGGCTATGGGGGCTGTACCAGCAAGCATAACCCCTAAGGCTCTGCTATTCTCAAACAGTTTGGTTGCAAGCAGTGTTAGAAAGAAACCCCATAACTCAGAAATAGAGGGGCGGGCGCTGCGTCTGTCGATGAACTTCAGAGAAAAGGATTTTACGGAAAGTCTTACAAAAATCCAGTTTTCTCTATCGTTCTTCGACAGACGCAGCTCTTCCTATTCATAGACTCATAGGGATGTCCCAAAGCAGTATATCATGAGGGGTGGGAACAATACAGAAACAAAAAACTGAATTCCTCAATGGCTAGAGCTCAACCAGAACGCATGCAGAGATGACCAAGTTGCCACCTTGCAAACTTGTAACACCAACGTCTGATGGCAAAAAGGCCAAGAGACAATCAGCAGTCTCGTAGAGTGAGCCTTCACTGGGAAAGGAGGAACCTGACCCTTCAGTGAATAGGCTTGTACCACCGTCTGCCTGATCCATCTGGAAATGGTATTAATAGGCGCAGCCATACCCTTACAAGGTCCATCAAAAAGGACAAAAGGAGCGTCCGATTTTCGAAAGGACTCAGTGGTCTGTAAATAGACCCTGATTGCCTGAACCGCAGCCATAGAATGTGAAGCATGCTCCGTCTGATGCTGAGGTTTAGGACAAAGTGAAGGCAATACAATGTCTTCATTCAGATGAAAATCAGAAACGACCTTAGGAAGGAACGAATAATTAGGTCGAAGTCCCACCTTATCTCTATGTACCACCAGATAAGGTGATCAGCAAGACAACGCCGCCAGTCAGACACTCTGCGGGCAGAAGTGATAGCCACCAAGAAGGCAACCTTCTGAGACAAAAACAGCAGCAAAAGCCCCCGAAGTCTTTCAAAAGGAGGCATTTGAAGAACAGATAACACCATGAAATGTACAATTTCCACGTACGATGATAGATCTTCCTGGAGGGCGACTTCATGGCCTTCAATAGCGTAGGAATCACAGAGTCAGAATTCCTCAATACCTGGCTTCAACAGCCATGCTGTTAAGGAAAGCGACTGTAAAGCAGGATGAATAAATTAGGCATTGAGACAGCAGATCTTCCAAGAGAGGAAGTCTCCAAGGAGCATCGGCGACCAACCATACCAGATCTGCCTAACAAGACCGACGAGGCCAGTCTGGGGCCACAATAATGATAAGAATTCCTTCCCCCCTATCCTTGCGTAAAAGTCTCAGCAGGAGATTCAAAGTATGGAAGGCATAACTTAGTCAGTACTGACCCCAAGGTGCCACTAGTGCATCTTTGGCATCGGTCAGAGGATCCCAAAACCTGCCTACGAACCGTCTAGGTGAGGCAAGAAGCAAACAGACTGACCTCCGGTGCCCCCCCCCCCCCCTGGACACACAGGAGATGAAAAAGCCTCCGGATGAGGGACACACTTGGTGCCCCCTTGGTGATCACAATAAGCCACAGCCGTGGCATAGGCTGATCGAATCCTCACAGGACAATCTTGCAGACGAGTTGCCCAGTGGCTCATGCCAAACCTTATTGCCCTGAGCCTCTGCAATTTTGCAGAAAAGACAGACAGACTGCCAACAGCAACCGGATAGTGCCCTGTAACTTTTGCAACTTGTCCGAGAGAGGGAAGACCCTCACCAAAGTGAAATCCCCTATAAGGCGTACTTGAGAGGAACCCGGCTCCAGAAAGAGTCGAAGATGTCCACCCACCGCAGAAATGGGTGAGGGCGCCCCATCAAGCAGATGAAGATTAATCTGCAGATCTAGCCTGGTCCGTCTCCAATTTACCTGAGCAGGTCTTCTCGAAACCCCCAGAAGACCTGAGCTGCAGTACCATCGCTTGCGACCCGGAGGTACAAACTGGCTGCCTACGAGCAGCAAAAGAAGACCCCTGTCTAACACATGGTGACTTGCCCTTAGAGGATTGAGGAAGAGGAGTACTCTTACCCCTAGTGAGGCCTTTGATCAACTCATCCAGAGAGGATGCAAACAGCCTCCCTCCTGTGAAAGGAAGATCAGTCAAGGCCTGTTTGGAAGCCTGGTCAGCAGACCAGCTCTTTAGCCACACCATGCGCCTGATAGCAATCTCCACTGCTGACACCCTGGCCACTAACGGGGCTACATCCAGGAACGTATCACACATCAACACCAGGGCTTGAGCCAACTGGTCCATCAGTTCCGTCACCCCAGGGGGGAGCCATTCAGCTTCCATGTTATTTTTAAGTAACTTCACCCATTCAGTAGCAGTCTGCGCTACTAAAACATTCACAAAGGTAGACTTTAACATGTGACCTGCTACCACGTGTAAATGGCGGGACAAGGATTCCACCGGTCTATCCACGGGATCCGCAAAAGTTGGAGACTCTTCCACCAGTACCAGAGTCGCTTTATTCAACCTGGCAACCGGAAAATCCACTTTTGGTGGTACAGTCCACCTAGTGGACACTGCTTCCGCAAAGGGGCAGCAGCGCGCAAAACGCTTAGGCACCACTAACGTGCTTAATGTGTCGTCATTGTTCATCCACATTAGTGTGAAAAAATTCTGGACAAGGGAACACCTTGCTTGACTTATGGGATTTGCGGGAGCCAAAAGACACCTGCGTACCCGGTGCTGTGGGTTCATCAGCCATTTTTAAAGTTTCCCGCACAGAAACTATCAGGGCTTCCACCAATGTGCGTTCCCGCGTGGGGGCTGATGAGGACAGGTCCTCTTCACCGTCAGAATGCAAAGACACTGACCACTCAAGGTGGTTTGCATCTGCGGCGTCCATATCTATCTCAGAGTCCGAGGACCCTGCCGATGGAGGTGAGGGCGGAGGACGTTTGTGGCTGGCAACACCAGAACAGACAAATTCCACTTTTGATATCAGGCTTTGCAAAAAAACTATTTCTGGCTGCAACTGTAATCCAGAGGGTCCCTGTAAGATTCTGGTACCTTCGGTACCCTTATAGGTCATTTCCTTCTTCATATTGCGTCCCACCTTTTCAGCTAGGTGGAACGCATATACCTTTAAGCCGCATGACGTCATCACTAAGCGCCGCTCTGAGCGGCTATTTCAATCGCCGGCTTCTCTCTCACAAATGGTTCGTTCAAACCGCATGGTATACAGCCTTATCTTACGCTGCCGGAGCCTCCAGCTATTGCCATACCTGGATAGACCGGAACCTCGCTATTGATCCCGTATCTCGCTACCCGATCATTCACTCATTACCGGACCCTTCAGCTTACTAATCTAACTAGTGATAAGTACCCCACAGGGGATTCCTTCCTATCAAACTTACACTATCTACTTCTGCATACTAAGGACTGTTACTATCTATGCATTACTATTTCTATCATCTGCACTGTTACATAGATTGCTAGCTCTTGAGTCTACTACCATCTATATCCTTGCACTAAGTTAGCCTCTCTTGTACACTCCATCTGCTGTCCCCTACCACCTGTTATTGCATAGGATTGTTAACCTATCTACCATCATCTACTACTCTCCTGAACATTACTATTGAATACTCATCATTGCTATCACAACTCACGCCTGTCCTTTCAGCACATCACCTCTATACTATCATATACAACCTATCACTCCAGGAACATCTTATTGAGTGTTTGTATATTGTATGCTGAAGCAGGCTGGCCACAATGATGAGTCTGGAGAGTTGGACATGGTGATTCAACACATCTCTACATGACTACTGAGTGGAGATTCTGCAGCTGCAAATCCAACTCTCTAAACAAACGCTAGAGCGTTACAGTCCCGCAGTTGTTTCCAGGGGGTCTGCAGGTGAAATTTTATCCTGGGACTCCATTTTGCAAAAAAAAAAAATTTTTGTGTATGTCCCTTTAAGACTGCAAAAAAACGTGGTCCCACCACTAATACTGTGGACCCCCAATCCTGATTAGTATATTATATATAGTATAATAGCAGAGCAGGAAGGAGAAAAAACCTACAGGGTCCCCCCAGAAAACTTTACCAGAGCCCAGAGAAAAACGTCCAGTCTGATCAGTGTAGAAAACGTAAGTAACACTGAGCTGCACAGGAAGAGGAAGAAGCTCTGCCTCTATCATGAAAAAAAGCCTGCTGCATGTCTGTCCAGCCCACGGACCTCAAGAAAATGGCCACAATACATTCTCAATGGGAAAATACATAAAATGGCTGCCCATACAAACTAATGGGAACATAGAGATCATGAACCACAGCAAAATAGCGGCCCCCACAGCACGCCATGTGTCTCCGAGACCCCCAGGGAGGGTTCCAAAATAGAAGGCATCAAAAGGATCCCTAATCAGGGATCCATTCAGGACATCCACCCCCCTCAAATAAGTGCCAAAGCGGCCACATTATTACCGCCCCCCCCCCAAGGTAAAAACCTGCTAGGGGAGGGAAAATGCCAAGGGGTATATCCTAAAGGGTGCCAGGGAACCAAAGGAGCCCCTAAGGTCCGACCATTCCAGGGAGGGGCCCATGCCCGCCCCACATCCTCCAGGGGTTTTGGGGGGACATACAGTATTACTCACCATGGGTACAAGGTGGGCCACTCCGAAACGATCACCTCCCACCTGGGATGGAGGTGCTGTTAGCCAAGGGGAAACTGCGACTCAGGGCGATCCAGGTAGTTTGCGTCCCGGCAAGACGATCCACTCGCAGGCTCGTCCCCATCCATTTGGGCACTGTCATGGCGAGGCCTAGTTCTGGACTATAACCTGCTCATGCTCGATGGCCAGGCTGGGAGACCTTAAGGATCTAGATCACCCTTTTTCAACCAGGTTGTGCCTTGAGGCTTCTTCAGGGGTGCCTTGGCAAAATGCCAAGAATTGATCAAAAATTACATTTATACAAGTCAGCTGGTGAATGAAGTCTGCCTTTTAGTTACACAAAACCACAGGTTTTCTTGGGCACCATTAAGACTTTCTAGACACTGGTATCCTAACAACCAATTATGTCATCAGTTGGTAAGGAGGATGTCAATCGCCTCCACAGCATCCTTGTTTGACCCTTCTCTCCCTCAGCACTGGGTCACATTAGCCTACTGATTGAGAGAAATTGAGGGAGAAGAGAAACATTGGAATAATAGTCAGTACTAGTGTGCAAAAGTGTATTTGCTTTGGAAGAAAAAAAAAATCACCTCTAACGTTGGGTGTCCTACTTGTGTGGATGTTGCTGCATTATGTAAAACTATTAGAATAGTTTTTTACATTTTAAAATGGCGTTCCCCGAGACTGTCTATAAATTATATAAAATATTTTAAAGGGTACCTTGAGATTGTCCATAATTTTAAAGGGTGCCTCGAGGTCCTATCCCTGTCATTAGGCATAACAAACTGTTTGAGAATAGCAGAGCCTGATGGGTTATGCCTGCTGGGACAGCCCCCATAGGCGTGGACAAGTTTTTTTTCTGCCTAGTATCTATCCCTAGAAGGAGGAGCATAACCCTATGAGTCTATGAATAGGAAGAGCTGCATTTGTCAATGAACAATAGAGAAAGACGTTTTTGAATAAAAAAAGTGTTGCGCTGTCCCTTTTAAAACTATATCAAGTGACATAAATAAACAAACTCATGAGAACCACACCAAATTTGCATCTAAATATGCAAAGTTCAACTGTAAAAATAATTGTGCAAGCCATAAACAAACTTAATAAATACATCAGAAGCATATTCTTTTAAGATATATCAAAGGATTCATATTATACTGTATATATGTTTGTAGTGAACAATATAACCGTGCATCAAACTATATAAAGTACAGCCATTATAAATAGTACAATAAAAAAGTCTACATATCATGTGAATAAACTGTAATAACACTCAATTATGTAAAATGTATTCAAATGATCTCCCAAACACGAGGTCCCCAATGATTGATAGAAAAAGAGGCTGTGCCTCAGGGATGTCCTCTGGACCAGTGGTCCTCAACCCTGGCCTACAGGGCCCACTAACAGGCCAGATTTTAGGTATTACCTTGGGGAGATGCAGACTAGAGTACTGCAATCGCTGAGCAGCAAATTATATCACCTGGGATGTATTTCAGTTATCTTGAAAATCTGGCCTGTTAGTGGGCCCTGTAGGCCAGGGTTGAGGACCACTGCTCTGGACCTTTAAACTGCCTTCACTGAAATCCAGCCAAAACTCAAATATTGAATGAACAATCCAGGACACATATGAAGAAATAAATAAACTGAGTATTGTGATGTCATTAAAAGTGTCAGTCTATTAAAGGAGAACTATAACCAAAGCTATTTTGGGCATACTTCTGTAGGTCACAAAAGTGGAGTTCATCTGCACGCCTATGACTTGTTTTCAGCTGACAGCGGGCTAAAGTCTGCTGTCGGCTGATGTCACTCAGCCACTCCAGGCTCGGGAAAGATCTTCGCCATATGGTCGGGATCCACTCAGATGCTCAGACTGGCACCAGGCTCAGCCTCTCAGTGATCTGCTGAGAGTCTGAACCAGCCCCCCCAGCCCTCTCAGCCCCCTCTACAGCCCAGGGCTCCAGTGAGTGCTGAAGGGGCACAGCAGAGAGCCAGTGACTGACAGTGCTCTCTGCTCAGAGCGGAGGGGGGGGGGAACTGAGCGATCAGCAGTATTTGATCGCTCAGTTCTCACTGCAGAGGCAGCAGGACAGATGCAGCATCAGACAGATGCTGCATCCACCTAGGTAGTATAAATGTTTGTTTTCTTGTAAGTCCATACTTCTCTTATATACATTTTTTTTAAAAGGGTACCCACATACACTGTATTGTCAAACGTATTGGGACGCCTGCCTTTACATGCACATGAACTTTAATGTCATCCCAGTTTTAGTCCGTAGGGTTCAATATTGAGTTGGCCCACCCTTTGCCGCTATGACAGCTTCAATTCTTCTCATAAGGCTGTCCACAAAGTTTAGGAGTGTGTCTATGGGAATGTTTGACCATTCTTCCAGAAGCGCATTTCTAAAGGTCACGCACTGATGTTGGACCAGAGGGCCTGGCTCGAAGTCTCCGCTCTAATTCATCCCAAACGTGTTCTATCAGGTTGAGGTCAGGACAGTCAAGTTCCTTTACCCCACACTTGCTTATCCACTTTGTATTAAGGAGTTCCGCTACAACTTGTATAGATTTATGATTCATTCAAAGTGAGGTGAAAACACTTTTTTTTTTTGGTGCTAGCGGCAATTCACAGTAAGTTTCACTTGTTTATTTTACATCAATACTGGTTTTGCACATACAGTACATTTATATATTTTAATTATTGGGTAATTGAAGGTTGCGCTGATTAGTATATTCACATTTCTGTTAACCAAGCTGTGCTACTAATGCAGTAGTGATTAAAGGCCTATGCATTTCTAGTAGGCGTCTAGCATCACAAGACTGGCTGTACAGATTTAAAAACGCTTTGACAGGAACTATAGTTGATATACATTATTAGTATTTTAACTTTGTACTGCTGATGGTCTGGGTTTAGACTAAAGATGGGTACACACAAAGCAAATATTGGCCAGTATCAGCCAGTTGAACAGGAATCGGCTGACATTCAGTCAGTATGTACAGCTGTCTTTCCGATAGAAGTCGGTGTGTTTTGGCGGGATGGGTATTCGGGGGGGGCAGCCGTGCTTCAGAACACAAAGGCACAGAAGGGGCATCTCTGCACTTACATTGCACGTGTTAGTATGTCGCTCTGCCAGTTTTTTTTTGATTCAGCCCGCTGGGTTAAACAAGAAAAAATGACGCGTGCACCAGGCTTTGTACATCTGTTACAGAGGAAGACACAGCTTATTCAGTGCTGCTGATAATAACCATAGTTAAGTTTTAATCTCTTTATAGCCTCAGTACAAAGTCCCAGAGTCTTGGTGGAGCTATTTATTAAATGGAAAAGTCCTCATGTGTGTCACGTATAAAACAGACTACTGTTGTTTTAATCGATTTATGCTAAATGATTTACCTGCGCACATTGATTGCATTTGAGCTTTCTAACCTTGGATAGCTCAGTTGGACAGCTGGATTTAATTTCATTTCTAGACTGTATTGTTTAGAATAATTGGCTAATGACAAACACTTAAAGGGCCATTAAACCTGTAGTACAATTCAGTTCATATGAACACAACCGATAATAAAAATATTAGCAGATACGGCATGTTTAAAGGTTTGAGAATAGATTAGATTTGTCTTTCCTGGATCAGGACAGCAGATGACAGTTACTTGGCCTGATCATTTTTAGCTAGATGGGATTAATATCACATATTTATAATGACAGGAAGATGCCTGCCAACTAGCTACTTTCTTGGGGAACAATGAGGGCCCAAACACACCTGAATGCAATCCATGCCTGTCGTGGCATTAGTCAGAGTGTTCAAAATGAATGCATCTAGACACACAAGAATTTAGGCCGTGCTGAACTTTTTGCCCATTATCATGGTTTGTTGTGACAGAGCTTTGTTTTGGAGGTGTAAAAACAAAAAGAGAAAAGCACCATTACCTAAATGTAGCATTTATTAAAACATACTGTATTTCTGAAATGAAAATATATAAATATGCACTCACATTTATAAGGTATTTAAAAAGTGCATCAATAAGTCTCCAGCAGGTGGCAACCTCCCAGGTGGTCAATGGTTAGCAAGTCCCCCTGGCTGGATGTGATGTAAGGTTCTTGGAATTAGGAAGTTCACCAGGGGAACACCAGGAAGAACCAACAAAAGCAACAGACTGTGTATATCACATGGATTAGAACTGTGGGCAGTAAGAGAGTTGTAGGCCCACAAGATGGCTGTGATGCTGCCATGTGATGTAAATGGGGATAGTTACGCGTTTTGGGGCATGGTCCCTTTGTCGAGGAGGTTTGCTTACTATTGACCACCTGGAAGGTTGCCACCTGCTGAAGACTTATTAGTACGCTTTTTAATATTTTGTAAATGTGAGTGTTTATTGTTTTTCATTTCATAAATATGCTTTAATAAATAATATATAATAAATAATCCCCAGATCCTACTTGGAAGAGAGACTGATGATGCTGCCATAATGTGAACTTCATGCCACATTGATTTTATATGGACTTTTCTCAAGGCCTTAGTGCCGGTTCACACTATTCCGACTTGTCAGGTGACTTGTAGCTCCTAATGCTGTGCAATGGAACCGTTCTAATCAGAGCGACTCAAGTCGCTCAGACTTAGAAAAAGGTTTCTGCACTATTTTTTGGCAAAGTCGGAGCGACTTGCATTGACTTCTATTATGAGAAGTCGTTTGCAAGCCACGATGAAGTCGCGCTGCACGGGCGACTTAAAAGTCGCCCGAAGTCGGGGCGACTTTGAGTTGGATTAGTGTGAACCGGGCCTTAAAAGACTCTTTTTATGTTGTTTATCATTCCATGCCTATTTTTATATTTGGCAGTTGCACTAGTTTCCCCCCCCCCTTTTCTTGCACCTGGGTGCATTTAGGGTGTTCATACCAGTTATCCCTATCCTAGCCAGTTAATCCTTTTTTAGTTATTGGTGTTTTGGAGGTGCTTTGGCGTACTATTGAAAATGAATGGCCCTGCAGAACACTACAAATGCATGATGCACTATTGCTAATAAGCTTTTACTAGCCGATTTTTAAAAACCTGTCCCAATCGATACTGCCCTCCCCAGGTAAGTGGCCCCTGCAGTATTCACCTCCACCTCACTCTTCCTCCCTCCCCTTTACATTGAATTGGCTTGCTGATTATATTTTCAGCTGCCAGAAATGCTGAAGGGTTGTTGGAACAGCAAAACTGATAAATATATAATAATCCCATTAGACTGTCCTAGGCTACATCTGGCTTGAGGAATTGATTCCAGTTCCTATGCATTTTTCAAGCTCGTAATAAGGAATTCTGACAACCACCAAAAAAATTACGAATTTCTAGATATATTTACACATTCACTACTGTTAAACTTGTTCTTTTATTTTTATTTGCTTTTGTTAAGGAAGAAACCAGCTAAGCCTGATTTTTACTAGATACACAAAATATAGATAATATTGTTGGTGCACTGTGTTTACCATACAAACAGGTACAGCCACCCGCAGAAAAAGGGCAAATACAAACAAAGCCATCTAATTCTCACAAGTCAGAATAAGCTCTTGCTATTTAGAAATAAATCAGTTAATCAATAACGTTTTTTCATAATTAAAAATAAGGACATATGGGAAACCTTAGAACAGTGGTGGCTAACCTACTACATATAGGGAGCCTAAAGTCAGGTGTCTGACATTGGCAAAGGGCTGCACATAAACTTCAATAAATATAACGCTACAGGAGATGGTCAAACATGACATGCAGAGGTAGATGATCAGAGACTTAGGGTGGGTACATACTATAAGAACATTGGGCGAATGATCGTCCGGTTTTCCTCAATGTTTCACAGCAAGTCAAAACCGAGGATGGAACTAATGTATAAAAATTCTCATATGACAAAGCCTTTTTTTTTTGTTGTTTATTGATCATCCATAGTTTTTTTATATCTGATTTATATTGTATGAAAACACTACACATTAAAACGAAAATTGTTACTTCTGTTAATGTATGAGAAAAATTTTGGAGTTTGTCCCTTCGGAAATTTTGGTTTGGAAAGTCTGAATCAGATGCCAAAAGTTGTGTACACACTCTATGAAAATCGAACGATCGTGCCCCCTACGTTGCATATACGAGACATACTTTAGAAGACAGTCATAAACTTGAGACATCATATTGTAGACCCATAGAGATAACTGGTATTAGAGACCCTTTACAAATTCATGCTTCCACATTTGTGGATCATACATCTTCCAAGATCATAAAAAGGAAATGACACCACAGAAAAAGGGAGAAGGTAAAATAAGTGAACCAAACCATTCTATTTTATTAGGGCTCATGTACATGGATATCAAATTTAGAAAAGAGTCAAGTGCTTCTGAGTTGTTACAACTTGCTTCTTACTACAGTGTTGTAGTTACTTTAGTTTGCCATTGCAATGTTCAAGCAGTTGCTTCAAGCTGTTTCTGAATTGGATTTTCATTCACATTGACATCTATGGGGAAGATCATCATTTTGGGCCCATGTCCATTAGCCTCAATTGTGGCCTAATATCTGCTGTTCCTGCTGTGGAGGCAGGAACACCTTGATACAAGCCATGCCATGGTGGAGAAATCTCGACAGATTTTTTTTCTGTTATCAGCCTGAGTGACATAAAAAGGGCAATTGATTTCACCAACGTCTACTCATAACTGAAAAATACATTTAGAATAGAGCAACTCTTTACTTAGTAAAATGTATTTTACACATATTGCAGTAAAAAATAAGAGGTGCCCTTACATGTCCTTTTATTGATAATTAGTTTGTTTTTAGCCTCCAGGCTTTTCTTTAATATATCTCCATCCTGTCTTTGAATGACCCTGGAGCTGTTGACTTCCGTGATCTATAGTAGTATATCACTGACATCCAGGCATAATGTTGGAAATAGGCAAGTTTGCATGGACAAGAGGGGTGACTATGTAATCTGGGGTTTTACCCCTTTGTTAAACTTTGCAATGTCTACTGCTTAGCCAAAATGATTTCTTGGAGTGCACTATGAAGCAGTAGATGAAGTACTTGACCCTATTCATAATAAGGAAACATGACTTACACAGCTGCTAATCCCAAAATAAAAAACTTGCACAGATACAGCCAGTTAAAAAGTAACAAAATTCTTGGAGCAATACCCACACAATGCGCAGGAGTGCTTTGTGAACAGAGATGAATGAAATGATATCGTTCAATGAGGATTAGGCACATCTGATGTTTTCCAGTCATATCTTTATTTGATATTTTTAGTGAACATGCATGATCTGTACTGTCAGTGGCAAGTCACACAATTTATTATGGTTTCTTAGATTCATAAACTGTTCAATTACCTACAAATCACACACCATCTATACACACGTATTGTATGAGAGTGACAAATCATCATTCGCCTTGAAAGGATCAGATTCCTGTTCTTTGTCTGATTCCTGGCACACTGCTATACCTGAGTCATTCATCTCTATTAATCATATAAATCAAACAAAAATAGACAGCAAAATGAGAACAACATGACTTTTTTCACTGAACATGACACTGTCGATTCTAAAGTGCAACATCAGGTCATTCTAGCAAAAAAAAGAATAAAAAATAAAGGAAATCAGCATTTGTTATCACTTAATAGCCATCTCAAAAAATAGTTTATATGTTAAATGACAAATTATTGAGAAACCACATGCACATAATGATTCCTGTCTTGAAATGTTTTTTTTTTTCTCCAGTGGAGGTAAGTGGACAACCCAAGAAATAGACTGAAATGCTGAGCGGTGGATGACAGATGGAAATGTGAAGCTTTCACTAAGCTTCTGAGCCTGTGGCAGTATATGTGGGTGTTAAACTCCTGTGGATTCCAAAATAGGAACATGGAAAAAATAGCTGCTGAGCTGATGAGAACATGGAATTAAATAATTCTAAAGATTGCATCTAATGAAGATTTTTCATTTGATATTCCTGTGAGCCCAAATTAAGCAGAAGTAGAAAAAAATCTATGAACAGTATCCTTATAAAAAGGCCGTAGAAATTATTTCTGTTGCAAATTACCATATAAAATTATCAGGGGCACATAATAGGCATGCAAAGTCCAGAGGCACAAAAATCTATGATGCAAAACAGCCATAAAAGGTGTCAAGGGTAAAAAATTGCTCAAGAAGTTTTCACTCATGTAAGTGACCTTAGATGGCATATGGCATAAAGTGTGGACAAAGAATCAAGAAGGAGCACAAAAAAGCCATACAAAAAGTGTTGGAAAGACATAATAGGTATTTACAGCAGTACAAACTAACACAGTTTTTAGTGGGGGAAAGTGGCCTTACAGGGATATTAAACTTGTTTAAAAATTATGTATGTATTCTTAACTCAAATACATACAACAATCTATTTTCTATTGCTCTCCACCCCCTGCAAATCTTCAAATTCAATTTTTTGCTGCTGTGATTTGACCTCAAGTTAGAGGGTGGCAACATTCATTCTCTATGGTCCCACTGTATACATACTTGCCAAGTGTCCCAGATTTGCCAGGACCATCACGATTGTTAGCTATTTGTCCCACGATGTTTGTTTCCTGACCTGTGTATTGGGAGTCACAACTTGCACCAGAGTAAACGTGTTTGGGGGCAGGCCATGGGACACCAATCACTGTATAGTTTGGGGATGTAGAGGCCAATGATCGTATAGTGAGCAGCAGTGGATGGGTATTAGAGGATGCTTAAGTAGAGGCTTTATTACTCTCCGGATCCATCAAGTCACTGTCCACAGTCTGTGGAGACCAGTGATGTGTACCTGGCTTCTCTAACCTTGCCAGGTATGTAGATATCATTGCTTCTCATCATGTATGCCAGTTTCTGAGAGGAGATAGCGCTGGGGGAAGAGGAGCAGAGGGCACTATGTGTGGGGGTTTATGAGCGCTATCATAGGCACTGCATGAGGTAGAAGAAGGGGGATTGACAGCTGAGGAAGTGCTCTCAACTTCCTATCTGCACAAAGCATGTGACAACTGCCAAAGTCCATTTCTAGGAGCAAATACACCAATGTACACTATTTCACAGCCCCCCCTCCCATGGCCCTAGTTTCACCCTATGTCCCCCCGCCTCATTCTAGTCTTCACCCTGTTTTTCCCATCTCCTCCTTCCACTGCACTGTTTGCCCCTTCATCCCCTTTTCACCCTTTGATCCCCCTCTTGACTGCCCTGTCCTCCTCTTCAACCCCCCTTCACTGCCTTGTCCCACTCTTCACCCCCATCCCCCTCTCCTCTTTCTGTTCTTTACCCTTCACCTCCCTCTTCATTCTCCCTTCCCCCCTCTTCACTGTCTTATACCCTTTCACCTGTCCACCCCATATCCCCCTCTGCACTACCCTGTCACCCTCTTCACCCCCTCCATCCCCCTCTTCCCTCTGCCTGCCCTCCTCTTCAACCCTCCTTCACTGCCTTGTCCCACTTTTAACCCCCCGCCCCCTCTCCACTCCTCTTCCTGTTCTTTACCCTCAAACCCCCTCTTCATTCTCCCTTTCCCTCTTCTTCACTGCCCTGTCCCCGTTTTTACCTGTAAACCGCATATCCCCTTCTGCACTACCCTGTCACCCTTTTAACCCCCTCCATCCCCCTCTTCACCTTCCAGCTCCCCATCTTCACCTACCAAGACCCTTCTTGACCCCTAGTCTACCTTCTCAACTCCCAGTCTCCCTCATCACTGCTCTGTCCCCCCTTCACACACCCCTTCTCGCTTTTCACCTCCCAATTCCTCACATCGCCCCCCTGTCCCCCTTTTCACCTCTCTTTACATAGTTGTGTAGGCTTTACAGTGTTTATACAGATGATGAGGAGGCGATATGATGACCACCTGTCAACTGCTCTCCTATCCACAGATTGCTTTTTAAAAGGGCAACCAGGACTGCTGCATGTGTAAATGAGCCTTTAAAAGTTTTAACTAGATAAACAAATACATCGGTAACTTTATGAATTAGGAATACCTTCTTGCCTGTGTTTCTGTCCTTATTTAGATACATTTTCCTCTGTATGCAATATTTTAAAACTTTTTTTGTACAATAGGTTAACAAAATGCCTGTTGTAGAACCATGCACACTTTTTTTTCTTAATATTTTTATTGGTTTTAATGTCAAACATGTAGCAAACATATAGATAAATCAATAAATAACAGGGGATGTAAAATATAATGTACATCAGAAAACGTAAACAGCAAGACATTAGAAGAGTCACACTAATTAGAGAAAAGGCCTGGCTCCCTTAGGCCGATGAATATCATGAGCATTAACATACATATCAGACATGGTGAAAGTTGAAGTGAATTACCATTAAGGCAACAGTTACCTCAACAACAATTCCAAATTACACTGCAATGCAGCACGTGTGTTTGTGTTCCTTTCATTTTTAGTGGCACCAAAACATGGTGTGGTTTTGGATTCTTGTGTGATAAATCGCTCAACATTTACAGCAAAACCACACCACATTTTGGTGTCACCAAAAATGAATAGAACACAAACACATGTGCTGCATTTTGCCACACACACACACACACACACACACACAAATAAAATCCCAAATTTGAAACTGCGCTTGGAAAACATCATTATTAAAACCACAACTAATTGCTGATATAAGCAGCGACTCTGCTCTGCTGTGAGATAATTAACACAGAATACATTCAAATATGTAACAAAACAGCCACGCAAAAATAAAGTGATAATAAAAATAATGTGATAATAATAATGCATGCGATGCATACTAGCACATTATGCCATTAACTTTCAGGGAGATTTTTTTGTGGTTTACTACCACTTTAAGCTAAGACCAGTAGGCCTATCACCATCACATGGAAAGTGTCAAAAACTTCCTCAGCAGGACTATAATGTAGCAGGCTAGCAGCATACATTTAAATAGGGATTAATAACCTTCAGGGCAGCATTCAAATGTAGTAGCACAGCACTCTATACAGCTAAGGGTAAATCTCAGAATGTTCTCACTGTTATGTGAATGTGCAGATAGCAAATACATGGGGAGAGAGAGCCTGTTCATTTGTAGGTCTCCTTCCTTTTTTCAGAGCCAATCTTTGTCATAAAATAGATAACACAAGAGCAAAAAAAAATAAAATCTATCCTGCCCACTGTGCTTATATTCAGAATGGCAGGATAGGCCTTACACCTATTTTTGCACTCTAATGTTGAGACTGAAGTATGCATTGCAAGCATGAAATAAGAGGAGGATAAGAAGTGATATTATGCTAGAGTTTATAAAAACAGAAGAAAAAAATAAACTCCAACTGTTCTAGCAGCCCTGAACTTGATCCATGGTTGAAGTTCAGATCTAGAACACAGCACACAGAAAAAGACACACCTGGTGGTTGTTGGTGACCTGTCCTCCTGGAGTTAAGGTTAAGGTCCAGACTCCAGCACAGCACAGCAGCACTTCAGGAGAAATTGAGATGATCCTTCCACGTGGTACTGGCAAGCAGGCAGGCAGGCTCAGCTGAGCTAACAGCACTCAGGTAGCTCCTTCCCCAAGCAACAGCCAAAGGCAGGAAGTGGCAGCTCGAGGAGAGGAGGAGCTGATCATATTAGAGCCTAGTGCGGCGCAAAAAAAAAAAAAAAATTTTTAATGTACATTGTAAACTGGTGCTCGGGAGGGGTTCAACCCCCCCCCCTAACCCCCCTCCCCCCTTATCCTGTATGTATATATATATATATATACATACACAGCTGCAATAAAAGTATGTGAACCCTTTGGAATGCGATGGATTTCAGCACAAATTGGTCATAAAATGTGATCTGATCATCATCTAAGTCGCAACAATAGACAATCACAGTCTGCTTAAACTAATAACACACAAAGAATGACATGTTGCCATGTTTTTATTGAACACACCATGTAAACATTCACAGTGCAGGTGGAAAAAGTATGTGAACCCCTAGACTAATGACATCTCCAAGAGTTAATTGGAGTGAGATGTCAGCCAACTGGAGTCCAATCAACGAGATGAGATTGGAGGTGTTGGGTACAGCTGCCCTGCCCTATAAAAAACACACACCAGTTCTGGGTTTGATTTTCACAAGAAGCATTGCCTGATGTGAATGATGCCTCACACAAAAGAGCTCTCAGAAGACCTACGATTAAGAATTGTTGACTTGCATAAAGCTGGAAAGGGTTATAAAAGTATCTCCAAAAGCCTTGCTGTTCATCAGTTCACGGTAAGACAAATTGTCTATGAATGGAGAAAGTTCAGCACTGCTGCTACTCTACCTAGGAGTGGCCGTCCTGTAAAGATGACTGCAAGAGCACAGCGCAGACTGCTCAATGAGCTGAAGAAGAATCCTAGAGTGTCAGCTAAAGACTTACAAAAGTCACTGGCAAATGCTAACATCCCTGTTAGCGAATCTACAATACGTAAAACACTAAACAAGAATGGATTTCATGGGAGGATACCACAGAGGAAGCCACTGCTGTCCAAACAAAACATTGCTGCACGTTTACAGTTTGCACAAGAGCACCTGGATGTTTCACAGCAGTACTGGCAAAATATTCTGTGGACAGATGAAACCAAAGTGGAATTGTTTGGAAGAAACACACAACACTATGTGTGGCGAAAAGAGGCACATCACACCAACATCAAAACCTCATCCCAACTGTGAAGTATGGTGGTGGGGGCATCATGGTTTGGGGCTGCTTTACTGTGTCAGGGCCTGGACGGATTGCTGTCATCGAAGGAAAAATGAATTCCCAAGTTTATCAAGACATTTTGCAGGAGAACTTAAGGCCATCTGTCTACCAGCTGAAGCTCAACAGAAGATGGGTGTTGCAACAGGACAATGACCCAAAGCATAGACGTAAATCAACAACAGAATGGCTTTAACAGAAGAAAATACGCCTTCTGAAGTGGCCCAGTCAGAGTCCTGACCTCAACCCGATTGAGATGCTGTGGCATGACCTCAAGAAAGCGATTCACACCAGACATCCCAAAAATATTGCTGAACTGAAACAGTTCTGTAAAGAGGAATGGTCAAGAATTACTCCTGACCGTTGTGCACGTCTGATCTGCAACTACAGGAAACGTTTTGTTTAAAGTTATTGCTGCCAAAGGAGGTTCAACCAGTTATTAAATCCAAGGGTTCACATACTTTTTTCCACCTGCACTGTGAATGTTTACATGGTGTGTTCAATAAAAACATGGCAACATTTCATTCTTTGTGTGTTATTAGTTTAAGCAGACTGTGATTGTCTATTGTTGTGTCTTGACCAATTTGTGCAGAAATCCATATCATTCCTAAGGGTTCACATATTTTTTCTTGCAGCTGTATATATACATACACTGTATAATAAATGATAATATGTTATAATATTATTTTCTAACTGAATAATGATGTATATCTTTTTGTATACTTTATACTGTGTATACTATGTACTGAGCTAATAATTTGTTATTTTATTATGGCTCTAATAAAACTGATCCAGGAAATGCTGATAAAGAGAATCCAGCAAATATTGATATAAAGGGAGTTACAGTGATAATGGCTGCAGAGTGACAACAGGATCACTCATGGAAAAGTTAACAGAGACATGCCAAAGAAAGGAAGTATTTTTCGGTGCTACATGCATGCCACAAATCCTTTCCCATGCTAATATACATATATCTTCTGACAATTGTGACATTAAACAGTTTTTTCCTAATAGCACTGGGTAAACAGGAAAATCACAGACACACTCAGTCTGATATACTATTGCTGTGCTAAGAGCAATGATAATGTACCAAGTAGAATGAGCTGTACAGATCAGTAATTTCCAATATACTGAACAGTGAAAGATTAATTTGGATTGATAGATACTGTTGATTTCTCTTCATCATTATATAAAACGAGCCTTCAAACCTCCATATAAATGTGGATTTATGTGTGTCTCTCATCTTGGTAATTGTCTCATGTAAGAAAGGGATACCGAAGGCATCAACCCCCAACGGGTTTTTAGGCAGCATGTGATATATAATAGATCATAGAAAAAACAGTATCAAAAAGTTTTTAAAAATGTAATCTTTAATAAACAAAAATAGAAAAAAGTGACATGTGATAAATAAATATTAAATGTTAAAAAACAACCCCTGGACGGGGAGTATATTATGAGCTCCTGGTAGCTAGTACAGATACAAAAGTAAATGACATTGCAAAATGATGATCACAAAGATACACAAACAGCACCCCAAATACTATGTGGTGAAGGGGCATGAACCCCGACGCGTTTCGACCTAATGATGGTCTTCTTCAAGGGGATTGTGATATCTAAAGGAAACATATCATCATTAACAACATATTCATGTCAAAAAACAACAATACTTGTTGAAACATTTTTATAGTGGATTTTACCATTGGAGCAATGGACGGCTGAAAGCCAGGGAGCATATTGGGTAATTGAAAGGTCCTCAAATATTTGAGAGGCATAGCCTCTTACACCATGCAGAGCGGAGTGGGCGTACAAGCCTACAAGGAGTCACCAGTAAGTAGTCGCCATGAAGGGGCAAGAGGCACCTAATGAAAAATATATATACAGGTCCTTCTCAAAAAATTAGCATATTGTGATAAAGTTCATTATTTTCTGTAATGTACTGATAAACATTAGACTTTCATATATTTTAGATTCATTACACACAACTGAAGTAGTGCAAGCCTTTTTATTGTTTTAATATTGATGATTTTGGCATACAGCTCATGAAAAACCAAAATTCCTATCTCAAAAAATTAGCATATTTCATCCGACCAATAAAAAAAAAGTGTTTTTAATACAAAAAAAGCCAACCTTCAAATAATTATGTTTAGTTATGCACTCAATACTTGGTCGGGAATCCTTTTGCAGAAATGACTGCTTCAATGCGGCGTGGCATGGAGGCAATCAGCCTGTGGCACTGCTGAGGTGTTATGGAGGCCCAGGATGCTTTGATAGCGGCCTTGAGCTCATCCAGAGTGTTGGGTCTTGCGTCTCTCAACTTTCTCTTCACAACATCCCACAGATTCTCTATAGGGTTCAGGTCAGGAGAGTTGGCAGGCCAATTGAGCACAGTAATACCATGGTAAGTAAACCATTTTCCAGTGTGCCAGGTCGTGCTGAAAAATTAAATCTTCATCTCCATAAAGCTTTTCAGCAGATGGAAGCATGAAGTGCTCCAAAATCTCCTGATAGCTAGCTGCATTGACCCTGCCCTTGATAAAACACAGTGGACCAACACCAGCAGCTGACATGGCACCCCAGACCATCACTGACTGTGGGTACTTGACACTGGACTTCAGGCATTTTAGCATTTCCCTCTCCCCAGTCTTCCTCCAGACTCTGGCACCTTGATTTCCGAATGACATGCAAAATTTGCTTTCATACGAAAAAAGTACTTTGGACCACTGAGCAACAGTCCAGTGCTGCTTCTCTGTAGCCCAGGTCAGGCGCTTCTGCCGCTGTTTCTGGTTCAAAAGTGGCTTGACCTGGGGAATGCAGCACCTGTAGCCCATTTCCTGCACACGCCTGTACATGGTGGCTCTAGATGTTTCTACTCCAGACTCAGTCCACTGCTTCCGCAGGTCCCCCAAGGTCTGGAATCGGTCCTTCTCCACAATCTTCCTGGGGTCCGGTCACCTCTTCTCGTTGTGCAGCGTTTTCTGCCACACTTTTCCTTCCCACAGACTTCCCACTGAGGTGCCTTGATACAGCACTCTGGGAACAGCCTATTCGTTCAGAAATTTCTTAATGTTTATCAGTACATTACAGAAAATAATGAACTTTATCACAATATGCTAATTTTTTTAGAAGGACCTGTATATATATATATATTGTAATATCGCTATTTAGAGGCATTGGCATCTTGATTTACCAGGCTGGGGTAGCGAAGGGAAACGGGGCAGTGAGCAAGACTGAAGGGACAGAAAAGGGAGAAGACACAGCTGGAGAAAAGAGGGACAGGGAGGAACATACACAAAAATCCACAGAAACCAAGTATAGAAGAACCAGACCGCCCAGAGGAGAGAGGGCGGATGGAACAAGGATCCAGTGACATAGGGAAGAGAACCAAGGTACATGCCGGTGTGTGTGAGGTAAAGGACATGCAGAGCCCAAACACCAAGATCAGCACATAGCGCAGAATAAGAAACATACTGAGACCTGAAAACAGAGAGGCACCACATAGGGAAACTACTAGAAAGGTGGGGGAGAATGCAGTGAAAGGAAACATGCACAAAGCCCAGTACTCCACACTTACCCGTGTCCATTCAGAACGCGCCTGCAAGCAGACTTGTATAAAGTACTCGAAATTTCTACTTGAGTAAAAGTACAAGTGCTCGATCAAAAAATTACTTGAGTAGAAGTGGAAGTGCTCGCAGAAAAAGTTACTTAAGTAGAAGTACTAAAGTATTCAACATTTTTTTTACTTAAGTATTGCAAGTAGTTTTTTCAAAAAATTTGCTACTTAAGTACTAAAAGTAAAAAGTACCAGTAGTTTTGAAAAAAAAATTCTACTCAAGTACTGAAAGTAGAAGTACAAGTACTGTGTTATGTAGTTATTAAAGAAAGAAGTCAAAAGTATGAACATCATATTGTTTTTATTATTTCAAATGATTTATTCAAATGATTAACCTGTGTTTGTTAGTAGTTTATTGATGCACTTTAAGCGCTGTAGCACCATTTATTTGTTTGTTTCATATTTTCTTTTTATTGGAAAGATTTGGTATAGCAGCTTTTATTATACACAGCCTTTATTTTCGTATGCGCTGATTTACAAATGACATTATACACATTTTTTTGAGCTTTATGCAACCTGCCATCTACTGTTCTGGCAGTGGTAATTTTTTTAAAAGTAACGAGTAACTATGCAGCACAAAAAAAAAATACTTGAGTAGAAGTATCGAAATCATCGAAAAAATGTAGTGAAGTAAAAGTAGAAGTAGGAGAAAAAAATTCTACTCTAGGAAAGTACAGATACCGCATTTCGGTACTTAAGTACAGTACTTAAGTAGTTCTACTTCGTTACTATACATCTCTGCCTGCAAGTAATGCTACATTACCAGAGAGGAGGAATCTTGTGCCTGCACTATCCTGGTGACTTAAATACCTGTATACATGATTGGCTTCAGGTGCTTTGCATTTCATGACCAACGGTGTCCGCCTCGCGGACCGGGTGGCTCCTTCGGCGTTCCGGAAGAGGAAGCAAAAGCCTCCCGCCGGCGTCAGCCGTCACCATGCCAACCCGCCCCGTCCAGTGCGCATGAGCGGGGAATGCACCCGCGCAACGGAGGGGGCCGGCGGGCAGAGATCCGGAACGGCGCCAGCATGGGGATGCTCCCCCTAGTGGCCAAGGTCAGAAGGGGAGGCAGAGAGACGGTCACAATGTGGCCGAATATCTCCCCATGCTGGGAGACCTGTAACGCCACAATCCGCATCATGGAGCAATGGAGGAAGCCCCAGTGGAGGAAAAGAGCCTATCCTAAACAGGGGAGGCATAAGCATAAATTAAAATAGGTATAACCATTAATAGAAAGTTTTTTTCGCCAACAAATAGGGCATAGAAGTTGCTATAGTACAAAGCATTACTAGTAATATATTGTATTAATCAGAACATAATTGAAAAGACTGTAAAAAGAGCCATGGAAACCATAAATGCCAGAACAATGACACATATAGAATGTTAATAATACACGTGTTAATACGGTTCAAGCAGTAATCAATTGAGCATAACCCTGAGGTTCAATAAGGTACCTAGAAAGAACATAGAAATCCTTATCGGCCACAGGGAACAAAACATTAATATAACAAACCGGGAATGAATGTCAAGGATAACAAAAATAGCAAGAAACAAGGAAGGAGAAAAAAGGGGGGGGGGGGCAAGGGCAGAGGCATAAAACAGCGTGCAGGTATACTGATATGACCAGAGGGAAATTTTTATTGGGTTTTACCCGAGGTGAACCCCTTCAGAAAGGGGACAAATGAAATGGATTCATTTAAGCCAGGGGCTGCAGTCGCATTCAATTTGTATATCCATTTCTGTTCCAATTGCAATAGAATTCTATTCCAATCGCCCCCGCGATCTGGAACATGAACCCGTTCCAGAGCAGCGAAGGTAACTTTTGGCATTATTCGATGATGTGCTACAGCCGCATGTCTGCCCAACGGTAAATATAGATTACAAATTTCCATGCTATAAACATGTTTTGAAAATCTTTTCCAGAATTCTTGTTTGGTCTTTCCAATGTAGAACGATCCACATTCACATTGGAAAATATACACGACCCCCTTTGTTTGACAATTTACAAAATGTTTGGGAATAAAGATTTCCCCATTGGGGAGTTTGAATGTTTTGCGCTTCTCTATATATGGACAATGCGAGCAATGCCCACATGGGAAAGTGCCCGTGGTGGGGCAGTGTTTTTTACGGTTGTCGCGGAATTCGCTGCATGTAAGCTTGTCTTTAAGTGAATTTGCTCGTTTGAATGTAAGGGGTAGGGGGCACAAATTTCTGGATTTTGGGATCATCGGTCAAAATAAACCAATGTTGATTAATGATGTTACGAATGGCAGAGTGCTGGCGTGAGTAGCGAAGAATAATGCGAGAAGTATTTTGATCAGAAGTAATGGAATTTGATGGCTTTTTAGGACCGAAGAGAAGTTCTTGTCTGGTTTTTAATAAAGTTTTATTATATGCTCTTTTAAGGCATGAACGACTGTAACCTCTTTTTAACAGTCTGTGTTGAAGAAGTGCAGCCTCCCTTCTGAACGACTCGTCACTGGAACAGTTCCTGCGCAAGCGCAGGTACTGTCCAAATGGAATCAAATTTTTTAGGGGAACGGGATGAAAACTATCCGCATGCAGCAGAGTGTTGCCCGCTGTGCTTTTTCTATAGCGTGTACTAGAAAGGCGGCCCTTGGAGGTACGTCCAATCTGTACATCAAGGAAGTTGATGATGTTCTTGTCGTAGTTTAAGGTAAACTTAAGATTTAGATCATTGTTATTCATTAATTCTACAAAGGAAAGCAGAGCCGTTTCCGAACCTTCCCAGACAACAAAAACATCGTCGATGTACCTTAGCCAGGTTGAAACCTGGCCAGTGTACTCGACGAGGTCCTCGTCTGAGAGGAGGGTACGTTCCCACTCCCCCAGGTACAGGTTGGCGTACGATGGGGCACAGCATGTCCCCATCGCCACGCCCTGTACCTGGAGGTAGTGGGAACCGTCAAACAAAAAATGATTGTGGTGCAAGATGTAGTCCAAACCGTTCACGATGAAATCGTTAAAGGGTTTGTTGTGTATAGAATGTTGACACAAGATGCGCCTGATTGCTGCTAAACCTTGGGGGTGTGGTATACTGCTGTAGAGTGCCTCAACATCCAGAGTGACCAAAAGGGCTTGGTCTGAGATGGTGAGTTCCTCTATGGTTTGTAAAGAGTGAATCGTGTCTTTAACGTATGAGGGCAATGCCTGTACATGCGGTTGAAGGTGAGAGTCAATGACTCGACTTAGGTTTTCAGTAATACTTCCATTGCCGGAAATGATGGGACGTCCGGTAGGATTTGTAGGGTCCTTATGAATTTTCGGAAGGCTGTAAAATGTTGGTGTGCGGGGATATTTAGTTTTGATATAGTCATTCAAATCTTGGGTGATGATGCCTGCCGCAAGGGTCTGATCAATGAAAGTATTGAATTTTTCATTGAATCGGACTACCCTACTGGCAGGTATCGGTTTGTCTCATGTAATGATCATCACAGTGGCTCATTGGAGTGACAACTTTGTCCATATTAATCAGCTAACTCATCCAGCAGACAGCAAAATATAACAATATGCAATAACAAGTTCCATTTTGTATAAACTTAAGCCTGCCATAGACAATTCAGACAATTTGAATCTCGAGCCAGTTCAGCAGGGACTTCCTGAGATTCAAACCATGTATGGGCAGGTAGGTTGATCGATCAACTTGGGTACAAGCAGCCTGTTGGATTTTTCATGCGAATATTGCCAACAGCTATAGCCGTTAGAAATAATCACTAATCACTAATAATCACTAATAATCACCCCTCCTCCTCCCGGGTGAACACAATAGCTCTGCAGGAGGGAGTCGCCCATCAACACTGACTGTTGAGCACATCTATGGCTGGCTTAAGCCTCCAAATATGTTGTTAAACCTTTTTTAAAAACTTTGTGCAATCCTGTATTTGTGTTTCTGTTTGAATGAAACTGCATGTCCACGCCTATGTGGCAAAATGGGAGGCATATCTAAAAGCTCATAAAATGGAGGAATTGTTTGGCAACATGGTCCACCATTGCCACTTGCACTATTAATGTCACAAAAATCGAGTAGACCTATAAGGTCTTAACCAGGTGGCATATGGTACCAACCAGACTCCCCCACATAATCCCTGGACATTCTGGTACATGCTTTATGGGGTGTCAAACAACAGGAGGTGTCCTCTATATATGGTGGACCTGCTCAATGCTAGATCGTCTTTGGTCCAAAGTGTTTGTCCTCTTTTACAAATTGTTCAGGGTTCATTTGCCCAGATATCCATGATTTGCTCTCCTATATTTAAAACCCCCAAATCTGACTAAAATCAATTCAAATTGGCACACTATTTAGGCCTAGCTTTCAAATTAACAATTTTCAAAGCTTGGAAGAAGCGGTTTACGTTTTTCTCTGAAGTCGAAACCAGGCTATATCAATGAACATCTGACATGCACTCTTACCAATGGCCCAAAAAATTTAACAAGATCTGGAACCCTTAGGTTGCCTATCGCCACCCTCACCTTCTTTTGTGACATTTGATCCTTTGTGCCATGGGAGGACCCCAATGCCAGTTTCCCCTCCCTTACCAGCCCCCCCCCCTGCTTTCTCTCCTCTAGTACTGTTTTCTCGTACGTTTAGTCTTTTTGCCATCTCTTCACACAGTCCTTTCCCACATGGCCGTTTATGTCTAACCTGCTCACGTAAGTGATATGCTGTATAGTATTCAGATCTTCTGTATGATTCAATCTCTACCAAATTGGTCTGCCATACATGGATCAAAATTTGTCAGGTTCAACAAGGAAAGGACGAATTTCTATCCATGTATGGACAAGGTAGCCATACATAAGTGGATCTACCGATCCACTTCTGTACAACCTCTGTCGGATTTTTGCCGCTTGATCAGCACCTGCAATGCTGATCAGTGTATTCTAAGAGAGGGGAAGTCTCTCCACTGTCAAATTACAAAGGCGCAGCGGGAAGATTAAGAGTAATTGTTTTCTTTCAACCTGCTGTTTAAATGAAAACATTGAATTATCTATAGGCTGCATAGGAAAAGGGAAATCAACAGACTTCAGCCATTCAATATTACTAAAGTTGCAACAAAAGTTCCAACTCTATCACTGCGGTAACTGTTCTGTGGAAATTTCCAAACCAAACCGGCGCTGCTGCCAACAAGTTGCTGTAAACCAGCCTATAGTTGCCAGGAGAAAAGGAAGGCAGCGCTAACCAGGTATTGGTATTATGAAAGTACTATTGTATGTACACAACCCAATGGATATAAAAACATTTATTGGAAAAGTCAAAGTTTTAAAATATATGGAATATCAATAAAAGTTGAATACAACCAATGCTGTACCAGACCAATTCCAGATGGTGATCGGTGAATGACTGCAGGTCCACTAGGTGGGTTAGTCCGAACCCCTGGGGTGAGCTGAAGGTGGAAAAACCATCCAAAGGCTATGGGAAAAGCTGTATGGAAGCCGTTTGAACGGGAGCCCAGCAGGACCAGCCGGCGCTCATGGCATGACGTATCAGCAAACCAGAAGCGGGACGGAGTCTCGAACTCAGAAGTGTAATCAGCCTGGAACACATGGAGAAGATGTTGGGGGGACGTTTTGTTTCTTTCCGGATCCATGGGCCTCATTCATCCTAGACAAATGGGTACTCAAGTTAATTTGTTCCGGTTACAAGATCGAGTTTCGATTCTTGCCCTCGGCAAGGTTCTTCCCTTTCACTTTGTGTCTGTCCGCGGATCGGCTTCAAGGCCTACAGGATTTGTTGTCACAGGGGGTAATAGTCCCTGTTCCAGAGTCGGAACATTTTCAAGGGTTTTATTCAAACCTCTTTATGGTCCCCAGGAAGGAAGGGAAGGTTCGTCCTATCCTGGATCTCAAAGCCCTGAACCAATTCTGCGGTTTCAAAAATTCAGAATGGAATCTATCCAGTTGTGGCTTCCTTTCATCAGGGGGACTTTCTAGCTTCCATCGATATCAGGGACACTTATCTTCATATCTCGATCTACATCACGCACAAACGTTTTCTTAGTTTTGCCATAGGCAAGGAGCACTATCAACTCGTGGTGTTACCCTTTGGTCTCGCCTCAGCTCCTCGGGTGTTCACAAAAGTGTTGGCCTGGTCTTAGCCTTACTCAGACAGCAGAGGATTTTGGTACAGGGGTACCTGGACCATCTTCTTCTGAGGGCAGAATCGTCGTTTGTCCTGAAGGAAGATCTGGATATCACTGTGAGAACTCTGAAGAGTTTGGCTGGACTCTGAATTTTCAAAAGTCAGCCTTGACGCCGTCCAACAGGTTGGACTTCCTGGGGCTGACTCTGGATTCAGCTTCAGCCCGGGTGTTTCTCCCAGAAACAAAACTCCTAAAATTGCAGCATATGATTCGGCTCTTGTTATCCAATCGCCGGTTGTCTCTCAGAAGCTGCATACAGGGGCTGGGCCTGATGGTCTCCACCTTCGAGGCAGTCCCATTCACTTAGTTTCATACCAGACTTCAGCAAAAGGAGATTCTAACCAAATGGGACAATTTGATTCTGTTGGGTCGGGCCATCAGGATGTACTTGATGGGGACTAAGTCTTTTCGGAAATCAGATTCCTTGTTTATTCTTACGGAGGGTCCTCATAAGGGACAGGCTGCATCTGCTGTGACCATTTCCAGATGGATCAGGCAGACTGTGGTGCAAGTCTTTTCAATTAAGGGTCAGGTTCCTCCTTTCCTTGTTAAGGCGCATTCCACTAGGGCGCTTAGTGCCTCCTGGGCCTTCCATCATCAGGCGTCAGTGGTCCAGGTTTGCAAGGCGGCCACCTGGGTGTCTGTACACACGTTCACCAAGTTCTACAAGGTGGATATTTTTGCATCTGCTGATGCAGTGGGGATCAGCTAATGCAGAGCGGACATGAACACAGACAGAGCCCACTGTTCTCTATGCCATCCGATACCATCTTATCTGCTAGATGGATAGTGGACTGGATCGGATGCAGGCGGGCATAAATGGACACCTGTCCATTCACATCATCCTCTCTATAGAAAACAAATGGTAGTCCGATTGGGCCCGCCTGAAAAATGGACAGGCAGACCTGATTGGTCTGCTTGTGTGAAAGGGCCTAAGGCCTTTTTCACACATGACATACACAGCGTACCTTTACAGGGATGCACAAGTGTTCCATGCATCTATATGCAGGCAGTCCCATTGATGTCATTTGGGATATAGCAACGGCACGAACAGAGCCCTTGCTCCCAATTTGACATCAATGTAGGTCTGTGTGAATGTCCCTGAGCTCACGCTGTCTGCGTTCGGAGTCGTACGCCCACACGGATGTCAGATTGGGAATAGCTGATATGCCTGTGCAGCGGTTGCATCCCAATTGACATAAATGGGACTGCCTGTACAGGGATGCACGGAACACCTGTGCATCCCTGTGTGGGCAAACATGGCCCTCCATACATTTTAGCATGCCACATTTTAGCACACAATTTAGCAGGCATTTTGTAAGTTATGTTGTGTTTATGTGCACTGTTCATGATTTTAGTGTATTTTTAGTGAAAATGGCGATATGATGAACATTTGTGCAGTTATTGCGGGGCCCAAAGAATCAGTAGCACTTTTTTATTCTACAGGTCATGTGCTTTCAGAAAATGTATGGTTTGAGGTTTTTTTTTCAAATTCTGAAAGCTGTAAGTTGGAGTAAATTGTTTTTATTTAGTTTTGCGTACCTTCACTTTTCACCATTTCACAAAAAGGTGCAATTAAAAATGTATAAATATTTGATATTTATTAACCCAATATAGGTTTAACTTCTATATTAAGTAGGAATTTTGTACATTTTGTCATGTATGAATTCATCCAATTAATGATTTTAGTGTATTTTTAGCGAAAATATTGGTTTGATAAACATTTGCGCAAATATCGCAGTGCCTTTAAAAATCATTAGCACCTTCTTTTTATTTTACTGGCCATGTGCTTTCAGAAAATATTTGGTTTGGGGGGGGTCTTTTACAAACTGAAAGCTGTATGTGAACAAGGAAAAACTCCAGAATTTTAGAGAAATTTTTGCGAACGTCCCATTTTCACTATTTCACAAAAAAACGCGATTTACAAATATTTGTTATTTTTTAACCTAATACAGGTTTAGCTTTTATATTTAGAAGGAGCTTAGCAGGAATTTTGTAAAATTTGCTGTGTTTTTACCTGCTAATAATGATTTTGGTGTAATTCTAGCAAAAATATTGTTTTAGTAAACATTTGCGCAAATATCGCGGGGCCTTAAAAATCAGTAGCACCTTCCATTTATTCTACTGGCCCTTTGCTTTTAGAAAATGTATAGTTTGGGGGGTCTTTTAAAAACTCTGAAAGCTGAAAGTAAAAAATGAAAACCTCCAGATTTTTAGAAAAATTTGGTTATTTATAGTTTTGTGTATGTTCAGTTTTAACCATCTCACAAAAAGGTGCAATTTAAAATTTACAAATATTTGTTATTTATTAACTTAATACAGATTAAGCTTTTATATTTAGTAGGAATTTAGCAGGAATTTTGTAAAATTCGCTTTGTTGTTTATTATTTTTTTTTGAGAATTTTTAGCGACTATATTGTTTTGACAGGGGCGGACGTACAGGGGTCGCAGGGGTCGCCATGGCGACCGGGCCCCATGCTGCAGGGGGCCTGAGAGGGCCCCCTGTATGTATAGATATAAGGAGCGGCAACCGCAGCTGAGACCGGAGCTCCCCGATCCTCAGCCGAACTGTAAATCGGCATCGAGGAAGCTGGTCTCCTTAGGAAAGTGAAAGCAGTGTGTGCTGTGCTCTCTGCCTCCCCCTACAGTGCAATACCCGGCAGGAAGTTACAGGAAGAAGGTACTGTCCTCTCTCTCTCCGTTTTAGTTTTAAAAAAAAGGCTTTCTATGTGCATTTATGTATGTATGTATATGTATGCATGTACAGTATGTGTGTACTGTATGTGTGTGTATGCATGTGTGTGTATGTATGTGTTTGTACTGTATGTGTATGTATGTATGTATGTGTGTTTATATGTATCTATATATGTACTGTATGTGTGTGCATGTATGTATGTGTGTATGTGTATGTATGTATGTATGTATGTGTGTGTGTATGTATGTATGTATGTATGTGTATGTATGTGTGTGCATATGTGCATATATATATATATATATATATATAAATATATGTATGTATGTGTGTATATGTGTGTGGATATATGTACGTGTGTATGCTAATATATATATATATATATATATATATATATATATATATATATATGTGCTTATATATGAGTATAGTTACATAGTTACATAGTTAGTGAGGCTGAAAAAAGACACAAGTCCATCCAGTTCAACCTATGATGTGTGTGTGTGTTTGCTTTTAACCGTACATTGTATACCCCTGTATGTTGTGGTCTTTAAGGTGTCCATCCAATAGTTTTTTGAAACTATCAATGCTCCCCGCTGATACGACTGCTTGCGGAAGAGAATTCCACATCCTTACCGCTCTTACAGTGAAGAACCCCTTAAGCACTTTAAGGTTAAACCGCCTTTCCTCAAGTTTTAGTGAGTGGCCACGTGTCTTATTGTATCTCCTTTCTCTGAATAGTTTGTTCCTTATGCTAGGGTCGCCAGTACAGTATTTGTACATTGATATCATATCCCCCGTCAATCGTCTCTTCTCCAGAGAGAATAGGTTCAGTGCTTGTAGTCTTTCCTCATAGCTGATGTCCTCCATTCCCCTAATTATTTTTGTTGCCCTTCTCTGGACTTTCTCCAGTTCCAGCACATCCTTCCTGAGGACCGGTGCCCAGAACTGGACAGCATACTCCAGATGTGGCCGGACCAGAGTCTTGTAGAGTGGAAGAATAATCTCTTTATTTCTGGAGTGAATCCCCTTTTTTATACAACCCAGTATTCTGTTGGCTTTGCTTGCAGCGGCTTGGCATTGCATGCCACTACCAAGCCTGTTGTCTACCAGTACCCCCAGGTCCCTTTCCATCCTAGACTCACCCAGAGGTTCCCCCCCTAGTGAGTAGCTTGCTTTCTGGTTTCTGGCCCCCAAGTGCATTACTTTACATTTTTCTACATTAAATCTCATCTGCCATGTAGTTGCCCACCCCGTTATTTTGTTCAGGTCTGCTTGCAAGATTTCCACATCCTGCATAGAAGATATTGGCATGCCTAATTTAGTATCATCTGCAAATACTGAGATTGTACTAGATATCCCCTCCTCTAGATCATTTATGAATAAATTAAACAGGATTGGTCCCAGGACAGAACCCTGGGGGACCCCACTTTCCACACCCGCCCAATCAGAGTACTCCCCATTAATCACCACCCTCTGGACTCTCCCCTGGAGCCAGTTCTCTATCCAGGTACTCACCTTATGGTCCATACCTATCTTCCTTAGTTTGTACAGTAAGCGTTTGTGGGGAACGGTGTCAAAGGTCTTTGCAAAGTCTAGATACACCACATCCACAGGCTTACCTTTATCTAAGTGGCAGCTCACTTCATCGTAGAAGGTTAATAGATTGGTTTGGCATGAACGATTTTTCATGAATCCATGCTGATTACTACTTATAATACCGTTTTCATTACTAAAGTCTTGTATGTGGTCCCTTATCATCCCCTCCAAAATTTTGCAGACTACTGATGTTAGGCTGACCGGCCTATAGTTACCCGGGATATATCTCGGCCCCTTTTTAAATATTGGTACCACGTTGGCTTTTTTCCAATCAGATCAAGAATAATGGTCTGGCAATCACCTGGCTGAGCTCATTAAGAACCCTATGGTGCAAGCCATCCGGTCCCGGGGATTTATTTATGTTAAGTTTCTCTAGTTTAGCTCTAAGTATATCCTCTGTTAGCCATGGCGGCACTTCCTGAGGTGTATTATTTAGTTCGGCCTTACAAGCGGGGTTCGTGTAGCCCCCCGATTTGTGAAGACTGAAGAAAAGAAATTATTTAACACTTCCGCATTTTCTCTGTCCTCAGTGGCCATTTTTCCTTTATCATCTTTTATGGGGCCAATGTGTTCTGGCCTCGCTTTCTTACTGTTTATATACTTAAAGAACTTCTTGGGGTTCTTTTTACTCTCCTCCGCTATATGTCTCTCGTGTTCTATTTTAGCCGCCCTGATTTCGTCTTTACATTTCTTATTACACTCTTTGTAGTGCTTAAATGCTGCCAATGACCCCTCAGTCTTGTATTTTTTGAAGGCCTTTTCTTTAGCTCTAATATACATTTTTATGTTGGAGTTTAGCCACCCAGGGTTTAGTTTTGCTCTTTTAAATTTATTTCCCTGTGGAATGCACTGGCCCACCCCCTTGTTAAGTATGCTCTTGAAGCACTCCCATTTTTCCTCCGTGTTCTTTGTTCCCAGGGTTCTATCCCATTTGATATTTTCTAGCAGCGAGCGCAGTTTAGGGAAATTGGCTCTTTTGAAATTCAGTGTCCTTATATTACCCTTGTGTTTCATATTACTGTAATTAATACTGAAACCAATTGACCTATGGTCACTGTTCCCTAAGTTGTCCCGTATTTCTATATCCGTGAGCAGGTCTGTATTGTTGGTAATCAGTAGGTCAAGTACCGCATTGTTTCTTGTCGGTGCATTCACCATCTGACCCATGAAATTGTCCTGCAAAACATTTAGGAACTGCCGAGCCTTGGCTGAATGCGCGGTTCCTTCTGCCCAGTCTATATCAGGATAATTAAAGTCCCCCATTATAATGACATTTCCCATCCTTGCTGCCAATCCTATCTGTAACATGAGGTCCACCTCACCCTCCTCCCTCTGGTTTGGGGGCCTATAGCATACGCCCAATATTACCTTCCCCACCGTGCCTTTCCTTTGAAGCTCTACCCATAGGGATTCTGCCTCGTCCATAGCTCCATTATTAATATCATCCCTCATATTTACCTGTATACTGTTCTTAATATACAAACATACCCCTCCCCCTTTTTTACCCTCTCTATCTCTGCGATAAAGGGAATACCCCTGAATGGTCGCCATCCAGTCATGAGAGCTGTCAAACCAAGTCTCAGTTATCCCCACAAAATCTAAGTCCTCCTCAAACATCAGCAGCTCCAGCTCTCCCATCTTGTTGGCCAGGCTTCTGGCATTGGTATATAAGCCTCGTAATTTTGATGTTTTTAGGCTGCTCTCTTGATTTTTCCCCGTACCCACCCTGGGTATAGGAGCTCCGAACACCCTACCGCTAATGCCCCCATTTCTGCCCTCTGAAACTTGTTTTCCACTGGCTAATTCTACATCTGTACCCTCCCCCCCATTCCCTAGTTTAAAAGCCCCTCTAACTTTTTGGCCATCCTCGCACCCAGTACGGCTGCACCCACCCCATTTAGGTGCAATCCGTCCCTACCAAAGAGCCGGTGACCGACTGAGAAGACGGCCCAGTTCTCCAGGAACCCGAAACCCTCCTTACTACACCAGCTCCTCAGCCACTCGTTAACTTCCCTAATCTCCCGCTGCCTCTCTGGTGTGGCTCGAGGTACAGGTAGTATTTCGGAAAATACTACCTTGGAGGTCCTAGTCCTCAACTTAGCGCCTAAGTCCCTGAAATCGTTTAGGACTCTCCGTCTTCCTCTGCCTATGTCATTGGTACCCACGTGTACCATGACAGCTGGGTCTTCCCCAGCCCCACCCAATAATCTGTTCACCCGATCCGCGATGTGCCGGAGTATGTATGTATATGTGTGTACATGTGCGTTTATGTGTGTTTGTGCACATTACTTTTAATCCTGACCCCATATATGTGTACAGTCAGAACTAATTTTTTTTTTTACAGCTTGTTCATAGTACCAGCAAGAAAATTCTATCCCTCTGAAAAGCGATCCATGCTCATATCACTTTTCAGAGGCATTTGACAGGAGGTGAAAAGGCAATATGTTGCGCCTCCTCACCGCCTGTTTTAACCCCCTAATGCAGGGGTGGGGAACGTCCACCCCCCCCCCCCCGTACCACTGAGCCTGTGTATGCCAGCGGAGCTGTCAGAAGGAGCCAATGGCTCCGTCCTGACAGTGCAAGTCACAGAAAAGCTTCAGAAAAGGGTGGACCCAGGGTGCAGAGCAGTTCGCCCCGAGCCCACCCATTTGTGTGACAATAGCGAATGAAAATGTCCAAGACCCGCTTCCGGATTGGCTGAAAGGCGAACACATGCCATTGGTTGTGGAGGAGGCGGGATGACTCGAGGAGAAGCCGCCGCTGCAGGTAAGTGCACTGGCTTTCTGAATTGAAAGGGGGCACACCGTGGTCAGTCTGCATTGAAAGGGGGCACACTGTGGTCAGTCTGTATTGAAAGGGGGCACGCTGTGGTCAGTCTGTATTGAAAGGGGGCACACTGTGGTCTCTCTGCATTGAAAGGGGGCACACTGTGGTCAGTCTGTATTGAAAGGGGGCACACTGTGGTCAGTCTGCATTGAAAGGGGGCACACTGTGGTCAGTCTGTATTGAAAGGGGGCACGCTGTGGTCAGTCTGCATTGAAAGGGGGCACGCTGTGGTCAGTCTGCATTGAAAGGGGGCACGCTGTGGTCAGTCTGCATTGAAAGGGGGCACGCTGTGGTCTCTCTGCATTGAAAGGGGGCACGCTGTGGTCTCTCTGCATTGAAAGGGGGCACGCTGTGGTCAGTCTGCATTGAAAGGGGGCACACCGTGGTCAGTCTGCATTGAAAGGGGGCATGCTGTGGTAAGTCTGCATTGAAAGGGGGCACGCTGTGGTCAGTCTGCATTGAAAGGGGGCACGCTGTGGTCAGTCTGTTAGAAAGATATTGTAAAAAAAGAAAAAAAAATTAATAACGCAAATGGTAGAAAAATGTAATTAAAAAAAAAAAGTACTAACACCAATGGCAGAACTACCACACAAACATTGCACTTGCGACCGGCCCTGGCGTTCCGCCACCAGGCTGGGAGGGAAGGGCCCCGTCCGGGGGTCCTTTATGGTTTCTTGCATCGGGGCCCTGAAGGTTCTAGTTACGCCACTGTGTTTTGATAAACATTTGGGCAAATATCGCAGGGCGTTAAAATCAGTATGGAGAAGAACAAGATGCCTCTAAGTGCAATATAGACCATTTATGCGTTGCTCCTTCATCAGACCTTCATGTTGCTCCGAAACATGTTACCGTCAACTCGCTTTTGACTATCAGCTGCGTGCGTTCCAGCGGGGTTACCGGAAGCCCTACCACGCTGTGTGCATGCCGACAGATGAAGCAGTCTCCCGGACACTGGATTACTGAGCATTGGCTCCTCTGGCTTCTAAGACATTCTGTTTTGACTTCAACTTCTTGTAAGTGGTTTTAATGCTTCAATGCTCCAATAAATGGTCTACTCTATATTGCACTTAGAGGCGCCTTGTTCTTCTTCTACAGAGCCGCTTCTCCTCTCAGGTGCTGCCCGAGTGCATGCAGATCTACATAACCCAATGGATCCAGGGCTCTACCCCATGGAAGCGCCCACATATATACTCTTTTACCCGTTAAAATCAGTGGCATCTTCTTTTTATTCTACAAGTCATGTGCTTTCAGAAAATATATGGTTTTGGGGTCTTAAACAAACTCTGAAAGCTGTAAGGGAACAAAGAAAACCTCTAAATTTTTAGAGAAATTTGGATATTTCCATTTTTGCATATGTACGAATTTCACCGTTTCGCAAAAAGTCGCAAGCTAAAATCTACAAAAAGGGTTATTTATTAACTCAATACAGGTTAGCTTTAATATTTACTAGGAATTTTGTAAAACGGGCTGTGTTTTTATCTGCTAATAATGGTTTTAGTGTATTTTTAGCGAAAATATTGTTTTAAAAAAACTTTTACACAAATATCATTGTGCCCTAAAAATCAGTACCTTATTTATATTCTACTGGTCAGGTGCTTTCAGAAAATATATGGTTTGGTGGGGGGGGGGGGGGGGTCTTTAACAAACTCTGAAAGCTGCAAGGGAAAAATAAAAAAGCAGAGCAAAAATTGCAAAAATGGCCTGACCAGCTAAGTTTAACCACTTTACAACCGGAGGATTTTGCTGTCTTACGTCCAGGCCACTTTTCGCGATTCGGCACTGTGTGACTTTAACTGACAATTGCGCGGTCATGCAACACCGTACCCAAATGAAATTTACGTCCTTTTTTTCCCCCCAAACAGAGCTCTCTTTTGGTGGTATTTGATCACCTGTCCGATTTTCATTTTTTGCGATATTAATAAAAAAATTCGACAATTTTAAAAAAATAACAATATTTTTCTACTTTGAAAGTTAAAAAATATCCAATATATTCAATTTTTGTCATATATTTAGGACAAAATGTATTTAGCTACATGTCTTTGACAAAAAAATTTTCAATGAGCGTATTTTTAACCGCTTTAAGACCGGAAGATTTTACCCCATTCCTGACCAGGCCATATTTTGCGATTCGGCACTGCGTTACTTTAACGGACAATTACGCCGTTGTGCGATGCTGTACCCAAATTAAAATTTTTTGTTCTATAAACAAAAAAAAGCGACAATTTTGAAAAAATAACAATATTTTTCACATTTTTTTATATGAATTTTTTTTTTAACATTTTAGGCCAATTTGTTTTCTGCTACATATTTTTGGTAAAAAAATAAGCGTATTTTGATTAGTTTGCGCAAAAGTTATCGCAGCTACTAACTACGGGAAATTTATGTAATTTTTATGTTTTTTTTTTTTTTAACTAGTAATGGCGGCAATCTGCAATTTTTTTTGCGGGACTGCGACATAGCAGCGGACAGATCGGACCCTTGACTGACATTTTTGACACTTTTGGGGGTACCAGTGACATTACTACAGTAATCAGTGCTATAAATATGCACTGTTACTGTAAAAATGACACTGGCAGGAAAGGGGTTAACTTTTATTGGTGATCAAGGGGTTAATGTATGCCTGGTGCTTACTAACGTGTGTGGGGGGAGGGGACTGTGTGGCACAGGCACAGATCGCAGGTTCAGCTATGCTGAATCCTGCAATCTGACCCTGCCTGTCACTTAGGAGATCCGCCCGCTTTGTTTACACAAGCGGGCGGATCTCCACACTTGATCCCAGACAATCACCGCCACTCCTCCCCTGGCCCGACTCCCGCTGTAACTGAATACAGGGGGAGCGAGCCTCCGGCGGCATGCGCGCCGCCCACAAGGGGAGGAGTCCAGCGACGTAGGTCTACGTCGCTGGACGATAACAAGCCACTTTGCCGCAGTAGTACCCATGTGAGCGGTCGGCAAGTGGTTAAAAGTGAAGCACAGGACCTGGCAGCGAAAGGGTTAACTACTGCTCTGGGGCTCAGGCTTCAACAAAATTGCAGCCCCCAGCAAGAAGAAATAAGAGCAATGCTGGAGGCAATATGCAGCACACACTAATTTTGGTTGCATAATTAATAATGTGGAATGTATGTTCTCTTCTAAAGAACATTCTTTTTTTATCAATTGTTAAGTTCAACTTAAGTCCACCAAAAAAAAAAAAAAAAAACTATTAGTCAGCTATTAGTCAGCAGAACATAATTCCAAATTGCACAGGGATTTAAAGTGTAACTAAACCCTTCTATCGTTTTCAGCCAAGGGAATTGCCACCTTGGCCTCTATTTGATCTTCATCTGCCATGATGCTGCACATGTGCTCAGTTATGACACCAGCCATCAATGCTTTGACAGTTTGGTTGAGAGCACAACCAATGTGACAGTTACATTCCCAGGACTTTCTGAAAACGTAACTGTTTTTATAAACTATTAATTCGATGGGTTTAGCTCTGCTTTAAATAAAATGTACAGCCACCCACAACTATTATGACTTTCAATTAAAACACAGTAGCATAACATGTAATTAGGAATTTGCCTCAAGGAACATTTGATCAACACCTGTAAAGTATATTAATTATGAAACATCAGGGTAACGTGAACACTTCTAATTACCTGAAATAGGAAAAGAGGGAAACATTTTAATAAAAACTGTGTATATGGCAACCTACTGTCCCAGCTCTCAATCTGTAAACTCTTTTTTCACATAGCCAAATACTGTCAGTAGCAAAGGGCCATTTGGTTTGGCAGTGCTGCAGTTTCGACATCAATTGGGGGATCTCTCAACTTCTGTCACTGAGATCTGCCCATGGCTGGCTATCTTTAGGTTAGCACTTCAGCCTTGAAGCTGGAGTCCAGGCTACGCTAAAGCTATGGCGTTTGCAGGATCCAGTAACCTCCAGCTCTGCTGATCTGCCACTCACTAATAACCCCCAGCTCTACCAATCTCCTGGTTTGCCGATCCTCCTTTCTCTCTCTGGTCCTCTCTCCCCTCCTATATTGCTGTGACATCTGCTAGTTTCTCCTGCTCCGGGCCTCCAGCTCTGCTGATCCTCTGCTGCTCAGTCCTCTCTCTCTGGTCCCTGCTCACCTTCGGCTATAGCATTCCAAAGTTGCACACCATGTGTGCCATCTGCTCACCAGATGTGACATCTGCACCAGACATTTCCAGAATATATTAACATGAACTGGAAGTGACTGCTCACGCGGTCTTTCTGGTTTGCGTGTTGGTTTCCCAGTGCATCCTGGGATATCTCATACATGCAATACCTCCAAAATAAAGTGAAGCTTAAGTTGTATAAAAGCCTCTCAAGAGCTGCAGGTGCTGCTAGTGAGCTTTGTCTTTAGACTTCTATGGAGACTTTGGTGAAGCTTTGAAGCACCAAGAAAGCTACCTGAGGTATAATTTTTTGAAGCAAACACATGCGAATAGGATTGAACGCTTACCATTTCAATTAGTGAGAGGTGCCTTGATTGGCATTAAGAGACAGGGAGCAGACAGGGAGTAGAGAGGACGTACAGCGGCAACTGCTAGAGGAACTTGTGAAACGTGTAAACATACGCTGGGACCATTAAGAGCAATTCCGGTGCCGGACCTTAGGAATCTCCAAGGTCACTCCAAAAAAAGCGGATCTTTGCGGATACAAGCAAACACACACCTTGATAGAAACCAGAGAAGGTACACACATCCTCGCTGAGGATTGGACCGGGGGACAGCATACAGTGTATGACCCACACGGCAATATCTGTAAATCGCATACTTGCCTTTTCTAGGTTACATGATGCAGCATAGGTTCTTGCTGTTCTAAAGGGAGCAACCAAATCACACAAGGACAAAACAAACTTATAACTGGTGACCAACACCCTTGAGAAAGGCTCACTTGGAGCCGAAATGCGTTGGGAACGCAGGAGACCCTCTCTGATCTGAAAATTCCAGGCTTACTGCATGGAATGACAGAGAGACCTATCCTCTAAGTCACCATAATCACATGTCACAAAACTTCCAACTTCTTACACTTCTTCACGAGGGTCTATAACCCATCACCACTATCTATGTACTTACCTTGTACACTGTTTAAATTTTTATTAAATCTCCCCTTTTTTTACACTACTGTGTAATACCTTTACTAATGTTACTTACCTTAAAAGTCCCACCCAACTTGGCATGAGGTACCAACCCACACATACAATATTATTTAGGGACGACGGCAAACCCCCACTTCTGATAGGATAATAGAGATCAAATCTTTTATATAGTAAATTATATATTTACCTGCCCCTTCCCCAGCCTTTTATCATGAAACATCCCCCTGTGTGCCCACAGCGGCTGCTAGAGGGTGAAGAGAGAAAGGAAGCCAATAGCGCTGCAGGGGAAAAGGGCACAAAGGGGGCCCAGAAAACAGATGGAAGGGGCGCATGTTCTAAAACTTCTCTCCCTGCAGTGCAGCCAGAGGAATAAAGAGGAGGAGAAGCTGGCATCAATGCAGGGGGAGGCAGAAGAGGATCAGTGTCTGCAATAAGACAGTACAGCTAGCCCTTCTGCTTAGCAGGTGCCGAGGCCCCCTTCTGAACTGATGGGGCCTAGGCGCAGTACAGGAGGCCTGGCTGTACTGCCTTATCAGTGGCCCTGGGTGCATGCCCCAGAATGCAGACAGTGTAAAATGCGGGCCATGCACCCGCACTGATGTCAGATTGTTAGCAGCATCCATGTCCGTGGCAACCACTGCGTGCCATTAACATGAATGGGACTGCCTGCACATGGATGCAGGGATAACCTGTGGGTAAACTTGACCATCGATGGGCGCATGCTTTAGTACACCCTGTGTGAACAAGGCCTCAAACTCACCCATCAAAGTCTTAGTATGCCCTGTGTGAACGAGGCCTTAAACTCACCCATCAAAGTCTTAGTATGTCCTGTGTGAATGAGGCCCTAAACTCACCCATCAAAGTCTTAGTACGCTCCTGTGTGAATGAGGCCCTAAACTCACCCATCGAAGTCTTAGTACGCTCCTGTGTTAACGAGGCCTTAAACACGCCCATCAAAGTCTTAGTACGCCCCTGTGTTAACAAGGGCTTAAACACGGCCATCGAAGTCTTAGTATGCTCTGTGTAAACAAGGCCCCATACCCCCCCTTTAAAGTATCAGTATGCCCCATGTGAACGAGGCCTTAAACTTGCCAATGGAAGTCTTAGTACGCTCCTTTGTTAACGAGGCCCTTAACATGCTCATCGAAGTCTTAGTATGCACTTTGTAAACGAGGCCTTAAACTTGCCCATCAAAGTATTAGAATGCCCTGTGTGAACGAGTCCTTAGACTCGCCCATGGAAGTCTTAGCATGCCCCGTGTAAACAAGGCCTTAAACTCACCCATCGAAGTCTTAGTACAGTCAGGTTCATAAATATTGGGAATCGACACAATTCTAAACTTTTTGGCTCTAAACACCACCACAATGGATTTGAAAAGAAACGAACAAGATGTGCTTTAAATGCAGACTTTCAGGTTTAATTTGAGGGTATTTACATCCAAATCAGGTGAAAGGTGTAGGAATTACAACAGCTTGTATATGTGCCTCCCACTTTTTAAGGGACCAAAAGTAATGGTATAATTGGCTGCTCAGCTGTTCCATGGCCAGGTGTGTGTTATTCCCTCATTATCCCATTTACAATTGGAATCTGTTGCTGTCAACTCTCAATATGAGATCCAAAGAGCTGTCACTATCAGTGAAGCAAGCCATCATTAGGCTGAAAAAACAAAACAAACCAATCAGAGAGATAGCAAAAGCATTAGGTGTGGCCAAACCAACTGTTTGGAACATCCTTAAAAAGAAAGAATGCACCGGTGAGCTCAGCAACACCAAAAGACCTGGAAGACCATGGAAAACAACTGTGGTGGATTACCGAAGAATTCTTTACCTGGTGAAGAAAACACCCTTCACAACAGTTGGCCAGATCAAGAACACTCTCCAGGAGGTAGGTGTATGTGTGACAAAGTCAACAATCAAGAGAAGACTTCACCAGAGTGAATACAGAGGGTTCACCACAAGATGTAAACCATTGGTGAGCCTCAAAATAGGGAGGCCGAGATCAGACACAGGTAACAGGAGAGAATATCCAAAGACAAGCCGAGTTTGAGTCAGGAGACAAGCAGAAAAGTAAGGACAAGCCGGGCCGGTAACAGAGAACTTTCAGGAACAAGGATCACAGGAACACGGTGCAAGCTGAAGATCAATCAGCAACTTCAATCACTGGCACACTTCCTTATAAAGTCCCATGTGATGTGCTGGCTGAGATGCTGGGTCCTAGAGCCCTTCTCCTGCCATTGGTGTCCTGACTGATGCTGGGTCCTAGAGACCCTCTTCTACCACTGGAGCCCTGACATCATGATCCAAAGCATACCACCTCATCAGTGAAGCATGGTGGTGATAGTGTCATGGCGTGGGCATGTATGGCTGCCAATGGAACTGGTTCTCTTGTATTTATTGATGATGTGACTGCTGACAAAAGCAGCAGGATTAATTCCTAAGTGTTTCGGGCAATATTATCTGCTCATATTCAGCCAAATGCTTCAGAACTCATTGGATGGCTCTTCACAGTGCGGATGGACAATGACCGAAGCATACTGCGAAAGCAACCAAAGAGTTTTTTAAGGGAAAGAAGTGGAATGTTATGCAATGGCCAAGTCAATCACCTGACCTGAATCCGATTGAGCATGCATTTCACTTGCTGAAGACAAAACCGAAGGGAAAATGCCCCAAGAACAAGCAGGAACTGAAGACAGTTGCAGTAGAGGCCTGGCAGGGATGAAACCCAAACCTGGTGATGTTTATGCGTTCCAGACTTCAGGCTATAATTGACTGCAAAGGATTTGCAACCAAGTATTAAAAAGTGAAAGTTTGATTTATGATTGTTAATCTGTCCCATTACTTTTGGTCCCTTAAAAAGTGGGAGGCATATATACAAACTGTTGTAATTCCTACACCGTTCACCTGTAAATACCCTCAAATTAAAGCTGAAAGTCTGCAGTTAAAGCACATCACATCACAGCAAGAATCGTGTCGATGTCCCAATATTTATGGACCTGACTGTATGCCCTGTGTAAACGAGGCGTTAAACTTGCCCATGGAAATCTTAGTATGCCCCATGTGAACAAGGCCCTAAACTAGTCTATTGAAGTCTTAGTATGCCCCCTGTGAACGAGGCCAAAAAAGTCGCCCGTCTAAGTATTAGTATGCCCTCTGCGTACGAGGCCTTAAACTCGCCCATCAAAGTCTTAGTACGCCCTGTGTGAACGAGAACTTAAACTCGCCCATAAAAGTCTTAGTATGCCCCCTGTAAACGAGGCCTAAACTCGCCCATCAAAGTATTAGTATGCGCCATGTGAACAAGGCCCTAAACTCGCCAAGGAAGTCTTAGTATGCCCCGTGTGAATGAGGCCTTAAACTCACCCATCAAAGTATTAGTATGCCCCGTGTGAATGAGGCCCTAAACTCGCCCATGGAAGTCTTAGTATGTCCTGTGTAAACGAGGCCTTAAACTCGCCCATCAAAGTATTAGTATGCCCTGTGTGAACGAGGCCCTAAACTCGCCCATGGAAGTCTTAGTATGCCTGTGTGAATGAGGCCTTAAACTCGCCCATCAAAGTATTAGTATGCCCCGTGTGAACGAGGCCCTAAACTCACCCAACGCGAGCCATACGTTCACCAATGCATTAATTGCATGCAAAATTGCCGTTCAGGCTTCTGAATGCCTAGAAGCCAATGCTCCACCACTAAGCACTTTTCAGAGACCGCTGCCATGTGAGCCTAGAACAAAAACTACAAACTTTATTTGCTTTACTAGATAACATGAATGTAGTCAAGCAGGGGCGGACTGACAACTCATGGGGCCCCCGGGCAATAGGAGATCATGGGGCCCCCTGTGTCCCCATCCACACTCAAGCCATACCCACACAAAGCTCCACCTACATATTGCACTACTCACAAATGCTTTAAAACAGCAATATTGTAAGATTCTGGTACCTCCGGTACCCTTAATCACCACTTTCTCTGTAATGCGTCCCACCTTTCTCTTCAGGTGGTACGCATATACCTTTAAGAACGATGATGTCACTGCTGAGCGCCGCAGAGCGGCTATTTCAACCGCCGGCGGTCTCACTCACATTGTTCGTTCAACCTGCTTTGTTATCCACATGCTTTCAAGCCTGTCTCTCGATCGGAACCTCCAGCTATTCCCTTTACCTGGAGCAGACCGGAACCTCGCTACTGATCCCTGTATCTCGCTACCGGATCATTCCTTATCTACTGGACCTCTCTAAACTACTAACATTAAAAGTGATAAGTACCCCGCAGGGGAACCCTCCATAACCTTATTGCACTATCTACCTATGCACATTAAGGACTGTTACTACCTATCCATACTATCCTATCATCTGCACTGTTACATAGATTGCTAGCTCTTGAGCCTACTACCATCTATCATCTGCACTGCTGCATAGATTGCTAGCTCTCCTGTCTACTACTATCTATCCTTGCACTGGGTTAGTCTATCCTGTATTTGTCATCTGCTGTCCTCACCACCTGTTAGCATACTCGATACTAACCTATCTGCATTCCTAAATACCATCTTGAACTCTCCTATACAAACCTATCAAGTGATTACCATCCTTGTCACTGTTCACACCTGTCCCTTCAGCACATCACCTTCATACTATCATATACATCCTATCACTCCAGGAACATCTCATTGAGTGTGTATATATCTGTATGTTGAAGCTGACAGGCCCACGGTGATGAGTCCTGGAGAGTTGGATCTGGTATTCAACACATCTCTACATGACTACTGAGTGGAGATTTTGCAGCTGCAAATCCAGCCTATACTAAAAACGCAGGAGCGTTACAGATTGAACGAACCTTAAAAATGGATTCAGCAGAATTACCCACTCAAGTGACACAATTAACACAACAAGTAAAAGCGTTAATACTTGCTCTGACGGACGTACAAGAAAAGAATCAGACTCTGACACAGCAGGTAACCCAGCTGTCACGGTTTACTGCTGTTCAGCCTCCTGAACCTAAAATAAACCCTCCTCTAGTGTTTACAGGTGATCGGAAAAAATTTTGTGAATTCAAAAACGCATGTCAATTGCTTTTTTTGTTAAAACCTCGTACATACCCCACTGATCAAATAAAAGTCTGTACCGTTATTTCATACTTGACGGGTGATCCACGGGCCTGGGCAGACTCTCTCTTTGAGAATAATGATCAGATTCTCTACACCTATTCCTTATTCCTAGCGGAACTCGCTAGTTTATACGATGACCCCAATAGGCAGAGTACTGCTGATATTCAGTTGAGGGCCTTAAAACAAGGAAGGAGACCTGTAGAAGACTTTGTATCTGAGTTCAAAAGATGGACACTTGATTCAGGGTGGAATGACACATCTTTGCGAACTCAATTCAGACTCGGGTTATCGGAAGCTGTTAAAGACGAGCTCGCCCGAGCGGATTTACCTGGCACCTTGGAGGCCTTGATACAACTTAGTATCAACATCGACAGACGACTGCGAGAAAGAAGGGCTGAAAAGATGGGAATGCCATTGTCTAGTCCTTCTCAGATTTCGGCCGTTGACCCTACTCCCATGGATGTAGGAACCATACGCCCACCTTTAACGACTACTGAACGAGCTAGAAGAACATCCAGAAATCTCTGCATGTACTGCGCATCCTCGGATCATTTGATAAGCACCTGTCCCCTTGTCCGCAAAAAAGAGGGTGAGTGTTCACATGTCTTGCTGGGAGGATTAACGACTTCCTTTTCTAACCCCTATCTTTTTGTTCATTTAATATTACAGTGGGACCAAACTAGGATCACCACCAAGGCTATGGTCGACACTGGATCTTGTGGAAACTATATTGATACACACTTTGTTACCTTCAATAAAATACCTATTATTTCAAAATCTAAGCCTGTTTCTGTTAGTTTCATTAATGGTATTCCACTGTCTTCTGGTCCAATCACCAACCAGACACAGGCACTCCTTGCCACTACCAACGAATCACATGTGGAGACCATCACCTTTGACATACTATCCTCACCCCATTTTCCTATTATTTTGGGACTCCCCTGGTTACACACACACCAACCAATCATAGATTGGAAAAAACGGACTTTGGTTTTCCCTTCTCACTATTGTGAGAATACGTGTAACCTCCCATCTTATGGGAAGATTCTGTCTGTGGTGTCAGATGAAATTGCACCACTATGCTATCAGGATCTGTCCGAAGTGTTCCTTGAGAAAAATCCTCAAGTGTTGCCTCCCCATAGGGATTACGATTGCACTATCGATCTACTCCCTAACAGCAAATTGCCTTTCGGTCATGTTTATCCCCTTTCACAGGATGAACTTTCTCATCTCAAGGAATACTTGGATGAGAATTTGACAAAAGGGTTCATTAGACCCTCTACTTCTTCCACTGCTGCAGGACTTTTCTTTGTCCGCAATAAGGATTCCAGTCTCAGGCAATTAAACATGATTACGATAAAGGATCGCTATCCTTTGCCGCTCATCCCTGAACTTATTGAACAGGTGCGTGGGGCTACTTATTTCACCAAATTAGACCTGAAAGGGGCATACAACCTAATCCGAATCCGTGACGGGGATGAGTGGAAAACAGCATTCAGAACCAGATACGGACTATTCGAATACCTTGTGATGCCATTCGGGCTATGTAATGCTCCCGCAGCTTTCCAAAGATTCATAAACGACATCTTAAGAGACTTACTTGATGTCTGTGTTGTAGTATACCTAGATGATATACTTATTTATTCTCGATCTATGCCTGAAAACATAAAACATGTAAGACTTGTGTTGTCCAGACTGCTCTCACACAGACTGTATGTGAAATTAAAAAAATGTCTATTTCATAAAGAAGAAATATTATTTCTAGGATACTTCATATCCAAAACTGGAATTAAGATGGATATGAGTAAGATATCCTGTATTCTAGACTGGCCTATACCAACAACTCGTAAGGCCCTACAGCGATTCCTTGGATTCTCGAACTTCTATAGGAAGTTCATCAAGAACTTTTCCGCTATTGTGAGACCTCTCACACAACTGACAAGTATAAAAAAAACATTCAAATGGTCAGAAGAAGCAAATCAAGCTTTCTGCTTGTTAAAATCAAGCTTTACTTCTGCTCCCATACTACGCCATTCAGACCCATCCCTCCAATATATTCTAGAGGTAGATGCGTCAAATATGGCAGTAGGAGCAGTTCTCTCCCAACGACCAACAAACACTTCATCACTCCACCCAGTTGCTTTCTTTTCAAAATCACTAAGCAGCCCAGAGGTGAATTACCCAGTGGGTGAAAAGGAGTTGCTTGCCATAAAACTGGCACTGGAGAATTGGCGACATCTGCTCGAAGGTACCCAGTTACCAATACTCATATATACAGATCATAAAAACCTTCAATACCTCCAGACTAACAAGACTCTCTCCCACCGGCAGGTACGATGGTCATTATTCTTTTTAAGATTTAATTTCCTAGTGACCTACACGCCTGCAGACAAAAATAAAAAAGCGGATGCGCTATCACGATTAACCAAAGATAACTGCGCCAAAATCCCTTCCATTCCCATAATACCCTATAAACGCATTATTGGTGTTGTCCGTTCCTTGAAGGAAGAGATTTTGCACAGTATAAGAATGGATTCACCTCCACCACAACTAAGTACTGATGCAAAAGGCTTCCTCTATTACAATGACAAACTCTACATACCCCCTACTATGCGCACCAAGATCTTGGAGTTATCGCATGATGTGCCCATGGCAGGACATATGGGTATAACGAAAACCTTTAATTTGCTCACCAGGCAGTTTTGGTGGCCTGATATGAAGACGTCTGTACAAAAATTTGTTTCTTCATGTGACATCTGTGCAAGGTCCAAAATTGACACTACAAAACCATCTGGACTACTTTGTAGTCTACCAATACCCCAGGTTCCATGGGAAGTTGTGTCCTTAGATTTCATAGTAGAACTACCACCCTCTAAAGGATTTAATACCATCCTAGTGTCAGTGGACCACTTGACAAAGATGGCACATTTCATTGCTATCCGTAGACTACCTTCATCTAAACAAACAGCAGAACTACTGATGAAACATGTGTTTAAGTTGCATGGAATTCCAAAAACTCTTTTGTCCGACCGTGGTTCACAATTCATCTCTAAATTTTAGCCAGCACTTTTTTAAATTTTACGCATTGAGCGAAAGCTCACTTCTCCCTACCATCCTCAGACCAACGGACAGACTGAAAGAGTCAACCAGTGCATTGACCAATATCTACGTTGCTACACATCATACTTGCAGGATGATTGGGTGGATCTCCTTCCTCTAGCAGAATTTGCTTACAACAACGCAACCCACAGTACTACGAAGCAAAGTCCGTTCTACTTGAACTATGGGTTTCATCCCACTCTTCTTCCACCACGCATCCTGCCATCGAGTAACCCAGTAGCCTCGGATTACCTTACCCAAATAAAAGACTCTTTGGGTTTACTCAATACCACTATATCACACGCTCACAGTCAACAAAAAAAGTACTACGACCTTCGTAGAAGACCTTCTCCTCAGTATGCTATTAGGGACCTTGTTTGGCTATCGACAAAGAATTTAAGATTAAAAATCCCTAGCAAGAAGCTTGGACCTTTATTTTTGGGACCCTTCCCAATTAAAAAACTTATCGGAAAAGCTGCAGTACAGCTCACCCTACCAGCAGATCTCAAGATCCATCCCATCTTCCATGTGTCGCTACTGAAGCCCCATGTTCCTAACCAAGGAATAAGGCTTACCATCTTGCCTCCACCTCCAATACAAGTTGAAGGCGGAGAAGAGTATGAGATCAAGGAAATTTTGGATTCTCGCATCCATAGAGGAAGACTCCAGTATCTCATAAGATGGAAGAACTATGGACCCCAAGACGACACCTGGCTAGATACCTCTGATATTCATGCGCCTAGACTTATACGGAACTTTCACTCGAAACACCCAGAGAAACCTGTCCTATAGGCCTTCCGGAGCCAGTCTTAAGGGGGGGGTACTGTAAGATTCTGGTACCTCCGGTACCTTTAATCACCACTTTCTCTGTAATGCGTCCCACCTTTCTCTTCAGGTGGTACGCATATACCTTTAAGAACGATGATGTCACTGCTGAGCGCCGCAGAGCGGCTATTTCAACCGCCGGCGGTCTTACTCACATTGTTCGTTCAACCTGCTTTGTTATCCACATGCTTTCAAGCCTGTCTCTCGATCGGAACCTCCAGCTATTCCCTTTACCTGGAGCAGACCAGAACCTCGCTACTGATCCCTGTATCTCGCTACCGGATCATTCCTTATCTACTGGACCTCTCTAAACTACTAACATTAAAAGTGATAAGTACCCCGCAGGGGAACCCTCCATAACCTTATTGCACTATCTACCTATGCACATTAAGGACTGTTACTACCTATCCATACTATCCTATCATCTGCACTGTTACATAGATTGCTAGCTCTTGAGCCTACTACCATCTATCATCTGCACTGCTGCATAGATTGCTAGCTCTCCTGTCTACTACTATCTATCCTTGCACTGGGTTAGTCTATCCTGTATTTGTCATCTGCTGTCCTCACCACCTGTTAGCATACTCGATACTAACCTATCCGCATTCCTAAATACCATCTTGAACTCTCATATACAAACCTATCAAGTGATTACCATCCTTGTCACTGTTCACACCTGTCCCTTCAGCACATCACCTTCATACTATCACATACATCCTATCACTCCAGGAACATCTCATTGAGTGTGTATATATCTGTATGTTGAAGCTGACAGGCCCACGGTGATGAGTCCTGGAGAGTTGGATCTGGTATTCAACACATCTCTACATGACTACTGAGTGGAGATTTTGCAGCTGCAAATCCAGCCTATACTAAAAACGCAGGAGCGTTACAAATATAAGAAAAGCAGTGTGTCACCGTCTAGCAGCAGCTAAACTGTAAGGAGGGCTGTGTCCAGGGCTGGCGCTACCTATAGGCAAGGTAGGCGCCGGCCTAGAGCGCACATCAGTCGGGGCGCTGCCCCCGTGCTACCCCCCCCTTCTCGGGCAGAAGGACTGCTGGGCGCGTGCTGTCAGTGCTCTTTCCTGTGACACTGTCTCCCGGCCCCACCGCCGCCTCTTCAAAACGCTGTCGGAGCTGTGTGTTGCTAGGTATTAGAGGTGGAGGTTGGTGGTGTGGCTCACCAGTTGGGGCGGGGCTGTGCGCGTGATGGGGTGGAGAGCTGGCAGAGGTGATCCGAGTTTCGGGCTGCTGCTACCTTGTGTGCTGTCAGCTCCGAACAGAGTAAGGAAGCGGCCGGGATGCAGCCTCCTTCATGGAACGTGAGTGGGACCTGTCTGGGAGATTAGCCTGGAGGGGAGAAGTACCTCCTGGGCTCTGTACTGGGGGGTCATAGGGCTGAGGGGACCTGATTGGCAGAAGCAGTCACCTGACTGTTTGTTGTGACAGTCCAACATGGAACTGTGTGTGTGTTTATTATTATATGTAGAATACCATAGAAATCCCCTGAACACAGGAATATACTCTGATTATGGAACAACATAGGGGAAGCCTTCCATATACTACCCCAGCCTGTCCGTATACATCCCCAGCCTGTCCGTATACATCCCCAGCCTGTCTGTATACATCCCCAGCCTGTCCGTATACTACCCCAGCCTGTCCGTATACATCCCCAGCCTGTCCGCATACCACCCCAGCCTGTCTGCATACCACCCCAGCCTGTCCGTATACATCCCCAGCCTGTCCGTATACATCCCCAGCCTGTCAGTTTACCACCCCAGCCTGCCTGTATACATCCCCAGCCTGTCCGTATACATCCCCAGCCTGTCCGCATACCACCCCAGCCTGTCCGTATACATCCCCAGCCTGTCAGTTTACCACTCAAGCCTGTCCGTATACTTCCCTCGCCTGTCCATATACTACCCTAGCCTGTCTGTATACTACTCTAGCCTGTCCGTATACTACCCTAGCCTGTCCGTATACTACCCTAGCCTGTCCGTATACTTCCCTAGCCTGTCCGTATACTTCCCTAGCCTGTCCGTATAGTATCCTAGCCTGTTTGTTTGTATACTTCCCTAGCCTGTCCGTATACTACCCTAGCCTCTTTGTATACTTCCCTAGCCTGTCCGTATACTTCCCTAGCCTGTCCGTATACCTCCCTAGCTTGTCTGTATACCTGCAGACCACAGCTGGTGTGAGGAAGCGAGCCGGAGTTGCCATTATTTGTCTTCAGTCTGGGCCCAGAAGAGCAGGTGCAGGCCTGGGGACCACGGCTGAAGAAATAGCTAGGGAGGCACCACAAAAAATCTTCACCCCTGCCAACGTATACATGGGCAGTGTAACACAACCTCGCAGCACAGAGCTGCTGTGTGTTCCTCTGCCCGTGCCTGCTCCAGCTCACACCAAATAGTCCATCCGTGTTATACTCAGCTTCACTACCATGCTGACAGCTTCCCTGAATATAGTAAGATGGCGAGCGTCATGGGGCCCCCTACTGGCCCAGGGCTCCCGGGCAGTGCCCTAAATGCCCGTATGGTCAGTTCGCCCCTGTAGTCAAGGTATGGTGGTGGAGGGCTCCGCTGTGTGTGCCCTCACATCAAGCTCCAAGTATGTTTGAATTCTTCCAGGCACGTCGGTGGCCCAGGGCCCTCATACACAGGATGAGGTGTGATTTTGCAGGCCAGAGGTGAGTGTGTCACAGTCATATAATTATCTCCCTCCTGTATCCAGTGTGGAGAGCACTACATTCACACACCTGAGTAGTAGACTGGTAACTGACACAGCTCACCCTCCCCACCCTCACACACAGCACACACACACAGCACTGACACCGCCTCAGCAAACACCACCAAGCCCATTGCTGTGATTTGCATGGCGGACACGCCCGCTCAGCGACGTGCCGTCCGATACCACGCCCCCCCATTGGAGCTCTCTGAACGGGGAGAGAGGCTCGTCTACAGTGTGCGAAAGCGCTCTCGTGACGTCAGCAGGCGAGAAGTGGGCGGGCCCGGGCTGCCAGAAAAGTAACGCGGTGACGCAGGAGGCTCAGAGGCTGTCAGCTGCGCCCAGTCGTGCTCTCGGTGGCCGCGTGTGTGTGAGCCGGGGGAAGGGGCAGCGAGTGTCGGCATGCTGGGAATGAGGAGGAAGGGCAGCGGATGGTGAGGCATGTGACGCTGCTCTTACCTGGGCGCACACAATTTCATCTCCTCTCTGCTGTAGGATGGCAACCCAACACCAGCACAGGGGTGCCGAGCCCCCGGACCACCGACAGCGCCCCCCTGGGGACAAGGAACTGCACAGGAACGACAAGTTACTCAATGGCTGCGTCCCCCTCTCGCATCAGGTGGCTGGCCATATGTATGGCAAGGATAAAGTTGGTGGGTATTGCTGAGCTCAGCATCATCCTTCTAATAGGTGTTCTCCTGTGTGTGAGGTGGGGGGTCAGCCAGGTGTGTGCCACTTGGGTCAGGTGACCGCAGGTTTGTGCCACCTGTCCAGGTGTGTGTTTGCATGCGCATGAGTGAAACCTGTCTGTGTGACAGTTATTCAGGTGAGCGCAGGTTTGTGCCACCCGTCCAGGTGTGTGTTTGCATGCACGCACATGAGTGACACCTGTCCAGGTGTGTGTGACAGTTATTCAGGTGAGCGCAGGTTTGTGCCACCCGTCCAGGTGTGTGTTTGCATGCATGCGCATGAGTGAAACCTGTCCAGGTGTGTGTGACAGTTATTCAGGTGAGCGCAGGTGTGTGCGCCAGTTGGTCAGGTGAGTGCCACCCGGCCAGGTGTGTGTGTGTGCGCGCGCGCCACCCGGCCAGATGTGTGTGCGCGCGCGCCACCCGGCCAGGTGTGTGTGCCAGTTGGTTAGGTGAGGGCTTACTTGTGCCACCTGATTAGGTGTGTGCGTGCACGACAATTGGGCATGTGAGTGCCATCCATCCAGGTGTGTGCACCAGTTCAGGTGAGCGCAGGCTTATGCCACCCATCCTAGGTGTGTGCGTGTGTGCTTACCTGACCAGGTATGTGTGCGTGCCAGTTGGTCAGGTGAGTGCCACCCATCCCAGGGGTGTGAGTGCGCACGTGCCACCCATTCAGGTGTGTGTACCAGTTGTAAAGATGAGCGCGGGTTTGTGCCGCTTGACTAGGTGTGTGTGCACGCTAGTTAGTTGAATGCCATCCATCCAGGTGTGTGTGCGCGTCCCACCCATCCAGGTGTGTGAGCACATGCCACCTGGCCAGATGGGTGTGCCAATTGTTCAGGTGAGGGCAGGCTTGTGGCACCTGGGCAGGTGTGTGTGCTAACCATCCAGGTGTGTGCGCCAGTTGGTCAGGTGAGCACAGGCTTGACCCAGCCAGATGTGTGCCATTTGTTCAGGTGAGCTCAGGTGTGTGTGTCCGGGCAGCCAGATGAGGGTGCGTGTGCCCTCCCTTGGCTGGCTGGGTCAAACCTGTGCTCACCTAACCAACAGGCACACACACCTGGACGGTTGGTGTTTGCGCACTCGTGCGTGCCACCCAGTCACCTGTTTGTGTGTGCCAGTTGGTAAGATAAACGAAGGCTTGATCCACCTAGCCAGGTGTATGTAGTCTTCTAGCTCACACAGGCTGGGTCAGTACGTTGCTGTAAATGAGCCATGGCTGCCGTAGAGCATACCTTTCTTGTAGATAATCCCTGAGTTGTTACTCTATGGAATAAAGTAAACAGGACATAAACATTGGCTGTGTATGACTTTAATAACGTTTGTATGGATGGCTTTGTCCTGACACATCTACACGTTTTATTTGTAGGACTGATAATTGTATTGTACATGTTTTGGATAGGTAAGGATGGGTTTAAACCCCTGTAGTTGGAGGCTAAGTTCACCTTTTGTGCAAGTGCATGCATCATATTTTTTATTTTCACAGGAGCCTGCAGAGCATTGCACCAGCGACCAGTGGATCACAGGTGCAATGCCAGGCTTCTGCACGCACTGCTTGTACCGCTGTATGGACTTTCTGGTTCTGTTCTAAGAAATACAAGACGTTTGCCGCAGTGGAAGATGGGACTTGTAGTTTATTCATTTACAGCTTCCTATGAATGACGTGGCTGTGTGGGTTTTGTTGTCCAAATGTGACAGCGTGTGGGGGGGGAGAGGAGCTCTCATCTGTTGTCACAGGGAGGGGGGAAATTGTTACACCCTAAATATGTGTATAAAGTGTAACCTGCTCCAAAAAGGGAACCTACCCTTAATTTTGCTGCCTGTGTAGTGTGTACATTTGGGGGTATTCCCCTTCACTTTGTGTTTTTTAGAGAGACAGCTGAGGGTGAGAATCTGTAGAACTGAGAGTAAAGCCTCGTACACACGCAACGATTATCGGCCGACCGATCGTCCGTCTTTTGTCCAGAGTGGTGTTTTGTTGGTTGGAATGTGCTCTAGACTGCACACGAATTTTCTCGGCCAACAAAAATCTACTTTAGAAGTGATGTCATGTGTTGGTTTGCTTTCTTTGTGTTCTTTCTTCTTTGAGCATGCCCAGTCTTGCTCATAAGATTTTTCCCTGTCGAAATCTGTACTGACTGCACGAAAATCGGCCGTGTTTTGACGGCCAACAAAAATTTTATAGCCTGCACACCAGATTTTTTTCATCAAAAGTCGGAGTCGGTTGTCAGTAGCATCATACTAACAAGCTGAAAATTGGCAGATCGGACGTTGGACGAAAATTCCCTGCCAATTTTCGACGCGTGTGTACGGGGCTTTAGCCCTCGTTCACATTGTGCCGATTTGACATGTTAAATCAGAGCCTGTTGCCCGCAACGGCACCATCCGAATCATTGTGACATTGACTTTGCGATGCTGCACCAATCCAAAAAAGTAGTTTCTGCGCTACTTTGGTGACATCTGGCTGATTTCAAAAGAAATCTGTGCAGGAACCCGCACAGAGGTCTCTCAAATCGTCCCTGAACTCGCACAGACATGCTGGTTTGAAAGAACTCGCACGATTTCAAACCTGCCCTCAGTGTGAACGGGGGCTTATCCTCACCCCTTGTTCTGGTCACACCTCTAAAATATTGATTTCCCATCACCTGCAGTCAAGGTGACAATGGGTAACAGGACAAATGGAGGAGGGAGAGTAATACAGACTAGACAGGGGCTCCGCTCCTTCTCGACTGCACCTAAAAAATGTAAGAAAATTGACTATACAAATCCTTCACCATAGGATAAAATGTCAGTGCGTGTTCCTCTGTTTTGATGAGTGTCATTGAAATGAGCACCTCCTGAGGCTGTCATAAATAAGTGTTGTGCTGGCTGAGAAGCGCTCTTCACCTGACTTGTCCTGAGGTTATCGTTCTTTTTTTTTTTTTTTTTTTTTTTTTTTTTAATCAATGTTATCGCTGCTGTTTAGGCTGCGTATTTTATGTTGGGAAGGAGCCATGTACTGAGCTCTGTGTAAAGTACAGGATATTGCTGATATTGGGCTTTCATTTGATATTTATTTTTATACGTGAACAATCTTGTATTGTGAACTAGGTTTTATGCTTGGAGCCGGTTCACACTGGGGTGACACGACTCCTTACTACTTCGGGGGCGACTTGTGCATTACCATGCACCACGACTTCGGAGCGACTTGCATGGACTATACATAATGGAAGTCTATGCAAGTCGCTCCGAGGTCGCCCCGTAGTAGTAGTACAGGACCCTTTTTCTTGTGTCGCTCCTATTAGAACGGGTCCTGTAGCGGTCAATGGAGGGAGTGCGACTTGTCAGGCTGACAAGTCGCGCTAGTGTGAACCGACTCTTAAGTGGCACTAAACATTGGATTGACCTCTGGAAGATTTTGGCCCCCCTTCATGACCAGGCCATTGCATTACTTTAACTGATAATTGCATGGTCATGCAGCGCTGTATATAAATGAAATTTCATATACTGTATTTTCTGGCGTATAAGACTACTTTTGAACCTCAAAGAAATCCCCCAAAAATGGGAGGTTGTCTTATATGCGGAGTATAATATCTCCAAGGTAACCTAAGTATAAGTTTTACCGGTAGATCATGTAATAGGGGGGTCGTCTTATATGCCTGAAAATACGGTATATATTTTCCCCACAAATAGAGCTTTCTTTTGGTGGTATTTAACCACTGCATTTTTTATTATATAAACAAAAAAAACCTGATAATTTTGCAAACAAAATATTTTTTCTTTTCTAAACCTATCCAAAAAAAGAGACAATGTAAAAAAATGTAATTTCTTCAATTTAGGCCAATATGTATTCTGCTACATATTTTTGGTAAAATAATTTATATCTTTTCATGTGACAACATTGAAGAAATGATACTTTGCTACAATGTAAAGTAGTGAGTGTACAGCTTGTATAACAATGTAAATTTGCTGTCCCCTCAAAATAGCTCAACACACAGCCATTAATGTCTAAACCGCTGGCAACAAAAGTGAGTACACCCCTACGTGCAAATGTCCAAATTGACGAAAAAAATTTGGTGCTAACCAAGAAGACCTGCGCAAAGGATATATTTGACACCAGAGACTTCTAAATATATTTGTGTGTTAAATTATGAATTTATAAATAACTTCCGGGAATTGCTTCCACACTGCGAGCTGCAATCTGAACGTAAAAACGTGCTATTGGTGCATTAGTGTAGAGGTGATGAATCACAATCTATAAATATGCAAATACAGTGATATATAATAAATAAATAAATATTGGCATTCATTAGGCTAAAAAGTCCTTTAAAGTGCTCTGTGCAAACTGTGCAATTCTAATCTCCAGCAGTCTTGGATTTGATGGTAACCTCCACCACAAAACACCTCCACCCAGTGGTCCGATAATATACTCCTTACCAGAATGCGATGACCCCTTAATTACAGGGGGTCAAACACGGCATATCACTCCACACTGGCTCAAGGTTATCCACATCGCTGTTATCACCTCAAAGGACTTTGCCCAAATGCTTTGACAAGGTTCCGGATCTCCGGACATTTAGGGTGCAAAGAAAGATAAAGGAAACTCCAATAGTATAATACCGTTTGATACTGGATTTATTAAAAGATAAATTGCACTTACATCATAGCGGTGTTAATGCGCCTGTAGTACAAAGTATACAGCTGGTCTGGTGGATGAGACGCCGCTCGCGCTCCACGCCTCACCGGAACTCTACGGTCTCACGCCCCCGACGCACGTTTCGTCAGCCGCGCTGACGTCATCGGGGGATCATGTGACCGTAATTTTCCTCACAATGTAAATAGAGGCTGATACGCTCACAGCAACCAATCACCGTCCACCGGCTCCTGAACCGCCCACTCTACAGATAGACTGTTAGGTTCTGCACCTACGTACGGGTGCCTTCCGGGAACAAATTCAGTAATTATTCCTCTAGACAAGTTAAACACTATTTTGGCTGTTACGGTGTGCAAAACCACTAATCCTTACAGCAAATGATTGCAAACTATGTCTATGATCCAATTCTCCAAATTGCAATAGATTAATTTATACTATGGATGGAATGCTGTTTGCACTAAGGAAATAAAACAATTTATTAAAAATTCCTTAAAATTACCCAGTATATATAAACACATAAATTATAATTATATACATATTTATTACTCAACATCCTAAAATTAATCAATTTATTCGATCAAAATACGTTTAAAAGATTTTATAAAATTATTGATTTTTAAAATTATGTTATGGTTGGGGCCGATTTATATATGTGTGTATTTTTTTTTCTGTAGGGTCTCTGCTATAAAAAATATATCTATATAATGTTTGGGGGGTTCTGAGTTATTTTCTAGCAAAAAACACTGATTTTTAACTTGTAAGCAACATGTGTCAGACAAAGACTGGGTCTTTAAGGCTACGTTCACATGCCAGCATAGCGATCATGGGCAGAATCACCGCGATTCTGCCCGCGATCCGGAAATCATTGCAAATCGCGGGACGCCTTGGCGTTGCCCGTGATTTGCAATAGCACCCCAAACGCTGTGTGATGTTGCCGCGATTTCCACCTGCTTAAACATGGTAACATCGTGCAAAAAAAAATTGTGTGACACATGACGCCCCAAAAGAAGCTCTTGTACCTTTTTTGGGCGTCATGCGTCCCGCGGTTTTTTTTTTTTGCGCGATGTTACCGCGATTCGGCAGGCGGAAATTGCAGCAAAATCACATATCGTTTGGGGTGCTATTGCAAATCACGGGCAACGCACAGGCATCCCGCGATTTGCAATGATTTCCGGATCGCAGGCAGAATTGCGGTGATTCTGCCTGCGATTGCTACGCTGACATGTGAATGTAGCCTTATGCCCCATACACACGTGCAGATTATCTGATACGCTCAGGTGTAAATGGAGCCTTACAGATGGAAGTTCATTCCTTTGATCTAAAAAAACGAAATGATACATTGTAAAACATTGTATTTCTAGTTATCTCACAGCCTTGGCAATGTTGATTAAACATTTGCTGTAGGATTTTTTTCTTTTTTCATGGCAGTGAGCATATAACAGCTCTGCTCTATCTGTATCAGGGATTGAGAGGGGGGGGGGGGGGGTGAATCGAGATCGCAAATTTTACTTTTTTTTTTTTTTTTTATCTTTGAACTATTTGCTTCAGTTTAAATAAAAATATACATAGACTAGACTAAATATATATTATAGTCTATGTATATTTTTATTTAATCTAGTAATGGAAGCGATCAAACTTGTAGTGGTTCTGTGATATTGCAGCGGACAATCTGACACATTGTGGAAACCAGTGACTCTAATACAGTGATCAGTGCTGAAAAAATGCAGTCACTGTGTACTAATGACACTGGCTCGGAAGGGGTTAACATCTAGGAAGATAAAAGGGCTAACTGTGTGCCTAACCAGTGTTTGGCATCAGTGTGGTGTTTTATTACTATGGGATGTGCTGGATTTTTTTCCCCTGCTGGCAGTCATCCATTGGCCAGCATGCACCCCCCCTCTCCAAGTGGAATTGTAGAATCGCATCTATACAGTATCTGACAAAAGTGAGTACACTCCTCACATTTTTGAAAATATTTTATTAACTTTTCATGTGACAACACTGAAGAAATGACACTTTGCTACAATGTAAATTAGTGAGTGTACAGCTTGTATAACAGTGTAAAGTTGCTGTCCCCTCAAAATAACTCAACACACAGCCATTAATGTCTAAACCGCTGGCAACAAAAGTCAGTACACCCCTAAGTGAAAATGTCCACTTTGGGCCAAAGTGTCAATATTTTGTGTGGTTACCATTATTTTCCAGCACTGCCTTAACCTTCTTGGCCATGGAGTTCACCAGAGCTTCACAGGTTGCCACTGGAGCTGGTGGATGTTAGAGGCCTTGTGCTCCTCACCCTTCCGTTTGAGGAGGCCCCACAGATGCTTAATAGGGTTTGTCTGGAGACATGCTTGGCCAGTCCATTACCTTTAGAGCCCATTCACACTAGCGCGACTTGTGAGGTGACTTGTGTCGCCCCAGGTCGCTTGACATAACAAAAGCAATGTTAATCAATCAGTGCCGTCTTAATTGGCACTACTGAAGTCGCTCCGACTTCAGAAAAGGGTCCTGTACTACTTTGAGGCGACTTTTGATCCGACTTGTCCCATATATTGCAATGGGAGTCACCTCCTTATCTTAATTGAAGCGACTTGTGATCCGACTTTCCATAAAAATGGTCCTGAACAAGAAAAGCATTTTTCTTATAATTTTTATTAAAACATGAATATGTCTTCTCTCCACCTGGCCATTTTTTCTTGCAGGCATTTATCGGGCATTTTTGGAGGCAGGCATGACTTTTTTTGGATTTGGTGCCTGGGGGGGTCCAAAAAGTGTCCCTGTGAAGTTTCAGCTCTGTAGCATGTCCAGAACCAGAAAAAAAAAAGCATTTTTCTTATAATTAATACAGCAGTGTGGGCTCTGGACATGCTACAGAGCTGAAACTTCACAGGTACACTTTTTAGACCCCCAGACACTAATCCAAAAGTCATGCCTGCCTCCAAAAATGGCCGATAAATGCCTGCAAGAAAAACGCCCAGGTGGAGAGAAGCCATATTCATGTGCTCATAAAAATTATAAGAAAAATGCTCCTTTTTTTTTTTTTTTTTGTTTCTGGTTCTGGACATGCTACAGAGATGAAACTTCACAGGTACACTTTTTAGACCCCCCCCCCCCCCCCCAGACACTAAAGACGTGCCTCTCCAAAGACTCCCAAAAAATGCCCGATAAATGCCAGCAAAAAGGAAAGGGAAATCAGGTCACAACTAGAGATATGCCGGTTTTCGGTAATTCGATGTATTGCATACCCACGGTATTGTTGTTGTGGCATTTTTAAAATACCGTGTTTATCTTCTCCTCAAGTCTGCCTTTTGAATTGATACATTTCAGTGAGCTGGATGACTCATTCACTCACTCAACAGTTCACTCACTCAACAGTTCACTCACTCAACAGTTCACTCACTCAACAGTTCACTCACTCAACAGTTCACTCACTCAACAGTTCACTCACTCAACAGTTCACTCACTCAATAGAAACAGCTCTGGTAATATGATCCTAGAGTGAGAGAGCTTAGCTCCTCCCTGTAACCAATCAGATGGCTCCCAGCATACACCCACATGCTTCTTCCAGGGCTCAGACACAGACAATCTGCCTAATACAAGCAAGTTTCTGCGGATAGATAGAATTGAGATAGATAGATAAACACACAAACATACATGGGCATAGCAGCATTATATATATATATATATATATATATATATATATATATATATATATATATATATATATATATATATATATATATATATAACACACACACCAGCCCACATTACATTATTATATAGCCATCAAGCAGTGTCTGGCCTACCTGGTGATGACTGGTCCTGGCGCTTTGATCCGATGGCCTCGTCATTAAGGGGGCAAATCCTTGCGGTCCAGAAGTGGTTAAACCTGCAGGAGGACCGGTGTTTTTATCTATAAATGACTTTACTATTGCTTTAGGCCTGGTTCACATGTATGCGGGTTGGGGGCCCACATTTGCACAGGCATAACAGCCCATTGATTTGAATGGGCTTGAGCTGCTATGCCTGCGTTTTCGGCTGAAAAAAGGTGTATGCAGAATTAAAAAAAAAAAAAAAAAAAAAATGCAGTGGCCATGAAATCCATCCTGCTTTTGCACCATGCGACTTACCTGCAGTTGCTGCACACGCAAACTGTTTTTAAATGCTGGGCCCACGTATATAAAAAACGCAGAAAGCTTGCCAGAGCAGGAACTGCAGGTTATTCGCATTGTGCAAAAACAGGATGGATTTCAAGGCCACTGAATTTTAAAAAAATGCTGCATGCACCTTTTTTCTGTGGAAAATGAGGGCATAGCAGCCCATTCAAATCAATGGGCTGCTATGCCTGTGCAAATGTGGGCTGCCAACCCGCATGCATGTGAACCGCCAACCCGCATACATGTGAACCAGGCCTAAAGCAATAGTAAAGTAATTTATAAATAACACCAGTCCTCCTTCAGGTTTAACCACTTCTTGACCGCAAGGATTTGCCCCCTTAATGACCAGGCCATCGGATCGGAGCCGAGAACCAGTCATCCCCAGGTAGGCCAGACACTGCTTCATGGCTTATTTTAGGCCTGGTTCACAGAGTCTGTACTGACTGACTATATAATAATGTGCAAAAGTGAACCAAAGTCCCTAAATTCAGCAATGAAATTCAAGTGAGGTAGAAATTTAATGATTTAAATTTAATAATTGAATACCGTGATAATATCGTATACCGTGACCAAACCCTAATCAATTAATCGCAGCATGAAAATCTGATACCGTCACAAGCCTAGTCACAACACATCATATTTTGATTGGCCAAATACAAAGTCGTCTCGCGTAAAATAATTCACAAGTCGCTAGAAGTCGCCCCTTATGAGGCAACTTTAGTGGTCGCGGCAGTGTGAACCGGCTTACCCTCGCCCCACCCCCCCAAAACAAAAAACAGAGAAGAAGGGTCCCCCTACGGTCCAAGTGATTCCAGTCCAACACTGTAAGATACACGAAACCATAAAATACACAGCGCCACATTCAACAAGTGTATAGTAAAAACCACTACTGGTCCCCAAGCAGCACATAGCAAAGAGAGAACATCATTAGGTGGAGCATGTCAGAGACGACTGCAGCCACTTATCCCAAATCTTGTGATATTTAGCAGGGCAACCCCTATTAACATAGATAAGTTTCTTATATGGCAGAGTGGCATTCACCTCGGCAATCCAGGCGGCTAGTGTACGGGGTGAGGATTGCATCCAGCTATGCGCTAACGGCTTCCGGGCACTAAACAAGGTATCATACAGAAATATCAATGAGCTTTTATTGACCTCCAGATCTGGAAATAAACCCAAAAGACATTGCTGACCCTCGACTTCTTAAGCAAGGCAGTGGTCATCATGAAGGTGTGTTTGGGGTTGTTATCATGTTGGAATTCTGCCCTGCGATCCAGTCTCAGAAGGGAGGGGATCATGCTCTGCTTCAGTATGTCACAGTACATGTTGGCATTCATGGTTCCCCCCCCCCCCCCCCCCAATGAACTGTAGCTCCCCAGTGCCAACAGCACTCATGCAGCCCCAGACCTTAACACTCCCACCGCCATGCTTGACTGTAGGAAAGACCCACTTGTCTTTGTACTCCTCCCCTGGTAGCCGCCACACACGATTAACATCTGAACCAAATATTTTTATCTTGGTCTCATCAGACCACAGGACATGGTTCCATTTATCCATGTCCTTAGTCTGTCTAAAGCAAACTGATTGTGAGCCTTCTTGTGCATCATCTTTGGAAGAGGCTTCCTTCTGGAATGACAGCCTTGCAGACTTAATTTGATGTGGTGTATGGTCTGAGTACTGACAGACTGACCCCTTCAACCTCTGCAGCAATGGTGGTAGCATCTTATAGCTTAGGCCATCTTTCAGTAGAGCAACAATTCTTTTTCTCTTTTTCTTTTTCTCTTTTTCTCTTTTTCTTCTTTTTCTTCTTTTTTCTTTTTTTTTCTTTTTTCTTTTTTTTTCTTTCTTTTCTTCTTTTCTTCTTTTCTTCTTTTCTTCTTTTCTTCTTTTCTTCTTTTTTCTTTTTTCTTTTTTCTTTTTTCTTCTTTTTTCTTCTTTTTTCTTTTTTCTTTTCCATGAGGTACCATGTTGAACTTCCAGTGACCAGTGTGAGAGCAATAACACCAAATTGAACACACCTGCTCCCCATTCAAACCTGAGACCTTGTAACACTGAATCACATGACACCGGGGAGGGAAAATGGCTAATTAAGCCCAATTTGGACATTTTCACTTAGGGGTGTACTCACCATTGTTGCCAGTGGTTTTGACATTAATGGCTGTGTTTTGGGTTATTTTGAGGGGACAACAAATTATACTGTTATACAAGCTGTACACTCACTACTTTACATTGTAGCAAAGTGTAATTTCCTCAGTGTTGTCACATGGAAAGATATAATTTACTAAAATGTGATGGGTGTACTCACTTTTGTGAGATACTGTGTGTGTATATATTGTGTGTGTTTCTGCACAGAATGGCCGTCCTGTAGCAGTAAATCTGGCCGAAAATAGAAAAAATAGCACTTTCGGTGTTCGGCCGAATAAGTAAAAAGGGCGAATAAATTTGTGCCGAGCTACCTAGGAGTCCTTCAGTCCCCTTCCTCATTGTGGCTCCCTGCTCACACGCCGCCGGTGTCCTGTCCGGCCGCGAGTAGGGGGTGTGACGTCACGCGCGCGTCCCGCCCCCTGCTCCTGACTGCGCCTCCTTCACACTAGGTCCAGCGAGCGTGACACTATGTGCACGCCCCGCCCCCCTGTTCGCGGCTTTTGGCTCCGACCTGGCTGCAGTTCAGGTATGTGGAGCACATTTGGGGGAGAATACGGTAGCTGCACAAGCATTAGTGTGCAGACTGGCATATTTTGCCATATGTTGCCACTTGCCATGCTCATTAGAGTGCCCTATAAAGTGCCCCTTAAAAAAAAAAAAAAAAATGTGCCCAACAGAGTGCTCCCTTGACATAAAATGTGGCCATCAGCATGCCCCTTATTTTATGCTAAGGGACATGCTGATGAACATATTTTATGTTAAGGGGCACTCTGATGGGCATATTTTATGTTAAGGGGCATGCTAATGGGCATATTTTGTTAAGAGCAACGCTGATTTAAATGTTTTGTTTTGCCCATCAGCGTGCCCCCTAACATAAAATGTGCCCATCAGCGTGCCCCCTAACATAAAATGTGCCCATCAGCGTGCCCCCTAAAAATTGGCAAAATAAATGGAAAAAATGCGAAACACCGCGTTCGGTATTCGGCCTTCGGCCAAGCATTTCATTATTCTTTGGCCAAGAATTTCATTTCGGTGCATCCCTGGTAAAAGGTATGTATTCTATTCAGATATGGACTCAAAAAGCACTTTCTATTGCTCTCGGCCTTCTTCAAATTCCAAGATGAACTAGGGACCTGTTAAGATTTGTAGTGTGCATAGAGAAGTGCGCATTCTCGCAACTAAGGTGCTCGTTCCAAACAGCGGATTGGGGGGGGGGGGGGGGGGGGGTAGATGATGATTGGGAGCTCTGAGTATGTTCAGAGGCAAAAAACACAAGATGAATACATTTAATAAAAAGTAGATTACAGGACCGTTAAAGTGGTTTTAAAGGCAGAAGGTTTTTTATCTTCATGCATATGCATTATGATAAAACCCCTTCTGTGTGAAGCAGCCCCCTAATACTAACCTGAGTTCCATCTAGATCCAGCGATGTTGCATGAGAGCCTTGGCTGTCCGGAACTCTCCCTCATTCACTGTGACAACAGAGATTTGGCTTGAGTTCCCCTATAGCAAGCTGCTTGCGGTGGGGGCGCTTTGCCGGAATGGCCAGGATTTCTGGTGAGGGCACAGAGCAGCCCTGATCCTCCTCTTCTCTGGTCCAAGTCCACTGCACAGAGCAGATAAGTATAACATGTTTGTTATTTTTAAAAACAAAAAAAAGACTTTAATATCACTTTAGGCTCCATTTACACCAATGCGTTTTTTCATGCTTTATGAAGAAACGCAGCCCCCCTAATACTTACCTGAGACCATCTTGATCCAGCAACATTACAGGAGTGTTTTGGCTGCCCGAGACTCTCTCCCCTCATTGGCTGAGACGGCAGTGCAGCGCCATTGGTTCCTGCTGCTGTCAATCAAATTCAATGAGGGGAGAGAGAGGGGGCGTTCCACAGCTGTGTGTGAGAATGGACACAAGGAGCTGCTGCTCAGGTGTCCCCATAGCAAGCCACTTGCTGTGGGGCCACTCAACAGGAGGAAGGAGCCAGAAGCACCGAAGAGGGACCCAAGAAGAGGATCTGGGCTGCTCTGTGGAAAACCACTGCACAGAGCAGATAAGTATAACATGTTTTTTATTTTTAACAAAAAAAAAAAAGACTTTTACAATCACTTTAAGTAGTGGATGTCTTTAGATTTGTATTTTTGGAGAACAGAGATATTGTTTACTATCACTTTGAAACAGATGCATGTTATGCTCTGATTGTATAGGTCTCTATTAACTCTCCTTTTAGATAACCTTGTTTTTGTTTTTTGAAAGGGACGGCCAGCAGTGTGAGCCAGTCAGATTGTAGTGCATTGCACAGTGTTGTCATTCTTGCTGTAGGTGGAGAGATGAGTGAGCTCATCCGCTCCCTTTCTGCAGGCTTGGTGGTGACTAAGTTGTATTGCTTATAAACTTCAATGGAAAAGAGTGAAGTCCTTGCCTCGGGTATTACTAATCTTTGGTCTGGAAAAACTGATTGCATATGTGTATACTTGTATAGTGTGGGTTTAAGCCTCCCGGCAGCTACACTTGAGCTGCCTAGTGCACATTAATGCAAGTGTAGAGCACTTATTCAGAATCGCTTTTGTATGCCGCATGTGCAGAGCAGAGCTGGGAGGTCTTGGTGGTATCCTTGTTGAAGCTTGGTAGCTCCCTAATTACTCATGTTTGATTAGTACTGGCTGTTCATAGTGTGGTGACGTTTGAGCATAACTTGCTGTACGTGCCAACATACACATTACAATCTGACTAATTACCTTTTAAATTTACAAGAACTATGCATTATGAGCACCTGACTAACCATGTTAAGACCAGGCCTTTTCTGTTACTTTTACATGTAAGACAAGCCATACATGGAGCAATTTTCTTTTCTGTAACCACAGGTTTCGGAAAAGAAATTAGCTTGACTTTTTTTTTTTTTTTTTTTTTCTCCCTTCAACACAGATTGTGTAGATGCGAGAATCCTTCCTGCCAGGTCATTGTCTTCTCCGTGATTTAGCAGCCTCTAGCAAGGTAAAACCTGGCATGCTGGTTGTACCCAAGTTGATCGATCAACGTGGTAAATTCGGGCTGCCCAAACAGTTTGAATCTTGGTTCCTGCTGAACAAGCTGAAATTCAAACCGTGTATGGCCTGTCTCTACAAATCCCCCTTCCGCGGCTCTGCCCGGGTCTCCTGTCCCACCAGGAGACCCTAGCAACCAGCCGGCATGTCCGCCGGCTGGATGGAGTCCCAATCAAAGCTGGAAGCGGCTTCGATCTGGTCTACGATGACGTAACCCAGAGGCGGCGTCCATGACGTCACATCCGGGTTACTCGGCTGCTAACGGCTGCAGTTTTAAAAAGTGAATATATTCAAAAATGCAGTTTTTCTGCGTTTTGAATACATGGAAGTGTAGTGGTGGGGTCTAGGGTCTTTTGGACCTTCGATCCCTCCATAAAGAGTCACTGCATATTGCTGTCACAAGGGATGTTTACATTGCTTGTGACAGCAATAAAAGTGATCAGATTTTTTTTTTTTTTTTTTAAAACCTGTGTTTAAAATTAAAAAAAAAAAAAAAAAAATAGGAAAAAAAAAAAAAATTTTAGCCATCGCCGTTAGCTCGCGCACGAAAGAAAACGTATACTGAAGTCGCGCTGCAAATTAAATCACCGTTTAAACCACACATATGAGGTATCGCCGCGATCGCCAGAGCGTGAGCAATAATTTAAAAAAAAAAAGAGCTACACTCTTAACTCTAAACAGTAGGCATGTGACAGGTACTCTTTATGGAGCTAACTGGGGTCTGTAAGACCTCTGTCCTTTAAAAGCTTTAGAAACACCAAGATCTGTGTGACCGAATGCTTTTGTTTTTTAAAAATGGTGCTGTTTGCATCTGGGTAAACTAAAAGTGGTGTAGTCATTGCTTCCAGGTTACTATGTCATAGAGCCAAAGGAATTCCAGTGACATACCAGGTACACGACTGGTCGGCAAGTGGCTAATTTAACCAGTGTGTAACCAGACAGGCCTTTGCACTACTTTTTTTTTTTTTTTTTTTTTTTGTAGCTCTAAAGGAGATTGCACAACCAGATTGTAATATATTTTTGGGGAGCCTAAGGCCCCATTCATACAATGAGTGACACAGAGCATTGTGCATACACATGATTTCTGTGCATTGTCAAGATATGCACATAGAGCAGCACATCATTTCTACTGCTGATAAATGTGGCAAAGTAGCTGATGTACCTTTCTGAGCTCCATACACGTTTTCTCAAGGGGAAAAAAAAAGTTCACATCTCCACGCCAAACTCCTGAAGCTCAAAAAAGTTCTGGGGCTTTTTTTTGTAGCTCGAATTGGGCATTTTTGGCGTGTGGTTTTTTTTTTTTTTTACACTTTTATAGAAGTACATAGACGCAAATCGCGCGTTTCTATGTGCTTTTGCTCCTTTTGTCGTGCTTTTCTGATCCAGGATATGGATAAACAACATGGCATTGAATGATGAAACAGATGATCTTTTATCTATTGGCTAGTAAAAAAAAAAAAAAAAAAAAAAACCCCCAAAGAGCAAAAAACGCTGCATGAAAACGTGCCAAAGTCACTCATAAAAAAAAAAAAAACGCTCAAAGACGCTTGGGTGTGAATGCAGCCTAAGGAAGGGGGAGGGCAGTAAATGATAGAAATATTTACTCTCTTCTATTTGTGTGGTGGTTTTTTTTTTTTTTTTTTTATTTATAAATGTCTTTCTTCATTCATGGTAAGATTACAGTTGATGCATAGCAGGCCGCCTTGAGTTTTATGTACTCAACCGTCCACTTGCTCCCCCAACTCCATGTGACCTTACTATCTGTATTTCATATACTGTGATTAGTTGACAGTTTTTTTCCAACATTTTCTTTACTAATGCTGTTCACACCATAGTCTCCTTTCTCTGTTGGCTGAAAGGAGAGAACAACATTTGATGTGTACATTGAGAAGGCTCTTCATTGTAAAGTGTTTTACTTCAACATGAATTCCAGGTATGGATATTCTCTACATACTTCTATTTGACCAGCTTTGACCAATGTAGCTGTTGTACAGCATCCTGGAAGTGTGGCCTTTGCATCAGATATCTTTTTCCACTATTCGAGTTGTGGTCCCTTTTTAAGGGAGAGCTCAAGAGACAAGTTAGTGCTCAGGGGTTCTCTCCCCCCCCCCCCCCCCCCATAGAGGGCGAGTGGTTTCAATGTAATCTTGTTAGCGAGGTGGGGACACATTTTTAAGTACTTTCTGTATTTGTAAGGCTAAGTTCTCACTGGCATTAAAAAGCGGGCATTTGAGAGGCGTTTAAAACATGAAGAATTAGCGTCGCTTCAAAATTGAAGACTATGGTAAGGCTTCACAAACGATCATGCAGGCAGTTTTGGCTTGGTTGTGGGGCGTTAAGATTAGTTTAATAACTAATGGAATAGGTATTTGTAGAGCAGTTTTTAACGTGCCTCAAACTTTTCAAATCTGCCCATAGGGCGTTTGGGGAGCATTTTTAACTCCTCGCTAACGCTTGTGAAATACCAGTCTAATGCTCATTAAAGCAAGTCTTAACACTATGGTAGCGTTTAAGCACTAGAAATTTGTCAAGTGGTAACAAGCCATAGTCTTCATTTGGGATCTGGAATGCAAAGGTTCGGAGAGAAACTTTGGATGGGAAAAGAACTTCCAAACCCCGATTACAGGGTTGACAATCCCAGGGCTTGCATTGGTATGCCAATGGGGGATTGCGGTACTGGGCTAATTGGCTGTCGTCATTCTGCGAGCGGAGTCTCCTGCTCTGGAGAAAAACCCGGAAATCCCCATACGAGCTTGAGGGAGTTTGGCTGAATTCTGAATTGTCCGAAGTCTGTTCTGGTTCCATCCACAAGCTAGACTATCTGGGTCTGACTCTGGACTTGACCTTAACCAAAGAGTGCTACTTCCTCTGGACAAACTCCAAAAAAAAAAAAAAAAAAAACACAGGCTGCAATTCGTCTCCTGCTGTCCAGCAGATGGCCTTACCTCCGGACTTGCATGCGGGTGCTGGGCCTGATGGTGACTACCTTTTGAGGCTGTTCCATTTGCACAGTTCCATACGAGGTCTCGGCAAGGGAGATTCTGGCCAAATGGGACAAGAATCTGCAGTCTCTGGTTCCTCCCCTTATACTGGACAGTGATCACCACGGATGCCAGCCTGTCCAGTTGGGGGAGGTGTCCTCTGTCATTGTCCAGATGCCCTGAACAGAATATTTGCAGAGTCCAGACTACCGATCAAAGTCTTGGAACTCTTAGCTATCAGACTGTGCCTGGTACATTTAGAAGCATCCTCTTGTGTATTCAATTGGACAATGCTGCGGCTTATGTCAGTCACCAGAGGGCACAAGAAGTGTCCTGGAGGTAGACCGTATTCTAAGGTGGGCAGAATGGTTTGTTCCAGCCATCTCTGCCGAATAATTTCCCGGGTTGAAAAATTGGCAGGCGTATTATCTCAATTGGTAATTGGCAGGCGTTTGACCAAGGGGAGTGCTCCCTTCATCCGGAGGGGTTTCATCAGTTGTCTCCTTTGTGGGCATCCCCAAGGTGGATTTGTTGGCTTCCCGGCTCAACCGAAAGGTGCAGAGGTTTGTGGCTTGGTCACGGGATCTTCTGGCGGATGGCACAGATGGGCAGGTGGGTCAGTATCTTTCACCTTCCCTCCTCTCAAGTTTCTGCAAAGACCTCTACACAGGATCGAGGCAGAAGGGATTCTGGTTGTCTTAGTGGCCCCAGACTGGGCTTGGTACACCGATCTGGTTGCTGGCGTTCCTTGGAAGCTTCCTCAGGGGATCTGCTGTACCAAGGACCAATCTCTAGTCCTGCTTTACAGTCAGGAGTCTGTTTCCAACGCTGTTAAAAGCTAGGAAACCTTTTACTAGGAAGATCTACTGTAGTATGTGGAAGACGTGCATTGTGTGGTGTGAGTCTCTTGGGGTTTATTCTCACTCTTGTTCGGTGACTCTTATCTTGACCTTCCTTCAATAGGAGGTTGAGCAGAAACTGGCCTTTTGTCAGGTGTCGGCCTTTTGTCAGGTGTCGGCCTATCAATCTTATTTTAACGCCCTTTGGCCACATACTCCTTGGTGCGTACTTTTGTTCAGGGAGTTAGGCACTTGACACTTCCAGTTTGGTCTCTGTTGCCGCATTGGGACCTCGATTTTTGTGCTCTGTCCTTCAGAAGCCTCTTTTTGAGAATATTCATGAGATTCCCTGCTTGCGCTGTCCCAGAAGGTGGCCTTTTTGGTGGCTTTTACCTCTGCGCACACGGTGTCAGAATTTGCAACTTGGATGATATCTTGAATTGGTTTGCATATTCATTGGGGTCAAAATTGTGCTAGAATCACACTATAGTACAGGAATTTTTTGCATGTTGCACTGATGTGAATGGATACCGTGTGATTTCCATTGTCTTGTGATTCTGTGCTACTCAAGTCACATCTAAAATCGTATTAGTGTGAACAGAGCCTAAATAAACAAGTGTGTGAATAGGCCCTTTAAAGGAACTTCTGCTCATTTGCTTCCTCCCCCCCTCCAGTGCCACATTTGGCACGTTTCAGGGGGAAGGGGGGGGGGGTGGATCGGTACACTTTTTTTTTTGATGGGTACTCTTCCCCCACTTCCAGGAGCGGAAGGTCCGCCATCCTTCTTCTTCTATGAGAATTTTTTTTTTTTTTTTGTTCCCTCTTCGGGAAGCTTAAAGCCGAACTCCAGGAATTGTGTTGGGTTTTTTGTTTTTTCTATTCTTCATTCTTGCTTAAGGGAAGTATCCATTTCCAGTATCTAGAGGGCTCCTGGGGCCACAGATTCCCTGTGTTCATTGTACAGAGGGGAAGCTGCTCCAGCACCAAGATACAGCAGTCCATGTATGTAGCATCAATGGCTGCAGTGATTTTTGGCATCCCCAGCTATCCTCCAGATATCCAACATGGATACTTGCATCGAGCTAAGCTGGACCAAGGTAAGTTTGCATAGAAGATCTAGTTCATGCTTCAGTTTTTCAGGTTGTTCAGAGACCCAAACAGCTGTTTTTCTATATTTAAATTGGTTTTGAGTTCACACATGAAATTCTGATTATTTAAAGAGCTAAGCGCAATTGTTTACGTTTTTATTAAAGCTGTAGTAAACTTCACCAAAAAAAAGAGAAAAACGGTAAGTCATAATGTGCTGATATGGATCACATACTAGCACATTTTGACAGACTTATCTGAAAACGATCCCCTCCAGCAATGCGCTGTCACAGGTTCCGATGCTTCCACTTTCACCCAGTCTTCCTTCTAGGTTCGCGAGCTTCGACTATATGAATAGCCGAGCCGCGATGATGTCACTTCTCCTCATGCGCGTGGGAGTCATGGCCTGTGCACAGAGTTCTGTATGGGACTGCACAGTCCATTCAGAGCCCAGTGTGCTGCTAAAGAAAATATCTCCTAAACTGTCCACGTTTGGGAGATATTTACTGTGCCTTTAATAATCAATATTGTGACTTTACTAACGCTTTACATCCAGTGTTTAGACTAGATTGCTGTTGCTGCACTGGATGGTCTAAATGTGAGTTTACTTTACCATTTATCTACCTTTACAAAAAAGATTTCCTGGAGTTTCACTTTAAAGCAGAACTAAAGGTTTCAATACTCTCCTTTCCAATGACGTAATTCCCGTGCAGGAACTAGTCAGTCATTCTGGCACACGGGGAACAAGCTGGTTGCTGTAAGCTAAGCTAAGCTGTGCATGCGCAGCTCAGTTTACTGTGGGTATCGCTGTGAGCAGCCAGGGAAGTGTATTTTTATTGCAACAAAAAGCCAGCCTGCTCACAGTATATAACAGCGTAGTTCTGCTTTAACAAAAGTGAGCTTTGAGCATGTGAAGCCTTCTGCAAAGCGCATATCACAATGATCACTGCTACATTAGTAAAAGGCCAGGATGAGGGTATTAAGTGTGTGTGGGTTTTTTTTTTTTTTTTTTTGCAGCTGCAGCAAGAAGCGTGCTAAATACATCATTGTGCAGAAAAATGCAGTATAATTTTGTAGAGGGCCTTTTCTTGTGCAAATGTTTAGGTTTGCCAAAGTGCTGACATACAGGATATTAAGAAAACTTCCTTCCATGTGTGTGTTGCACATTTTGAGCGTTTGATAATGTACCTGTTTTTTTTTTCTGTGGTGTCATCTGTGCTAGCTGCAAAGACACAGATGATTAAGGGCTGGATACATGCACAAATTTAACAAGGCCTCATATACAGGGGCACTCTTGCCTTTGCAGTGTGAATGGACCATTTGCTTATGTAGGTGAAACCGCCTAGAGCTGCATGCAGGCAACTAGTGTAAAGCTGGCCATACAGTTTTTTTTTTTTTTTTTTCCCCGCTTTCTTGTTAAGCCAGCAGGCAGAGGGGGAAGGGGGGGGGGGGATTCCTCCATCTACACACACGGGATGGGTGAAGGAATCTGTGGAGGTGAAAATGCAGTGCATTTCCTTAATGCTGATAAGTAAAACTAATGCTGGCCATAGAGTAGCCAAAAAATCTTTCAAACTCATTTTCGGAAAACAAACACTCGGCCGTGAGAGCAGACAATCGTGCCATCATGTAATGACCGAATTTTGAACGATAAATTGTTCAATGGACATAAGTTTTTTTTTTTTTTTTTTCCTTCATTTTGTGACCTATGCCTAGTGCAAACAGTTCGGGCGAGAAACACATTTACCTTTCAATTTATTGTTCAGCAGAATCTTTCAAACTGTCCCTTCGATTTGTCAGCTTTGGAAAGTTAAAACCGATTTTCTATTTGTGCTCATTAACTGGATGAAAAAAGAACGAACGGACCAAATAACAGATTTTCAAACCATTTTTAGGCTAGTGTATGGCCAGCATTAGGGCGACCATGCATGGTTTGAATATTGGCCGGTTCCTGCTGAACCGCGTTCAAACCGTTAATGGGCAGGCTGAATGTACCAAGTTGATTGATTAATTGGGTACAGTCCAGCCTGCTGGATTCTCTTGCGATTATCACTAGCGGCTGCTAGCAATAATCACGGTCTTCTCCTGGCAGGGATGGCTTCCCTTGCCTGTCATGTCTGAGAGAAGACAATTACTGATTCCCCTGTCAACACTGTCTGTGTTGATGGAGTAATCGTGCAAATGTCTTTTATCGCACCGTATAAGGCCTCCCTTATGCTATACCAGGATAGCTGGGGCTTTTCTGCACACAATCTGTACTATCCACCCATTTCTCCCCTATCCCGTTCCCTTTTGTAGGTGACTCCCAGAATGCAAGGCAAGTTTTTGCCTTTTGGGAAATTGTCATACATGCTTGTGTGGGTAAATGTTGATACAATGAAGCATCGTTTTACAAAAGTATGGCCATGAACAGTCATTCACTTGTAAGGCAAGCTGTATGTGGCATCTTTTTAAAGCGGAGTTCCACCCTAAAATTAAACCTACCTCCATCTTCATGCCCAGGGTCACCTGAAAAACAAATGGATAATCGCAATTTTTTTTTTTTTTTTTTTTTTTTACTTACCTGGTTTAGAAGAAAATATACTTGCCTTACTTCCTCTTCCTCCCCTTGGCGGCCATGGCGATTCGTCACTTCCCGGCTTGCAATGATTCCTGGGAGCTGAATGTCATCGCTACCAGGAATCAATGCGCCTGCACTGGCCCCGACGTCAGTTCCGGTGCAGGCGCTGTCATACCTTGCTAAACAGCTTCTGGGCATGCCCAGAAGCTGTGCAGGGATGACGCTGCGGCACCGGAAGTGACGGCGGGGCCGGTGCAGTGCATCGTGGGACCGAAGAAGACGGAAGAGGACACAGAAGAGGATCGAGCTGGCTTCAAGCTGCCAACACCTGAGATGGCAGCGCTGGACAATACAGTTTCAAGGTAAGTATTTCTTCTAAAAGGTAAGTGCAACCCGGGACAGATCAGAGGCTAGCCATTGTGGAATGTACTAGCCCTGACTGTCCCGGGGGTATTTTTATTAAACAAAAGCTTTCCCAGGGTGGAACTCCGCTTTAAGCTCTCTGGATTCTGGAAAGCGCTAGGGATATAAAATGCTTATTGATGTCTGTGCATGATCCCTGCTTTCTTCCCATCTGTTAATTAACAGCTATTGGCTATGTTTGAAAAGTGCATAAGCTGAAAAGTGAAAAGTTGATCCTGCCTGAAATCGAACTGGCTTGTAAGTTTGGGCCAGCTTGGCTCAAACAAACTACAGTATTTTAAAGTCTTAGTAAAGCTGGAATTCTACTTTAAAGTATGTAGCCAGATCTGCAGTCTACTGCAGTGCGTTTTTAAAAAAAAAAGTCTACTTGCAACTTTTTGTTTCTAACTGCACCTGCCACAGAAGTGAAATGTTACATGTTTGCCATGTCTAAAACAGAGCGAAATCAGATACTAAGAATCTATGGCCAAAGCTTTTTTAACCATACTTCTTTCCTTGGTCACAGGAGTGGACTTGCACAGAGCAGCCTGGATCCTTCTCTTCTGTGATCCTGGCCCCTCCTCCTGTTCAGTGCCCCCACAGCAAGCAGCTTGCTATGAGGGCACCAAGCCAAGTCACAGCTCCCTGTGTCCATTCAGACACAGCCCTCTCCTGATTGGCTGCCGTTGCTGTCAATCAAAGCCAGCTAGCCATTCAAGAGGGAGAATCTCGGACAGCTGAGACACTTGTGGTCATCGCTAGATAGAGATGGGTTCAGGTAAGCATTAGGGGGGTTGCTGCACACAGAAGGCTGTTTATCTTCATGAATAGAATGCATTAGGATAAAAAAAACTTCTGACTTTACATCTCTTTTAAGGTTCATTTTATTAAATACTAAGTTGTGTAGTTGACATTTTGACTATCCAGAGTTTGAGTAATCGGTTATACTGAGATGGTATTGACAATTTGACATGCATTTTCTAACTGTCTGTAAGCCTTATCACCATATATTTTACAATCTATCCAGCCCACAGCTACTGATAGCATCAATCTAAAAATATTATGTCTGTAACCATAGAGCTCAACTGACTTCTTCTTTCCTGTAGTTTAGTTGCTTTACTGCATGGTTTTATTTGAGCGTATAGCCCAGGTTGTAAAAGGTTTCACGCTTGTGTGTTTATCTTTTTGTTTGCCTTATGAAAGTATAATCGTGTTTTTTTTTTTTTTTTTTTCTTCATACAACTCAAGGTTTCTTTGCACTATGAGTAAAGACGGTGTTTTTGCCTTTAGCCTTGGTTCACACTATGCGGTGCTGGGAACTGCATGTGCTATTGAATAGAAATTGCACCTCATTCCTGTTCAAATCGCATGTGACTCTTCAGCAGTGCAAATTAAGCCGCTATTCTGTATGGGTAAAATCGAACTGAATTCGCACCAGGACGTGCAGGACTTTTTTTTTTTTTTTTGCACCAGAATCAGATCACATGTATGCAAATACCCATGCAATCTGATTCTACAAATCGCACTGCGTATTACAAACAGATTTTGGGGTGTCCTTTACATCCACACCTGCATCGATTTGCATGCGGCAAGGAATCTGCACAGAACTCGCTGCAAATTCCGCACCGCACCCGTGTAAACGAGGGCTGTTTAAAACTAGTAACAAAAGTACATCTGCAGCCATATACACTGTGTAGTTCTCAGAACGATCTCCTTATTCTCCTATTGTTGTGAGATTGCTCAGTGGCCAATCGCAGAACAGTAAAGGTGATATTCAACCTAGAGCTGCAAGTACATTGACCTGTTTGTGTGTTACCTTAGGGATTGAATTCCGTAGATTTAAATGGAAAAATATAGCTTGGTATGCCAAAATGTAGAATGTCGCTGTGCATGGCAGTGTTTGATGTCAACTGCCCTTTTGAAAATGATCTGTTTTCGCTTGTATGCAAAGTTTGCCATGTTTACAAATTTGGAAAAGTGCACAGTTCCTCTGGTTTAAGAAGCCCTGCGAAGAACTTAAATACTAACTGCATAGTGTAAGAGCCCATTCAGACTAGCGCGACTTGTCAGCCTGACAAGTCGCAGTCCATTGAGTAGTACAGGACCCGTTCTAATGGGAGCGACACAAGTCGCTCCGACTTAGAAAAAGGGTCCTGTACTACTTTGGGACGGCCTGGGAGCGACTTGCATAGACTTCCATTATGTGAAGTCCCTGCAAGTCGCGCCAAAGTCGCGATGCACACGACTTCACAGGTCGCCCCCTGAAGTCGGATCGCCTCAGTGTGAATAGGCTCTTAATGGAGGATATGCAGCACTGACTTGTGGGAAGATCTCCTGGAGACCTGGCCTACCACACAACACAAACGGAAAACTTCATGTTGCTGGGTAGGCAACAGCAGGTCCCAAAACTATAATAGTCATAGGCATACTTGCTCTTCATTGTAAACAAGAGGCTTGCTGGGTTATGGCTAGGTTTCATCACTTATTGTGGACCATGTTTCTTCAGAAAGCCTAGCCAATAATATTTCTAAAATCAGGGTACCATCTGGAGAAATTGTTCACACGCGGGAGGGGATTTTGAATGCTTTTAGGGAGTATTCTAGTGATCTATACTCTTCACGATTAGATATGCATTTTTCTCCATCGATTATCTCTCCCATATTAGATCAGGTGGCGTTGGGGTGGTTATCAGACTTGAAGGTCGAGGCTGGTGGCACCCTTCATGGCCGAGGAGGTGGCCAGGGTCATCGGCTCATTCACGCCGGGTAAGGCACCAGGGCCAGATGGCCTTCCTATCAATTTTTAGAGAGCTAATTCAAGTTTTTTTTTGTTGTTGCCTATTCTAGCTTCCCTATATTCTCATTCTCTATGAGTGGGTCAGCTTCCAGGATCTATGAGCCATGCCCATATAGTGCTAATACACAATCCTTCTAAGAATCCAGATTTATGTGCTTCTTATAGACCAATAGCACTGTTAAACAATGATGTTAAAATTCTTACAAAACTCCTTGCTAGAAGGCTCCAGTGTATGCTTCCTTCTGTGATGGACTCGGATCAAACGGGGTTTATGCCAAATAAGTCCACGGATTTAAATCTCTGTAGATTGTTCACAAATTTGCATGCTTCACATGACAATCAAGGATCTAGGGTGGTGGCTCTCTAGATATAGAGAAGGCCTTTGATACGGTAGGGTGGTCCTTTCTTTGGGAAACTTAGGAGGATTAGTTTTCCCTTGCAGTTCATTGAATGGCTGTAGATAATTTATAAGAATCCGACTGCTTCTATCAGCCTGGGTGGTGCTCTCTCTCTCCCTTTTTCATTGTATCGGGGCACGCGTCCTGGATGTCCTCTCCCCGACTCGTTTTGCTTTAGCAATCAAGCCTTTGATGGAGGCACTCTGCACGTCACCACATATCCGTGGACATCGTGTAGGTTGGTTGGAGGAGAGAGTGGCATTATATGCCGATGATATGTTGCTGTTCCTGGACGATGCGGGAACTTCATTGCAGGGAGCGTTGCGTATTCTTGATACATATTCTACATTCACTGGACTGAGGGTAAACTGGTCCAAATCCCTTTTACTATCTGTTGACCCAGGGGCGAGGGAATCTGCTGCTTTGAATTCTCTGCTTCAGTGGGTGGATACATTTTAAATATTTAGGAGTTTGGGTCTCTAGTGGGTCCTCGGAGTATGTTCCTTTTAAACTTGACCCCGGTGGTACAAGAAACAAAGCACAATTTAAATCGTGCGAACGCCTGCCTCTCTCTGTATTGGGTCGGGTGAATCTAATTAAAATGAAAATAATACCTATGTTTATTTACTTTTTACGCCATTGTCCGTCGTGGATTCCAAATTTTTTTTTTTTTTCCTCAGGTAATACCGTTTTTTTTTTTTTCTTCTTTTCTATGGTTCCCCTAGCCCTCCGAGATATAGGTTAGCCACGCTTATGAGGCCTGCCTCCCAGGGTGGGATGGCGCTTCCGGATATGCACAAGTATTATTTGGCCTTCCAGTTGATCGCAGTGGCCTGGTGGTTTTCTCTGGACAGACCTATTTCTCCACAATGCTGGAGGCAGCCATAGTTGGATCACTGGAGGCTTTGAGTGTACTGGTGTTTCGGGCATTGTTGGCCCCGTAATCATTGAATCCTTCAATGTCCACCACGGTTAGGGCATGGAGGGCTGGATTATTCAGGGGGCGTGTTTCTTCCGTATCGGTATCTCTGAGTGTGCCGATCTGGAAGAATCCCACTCTACCTCATTATTATTTTTTTATTTATTTATTTTTTTTAGCTACTGGACCCAATTGATTTGGACTAAATACAAGATAAAGTCTTTCTCGGGTGGTGGAGGGAGGCTTTTTGAAGTCCTTTGCTCAACTTTCTGAGGAGTTTAGGATACCACTTGCGTACTATTTGTACTATAGGCAATTTGCTAATGCTTTTAGGAGTCAATTTTTGAATTTACCTTTTGCAGGTAGAGTAGTCTAAGTTGGAATGTTTACTTAGTTCGGATTATAATAAAAAGCGCATGTCACGGATTTACGCTCATTTAGTAGCAGACGCATTATCTCCGTTAGATAAATTATGCGCTAAATGGGAGAGGGACATGCCAGGTTTGGGCCCGGAGGTCTGGGATAAGATCTGGGATTTTAACATTTAAAAGTTTAGTTTCCGTGTGGGACCGAAAAATTCAGTATAAAATAGTGCACAGGGCTTATTTCACTCCTGCTAGGTTACAGTGGATGAATCCATCACACTCCCCTGAATGTTAGATATGTTGAGACTGTGCTGGGAACTTCACACACATTTTCTGGTCATGTCCTAAGATCATTAGTTATTGGGAGGAAGTTTTGGTGGTACTTAATGAACATACATCATTCTCTATTCCTAGGACTATTAAAATCTGTTTACTGAGTTTGGTGACTGCTTTGTTAAATACCAGAGCTGAAAAAGTATTAGTCTTCTCTTGTTTTATGCACGGAAGGCCATTACCTTACACTGTAAGAAAAGGGTTCCACCTAAGGTTTCCTTTTTGGAAAGGTTTGGTTAATAGTAATTTACCATTTTATAGCGAAACCTATGCACATAGGGGTTGTCAGAGGAAATTTGATAAGATGTGCTCAGGGTGGCTGGCCAATTCTGATACAGCTGAATAGGAGCTTGGTCTTGCCTTATTTAATCCTGGGAGCAGCTAGGCATTGAGTAAGAGGTGGGAAACTCTGTTGGTAGATAATATATAAAAAGTATTTTTGCATAGGGAAGGACTTATTATTTTTTTTTTTTGGTGTTTTTGTTACTGTCGTTTCTAGTATTCATGTGTTTGGTATGTTTTGATCTATGTATAAAATCAAACAGATTTATTAAAAAAATAAAAATAAAGCCTAGCCAATGTCTATGTGAAACTTTTTGCATGCTGCCATATCCTCACTAGGGATGAACGGTTCGGGTCGACCATCGGTTCGACCCGAACATTGGCTGTTCGGGGTTCGGACGAATTCCGAACTTCTTGCTGAAAAAGTTCGGAATTCGGCAACCAGAACCGACCAAAATGCAATGGTTCAGGAAATGGGCTTTAAAAGCCGTGATTGGACCAGAACCATCCGTAAAAGCCAATCGAGGGGGCAGGAGAATGCTAGGAATGTGATTGGAGTGACTAAGGGGGTCCATAGGCCAATCATTAGTGAATACGCCCCCCAGTATATAAGATAGCCCCCGCCAAATTCCTAGCATTGTTATACAGGGACATGGAAGAGAGTGGAAGCAGTTCTGTGACTTTTGCTACAAAGTGTCATTTAGCAATTTTTAGTGTGAGGAAAGGGATATCTAGTGTAGTTAGGGTGCTATTTTCCACTATAGTTAGGTTTAATTATTCAGTTTCTGTAGGGAAAGTGTTAAGTGTAAGGGGACCGTAGTGTAGGGTTAACTGATTGTGACTGTTATGGCAGGGTGACAAAACCCTTCCATAGCAGGGTGACCGCTATAGAGAAAAGATTGTTTCTCTTGTGTCACATTCAGTGCACTAATATGGCTTCGCCCCTGTCAGCATTCTTTTTGCTGCAGGCGTTGATGGTGCTTTTTTGAGGACATGTGGAGTCAGGCATGACATCTGAACATGTGTATAGGGGTATATATACACACACATGTATGTATATATACACCTGCACATATATAGGTGTGAAAGGAGCAGAACACTATACTTGCGCTTATGAAATAATTAACACTAATATGGCTCTGCTCCTAACACACCTATATATGTGTATGTGTAAAATACGTGTGTGTGTGTGTGTGTGTGTGTGTGTGTGTATATATATATGTGTGTGTGTGTGTGTGTGTGTGTGTGTGTATATATATATGTGTGTGTGTGTGTGTGTGTGTGTGTGTGTATATATATATATATATATATATATATATATATATATATATATATATATATATATATATATATATATATATATATATATATATATATATATATATATATATATATATATATGTGTATATGTATGTATGTATGTATGTGTATATATATATATATATATATATATATATATATAGTGTGTATTTTACACTTACACATATATAGGTGTAATAGGAGCGGAGCCATATTAGTGTTATTTCATTAGCTCAAGTATAGTGTTCTGCTACTTTCACACCTATATATGTTTATGGGTATATATACATAAAAGTATGTGTGTATATATGCCCCTACACAGAAGTTCTGATGTTTTGCCTGCCTCCAATAACCCCCAAAAAAACGCTTGATACTAAACCGGCAAGGTGTGAAAAGAGCGGAGCCATATCCCTGTTCTAGAAGTGACCAAAAAACAAACTATCTTTTTTTTTTTTTTTTTTTCTGGTTCTGGACATGCTACAGAGCTGAAACTTCACAGGTACACTTTTTAGACCCCCGAGACACTAAATCCAAAGTCAAAATCAAAACTTTTTTTTTCTTTCTTTTCAATAATTGGCTCTCTATCAAAAATGACGATTTTTTTAAGAACTTTTTTTTTTGTGTGTGATTAATAGTCCCTGGGGCGTGACCCAGAACCCTAGGCACTTTTTAGGGGCATTTATTAGGTTTTAGGGCTTCAAAATGGTGTTTTTTTTGATAACCAAGTTTGGGTCCCATTGATTTCAATGGGGTTCTGAAATCCGGGCCGAACTTTCGGGAAGTTCGGATGTTCTGGCCGAACCAAACTTTTGAAAAGTTCGATCATCCCTAATCCTCACCAGTATGTACTATTTTTTTGCTTTTGATTTTCAAGAAATAAGGCCATTCTTTGTTTCACCTTGGAAATGTATGTTGAGGTATAACCTGCATCTGTTTCCAAAAACACGAGCTGCAAAAGATCTGAAATATTCTTCCTTGGACAGTGCATGGTTTGGTTTAAAATGTTTTTACTGCTGAATATCTTCTACTTTTTTAGAATTCATGACAAACTTGGACTTCTTACGTCAAGCACAATTAAAAAATTACCTACATAACCTCCAACTGGCATGAAACACTATTATCTCACTCACCCCTTTCAACAACTCTATTTTTGACATAAGTTCCAAAAGATGCTTTTGTCACTGTTCTATTCCTCCGTCACTGGCTTAAGCTGGCCGTAGACAGGGTTTGAATCTTGGCCCGTTCAGCAGGGCTTGTCACAAGATTAGAACCACTTTTGTGAAGGCTGACTTGTACCCAAGTTGATCAACTCTGTTACAACCAGCCTGATAGATTGTATATGCGATTATTGCTAGCGGCTTTTCTAGCTACTAGCTGTACTCACACTGTTCTCCCAGTTGGGGCAGCTCCCCCTGCTACCCTCCTCCCCCTTTACCTGGGAGAACACAATGGCTCAGCAGGAGGGATTCCCGCTTCAACTCTGACTTTGATAGGGGAATCAAGTGGTTTGGCTTAAGGAAAATTTCTCCATGTATGGCCAGTTTTAGAGATCAAAAAGGAACCTCTATCTATTTCTGGAACAATGGGAAGATGATCTAGAGCCGGGGGGGGGGGCCCAAAGGATGGTATGGCCCTTTTTACACAGCCTTCATAGCTTGCAAATGTCCAGAGAATTGGCTACAAACCCCTGACCAGATGGTATACGACTCCTTCAGTCCTCATCACGTTTCCATAAGTGTCCAACCGTTGTTGATGTATGAAGGCAGAGGGAACCCTTTTACATATTCTGGGAATACCCCAAATTGCAAGACTTCTGGAAATCTGTAGAAAAGCAAACAAGACCGTTACAGTTGCAAATCTAAATAGAAACCTGACGAGATACCGATTGCTCGATTTATCCCGTTTACCTGATGATGAATTAAGAGAAAAAAAAAAAACTTGTTGCTTAACCACTTTAAGACCAGAAGGATTTGCCCCCTTAATGACCAGGCCCTATTTTGCGATTCGGCACTGTTACTTTAACGGACAGTCGTGTGGTCGTGCGACGCTGTACCTAAATAAAATTGATGTCTCCCCCCCCCCCCCCCCCCCAGAAATAGAGCTTTCTTTTTATGGTATTTGATCACCTGTGCGGGTTTTTTTTTTTTTTTTTTTTTTTTTTAGGGACTGCGACATTGCATCTGACCCCTGACTGACATTTTTGACACTTTTGGGGGTACCAGTGACATTACTACAGTAATCGGAGCTAAGAATATGCACTGTTACTATAATAATGCCATTGGCAGGGAAGGGGTTAACCCTTTTGGTGGTCAAGGGGTTAAATGTGAGCCTAGGTGAGTGATTCTAACACGGGGGGGGATTGCTTCTGAAATGGCCATAGATACATGTGATCCTATATGGAAGGATCACATGGGCTCTATGATCGTTCCAGGGAGAAGAATGGCCAGCTGTGTTTACAACAGCCGACCGCTCTTCTCTCTCAGCGGTAAACGATCGCTGGTGTCAGGCGGCAATCGGAGCCGGCTGCCCGCTGCATCGGCTTCCCCACTGACAAGCAGGGGCGGGAGTGCGCCGCTGCCGGCGTGCGCTAGCCGCCAAATCCGGCACCCCAGCAATGGATTATAGGGATTCAAGAAATGGAACAGCTTACTATATCTTTGAAGGAGCAGGATGAGAAACACTGGCAAATGTGGTCTTTATAAGAGAACCGAGACGTGCAAACTTACTTAGCTCCCACATCAAGATTTGCACTTTGCAAAAAAAATTGTACCATGAGAAAACCAACTGAGAAGAAATGGTTAATTGCAATGAGTAGTAAGCAGAATATTGTAATGGCTGTTTTTATTTGTCCTCTATGGGAAGCTGAGCTGTAAAGGGTACTTCAGAAGTCTGAGCCATCTGTAGGATTTAACAATCTGCTGAGCTAACCTATGGTTTACAGCATGGGACCGTACAAAATTGAAGTATTCTGGCCTATTTCTAGGTGCAGAGCAATTATAAAATACTATAAATGCCACTTGCTTCCATGGCATCTGACACTTGAGTAAGGGCCATAACCATGTAGTTGCTATTAAAAAAAAAAGACTGTCATACGTTGAAAGCGTTGTATATTTGTATCACTTTGCATAGTGTCCTGGGATACCCTTTTAAAAACAAATTTAGCAAGTTCCTGAGGTTGAGGGCTAGCTTTTTAATTTGCCCATAACAGTGAGGGGAATCTTTAGTAAGCCATGACAGGTCAAGATCTGCCTGATGGTGTCTTGGTTAGGAGCCAACTCTGATTTTCGTGTGTGTGTATATGCAGTAAATGCTGGGTGCCTGTATTCAAAGGCCAGGGACTGTTGTTTTTCACTAAACGAGGTTGTGCCAACTGTAAGATGTGCTTTGTTTGGGGTGCCTTCATTCTAAAGAAGGAACATTCAATTCAAGTGTTGGGGTTTTTTTCCAAACTGGGTTACACATACTATTGAGTTATAAATAGAAAAAAGAGAAAAAGGGATATGGTAATGAGTTGGGAAGAAGGGGATCTCTAGGCTATCACATCTTTCACAAGATGGCGACTGTTGTCTAGATTCGAGCCACACCCTCACATGGGTCTCAACAAATCACATTCTTTGATCTTTTTATTGAAAATAGCTTGAACTAGATAGAGGTCACAAAAGTTAATTTTTGTCCCAGGCTCAGAGTTTTGAGTTTTTGAGCAGGATTACATAGGTCATAGATGGATGTCCATCTAACCCTTCCTCCAGGAAGCTTGCTGTAATATTGGTTAGGTGCTAAACAACTCCACTGTCCTATTATTCATTGTGCTCCTGATCTTACGCTTTTTATCTAGTTCTTTGTTGCAGGCTGGCTGTGCAGTATTCATCTGCCTTAACACAAAGTCCTTTTCAATTTGCTTGTGGAGCAGACATACTTTATTTCATGTCCAAGCTGCATTCATATCAAGTTTTATACAATATTACGCAAGGAATGGAAGGCTTGTTTGCTTTAATATTGGACTGTTCTACCTTTTTTTTTTTTTTTTTTTTTTTTTTTATTGTAACTTTTTTTTTTTTTTTTTTAATAGCTTGCATTACAGGAAATATTTTTAATCTTTTAGGCATATTGCAGCATCCTGATGGGACTGTCCTGAAGCAACTGCAGCCTCCACCACGAGGACCAAGAGAACTGGACTTCTACAACATGGTAATTTAATATCTTGCCTGAATGGCTTTATAGATAAAGTACAGCGATTACAGCTAGGTTACATAATGTTGAAGTAAATATCTTTTTGACAAACTTTGTGTAGTAAATACATTTAGCACCTGTAAACTACAGTTTTACGTAATCAATAGAAGTATTACATGTATATTTTATTTCCTTTTTGGTTACAAAGATTCTTGTATTCAGTGTGTGTTTTTTTTTTTTTTTTTTTTCCCTTGCAGGTAGGTTCTGTAGTCGACAGGCTATGTACCCCAGGGCTTTTTTCTTGATACTGTACAGTATAAAATGGAAATTAGCAAAGTTAAATATAACCTGTATAGTGCAGTTTTTAACATTACCGAAGCCGTTTTGGGAGTCTCCCTTTCAAAGTTTTTTTATTACTTTTCTGCTTCCTTTAACACATTACCATACAACAGTGGAGCGCAGTAATGTGCAGGGTAGCCTAAATTTTAGTGACAACAGTCTAACTCCAGCTTAACACCTTCCTGCCCGGGCTATAGTAAAATTACAGCAGGAGCACTGTTGTCCTGGGATGACGTCATTCAACGCACCTCTCCACTGGACTCAGCCGATGACTGATCACTGCACCGGCCCACTGCCAATGTCGTTATTGCTGTGACCAATCACAGCAGATCCCATAACAATTGTAAACAATAGATGGCATCCTTTCATGCCATCCATTGTATGCAATTGTGTTACTAGCTGTGATTGGTCACCGTGATCACATGATACAGACCCACCAGACCAGCCACAGCCTATCTGTACCATGTGATTGGCTTTGACCAATCATAGCTAATCACAATAGACACTGAATGAACCAGTGTCATTCAGTACAAATGGTTGCTTTATACCAATGAAATTCATTGATGCACTGTATGCAGTCGTGTGTGTGTGTGTGTGTGTGTGTGTGTGTGTGTGTGTGTGTGTGTCTTTCAAAAAAAAAAAATACTATGGTAACACCATTTTGCTCGGCTCACTGTTAGAAAAAAAAAAAAATAGTTAAGACAAAAATGTAAGAAATAAAATATTAGCGTTACTAAACCCAGGATCTTGCATTCGATATATCTGGTCTCCCACAGTACACAGAACCTGGAAATGCAGTTATTCAAGGAAATATAAACTGCTAAATACCTTTTTATTATCAGTATTGTATAGCAGCAGTTTTGTGACTATCAGTTTTTTTTATTCTACTGTGACTGTCCTATGAGGCTGCATGACCTGTGACCCTCTGTCTGGACAATGTGGATTGGCCTTGTGCTGTTCGCACCCTCCCAAGACAAAAAAAAAAACTCTCTAGGAATACACACCAAGCTGAGGTATGTTCAGAGGGACTCCAAATGGTCTGTTTTATCAGGAAATGATTGGAAAGGATCAGAGAAGACTGGCTCAAACAGCAATTTTACACAGTGCAGGGGATTAACACCTTAGGTTCCACAGTAAGTATACCAAGCATGCTTTATTGCACATACAAATGAATTTTACTGTTGTGGGTTTAGTAACCCTTTATTTTTTTACATACTGTCACCAGTCAGTGTCCCTGATCACCGCCACACCGCTTAAGAAAGCGCTGTACTGCACTGGTGACAGTATTGAAGAAAAATAATTTTTTTACAAAAAAAAACCAACATAATTTTCCAAATTGTGACAAAGTTTCAACTTCAAAAAACTCACCATGCCTCTTTCTAAATACCTTTTGGACTGTTTACTTTACAAAAAGGGGTCATTTGGGGGTATATTGCATTTTTGGGCCTCAAGAAATGAGATGGGATGCCAGTACATCAGGATTGATCGTGTGTGTTTCCTTTTTTTTTTTTTTTTTTTTTTTTTTTCTTTAACCACTTAAGCCCCGGAGGATTTGGCTGCTCAAAGACCAGGGCCTATTCTGCGATTCGGCACTGCGTGACTTTAACAGACAATTGCATGGTCAAGCGACGCTGTACCCAAATGAAATTGACGTCCTTTTTTTCCCACAAACTGGGCTTTCTTTTGGTGGTATTTGATCACCTGTGCAATTTTTGTCTTATTTTTTTGCGCTATAAACAAACATTTGGAAAAAATAACAATATTTTTCACATTTTATTTATATGAAATTCCCCAAAAAAATGTAATCAAATTTTTTAAAATTTTAGGCCAAATTGTTTTCTGCTACATATTTTTGTTAAAAAAAAAATCGCAATAAGCATAATTTGGTTTGCGCAAAAGTTATTGCGTTTACTAACTAAGGGAAAGATTTGTATTTTTTTTTTTTTTAAACTAGTAATGGCGGCGATCTGCAATTTTTTTTTTTCTTGTGGGACTGCGACATTGCGGCGGACAGAGCGGACCAACTAACATTTTTGACACTTTTGGGGGTACCAGTGACATTACTACAGTAATCAGTGCTATACATATGCACTGTTACTGTAAAAATGACACTGGTAGGGAAGGGGTTAACTTTATTAGAGATCCAGGGGTTAAGTGTGTCCCTAGGGGCATGCTTCTTTGCTTCTAACTGTCAAGGGGCGTGGCTTTTGATGTAGCCACAGAAACATACGATCTCACATAGCAGGGTGGTATAGTCTCTGCAGTTACACCAGGGAGAATGACAGATGGCTTCGTTTACATCAGCCGCCTGCCTTTCTCCCGCTCTCCCTTTCCAGTGGGAGATCACGAGTGGCCGGCGGACATCGGAGCCACCAGTCACTCGCGTGAGAAACCCTGTTAACGAGCGGGGGCGCGCCTCCGGCGCACGCTTGCCCCCCCCCCCCCATTGGCTCGTGGGCGAGTGACGTACCAATACGTCACTTTGCCCAGGAGGGGCTGACCGCCGCAGTGTATGTACTTGCGGCGGTCAGCAATTGGTTAAGAAAAAAACAAAAAAAGTGGTGATTAAATACCACCAAAAGAAAGCTCTATTTGTGTGAAAAAAGGATAGAAACTTCTTATGGGTACAGTTTTTTACATGATCATGCAATTGTCATTCAATGTGTGATAGTGCCTGGGCAGAGGGAAAAGAGTTAAAGTGCCCGGTATTGAAGAAGTTAAACCATATTTATAGGAGAATTGTTAGCCCTCCTGAAAGTTTTAGGCCAGCTGGCAGTCAGCTGTCCTTAACTGCAGGTAATCGCTGGCTGTGCGCTTTACAGCTTAATTGTATAGGCTCAGGCGCAATAATCACAGCTGTCTGCATCCACCCACCTGCACATTCAGCCACAGAAATCTGCTAGATTCCTGCAACAACTGGGAAATTTCAGGCAATTTCAGTACAAAGAGCCTGTATCTATGTGTAATACTAAAGGTAAGTCTGGAGTTCAGCTTGACAGGCATTATAGACCTTCCTACCTGCACCTTGTGTATTTCTTACATAAAATGTGCAATGGCCAGGTTTCATGGTGACATTTGTTGGGCTGCACGTAGAGTCTAAAGTGAGTAAAGTTTCACAATTTGTTGCCTGAAGTTTAACCTGAGGCATGTGGAATTGCACTGCACCAGTTAATTGACAATCTGTGAAGTCTATCCCACAATCCCCCGGGTTTTTTTTTTTTTTTTTTTATAAGTCTAGTGCTCTGCTGGTGACAGCTAGTAAATAGATTTGACACAGGCAGAGCAATTATCAATAGGGATAAATGTTTCCACACTACAAACAAATATGCAGCACAGAAAAAATAATGCATGCACTGGATGCCATGTGACCCGTAACCAAAAGGTGCCTGTCTATTGGGTTTAGCAAACAATGGAAAAGGGGGGATAGATGACACTTCAGACTGTAGCCACAACATGTGAGACATCATTACAAGGTAAGTCTAATAAATGATTTGGGGAATATAACTAACGCAAACACCTATTTAAAGGAACAAAAACTTTTGTAAGTGTACAATGCCTTTAATGTGAATGGTGAATACTATTTAATGAAGCTGGGTAGGGCGTAGTGTGGCAGGGGCATTGTCTTTTACTCCTGGTGTCAGAATCTGGCAGAGCTAAAAGCAAAAAACGTTAAATCTTCATATAGCATTGGATGAATGATCTTCTTCTTTTTTTTTTTTTTTTTTTCAGGCAAATGCAAAAGTTGGTGTTATCGCATGTAAATGTAATCTTCACTCATTTCCATGTGTGGCCTACATTGGTAGGTGTGTGTGTCTTCTCACTACCCTGGGAAATGGACCATTGCACTTTACTATAGCCTCATACACACAAGGTGTTTTTTTTTTTTTTTTTCATTTTTTTTCGTTCAACCCAGCGGGCTAAACCAAAAAAAACCTGACCGCTCAGGTCAGAGCCACTCTACTAACAATCCAATGTTAGTACAGTGATCTCCCCTGCTGTTTTGTTGTGTTCTGGCAGAAGGAGGGGTGCCCTGCCAGAACACTCCAGGAGCCGAATTGCAGACTTTTTTCGGTCAAGCCCATTTGGCCTGCTTCTGTCTGTCTGTCAGACCGACTGCAGTACACACGGGCCGAATGTCAGCTAATTTCTATTGAACCGGCTGATGCCACTGGACATTTGGACCTTGTGTATGAGGCTTAAAGTGGGAATAAACTCCCCATGGACGATTTTTATCTTTAGGTAAATCCCTCCTAAATGTGCACCATTCAGGAGATATTTACTTGTGATGCTGCTGGAGTTGTCACCGGTGCATGCGCTCTGAACGGCTTAGGCTACCGTGCCATTCCTTCAGAGCCCTGTGCTGTGAACGATCATGACGTCATCACTGCTCATAAAATCAAAGGATCCTGGAATGGAAGACCGAGTGAATATGGAAGCCCTGTCAGCGGTGACTGAGTGCAGCCCCTGACATATCCTCCCCCTGTACCGCGTCTGGGGCACCTGACATGTCCCCACTGTACCGCATTTGGGGCACCTGATATGTTCCCCCCCCCCCCGTACTGCGTCTGGGGCACCTGACATGTGCCCCCCCTGTACTGCGTCTGGGGCACCTGACATGTGCCCCCCCTGTACTGCGTCTGGGGCACCTGACATGTGCCCCCCCCTGTACTGCGTCTGGGGCACCTGACATGTGCCCCCCCCTGTACTGCGTCTGGGGCACCTGACATGTGCCCCCCCCTGTACCGCGTCTGGGGCACCTGACATGTCCCCACTGTACCGCATTTGGGGCACCTGATATGTTCCCCCCCCCCCGTACTGCGTCTGGGGCACCTGACATGTGCCCCCCCTGTACTGCGTCTGGGGCACCTGACATGTGCCCCCCCTGTACTGCGTCTGGGGCACCTGACATGTGCCCCCCCCTGTACTGCGTCTGGGGCACCTGACATGTGCCCCCCCCTGTACTGCGTCTGGGGCACCTGACATGTGCCCCCCCCTGTACTGCGTCTGGGGCACCTGACATGTGCCCCCCCCTGTACTGCGTCTGGGGCACCTGACATGTGCCCCCCCCCTGTACTGCGTCTGGGGCACCTGACATGTGCCCCCCCCTGTACTGCGTCTGGGGCACCTGACATGTGCCCCCCCCCGTGTACTGCGTCTGGGGCACCTGACATGTGCCCCCCCCCGTGTACTGCGTCTGGGGCACCTGACATGTGCCCCCCCCCGTGTACTGCGTCTGGGGCACCTGACATGTGCCCCCCCCCCGTGTACCGCGTCTGGGGCACCTGACATGTGCCCCCCCCCGTGTACCGCGTCTGGGGCACCTGACATGTGCCCCCCCCCCCCCGTGTACCGCGTCTGGGGCACCTGACATGTGCCCCCCCCCCCCCGTGTACCGCGTCTGGGGCACCTGACATGTGCCCCCCCCCCCCGTGTACCGCGTCTGGGGCACCTGACATGTGCCCCCCCCCCCCCCGTGTACCGCGTCTGGGGCACCTGACATGTGCCCCCCCCCCCCGTGTACCGCGTCTGGGGCACCTGACATGTCCTCTTCAAAGTCCCAGGCCAAAACATCTGAAGGAAATTTCTTTGCATGCCTTGGCTGTGGTCTGGGCGATTAGGGTGTACCTGGCAGCTATGGAGTCTTAGGAAATCAGACTCGCTATTTGTGCTTACGGATGGGCCTCGGAAAGGGTTGTCTGCTTCCTCTGTGACCATTTCCAGATGGATCAGACAGAATAGGCCTGAATCACCATCTATCAAGGGTCAGGTTTCTCCTTTACCTGTCAAGGTGCACTCTACTCTGGCGCTCAGTACCTCCTGGGCCTTCTGTCATCAGGCGTCAGAGATGCAGGTTTGCAAGGCGGCCACCTGGTCGTCGGTGCACACTTTCACAAAGGTCTATAAAGTTGATGTGTTGGCATCTTCGGATGCTTCCTTTTGACTACAAGGTTTTGCAGGCTACTGTTTAGAGGACCTGGTCCTCCTTTGAGGGTGTATTGTGGTTTTTTTTTTTTTTTTTTTTTTTTTCAGGTGAGATCCAGTTTTGATTGAGCACCTGTTTACCTGGTTGGCTATAGTGAGCCTTGGGAACTTCATTTTCGCTGTTCCCACCCCTCATGTTTGACACTGCTTTGGGACGTCCCAATGGTTAAGAAGTATCAGGAGCTGTGTCCGTCAAACAAAAGGGAAAATGGGATTTTTGACTTGCCATAAAATTAATTTCTATTATGTTCATTGACGGACATAGCACCCACACCTCTGTGGAGTTGTAATTCTTCTGACACTGCTTGTAACAAAACTGACTACCTATATCAGAGAGAGGGAATCTACCCCCCTGGGACTGCCCATAGGCGTAGTCAGACTTTTTTTTTTTTTTTTCCTGCCTAGTGTCCTACTCCTGTGGGGGGGCAGAATAACCCAATGGTTAGAATCAGGCGCCGTGTCCGTCAATGAACATTAGCAAAATGGATTTTACGGTAAGTGAAATACCATTTTCTCTTACGTCCTCCGACAGTCGCCGCCCACTCATACAGTCTTCACCAATGGGGGTATTGACTTCCTCTCCTTAGAAGTAGCTAGGCAAAAGACTTGTTAAAACAAAAGCATTTACATACACACCCATGGGGGCTGTCCCACTGGTCCAATACCCCCCTGCAATAGCCACCCCAACTCAGTTTGTCTTATGCCTAGTTCAGGAGTAGATAGGCTTCCCTGTGCTGGGGCTACAGTCTCAGCCTTCTTCTATTTTATGATTTTATTTTCTGAAAATGTCATTTTTTTCTTTGCATTACTAGCTGTTTCTTTTGTCAGCGTTAGTTAGTCGGATCTTTGGATGAACATGGCGTTTGCGGAGCTGGGAATCGGACTGGCCGTCCTGGTTCTCCAGGACAGAGGGTCAGATGGAATCCCAGCCCGCCATCGAGTGTTTAGCAGGCTAGGTGTTCGCCCTGGCCTTGCAAACGACCCATCCCTGTCCTCCAGGGATGCAGCCTGTGAGGTGGCTACCTCACCAACACATGCACGGTTCGTCCGTGCACTACTGGTGTCCTGCGTTTTTGGCTGGCGGCACTCCCCTGCCATCTGAGGGTGGGTGGTTTTCCGTTTGATGTGAGGCACCCCATGCCATCGGGTACAGGTAAGTACACTCTGTGTGGGGCCTCTGTCTGGGGTCGGCAGTCCTGTGTCTGTGGTGTCCCCTATGTCTGTGAGTTTTGGGCTCCCTGATCCCGGTCCCCACAGGGTTTTTTTTCTCTCACAGCCAGCGCTGTGTGGGGTTTGGGGGATCTCTCTCCTGTGTCACTTGAGGGTGCTTGGAGGTACAGACGCGTGCGGCGACCGCTGCGGGGTTAAAAACCGCCAGTCCGCCATTTTAGGTGTGGGCAGCATGTCTGGCTTCACTGTGGGTGCTTATATACAGCATTGTATGTAGTATATTTTGGCGCCTTGCGGCGCCATCTTGTGTGTGGCAAATGATCGTTCCGAGCACATGTCGGCGGCCATTTTGCCAAAGCCTCTCATTGCTTTACATAGGCATCCATGTTTCCTTAGCCTGCAGCCTCAGTTCAGTCTCTGGCGGTGACATGACATCACTTTCTTCCTTCACTCAGGAGCGACCGACTGCGGTGGTAACACACTTTTGGGGCTCTGTTCTGCTGTCCTTTTCCTCCCATGTGCAATCTTCCTGGCTTTCAGTTTGTCCCTGAGGGGGGGGGGGGGGGGGTCTGTGTTCCAGTCATCGTAGCGGTGTGCTGCGGGGTCTGCGGCACGATTAAAGGGCCAGTACCTTAAAAAAAAAATCCCACTACCGTGGAGATGGTGGACCAGATTTATCAAGGGGTCATGTATTTGTGCGATGTGGCCTTAAATGAGGCCCCATTGGCTGCGTGCCTGTCCAGTGTTGCGGTGCTTAACCGTCGACTGATATGGTTGAAGAGCTGGTTGGCTGACCAGAAATCCAGAAAGACGGTGGCTGATATTCCTTATGCGGGGTCTCGCCTTTTTGGTGAATCCCTGGATGAATTGGTTAAGGGAGTCACTGGGGGCAAGAGCACTCTGCTGCCCCAGAATCCTAAGGGCAAGTTTTTCCGCGGCAAGCGGGGTCCCGCCTTTAAACCTAATCGGGGGTCCTTTCGTGCCTTCTAGTCACAGTACAAGGGGAAACCCTTTAAGGGCCAGGGTGGCCAGAGAAAGCCCTGGACCGGCAAACAAAAATCCGGTCAAGCTGGTTCGGTGGCTCAGTCCGCCTCTGCCTGAAGGGGCGCCCTCACCCGTTTCAGGGGTGGGGGGACGTTTGCGTGGTTTCCTCCAACCTTGGCTGCTCCACGTTCCGGACAGGTGGGTTCAGGAAATCAATTCGATCAGGGTACAAGATCGAATTTCTTTCACGGCCGGCGGACAGATTCTTTCCCTCAAATCTTCATTTGACCCCAGGGCGGTTACAGGACCTGCATCAAGCGATACAGGATCTCCTCGCTCAGGGGGTAATCGTCCCGGTGCCTCATTGGGACAGGTTTCAGGGGTTTTATTTGAATTCTGTTCACTGTGCCCAGAAAGGAGGGCAAAGTGCATCCAATTCTGGACTTAAAAGCTCTGAAGCGCTTCGTGCGTGTTCGAAAGTTCCGCATGGAATCGCTCCGCTCGGTGGTGGCCTCCCTGAGTCCGGGAGAATTCCTGGCCTCTATCGACCTGAAGGATGCGTATCTACACATGCCCATTTTCGAGGGTCATCAGAGGTACCTCCGGTTCGCTATCGTAGAGGATCATTATCAGTTTGTGGCGTTACCCTTTGGTCTCGCTTCGGCACCAAGGGTCTTTACCATAGTGTTGGCACCTGTTCTGGGACTGTTGCGGGCACAGGGCATTGCGGTCTTGGGATATCTGGACGATCTCCTGTTAAGATAGAGTGCCAGTCAGAGCCTACTGCGCGATCTGTCCACTACGGTCCAGACGCTCCAGGAGTTCGGTTGGATCATCAACGTTCAGAAGTCGACCATGTCTCCTTTCGGTTCGTCTCCCGTATTTGGGAATGGTTCTGGACTCTGCTCAAGCAAAGGTGTTTTTACCGGAGGACAAGCTCCGGACCCTGCTGTCCGAGGTCAGGTCCCTCAGGGACAACGAATCCTCATCACTCAGGACCTGTATGCGGTCCCTGAAGTTGATGGTATCGGCCTTCGAGGCGATACCATTTGAACAGTTTCGCACGCGGCCTCTCCAAGCGGAGATCCTGGCCAGGTGGGACAGACTACCTCAGTCCTTGGACCTGAGAGTGTCTGAGTCGCCAAACCAGAATGGATCTCTTGTGGTGGCTTCAGTCCCCGGCTGTTTCGGAAGGGAAATCCTTCCGGGCCGTTACTTTGGACGGTGATTACCACGGATGCCAGCCTGTCGGGCTGGGGTGGCGTCCTGGGCAACCTCTCTTGGTCGGAGAAGGAATCCTCCCTTCTGATAAACATATTGGAATTGAGAGCGATCAGGCTGTGCCTGCTCCACTGGTCGGATCGTCTTCAGGGCCGTCCTGTACGGGTGCAGACGGACAATGCCAGTGCGGTGGTGTACATCAACCACCAAGGGGGCACCAGGAGTGCTCGGGTGGCCCAGGAAGTGACCAGTATTCGGTCTTGGGTCGAGACTCATGTCCCGGCGATATCGGCAGTTCACATTCCGGGTGTGGAGAACTGGCAGGCCGATTATCTGAGCCGCCAGACCCTGGACCAGGGGGAATGGTCCCTGCACCCGAAGGTATTTCAAATGGTGTGTGCGAAGTGGGGATCCCCGGATGTGTATCTGTTCGTGTCTCGGCTAAACCACAAGGTGGAAAGGTTCGTGGCAAGAACACGCGATCCTCTGGCAGACGCCTCGGATGCGCTGGTAGTGCCTTGGCATCAGTATCGTCTGATCTATGCCTTTCCTCCGATTCAGTTGTTGTCCAGGTTCCTTCGCAGGTTGGCCTTGGAACAAGCACTGGTGATTCTGGTGGCGCCGGACTGGCCACGCTGGTCCTGGTACGCTGACATCGTTCACCTGGCTGTCGAGCCTCCTTGGCGGCTGCCAATGCGAGAAGATCTGCGGTCTCAGGGACCGATCCTCCATCCTGCTTTACAGTCGCTGGCTTTAACGGCATGGCTGTTGAAGGCCAGGTCCTGAGAGACAGGGGTCTCTCCTCAGAGGTCATTCCTACTACTCAAGGCTAGAAAAGCCTTGTCTGGTAAAATTTTGTTACCGTACATGGAAAGCTTATTTTGCCTGGTGTGAGTCCAGGGGTTTCTCTCCTCGTTCATACACGGTGGCGAGAGTGTTGGCTTTCCTCCCAGTCTGGTGTGGACCAGCGCCTTGCGTTGGCCACGATTAAGGGCCAGGTATCTGCACTGGCTGTTCTCTTCCAGCGCCCTGTGGCGTCTAATTCTTTGATTCGCACCTTTATTCAAGGTGTGCGTCACTTGGCCCCTCTTAGAAGGGAGCCTTTGCCTCCATGGGATTTGAACTTGGTTCTGTCCGTGTTACGTTCCCCGTTTGAAAACATCAGGGAGATTTCGTTACCTCTGCTGTCTAAAAAGGTTGCCTTTCTGGTAGCAATCACTTCTGCTCGCAGAGTGTCGGAGTTGGCGGCGTTGTCTTGCCGCTCTCCTTACCTGGTGGTTCATAGGCATAAGGTGGTCTTGCGACCTAACCCGTCCTTTCTTCCAAAGGTGGTTTCGGATTTTCACCTCAATGAGGACATTGTTTTACCTTCCGTCTGTGCGAATCCTAAGCATCCTAAGGAGATTGCCTTGCATTCTTTGGATGTTGTCAGGGCGATCAGGGTTTACCTGTCAACTGAATCCTTTCAAAAGTCGGATTCCCTCTTTGTCCTTCCTGAGGGACCTCGGAAGGGTATGGCTCTGTCTGCGGCGACCATTGCTAAATGGATCAGACAAACTAATTGTTCAGGCCTATTCGTTGAGGGAACGTGTACCACCCTTCCCTGTCAAGGTGCACTCTACCAGGACGGTGAGTGCGTCCTGGGCTTTCCGGCATCAGGCCTCGGTGGCCCAGGTGTGTAAGGCTGCGACTTGGTAGTCAGTGCACACCTTTTCCAAATTCTACAAAATTGATGTTCTGGCATCAACTGATGCCTCCTTTGGCCGCAAAGTTCTCTGTGTGGCAGTACCGTAGGGGACCCAGGTTTTGTGTGGGTCCCTGGCTGTTGGGGTGGTTTACCCCCTTGGTTATTTGCTTTCCTGGGTTGTTGCTCCTGTTGAGCTTTTTTGTTGCCCAGAAGGTTCCCTTGCTGTTCACGTAAGGTTGCTTTTTCTGATGTGGGTACTGCGTTGCCTTTTTGGACAGTTGCGTTTCCCACCCCTCATGTCTACACTGCTTTGGGACATCCCCCATTGGTGAAGACTGTATGAGTGGGCGGCGATTGTCGGAGGACGTAAGAGAAAACTGAATTTTTGTAAAATCTTACCGTAAAATTCCTTTGAGTCCTCCGACAGTCGCCGCCCCCGCCGCTCTTTTGGGGTTCTTATACACTTAACTGCTTGCTACCAAACCGAGTTGGGAGGGCTATTGCAGGGGGGGTATTGGATCAGTGGGACAGCCCCCATGGGTGTGTCTATGTAAATGCTTTTTGTTTTAACAAGTCTTTTGCCTAGCTACTCCTTAGGAGAGGAAGTCAATGCCCCCATTGGTGAAGACTGTATGAGTGGGCGGCGACTGTCGGAGAACTCAAAAAAGGAATTTTTTACGGTAAGATTTTACAAAAATTCAGTTTTTTTCCCAAGAGTTGCGCCCAAATAGTGTGACACAAAAGATTGCTATGATCGCCATATTTTTTATTTTTTTTTGTAAACCCATTTTTATTGAAGCATATAAAATGAAGGTAATACATTGTACAGAGCGATTAAAACACGTAAAAGATGAGGAGTAAATGATTCTTTGGCCATAGGCCTTAGTGAATGATTGAGGTTTCTCTGATATTCGGACCAACTTGATTGAAAATGGCAAATAATACAGTAATGCCAATTGCAGGTTTGTTGGAGATAAATATGTAGGAAAGACTTATCAGGTGATAGTTTTCCAGGGGTTAGTTGTGTACTTCGTATTACTTTAGAGGAAGGTATGCTTAGGAGGTATGATCTTGTTGTTAAGCCTTAACTGGGCGAGTGGTTGAGTGCGTCTAGCACAAACACCACAGCCGATTGTGAATATGAGTTTAATTAAATTACGGGGGGGGGGGGGAGCTATAAACGGGGGGGGATAAGTAAGTAGCAGCGATATTGTGAGCAGTGGTCTGAAAACTGATTTATTTGAAAATGCGCAAGAGTAGCAGAGCATGAATGGTGTATTGGTTGAGTAGCAAACAATGGCTATTATGTGTTTTACTTTTTATGATAAAACGTGAAAGCCAACAGTCTTAATTGAGTCAGAGGTGGAGTCAAGTAGTGGATATGTATTAGGGTCGCAGGAAGCAAAGGTGTTCAGGTTGGAGACGAAGGGGGGATGTCAGCTATTCGACAATAGTCTGTGAAGGATTTGAAGCTGGTCTAACCTGCCCATATGGAGTAGGGAACGACCGATTATCGGAAGGGCCGATATTCACTTTTACCGATATATCGGTATCGGCCCCCAAACTTGCCGATTATTACCAATATTAGTGTATGTAAAATCCTAGCATCCATTTTATTAGGGTTTTATATAATGTCCAGTGTGTTTTTGTAATCTAATAGTGTGAAATACCTTTGTTATATCGGCACTCAGCTTATACCCACTCTGCTGTCTTTCTCCTCTCATAGCTTTTAGAGGAGGATCTCAGCCCCTCCCCTCTGCAGTGTACAAGAGTATTAGATTCGAATAGTGTGAAATACCTTCGTTACATTGCCGCTCGGCCCTTCTGCGACCCCCCCCCCCCCCACCCGTCAGTGAGGGAGGAGAGGACAGCAGAGCGAGAGATTGGCTGAGCCTGGAGCGTCGATGTAACGAATGGTATTTCACACTATTCTAATCTAATACCCCATGCTTCTGTGTACATTGCAGAGCGCCTGAGATCCCCCTGACTGCTATGAGAGGAGAAAACAGCAGAGCGGGAGACTAGCTAAGCCCAGAACAGCGATGTAATGAAGGCATTTCCCACTATTCTATTACAAAAACACACACTGGACATTATATATAAAACCCTAATAAAGTGGATTCTAGGACTTAAATTACACTAAACAAGGTTCACACAGGATTCCTGGCAGGGAGGGAAGGGAAGAAAGCACAATACACAGCATATTGCAGCTAAAAGACCTACCCCTTGGGAAGCCTTTAGTTATTTTCCCAGCACTTTATTTTTCACAGTTGTCTACTCTTCTAGGACTGGTTCGCTCACATGATGTGAAACTGATGTACCTGAAAGTGAAAGCTAAGCTGTGCGGTTTTCCTATCGGTTTTCATGCAGGTAAAGTGTGAAGAACAAGCCTTTCATGTTAATAAACAAACATTAACATGTCTAGTACCAGATTTGTGTCAATCTTTTTTTCAAAAACTTTTAAAAGTACAAAATATCGGCCCTGAAAAACCATATCGGTCTATCACTAATATGGAGGCAAATTTATGCGGTGAGTCCCGAGATATCGAAATTAGTTCTTCCATTTCAGCTATTTTATCTATGCGTTGAACCCAGTCTGATATGGATGGGATTTTGGGGTTGCCCCATAGTGTAGGTATGCAGAGTTTAGCTGCATTGATTAGCATCATTGCTAAGGACTTGAAGTATGATGAATTTGATGAGTCGTGATGGAGTAGGAGCTGTACAGGTGTGAAGGCCAGTAGGAGGGCAGTTATTTTTTGGGTGAGTTTATGAACGGTGTTCCAGAAGGATTAAATAGGTGGGCATTCCCACCATATGTGCAGGAGGTCGGCTTTAGTGTGTTGGCATCTCCAGCATGCGCTAGATATGAAGTTGTTGTACTTGTGAAGAATGGCAGGGGTGCAATACCATCGAGAAAGTAATTTATAATTATTCTCTTGTTTAGAGACCTTTAATTGAGCCTTTGTGCATGTGGCGAAATATGTCCCAGTTTTTGTTAGAAAGCTCTACGTGAAGGTCTTGGGTTCAAGCCTTGTAAACCTTCCCTTTGCCTGCTAGAGTGTTATCACAGAGCATGGTATGTTTAGTTGAGATAACGTGTTGGGGAGTTTGGGTCATACAAAGTTTCTCAAAAGGTGTGAGGGCTTTGGATAGGTCCGTTGTGTGTTGGATCTTGTTAATGTAGTGTTTGATTTGCAAGTAATCTAGGGGTTGGCCCCTAATGCATTCAAACTTTCAGATGGTTTAAGTTTACCATTCAGGAGGAGGTGGTGTAGTCGTATACCAGTAGCGGGTTGTTTGGATGAAAGTGGATGAAGTGCTAGTCCTGGAGGGAAGTCTGGATTCATAAGTAGCGGAGTCATTAAGCTTGGGGTAGAAGAGATGGTGAGCTTATGACAAGTCTCGAGGAAGCACAATAAGGGAGGCTCCTATTAGAGGGTGCTCCGTTAAGTCTTTAGAGAGAAGCTTTAGTTGAATCCATTATGGGTGGTTGGAAAAAGAATTTTCTAGTAATACCCAATCCTTTGTGTCGTAGTGGATATTCCAGTCCAAAATATGTTGGAGGTGACAGGCCCAGTAATAGTAGTGTACATCGGGAATGCCAATCCCTCCCTTAACTTTGGGTTTTAAGTTGTGCATGGCTCAGTCTGGGGCGTTTGATTCCACAGGAAGGAACTACAAAAAAGTGGAAAAAGACTTTTGGTAGTAAATGGGTAGTGTTTGGAGAGGGTAAAGTATGCGAGGTAGAATGTTCATTTTAATAATTGCCGCCCTGCCGAACCATGAGAAGTGTGATTTGTTAAGGTCTTCCGCAATGGTTTTAAGAAGAGGCTGGTAGTTGGAGTATAAGGCAGATAGGCGGGAGGGTAACTGGATCCCTAAGTAGGTTAAGGAATGTGGTTGCCAACTAAAAGTTTTGTTTACATTGTTGCACTTGGGAAGCCGGTAATGTTTAATGCCTGCGATTTTTGTGAAGTTGATTTTAAAATATGATACGTATTGGAAAAAGTGAAAATCTTTAAGGAGGTTTGGTAACGTGTTGTGAGGATTTGATAGGAAAAGGAGGATATTGTCTGCAAAGGCAGCTAGTTTGTATTGTCTATCTGCCGCTGTGATTTCCTGGATACAGTGGCGTAGCGTGGGGGGTGCAGGGGGGCCGGCCGCACCGGGCGCAACATCTGGGGGGGGGGGGGGCGCATCCGCAGTGTCACTCTGACATACACAGTTCACACACTGTCTGTGGCTGCCTCCATCTTTAGGCTGGGAGATGTCCAGCGCGGCCGCCCTATGGCTGAAAATGGCGGGTCAGGGCTGGAATGTGCCTCACCTGTCCATTGGGGTGGGGTGGCGTTGCAAGCCAAGCCCGCCTATGCCGCCTCTCCTCACTGCTCAGTCAGTTTAGCAGCGAGTGAGTCAGCAGCCTGGTGCTGTCACAGAGTGGGTTTTTTTTTTTTTTTTTAATCACCTGATTAGAGCCAGAGGCTCTAATAGGCTTCAAAAAAGGGTGGACCCGCCCATTGTGTGACAATAGCGAATGAAAATTTGCTATTGTCACACGGATCCTCCTCCTGGCCAATCAGGAAGCGGGTCCGAGACCCGCTTCCTGATTGGCCGCAAGGTGAACCCATGCCATTGGCCGAGGAGGACGCGGGAGGGCTCAGACGCCGCCACTGCAGGTAAGTCTCTCTGCATTGAAGGGGGCACGCTGGTCTGTCTGCATTGAAAGGGGGGACGCTGGTCTCTATCCATTGAAAGGGGGCACGCTGGTCTCTCTGCATTGAAAGGGGGCACGCTGGTCTCTCTGCATTGAAAGGGGGCACGCTGGTCTCTCTGCATTGAAAGGGGGCACGCTGGTCTCTCTGCATTGAAAGGGGGCACGCTGGTCTCTCTGCATTGAAAGGGGGCACGCTGGTCTCTCTGCATTGAAAGGGGGCACGCTGGTCTCTCTGCATTGAAAGGGGGCACGCTGGTCTCTCTGCATTGAAAGGGGGCACGCTGGTCTCTCTGCATTGAAAGGGGGCACGCTGGTCTCTCTGCATTGAAAGGGGGCACGCTGGTCACTGTGCATTGAAAGGGGGCACGCTGGTCACTGTGCATTGAAAGGGGGCACGCTGGTCTCTCTGCATTGAAAGGGGGCACGCTGGTCTCTCTGCATTGAAAGGGGGCACGCTGGTCTCTCTGCATTGAAAGGGGGCACGCTGGTCTCTCTGCATTGAAAGGGGGCACGCTGGTCTCTCTGCATTGAAAGGGGGCACGCTGGTCTCTCTGCATTGAAAGGGGGCACGCTGGTCTCTCTGCATTGAAAGGGGGCACGCTGGTCTCTCTGCATTGAAAGGGGGCACGCTGGTCTCTCTGCATTGAAATGGGGAACGCTTGTCATTCTGCATTGAAAGGGGGCACGCTGGTCTCTCTGCATTGAAAGGGGGCACGCTGGTCTCTCTGCATTGAAATGGGGAACGCTTGTCATTCTGCATTGAAATGGGGAACGCTAGTCATTCTGCATTGAAATGGGGAACGCTGGTCATTCTGCATTGAAAGGGGGCACGCTGGTCATTCTGCTTTGAAAGGGGGCACGCTGGCCATTCTGCTTTGAAAGGGGGCACGCTGGTCATTTAAACTTGTATTTAGATGCATTTTACTTTAATTACATCAGTATTTTCATAACAAACAATACATGTGCCTAGGGGGTAAGGGTTTCTTTAACTAATATAGTGGAAGAGACTCGAGTGCTAAAATCCCGCGGGTAAGGGGGGGCGCAAATTACTTGCCTTGCCCCGGGTGCTGACAACCCACGCTACGCCACTGCCTGGATATCGGTGTTTTCACTATCTTATTGAGAAATGGTTCTAAGGTGAGGACAAAAAGTGGGGATAAGGGGCAGCCCTGGCGCGCATCAAAAAGGTACGCTTTAGGGCTGCCCCTTATCCCCACTTCTTTTTGTCCTCGCCTTTGAACCATTTCCCAATGATCGCATTTTTATTCTCTAGGGTCTCTCTGCTAAAAAAAAAAGTTTGGGGGTTCAAAATTTTCTAGCAAAAAATGCAGATTTCTAACCTTGTAAGCAACAAGTGTCAGAAAAAGGCTTAGGTGTCCTTTTATGAAACGGAGAGAAGAGCAGTGATCCTGCTGATCGCAGCTCATTTCTGATCATTCTCAGTTTATGAAACAGAAATGATAGGGGGAGAACATGTTCTTCGCTGATCATCTCTTCACACTGGAATCTGTCATTGCCTGACACAGAAACAGCCAGGTTATGAAGCTGCGATCTCTGCACTTCACTGGTGATCTGTGTCAGAATTCACACTACCAGATTCACCAGCCTGGAGCTTATGAATCGGGGAGTAAAGACCAAATCAGGGGAGAACTGAGGGGGAAGAAGGAAGATTTTTGACATCCTTCATCCTCATTCAGACCCCCCAACACAGTAATCATGTCCCCCCTGCCATATTTGTGTGTGTATATATAATAGAAAATGTGTGTGTATATTTTATTTATGTAAGGGGACTATTATTTATTAACATTAGTGGGGATCGTGTACTCAGCAGTGATAATCTATCACTGCTTATTAAAGAGCGCCAGTGATTTTCATAGTATGGTAATCTCGCTTTGTCTCGCTTTGAGATTACAGGTGCTCCCATTCACTTCTACACAGATCTCGGCCGTTCGCAGAGGAGACACTTCTCCTCTGATCACCCTGGGATCACTATATTAAAATCCTTATCGGACCCTTTTTTTGACTTGTGATTATTCATTTTATTTTTTTCTGTAGCTGTTGGTGGGAACACATCCGGTCTTTCAACAAGTGAAAAAGCTCTGTAAGCCAGATTTTTGCAAGATCAGGAAAATATTGTCTTCTCACATGTGACAGGCTTGATGGCCCAGCTTTCATTTCTGCTGTTTGAGTCAGATCCCAGGGCAGCTAACAGAGGCAGTGTATGTAGCATATGGGATTAATGCCTGAACTTTCAAGTCGGCCTCATATCTGAAAAGACCAATGGCCAGTACCCACAAAAATCGGTTTTGGCAGATTCATCCTTTTACTTTAAAAAAAAAAAAAAAAATGTGTGTGTAAGTGTATATATGTGTATTAGGCATAATGTGTGCTGGCCAGACTGCAGAGTTAATAGCTGTGTTCCTGACTTGGTGGTGGATTTTGTCTCTCTTAAGAACCTTCATCTGACCCTGTGATTTAATCATTTTTGTCTTTGAACTGCTGCAGCTGGTAAGATACAAAACTCAAACCAGTAAAATAAGTTTTCTCCATTAGTTGCTCATTTAAGCACAAAGTCGACTTCAGAGCTTCTGTGTGTCTGTGATGTTTGATTTTTCCCAGGAAATAAGTATCGTGATCATTCTCTCTAACAATTCACAGATGCTGCCTGTGAAAGGATCACAGCCAAAAATGATTGCAGAATAGCCAATGACATTGTTTTTCCCACATTTTTTTGTTTTCTACAGGTTTTCTCAAAAGACTGCACAGATCCTAAGCTCCGTGATCTGAGGACATTTTTGCCAAAATATTTTGGCACATGGTCTCCACCAGGATCTACAGATGGTATGTGGATGTATAATATAATATAGTAGAGGTTTTGTTTATTTTCTAATTTCATCTTTACCTTTTACCTGTAAACTGATGTTGGATAGACAAAAGTGCAGGCTTTGCACCCTGGAAATGTGGACTTTTTTTTTTTTTTTAAAACCCTTGGTGCCGTTGCCACTCAGCCCTTTAAAGGGGTTTCAGATGCCAGGGGGGGTGGCATTCATGATCATGTGACTGCTGCGATTGGCTGTCCATGGTGTTCACATGATCGGAAACCTCCCGATTGCAGGAAGCTTTCTATTGGGTGGCGGTAACTGCCAGGAGCTCTCGGCACAAAGTGTGTCTGTAAATATTAGGCCTCTCGGGGCCAAGACCCACCTGTTGGGAGGAGCTATGGGCAATGAGGTACATTGCAATGATTTTTATCAAGCTTTGTTGTAGGGTCCTACCTGTTTCTGCTCTGAAGAAAAAAAGAAAAGTCTGTTTAGGTCAATTTGCAAGTGAATCTTAATGGGAGTGACCTTTTCCTTATCAACCAATGCAATCGCAGTGTTCTAATCAGGAAACTTGGTGTCTGTTTCCCTTTAGAAGTAATTAACCCTTTGAAAGTATCTCACTAATGACATTTTTGTTGCAGAGGATGTCTAAAATATGACTTGTATATTGGTGTAGACTTCTGGGAAAAATCAGTGAGGCAATCACAAGCAGGACATTTTTTTATGGAGGTATTCTAACCGTGTACAGAATGCCTCTAGGTTGCCATATTGCATGGAATTTTACAAAACAACCCACCAATGATACTGCAGGCGGTCCCCAGGTTACAAACATCCTACTTACAAACTGAGGGAGACAACAGGAAGTGAGGAAAAATCTAGCCCTAGGAAGGGAAATTCACTCCCGTAAGAGTTCTCGTGGGAAAAAGTGTCTCCACTGAAGCTATATCACCAATCCTTGGTTTCACAACAACCCAAAATTTTCAAAATCCAGTTGTCATGGGGATGGTAAGTGGGGTGACATCTTCTGAACAGGGGCACAGACAGCAAAACAAATGGTACAGGGGTGTTAACCCTTCCCTATGCTATCCATAAAACTTAAAATTATTCTTTTCGCTGGAGCTACACTTAAAAAAATATACCTATTCCGACTTACAAATTCCACGTAAGAACAAACCTACAGTCCCTATCTTGTTTGTAACCCGGGGACCGCATGTACATGCCAGTACACTGAAATTTTATAGGGTATGTTAGGTTTGGCAGATATTGACAATTTTATAGGTCTCCGATAGTTTTTCATGTCCCTGACAGCATGGCAGGTTATAGTTTTTGCATCTCATACGGCCAATGCTTTGGTAGTGATGTTTGGTCAAATTTGTTTCAAATGTGGTGCACGGACAGTTTTTAGGAGAATATATATTTTTGTGAAATTTAGTGAATGTAGGAACAAATGTTAATCTATAAACCTTTACAGATCTTTATTTAAAACTGGAAGATGTAACTAGGAAGTTTAATAAACCATGTATCATGGATGTGAAAATTGGCCAGAAGAGCTATGACCCATATGCATCAGCTGAGAAGATACAGCAGCAGGTCAGCAAGTATCCTTTGATGGAAGAGATTGGTTTCCTAGTTCTAGGCATGAGGGTAAGTGATATCTGTTATGGAAATGAAAATGTTGCACTTTTTTTTTTTTTTGTCTTTCTCTCCCTTCTCTGCAAATTTTGCCTTCACTTCTCATGTTGTCACCGAACTGTGGCAGTGGTAGAAAACCTTCCCACCATATTGTAAAGTAAAAAGTTGGGAGTTTCAGATGTTGATTAACCTCAACTGTTGCAGCCCTTTACAAATTTTCACAAATTATGTATCTATAGTAAAAGAAATCACATTTTGGCATTTAACTGTGAAAGGAAATTTCACATTTCGCAGCAACATGTTAACATTTGTTATCTTTATAAAAGTGTGTTGGCACAGACCACACAATGCATTTACAGCCAAAGTTTTTTACAGTAAGATGGTATCCTGTCATACACAGATTTGTGGAGTTACCTAGAGACAGTGTAACTAATTTAGCCATCTTTGATAAACCATGTGCCAACATGACCGTAATACTGGAGGTATATGTAGCAGTCTAGATAGGTGATGACATATTCTATGTTTATGCATCAACCTTATGTGTGTTTGTGACACCCTAGGACACAGCTGTGTAATTTTAATGTTATACTGTCAATCCCCACCCACCAACATCTTTTTGTTTCAGAAACCAAAAAAATGACCTACTCCTTTTAAACCATTAAGAGAGACTTATTTAAGGATTTTTTTCCCCCCAATGTGTGTGTCTTTGTTAGTCTATTTCAGATACAGAATATCTTGTTCTAAATTTCTATAGAAAATCTCACTTTTCGCATTTTAACTGCATTCATTTTCTTTAGTCACTCACAACTACGTGATCCAATGTGAATAAATATAGGATTTGTACTTATGATTTCCTTTTCTTTGTTCATTGAAGCACATGGTAGAGATCTAAAAAAAATCTTAGGCACAAAAGCAGTACCTAGGACACGTGTCAAACATAAGGCCTGTGGGGTCGAATACGGCCCACCAGGCCATTCCATGTGGCCCTCGCACCTCTCCTGCAGCTGCGTAACCCCCACCTTGTCTCAACAGTTAGTAGCAAATAGGTGAGTAACTCCTCTACAGACCCTGTGTCCCTCTGTGCAGCCGCTGCACCCCCTGATCTCCACATTGTGTACTTCATTGGCTGACTCCAGCCCTCCTCTGGTCCTACTCCAGACCTTGCACTTTCTGCTTCCTAGCTCTGCCCCAAACTTCTTCCTGGCTGCAGTACAACATAAGCACTGATGTAAGAAAGGTGGGGTTCTCTTGACTTCTGATGTGGGGTGCTCTGGATTTGTTGGTTTATGATAATGAGAGTGATACAATTCTATGCCAGTTGAAATGGTTTGCGCACCACTGGTATTATATCCACAAGAAACTTTATTGGAAACTGCTTAGACAGAACACCATGGCAGAATCATGTTCTGTCTGAACAGTGGTGTGCTACCCTGTTTTACAGACTTGCATCATCTACTACAGGAGTGTGAGTGAGCTCTGTGCACATCTGCACTTACCCTTTTACAGATTAAGTCTTAAGGAATGACTAAAACCAGAAAAACGAATGCAGAGGCAATTATGAATAAAGAGTAGATACATTTTATATAGTCTTACAGATACAACTAGCCCATTGAGGGAAACCATGATGCAAATGATGAAATTGCGTTTTACACCCCTGGTCTAGGAGGTAACCTCTGCTGGTCACTGGACACCCCCATCTGCAGAAGACAGCTCAGTCAGTCCTAAAACTGGATGGTTGCTGTGTCCCTGTGCCTTTTTTTTTTTTTTTTTTAATGGCAAGTACAAAAAAAATACTATTTCTTTATCTTTGACAGACGCAGCTCCTTATCTTCAGGACTTATAGGGTTATGCTCCTTCTAGGAATAGGCACTAGGCAGGAAAAAACTTAACCACGCCTATGGAGACTGTCCCTGCAGGCATAACACCTCAGACTCCCATCAGTTTGTACTGCCTAGTGTTAGGAATAGGACCTAGCTCTCTTCTGGGACTTCGATCTTAGCTGTAACAGGGAAAGTTTGAGTTTTTTTTTTTTTTTTTTTTTTTTTTTAACTAGTTCCTGTGAACCAAGATCCAGATGAACTACAAGCACTGTATAATCTAGATCCTTAAAGTCTCCCAGCCTGTGCCAGTGAGCATGAGCAGGTTATAATCCAGAACTAGTCGCAGCTTCCCCTTGGCTGACAGCACCCGATCCCAGGTGGTAGGTGATCTGTTTCGGAGTGGCACCGAACTAGTACCTTGGTATGGTGAGTAAATTGTCCCCCCAAACACTCTTGGCGGTCATGGGGCGGGTGTTTGTGTGGAATAGTCAGACCCTAGGGGCTCCCTCGGTTCCCTGGCACCCTGGAGGACTAATCTGGTGTACCCCTTGGCATTCCTCTATCCCTAGCAGGTTTTACCCTGGGGGGGGGGGCTCGTGGTAATAATGTGTCCTGGTTGTGGGTCCCTAGCTAGGGACCTTTTTAGAAGCCTATTGTTCTTGGACCCCTTTGTGGGGTCCTGGAGACCGCATGGCATGCCGTAGGGGCCGCCATTTTGCTGTGGTTCATGATCTCTGTGTTCCCATTAGTTTGCATGGGCAGCCATTTTCAATACTTCACCATTGAGAATGTTTTAGTAGTCAATTTCTTGAGGTCCGTGCGATGGACAGGCATGCGGCATGGCTTTTGATAGAGGCAGAGCTTCTTCCTCTTCCTGTGCAAAAGGGGATTTTGTAATTTCTGGTGCTGCCAGCCACGAACGCTCTCTGCCTTCACCTCCATCGGTAGGATCTTCAGACTCTGAGATAAATATGGTCGGTGTCTTCACATTCTGACGGTGAAGAGGACCTGTCCTCATCAGCCGCTTCATGGGAGGGCGCATTGGTGGAAGTCCTGATAGTTTCTGTGTGGGGAAACCCTAAAATTGTCTGATGAACCTACAACATCAGATACGCAGGTGTCATTTGGCTCCCGTAAATCGGGCAAGGTATTCCCTTGTCCAGAATTGTTTCATACTATTGTGGATGAACAATGGCGACTATGGTACTGGTTGAAGAGTCTCCAACCTTTCCGAATCCCATGGATAGACGGGTGGAATCCTTGTCCCGCCATTTACATGTGTGTAGTGGTTCACATGTTAAAGGCTACCTTAGTGAATATTTTAGTAGCACAGAATACTGGAACTAATAGACCAGTTGACCCAAGCCCTGGTGTTTGTGTGATGTGTCCCTGGACAGCAGTGGGGATTGCTATTAGGCGCATAGTATGGCTAAAATGCTGGTCAGCTGACCAAGCTTCTAAGAGGGCTGTGACTGATCTTCCTTTTACAGGGGAGAGGCTGTTTTGATCCTTCCTGGACGAGTTGATCAAAGGTATCACGGGGGTGGGGGGTGGTTTGTAGATGTAAGAGCACTAATCTGCCCTAATCCTCTAAGGGCAAGGTGCCGCATACTAGGTGGGGGCCTTCTTTTACTGCTCCCTAACAGTCTTTTTCGTGCCTCCGGGTCACAAGATAAAGGTAAGCTGTTTAGGTCTTCTGGGAGTTCCAAGAAGCTATAGTAGGGAAAATCTAAGTCTGGCCAATCTGGACCTGCAGACAAGTCCTCGGCTGCATGAAGGGACACCTTCACCCGAGTCTGTGGTGGGGGGGAGGATTTTGATTCTTTCAGTAACCTTGGACCATCTTGATTCAGGACAAATGGGTTCACAAACTGATCCGATTAGGATACAAGATAGAATTCCGGTCTCATCAGTCGGACAGATTCTTCCCATCCAATATTCAATTATCCCCAGTCTGGTTAATGGACTTGCAAGGGGCAGTACATGATTTGTTGTCGCAAGGAGTGAATGTGCCTATTCCCGCTCAGGAACGTTTTCAGGGCTTTTATTCAAACCTATTCACCATGCCCAGAAAAGAAGGCAAGGTGTGTCCCATCCTGCATCTGAAGGCCCTGAACCACTTTGTGCGGGTGCAGAGGTTTCAGATGGAGTCCATCCGCACGGTAGTAGCAACTCTGCATCAGGCAGATTTTTTTAGCCTCCATAGATATCAAGGACGCATATCTACATATCCCTATCTACGCTGGACACCAGCGGTTTCTTCGCTTTGCGGTAGCAGAGCAGCATTCTCAATTTGTGGCGTTACCTTTGGTCTTGCCTCCACTCCCAGAGTGTTTACCAAGGTACTAGCACTGGTATCAGCACTGCTGCGCCGGCAGGGGATTGCGGTACAGGGTCTTTGGATGATCTCCTGTTGAGAGTGGACTCTCATTCAGCCTTGTTGTGGGATCTGATGATCGCGGTCAGAACTCTGCAGGAGTTTGGTTGGAACATCAATTTCAAGAAATCGGCGCCAACGCCAGTTCTGAGACTGGCTTACCTGGGCTTGACTCTGGGGTCAGCCTTGGTGAGGGTTTTTCTTCCCCCGGACAAGCTGAAAAAGTTGCAGGGGGGCGATTCAGTTGTCGTTGGACAACAATCTGTCCTCTCTACGAGTTTGCATGTGAGCCTTGTGTCTGATGGTATCGACCTTTGAGGCGGTTCTGTTTGCTCAGTTCCATACAAGGCCTTTTGCAAAGGGAGATTTATTGTAAAATGGAACAAGGACACAAAGTCCTTGGATTCTGTGATTCGGTTGAGCCACAACACAAAATCTGCTCTTGTGGTGGATTCAGTCTCCAGCACTGTGCCAGGGCAAATCCTTCCTTCTGTTTTGCACGTTGGTAACCACGGATGCCAGCCTGTGGGGCTGGGGCAGGGTGCTGGGGAAGCTCTGAGTTTGTGGAGCTCAGAGCCCTAAAGCTTTGTCGAGTCATTGGACGACTCGTCTGCAAGTTTGTCTGGTTCGGATTCAATCAGACAATGCCAAGGCTGTGGCTTGCTTCAATCACCGGGGGGGGGGGACCATGAGTGTCTTGGCGACCAAGGAGGTGGCCGAGATTCTGGCCTAGGCAGAAAGCTTTGTTCCAGCCCTCTCTGCTGTTCACATTCCAGGTGTGGAAAACTGGCAGGCGAAGTATGAGTCGTCAGGTGTAGGATCAAGAGAAGTGGTCCCTACACCCACAGGTGTTCCGCCTCCTGTGTGTTCAGTGGGGGACTCCCGCGGTCGATCTGTTTGGCTCTCTCCTCAACAAGAAGGTGCAGAGAGTTGTAGCCAGGTCTTGAGCTGTTCAAAGCCTAGCTGTTGAGCCACTCCCTTTTTGAAGAAAGGCCAAGATCTATGCTACCTGAAGAACGAGGATGAACTTGCAGTGACTTGCACCACGATTTTATAAACCTTCCAGCATATTCTGTTTTACATTTGTTTTTCCTAAGCTTTAGGCTGCATCGTTATCAGACTGCCCCTTGTTCCTGGATACCTGGTTCTTAACAGGCAGATTGTTAAAGCCAGGGTCTGGTAAGCACAACGAAAGACGGGACCATGAAACAATAGATCTTCCAAAGAGGGGGCCAGGGAGCATCTGTGACCAGACTTACTACATCAGTATAATAGTGATAACAGTCTAATCCCCAGCAATGAGGATGACTGGAATCCTGTTGGCTTTCAGCTGGCGTGGAAACTGCTTAAAGAGGTTGTAAACTCGTTAAAAAAATTTTTTTTTTCTTTTACAACCTGCAAGAGAGACATAATGAGCTAGTATGCATCGCATACTAGCTCATTATGAAATACCTTAGAACGAGCCCCCGCCGTGCCGCTCTTACCTGTATGACGAGCGACATGTTCAGTCGCCCGTCTTCCGGGATCGCGGCATCCGGCCATCTGATTGGCCGGAGCCGCGGTGACATCACTCCTGCACGCGGGATCCGACGGTCACGGCACGGGGCTCTGAAGGAACGGCACGATCAGCCGTTCCTTCAGAGCGCATGCGCCAGTGACTTCACTGGCTGCATTAAAGGTAAATATCTCCTAAACCGTACATGTTTAGGAGATATTTGCAGTACCTATAGGTAAGCCTAATCATAGGCTTACCTATAGGTACAACTTCCTGAGGAGGGTTTACTTCCTCTTTAAGAAGCTTTAGGGGAGGACAGGCAAATCTAAGTGTACGTGACTCACTGTGCTACCAGAGCATCTGTTGCATCTGCCCAGGGATCCTTCACCCTACCACAAAATCTGTTCACTTTACCATTTGAGACGGAGAGATCCATGATTGGCAACCTCTTTTTTAAATAATACAGCCGATCTGCAGGAAGACCTTCCAGGCGCAGAGACAAACATTCATACAAATGAATGATAAATTAACAAGTACATAATTGGCAAATTTGTGGGTGTTTCTCATCTGCACCATGGAAAATCTCTAATGTTTGTGGGAATGACTTTTGTTTCTGAGAATAACATTGATAAGTGTCTAAACCAGAGAAAAAGAGGTCTGTTCTTGATGCAAATAGGCTCTTCCTCTGTTCAACTCTAAAGCTTTCTCAACTCTAAAGCTTTTTGTATGCATTTCAGTTTAGCCCCCTCTTTTCCTTGGAAGTTTGTCCTTGTACATTAAAAAAAGAAATACGAACTTGAAAAACAAGTTGAATTGTTTGTTTCTGTTTTCTATGCAAAGACCTTGCCCATTTCCTTGTTTATCTTATAACCGTCTTTGTCCAGCAAAGCCAAGCTATTAAAGCTGCCACAGAGACGGTTAAACTGATCTTTTTTGCATGGATTGAATGATCATATTTCTGAAGGGACTCTCCCTCCATACTGTCTTGATCAGCATGGTTGGCTTTTGCTGGCAATTTGCTATTGGTGCATTCCTGCCAGGTAGGCCAGCATTGGGAATGTCTGCAGACTGCTTCTACTCCCTAGGCAGAATCGTGTATGTTCATCCAATACAATTTTTCAAAAGACCGTTTTAAGTGACCAGTTCATTGATGTATAGTCGGCCGTCTAATTTCTGTAGGTTGCTTTAGTATCTATATGAATATGCAATGAAGGTTGTTCCTTCTACTTTAGGATTCCTGAAGATCATCGTTTTTACAATGGTGTTGCAAACAAAACTTGTGTATAGAGATGCGATATTTGATGGACATGTGTGATTTTTGTCTATTTGAAAAGGAATGGGAGAGCTCCAAAACAGAAATTATGTTTGTGCTGCATGAAACTGCTTCTTTGGCTCCTTTTGAACCTGCTTGTCTTTTTATTGATTTTGGTGTTAAAAGCTAAGTTTTCATCTAGCAAACACTGTATCAATATGTACTAAGCTGGAACATTCGTTTCCGGGGGGTCTAGGAAAAAAGTCCCCAGCGTCTGCCATAAACCTCACCAGCCTAGGGATTTTATTTTCCTGTTCAAAACGAAAAATTTATTAGTATCAGCATTTTTAATTAATCTAAAAAGTCTGTCTGATTCCTATCTTCGTCTGTTTTTTTTTTTTTTTGGTACCATTTCTCTTCTGTGTTTTTTAATCTAAAGTAATTCCTTTTTTCTCCAGTCGTCTGTCCAGGACAGCATAGGAGAGACGGGCTCCACCTCCTTAGACAGGAAACAAAGCATCAGGTGAATAAAGGGCGGTCACCTTCCCACTTCCCCTAGTCTTCATTTTTTTGTTTCCTACACCGGGCATTCAGCCTATCCTCTTCCCCCAGAATATTTATGAGGCACTACCCCCCCCCCCCCCGAGACTAGAAGGGATCTCAGTCATCCCATATTTAGACCTTTTATTTTTCCCCCACTCTTTGCCCCAATTACAGAAGGACCTGCGGGTGGCCATTCTGTTTCTAGAAGATCTAGGTTGGTTAATCCAGAGAAATCAATCCTGATCCCAACACACCTGTGCTATCTGGGGTACAAAGTAGACTCTGTGGCACAAAGTTTTTCTCACGGCAGAAAAAGAGGAAAAGGTAAAAGCTACAGTGGTTGCCTTTCAAAGCAATCTCGCACTGTCCTTCAGAACAGCAATGTTGGGCCTGGGCAAGGGCCCACTTCAGGTGTCTCCAAACCAACATCTAAGTGTTTGGGACGGGAGACAACAGTCATTGGACGAAACCTTTCGCCTTTCCCAGAAGACCAAACAGACACTTTGGTGGAGAAGCGAGGAGAACCTTTTGAAAGGTCTTCAGTGGTCCTTCCCAATGACCATCTGTATTACTACGGATGCCAGTACTTGGGGATGGGGAGCCCATTGGGGAACGAAAGTTTCCCAGGGTGCCTGGTCCAGGACAGAATCCCTGAGCTCAGCCAATTGGAAGGAGTTAGGGGCAATATGGGAAGCCCTGAGGGCATTCGCAAGATATCTGGGTGGTCACCATGTGCAAATCCTCTCATAAAGCATGGTGGCAGTGGCATGTGTCAACGGACAAGGAGGGACATGTTGCCCTTCCTTAATGCGGCTGTCCGGCACCATATTTTGTTTGAGCGGAAGCAAACCTAAATTCAATTTCTGAAGTCCATCTCTGGGGAGTGAACCATGTCCTGGCAGACTTTTTAGGTCGCCATCGGGTGCACGAATCAGAGTGGTCTTTGAACAAGGACGCTTTCCAGCTAGTGACTTAGAGGTGGGGCCTCCCAGACATGGATTTGTTCGCCAGCAAAGTGAACAACAAAGTTCCAATATACTTCTCGGAGAAGGACGGGGGGTAAAGATATAGACGCTCCGGCACAGAAATGGACATTTAATCTGTGCTACGCCTTTCCCCTGTTCAAACTTATTCCCCTAGTCCGAAGGAAGTTCGCTCAGAAGAGCACCAATTTGATCCTGGTGGTCCCATATTGGCCAAAAAGGCCTTGGATCTGCTGGCTCAGGGGCTGGTCCAGTTACCAAAAGTTCAGAGGCTGAAATTGGTGGCTTGGTATCTGAGGAAAGTCTTTTAAAAGGAAAAGGACTTTCAGACGGGGTGATGCTCACAATTCTATCTAGTAGGAAAAAAGTTAACCAAGCAATTTATGTAAAATGTTGGGAAGTTTTTTTTTTTTTTTTTTTTTGTTCTTGGTTGAACACCAAAAAGCGGGTAGCAGATGTCCCAGCCATCGTGGACTTTTTGTAGGAAGGAGCAGACAAAGGGCTGGCTATTAGCACATTGAAAGTTTAAGTGTCACCTTGTCGGTGTTTCTTGAACAGTCGCTGGCACTGGAACCCCTAGTGTGCAGGTTCTTTTAAGGGATTGGCAAGAATTAGACCAGTTCTATTTAAAATTTTACCTAAATGGGATTTTGGCACAGGGTTACAAGGTTGGATAAAGCTTTCGCAGGGGGAAGTTATGTCCTTGAAGTCGGTTACTATCAAGACGGTATTCCTGGTTGGGATTTCTACAGCCAGACGTATTAGCGAGCTGCAGGCGCTTTTTAATGAAGGAACCATTTTTGCAAGTTTTTGAAGACAGACTGGTAATGTGTACAGATCCGGTATTCTTACCTAAAGTGACCTCTAGGTTCCATAGGCACCAAGAGATTGTTTTACCTTCCTTCTGTACATCTCCAACTAATCTCAAAGAAGCAGAATTCCACCTTCTGGATGTGAAGGCTTGTGTCTTGCACTATTTGGAATTATCCAAAGGCATTAGGAAAGCTAATGCTCTTTTTGTTCTACATTCTGGTAAAAAATTGGGCCATCAGGCCTCAAAGAACACAATTGCTTGGTGGATCAAATAGGTAATTGTAGAGGCCTATAAAATCCTAAAAAAGAATGTCCTTTTTTCCCTGTTCACTCTACGCGGGCATGATCTGCTTCTTGGGCGGAGCGAGCTGGGGCGACACCAGAAAAAAATCTGCCGAGCAGCAACATGGTCTAGCTACTCGACCTCCATTAAAAATTATAGACTGGGCCTTCTCCCAACACAAGATCAAGCATTTGGGAGAAAGGTACTCCAGGCGGTCGTCCCCTCCCTAATCTGGTAAGTTTTCGTTGATCCACTCTTATGCTGTCCTGGACAGATTGGAGTTAGACTTTTTTTTTTTTTTTTGCTACACTGTATAGTGTTAATGTGACTAGATTCGAAAAAAGAATCAGTTATTGTAAGAACAAACTTTTTTTTAACAATTGTCAGAATGCTGCTCCTTTTTCTTTTGGCAGGAGGTTCAACAGGTTGCCAATTAATTTTTTGAAATTTGTGTTCTAATCTGCCGAAAGCCTTTACACATTGAATTACAGGCTTGTCCGGCAGTGAATTGGGTTAAATGCCTCTAATGGAGCTTATCAGCCATTATCCCTTGTGAAAAGCTTTTACACCTACTGTTCTAAATCCCGATTTGGGTGTTGGAACATAGTCAAACATAATAAGCCTGCAGGAAACTAATTTTCTTTAGAGAAATGTTCACAAGATCCCTTGGATGAGTTGCATTCTGTCCATGCAATGTTTATTTACTCTTCTTTCATTTTGTTCTATTCATAAAAATGAAGGCTGTCAGCCAAGTTTGAATTGGTTTTGGGGCAGATGAGGTGTGTTTTGGCAGGAGTTTATTATAGAATACCCTATAAATTGCAAAATGTGGCATATTTTCAGCCTATTGTTTAGTATAAGGTTTTTGCATGCAGTTCTTGGGGTAGGGAAAAAAGGTATCTCAGACAATCTGTAATGCAAAAGAATTTTGATCTTGCAGATAAACAGGGCATTTTAAAATGAAGTCCCTAAATACAACCAATGTAATCTATCATTTCCCTTGCTGTAGGAAAGCTGTTAATATGCACTCTGGATTGGGATATCCTGAGACACTTTCTAAGAGCACACTCCCTCTGACATGCCAACTGATGGCACAGCTGACATAGAACAGAATATGGACGTTTCTTATCCTAGAAACGTTGACCTGCTCAGAGTAAAGGGTGACCAAATTTTCAAATGTTCAACCAAGCCATAATCTGTACAAATCAAACAATATTTGTTCCCCCATAGTTATCACTAATCTGTGCCTTTTTCTGAGAGGTTCCTCAGTTCTGACTAATGTGATGCTTGGCCTGTGCTCACATGTTGCCTTTTCTTTATCGGGAATATCCAAAAGGCATAAAGCAGTTCATATATATATATATATATATATATATATATATATATATATATATATATATATATATATATATACATACATACATACATACATACATACATACATACATACATACATACATACATACATACATACATACATACATACATACCTACCTATCAACTGTCTGACCAAATCTGCTTAGAGATGTCTTTTAAAGGAGTTAAAAAGTCAGAATTTTTTTTTTTATCTTTATGCATAAGAGAAAAAACCTTCTGTGTGTAGCAGCCTCCCCAGCACCCCCTAATACTTGCCTGTGTCATCAGCGATGTCCCTGAGCCGTCCGGGACTCTCCCACCTGATTTGGCTGAGACACCGAAGCAGAACCATTGGCTCCTGAGGCTGTCAAAGTCAGCTAGTTCTAGGGGAAAAATAAAATTGGTAAGGCAGCAATCCGACAACATAACTTTAGAATAGATTATCTTGTTCCCAGTGTGTTTAAAGGGCTCATGCTGACTAGCTTTCTTTTCAAGCAGTTTTACTTTTTGACCTGCTTTGTCTGAGGTTCAAATGCACCCCTAGAAGACGTGGCATCCTAAGAAACAGAGCCATACAAAGCAGATCAAACGCAGCCTCTGCACTGCCACGTGCACTGCTCAATTAAAATCAATGACATTTTGATGTCCTATGTTTAGACTTCCATGTACACAGGATGTTTTAAAACTTCTCCTGCCCGCTGGAACCTGACGGCCAGTAACCGATGGTTAAAAACATCAATTTTGCCACAATTACAGGTCGCATTTACATGCCGCGTTTATGCGCATTTAGCAGTGTTTGCGTTTTTTTTAGAAACCTTTTTACATTATAAAATGGTCATAAATGTATCCCAATTGAAAACGCCTATAAACTAAAAGCTCATAGGCGCAAGTTACCGCGCTTAGACGCGCTTGCACACTGTTGCAAGCATTTGACCTTTTAAATGCCACTAAACTCCACTGCCTCTAAACGAGTATAAACTACTCGGTGTACATGGACAGAGAAGATAACATAGAGGAGAGAGTTGAGGGGCTGCTGGAAAAAACGCCCAACTGCTCCTAAAAGTCTTATTTTATCAGCAGCAGTGTACATAAGGCCTTATCATGCATTTAATGCGTGTCAAATGCAGGAAAACCATGCCTATTGACGTGAGCCCTCAGGGAAAATTTGTAAGATTTGGCTTTACTCATCATGTGAACTTTGAGTATGAACCAGGCAAGGACTTTAAAGGCACGATTTCGTAAAAATTTATTTGGAGAAACATATTAAAATCAACAATAGAGGTGCATATAACTCATGTGCCTTCGTGGGTTTCCTGTGAGTACTCTGGTTTTCTCCCACGCTTCAAGGACATGCTGGTAGATTAATTGGATCCAGTGTAAATTGGCCAGTGTACGTAATGTGTATAAATGTGAGTTAGGGACCTTAGATTGTAAGCTCCTGGAGGACAGAGACTGAGGTGAATGTACAATATACTTTGTGTGAAGCACGGTGTAAAGTGACGACATAGTAGTAGTACCATTTGCCCTTTTTGTACACCACACATGCGACTTGTTGCAAATTATACTTGATTAGGTTATTCTGTGCACATTTCCACCAACTAAAGGGCCTGTGTAAGCCCATGTTCACATTGGTCTGATTTAACATGTCAAATCGGAGCCAATTGCACCGTCCAAATCGGTGCGACGCTGACTTTGTGGCGCCACAGTGATTCCCAAAAGTAATTTCTATATTACTTGGGGGGGGGGGGGGCGATTTCCATGGACATCTGTGCAGGAACATCCACAGATGTCTGTAAAGTCGGACTGACATTCCGGCTTTAAATTGTGCGAGTTAGGCTGAACTAGCACAATTTCAAAACAGTCTGTGTGAACCTGGGCTAAACCAGCTTTTGTCTACTTAAAACAGGTCTTGCATTCCAATTAAGTCCATGGGAAAGCAAAACCTGCCTGAAGCAGGTCAGAGAGGCCAACTGCATGTCACATGTACTGGTCATTACATTGTACATAGTTGCATTGCCTTGAAAATGTCTTCATACCGTTGACATTTTGTAATGTTACAACCAAAATTGTAAATGTATTTTGTTCAGATTTTATGTGATAGACCAATGCAAAGTCGCACATAATTGTGAAGTGATAAGTGCTTTTTACAATTTTTTACAAATATCTGAAAAGTGTGGTGTGCATTTGTTTTCAGCCCTCTTTTTCACCCTGATACCCCTAATTAAAATCAAGTGGCACCAGTTGCCTTCAGAAGCCACCTATTAAGTAAATAGAGTCCACCTGTGTGTGTAATTTAATCCCTGTATAAATACAGCTGTTCTGTAATGCCCTCAGGTTTGTTGGAGAACCTTAGTAAACAAAGCGCATCATGAAGGCCAAGGAACACACCACACCGGACATGGATAACGTTTTGGAGAATTTTAAAGCAGGGTTAGGTTATATAAAAAAAAAAAAAAAAAAAAATCGCAAGCTTTGTACATCTCACTGAGCACTGTTCAATCCATCACCAGAAAATGGAAAAGAGTATGACACAACTGCAGACTTGGCAAAGACATGGCCACCCACCTAAACTGAAAGGCCGGGGCAAAGAGCATTGACGAAGCAGCCAAGAGGTCCATGGTAACTAAGGAGGGGCTGCAGAGATCCACTGCTCAGGTGGTAGAATCTGTCCACAGGACAACTATTTTTGGGCACTCCACAAATCTGGCCTTTATGTAGGAGTGGCAAGAAGGAAGCCATTGTTGGAAGAAAGCTATAAGAAGTTCAGTTTGTGAAAAACCTCGTGGGGGATACAGCAAGCGTGGAAGAAGGTATTCTGATCAGATGAGACCAAAATGTAACTTTTGTCCAAAAAGCAAAATGCTATGTGTGGTGGAAAAGTAACCATGCACATCACCCTAAACACACCATGGTGATGGCAGCATCATGTTGTGGGGATGCTTTTCTTCAGCAGGGACATGGAAGCTGGTCAGGGTTGATGGAAGATGGAGCCAAATACAGGGCAATCTTAGAAGAAAATCTGTTAGAATCTGCAAAATACTTGAGACTGGGGCAGAGGTTCACCTTCCGGCAGGACAACGACCCTAAACATATAGCCAGAGCTACATTGGAATGGTTTAGATCAAAGAATATTCATGTGCTTGAATAACCCAATCAAAGTCCAGACCTAAATCCAATTGAGAATCTGTGGCAATACTTGGAAATTGCTGTTCAGATGCTCTCCATCCAATCTGACAGAGTTTGAGCTATTTTGCAAAAAAGAATAGACAAAAATGTCACTCTCTAGATGTGCAAAGCTGGTAAAGACATACCAAAAAAAAGACTTGCAGCTGTAATTGCAGCGAAATGTGGTTCTACAAAGTATGGACTCGACGGCTGAATTCAAATGCATGCCACACTTTTCAGATCTTTCTTTGTACATTTTGAAAACCATTTATCATTTTCCTTCCACTTCACAATTATGTGCCACTTTGTGTTGGTCTATCGCATAAAATCACAATAAAATGATACATTTATGTTTTTAGTTGTAATATGTCAAAATTTAAAATTTCAAGGGGTATGAATACTTTTTTCAAGGCACTGTACAGTTAGATTTTTTAGGTTGAAAAAAAAAAACATGGTTCCATCCAGTTGAACAATTCTCATAGCCTTGTATATTCTTCCTAAGGAAGACCTCTAAAAGCTTTTATTGAAGTTGTAGATACGCTCAGCTAGCACCTCTTCTTCTTAGGGGAGGGAGTTGCACATTTTACTGCTCTAACAGTAAAGAAACCTTTCCTCAAGCTAAGGTTAAATCTTCTATTGTCCAATTGTGGCTTTGTGGCCTCTTCAGGGACCTTTAAAGTAAATGGTTTATCACAATTACTGAAGCCCCCCCCCCCCCTCCCACAATGCCTTCTCTCCAGAGTAAAACCCTTTAATCTATAATATCAATCCTCCACTTAAATTGAATTTGAAATGATCTCTGCAGTATCTCAATCTGATACTCGCCAAACAAACATAAAGCCTGTTGACACAGGCACTTGGTCTTGCTAGTTTTCAATTGTGTTTTGAACAATCAGGATGTGGACACTGAATTAGGCTATAAAAACATGATGCGTTTGCTCTTATTTGATAGTAGGCTGTGTTTAGAAGATGAGGCATGCATTTTTTTTTTCCAGTTTTAAGCATTAACCTCCCCAGTGTGTCGTCTTGGGGAACGTGCTAGCTAGACTTGGCTGCGAGATGTGTGGGTGTTTCTGTCCTGTATATTGTAACCTTTTCCTGATGGTAAACCATATTTAGAATGATTAGAACATCTTTAAATCATAACCCTAACCCTGCAATCCTGCTATATACAATATGTTCTGGCTGTCAGCTTTGATGTGCTTTAGGCTTACAGATTGCAGGCAGATATTGTCTGTAAAGCTGTATTATATCATTGGATCCTAGTGAGAGAGCAGCTTTGCTTGTGTAACCGAGCTACATTTCATTTTAAACCGTATCGGATGGACAGGAGAGGTAATTGTAGGTGTTATGGAAGGCATAAACACTTAGATAAATATGGTGTATTATTCAGAGGTGATCCAAACTTTAAGTAGACGTTCAACTAAAAAAACAACTGTAAATCTACTGGTCGCCACATTCTAAGACTATGCAACAAAGGGTGCCAGATCAGCAGGAGTAAAAGATAGCTGGATTTATTCTAAGGTCACTTACATGGTAAGTGTAAGTGACTTTACAGTAGAAGATGGAAGCCGGTGGGGTCTCTGACATGTGCGCACACACACACCTACACCACTGTCTGTTCAGGGCTCCTGTCAGAAGTGCGCGTGTGTGGGATGGAGATGCCACCAGCTTCCATCTTCTACCATGGGTCCCGGCTCTGTGGTTTGTGGCTTCACTAGTCCATCACGGCTGCTGTCTGCTCGCATTGTCCCTCCACACTGAACACTGGACTCTGGAAGTTTTACATGTAAGTGACTTTGGAATAAATCCAGCTATCTTTTACTCCTGCTGATCTGGCACCCTTTCTTTCTTGTTGCATGTCCTTGAGGTAATCCCAACCTGTGGAGGAGCTGCCAGAGACTGCTGGCTATCTATACCTAGTGAATCCACCCCATAACTGCACAAGACCATCTTGGATAACACCGATTCATGGACTTTGGTTGCCATTCATTACTTTTAGTGAATTGCTGTCTGCATTTCAGTTGAGCTTTGTTTCACTGGTTGAGCTCAGCCTGTGTTCTTTTTGGACATTCCAATTTAACTCTGTAAAGCAAAAATCACTATACAAGCTTTTTTTGCAGCTGCTCTTGTCCGGTCCCACACTGAGCTGTCAGCGCCGGGTTTTGTGTAAAGGTGTGTGCAGGAGAGGCAGCTGACAACAGAAGCACCATAGTATGTGGGTGAAAGTCACTTCCCACCCTTTGTCGGCTGTCACTTCCACACAGCCTCTGCTGTTGGAGACCAAACTGGATCGGCTGCAGAAAAGGTATGTATAGCGATTTTTGCTTTACAGGGTTAGATTAGTCTTAGAATGTGACTGCCTGTAGATTTAAAGTTAGTTTTTTGGCTGAACTTCCACTTTAACAATGTACCTTGTGAATTCCATTAAAGTAATTGTGAACACTGATGCGTTTTCGATATACTTTAAGCACACAAACCACAGTTATATTTCTGTTAAACACTCTAAAATTGCAAAAAGTCATTTGTGCAGGTAATGTGATTGCTATCCCTCTCCTTCACTGTGCACTGCCCAGGTTGGTGGATGGGGCAAATTCTGAGCGTTCCGTGTCCTGGTGACATTACTGCTGCTTATACCTGTGCTGTGCCCTCAGCCTTGCAAAGAAGTTTATATAAAAATCAATCATGACTTTTAGCAAGTGTATCCTGCACTTTGTTTTTTTTTTTTTTTGTTTTTTTTTTGTTTTTTTTTTTTTTTCTTCCTCCTGGAAAATGGAGCAATGTGATGGAAACGCTGCACAGACATCAGCCTGCAGATCGGTGCAACCAGGGCCTAGAAAGTCAAAGAAACTGGCAGGGTCGAAGTGTACTCGATCTTAAATGAAATGTTTTGGAAATAATAGACACACACGTAGTTAGACTCATTTTCTAGAGCGTTTTTTATGATCCATTTGTTTTTAGATTTACAGACACTTTAAGAACTTGGAACGTGAGAAAATGTTTGGAATTTGTATGAAAATGACAGGAAACTGTTTTTCACATTTTAAATGGAATTTTCATTTCAGAGCAGCACGCACAAAGCTAATATATCAAAATAGAGGAAGAATAGTTACCAGACACATTGAGTAATTTTCTGCGTCAGCCAGAGGCTAAGCTCTTCTTGCTATATTAGGGTAAATGCACACATGGCCTATTGCATGAAAATCTTGTGTGAAGTAGCTGATCTGTGATCACGCACAGGGTATGAAGTGCGATTTGTGGCAGCATGCTTTCTCTGCTGCCCTAGGCCACAGTGTCCGAACATTGGCAGGATTGGGTGACTTTTGGAAAATTAAGCCAAAGTATAATGCTGCTAAATCCCTGTCCTTTTTTTCAGTGTTTCCAGCGCCCAACCAATGGGGGCATGCAGAAATGACATTCTTACCTCCTGCAAGGACAGCCTACATACTTCCCTATCCCGATCCCTATATCGCCCAAGGATTTTGTTTGCCACTTAACCACTGTGCAATAACCTCAGCTGGCCATTTTTGAACTGTACATTTTTACAGAGGCGCACATGAGATATGCTCCATCATTTGGCCAGACACTGGTCAAATTTAAGAGCAGAACATTTACAATGCAGTTGCCATTCTGTTTTGTATTTGATAGCATTCAGGGAAAGTATTCAATTAAACTATTGGGAAGTATTTCAGAAAATTGGTATAGTCAGTGTTGGGCCACTCATGGGAAATACATAGAATATACATACATGCCAGGTTATCTTTATTTACAACCAATTGCACCACAGATGCTTATAAACAGTTTGTGTTTTAGCAGGTAAAGCGCACTGAGACATATTAGATGGTTTCTGTTTATGACAGGCACAGTTGGCGTCAAACGTGCAAGGTATATTTTCTACTGAAAACAAATATAACAAAAAAAACTATCAGCGCAAAACCAAATATGTGATATAACACTCAAAATAGGTAAAAACACTGTGCATGAATAATGTACTGAAAACGTGCTTGAATATCACTGTGCATAAAGCAAATATAGCCGGCAGCAAACAACAATCGTGTTCACATCCCACAATGAATCAAAATAAATACAAAAAATGTGCTGCGCCAGACGTGCACCAATAAACATAAATGATGTTAATATAATCAATAACTGAAGTCCATACAAGCTGTGATTGTGCTCAAAATCCAATAAATGTGCATTAGTGTCCAAGTGTACAAATCGGAAAAGCAATCTGGTGAAAAGTGCACACCAATCTGTGAAACCCTCCACCTGCTAGATTGGCCTCTCCCCTCCAAACAGGACCCAGAAGGGCCAGCAAAAGCATGTACTGAGGATATCAGACTCCTGGAAAGACACTCCAGCCTCTCACCTCCGGAGGTCTCAAGACACGGGACATGCAATGCAAAATATAAAAGGGAAAATATAGTGCTCTCCGTTTCAACAATCAGGCTTTATTGAGGAAAATAGAAGTTTACTCACATGTACAGGGCACTTCACCGTGCCTGCTGTTATTGCAATAGTAATAGCGTGTGTCACGCGAGAGATGTTCGGCGTCGGTCACGCAAGCTCCGCCCCGAACATCTCTCGAGTGACACACGCTATTACTATTGCCATAACAGCAGGCACGGTGAAGTGCCCTGTACATGTGAGTAAACTTCTATTTTCCTCAAAGCCTGATTGTTGAAACGGAGAGCACTATATTTTCCCTTTTATATTTTGCATCGCATGTCCCGTGTCTTGAGACCTCCAGAGGAGAGAGGCTGGAGTGTCTTTTTCCAGGAGTCTGATATCCTCAGTACATGCTTTTGCTGGCCCGTCTGGGTCCTGTTTGGAGGTGAGAGGCCAATCTAGCAGGTGGAGGGTTTCACAGATTGGTGTGCACTTTTCACCAGATTGCATTTCTGATTTGGACACTAATGCACATTTATTGGATTTTGAGCACAATCACAGCTTGTATGGACTTCAGTTATTGATTATATTAACATCATTTATGTTTATTGGTGCACGTCTGGCGCAGCACATTTTTTTATATTTTCTACTGATGTGTTGATGGGACCAGAGACTTGTACTGATGCTAGTTGTGTGACCGTCTCGAGCGTGGCAAAAATAAGTTTAGCTTTGGAACATGTTACATGTTCCAGCCAATTTTTCTTCAACCTCTCCCCTGCGATCCGGTCCAAAAGTGGTTAAAGGCATGTAGCATTTACACAGGAACTGAAGGTTTTACCCCCTTAATGACGAGACCATTGCCCAAAAGGTATCGCGTCTCCAAACTAGGGGAAAGAATTTGTCATATTTATTTTTTGCTTGTAATGGGAGGGATCAGCTTTTTTTTTTTTTTTTTTTTTTTTTTGAGCGCGGACTGCGACATTGCGACTGACAGATCGGAAACCTGTCATTTTTGACACTTTTGGGGGGACCATTGACATTACTACAGTAATCAGTGCTAAACATATGCTCTGTTACTGTACTAATGACACTCACAGGGAAGGGGTTAACACCAGGGGCGATCAAAGGGTTAAATTTGGCCGTGGGGGATGGGCTTGCTGCATAAACAGAGACCTGTGTTCCTCAATAGGAGGAGCACAGGATCCCTGTGTTCATCTCTGACAGAACAACAGTCTGCCATGCTTACATCGGTAGACCACCGTTCTGTCGTTAAGGGGAGCGATCGTGGGTGCCCGGTTGAACATTGCATCAGCCAGACCTTCTGATTGGCTCCCCCTGTGGCCAATCGGTGCGTACGCCCCCTCTAGCTGTCCCGCAAAACTATGTTAAGGTACGTCATTTCACGGTACGGAGTCAACCTGCCGCAGTATAAGAACGGCGGCTGGTTGCGTTCTGTTGCAGTTTACCAATTCTTAGATGTAATGGCTGCATTCGTTTCTTTTTGAAGCTTGATTTTTGATTTTTCATCTGGTGATCCAGTCTGCGAGTCTGTTTTTCCTCAAGTTTTCCAGCAGAATTCATCTGTTATGGATGAAGGAAATTATTTTTTGACACATGTCAAGGTACAGACAGGAAAATGTTGATGCGTTTCACAGGGACACAGCGTGCTTATTAAACATTTTCCTGTCTGTAGAAAAGAGGAAGGGTGTTTTTTGGGACTACATGAGGTGTGGAACCAGTTGGTATACTTAATGTAATCATCATGTGTCTATACATATACATACAATTGTATACAAGAGGGCATATATGAGTAAAAAGTTAAGTATTTATTTATGAAATAATCTTTAGAACACATGACAGAAAAATAATTAATAGAAATAATTCATCAAAAATGTAGTATACACGAGTCAAAAAATTGGTCCATATGCCCAATTGGTACAACAATGTCCTAAAACATTAAAGAACCGTAGAGATGGTAGGTCGAAATTGTAATAGTATATACAGTATTCATGTTTGACATAGATAAATTTAAACAGTATCCAAACATAAAAAGAAACCAGAAAGACTGCATCTAATGTGCAGGTGCAGTCCGTGCATCTATTAAAAAAAAAAAAAAATATATATATTCTATAAAATCAATGCCGTACTCATGAATATTGCCCTACACAAATGTAACTTACAAATCAACTCAATCTGTGCAATGGGAGGGTTTTCTGGGACAGTGTCTAACCCCGAAACAGTGGGAGCAATACCTCTGCACATCCGATGGATATGTAAGGACTATGGAAAACAAGGTGCAGTTCTCATTGGAGGGATCATTGATGCCCCAAACGCCCAAAGAGGTATTGCTCCCACTGTTCAGGGGTGGGGCTGCCAGAGTGGTGGGGGTTGTCCGTTAGCAGTGTTTTACACTTTTTTTTGTGGGGTCCCCCTGGTGACTTTTGGAGCACATCTCCCCACCTGATCCTCTCTCTGGGGCTGTGGGGTGCTCCGGGTCCCATCCATCCATCCATCCATCCATCCATTGATGCACTGAGGGGGGTCCTGGAGTCCCTTGTGTCCGTGGATGGAGATGGCTTTTGGGCGACGGGCTGGCATAAAGCGTCCCTTCCCCTGCCTCATTTGTCTCCTCGGATCCTCAATCTGATTTGGCCGCCGCGGACGTGGGTCACCCTTTTGGGTCTCCGACCATGTGCCCTGAATCCTCAGATAGTGAGGATTGTTCCTTCACTTCTGCAACCACGCATGAAAAGGTCCTGGTAGATGCACTAATTATCTGTGCTCTTGAGACTTGAAGTTAGAGGACTCGGCTGCGACGGAGGCACAAGGCTCCCTCTTTGGCACTCGCAAGCCATCCAGAGCGGCAAAGGAGTTCCCTTTCCCATCCTATTGTGACAGAATTGTCACTGAAGTGTAGGGACGACCAAAGTGTCCCCTTGGGGTCCCGAAGCGAGTTGCTAGGCGATACCCCTATGAGGAGTCCCCTCTTAAGTGGACTGTTCCACTGCTGGTGTACCCTCCAGTTTCCAGATTAAACAAGGCAACCCTGATATCGGTTGAAGGGCCCTGGCCTCTAAGGACCTGGCTGACAGGAAGGCGAAGGCAGTTGCCCCAAGTTTGTACACCCTGGCTGGTTCGACACGGAAGCCTGATTTTCACCATTGCCCTGGTGTCGCAGACTGACTGAGTGGGCTAAGCTTTTACCCCGTGACCTGGAGAGGGGGAGTTGCCTTTGCTGAGCTGGCGGACTAGGTGGTCCAGGGGCTGCAGTTTATCTGTAATGCCTCTTTTGGGTGCGGCTCCCCTAGTGACTTGGCTCTCTGTTTAAGCAGTGGTCCTTCAGCGTGTCTTTTGTCTCAAATGCTGGTCTGCGGTACATGCTACTTTAAAGGCCTTAACTGATCTCCCCTTTCAAGGGGATCGCCAGTTTTGGTGCTATCATGGAGGACATCATTAAAGGTCTCCCGGGGGGGGGGGGGGGCTACTAAGGGCAAGGACCCTCGTCGTAGACATGGGGCCCCCCTCCTCAGCCCATAAGAAACTGTTTCGTCCCTCAGGGTCGACTGACAAGGGATCAGGGCCTCTGGCAAGTCAAAAGCGTGCGTCTCTAGACCCGCGGACAAGGCCCCTTCAGCAGGAAGGTGCGCCCTCACCTGTATCTGGGATGATGGGGGGGGGGCATCTTCGCTGGTTTCCGGACCCATGAGTCCACAAGGTCATTCGGTCCGGCTACAAGATAAAGTTTCATTCTTACCCTCCGGTAAGGTTCTTCTTTCTGACGTGCGACTGTCCTTGGTCTGCTTACAGGCTCTTTTTGGGGCGGTGAAAGACCTTTTACTTTTATGGTTTCTGGCTATGGAATGTTTTTTTCAGGGGTTTTACTCAAACCTGTTTATAGTCCCCAGGAAGGCAAGGTGCGTACAATTCTGGACCTCAAGGCGCTGAACTGCTTTTTTTTTTTTTTTTTTTTTGTGGGTGCAGAAGTTCAGAATGGAGTCTGCTTGCACGGTGGTGGCTTCCCTGCATCAGGGGGATATTCTTGCCTCCAACATCAAGGACGCTTACCTTTTACATTCCAATATGTGTCTCTCCAGAGCTTCCTCCGCTTTGCCGTAGGAGAAGAGCATTATCAGTTTGTGGCGTTACCTTTTGGTCTGAATTAAGACCTTGTCTTGCCTTCACTGTGTCCTAAGCCTTAGCATCTTAAGGAGCTTGCCTTGCATTTTCTGGATGTGGTTCGGGAGATCAGGGTATATCTGGTGGCAACCAAGTCGTTTAGGAAATCAGACTCCCTTTTTGTCCTTGGGGATGGACCTCGCAGAGGGTTGGCTGTGTCTGCCGCGACCATTTCCATATGGATTAGCCAGATGGTAGTGCAGGCCTATTCGATCAAGAGTCAGGTTACTCCTTTCCCTGTTAAGGTGCAATTAGTGCTTCCTGGGCCTTCTGCCATCAGGCGTCAGTGATGCAGGTTTGCAAGGCGGCCACATGTTTGTCTGTGCACACTGTCACAAAATTCTACAAAGTAGATGTGTTGGCATCTGCAGAGGCTGCTTTTGGCCCCAAGGTTTTGCAGGATGCTGTTTGAGAGGACTTGGTCCTCTTTGAGGGTGTATTGATTTTTTTCAGATGAGCTCCATTTGTTCCTGGTTGAGCTCCATGTTACCTGGTTGGCTAGTTTTAGCCTTTTGGGAATATTTTCTACTTTTTTTTTTTTTTCCACTCCTCATTTTGACACTATGGGACGTCCCAGTGGTCAAGAAGATTCTGGAGCGGTGTCTGTCAATAACAGAAAATTGGTTATTTTTTATTCTTACCGTAAAATCCTTTTTCTCTGATGTTCATTGACGGATACAGCACCCACCCCTCTATTGAGTTGGGTTATTTTTCTTCTGACACTGCTTGCAACAACTGGAGGCCTATAGCAGTAAGTGGGAGTATACCCCCTGGGACTGCCCCATAGGCATGGTAAGCTTTTTCCTGCCTAGTGACCTACTCCTGTAGGGGGCAGCATAGCCCAGTGGTCAAGAATATTTTGGAGCTGTGTCTCGTCAATGAACATCAGAAAGATTTTACGGTAAGACAAAAATCCAATTTTTTTCATGCAAACATTTTCTCACAAAAGGAAAAAAACTGCTTGCTGTAATTGATTATAAAGTGTGAGCTGGATTTTGGCTTCAATTTTGTTGTTACTAAATCTGCAAATACATTTAACATTACTCCCTGCCAAACCCACCCCCCTCCCCCAAGACTGACAATGCTGCTGTGCCTTCTGTGCTCATTCCTCCAGAGTTGCGTATTACTAATACAAGTGGTCTGTTACTGGCTGGATCACCATGTGAAAACAGAGGGGGAAAAAAACCCAAAGGAAGGAAAACATGATGCAGCCACCACATGTAATGATTGGTAAGCTGCAATATATTACATTACCACTTGAAGTCCATTTTAAATTAACAAAATTGTTCCATTTATCTTTTTTCTTCCATTTTGTGTTTTTTTTTTTTTTGATACCAGAATGCATGGTATACATGTACACGTATTTTGTGTTACACATCTGAATTCAGTGCATGTTTTATGTACATGTGTGAATGTTTCCATTGAAACATTGAAAACAATGTTTTGTGTGTTTTTTTTTTTTTTTTTTTTTTTCGTCCAGCAGTGTAAATGTGATCTAAACATATTTTTTTTTAAAGCTGAAATGAACCACTTCCTGTCCGCTGTATGAACATACGGTATCTCACAAAATTTAGTACACACCTTACAATTTTGTAAATATTTTATCTTTTTATGTTTTGTGACAACACTGAAGAAATGACGCTTCAGTAAAGTAGTGAGTGTACAGCTTGTATAACAGTGCAAATTTGCTGTCCCCTCAAAATAACTCAACACAGCCATTAATGTCTAAACTGCTGGCAACAAAAGGGAGTACACCCCTAAGTGAAAATGTCCAAATTGGGCCCAAAGTGTCAATATTTTGTGTGGCCACTATTATTTTTCAGCACTGCCTTTACCCTCTTGGGCATGGAGTTCACCAGAGCTTCACAGGTTGCCACTGGAGTCCTTTTTCCACTCCTCCATGACGGCATCACGGAGCTGGTAGATGTTGGAGACCTTGCGCTCCTCCACCTTCCGTTTTTGAGGATGCCCAACAGATGCTCAATAGGGTTTAGGTCTGGAGACATGCATGGCCAGTCTGTCATCTTTACCCTCAGCTTCTTTAGCAAGGCAGTGGTCATCTTGGAGGTATGTTTGGGGTTATGTTGGAATACTGCCCTGCTTCCCAGTCTCCGAAGGGAGGGGATCCTGCTCTGCTTCAGTATGTCACAGTACATGTCTGCATTCATGGTTCCCTTCACAAAAACTGTAGCTCCCCAATGTCAGCAGCACTCATGCTTGACTGTAGGCAAGACACTTGTCTTTGTACTGCTCAACTGGCTTCCGCCCCAAACGCTTGACACCATCTGAACCAAATACATTTCTTTGTCTCATCAGACCACAGGACATGGTTCCAGTAATCCATGTCCTTAGTCTGCTTGTCTTCAGCAAACTGTTTGCGGGCTTTCTCGTGCATCATCTTTAGAAGAGGCTTCTTTCTGGGGCGACAGCCATGCAGACCAATTTGATGCAGTATACTGTGTATGGTCTGTGCACTGACAGGCTGACCCCCCCACCCCTTCAACCTCTGCAGAAATGCTGGCAGCACTCATACGTCTGTTTCCCAAAGAGGACCTCTGGATATGATGCTGAGCACAATGGCGAGGTCTGTTGTGAGTTGGAACCTGTCCTGTTAAACCGCCGTATGGTCTTTGCCACCATGCTGCAGCTCAGTTTCAGGGTCTTGGCAATCTTATAGCCTAGGCCATCTTTATGTAGGGCAACAATTCTTTTTTTCAGATCCTCAGTTCTTTGCCATGAGGTGCCATGTTGAACTTCCAGTGACCAGTATGAGCCATGACACTAACGCACCTGCTCCCCATTCACTCCGGAGACCCTGTAACACTAACAAATCACATGACATTGGGGAGAGAAAATGGCTAATTGGGCCTAATTTGGACATTTTCAGTTAGGGGTGTACTCACTTTTGTTAACGGTTTAGACATTAACCACTTGCCGACCACCGCACGACTATTTACTGTGGCGGTCAGCCCCTACTGGGCAAAGCAAAGTAGGACTACTTTGCTCGCCCACGAGCCTCCGCTCAGTCACTAACATCCCCGTGCGAGTGACCGGTGGCTCCGATGGCCGCCGGCCACTCGCGATCTCCTGCTGGAGTGGGAGAAAGGCAGGCGGCTAATGTAAACAAAGCCGCCTGTCATTCTCCCTGGTGTAACTGCAGAGACTGTACGATCCTGCTATGTGGAATCGTATGTCTCTGTTTACTTCACAAGCCACGCCCCCCACAGTTAGAATTACGCCCCTAGGGATACATTAACCCACTGTTTACCAATAAAGTTAACCCCTTCCCTGCTAGTGTCATTTTTACAGTAACGGTGCATATTATTTATAGCAAAAGGGTCAAAAATGTCAGTCAAGGGTCCGATCTGTCCGCCGCAATGTCGCAGTCCTGCAAAAAAAATCGCAGATCGCCGCCATTACTAGTTTAAAAAAAAAAAATGATTCGCTTATTGCGATTTTTCTTTTTTTCTTTTTTTTCACCAAAAATATGTAGCAGAAAACAAATTGGCCTAAAATGTTAAATTTTTGATTTTTTACATTTTTTTTTTTGGGAATTTCATATAAAAAAAAAAGTCAAATATTGGTATTTTTCAAAATTGTCTTTTTTTGTTTATAGCGCACAATGTAAAAATCGCACAGGTGATCAAATACCACCAAAAGAAAGCTCTATTTGTGGGGAAAAAGACATCAATTCAATTTGGGTACAGTGTCGCGCGACCGCACAATTGTCCGTTTAAAAACTCACGCAGTGCCGAATCGCAAAATAGGCCCTGGTCTTTGAGCAGCCAAATCCTCGAGCTTTAGTGGTTAATGCCTGTGTTGTTATTTTAAGGGGGACAGCAAATTTTAAAGTTATACAAGCTGTACACTCCTTTACATTGTAGCAAAGTGTCATTTCTTCAGTGTTGCCACATGAAAAGATATAACTTTTACAAAAATGTGAGGGGGGTTTTTTTTTTTTTTTTTTTTTTTTTTTTTTGTGGCAGTGATTTTTACAAAAGAATTGGTCGGAGTAGGTAAGCAGCCAATCGATCACTTCTACAGGCCCCCCCACCCACTGCCCATCGTCTTTATGGTGCTCTCCCAGTAAGGACGTGATAAGCTCTGTTGCCTTCATTAAAAGCGACAGGAACCGAACTTCCCACCCTTCTTCTGTGACGTCAGTTTTAAATGAAATTATAATTGTGGTATCGCAGTGAACGTCAGAGAATGCAATAATTCTATTGCCAGACCTCCTGTTTAGCTCTAAATTGGTAACCTGTAAAAGCTTTTAAGTGTTTTATGGAGATTTTTAGATATCGTAGTTTGGTGCTGTTCCACGGGTGTATGCAGTTTTAAAGTGTGACAGGTTTGGTATCTATATTTACTCGGCGTAACATCTGTATATTTTACCAAATAATTGGGTATTCTATTTTTGTGTATTAAAATTCATTAATATGTAGATTTTCCAAAAAGATTGTTTGAAAACTGCTGTGCTAATATCGTGTGACATAAAAAGATGCAACACCCACCAATTTATTCTCTAGGGCCTCTGCTTAAAAAAAATGTTTTGGGGGCTCGAAGTAGCTTTTTATCAAAGCAGATTTTTACATGTAGGAGAGAAGTGCCAGGATTGGCCTGAACCAAAAGTGGTTAAATAAATTGGCTCTTTTGCATAACTGTGTCTGAAGGGAGAACCATTTTTGTTTCTCATATCAACAGTGATTACTTACTAGCCAAAAATACACATGCTCATCAAGTTCCAAAAATACACATCAAGTTCTTTCTTTGAGGCCCCGTTCACATACAAGCGACGCTACTTCGCACCGCGACCTCCGAGGTCGCGGTGCGAGCAGCGCGCCGCGACCTCGGAGCGGCCGCCACGGACTTCATAACATTGAAGTCTATGGCGGTCGCCTCCAGATCGCCCCAAAGAAGCTCCGGACCCTTTTTCTAAGTCGGAGCGACTTGTGTCGCTCCTATTAGAACGGGTCCGCAGCTTCCCTATGGGAGGCGACCTGTGAGGCGACCAGGTCGCCTCACAGGTCGCCTTAGTGTGAACGGGGACTCACTCCCAACTGCTGTTCAAAAAAGGTAAAACTAAACCCTCTAGGCTTATATGAGCCAGTATTGCCTTAGAGGAGCAAAATAATTACATCATCACAAAGACAAGTAAACAAATTAGACTTTTTGCTGCTGTTTCCAGTGCAATATGAGAAGGCAAGAGAGATGGGAACAAAGCTTTTTACCATACCTGGCCTGGCCTTGCCTGCCAGGAGTAGGCCATAATGCTTAGCAGCAGAGGTATTACCCATGTAATTGAGTTAGAGACAGCTGTGATCTTTCTCCCCGTATTCAGGGAGTTGGGTTTTAAAATTCGTTTTTTCAGTGATCCTTTTTAAAAAATGTGACAGTTCATCCTCCATTCCCCTTTTTTTTCCAGAAGGCAAAAGTTAAATCTGATTTATTTTCGAGACTGTGAAATCTCTGCACGAAGTCACTCTGAATACACATGTAGTTCTAGGTCTTCTTGGACTTGATGTGGCCATTGGACCATTGTTGGGGCTCCCCACACTTTGCTAGGTTGCTGATTTTATATTCTGCAGAATGTAATGGGGCCATGCTACCAAAAGACGAGAGCTGTGGTCTGCGTTTTCTGCATCCCGTCCCCACCATTTTAAGAATGGAATTTTGTAACTGCAACAACAAAAAAAAAATGTACAGGTGCATCTCAAAAAATGTGAATATCCTCAAAAAGTTGATTTTATTTCAGTAATTCAATTCAAGAAGTGAAACTCCTAATATTATATAGATATGATATTATAATATTATATAGAATCCTTGCACACAGAGTGATCTATTTCAAGCTATTTTATTTATTTATGGTTTACATCTAGTGAAAGCCCAAACTTCTGTGTATCAGAAAATTTGAATATTGCATAAGATCAATAAAAAAAAAAAAGCATTTTCAATCTAGAAATGTTGGCTTATTGAAAAGTATGTCCATGTACAGTATAGTATGCACTCCATACTTGGTCAAGGCTCTGTTTGCATTAATCATTGCATCAATGCGACTTGGCATGGAGGCGATCAGCCTGTGGCTTTGCTGAGGTGTTTTGGAAGCCTAGGTTGCTTTGATAGCCACCTTCAGCTTGTCTGCATTGTTGAGTCTGGCGTCTCATCTTCACAAAACCCTACAGAGTCTCTACGGGGTTTAGGTCAGACGAGTTTGCTGGCCAATCAAGTACCAGTGGTACCATGATCATTAAACCAGGTATTGGTACTAGTAGTGCACCGAAATTTCGGCAACCAAAAATGGGTCAAAGGTGCTGAAATGTCCGCCGCGAGGAAGGGGGGCGCTGCGCAGGTTTCAAAAATACCGCCGGTGGCCCGCCTCTTTGATGTCACCACTACAACTATGTGTATGAACTAACACACCGTGCAGGCGAGTGGCCGCTAATAGCTATAATTAAGTGAGCCCTTCACACTTCCCTGTCAGGCAGGTATCTCCGCTGGCAGCGAAGTGAAGGGCTCACTTAGTTATAGCTATTAGCGGCCGGCCGCCCGCCCACCCGCCCGCCCGGTGTGTTCATACACATAGTCGTAGTAGTGACATCACTGAGTGGCGGGATTTTTGAAAGGAAGGACACAGGAGCAGAGAGTTCACCTGCCTGTGACATAAAGGTGCCGCCGTGCGGGAAGAACCAAGCATGTAAATCCCACCACAAGTAAGCAGATTGCCATCATCATGGGGAGGGGGAGGGAATTTTCATTTCTGTGCATCCCTAATTGGTACTTTTGGCAATGTGGGCAGGTGCCAAGTTCTGCTGAAAAATTAAATCTGCATCTAAATAAAGCTGGTCAGCAGAGGGAACACGGAGTTCTCTAGAATTTCCTGGCAGAAGGCTGCACTGACTTTGGACTTGATAAACAGTGAACCAACACCAGCAGATGACATGGCTCCCCAAATCATTACTGATTGAAAACTTCACACTGGACCTCATGCAATTTGGATTCTGTGCCTCTCCACTCTTCCTCCAGACTCTGGGACCTTGATTTCAAAATGAAATGCAAAACTTACTTTCATCCGAAAAGAGGACTTAGAACTGGACTGTTGCACAGTGGTCCATTCTCTCCTTAGCCCAGGTAAGACGCTTCTGATGTACGACGGCTTGTCTCTGGTTTCAGAGTGGCTTAACACAAGGAATGTGACAGTTGTAGCCTATGTCCTGGATACCTCTGTGTGGTGGCTTTTGAAGCACTGACACCTGCTGTAGTCCACTCCTTGTGAATCTCCCCCAAATTCTTGAATGGCCTTTGCTTTACAATCGTCTCAAAGCTGCGGTTATCCTTTTGTGCTTGTGCACCTTTTTTCTAGCACCCTTTTTCCTTCCACTTAACTTCCTATTATTATGCTTGGATACAGCATTTTATGAACAGCCAGCTTCTTTAGCAATGACCTTTGTGACATACCATCATTGTGGACGGTGTCAATGACTGTCTGGACAACTGTCAAGTCAGCAGTCTTCCCCATGATTGTGCAACCTACTGAACCAGAGAGAGAGACCATTTAAAGGCTCCCTAAACCTTTACAGGTGTTTTGAGATTTTAGCAGATTAGAGTGACACCTTGAGTCTACAATATTGAACTTTTTCACAATATTCAAATTTTCTGAGATTTTTAGGTGTTCACTAGCTGTTAGCCATAATCAAAATTGGAGTGAAATGCTGAAATGTTAGTGATATTCAAATTTTTGGAGCTGCACCTGCATAGATTTTACCTGCGGTGACTGTTATCCATAAAATAGCAAGGACAAAATAGAGAGCACATGGACTGATGGTAGTAAATTGGAAACCTAAAGAATAGGAGGCAGCAAAGGAAACTTAACACTATGCTGTCAGGAGGTTTCCTGGACATCTTCTCTAATCCCAGACCCCAGTTCTCTATCAAAGGAGAAATCTGGTGCTTTCCTGTGTATTTTTCAGAAAGGTTTCCCAGAATAATCTCTGTATTTTATTCAGTTTAACACTAGATGGCAGGATCGCACAGTCTCTGCTTAACACTGAGCATTTTATTATACGACTTTTAATTCCAGGTAGAATTACAGTTTTGGTAACAATTTAGTCCTCGCTTAATTACAGGCCATTCATCCTTCACTCCTGCATTTTTTTAAAACAGTATTTATATTGGAAAATGTCCGGTACTAGAAATAACTTTCAATAAATTAAGGAATATGCTGTCAGCCAGAGCTTTTTGCTAGAGGATAACTGCATCTAAATGGTTATTCTGCTTGCCTACCTCCCTTAAGGAAAAGTATTCAACCTGTCCCCCTAAACTCATACTATATCAGGAAATCATTGGGATGCTACTGCACAGCCAGTAGCAAGGCAGATTTCAGGTCATGTGTTATGAAATTTGCAGCAGGCTGTTGGATTCAAGTAACTGTACATCTGGCTTGGCACGGGGGGAGGGGTGTGACTTTTTTTCTTCTTTAGGAAGGCAAGTTCAAAGTGATATTAAACACAACCAAAAATGTAATGTATTGCAGATTGGTAGCTTGCCAGTCATTAGATATGGTGGATGCATTCATTTTTTTCTCTCCTGTTTTCAACTGATCTAGCCAGTAAAACAGCTCCTGTATTATGGCACTTTTCCACTGCAAATACCGGCTTGGCCCAGTTTGCTTTTCCACTGCTGGTACCGCATGGTATGGTGTTGGAACGGTTCGGTACGGTATGGTTTGCTTTTCCACTAAAGTAGTACTAAAGTTAAGTGGGTGGGATTCTCTGACCAATCAGTGGCTAGTAGTGACTGCATGCAAAGGATTGTGGGATATGGTACCTGTTGGAACCACAATCGAGTAGGTACTGTTTTTGAGAGCCGTACCATTCGGTTCCATGCAGTGGAAAAGCGCCACCGTACCGAACTGTTCCTACACCATACCATGCGGTACCAGCAGTGGAAAAGCACAAAAGCGAGCCGAACCGTTAGGTTCCATGCAGTGGAAAAGCGCCATTGGTGTCCCCACTCTAAAAAGGTGCCCCCTGTGCTCATTTATGCAGACTGCAGTATTGTCAGTCTGGGGGTTGAGGTGTTAAATATACTATCAGATTTAAGTACACTAACAATTTGAAGCCAAACTCCAGCTACTTTATAAGTATTCACAGCAAACTATATATATATATATATATTTTTTTTTTTTCCTTTCGGGATAAAGGTTTTACATAAAGGTTTTACATAAAAGCACTCCTGCTTAGTGTTAAATGATTTGTCTGTGAAAACAGAGCGCCTGGTTTTAATACCAGTAACACTGAACCTTACTTGAAAGTACAATTATCCTTTACATAACCAGATCCCAAATCTATGCAATTCATACTGAGTATATGCATTAGCAAAAGATTTTCAGCGTAGTTTAAAGATTTCCTATATAAATTTAAGCTTCTGCTTTTTTTAAAATCCTGTGATATATTCTGTTATGCGGTTTTCACAAGAGGTCATCTCTGCCTTTTTGTGGTGTTTTTTTTTCATAATTTGCTCAGTATAAATTGCCACGTGTAAGGTTTGTTAATAACCAGTGCATGTTAACTTAATCCAGTGATACCAGGTAGCTGTTCTCAACACAGATTCACAAGAACAGGGAGCACAACCTTGTAGTATTAGGTGGTGATTCAGTTTTACAGGGTGATAACTATAATAGCAAGGTGTATAATGGCAATGATTGCTCATGGCAGACTGCACAGACCATTTGTTTGGAGAGATTTGAAATTGCTTAGTCTGCTGATAAATAATAACCTAATATGAAGGATTTCTGTTGCATTTTCATGTTTTCATTAGGTATACCACATCGATTCTGATGGCTATGAAACTGAAAACCAGCACTATGGACGGAGTTTAAGTAAAGAGACTGTGAAAGAAGGTGAGTTGTATCTGAACAAAACCTTAATGCAAGTAATGAAAGTACCTAATTTTTTTTTTTTTTTTTTTCTTTATATTTTTTTTATAACCACTTCTGGACCAGAAGATTTTATTCTTTAAAGCGGAGTTCCGGGCACAAAAACGAGTTTTTTTTTTTTTTTTTTGTGCCCCTCCGCTAGGTGTGCCTCACCTGAAAAGGAATTGGGTAGTTATTTATTTTTTTTTTTTTTGTTTACTTACATTGCAATTGAAGATCGAAGGTACTCACCTCAGAGTACTTCCTCCCTCGGAGCCGCGGCTCACCCCCTCACTTCCTGCCTCGCTATGATTCCTGGGAGCTGAACGTCACAGCTCCCAGGAATCAATGCGACGGCACCGGCCACGCTCGTCATTTCCGGGCGACGCCGTATTCCCCTGCTAAACAGCTTCTGGGCATGCCCAGAAGCTGTGGAGGAATGCGGCGTCGCGCCGGAAGTGACGAGAGGTTGCCGGTGTGGCGCATTCTGGGAGAAGAAGACGCGGAAGAAGACGACACAGAAGAGGACCGCGCCGGCTTCAGCTGCCCACAACAGAGATGGAAACGCTGTGGAAGAAATTTTATAAGTAAGTATTTCTTCTAAAAGGTAAGTGCGAACCGGGACAGATCAGAGGCTAGCCATTGTGGAATGTGCTAGCCCTGACTGTCCCGGGGGTATGTTCATTAAAAAATGACATCTGTGCCCGGAACTCCGCTTTAATGACCAGGCCACTTCTTGCGATACAGAACTATGTTTAACAGACAATTGCATGATCATGCGACACTGTACCCAAATAAAATTGTTTTTGTTTTTTTTTTTTTTCCCCCACAGAGCTTTCTTTTTGGCGTTATTTGATCACCTCTGCGGTTTTTATTTTTTGTACTATAAACAAAAAAAGAGCGACAATTTTGAAAAACAAAATAACAAAAAAACATTTCTCTTTCGCTTACTGATGGACAGAGATGTATAGTAACTAAGTAGAACTACTTAAGTACTGTACTTAAGTACCGAAATGCGGTATCTGTACTTTCCTAGAGTAGAATTTTTTTCTCCTACTTCTACTTTTACTTCACTACATTTTTTCGATGATTTCGATACTTCTACTCAAGTATTTTTTTTTTGTGCTGCATAGTTACTAGTTACTTTTAAAAAAATTACCACTGCCAGAACAGTAGATGGCAGGTTGCATAAAGCTCAAAAAAATGTGTATAATGTCATTTATAAATCAGCGCATACGAAAATAAAGGCTGTGTATAATAAAAGCTGCTATACCAAATCTTTCCAATAAAAAGAAAATATGAAACAAACAAATAATTGGTGCTACAGCGCTTAAAGTGCATCAAGAAACTACTAACAAACACAGGTTAATCATTTGAATAAATCATTTGAAATAATAAAAACAATATGATGTTCAAACTTTTGACTTATTTCTTTAATAACTACATAACACAGTACTTGTACTTCTACTTTCAGTACTTGAGTAGAATTTTTTTTTTCAAAACTACTGGTACTTTTTACTTTTAGTACTTAAGTAGCAAATTTTTTGAAAAAACTACTTGCAATACTTAAGTAAAAAAAATGTTGAATACTTTAGTACTTCTACTTAAGTAACTTTTTCTGCGAGCACTTCCACTTCTACTCAAGTAATTTTTTGATCGAGCACTTGTACTTTTACTCAAGTAGAAATTTCGAGTACTTTATACAAGTCTGCTGATGGACACCGCTCCATATCTTCTTAGACCCTTCGGCTTATACTGTTCTCTTCGCAGGAGTAGGACTAGGCAGAAATATTTTTACATACGCCCTGGGGCAGTCCCAGGTGGTATACTCCCACTACTTGGTCTAGGACATCAGTTTTTTCTGCCTAGTCAGGAGTAAGGACCTGGTTCCCTGCTGGGATCTGTGGTCCTAGCATTTTTTCCTTTTTTAAATGTGTTTTTTTTTTTTTTTTCTTCTTTTGGTATTTTCTGTTCCTGTGAACTACAATCAAGTCTATGCCTGTAAGAACTACAATCAGCTGCCGGACTGGGCGGCACACTGGATATCCTAGATCCTTACGGTCTTCGCAGTCTGGCCAGCGAGTGCAACCCAGCTATTAGCTCCGCGCTAGGTTGGCCGCAACATAGCCCCACTGGACTGGGGCTGGCCGGCGAGTGCAACATGTCTGTTACATAGCCCTGGTCACGACAATGGTCACGGCCAGAATCGCAGCATACCTCTGGCCCCACAGCACCCCCATTCCAAGATGGTGCGATGGACTGCCAGGAATGGTGCCCGCTTGGTTTCCAAGGTGTGATGAATAGTGCCCCCCCCCTCCTTTTGGGAACTATTGGTGGACGCGGGCCCTTCCTCGGGTTGGTAGGGCCCCCTTTTGTGCCCTTCCTCCCCTCATAGTTGCCCCCCCTGCCTGGGTCGCCCTTCCCTCCCCCCTTCGTTCCTCCTCGGGGTGCGCTGGCTGTTATGTGGGATGTGCTATGGTGATGGGTTGGACGGGGGTGGGAGCGTGCCGCCAGGCAGCTGCTCAATTTCAGGGGCTCCTGCGATGCATGGCTGCATGGGGGTCCCTGTGCGGGCATCCCTGGTGGACTAGTGTCCTGACAGGCTGGTCTGTTATCCTGGGTGCCGCATGGCATCGCCATTTTGTTGTGGATAGCTTTATACAGACACGGCAGCCATGTTCGTGTAGACCCGGTGCTATGTTTTTAGAGTTTCAAATAGAAGTCAATGCAGCGGCCATTTTCTTGTAGCCTGTGGAGCAGTTATGCGGCTGTAGGCCTCTAGTGACAGCGCTTCCTTTTCGCATGGCAAGCAGCTGGGCACTCTGTATCCTGCTCCGAATAGGTGGTGGCGGGTCCCTGTGGGTATACAGCTCCCTCTTCTGCTATATCAGCGCAGCGACTTTTTTTGCATATTAAAGTGGTAGTATACTCCGCTTTTTAATTTTCACCTACAGGTAAGCCTATAATAAACCTGCATGGTTTAGGAGATATTCACCCTGCATGTAGTCGATGACACCAGTGGCGCGTCTTGACGGACTTTCAGAGCTCCTTGCCGGAAAGTGAACTGGCGCGGGAGTGATGTCCGAACGGCTTCGGCCACTCACAGCTCTGGAGTTGACAAACCCGAAAGAGAAGCCGAGGGAACATGTCAGCTCTCTCAGCAGTGTCCGGGCGACCATATGAGTGCTTAGTTCTAAGGTATTTCATAATGTGCTAGTATGCGATGCATACTAGCACATTATGCCATTGTCCTGCAGGGTTTTGGGGTTTTTTTGGGGGGGGGGGGGGGGATACAACAGTTTTTTTAAGAGCAGCCTCTGGATTAAACATGAAGTCCCTGGAGCAGGTACCGCAACCTGACCCACTTTCAAAAGCTGCGGGACCCTCTGGGTCTCAGTCTGCCCTGGTGATGATGACCGCAATCCTGCAGTCACTTGTGTCCAAAGTTGATATGGCCCTTCAAAAGTGGCCTAGCAAAAAGCGGCTCCGCCATCACCTGTATCCTCTGTTTTCTCAGAGTCTGAGGTGGATTTGGCCACCGCGGATGCGGGCCAACCTGCTGGGTCTGCGTCCTTTTACTTTTCCACTGCGGCCACACATGAAAAGGTGCTTGTGGAGGCATTGACGGGAAAAATTGGAGGATACCGCTAATGCTGCATCGGTTGCGCCGGTGCACTTTGGCACCCGGAGACCTTCCAAGGGGATTAAGGTGTTCCCCCTTTCCTGCCTATTTACACGAGATTGTCGCTAGTCAGTGGGGATCCCCGAAACGCATGATCGGAATACCTAAATGTTCCACCGATGGACTCTCAGGTTTCCAGCTCGCGTAAAGCCATGCTTCTTGGAAGATTCCCCGTCCTTTTAGGACCCTGTGGACAAGAGAGCTGAGGCTCTGGTCCGTTAACGGTTTATTGTGGCGGGCTCAATTTTGAGGCCGTTGTTTGCTATCGCCTTGGTCTTCCAGGCCTTAACAGAATGGGCAATCCTTTTACGCCAGGATCTGGAAGGGGGGCAACATCCTCCTGAGCTGGCTGATCAGTTCATACGGGGCTACAGTACATCTGTGACGCATCCCTGTATGTGGCCCCTTTGGCTTGTAGAGTGTCTGTGACTGCGGTGATCCTTCGCTGCATGATTTGGTTGAAGTACTGGTTGGTGGATCAGGCTTCCAAAAAGGTGCTGACTGATCTACCTTTTTGCAGGAGCTGCTTTGTTCAGGGTTTCTATGGAAGAGATTATTAAAGGTCTTACTGGAGGGAAGAGTATGCTGCTTTCACAGTCTAAGAACAAGGAGCCTTGTAATAAACGTTGTCCTTTTTTTTTTTTTTTTTTTTCTGCTCACAAGCGGCTCTTTTGTCCGGCTGGCTCGCAGGACCAATTATTAAGATCCCACCCGTACCTTCTCAGGAGGCTCCAAGAGACCCTGGGTCGGTAAGTCAAAAGCGGGTTCCACAGACAAGCCTTCATCTGCACGAAGGGATGCCCTCATCCGTGTCTGGGGTGGGGGGACGTCTTCGTTTCTTTCTAGGCCCGTGGACCTCACTTATTCAAGGCAAACTGATCCACAAGTTGATTTGGTTACAAGATTGTTTCGGTCCTTCTCTCCGGCAAGGTTCTTCCTTCTAGCTTGCACCTGTCTCCAGGTCGGCTGCAAGGTCTTTACGGGGTGGTGCAGGATCTGTTGTCACAGGGAGTAATTGTGCCAATTCCAGAGTTGGAACGCTTTCAGGCATTTTATTCAAATCGGTTTACTGTTCCCAGGAAGGAAGGCAAAGTCCGCCCGATCTTTGACCTAAAGGCTCTGAACTGCTTTGTGCGGGTTTAGAAATTTTGGATGTAATCCATTCGCACGGTAGTGGCATCCCTTCATCAAGGGGTTTTCTGGCCTCTAGCAATATCAAGGACGCTTACTTTCATATCCCATTTTATGTCTGGCATCAGCGTTTCATTCCCTTTGCCGTGGGAGAGGAACATTATCAATTTGTGGCATTACCCTTTGGTCTCGCCTCAGCTCCTAGGGTGTTCACAAAAGTGTTGGCCTTGCTCAGGCTGATGGGGGATCACAGTACTGGGGTATCTCAATGACCTCCTTCTGAGCGCAGTCTTCATTAACTCCTAGAGGTCGATCTGGACATCCCAGTATGAATTTAGCATTTTCAGAAATCCGCTCGGACTTCGTCCATCATATTGAGCTACCTGGGCCTGACTCTGGACTTGGCCTCAGCCTGGGTGTGTCTTCCGGAGGCGAAACTGCTGAAGTTGCAGGATGCAATTCTGCTCCTGTTGTCCAACCATCGGTCATCTCTCAGGTCTTGCATGCGAGAGCTGGGCATGATGGTCTCCACCTTCGAGGCAGTTCCATTTGTGCAGTTTCATACCAGTTCTCTGCAGAAGGAGATTCTTGCCAAGTGGGACAAGACTTCTCAATCACTGGACAATCTGATTCTGCTGAGCCAGGGTGCAAGGGGATCTCTGATTTGGTGGCTCCATTCCCTGGCGCTTTGGCAAGGGAAATCCTTTCTCACCCTGTATTGGACAGTGGTTTCCAGGGATGCAACTCTGTCCGGGTGGGGAGGTGTCTTGGGCACAGACTCCGCTCAAGGAGTTTGGACTCCGGAGAAATGCAGTCTGCCAATCCGCATCCTGGAGCTTTGGGTGATCAAGCTGTGCCTGTCTCAGTGGACGGCTCGTCTGCAGGGGTGCCCGGTAAGGGTTCAATTGGACAATGCCATGGCTGTGGTGTATATCCATCAAGGAGGCACAAGTGCTCTATCGGCTCAGATAGTAGTCAGCATTTTAAGGTGGGCAGAACAGTATGTTCCGGCCCTTTCTGCTGTGCACATTCTGGGGGTGGTGAATTGGCAAGCGGACTACCTCAGTCGATAGATGTTGGAGCCGGGAGAATGGTTTCTTCACGTGGAAGTGTTTTTAACAACTGTGTACCCAGTGGGGGACCCCCAATGTGGACCTGTTGGAGTCTTGTTTCAACCGGAAGGTTTGTGGCAAGGTCTCAGGATCCTCTGGCCGACACAGCCGATGCTCTGGTGGCCCCCTGTAGTCAGTATCGTCTGATTTACTTGAACATTATTTGGTGTGAATCTCAGGGCATTTATCCCCGTGCCTTTTCTGTGTCCCGCCTGCTGGAGTTTCTACAACAAGGTGTAGATCAGCGTTTAGCTCTGGGTACCATCAAGAGCCAGATTTCTGCAATATTTTTCCAATGACTGCTGGCTACAAATTTCTTGGTTCACACTTTCGTGCAGGGGTTTGCCATTTGGCTCCTCCGGTGTGATCCCTGGTGCCTCCGTGGGATCTCAATTTGGTACGGTCGGTACTTCAGAAACCTCCTTTTGAAAATATTTGTGAACTTTCTCTGATCACACTGTCACAGAAGGTGGCTGCCTTGGTGGCGTTTACTTCTGCATGCAGGGTGTCGAAGCTGGCTGCATTGTCCTGTCGTTCACCTTACCTGGTGGTTCACAGGGACAAAGTGGTTGTGCGTCCCTGTCAGTCGTTCGTTCCTAAGATCGTCTCGGGTTTCCACTTGAATGAAGACATTGTGTTGCCTTCTTTGTGCCCTAGACCGAAACATCCTAAAAAAAAAAATTGCCTCACATTCCCTGGATGTGGTTCAGGCAATCGGGGTGTACCTGGCGGCGACTGAGTCGATTCAGAAATCGGATGCCTGGTTTGTCCTTTATGGATGTCTCTCGTAAGGGGCAGGCCGCATCTGCTGCGACCATTTCCAGATGGATCAGGCAGACGGTGTTGCAGGCCTATACCATTAAGGGTCAGGATCCTCCTTTCCCTGGTAAAGTGCATTCTACAAGGGTGCTTGGTGCCTCCTGGGCCTTCTGTCATCAGGCGTCAGTGGGTCAGGTAAGGTGGTCGCATGGTCGTCTGTGTATACTTTCAAAAAGTTTTTTACAAGGTGGATGTACTCGCATCTTCGGATGCTGCGTTCGGCTGCAAAGTTTTGCAGACTGCTGTTGCAGAAGCTCCTGTCTCTTGAGGGTGTATTTTTTTTTTTTTTTCCTGATTTTGTTGAGCTTCTGGTTGACTAGGTTTAGACCTTTCGGAAATTATGTGCATTACTGTGTTTTTCTCACCCCTCATGTTGACACTGCTTTGGGATGTCCCAAGGGTCTAAGAAGACATGGAGCTGTGTCCGTCAGTGATTGTTTGTTTTATTTTTATCGATTTGCAAAATACAAAGTGAGCGAACAGAAGAAAAATATATGTCAAATCAATATTTGGTGTGATTACCCTTTGACTTTAAACCAGCATCAATTCTTGCACAAAGTCAGGGATTTTGTAGGATTAGTCAGATGTATGATTTAACCTATTATACCAAGGAGATGTTAATCATCAATTTTAATATGTAGGTTCGGTCATTAGATGAAACAAACAGCTGTGTAGTAGGCTTATAACTGGGTAAGGAAAAGCAAAACTCTGCTACTAAGGCAAGCTTGTGGAAGACCATTTCACGTCATAGGTCTTTAAACATGACAAGACTGAACACCACAAGAAGACACAAGGTAGTTATACTGCATCAGCAAGGTCTCTCCCAAGCAAATATTTCAAAGCAGACTGGGGGTTTTAAGATGTGCTGTTTAAGCTCTTTTGAAGAAGCCCAAAGAAACGGGCAACATTGAGGACCATAGACGCAGTGGTCGGCCATGGAAACCTAATGCAGCAGATGAAAGACACAAAATTGCTGGCTTTCCTTCCACATCAGGAGATGTCAAGCAGTGTCATCAGCACAGAACTGATAGAAAGCAGGTAGACCCAGGTACACCCATCTACTGTCCAGAGAAGTCGGGCCAGAAGTGGTCTTCATGGAAGAATTGTTTCTACGTTGGAGGTATGGCTTTTTGGCCACAAGGCTAAGCGACTCGGCTATGCACCAAAACATAGGACCTGGTGTACAGAAAAATGGCAGCATGTGCTCTGGACTGATGAGTCAAATTTTGAAATATTTGGCTGTAGCAGGAGGCATTTTGTTGGGGAAAGGGCTGGAGAGCAGTGCAGTGAGTGTCTGCCGGCAAAAGTGAAGCATGGTGGAGGTTCCATGCACATTTGGGGCTGCATTACTGGATTTGAATATTTGGTCAGGATCGATGGTGTCCTCAAATACAGGCAGATTCCTATCAATCATGCCATACCATTAGGTAGGCTTGTAATTGGCCCCAAATGTATTCTGCGCCAGGACAAGAACTCTAAACATGCAGCCAATGTCATTATCTTTGGGGTAAAGAACAAGGAGTCCTGGTAGCGATGGTTTGGTCCTCGTAGAGCACCGAACTCAACTTTGAGTGAGTCTAGGATTACAAGGAGACAGAAGGATGTGAGGCAGCCTACATCCACAGAAGATCTTTTGTTAGTTCCCCAAGAGTTTTGTAACAACTTACCAAGTTCCTTCAAAAGCTGTGTATAAGTGTATCTAGAAGATTTCATTTTGAAGGCAAAGGGTGGTCACACCAAATATTAATTTGATTTGGATTTACCGTATTTTCCGGCATATAAGACGACTGGGCGTATAAGACGACCCCCCTAATTTTCAAGTTAAAACATAGGTTTTGGGCTATACTCGCCGTATAAGACTACCCCCCTTCTGAAGTAAGGCAACACCATTGAAAAACATTGGATTTCTCATAGATCTCCAAGGTACCCTAGTACTGTAATACATGTAATCTCTCATAATATCTTCAAGGTACCCTAAGTATTACCAGTAGATGTAATCTCCGTGCTTCGGCTACATACAGTATACCGCGCTGAGCCAATCACAGTGAGCGATGTATTCTATTATTGAATGCAAAGCCTGCTCGGATTAGCAGAGTTAGAGAGGCGGGCTGATGTTACTCCGCCAATCCGAGCAGGCTTTGCATTCAATAATAGAATACATCGCTCTCCCTGATTGGCTCAGCGCGGTACACTGTATGTAGCCGAAGCTACGGTACATACGGTATACCGGTACAGGATTCCCACACAGCCAGCGTCTTGAGAGATTACATCTACCGGTAATACTTATACTTAGGTTACCTTGGAGATATTATACTCTGCGTATAAGACGACCCCCCCCCATTTTTGGGGGATTTTTTTGAGGTTCAAAAGTAACCTTATACGCCAGAAAATACAGTACTTTCTGTTAATTTACATTCCATTTTGTTAATTGATAAAAGTTAAACTATTAACAACTAATTCTGAAAGCATTCTTAATTTTACAGCATTTTTTTTTCCACACCTGTTTAAAACGTTTGCACAATAGTGAAGGTATATGCATTTGCAATACTCAAATGGAATTTTCTTTGATTCTGAAACCATTTACAATTTGTTATACGTTTTTTTTTTAAATGTTTAAGTTGCAATTGCTCCAACAGCCAGCTACATGTGTAGAAACTTTATTAAACACCTGTTTATAGCTTTCCTTGCTTTTACAGTGTGAGTTGAAAAGTCAAGCAGTATGGTGCCATAAGTGTTGGTGCAAAATGGGAATAAACACATTAGCAGCTCCACTGTTGCAAGGAATATAGAGATTAGTAGTGAGTGAAATTGTAAAACGATATCTATCTTTATTTGATTTGGAGCCATGTGTAACTTTTTTTTTTTTGTTTTTTTTTGCTTAATAGGCATTTCCAAGTTCTTCACTAATGGCTGTTGTTTGAGGAAGGATGCCGTGTCTGCTTGTCTACTGAAAGTTAAACAAATTCTTAATTGGTTTGAGCACCAAGAAGCCCTCCATTTTTATGCGAGCTCTCTGCTCTTTGTTTATGATGGCTCCTACCCCCAAAATAATACCAATTTAGTTGATGGAAAACGGCTGGAGAAGGTCTTTTCTAAGGAGTTGTTTACAGATGTTGAGGTACCAGAATGCAATAACAACATACATTTGTTGGGCCCTCTGAGCGGTGGGAAAGGAGAAGCGCATGAAGAGAAACTGTCAAGAGTCTACGCTATTCATAAGAAAACCTGCCCCAAGAGGCCACACAGCCAGGCTTTCCTCGAAGGGGAAACTGTAGAGCAAGACCGAGCCTGGAAAAGTCACAACAGTTCTGCAGCAGAGCATCTAAATGGAAAACTCCTGTCTAAACTGGAAAATGTCTTCTGTCGTGTTTCCACAGAGTCCAGGGAAAACTCGCAGGTTGATGTCAAGATGATCGATTTTGCTCACGTATTTCCGAGTAATGAAAAGGACACTGGCTATATCTATGGATTGAAAAATTTAATTGTGGTCTTGCAGAGTATTTTAAATGAATAACTTTTTTGTGACATTGTGATTGGGAGCCAATGACTGGATAATCAAGAACAACGTTCCTTCAAGATTATTTGCACTTGTAAATTGTGGTAATTTTATTCCCCTCCCTTTTTATTGTGATTCTGCATTGCAGTCTTTTTCATCTTGGTGGAAGGGGGTTTATCTTTTTATAATAATACTCAGGAATATTGAAGTGATCTGTAGGTGTTCGTGGAATTCGGAATCTGTGGTGGGCATGGAGTTGTGATAACTTCTCTGGTAGAAGGTAGTTGACAGGCAATATTATGGTGCTATGGTAAGGAATGCCTACCTGTCTCATATAGTTTTAACTAAATCTAAATTTGGGACCATTCTTCCAGGAACACGTGCATAGTAAGTGTGCAGTAGAATATCTCATTACCTAATCAGGGCAGTGTCCATGAAAATAAAATGCCTTTTGTATAGAGTCAATTTGGAGGTTTATCTCTGCTAAAATAATATAGCTTTTGTTTTTTTAGAACTGGAAAAAAACGATGGAAAATATCTCTATTCTCTTTTTTTTTTTTTTTTTTTTTGTTTTTTTTTTTGTTTTGGAAAAATGTAGGTTCTTAAGATTTGTTTTCCCATCTGCTCTCTTAAGTCTGCTATAAAAAGGGTTTCCGACTTTCAGTTAGAACTGGACTTATTTTGTAACACAGACCCCACCCATATCCCCTCATAAACTGTTATCCTCATTTTTCATTTTGTATTCTCACTACAATGTTTGTCTATCTTTTGTATAGTGACCTTCATAGAACACCATTGGCTGCGATACTGGCTTTCACCTATTGGCATTGACTATTCTGGGTAAAGTAGGAAAAGTATGAACCAATGGTGTACATTTTACAATAATATTGAATTCTTATAAATTCATAATATCGACCTGTTAGGCAAGTAACTTGTGTACATGGCCTGGGTGCTTAAGCCCCGTACACACGTACAGATTGTCGGCCGTAAAAATTCGGCCGACGACCGATCCGCCGATTCTAGGTTTGTTAGTATGATGCTTCCGACAGCCGACATCGCACTTTCGGCCGAAAATAATCTGTCGTGTAGACATTAAAATTTTTGTTGGCCAACACCAGAACGGCCGATTGTTCGCCAGTCAGTACAGAATTCGGCCGACAATCAGCAGATTTGCAAGACTGGGCATGCTCAGAAAAGAAAAAACACACAAAGTTAACCATCACATGACATCACTTCTGCAGTCGGCTGTTGTTGGCCGACAAAATTCGTGTGCAGTCTTTTGCAGTTTTCAACACACGACAGCCCTGGACAAAAGACGGCCGATCGTTCGGCTGACGATCGGTACGTGTGTACGGGGCTTTAGTCTCTCTCCATGTAGAAAGATACATTTTTTTCTATTTTTCAAATCTCTGAAAAATGAATCACATAACCATGTTTTTCTTTGAAACGCACATTTTCTAGACTGCAGTTTTGTGAACTGAGCCAGTGTGAAGTGCAGTTTGAAAATTATTTGAACCATCATAGGAAGTGAGCTGACTTTCCTGAAGTAATTTGGTGTCACCAGATTCTATTATGACTGCAGCATAATGTAAATCTGCAAAATAATGTTTGCTTTTGGTGTGTGGGTGTGCAGTGTATGAACTTTAAAACCATAAGGAACTTACCAGATTGTTTTCTGGGTAAGAGCTTGGCACGATGAGCAGGTTTACTTATTGTGTAGTGGAAACCAGCAGATCATAGTAGTTGGTTTGGCAGTGTTCTCTAATGCATTAAACTAAATTTCCTTTTGTAGCCATGCATCCTGTATGATTTTTGGTGGTTGGTGTATTGTGCTGCTAATTGGCTTTTTTTCACCATAGTCCATTTTTGTCCCAGATATTTCCAACTTTCTGAAGAGATTCATTGTCTCCATCTGGTTAGTGTGATATTGACTTATCCTGATGTGCTGAGATCCCAATTTAAAATGTGTGTGTGCATATGTATGCATGTGTGTTTAGTCTCTGCTGTAGGTTACATGCTGCTTTGTAAAACTGGACCATTTTCTACTTCTTGAAAGAGTGTAAAACTTTGAGCACCTATTATCCCTGAAATTCCTCTAAAATTATAATCGCTGATTCGCTTTAAAGCAGTGGTTCTCAACTCCGGTCCTAAGAACCTACTAACAGGACAGATTTTAGGTATAAACCTTGGGGAGATACAGAGTAGAATACTGCAATCACTGAGCAGCAAATGATATTTCAGTTATCTTGCAAACCTGGCCTGTTAGCGGGTCCTGAGAACAGGAGTTGAGAACCACCGCTTTAAAGTGTATGCTTGAGGAGAACCTGTCTTTTTCCCTTTTTTTTTTTTTTTTTTTCCCCCTCGGTTATGACCTGTAGACAGAGCCGTAGGAGGAAGAATGCGTAAGCTGTTACCAAAACTATTGTCCTAACTGGAAAACTGGAAGCTTTTGGGCTAGTCTGTTCTGCTGGATTGTGTGTGTGTGTGTGTGTGTGTGTATATGTGTGTGTATATATATATATATATATATATATATATATATATATATATATATATACACGCACGCACTACAGACCAAAAGTTTGGAGACACCTTCTCATTCAAAGCGTTTTCTTTATTTTCATGACTGAAAATTGTAGAGTCACACTTCAAGAGGTAGTCCCCTGAAATGGTTTTCAGTTCACAGGTGTGCCCTGTCAGGTTTAAGAAGTGTGATTTCTTGCCTTATAAATGGGGTTGGGACCATCAGTTGTGTTGTGCAGAAGTCCAGTGGATACACAGCTGATAGTCCTACTGAATAGACCATTAGCTGTTTTTTTTTCTTGCCATAATACAAATTCTAAGTACTGGAAAACGAGTGGACATCATTACTTTAAGAAATGAAGGTCAGTCAGTCCGAAAAAATGGGAAAACTTTGAAAGTATCCCCAAGTGCAGTCACAAAAACCATCAAGCGCTACAAAGAAACTGGCTCACATGCGGACCGCCCCAGGAAAGGAAGACCAAGAGTCACCTCTGCTGCTGAGGATAAGTTCATCCCAGTCACCAGCCTCAGAAATTGCAGGTTAACAGCAGCTCAGATTGGAGACCAGGTCAATGGCACACCGAGTTCTAGCAGCAGACACCTCTCTAGAACAACTGTTAAGAAGAGACTGTGTGAATCAGGCCTTCATGGTAGAATATCTGCTAGGAAACCAATGCTAAAGAAAGGCAACAAGCAGAAGAGACTTGTTTGGGCTAAAGAACACAAGGAATGGACATTAGACCAGTGGAAATCTGTGCTTTGGTCTGATGAGTCCAAATTTGAGATCTTTGGTTCCAACCACCATGTCTTTGTGCGATGCAGAAAAGGTGAACAGATGGACTCTACATGCCTGGTTCCCACCGTGAAGCATGGAGGAGGAGGTGTGATGGTGTGGGGGTGCTTTGCTAGTGACACTGTTGGGGATTTATTCAAAATTGAAGGCATACTGAACCAGCATGGCTACCACAGCATCTTGCAGCGGCATGCTATTCCATCCGGTTTGCGTTTAGTTGGACCATCATTTATTTTTCAACAGGACAATGACCCCAAACACGCCTCCAGGCTGTGGAAGGGCTATTTGACCAAGAAGGAGAGTAATGGGGTGCTCCGCCAGATGACCTGGCCTCCACAGTCACCGGACCTGAACCCAATCGAGATTGTTTGGGGTGAGCTGGACCGCACAGTGAAGGCAAAAGGGCCAACAAGTGCTAAGCATCTCTGGGAACTCCAAGACTGCTGGAAGACCATTTCAGGTGACTACCTCTTAAGTGTGACTCTACAATTTTCATAGTCATGAAAATAAAGAAAACTTTTCGAATGAGAAGGTGTCCAAACTTTTGGTCTGTACTGTGTGTGTGTGTGTGTATATGTATGTGTATTATATATATATGTATTATATATATATATATATATATATATATATATATATATATATATATATATATATATATATATATATATATATATATATATATATATATATATATATATATATACACACACATACATTTGTGCTCATAAGTTTACATACCCTGGCATAATTTGATTTCTTGCCCATTTTTCTGAGAGTATGAATGATAATGCAAAAACTTTTTTCACTCGTGGTTAGTGTTTGGCTGAAGCCATTTATTATCAATCAGCTGTGTTTACTCTTTTTTTAAATCATAATGACAACAAACTACTCAAATGACCATGATCAAAAGTTTACATACACCAGTTCTTAATACTGTGTATTGCCCATTTAACATCAATGAGAGCTTGAAGTCTTGTAGTATTTGTGGATGAGGCTCTTTATCTTCTCAGATGGTAAAGCTGCCCATTCTTCCTGGCAAAAAGCCTCAAGTTCCTGTAAATTCTTGGGCTGTCTGGCATGAACTGCACGTTTGCGATCTCCCCAGTGTGGCTCAATGATATTGAGGTCAGGAGACTGAGATGGCCACTCCAGATCCTTCACTTTATTCTGCTGTAGCCAATGACAGGTCGACTTGGCCTTGTGTTTAGGATCATTATAATTTTGGAATGTCCAAAAATGTTCCATGCAAAGCTTCTGGGCTGATGAATGCAAATTTTTCTCCAGTATTTTTTGAGAAAAAACATTCATCTTGCCATCAATTCTGACCAAATTTCCTGTGCCTTTGTAGCTCCCACATCCCCAAAACATCCGCGATCCACCTCCGTGTTTCACAGTAGGAATGGTGTAGCTTTCATCATAGGCCTTGTTGACTCCTCTCCGAATGTAGCGTTTATGGTTGTGGCCAAAATGCTCAATTTTGGTCTCATCACTCCAAATGACTTTGTGCCAGAAGGTTTGAGGCTTGTCCTGTGCTGTTTGGCGTATTGTAAGCGGGATACTTGGTGGCATTTGCGTAGTAATGGCTTTCTTCTGGCGACTCGACCATGCAGCCCATCTTTCTTCAAGTGCCTCCTTGTTGTACATCTTGAAACAGCAACACCACATTTTTTCAGAGAGTCCTGTATTTCACCTGAAGTTATTTGTGAGTTTTTCTCCCGAACAATTTTCCTGGCAGTTGTGGCTGAAATTTTAGTTGGTCTACCTGACCGGGGTTTGGTTTCAACAGAACCCCTCACTATCCACTTCTTGATTAGAGTTTGAACACTGCTGATTGGCATTCTCAATTCATTGGATATCTTTTTATATCCCTTTTCCTGTTTTATACAGTTCAACTACCTTTTCCCGCAGATCATTTTACAATTCTTTTGCTTTTCCCATGACTCAATCAAGAATCAAACGTCAGTGCGGCACTGGATGAAAGATGCAAGGGTCTGTCAGGAGTCCAGAAACTCATTGACTTTTTATACACACACAATAAATACAAGCAAAACAGATCACAGGTGATGATGGTTACCTTTTTAATAGCCAATTAAACCCCTTTGTTTCAACTTGTGTGCATGTTATCAGACCAAATTCACCAGGGTATGTAAACTTTTGATCAGGGTCATTTGGATAGTTTCTGTTATGATTTAAAAAGAGTAAACACAGTTGATTTGATAATGAAACGGCTTCAGCCAAACACTAATGCTGGCCATACACGCACAGAATTTCGGCCGTTTGCAGACTGAACGATTATTCGTCGGTCGAAAGCGAGTTGGCCACTAACGTACAGAATAAACTCTTTGACATTGTTTTCATGATCATAATGATCGTTCAATAACATGCACAATATGAGTCAGAATATCGTTTCAATTTTACCATACACATAAAAACTTTTGTAGAAACGATAAAAGATTTCGCTATGGATCCATCAACATTAGCCGGGCACATGATCGAAATCGTCGGTAAACTTGTGTTCACTAACGGCCCGATTTTCGAACGATCTTTCCTAAAACAACCATTTTCGCCCGAAATTCTGTGCGTGTATGGCCAGCATAACCATGACTGAAAAAAGTTTCATCCATATTCTTGGAAAAATGGCCAAGAAATCCGAAGTTCTGCCAGGATATGTAAACTTATGAGCAATACTGTATATGGCGATCTTGGCTCCTCTACGTGTGCCCCCCATGGCATGCCATTTGTGATGGGGGCACACTTGCATGCTCGCTCCCAAGCTGTGTGCCTATGGTGCCCCACTCCAAAGATTCTCACAGCTCAGCTTGGCTGAGCCCCCCGATTCCTCCTCACATTGGTGAATGTTTGTTTGCATAAGTGAGATTATCAAAATCACAGACCATCTGAAAATTGCATGTTCTTAAATCCAGTCTGTAGGGGGTTGGATGCAGCAAGCCCAGTGGTTCTGAGATCTAGTTTTCCATTAAAAGCTGCATAATCCAGATATTGGAAACATCAGTAAATGTTGCTGCTTTGGGCAAATCCATACTTTAAAATGTGTCTAGAAATGTAAAAAAAAAAAAAATTTCATGCCAAAAAAATCCTGTTGCAGGATCAGCAACTGAATTGCTCTATAAATATGCTATTTTTCTATTGCTAACTTTAAAAAAAACAATGAGAATAATATTGGGTACATTCCGTGGCTTATCAGTGAATACTAACCATTTCTAAGTTTTTTTTTTTTTTTTTTTTTACATTGGGTCTCTTGTAAAAGCAATGCAAGTGGCTAACTAGCTGCTTGATCTTTTAGTGCCGGTTCACACTTCCGTGTTTGCGGAGATCGCATGTAATTCGGAGCGCACTGCTCCTAATTATATGCGATCTGATGTGCGGATGCGAGTTCAGCCATACACTTTGTATGGCTGAATTCGCACTGTATCCGCACCAAACACGCACATGAGGCTTTTTTGAGACGCAGTATAGTCGGATCGCACAGTGGTGCGATCCGATTTTGTGCTTACTTGCAGATCGCACTGCGATATGCGATCGCAACTGGGGGTGTCGTTAACTTTTAATTGACACCCCCTGCATATCTCATATGGCAGTGTGAACTGCCAGATGTGCGGATGTGATGCGGGAATACGCTGCATAATCGCAGCGTTCCAGCATCGCAGAAGTGTGAACCGGCACTTACAAAGATTTATTTATTTATTTTAAAGCACTGCCGAATCCCCTGTGTTTTGCGCGCAAAGGTGAACACATGCGGTATCCCCACAAACGTGAGATCATGGGCAGTAATTCTAGCACCTGACCACCTGTGTAAATCTAAGTCGTAACCTGTAAAGGCTTTTAAACGCTGCCTATGGATAGTAAAATTTATGTTGTTGCTCAATTTTTTTTTTTAACAGTTTTTTTATTAGCGTTTTTATATCCATCCAGAAAGAAAAAGCAACATGCAGTCATGTAACGTAAGTTTACATAGCTGGACTATATCTACATATGAAAAATGCATAGGTCTTTAACAAAGAAATTTAAACGATGCATACATTGGTGTAGTAAGCATATATCAGGGCGTGCACAATCTTAAAGCGTGACCTGTTTGATATCAATTTACTTGGCCCCTCCTCCATTTAGTCTCTTGGACATGTAGTTTTTTTTTTTTTTTAAATGTTCACACCCCTGATAGTCATTCAGGATCTAATAATGCAGCTGCCACTTGCATAATAAATGCAATAATAAATGAGACTATAAAAGGAAGTGCATTGGCAAATGAAATATGTGCAGACCCTGGTTATTTTATAATCTGACAGTTGGGGTCTGACACATCCCACTGGTGAATCAATTTCTGGCACTCGGGTATGATATCCCAGTTCACAAATATTTTCTGTGAAGGCTCGGTAAAAACTAACTATAGTGTTCCTTAAATGGGAATTTTACCCATAACCACTTGATTAAAAAAAAAAAAAATGTTCTTTGGCACAGAACATACATTCCACATGAATAATAATGCTACCAAAATTAGTGGGTGCTGTAAACTGGCTCCAGCATTGCTCCTCTCTTCTTGCTGGAGGCTGCCATTTTTGATGAAACCCAGAGTCCCTGAGCAGCAGTAAATCCTAAAGCGGAACTGAACCCATTTAACGGTTTTAAAAAAAGTTACTTTCCTGGAATGTAGGGATTGCCAACTGTCACATTTGTTTGTCTTCAACTAAACTGTCAAATGACTGGTATCCTAACTGATCACGTGCAGCTCTATGGCAGTTGCAGATCAAACAGAAGCAGCTTCCTTGGCTATTTAAGGATAGGAGGGTTTAATCCCCCGTTAAGGCCGTCAGCAGAACGGCCTCTACAAATTCAGCCGTGTCTAAAAATGGCGAGCAACTGAGCATGTGAAGAGCAGGGTGAGACAGGGTATTTATTACTGGGTTTTAAACTGAATAAACATCTATTTTTAATGTTTTACATAGCAATACCTGCAAAAGGGCCAAAGTGAACTGATCCTGCAGGACTTAATTTTCTGACTAAAGTTCCACTTTAATGGAATTTACTGGTCTGTTGACTGGGTACTTTTACATATATATGTTTGAATTTCTACTGAACTATTGAGAACTAATCAGAGTTGTATAAAGTACTCAAAACCCATACTTGAGTGGAAGTGCTCAATCACAAAGTGACTTGAGTAGAAGTACTAAAGTATTCAACATTTTAAGTATTGCAAATCATTTTTTTAAAAAATTTTGCTACTCAAGTACTGAAAGTAAAAGTACAAGTACTGTGTTATGTAGTTATTAAAGAAAGCAGTCAAAAGTTTGAACATCATATTGTTTTTTATTTCAAATGAAGCTTTTATTTATACATACAGTAGCATTTATTTTCGTATGCGCTAATAATAATAATGTTTTGAGCTTCATGAAACCTGCCATCTACTGTTCTGGCAGTGGTCATTTTTATAATGGTAACGAGTAACTATGCAGCACAAAAAAAACTATTGGAGTAGAAGTATTGAAACCATCGAAAAAATCTAGTTAAGTAAAAGTGGAAGTAGGAGAAAAAAATTCTACTCTAGGAAAGTACAGATACCGCCTTTCGGTACTTAAGTACAGTAGTGAAGTAGTTCTACTTAGTTACTATACATCTCTGGAACTAATTTAGAAACCACCATTACAGAAAGACTTCTGAATAGGAAGTCAAAGCTTGGCGCTGCCCCCTTGCGCTCCTCCCAGGTGGTCACCGAGGGCACTTTAATTTTAGAGGGCTAAACTTTTATCATTGTGAAGTTATTTACATAATAAAGCAAATCGAAGCTTCAGGCTGCTAAAGGTACGCGCGGACACCGCTGGGTGACTGCATTAACGCTTTTTACTTTGTGCATCTTAGTTCACTACAGGTTGTTTGTTTAATGGCCTTTATAAATAAGCACCTTAACTTTGTTGAACTTAAGGAAAACCTTTTTAAATAATAGGTGAATGGCATAGACATTTTTTACTCTATAATTTCCAAGTATTTTGCTGCTTTTATTTCTTAGAAGTTTCATTTTAACACAGCTGCTCAAATGTAATAAAAACTGACAGATAAAGGATGTATTGGCTGATTCAAAGCAGGGTCTGGAAGTTGGGACTTATGCCCGGTACACACGATCCGAAAATCGGACGACGTTCCGTCCGTTTTTTTGTTTGGTTGCTAGGAACTCTCAATTATATTCGCAAATCGGAGAGGTTACTTACGATACGAATTTTCTCGGACGATGATTCAAAAGCTTCCGGTATGCGTAAGCACGCTGTAGCACGTGAGGGGAAATGTCTACTGCCCATGCGCTGTCTACTGCTCACCATTTTTTTTCGGACGAACAACATACTGATAATACGATTATCGTACGATGTGTTATAATACAAACAAAATTTTTATGCTTGCACGACCGGATAATATCGGGCGGACTGTCGTGATCGCCTCTCGTAAGCTGTGTACTAACAATCAGATTATCGTCCGATCTTTTCACAAGCGTTCTTTTTCGTCCGATTTTCGTAACGTGTGTACGGGCCATTACAGTAATCCTGTCCCTTCTAGAGAGCCAGGAGTTCTTTATTCCTCTCCAACCAGAATAAACCCTTTTTAAGACCAGACCAATTTTTTGTTCTACTTAACCTGGGGGATGATGTTCCTTTCCTCACTTTTAAGTACATTGCAAGCACTTTAACAAACTTCGTTGCAGATTCTTACTTTTTTTTTTTTTTTTTTTTTTTTTTTTTTCTGTTCTAAAAAAATATAGCTTGTTTTCGGTTTTTTTTTTTTTTTTTTTTTGAACAATTGGGGATTTAAATAAACTGCATACATGTGTAGCTTTCTAGTATGAGCAGAAGGCAAAAGGGTTTTTTTTTTCCCCCCAAGATGACCTAACAAATTAAATGGCTTAATATTTTAATTTTAAATGTTATAAATATTACAATGATCAGCCATAACTTTATGGCCATCCACTTACTATTGAGCGGGTCCCCCTTTTGCTGCCAAAACAGCCTTGACCCATCGAGGCATGGGCACCATTAGACCTCAAAGGGCTTGTTGTGATATCTGGCACCAAGCTATCAGTATTCAATCCTCAAAGTCCTGTAAGTTGTAAAGTAGAGCCTCCATGGATCAGAAGTTTTTCCAGGCCTGGAGAATTTGAGGGCCAAGTCAACGCTTTGAACTTGGTGTGTTCCTCAAGCCATTCTTGCAGTGAGACAGAGCGCCCTATCGTGCTGATAGATGTCACTGACATTGGGGAATAGTTTCCATGAAGAGGTGTACTTGGTCTGGAACAATGGTGAGGTATGTGTCAAGTGAAATCCACATGTAAGCACCACCCACCACTGTTGATTGACAGCAGGTCCCTGAAAGTGCAGTTAACATGCAGAGGTGCACACACAGAATGGGAAACAAAGACTTGGTGCAATGTGCATTATAATGTAGATAAAAATCAATCAAAAAGTGATGACCTGTATTAAGGGCTCATACACACACAGCTTAAACAGAAACTTTGTTTAAGCTTTTACAGGCGTTTGAGTTTTAATTTTTTTCCTTGTAAGCCTATGTCTCCTTGTACACACAGATGTCTTATAGGATGAAAAAAATACACACCAAAGGTGCGTTCAGATGAGGAGCTGAAGAGCAGGAAAAATGTGAAACGCATCCTAAAGCGCATAGACTAGACCTGTTAAACGTGTGAGCGGTAATGCAATCTAGTGACCAGAGTAAATTCATATTCTGCCCAATGAAAATCATTATTGTTCGAATGCTAGATGTGCCTAGATGTATGTGTGCGATACATGGCTTTTAGTACTTTGCTTTTAAAAAAAAAAAAGTGTTTTCCTGCCAGGAGTTGTGGCATTTAGAGGGGCTTAAACAGATGCTTCTGTGTGCATGAGGCCTTTTAAATCCTGCACAACATGAAAACTTTTATGAATACACTTTTTTTTAGGTGGTTTAGTTATTTTTTAATGGGAATTATTCAGCAACTTCAGGTAAAGGATCGAAACCAAAAAATGTAAAAAGTGTGTTTGATCTCTGGTTATCTTTATACAGCTGACTTGTACTGCTGGGAGAGCATTTGAATGTTTGTAGCCTGATTGGCAGCTGCTGTGGGAAAATGGGACTGTTTTTTTAAGATGTAATAAATGAAGTGAACTAGCTTATGTACAGTTGTTGCCTACCTAAACACAGTCAGTAGTTTTATGTATGAGCGTATCAGGCAACGTTTTAAAGCCCTGCTGGGGAATTAGGTGTGCTTGCACCACTCTTCTAAACCTAAAAGGAACAGATGTTGCTCCCTATTGACAAAGGGTGCAGGCACCTTTGTTTATCAGAGCTGGAGCTACTTGCTTCAATCTCTGCCTATCCATTCAGCTCAGAGGTAGGAGGGTTGTTTACACTACATGAGCCCACAGGGTTATCTCAGCACTGGCAGAGGGATATGCAAGTGGTCTTAACGCCTTGCATCCTGTACATTGGCTCTGGACTGCTGGGGATCTGGGGCAGTTTTCGTTGTGGGAAAACGGCAATATTCTCTCTGTTAGCTTGTATTTCACATTTTGCCATGTGTTTGTGTTGTGGTGGGGTTTTTCCTTTTTTTTTTATTTGCTCCCATTTTTTTTATTTACACATAATTTCAGTTAACGGAGCTGCTGCTTAGGCATATGGTAAATTGTGATCATGAATTATTGTATCTAGTAGTAGTTGGCCAACGTCAAATGGACTTGTTCTGTAAGGTTGACGTTTCATAGCTTATCCAAGCCACCTCTTCAGATCTAATGAGTGTTAGAAAAATACCCAAACCTTTAAATCCCACTCGGGTAAGACCAACATCTTACCCAATGATGCAATCAACATTTTAAAACGTAAATGTTTGTTTTCCAACACATAAGAAGCCTTCTGGCAAAAGGATTATGTAATTAGAGCAGGGTTGTTCCACAACTTTCACATCTCCCATTCTGTTCTTGGACAGTGACGTTTGCCTTTTCATAGTGATTGGAACAAGGTGTAGGTACTACCTTTTGTGGATATAAAGGCTGGGATATTTCCCTAACACGCACTGGAACTGAAGAAGTGGCTCAGATAAGAAGGAAAGGTTTTGAACAATACACAGTAAGCCAAGTTGTAGATGTTAACCACTACTAGATATACAGTGACCTGGATAAATGAAAACCTTCATAGACCTGAATTGCGAAAGATAGTATTGTGGGCAGATTTGCCGCATGTACCTTCTCTGTGGATAATCTTCACTTTCATGGTGTTAATAAATTGCCCCTGAAGCTGGTTATTTAATGAACTACTACAAAATAATTTTCTTTTTTTTTTTTTTTTTTTTTTTTCTAATATTTTGCACAAGATTGTGGATTTGTTAAATTATTTCTCAGATATTTTGAGAGCTGTTTTCTGTAATGTATAATTGAGGTAGATTATTAAAACAACTGGAATGTCAAACATTTTCTTTGTTTTATTTGTATTTTTAGAGTATTTGTATGCACAAGTCATGAAAATATGCTGAGCAGTTATGCCTGACCACATTTTCCAAAGTTCCAGATGCCTATTTTGGGTCAGGAGACTTGAGTTATAGATGTCAGCCCATGCATACATAGACCATGTTTTGTTGGCACTTCTGCCTTAGTCCGAATGTATGGCCCCAAATCTATTAAGTATTTTGACCAAAATAGTGTGTGGTCATCCTTACGCTATACAACCTGATTACACTGGTCTACAAATTTTGGGAAATGATTGACCTCTGAGATAAAATGTACTAATTCTTCCATATTTTGATTAGATGAATTAGAAAACAGGTGGTAAAGGTGCTGGTTGGCTAAAGTTTTCAAGATCATTCACAAAGATTTATACACAGATGAGTATATTTGCCTACAAGGAAGGGAAGGTGTCTGATAATCAAGCTGCCTTGTAACCTCCACAGAGTACAGTAGAACAATTTAAAATGGTACCACATGGAATTGTATAAATGTATCTTCACTTTGAGACCAAAGATTAACATTTTGCAGATTAGTTATGGAGCATAATCTTACACCCCCTCCCCCCCCAGAATTTTGAATGATTTAGCACTAGCCTAAAGCAATCCATACATGGATCAAAAATGTGCTGGTTCAGCAGGAACTGGCTGAGTTTTGATTAATGTGTAGCCCCCTTTCTGTTCAGCAGAAGCCATTAGACCTGCTTCTGTTGAACAGTACTGCTGGAAATCCAGCATTCAATCAGTGCATGCAGCCAATGGGCTGCAGTGCTGATCATTGAATTCTGACGCGGGGGAGTCCTGCTATCAGCATACAAAGACACAGCAGGCAAGATTTCCCCGTCCATCTCAAATGTATGGATAGTGAAATCTGTTACATTTAACTTGGGGCTGGTGGTATGTATTAACATTGGGTTAAAATTTGTACAAATATTGCATGTTTTGTGGGGTGGTAGTCTTTAATTTCTTTGGCTAGCACTGCATCTGTTTTTTTTTTTTTTTTTTTATTTATTTTTTTTTTTTTTAAATCCTGCAGCTAAGAGCAATAACTACTAGCTGGCAAAAGCCTTAATATGCTCGAGCTGGAGTTTTTCAATAGCTTAGTCCTGCTACTGAAGCTGCTAATTTTGGTGATTTATCCCCAGCAAATATTCGCTTAACAAATGGAACAAATAACTGCCTATAGAGAAGCATTATGTAGTGATTAGTCACACATTCAGGGAACATTGTGCAATCATGTGATCGCTACTACACATTACTTGTGTAGTTAACTCCATATTGGGCAATTTGTTCTATTTGTGTGGTGATAATTTCTTATACCTATTGATTTTTAGTAACAGGATTAAGCTACTAAAATCTCCTTTAGAACTCTAGCGTATTAAGGTGTCTGCCAGCAATTTTTAACATAGCCCTAAAACTTTCACTAATCCACTAAGCAGGGAAGGCATTTTTACCTCTCTTCCTCCTTTTTTTACATTTTTTTTTTTTTTAATGAAACTAGTTTTTTTTTTTTTATTTAAAGTGTGTGTGTATAAAGATGTATGTATATATATATGTGTATATATGTATGTATGTGTATATGTGTATATATATATATATATATATATATATATATATATATATATATATATTAGTGCCTTGCGAAAGTATTCGGCCCCCTTGAACTTTGCGACCTTTTGCCACATTTCAGGCTTCAAACCTAAAGATATAAAACTGTAATTTTTTGTGAAGAATCAACAAGTGGGACACAATCATGAAGTGGAACGAAATTTATCGGATATTTCAAACTTTTTTAACAAATAAAAAACTGAAAAATTGGGTGTGCAAAATTATTCAGCCCTCTTAAGTTAATACTGTGTAGCACCACCATTTGCTGCGATTACAGCTGTAAGTCATTTGGGGTATGTATCTATCAGTTTTGCACATAGAGAGACTGACATTTTTGCCCATTCCTCCTTGCAAAACAGCTCGAGCTCAGTGAGGTTGGATGAACAGCAGTTTTCAGTTCTTTCCACATATTCTCGATTGGATTCAGGTCTGGACTTTGACTTGGCCATTCTCACACCTGGATATGTTTATTTGTGAACCATTCCATTGTAGATTTTGCTTTGTTTTGGATCATTGTCTTGTTGGAAGACAAATCTCCATCCCAGTCTCAGGTCTTTTGCAGACTCCATAAGGTTTTCTTCCAGACTGGTCCTGTATTTGGCTTCATCCATCTTTCCATCAATTTTAACCATCTTCCCTGTCCCTGCTGAAGAAAAGCAGGCCCAAACCATGATGCTGCCACCACCATGTTTGACAGTGGGGATGGTGTGTTCAGGGTGATGAGCTGTGTTGCTTTTACGCCAAACATAACGTTTTGCATTTTTGCTAAAATTTCGATTTTGGTTTCTTCTGACCAGAGCACCTTCTTCCACATGTTTGGTGTCTCCCAGGTGGCTTGTGGCAAACTTTAAACGACCCTTTTTATGGATATCTTTAAGAAATGGCTTTCTTGTTGCCACTCTTCCATAAAGGCCAGATTTGTGCAGTATACGACTGATTGTTGTCCTATGGACAGAGTCTCCCACCTCAGCTGCAGATCTCTGCAGTTCATCCGGAGTGATCATGCCTCTTGGCTGCATCTCTGATCAGTCTTCTCCTTGTATGACCTGAAAGTTTAGAGGGACAGCCAGGTCTTCGTAGATTTGCAGTGGTCTGATACTCCCATTTCAATATTATCGATTGCACAGTGCTCCCTGGGATGTTTAAAGCTTGGGAAATCTTTTTGTATCCAAATCCGGCTTTAAACCTCTCCACAACAGTACCTCGGACCTGCCTGGTGTGTTCCTTGTTCTTCATGATGCTCTCTGCGCTTTAAACAGACCTCTGAGACTATCACAGTGCAGGTGCATTTATACGGAGACTTGATTAAACACAGGTGGATTCTATTTATCATTAGTCATTTAGGTCAACATTGGATCATTCAGAGATCCTCACAGAACTTCTGGAGAGAGTTTGCTGCACTGAAAGTAAAGGGGCTGAATAATTTTGCACGCCCAATTTTTCTGTTTTTTATTTGTTAACAAAGTTTGAAATATCCAATAAATTTCTTTCAACTTCATGATTGTGTCCCTCTTGTTGTTGATTCTTCACAAAAAATTAGTTTTATATCTTTGTTTGAAGCCTGAAATGTGGCAAAAGGTCAAAGTTCAAGGGGGCCGAATACTTTCACACTACCGTTCAAAAGTTTGGGGTCACCCAGACAATTTCATTTTTTAGATGAAAACACACACTTTTATTCATCAAATGAGTTGCAAAATGAATAGAAAAGATAGTCAAGACATTGTCGA